>NC_138582.1:44233633-45505191 GCF_964289735.1 Phaethon aethereus | reverse complement strand
ATGGCCTGGTATTCTGAGCGATGAACAAGCACTAAAGGACAAGTCAAAAAAAGAACGGAGACAAAATGAACTAAAATTTTGTTGCGTTATACTTTCTTGTTCCATGGTACTGCTTTCACTCTGTAGAATTTTGTACCCAAAGGAACTTTAAATCTGTTTTGTGCCTAAAAGAAAAAAAAATAATCAAACAACATTAGAAACGTGGGATTATTCCTCCAATTTTTATATTTTTAAGCAGAAACCGATTCCCACCCCTCAGCACTTAAAAGACCCTTTGGAGTCTGGCAAGGTTCTGGGCAGTATGGACACAACTACCCAAGCCACTGCACACTTTTTCTAGTTCCCCTTCTCCTGCTATTCACTGACTAGAAAACAGAGCAGGAATGGAAGAACCCAGGACAATTTTCATCTCATTATGCAGAGAGCACTTTTCACAATTGTTACAAACATTACATCTGATTTTCTTCTCCATCAATTTTACCAGATGATTTTCCATTACTATTTCCTTACCTTTTTTGCCTGGCAGTATTCCTTTTCCATCACTTTTCCTAGCACCCAAGGTCTCCTAGATGCACCTGAAGCTAGAGAGACAATATATTTACTATTTTAGATCATCAACTACAGGTAACAGGACATTACATTCAATATGGTTAAAAATTGTTTTATAAAATTATATAATTGAAAGCAGAAATTCTTCCAAAATCCCTTTTGATAAATTAACAAAAATTAAGTAAGTTCAGATGTCAAGACATGTCACGGGCATCTTCAAACAAAAAAACTGATTATTCAGTTTAAATTTTGTTTTAAAATTTAACAGAAGAGACAAAAGCAAATCAAAACTGAAATTAATTTTAAGATTCAAAATTATTTGGTCTGATTTAGTGTGAGAGTTTCTTCAAGTATTTCAAAGGATACAAAGTATTCTGTACTCAGCTATTATTATTGCCCTTACTGAAGCATTTGATAATTTTTTCTGTGTTAGTGATGGAAATTAGTTACTCGTAAATAATAATTTTAAAGCCCTACAAGTCCGCTAGGTTTGGCTGCAGTCTTCTGAGAGTACCCGATACTGTTCGGAGAGAAGTGAAAAACCTCAATAATAAGCTGACAAGCCAAAAGAGCAAAAGAGGGCATAAATAAACTTTCAGCTTGTACCCATTTCAGTAGCAGTAAGGAAACGCGTATTTATCTTGTATGCCAAGAAATTACATCCATTTTACTTGTTTTGCTCTTTTCTAACTATCACTAATCACAGCCTGAAGAAAACATCAAAACAGATGGACGGAACAGCTCACATATGCCCTGTATAACACTAAACTCAATATTTTTCTAAGCATGACTACTTACGAGATACTTATTTAGTGACTAGAACATGAGTCACTTGAGAACCAGAGTTTGGAATTTGAATCTTACCCTTCAAGATTAATCTGGTTATTGATAATGGAGCAGATTCTATTCTACTCCACATTCACACACATGAGTGCAAAGTATTCATATCTGGCCTGAACGCTCTACATCTAGTACTTAAATTATAAAAAAAACTTAAGTTTCTTTGAATTTGCTTGGCTGACAGACTTCATTGATCTAACAAATTTAGTGAGAAAGATGCAGGGTTTTTTTCCTTACATTTGCAGATGAAAACTTCGATATCCCAAAGATAAGGGACGACACAGAAACCGTGCAGTCCTCAACCAATTTCAGTGTTGTTATAGCATTCTAAGTGCTCTTAATGTAGGCAGAGACAACCTATGATAGCCTAGATCCCTCACACTTAATACTGTAGGCGGATCTATACAGAATTATTAACCTGATAGGTACATGTTGGTATAAAGTGTCAGATTTAGATGCAACAGTTTGGCAGCCATTAAAACAATAATTTGCAGTACCTAGGTCCACATCAATTATATTCTATCACAAATAATACTAGTGTTCTGGGTTTCATTTTCCCCACTTCCCTGATGCAGAAATAGAAGCAAGACATAGTTTCCTGAAGTACTCTGCTAGAGACAAATGTATTCCTACAGCAAATGGTAAGCCTTTGTGTTTGTTTTATGTGCCATTTTCTCAAATTTGAGACTAACTCTGGTCAGCAAGTGGTAAGGAACGGGGCAAGGTAAGTCCATTTGAAAACAGACAGGTCAGTGAATTGCATACTCAGAAATATACAAACTGACTGTCTTTACCTTATACACGTAAACCAATAGCTACGTATGCACTCCTAATGCCATAGTTCAGAATGTATTACGTATATAAGCAAGATAGGACTTCTTCCCATATGTTTCACAGAACACATATGGGACAGATTCTTCGGCAGTCTCAGAATGCAGTTAGAGCTTGTTAGTCTTCTGGAGACTACACAATTATTTCAGAGCTATCATCTTTCATCCTAACTGAAATCCACAGTGAGTCTGCTCACTGAGAATAAGTTGACAGCTTCTGACATGCAATAACATACAGAAACTTTTACTGATAAATTAGAACTGATACAAAATGTTCTTAGACATTTCTGCAACAAAGTTGGGAGCATGGGTTTGTAAAAAAAAAAACCACTAGGTGTGATAGTTTAAAAAACCACTATATGAATTTAATGCAGCATGTAGTTTAGTGCAATGCATTGTTATTTTTCCTCATTTAAAAAAGATTAATACTTCATTTTAACTAAGTTTACGTAGCTGCCAAAAATAACCGACAAATAACCTGAAGATTTAAGGGAGGAAAAAAGCAAATGTGCCATTAACCTGAACACAAGCAAAACATACAGAAACTGTTCTCTGAAAACTTGAGTCCTGTTAAACACCATTTACATTGGGTAGAAAAACTTTATCAGAAAAAAACATTGCTTGCAAATCCCCATATTCTGTGGTCTACATTTTGTTATTTCAGACACGTATTTGGGTTCATAAATGCCAGTCACTTTGCAGAATATGAGCTACAGAAAGAACAAATTTTATCATCCAAAGACAATCTTCAACTAACTTCATAAAATCAGCTATTAAAAAAGTAAGAACTGAGCATGCAGTTTTGACAGATATATTACCTTGAGTTTTTTATTTACTTTCCTCATCAAAAAAGACATTGAAAACATAAATCTACATAAATCTACATAAAAATATGCCCAAGACCTTCACTTCACAGTTATACACTATTATTCATGCTATTGAATAGGGAAGTGGCCTGATGGGAATGTTTTCCCCATAGACATGTTAACACTGGGTGTGTAAAAAAATCTGCATTTTCTCTTTTTTTTTCTTGCTTACTTTGAAGATGCAGATATGTCCCCCTATTTTTCTAAGATATTAACATCCATATAATTTTTTAATTTAAAATGTTCTGCTTTGAAAACGTTTAGCATCAGAACAAATAGCAAAAGCTACAAAGACAGCTGATAGCTATCTATATTACATACTTTTCGTATTTACCACATATATATTTATAAAATTACTTAGGTGTTAGATAGTTAAAGTGTTATTACGAGGAGGAGATAATAATTGGAAGTAATCTGACACTTACCACACTCACCTGGTTTGAGATCCAGTGCAGCAAGAGATTCTGAGTGCAAGAAATACAAGGTTGGACTAACAGTGAACAATACATAGTTGTCATGCCTTTCATCCAAGATAATGAGAACCAAGTCTCCAACCTGAAAACTGGAGAAAAAAAATAAAAAAAATATCAAGGAATGTAACTAAGAAAAAGCATAAAGCTTAAAACGACATTAATTACACTACAATTTTTACCCCAGTATGGTACAGACTAAGAGTTGAACAGCAGCACAGACATTTCTACTTGTTACACCAGCTCATGTAAGTTTTATATTTTCTGAAGTCAACAAAACACTACCTTTAAAAAATAAATGTTTTTTCTACATCCATCAGCTCAAATTATTTCTTCAAAAGAACTTAGTTTTGCTTTAAAATATAAACAGAAGTACCTAACAGAATACTAACTTTTCAATTTTATTTTTATCACCAATACTTAAGAGTATTGATCATTGTACTAGTATTTACAAAAACTCTTTTGATGTTTTAAGCTGAAGTCAATTTGAACACAGAAAAATACAGCAAAATATTTATGTAGCTATTCAAGCTTAAAATTTTAAGCACACAGGAAAAAGAAGGGATGAAGTGTTAATTTTTGATCAAAGGGTTAAAAGCAAAAGAAACACTGTAGTGACTTTACATAAAAAGTTTCAAAAAACTATTTCTTCCTGACATCAGGCTAACACAAGAAGCCACCAAGTTCTCATGCCAAGTTACAGTAACAGAATTCAGAGAACTTCTTCTGTCTCCAGCTTCTGTTTCACAGTGCAAATGTGCTGGACGTAAATTATTTACCCGTTAATTAATTGAAGTCTAAAATAGCTATAAATTAAGCATTACACCATGAGAGGGCTCCAAGAATAAATAGTACTACTACTCTGGGGACAGAGGAGGAAGTAGCAAAGAAAGGGGAAAACTCTTCTCCATAAAAGATGACTACAGATACATAGTCAGAGATAAATACATAGGTAAATCCAAAAAGAAATTTAGCTTATCCTCTCTAAAATTCACTTTCAGATTAAATAAACAATACTCCAAGCTCTTCTGCCTGGACTTACTACAGTGACAGGCTACAAGGACTTAAAGACATCTCAATTGGACAGATGAATTATTCTTTCATGACATACTCCTCACCAAAGACTACCAAGAGAGTTGCCAGAATATTCCGAAGCTCACAGGAAAAACTGATTCTGCACATATTGACCTTGTCACAATAAAAATGCGATTTAGTGTAATTCAGAAAACATTACAGGAATAATCTGTGTTGGTTTTCGTTCCAAAAACATTTTTCATATTACTCAATATCAGACTGACAAATTACTTAAGAACAGTTGTCTGTAGATTTCATATTTTACAAGAATTAATACTTCTTTTTCCAGCAGCAATTCTAAATGCAGCTGCTAACTGATTGATAATATCCAACAAAATATTTGACTTAATTTCACTTCATGCTGTCACGGTAAGCCAAAAATTTTGAAGACTTCAGGAAGGTAAAACTTCTCTTGAAATATAACAGAGCACTACTCATATTCAGGGTGAACAGGATTCCTTCTACTTTTTACTAGCATGATTTCAAGAAGGTTACAAATGAACAAAAAGTAATCTAAAAGAAAACTCTGGGAGGATTCTAGAAATCCCATGAGGTACTATCCTTATGAACGATGTAAAGAAAGGCAGAAGATTAAAGAAAGTCACCAACATACAAGAATTCAGAAAGGCCTTTTTTTTTTTGCTTTAAAAAAGAAAAGGGGGGGTTATTAAATTTGATTCATGTCCAACTGGGATGGTTCAATCAAACTGACAGCTAAACTATAGAGATGACCTATATATCTTTTCACCACAGAGAAAGAACAGAAAAATTGTGACATTCTTTAACTACGTATTTGTTCTTGAAGGCATAGCCATCTGTTTATATAAAAATTAACTTGTACTTACTCTCTAATTGCTATTTTTTCAGAATGTCTTGATGATACTGATGACATGCTCTGGGACATCTATAAAAAAGAGAAAAGCTATAAAGTATTGGCAAGCTATGATAAAAAGTACATTGCAGGTAACAATGTGGTTAAGATAAATAATTTATTATTGATTTCAAACAGTATCTATTCTTGCAGATCTTATATTCACAAAAGAACACATCTGTCATCCTGTTCTGTAGCAGGTTTGGTTGTCGTTTATTTCTGGGTTTGATGGTTTTGTAGTGCTTTTTGAGAAGTGCTTTCCAAACCAGTGACAGTGAAGATTTGTTCTGAGCATATATAGTTGTGCATTCTAACACAGAAGCCCCTGGCATTCTCAAAAAGGTTGATGACGAAACACTGGAGGTTAAACATGTTTATTGCAATTAAACTCTGGATCTTGAACTCAATACGGTCTCTCAGTTTTACAAAGGACTGTCACAATCTAAAGTTTACTGTAACAGAGCAGCGCTCCCTGGAATAAAACTGGGGTCAAATTTACTCAGACCAAACAAAGGCTCAATTATGTAAGGTTTTGGACATAATTCTTTTCTCCTATACGCATATTTGCCTTTAAATTAATTAATACTGGCACATGAACCAACTTCAATAGGATAAACTAGATTTAAAAATTAATGTAAGTGTAACTACACCTTCTACAGTAACTGTGATAGTAAGAAATGAAAATGGATAATGCTCCTCTACAAAGGGATACATAGCCCACATACAGGCAAATAGATAGAGAAGCTGATTTGATGCAATTGTATCCATTTCATTACCCTTTGGCAACTTCCTTACATAAGACAATTCATAATTGCCCTGTAGAAACTCTGACTAGAGGTCTTGCAGTTTTTCCATAGGTTCCTGCTTCCTGGACCATTTATATATGCTATTCAAATCTAGATTACTCATACCTGAAGTTCAGCACGTGATTTTTCAGCTGTAACTCAAATATTGTTACCTACAGCATATTTCCCATTGTCAGTCTTCCCCCCCACTTCCCCAGAACAGTATCAGCCTGTCTTAATATGAGCTTGAAGCCTATTCACATTGTTTTCTTCATTTCTTCAAAGAATGAGTCCAAACTGAATACAGTATAACACAAAAAGCTCTCAACTTCTGATGACACTTTCAGCAGTTTTATTTATGGAATCCAACTTCAGATCAAAAAAAAATTTTTTTAATTGTTAGAAACTACATTTCTTTGACTTACATTGTATTTTTTTCTTTAAAAAGTTGCAGTTAACATGGAAGTTGTCAAATGCATATAATTTGCTTGGATTGTTCACTAAAGTGTTTGACAGTTCTCTTCAGATGTTAAGACCAAAGCTTTTCTTACTGTTTTTTAAAACTGGAATAAATGTTAAATTAAAATGCAAACTAGCTTGATTTCTGTATTTTTCATCAATTTCTAACTTTATGGAAAACAGAACAAATTAGAATGTCAAGAATATTTCCATTAAAATTCAGTAAAGAATATTTTATGGCTAAAGTTCTAATAGCTTTTAAACAGAAAAAAGGGTCCCCTTCTCAATAATTTATATATATATAAAAAAAATCCTGTAATAACATTCGTCATATTAAAAGGAGCTCCTTTGTATCTTTTATTGCTTGCAGAAGTAACCCACAAGTTTTGCTGCAAAAGTCAGTGACCTGAAAAGATTTTCTTTTATCGTGCAGAACCTCTTCTGGGTTCCTTATCTGAAGTAGCTGAATAGAAATAAATACTGGTATTTGAGCGGTGATATATATATTTCTGTTTTAGAAGTGTATCGGTAAGGGAAGGGGAGAAAGGAGGGTGAAGAAACAAGGAATAAAAATAGTTTATTTTATCTATGAAATGACCAATTTTTAAGTACGAAATTGAAAAGATATTATGTTCCTATGCCCACTTAGAAACCAATTTTGCATTGCTTTACACAGGAACAAGCTGCTAATTTCTCTTACATGGCTTGGTATTAACCATAATACCAAAAATAATTCTGTATTTGTCTTGTATAATGCCAGGTTTTCTTCAATTTCATTTTACTCTGAGATGGCAAGAGATCAAGAGTTTACAGAGAGGTTTGGAAGACTGTCCAGTGTATTTGAGTTTTACTGTGAAAACTAGGTGCCCTATACTGAAATACTTCTGTGCACTTCATTGGCATTCTGAATAAGCAAATCCTCTTTTATAAAATATATTTTTAGATGTCTTGCAATCCTTTCTTAACGCCCTGCACTAGCAGGGTTATTAGGGACAGATTTTAATGTGGAATGGAAAGTGTTTGAAAAACACCCAGCAATTTCATAGCTGAATATGTAGTAGGAGTAAACTATATAGTAAATTTCAGTCCTATCCCAGACAGAAAAATGGCAGCTCCTACTGGAGAAACTCAGATACTTTTGCTATGACATGTAACTTGCAACTACACAGATATCAGTTTCTACCAAACTCCTAGCTATCACCTGTCACTTAAACTGAGATCTCCATGGCCAGTCCAAGCAATAAATTGCCAAAGGACACATCTGTTTCCCATACACACAGTAATTTTTTTAAGACTTAAGGTTGAGACCTGCTAGCAAGCATAATCTGTAGATAAATAAAAGGAGACGGATTCATAGCATAGGAATCAATGGAACTCTGTCACTATATTTTTTCCTTCCATAGGCATTGACTATTATTTGAGTAAGTTTAAGGTGATGGCTGTTCATATTTCCAGTTAGTAGGCAGAATTAAAGTTTCACACCTTACAAAAGTGACAGGTGTGGTTTTCCAAAAACAATCTATGATGCTTAATGTGCAGGCATATTCACGTTCTTGTAAACTGGCCTTCAATCTGCTGTTGTTGAAAAACCCAGCCATGGCATCACTGAAATTAACTCCCCCTACCCCAAGCCTGGGGAGACCATGTTCTTTGGGAAGAAGTCTCTTTTTCTGCAGTCCTGTGAATATTTTCCTTGAGAAGACTGCTAAGTGGAGGTACCTCTGAAAGGTTATCAGGTTACCTATTTGCTACTTGCCTTAACACTTAGAACATTTTTGAAGTTAACAAAACACATTTTTAAATTTTAACAAATGTAACATTTCTAAGATTTTCTTAGTTTTTCATGAGACTTAAAACATGCATTGCACAAATACTTACCAATCTTTGATTCAATCTCTTATTTTCCTCTTCTTTCAACTGCAAAGTCTGAAATAAAATCTTCTCTGATTAATTAATACAACTTACACAGTATAAACACTTCAATAAAAGTTTTGATATGAACAGAGCCAGACTACTTATACAATATATATATTTATGACACCTTTAAGGTTTAAAATAACACAAAAACATCTTTTGAACAAAGAAATGTAAAAAAATTTGAAGTCTGTCAATAACCACAATGCTACAAAACCCACTGCTAAGCTATGCTTATCTCCATACTCATCGTTCTCCTCAAGTTAGAAAAACATTTCTTTTGCATTACATCAGTGAAATGTAATATACTACTATTTTATAGCTTCTACCCATGACAAATCCTTTGTAAGCAGATGACAGAATAAAGCATATAAATGCTCCTGGTCAGAAACATCCAGCCACTTGCATCATACAATGCCACAATCCATTAACAGAAAACATTCATGTTCTCTAAGTGATCAGATTTTAGTCTAAGTGATCCTAGAAAGCTGAAAGCTAAAGACACTTTTTTTTTTTAAAAGTCAACTTTGAAGAGGCAAGAAAAAGGCAACTGGAATGGAGTTACATACAACTGGATAGTTAAAAATTGCTAGAATCAGAAAGATTCCAGTGTTACTATCAAGGGTTAATCTAACCTTTTACCAAGAGTAACAACTTTTATTTCATCAAAAAGGTTCAATTAGTCAATGTACATTGAAAGCTATGCTCAAAATAAAAGTTGTAACAGAAATGAAAATTGAAGGTATGTACTTGGGAGAAGCGGTGGGGGAGGTATAAACTTATAATTCTAGCCTGTAAGAACATGACAGTAACTTCAGAAAATTGTATTTTTTAAGCACATTCGTAACAAGTGTTACTTCACTTTTTACAGAAACAATACTGTCAAGATTATAATGCATCCCAGGCAGTACTAAAATGACATGAGTAGTAGCAGCCTAAGAGGAGAAATTACCCATTTCCAAGAGAAAGAGGTAAATCAATGTTAATTCCTGTCTGGCTGCTTTGGATGCTTTAATGTGAAAAAGTAATCAAAACTTCTTTTTTGCTAAAGAAACTCCCTAGATCAACGATCTCTGACTCCTAAGAAGAAATATTAGACCCGACTCATTCATACTGAAGCCTACATAAACAGAATAAACAAACTTTAAGCTAGGCCAAGTGTAAGTATATTGAAGTAATTAAAAATAAGTACTCATACACCAGATTATACTGATCCAAACTGAGTACAATGAAAAACCATTCCCTGGAATGATATTTATAAGCCTTGCGGATACTGTACTGCAGAGTATATAACTGACCACAGAACAACTGCACACATACATATGTATAAGTACTTAGTTGTAATGTTTAACCTCACAGTCTACTCACTCTTTCTAACAACATTATCCTCTGTTTTTCTTCAGACATATGGACATTTTCACTAAAAGAGAAAAAAGAAAATGGATAGGTTAAAAATAAAAGATTTTTTCATGATCAAAAATTATCAACTCCCCAATCTTCACTCAGTGATGAGTGTCATGTATTTGCTAGCAGAGGTAACAGCACAGAAAGACACCTTAAGAATCACTATTTTGAGGGATTTCTTTTTTTTTTTTTTTCCCCCTCCTTTAAAACCAAGGAGCTGCTTTGTTGCAACAAGCCAGTAAATTTTCAGTCACTGATTAGTTTATAAATTTATATGGGGCTATTTCTGCATATTTTGCATTATTTTCAAAACATTACTATGAAAGATATAGTTCTGATGAAAGATATAGCTCTCTATATAACTGCTTTGGCAGTTAACCTTTGATACTGCAGTTCAGCTCTACAATGTCATATTTTTCTGATCTTTGTAGTTTAAAGGCTCTGTGCCCTGGGACTCTCTGGTAGAGAGACACTAATGTGAACTTGCTCATTGTCTCCATTTATTTGTGAAAGAAACTGAGCACTGGGACATAAGATAATGCTAACATCCTAACAAAAAATTTCCTAAGAACACAGAGGCAATTCCTAATACAATTAAAAAGTACTTTTAAAGGCAGGTTCAGAGGAAAGAAACAATATATTTTGTAGTCCAAACTGTTTTACTTGGGAAAAGAAAATGGACAAGTTCTTAGACATATAGTCCATTCATTCAGTCTGACAAAACATGCTATATATCCAAGCAAAATGCCAAGTAGAACTAACAGATTATATTTATGCCATGCTAATTACTACTTCATTTCAGTTAAAAGACTGTTTAGCCCTCATTCAGTAGGAAGAAGTCAACAGAAACCTGTAATAATTTCTGTCTATTTATTACCTGACTTTTGGTACATTGAGCCACATTTTTTTGTTCCCAGGCTTATTGTTTCAAGTTTCTCTGTAACCCTCCCTTGAATGTTCAGGACTAGAACGATTAGAAGTAGTATTTCTTACAGTTAAGACAGGGTATTTCAGTGTTTTATCATCAGCGCAAGTTTGGTAAGCAACAACTGTTTTATCCTTCCTTCCACAAAGTTATTTAGTGCACTGGGTATATTATCCGGGTTAGGCAGCATCGGTTGTGATGTGCACTGATTAAAGTGAATGTAAGTATATCTAACAGCTCTGCTTTTGCTCCTCTGGCAAAACCTCATTCCACTTGTGTGTTTCCCAGCCAGGTCCCTTACTTCTATAAGTAGTAAGTAGAAGTCTGGAATTGTTCAAAAAGCTAGTGGCACAGAAGTGGGAAAATGCATAGGTTGCAATTGCTTAATGATCTTCCACGAAGATTCTAGGTAAAGAGGTAGCAACCAGGAGCTTACAATCACTTACAATCACTCTCACTTACAATTACTTACTTGCCTTTCAACAATAAAAATTTGCAAGTTCTATCAAGTCTGCGATTCAAAACTGCAGCCAACCTTTGCAGGTAAGAGTTCTTAATAAGCAAAAAGAAACCTTTAATCATATTACACGCACAAGTCTATGGAACCTTATGAGATGCATCCCAGAGTCCTGAGGGAACTGGCTGATGTAGTCACCAAGCCACACTCCATGACTGAAAAGTCCTGGCAGTCAGGGGAAATCTCTGGAAGACTGGAAAAAGGGAAACATTGCACCCATTTTTCAAAAGGGTAGCAAGGAGCACCCTCAGAAGTACCGACCTGTCAGTCTCACCTCTGTGCATGGGGAGATCATGGAGCAGATCCCCCTAAAAGTTATGCTAAAGCACATGGAGGACAGGGAGGTGATTTGAGACAGTCAGCATGGCTTCACCAAGGCCAAGTCCTGCCTGACCAACCTAGTGGCCTTCTAGGATGGAGGGACCACATCAGTGGACAAGGGAAGAGCTATGGATGCCATCTATCTGGACTTCTGTAAGGCCTTTGACAGAGTCCCCCACAACAGCATTCCCTCTAAATTGCGGAGATATGGATTTGATGGGTGGACTGTTGGGTGGATGAGGAATTGGTTGGATGGTCACATCCAGAGGGTAGTGGTCAACGGCTCAATGTCCAGATGGAGATCGGTGACAAGTGGTGTCCCTCAGGGGTCTGTATTGGGACCAGTACTCTTTAATATCTTCATCAGTGACATAGACAGTGGGATTGAGTGCACCCTCAGCAGGTTTGCAGATGACATCAAGCAGAGTGCTGCGGTTGACACACCTGAGGGATGGGATGCCATCCAGAGGGACCTGGACAAGCTTGAGGCACAGGCCTGTGTGAACCAAAGCCAAGTGCAGGGTCCTGCACCACGGTCAGGGCAACCCCTGGTATCAGTACAGGCTGGGGGATGAAGTGATTGAGAGCAGCCCTGCCGAGAAGGACTTGGGGGTACTGGTGGGTGAAAAGCTGGACATCAGCCAACAATGTGCGCTCACAGCCCAGAAGGCCAACCATATACTGCCTTGCATCAAAAGAAGCATGGCCAGCAGGTTGAGGGAAGGGATTCTGCCCCTCTACTCTGCTCTGGTGAGACCCCACCTGGAGTACTGCACCCAGCCCCGGAACCCTCAGCACAGGAAGGACATGGACCTGTTGGAGTGGGTCCACAGGAGGGACACCAAAATTATCAGAGGGGTCACGGAACACCTCTCCTATGAATACAGGCTGAGAGAGTTGGGCTTGTTCAGCCTGGAGAAGAGAAGGCTCCAGAGAGACCTGATTGCAGCCTGCCAAGACTTAAAGGGGGCTTATAAGAAAAATGGGGACAGACTTTTTAGCAGGGCCTGTACCAACAGGACAAGGGGTAATGGTTTTAACCTAAAAGAGGGTAGATTTAGACTAGACATAAGGAGGAAATTTTTCACGATGAGAGTGGTGAAACAGTGGCACAGGTTGCCCAGAGAGGTGGTAGATGCCCCATCCCTGGCAATATTTCAGGTCAGGTTGGATGGGGCTCTGAGCAACCTGGTCTAGTTTAAGCTGTCCCTGCTCCTTGCAGGGAGGTTGGACTAGACGACTAAAGGTCCCTTCCAACCCAAAGATTCTATGATTCTATGATTAGGGGTATATTGAAATTAATCTGGGATTCTAAACTTTTTTCCATACAAACGAATACAACATTACACTGTATCGTTCTGAAGCATAAATCAGACAAGTATTTCAAGAAACCTCAGAATTAAGAGCAAAATAAGATCATATGAACTTTTTTTTTTAAAATAAGATTATGAGATCTGTGGTCCCAAAATATCTCCTTGCACTGAGGTAAACAGAAAAAAGTAGGCTTGCTGTTTATTCAGGGTAACATGACACAGCCTGTGATATTTATCCACTCCACAAATGAGAAAGTCTATGGGAGGATTAGAAGAGAGGAAATCTAACAATGCAATCGTAACTGATGTATTAAAAGTCTACATAAAAACTACTGCAGGTGTAAAAGCATAAATGAAAACATTCCATGTGATTGCTAGTATTTAGAAGTGCCTTCCGGTTCAAACCCAAATTTCCTTACACACCTTAGAGATGGTAGAAAAGCATCTTAAAATGAGTATTCCTAGTATAAGAGAATTAAAGAAATGCAATCGTCCACCACAAGGAGATAGAAATTGTTAGCATGAAGAACAGTTCTCATTGATCAGTAAAAAATACTATATGTTGACTATTTCAGTTTTCTTAGACTGCTATAGTAGAAACATACTCATACAGTAGATTTTCAAATCTAAGATTTTTCTGTGGTAGTAGACCACAGTCTACAAGCTTTACATGTAGACTCTTAACTTACTAGGCAAGGCACTATATGCCAATAACAAAGTGCACTGCTTACTGTAGGGCACCCAAAATAGAGAATATAGTGAAGTCTATGACCGCAAAAAACTCCGCAAGTTCCCTCTGATCTCCATAATCACCTCAGTATTTCAAGTACAGCTTCAGACACCTACCTGCAAACTAGTCCCTACCTAATTAAACTGCTATACAAAAAGGGTGATAAACAGTTAAATGTGAGTGACATCAACATAATGTTATTTGAATCTGTTGTAAATCCAAATTATCAACCAGATCCAAACACAAACAAATGAATCTTAAGTGAAAAGTTTCATTTGAAGTAGGTAAGTTGCTTGCCCTAGCTGTTTTCCTCCAGTAAGGTTTTTTTTCTTCCCACTCTCATCACTGCCTTGTAGTAACTCACCAATATGTCACACCTGACAGTACTGATAAGGTTATACAAACAGAGATACTGAATACCTGTCCTCCTCTCCAATAATACAAAGCAACAATCCATCAAGGCCACTTAATCAGCCTGAGTCCCATTACTTGTTTGGAGTCCTGAGGATTCAGTCTGATTTCTGCCAAGCATACCTATGACCCCTTCCTCTTTATCAAGGAATGTCATTATGCTACCTTACAGCAGATGTGTACATGAACAATCATAAAGTTTTGCTTGTTTGTTTTTAAATGAGCGCCAGCCACTATTCAAAAGATACGGCAATAACATGCAGCCAACCAGCTCATTTACTATTACAGTTGTTGTTCTCCTGTTTGACTTGCATTTCATATACTTACATCTATTTTTTCACCTCATAATTGTGGGGTCATTTCACCTTTAAGTTTCATATTTCTGTGTCATCAAAAACACGTTTCTGATGACTGTGACACAACAATTGTATGCATACATTTAAAAGAATATTCTTAGCAAGAACATCAAAAACATGCTCATTTGTCCTTCACAACAGCCAACAGCACACGTTTAAAGAACGAGTGCATGCTTTTTGTGTTTCTACTACAATGCCCCATACTTACTGCACAGCCATCATACTAGTTTCCATCGTGGAGTCCATTCTCCCTTCAGCTGCAATGTCAGAAACCAATCTGTCTGTGTCAGTGGGAATATCAGCTGCGCAAGCTCCACAAGCTTCTGAAGCTGCTGCTGAGTAGGTTGATGGAGAAAAATTACTACTTCTCAGTTTATTAACTTCTTCTTCAAGTTTTTTCTTCTCTTCAAGTAAGCGAGCTCGATCTTCAGAAAGTGTTTCAATCAAATCTATGACACAAGTAAATAAAAATTCTTCTAATAACAGCAGCACTAAGGATCAAAAACAATCTGTAGTGAATGCAACTGTCCTATTAGAAAAGAGTAATACTTTTTCAGAACTTTGCTTACCCTTATCTTTTTCTTGCTGTTGTGTAAGTATTTTTAATTTGTCACTAAGATCATTAATTATGTTTTCTTTTTTCATTTTCTCTCTTGCCAGAACAGTGTTAAAGTTGGTCTGAAAACAGAAAAAAGTATTACTGAAATAATAAATATACTGTATAAATGTAATGCAAAATGCATCACTGGAACAAAAAAGTACAAAAGAGATCACACATTTCAGTTTCCTAAACTATAATTAAGCAAGGAATTAAACTTGTGTACACATTACTTTGGTGAAGAGATAACGTCTGTTACGTTTTGTTTTGAGGTTTCTCTGTAACAGTAACTTTGTTTGTTTGTTTGTTTTTATCTCTCTGGTTCCCCCAAGCCCAATATATACCTATAATATAATTATAAAGAAATCATAATGAAAAAAAAAACCCTGTAAATTGTTGGGTTTTTTTTAACATAATGCTTTATATTCCAGTTAATGTACTACAGTTGCATGTTTTATATTAAAAACATTTACTTTAAGGGTTATAATCGTTAAGAAAAAGCTGCACTGCATCAAGATATGTTACATGTAATAAAAAAGAAAAATATATATCATATACAATATTATTATTTTATAATATAAATATTTTATAATACAAAAAAGAAAAATATCATTATTAACAAATAGAATAATATACTAGAATCTGAATTAAAAATACAGGATCATTAAGGTTGGAAAAGACCTTCAAGATCATCAAGTCCAACCATCAACCCAACACCACCATGCCCACTAAACTATGTCCTGAAGTGCCACGTCCACATGTTTTTTGAACACTTCCAGAGATGGTGACTCCATTACCTCCCTGGGCAGCCTGTTCCAATGCCTGACCACTCTCTCGGTGAAGAAATTTTTCCTAATATCCAATCTAAACCTCCCCTGGTGCAACTTGAGGCCATTTCCTCTTGTCCTACCGCTGGTTACTTGGGGGAAGAGACCAACACCCACATCACCACAATCCCCTTTGAGGTATCCCATACATTTCAAATCATGCATTAATGCAGAAGTCACACAGGAAGCCTGGCTAACAGGTTGAATTACGGAACATAAGAAGCTAGCATATCCTTCAGTATCAGTCTGAAATCTTTCTGCTTCTTTAATCCTTCTACCAACAATTATGCCCTCATCCTTTCTACTCTTAAGGTTGTGCTGAAGAGACAGACAAAAACTACCAACAATCACCTATTAAAAGGATATTTTAATTTACTATTTATCTTTTTTGGTGAATTTTAAGACTGTCTTGACTCTGTATTCAAATGCAAGGTATTTGGCAGACCACACACGTTACATAGCACACAGTGGCTTCTGGTATATATCTGCATGACAAAACTACCACACACCACAAGCATAAATAACACCCCTAAGACAACTTCAATGAGAAAAAAAAAATGACATCAAAGGTGAGGGTTAAATACTCAGAATATTCAGTGATCAGGACAGCCAGTCCAGTAAGCTTTCAGCACTGACTGATACACCATTTTTATGTTGCAGGGTTTTTTGTGGGGTTTTTTTTGTTGTTTTTTTTTTTTTTGTGTGTGTTGTTTTGTTTTGTGGTTTGTTTTTTTTTTTTTTAATAAAAGGTTCCATCTTTCCCTGGAATTTTCTGTTAATGCCTCAGAACCTTCCCTTCCACACTCTGCTGCACAAATGAATAATATTACTAGATAATGAGGAAACGGCATATTAAGGCATAGTCTGACAGAAAGAAGTCTTATGATTACCAATGTAACGTATGAAATATTCCTATTAGATTTGCTACGTAAGGCTCACTTCAGTATTTATGTCTGCACCTAAAAAATTCAAAAATATTCCTTTCTTTGTAACTGTCTGCAATTTTCTGATCTCTGCACCAAGTGATTCATAGCATTCACTCACCAAGCCGGCTGATAACTACGCTGTCTCTCTGTCCTTATTTGATCCTATCACAGCTAAAAGTAAGCAGAGGTGCTTAAAACAGAAAATCCTTTCTTAGTGTTTAAATGCAACAAAGCTGTAGATAATAGGTGTTTAGTAACAGATTTAATTTAAGAACTGAACACTCGTACAAAATCTGAGAGATTCAAGATGTTTTGAAAGGAAAAAATGTGTGGATACAAATATAATTATTAATCCAGTGCAATATGGTTTTGTATCAAGGTGTGGAGTACATAATGTTTCTAAGTTTATTAAGTATAATATAACATTTGCTTTGAAGCTCAAATACCACCTGGCCAGGCTAAGAAAGACTAATGAAGCCTTTAAGTAGCATTAAAAGCCATTTTAAGTAGCTACATAAAAGCCATTAAGTAGCATTCCAAATCAATTAGTATTTCAAATAATTAATTTTGTGTTGTCCACAAAACTTGTGTTGTTAAAACTATACTTAACCAGTATCTTCTGGAGTTCAACAGGTTAATGGATAAAAATTTACAGCACTTGCTTAAGAAATTAAGCAAAAGAAGTTATAAAATAACAAAAATTCAATCTGGATTGCCCACTTCACAGATGTTTAAGGTGGGGTGGTTTGGGGTTTTTTCGTTTTGGTTTGGTTTTTTTAATGCTTAAGTGTTGGATTCCATTAACGTATCATATCCTGGCTCCAGATAATAGCGCAAATTCTGAATGTGTGTTACATAGCAAAAAAACCCCACAACCTCTATAACTTCAAAACAGCAAAAGAACATACAAGTGTCATAGGAGCAAAAGTAGTAAGAAAATCATCATTACCTGCTGTTCTGCAGTAAGTGATGTTCTGATGTTCTGCATTTCTTCATTCTTTCTTTTCTCTTGTTCTTCAAGTTGCTCTAAAAACTTCATTTTTTCTTCCCGAAGCTTCTCTTGAAGTTCAGAAACCAAGCTTGACTCAGCAGATGAATCAGTAGGAGGACTTAAAAGAAAATGTTTAGTCTTTAAATTTGCAACATATACAGAATCACTGAATAGATGAAATAAGCAGATGCACAAAAATAAGAAGTTCCTTTCTGAGACATTTTTCTGAAATGTTTAATAAATACTGTATACCAATTAAGTTATTACCAATATTCAACTCTACTTTTTAAATCATGAGCATTTTACCAAATTCTCACTCTTAGGCATTCTGGTTTTTTAGTGTATTACACCGGCTCCAATTTTGAAATTTTGTTGAGGGGGGAGATTTTTGTTTTAATTTTTCTAACACAACAGGTGTGGAAAGTGGTAAAAAGCAGAACAATGATACATCAACTGCCTGAAGGTTCTTGGTATGTCAAAATGCAAAGCCTCCAGAACTCTCACGTAATTAAAGCAATTCAGCAATATATCTGATGCTAAGGAATCCAGATATGAAACTCAAAACTCTGTGTTGCAGTATCTGGAGAACAGTAGGAATGATCATAAAGAAAGGAAAGCATCAACAGTGATCGAGGCAGGAAGGATAAAAACCTTAAATAGCTTTTGAAACAGGCAATGTTACCTAGGCCAAATGATTTCCATCACTGAACCCAAAGCATTAACTACCCTCTTGCATGTTTTGGCTTGCGTTATCAAGAACCACCATCAAAAACAGACAAATCCCTTTGTTTGGCAATTTTTGTGAAAAACTTATTTTAAATTTCTGTTATTCCTCTATATCAGAATTATATTTAATATAAATAAAATCCCCCAAAACCTAACTCTGCATCTATATACATGTGCCAGCTGTTTTCTCTAGTCAGAGAAGCCTTGAGGTATGGTGTCCTGGTATTAGATAGGCTATGCTGAAATCAAAGCATCATGTGCTAATATATTAAAACCCAGAAGTACAACTCCTAATGCTAAAAATGCTCCAAGAATTCTTCGTGCTTCGTAACACAAAGATTCTCTGCTAAGACAAAGGGCTACAGAACCACAGAGACACCAGAATGGAGAATATGGAGAAAAATACGAATATGGAAGAAAACTGAATTGCAGAGGAGGCAAGGAACCTAAAATTCTGACAGCTGCATACTGGATGGGAGTTCGGGCATCCATGAAACGACCAGTTCCAGCCATTTCTACAGCATATTTGCTTGGATATTATATGATCCAGCACATATCCACCTACCTCTGTTTTGCCATCAATTCTGCCTATCAACTTAAGAGAGCACAGGATAAATTTGTCCAAGAAGGGTAAAGAGGAGTTATTATGCCTGCACCTTACTTTATAAACAACTAAAATTCACTCTCATATTATTCTGGATTATCCAAAAGACAAGTTAATATGTCAGCCTAAACCCAAGGCTGTTAGCTGCACTAAACCAAAACAGGTATCATCGTATCATCTGCCTCTCAGATAGGCTGCCTGGCCTGATGACTGCAAATGATAGCCAAGTAAAGGATATTGTTATTCTGCAAAGGATGCTAACATATATTACTAGTTTTTAAACCTCTTCACTACATCAGGTATTTGGTTACACATGTAATCCGCAATGGTCTTGACAACTATGGCAATAGTGACAACGCCTGGTTTTTTTTAGTGTTTTCAAGATACCAGAAGCATATTTCTTCAGATATTGGGTTTCCTTTGCAAGTAAGCACCATAGTTACTATACTCTAAGATGACAAAGGATGTATTTAGCAACACTACCACTGTTCTACCACATGGGCATATATTGGAGATACAAGCTGTTACACAGTAGATAAGCACTCAATGTAAGAAGCTGTAAACAAAAGAGCCCTGAAAGCCAACTGAAGTTCTCAGAGTGGCAAGACAACCTTTAACATGCCAGAAATCAGAAGTAAAATAAGCAGAGAACAAAGCAAGTCATGAGACACCCAGGCAAATCTTTTTCATGCCACTGAGAAAGCTTTTTCGTCCTGATTTAAATTTCAATTTATTTCTAAATTAAGTCTAGCTGTGGGAGAGAGCACGTGCTCTACAGAAAAGCTTAATTACTTGTGGTGATGGTCTCATAGAACTGGCTGGACAACGCCAAGGCTGGAAGACACTAAAGCTGTAATTCAGTTTTCAAAGCAGTCAGGATTCGTATTCTATTTTTTAACATTCTGTATAATGTTATAAATCTTTTAGCTGACCAGCAAACTGCTTAACAATGAAAGTCATTACACAAACTGTGGTTTTCAGTTAATCTTGGTTAGTACATACTACATACAGTAGAAAGATTAAATAGGACAGATAAAATGCCTTCCAATTTTATTAACTTTCTTAATCATGATGACTCGAATTTCAGGCACATTATAACCAAAACACCTTAGTTTTCTTATGTTGGTAATGCATGGGTCACAAACATTTCTGTCACTTCTAAACATGCAAGTTCAAAAACTAATTTCCTGATACCAGTGCACCACTCAGGTCAAATTTAGTAATTCATCTCCCTGTCTGTGTAACATTGCTCTTGCAGAAACGGACATTTAGCTGTCAAGCATATAGACACATGCCAAATAAAAGTTGGGTTTTATCATTACAAATTAACTGCTAAACAACAACTGAATGAGAATAACAGGTCAGCGCGAACTACTGACATAGCTTGGGGTTTTAGGAACTCAAAAACCAAACAGCTAGACAGTGACTTTGAAACATTAAGACAAATCCACATAACACATATGCCCTATGGAGATAAAACACAAGATTTTTTTTTTTCCTCTAGGAATAAAGACAAAACTAACAGCAGATTAAAGGCATAAAGAAGAGCCTTTGGAAGCAATACATATTTTAACATCACAATGAATATTAAATTACTTGACAGAACTCATAACAAACAACTAACATTTCTTTAGACTGAAGCAGATAATATTTCCCTGAAATACATTCCTATCTGTTTTATCCAGTTTGTATAAGAACACACACAGCTGTGCTCAGAAGTTGCTCAAATTTAAGTGTAGATGGTGGATTTTTTAAAAGCCTGAAGACACAGCTGCATCTTTTTCCTGTTGAGCCAAGTTTTTTAAAAACTTCTACAGTTCATTAATATATATAAAAGGAAAAGAACATAGCATTTATCTTTTTCCTCCTCATTTCACCCTATTTCATTAAAAGAATGTTTTGTTCAATTTAGAAGGGCAGTTCTTAATTTCATTATATCCCAATCTTAACTAAAAAATGTAATATTATCTTGATGTATTTTTTCATACACTGACATATAAAACACAGGCAGTGATACACCATCATTTAATGATGGGTATGTTCACATATCAAAATCCTGAGGTAATGGGACTGAAGTGGATATTCAGATTTCCCTCGCACTATGTAAGTGAACTGTGTGCACATGTTGGACTCTCTGCACAAACCCCTCCCCTCCTTCCCCCCGCCTTTTTTTTTAAGGTTACATTGATATTTGAAAGTTAAATGCTAACTTAAGCCTGTGTTCATGTTCTGTAGTTCTCTTCTGGCTTTTATGTCCATTCTGTCAATTTTATTGTTTTTTTCCCATTTCATATACTTGGTATATTATAATACCTAGAAAAAAGTGTTCTATTTGGGTATTGTACAAACAAGATCTATCCGCTGCGTTCCTTTATGCTACAAGAACACAAATGACAAATTCTAGCATTTCAAAATAGGATATTGTTTCTAAGCAGTAGGTCACATAGAAAAAAATTCTAGTATTTCCATTCCACAACATCATAATCTACTCTGCTGACAGGCATATGACCTAGTAAGTAGATAAAACATGAGAAGTCCAAAAGAGTAATTCTAGGTATTTATGGCAAGGAAAAATATATTTTTCTTTTTAAAATGGAAAAAGATTGCAGAACTTAACAATGGAAAAAAATTATGTTAGGATGTTCTTTAAAATGATGTTGTCAATGTGTGTTTCATTGTAAAGCTCCAACTGAACACCCTGAAACAACCGTGGCAGCTGAAGTCAACAGAAGTCCAGGCAGTCATGAGACGGTTCTCAGTCAATCATACATATTCCCACACACTTTCATGCCACCATTAGCACCAACAAGAATGTATAGTTAGCCAATAAAAGAAAGTTAATCAGCCTAAAAGCTAGCCGCTGCATACTCACACAGTGCTAATACCAGAGCAAAGGATGGGAAAGGAGAGAGAGACTGAGACCATCAAAATTAGAATTTCAAGCAACATGCTATTGTGGAAACACTCCTTCAATGTAACGTTACAAAACTGAAATACAAAACCTTCACTGCTGTCTGGAAATAATATTGTACAAGTTATTTTACAATCTTTGAGATTAACTACTGACACAGGAATATCATTACCTATAAGATGGAAGTAAATTGAAACTTGAATACAGAAACCAACACAAATAAACACTATTATAAATACATATAAATTTTACTTACTGCATAGGGCATCATGAATATACCACACTAATTACTTTAAAATACTATGAAAACACAGCAACTTAATTTTTACAGTACCTCAGTTTTACTTGCATCTCAAGTTGTTGTATTTTTTCCAAAAGTCCTTTTTCAGCAGCTTCCCTCTGCAATTCAAACTCTTTACAAGCAGTTTGTACTGCATCCTCTTTTTCACAATTGAGCTTCCGAATGAGCAACTGCCTGTCTTGTTCTTGGTTAGATACTAACAGTTCTTTCTCTTCCTTAAGCTTATGGATAATAGCTTCGTATTTTTCCTGCTGCTCACAGAGAGACAAGTTTTCTGTTTTTTCCTTTTCTAGGGCATTCGCTTCCAACTCTAACTTACTTCGTAGTTCTGTTATTTGCTCTGAAAGTCTTTTTTCTGCCTCAGAAGTCTTTTGATGAAGAAGTGTTACTTTATTTAGTTCAGTTCTAAGCAAATTTGATTCTTCTTCATACCTGTCTACTAGCTCAGAAATGCACTGATCTTTCTCAACTGTCATCAGAGTCCTTAGTTCCGATAAGCCCACTTGATATTCATCACTGTTAATTTGTATTTTGTTGTTTAATTTATCTATCTCCTTTTTTAAGCTTTCCGTTTCCTTATCAATCTGATATTTTAATGTCTCTTGATGCTGGTTTCTGCTTTCTTCCAAAAGAAGCTTCATTTCATCAGTTTCTGCTTCTTTCAGGGCAAGTTCAACTTCTAATTTGCACCTCAAATCAGACAGATCTGAAACCTTGAGCTGTAACTCTTCTACTTGTTGTTGTTTCTCTTGCACAACTACTGCATGAGATTCCTGCATTTGTTCAAGTCTGTGCTGGTTCTCTTTTTTTAATTGATCTAAACAGTCCTTGTGCTCAGCTAGCACCTTCTCAAACTCCTGTAAATGCCTGGCTTGTAGGTTGTTTTCCAGTTCTTTTAAATGGCTTTGCTCTAAAGTCTCAAGTTCTGCCCTCAAGAGTTGTAGTTTTTCATTGTTTTCAACATGAAGTTTTTTCAAGTCTTCAAGTACTATCTCACGTGACTGTCTCAGTTCCTTAATTTCACAATTTTGTGTCTCCATTTGGCATTCCAATTCAAGTAATTTCTGGTCTTTTTCATTCTGAAGGCAAACTACAGCTTCTTTCTCATTTTTCACCATTGCAAATTCATCATTCTTATTCTGAAGAACTTCCTCAAGGCCTAGTAAGTCATCTTTTAACTTTTTAATCTTCTTTTTATTTTCTTCACCATCCTCCAATAATTTATTAATTTTAGTTTCATATTCACTTTTCAAAGACTGTAATTCTTTTTGATGTTTATCTTTTAATGTTTTTTCAAGTGAAAGTTTTACCTTCTCAACAGTATTTACTATTTCTAATGAAGTGCATTTTAAAGAATTAGAAAAGTCACACTGTTCTCTTTGTACAAGTGTTCTAAAGTGGCATAAGTCTTCTTTTATACCTCTTAAGTGTACCTTGGAGTCTTGGGCAATAACCCTGCACCTCTCCATGCAAACATTGAGAGACACATTTTCTACTGAAACGTCTTTTACACAAGAATTTGTATCTTGCATACGTCTACTGTCTATTGCATTGATAACTGAAGAATAAAGAGATTCCACCATCATTTCTGGACTTTGTGGATCACTTATTACATTAGGAGATACTGGATTTTCTTCTATTACAAATTCATTTACTGCTGACATAAAGTCAGATTCTGGACTTTCTGCTAATGAATCCAAGTCTAGTGATCCTTGCTTAAGAGCTTGCTCCAGGTTTGGATGGGCAATAGTTTCAAAATCAAATGTATGAGCATCAATGCTGTCTGGAGACAATTCTTCTAATGGAGCTGGGGGACACACAGGAGGACACAGGGGACCCTGAAGACTGAGTGATGGAGGAGTTCTTGAAGAGGTAGCAAGTGCGGTTCCTGTTGTACATTCCAGCCTTGGTGTGGTAGCAGATTGTGGCGATGCTTGACTATTGGAGGCCTACAAGTTATAAAATATGAAACAAACACTTAAAGTGATAGGCAAAACTGTTAATATTTTAAATTGAATAAAAATTACCAGGCAAAACAAGAACTTACGAAGTCAGCCTTATGACCCATAACAGTCCAAAATACATACAACGAAAACTTAAGTAAAAATTACAGAAATTGAGATTTTCAGTAAGTTTCTAAAAAGCACTATTTGTAAATACATAAATATTAAATGTTCATCTATCCAGAAGTCCTACATAGATCACATACAATTGTATTTGAGGGGACTGAAAACATAAGTTTGGATGATACAAAATGCTGAAGTAACCAGTCAGAAATAGGGTTTGTTTTCTAACAGCCTGTTGATTTCAGTTTTCCTAATAATTTTGATACTAAAATACTTTTATTTTATTGTTGCTAAAACTACTTTTAAAAATCAGTGTAATTCAGTCACTATTAATAAACTAAACTAAGAAGGCTTACAAAAAATGTTCTCTGCTAACATATCAAAAACATCCATAAGAATTGTTCTGATTGTGCCTTTCATTATACTGTACTACTTCTATACTCTCACATTCTAATTAAAAAGCACATTCTGACTTTTCAGAATGCAAGACATCACAGCCTGAGCAGATTTCTTCCCCCTCCATGCTGTTCCACTTGCTCTCATTTTTTGCCATTTTCCCTCTAGACCCTGGATACCACCTAACGTGATTCTGTAGCACCAGATCCTTCAATATTCAACTGAAAAGCTAACGGTTAGAATAACCACCAATAATCATCCATGAGTAACAGCAGCTTGTAAACCAATACAAAGATTAAGTAAAGCTTCTCCACCTTCATGGAATTGTTCCCAAATAATTCTGATCAATTCAGTGCTTTTGATTCTTAAAAGGCTAAAAACATACCTTTAAATCAATTTTCCAATTAATTGTTATTAGATAACATGTTTAAATATCATTATCATCAGTTCTTGTTCATCACTATATGAATTATAAAGCAAGACCTCAAGTCCCAGTGCATACACTGCTGTAAAGTGTAAATTCATGGACAATGTTTGAAAACCAATCTTTGCTATTTTTAAGACATCATACTTTACTGACGCAGAATATATACTTTAAGTGTATTCAGATGAAGTTTGATTTATCATAATAGTCGTAACTGCAGGCCAAGTTACACGCCTTTATTTCTATGCACCTGAAATTCAGTAAAGTACTATTCTGAAATTATTTTAAAAAAAAATAATCAACCTCAACAAGGCCTTAGAGACTGTTTCAAACAGACCTGTGTCCTGGGATTTTCAAGCTTTTTGTATGTGATAAACTCACTATAACTTACAGTTTATCTTCAAGATTACACTTCAGTTATAGATTTTCTTATCTTTGCTATTTAATAGATTTAACATAATAAATTTACTGCTTGCAAGCTTTGACAGAATAAGTGAAGTGTGTGTTAAAGTCCTCTTCCTTTACTATCTTCACATCTACCAGAACTAGGAACAAATGGTCAACCTGTAGTACCTTATGCTATTAACTATTAAATACAACAGAGAATATAAAAGCCCTAATGCCAACAATAATATCATCTGCAGATTCTTAGAACAAAAATATAAACCCTAAGCTTCATCAAGTGCAGAACGCATCCCAGTGGAAGTCAAAAAGCAGTGTATAGCCTCAGTATCCACCAAGGATGTATTCCTGAACAAGTGTGTAATAGGATGGCTAGAGAAACAGTATTTCCTTAGAAAATTACAGTGAAATACACACAGGTAAAATGCATAAGGACAGTATCTGTGACACATAGGATGAAGAGGCATGAGCAGGATCATCAGGATCACAAACCGGAAGACTGTTTACTTGTTGCCTGTTTCCCTGAGAAGCTGATGTCTGCCATCTAGTCTATTTACAATCTACAGGCAGCAATGTAGGTATACGTCATACACTGTAATTCCTGTGATGACAAAGGAAAAGGAGTCAAAAGCAAACAAGGAAAAAAATTGAAAGCAGAGACAGAGAAGCAGGATTAACTTTGAAGTTCTCAGGTGTTGCTGGATTACATGCCTTGTTCTAGTTACATTACTATGATAAACATAGTCAGGGAATGGGGCAATGCTTGGAAGGATTACAAACTGTTTGAATTTCCAACTCAACTAGAACAAATGCTAGATTCATAACCTGATTTGAAAAGACAGCTTCTCCTATATGAGAAACTTTTAATAGCAAAGGATTGTATATGTTAATCACCTACTCACCATGGAGAAGACACCTTAATCATCCTACCCGACTTCTATGAGCACCTTAATTTTCTCCTGGACACCTTTAAACCAATCACTGATCTGCTGAAACTCTGTCTGTATTATGGAAGTGAGAGGGCACAGCAATATCTTTGGTGTGACACCATTAAATTGCAAAGAATAAGCAGAAAGCTTTGAAAAGTAAAACAGATTTCAAAGTAGTAACACATTAAACAAAAATCCACAACACTGTTCTCTAACTACTCTGTTGTAATACTCAAAAAAGAAATTGGATATCAAATGGAGAAGTAGATCATCATTAATGGTCTGTGACCTTGAAAGCTGAAATAGTAAGAGTTATGAGGACACTTAAAAAGAAATGCTACTAGCAGCCCCAGTAAGGTATTAGATCTCCTCTCTGACTTGCTCTTTCCTCACCTGTCAGCAGCCACAGCTTCTCTCCTGCCTAAAGCAACTATCAAAAGACCAGCTGCTGTGGCTGATGCAGTAGGACGAACTCCCACCTGACCCAGAGCTAACTGCTGCACTACCAACAAGCCAGAGAAGCTATCCCAGTCCAACTTAAAGAACCAGGCTTCTGCTGCCACTTGCACGGAAAGGGAGGTTGGGGTTGATTGTGTCTCTTTGGGAGACCACAAGAGCAACATTCTGCTAGATGGGCAACACTGAACGCCTGCACAGTCATCACCACCTCTGCATCAAGTTGGAACAACATCTCACAGTTCACCAACAGAACATGTAGGTGCATGAAGCTGTAGGCATCTTTAGCCTATTATTAAATGTTTATTCATCCTTCTAATTATATATTGTGAATTCCCAACAATAGCAAGGATAGGAAAAGAACATTTTCAAATTATTTCCGTAATTCCAGGTAAAAAAAGAACACAGGCAAAAGTAGTATAATTGAAAAAAAAAAACACCACTTCTAGACCATTACTGGAACAAAGCAACACAGAGAAAGACCTAGTATCTTTCATCAAGTAATAACAAGAGCACCGTCACTGAGAAGGAAAAAAATCTGACAGATCTATTTGCTTCAATTCCAAAAAAGAGTTCAATGAATCATTGAAATTACACACAGAGATGGGCGCTTTCAAGATGACATCATGAATGGCCCAGCTCTGACTGCGCAATACAATTTCTCTAAGGAAAGAGACAATTATCCAAATCTGTCTAAGCACTTGACATTTCTGAGTCAGCCAAGAACCCAAACTGGTCAAAGCACAGCAAAAGAAGAAGAGCGTAAAGAACAGATCCTCCTGATTTGGCAAACATCTTTTTT
Organism: Phaethon aethereus; assembly: GCF_964289735.1. Lineage (NCBI taxonomy): Eukaryota > Metazoa > Chordata > Aves > Phaethontiformes > Phaethontidae > Phaethon > Phaethon aethereus. Next base: position 45,477,197 of record NC_138582.1, on the reverse strand, counting down.
GGGCAGCCAGATACTGATAAAAATTTCTCAGATAAGCAAGTCAGAACTAAAAACGGAAAAAAAAAAAAGACGACTTGAACAAGTAAGGCACCTTTCCTGTTTATTTTTCTACTGTTATTATGTACATTTTTAATTAAAACTTATTCCTTAGATTTATTTTATACTCTTCCGACATTGCAAGCCTTAGCAAAAAAATTAATTAGAACACCTGTCACTATCCTGGTTTCTTCTGAGATAAATTTCAGGATGCTCCAATACTTCTGTATTTCACAGCATGGTCTGTTGGAAGAGCATCTTCAGAAAACTCCCAGATTTCACAAAACATAAACCACTCCAAGCCATTCCGTTGGCTAATACACTGGTCAGGCCCTAACACTCTTGTTCTTAATGACTGTTCATATAAAATATAAACACCAATCTTCATAAAGAGAGAGGAGAGCTAAGAAATTACATAAATGAGACCTTTTCTATATTACAGAACGAGCAGCCCAGTTCTCATAATTTATATAAAGACTTCCAGTAAACCTCTTGTTCAAGTCCCAGAGGAGTAAGAAGATAGAGGACTTTAGGAGAAGATCGAGGTTTAAGCAGAAATTTTCTAATTCAAAATTGAACATGCCCACAACCTTGGCAGTTACAGAAGATGCAAAGTCAGCCAAGTGCACACACACACTTACACCGCAGATGATAACATGAAGTCCCACAAAAATGACACCTTTTTTCTATAGCAAAACTGCTAAAGAAACCCAATTTGAAGCAGTCAACTTCACATAAAATTTTAGGCATTACTAAATTCACCCAGAGTTTCACTGGGACAGGCTACAGTCAGAAGCTAAAAGGACCCTGTTTGGTGTATTATGAAGGTTAGAGGCTGAATGCACAGAAGCAATCAAAAGTGACTGGCAGAAACAGAGTTTCTAGGGGAAAGAATCTGCCTGACAGGCAGAGTGAAACTAGGAAGAGATCTTTTGCCATCTGTACCTTCTATACTCAAAGAAGAGACTGCACATATTTCTTCCCTTCCCCAAAAAGCAGGGCTGCAACAAAGGAGTAGATGACACCAATATTCAGGCTAATGGGGACAACCAACCAAGGCCCTAAATTTTCCTTGACTGCTTGTGCCAAAAGGACTTAAGCAGCAATGCAAAAATATAGAGAAGTAGCAATAACTTCATTAAATACAAACTAAAGCAACAAAGACAAAATTCACTCATTCTGCATACAGAAGCTTGAGAAAATGGCAGAAAACAGAAATATTAACAAAATAATTCTATAATTTCTGTGGAATATAAGCATCTGTTAAATGTTTAGAAGATAAAGTATCTTTCGACTGTTCTCTAGAGATACTCACTTTACTCATTGAAGAGCTCAAAATTCTCAGAATACTTACTAGTATGTGATTAGAAAGGAAACTATTATTATTCAGTTGAGAGACCAACTCATCTTTACATCTGGAAAAACAAAGTTTCTTTCTGCAGTGGTTGATAAGCAATATTATGAAAATATTCTACTCTTTTAAAGAGAATATTATCTTTCCTTGGTAAAGAAAAACAAAAATACCTTTTGTTCATTCAGCAGGTCTGTAATGGTTTGTGACATTTCATCCAAACTCTGTGCTGCCTTTACCAGGTTATGCAGAGCACGTACATGCTGGTGAAGAGGTTCAAAGTCACAAAGTATGGGAACCCTTAAAAACAGTATAGAATTATTTTTTTTTAACATTGTTAATCTAATATTCAAATATATGAAATTATTATGTGTATATTCCAACAAGACTAAGCTTTCCTCTGTGTAATGTTCATACTTCCTTCATTTAATCTATTTTGCATGGAAAATCCATTAAGACCACCTGGTATTGGTATTTTAAATTAAGAACTTGAGAGCTTTTAAGGAGTAAATAATAATAAACACAATGATGGGGAAGTAATATGTCAGAGTCTTTTCTTCTGGGAAAGATATTAACCGGTAGTACCTAGAGTTACAATAACAGTAACAGAAGAGAATTGATAGCAATTAGATCTCTAATTGAAGCACTTATGTTTGCAAATGACTCTGTTCTTCTCTCCAGTTGGATTCTCTCCAATCCAGCTCATCCTTTGAAGTAGCTATTAATTCTCTACTATTTTATTTTAATGATAGGTAACATAAATTAAAAGACTGATTAATGTGTCCTGACATTGCAAGTGTTGCAAGATAAGCTTTCGATTGCAAGTTTTCTAAACCTCTGGAAAAGCAACATTTATTTACTTTTTCTTGAGAGTCCATATTTTTCCATAAAATTTCCATCCATAATTTTTAATTTGTTCAAGGATAGCTCTGCTGAAATAACGAAGCGGCAGTTCATTCAGACTAACAATATAATAAAAGCAGATCACACTTCAATGTATTTTACTCTCTATTCAATACATAGGGCAAGTGCCATCTAGCCTATTTTTGTAGAATTAAAATTTCAATAATTGCTCAAACATATAATTTCAGAAGACTGAAGCACTGTAAGTAAATAGAAGCATCATTTTAATTATGCAGCTCAGGGGTTCAGTGCTGACAGAAAAGGATTTTGTTCTAGGTCTCAGTTTGCCTATTGCTTGCTCTTTAGTTGTTAAGTCAAAATCCCAAAGAAAATACTGTTCTGAAGTTTCTTCTAAAGCTCAGTGTCTACCAAGGTGTGTAACAGCTTTGTCCACTTGAGTTGCAAATCCACTACTATCATCAATTTTTGCATTAAATGTAATCCTGAGCCCAGACACCGGGAGGAACATGACATACTCCCACCTCTATTGCCATCAAGTGGAAAGCTACGTCACTACAATTTGGACCAACTAAACCAGTTCGGTTAGTGACTGGTTTTCTGACAATAGCAAGGCAAAATTCCTCCTGAACTCAGCCCAAACTTCCCAGGAAGGTTGTAAAATTCTCACAAATCCAAAAGTCAGGGAAACATAAGCAATATGATACTATGGTTTGCCTTTTTTTTCCTGCTGAATCACTGAGGAGCAAGCCTAAGAGCATAACAAGAGAAAACAAAAAGGTCTATCATGATCTAGGGCAAATCCACTGTCAAGCAGACTAAGCTCACAATACTATTTTTAATTACAGCAACAATACCATAAGGATGGCCAGGAATTCTGAATCAAAAAGAATGCCAGTACCAAACAGAGGTGAAAAATGTGAATTCAGCTCCTGAACTGTGCACCAGTAACACGTATCAGGCCGATACTTTTGGTGAACTTGTCGGATGACAGGAGAGCATCCTCCTTTTGGATTTACCTTACAATCCTTTGTGGGATTGTGGCCTTGGGGCTAAAAAAAAATTGGGATCTCAACAAATCTCTAACGGCAGATCTCTTCTGGGAGAAGGATGATGGATACATAGAGCATCTGATGGTGGTCATACTGATACACAGAATGTTACACAGAACTTGCTACTGCTTATTTCTTGCCCATTATCTTGGTTGGCATTTACCTATCGGATTGCTACAGGTTTAAGACATACTAGTTTGAAAGCTCACTTTATCAGTCAACTTTGAGAAAGACATCTCCAAGTTCTACGTAAGAAACTAAGTTGCCTGTGAGACAAAACAGTAGTTTTCCTGTCTACATTTGTATGTCTGCCTCATTGAAAGAAACATGGAAATAGAGCTTTGCTCAAGATGATGGATTTCCATAGACAGCAGAGGCACTTAGAGAGTACACCTTTTAGTAAAATACGTCTGTCAGAGAAAAAGCAGTATTTGAATACAGGTCATCTCTATGATTTCATGCTGGGCTAAAGAAATTTATTTCCTCCAGAATACCAGTTAACAAAGAGAAAATGGAAAAAAAAACACCCAACAGAAAAATCAATCTAATTCTAAGCTGACAAAACATAAAGTTAAGAGTTTATTTCAGTTTAAAACTGACAACAATTTTTTGGTTTTTAGATATGAGGCAGCTCAGAGGAACATCCAAAATCCTTTACATCTCAATACAGAATACAGGTGTTCAAATCATCTGAGCTGGAGTACATGAAGCATATAGATAATCTGTATCTGCATTAAGTCAGTGAAGACCATTGCTTAAGAATGGTATCAGTTCAAAAAATATCCTTGTCTGTTCCTTAGAAAAAATGAACTGGGATGGGAGCACAAGGAAGATATTTCTATAACATACAAAGTTTAAAAAGGTGCTTTACCTGAGTAACGGCTGTACTTCTGAAGGACAAAAAGACTGCAAAAACTGCAAGTCACTTAATGAGATATCTGGAAGCTCACTGTCAAATCTGCGAGGTTTTCTTGTCTGCATTAAGAAGAAATTAATTTACACTGTTAAGCTAAATAATATCAATATAACAAAGGAAGGATTGAAAAAAGATTTTAATTGATAACACAGAAACTTGGTGTTAAACTGATCTCTCTCAAAGGATCTCACATTTTTTAAAGGAACCATGTCTGGCCTCACCCCCCTAAAAAAATAATTCTAGTTATTAATCTATCCACAGTGCCTTGGGCAGCAGTAGAATACAGTTATTTCAGTTGGAACAGACGTACAACGATCATCTAGTCCAACTTGCTCCCTATTACCAAGCTTCATAAACATTAAGAATGTGTTTAAAAAAAGTTAAGGGATAAGAGATGGCACTGAAGCTTTATTTATTGCGCTGCTAAACATACAGTCAAGTATTAATTTGGTTCAGTATTCAAAACAGTGAAATGAGTAGCATTCTTATTTTTCCAAGTATCCTTTAAAAAAAGCTGCAAAGGAGAAGTGGAAAATGTTAAACAAAGCAAAGTGAGATAGCAACATTAGAATCAGGGAAAGTTATCGTACCTGCATCAGCCAAGCTGTATGAAATCAAAGTTAACAGGCAATATTTGATTACAGCTATACTTTTTCACCCCTTCATGTTATCAGCCAATAAAGAGACAAAAATGCTTTTCCACATATCCAGTGATTATAAAAAAACATGAAAAACTTTACCATCCAATTAATTTTATGTCTCTATTATTCAAAAGAGAGGGTTAGATGATCAAATTATGCCTCCTAGCTTCTTTTTCTTCTGATCATTAATGGCATTCTTCTGTTCAATACCACAGAGTCCTTGTTAAAAAGGAGTATTGAGTTGACATTTCCTCTCCCACCACTCTGCAAGTTATGAACCGATATTAATACAGGTCACCTGAAATAGTAAATACTACTAGCTCCCAGCTTTTTCATCTGTGTCAGAGCAATGTGACGGGCATATAGCTTGAATGAATTAAGCTTAGGTTTTTAATTTATGAAAGTACTGTTTATAAAAATGAAATAAAAACCAAAAATATGTTGAGTACATACACAAAAGGATGGAGGCCAGGAGTCAAGTCCTCTAAACAAACGATTCCTTAGGAAAGACTTTCCTGGGCAAAGAAAAAAATGGTTATTTAAGAGAAAGAAATGCAACATATAAACAATGCCTCAAGAAAAAACAATTAAGCTATTGCAGTTTAACAGCTAAACTAAATTTGAAAGCATTATTAACTATGCCATTTCACAACAACATAAAAATTGCAAGTGACCACAGAACTTCACGCAAAACCCACAATCCCAGAGAACTTAATTGAAGCCTCTTTTCCCTTAACGTTCACCTCTGCAAAAGCCTCAACTCCTTTTTCAAATTTTCATTGTAATCTTGCTAATCTCCTTTCCACAATTTTGATAACCTTTTGCTCAATTTTCTTATTCTAGCAGTTCATTCAGAAAATAAGTTGCAGACTTTACAGAAAAAAAGAAAAAATAATCAGATTTCTTTTCCAGCAATTGAAGCTAAAAAAAAAAAAGAAATTCTGATTAGGCTCTTTAGATGTTTTTGTCCTTGTTTTTTTCTGAAGTAATACAGAGGAAGTCATAGCAACACCCAAATATTCAGTAATGGTTTTAATAGTCATATTTAAAAGAACTCGCAGAGTACGTTCAAACAGAAACTGCATTCAAATGCAATAATGAGAAATATTTTTTTCTACAAACATTAAATGAATTAGAACTTTCACAACATTTTGGATAATCTATATGAAACAGTTAATTTGATTAATAGAAGATTTAATATAAAAATGTTTTGTTCATAATAGGACCATCAGGCACACTGCATCCATTTCTTATTTAAGTAAACAAGAAATCATACAGGTATTTTAACTACAAAGACAAAAGTCAAATGTAACCACAATTCTGGTTTCACAGAAGAGAAAGTACTTACTGAACAGTTTACCAAAAGAATCCCTTTTCGCCTTTTCAGCTTCATATAGGTGTTTCCCATCTTTTATTAAAGCACCCGCCCACTGTGGAAGGGAAAACATGTAGTTAGTTGTTATTTTATACATTGACATGAAGGTTTGGTCTCAAAGTTTTACTCACTTACCTCCCTGTAGTGTTTTATGAACATTTTTCTCCTCACAACCTCAACAACAGCTAGACAGTACATTTGAGGAACGGTACTGAGAGCCTCTACAACCTTGACCCTTTCTAGGAGCTCTGTTACAAGACGAAGCAATGCTTGTAGTTTCTCTCCATCTTGGTCAGCATGAAGCATTACAAAACAACACCACCTGCAAAAGCAGGTTACACTTTAGAAGATAAAAACTTAGTCATCTTTTCTGCAGTTAAATTTCACTAAGGTTAGCAACACATCTGGTTGAATTGAACAATGACATCATTTTACAGGGGACAAAAACAGGCTATCTGGAAGTACCAAACAATTCAAAATTCAGTAGTCGCCTTGCAGTTCCCTGTTAACTTCTCACAGTAAGATATCTGTCTCAGTGCTTAAAAAATGAACAGTTACCACCATTTGAGTTAAGATATTGGGTTTGACAGGTAATGGTCTTAGCATACATAACCTTAGGAGGAATGATAATCTAACTTTTTCCAGAAGAATTGAAAAAAGCTGGTACATCCAGAGCAAAGAAGAGACTACTTTTTATTTTTAAGGTTTATAAACAAGCATTAAAAAGATATATTAAGGGTAGGGATACTGTCAAAGAAATAAAATCGAAACAGTGTTTGGAAAGTTCACACCATCTGCTCACGCACTACAAATATCAGCCCCTGTAGCATACAAATTCTCACACTTTGTAAGCACATCTTCAATTATCTTACTGCTACAATCAAAACATTAATTTCAAGCACAGCCACCAACATAACTAAATCACAGGATTAACTACTGAATAGGTGATGAACTGGTACGTTTGAGGGGAAACATTACACCAACTTTGCCATCAGGCATAAGGTAGAGGTACATCCCACAAGTAACAAAAAATACATTGTTTTTATTTACAGAAGTGAAGTGAAAAAAACAAACAAGTCAATGTTAAGCAACTAGGAACATATAATAACAGAGAAACTACAAGTCTTTCACAGTTGACTTTCATATTAATAAGTACTAAGAAATAAAAAGAGGCCAACAAGTGGCCAGTTCAAAACACAAAGGGAAGTACATTTTCCACACAACATAATTAAGTTGCAGGACTTGCAAAAAAAAAAAACCAAAACAGGAGTGTGTGGATTCAAAAAGAAGTTGGACTAGTTCATGGAGAAAAAACGTCCATCAGCAAGTAAACACAGAAGAGCTGCTTCTATATCAGACAAAAATATTCTCCTCCAAGAATATTTTTACATACAGTTAAGGTTAATCAGTCATCTTTTCACTGGGCTAAGAGCAGATGCATAGGCAACAAAGACAGACAAATTCACATTTTTATTTGCCTAGCAGTAATTTATTTTATAAACACAACAGGATTTCTGTGTTATCTAGTGTTATATGCACACTAGTGCACTGCTGATTGTTTTACTTCTTCCTGCATCTTGCACCTGCCTCATTTATACAAACTGCAATCTCTTAAAGAAGTAAAAAAAAAAAATAAATCTACTTGATGGATATCCAGCATGCAAGTCTAAAAGGGTCAAAATGTTGCCTAATAATTTGCTGCCAGCATAACCAAAGTTTTTTCTTCCAAAAATTATTAAACTCTGTATACTTTTCCTATGTGTCCAACATGACAAATTATCTAGAGCTTAATCACTGAAAGTGTAGTAAAAAAATGTATTTTCCATTGAGCAATATAGACTACTTACTGCCTTCCATGTTATAGAGTAATAGTGTTTACATGAAAAATTGCCATTTTTACTGGCTGTGACTGGATAGAATTATTTTTCATGAACTACCAGTAAATCAAACTACTGGCATGTTTTTCTGCTTTGATGTGGTCACAAGCCATTGAAGAGTTTCATTTATGCTTATTATAACCCTTTGAAAACACCAATAGAATTGCCAGTCAAATTTTAAATAAGATATTGATGGCTTCTCATGTTGATGAGAGGGGATTATAGGTTCTTGGATATAGTTTTATTGATATGAAACTTAAAATTCTAAGAAAAGTTTCTCTTAAAATAATACTTTGTTTCACATTTACAAATAACTTCATATACAAACTGCAGTGATCCAACTTTAATTTTCTCTCCCACTAAGAAAAACTCTATGCATTACCAAAGATTTTCTTAGGACATACATACTTTAAAACAGTCTTGATGCAGGTGGAAGCAATATAAAGTTAAGAAGTTGTAACTTACTTCAGTCTGACTTGTAGATTATTTGCAAGCTCCTGTTTAGCAGTGGTACATTTCTGTTTAATATCTAACAGTTTTCTGTGATTAGTTAACATAATCATCAGCTGATTTGCATGACTCAAACACAAATCAGGCAGCACAGAAGGATCTTTCAAGTTCTCGGCTCTCTTCTGATTAGCCAAAAATCCCTAGAGGAGAAGAGACACGTTCGTTACAGAAGCTTTGTGACAATCAAAAAGCATGGAAGTGATCCATCTTCTCTGTTCCGAATGCAAGCATTTTAATAAACTTACTGTAACCACTCAGGGGTATAGACAGAATGCTACATAAAGAAGTGTCAAAGTTGCGTTCTTTTCATTCTATAATCCAGTCCAAATAAATATCGTATTTCTTCCAAAACGGTTACCAACACAATCCTATAAGAACTTTACATAGCTAACCTACACCAACAAAAGAACACAAAAGTTAATGCAGCAGAAAAGTAGCTACTAGGAGGGAGGGGATCAACGAGCAGAAAAGCGGCCACTAGGATGGAGGGGATCAACCATCACTCTAGTTTCCACAAAGCACCAGCTTGTTAAGTTCTGGTATATACAAGACTTAACATCAATTTAGAGCATACTCAGTACTACTGTGAGTTAAAGAATGTATTTTATGCATAAAGAAATTCATACATTAAACTAATTCTTCTTGAGAGCCAAGATCACAACTAGACATCTTCATTGCATGCAGGAGTTGGGCATGGCAAAGAATTATCTGTTGTGGATGGTAATGGGCAACCCCTAAAAGAGTCAGGGGAAAAAACAGGGAGGATGGACTGCCTTAGATAAACATCTCTTATGTGGCTGATTAAAGTTCTACAAACTTGTTAAGTCTCTGTTGTCTTCATAAAGAATTCAAAACCAGACAATAGTTTTAAGTGTTTCTTTCTGAAGCTGAGGTTGATGAGAAGAATAAACCCTAAAGAGTTACAGAAAAGTGCTGAAATATGAAACCAGTCATTGCTTATTTGATACTGAATGTAAAGAAATCCTACCATAAGATGCTATAAAACACATCTGCAAAAAAGCCTGCAATAAATATTTATATCCTAGTGGGAACAGCACAGAAATCAAAGTAGGTATCAAACAATTATATTAAGTGCAATGAAAAGAAAAGGAGGAGATTGGAAAAAGGGAAACATTGCACTCATTTTTTAAAAAAAAAGGTAGCAAGGAGGATCCTGGGAACTACTAAGCTGTCAGCCTCACCTCTGTGCCTGGGAAGATCATAGAGCAGATCCTCCTAGAATCTATGCTAAAGCACATGGAGGACAGGGAGGTGATTTGAGACAGTCAGCATGGCTTCACCAAGGCCAAGTCCTGCCTGACCAACCTAGTGGCCTTCTAGGCTGTCCACATCACTGGCCAAGGGAAGAGCTGTGGATGTCACCTATCTGGACTTCTGTAAGGCCTTTGACTCAGTCCCCCCCAACATCTTTCCCTCTACACTGAAGAGCTATGGATTTGATGAGTAGACGGTTGTGTGGATGAGGAATTGGTTGGATGGTTGCATCCAGAGGGTAGCGGTCAACAGCTCAATGTCCAGATGGAGATCAGTGACAAGTGGTGTCCCTCAGAGATCTGTATAGGGACCAGAAATCTTTAATACCTTCATCAGTGACATAGTGGGATAGAGTACATCCTCAGCAGTTTAGCAGATGACAACAACCTGAGTGGTGAGGTTGACACACCTGAGGACAGGATGCCATCCAGAGGGACCTGGACAAGCTTGAGGAAAGGGCGCATGTGAACCTCACGAGGTTCAATAAGGCCAAGTACAGGGTCCTGCACCTGGGTCAGGGCAACCCCTGGTATCAGTACAGGCTGGGGGATGAAGGGATTGAGAGCAGCCCTGCCAAGGACTTGGGGGCACTCGTGGATGAAAAGCTGGACATGAGCTGGTAATGTGCGCTCACAGCCCAGGCCAATGGCATCCTGGGCTGCACCAAAAGTAGCGTGGCCAGCAGGTGGAGGGAGGTGATTCTTCCCCTTTACACCGCTCTGGTGAGACCTCACCTGGAGTACTGTGTCCAGCTCTGGAGCCCTCAGCACAGGAAAGGCATGGATCTATTGGAGAGGGTCCAGTGGAGGGCCACCAAAATGATCAGAGGGATGGAACCCCTCTCCTATGAGGATAGGCTGAGAGAGTCGGGGTTGTCCAGCCTGGAGAAGAGAAGGCTTCAGGGGGACCTTATTGTAGCCTTTCAGTACTTACGGGGGGGGGGGGCGGACACAGACTTTTTAACAGGGCCTGTAGCGATAGGACAAGCGGTAATGGTTTTAAACTAAAAGAGGGTAGATTTAGACAAGATAGAAGGAAGAAATTTTTCACAATGAGGGTGGTGAAACTCTAGAACAGGTTGCCTCACGAGCTCATAGATGCCCCATCCCTGGAAACATTCCTGGTCAGGTTGGATGGGGCTCTGAGCAACCTGGTCTAGTTGAAACTGTCCCTGCTCATTGCATGAGGGCTGGACTAGATGACCCTTAAAGGTCCCTTCCAACCCAAGCTATTCTGTGATTCTATGAATCCAGTCACACCATCCCAGTCTCCAGCGTATGAGCAACTGCAAACTACAGGCTGTCTCTGACAGTCTACTGCTGGCAAAAAGTTGTCTGCTCTTAAATGTACCTAAATTCCACCTGGTTTACAGACAGGTTTGACAAAGATCTGTACAGGCAGATACTAACATAACATTTAAGACAGATGTTTCCTTTTCCTTAAGCTCAGAATAAGAACATCAACTTTCAACTAAGCTTTAAAATAAATATCTACAGTGTTTACAACTGTTAGTCACCTTTATCAGATCCTATTTTTATTAGCAGCTTTCTACATTGTCATGCAAAATATTACACCAATACAGCACAACCTGTTTGTCAGCCGTTCAGTAGCTTTAATAACATACACCTTAACACAACAAGAAACAAAAGGTATTTTCAAAGTTTTAAAATTTTACCATATTCTAAGTGATTCTTACTCATCCAAATGAAACATAACTTCTAAAATAAAAATAAACTAGATGTATTCTATTCCAGAAACAATACCATATACTGATTCAGAAGCCAGCAATTTTACACTGGCACTTTTATGAGAATGTTGACTAGATGAAATGGAATTAAATATATTTTTCCAAATTATAACCAAGAGAATGTTTACAGAAATACTTTAGCTATAAAAATATACGTCTTAATAGGCAATTGACAAAGTTGCAGTGAACTACAGCTCTACATATTCCTAGTGCATTAAGTCTAAGGTATTTTAAGTAAGACATTTTTATTTTGTAGAGTGCCTTCTTCAATATAGATGAAGTGACATAAATATAAGCCCTATATTTAAGTTCTGTTGCTGTACACCTCCCACCATTGCATTTTTCTACTAGTTTGATGTTTTAAAAAAAATATTTAAATTAATGTGGTAGGTTGAGTTGTGAGCTGAAAACATGACCACAAGGTATAAAAACTACCACTATTTAAATAACAAATTATTATGAATATAGCGCCTTTTTTGAACATTTCCAGTGTGCTAAGTTGAAAACTAGCTTGCATTAAGACATGCAATTTTTTCACTGTAATTTTTAACAGCACACATGTATCAAAAAAACCAACCAACTTCCAGTGTTACACATATAAATGTGTATTACCTGAGCAAGTTCTTTTTGTTCATTCACCAGTCTGCTGCAGCTTGCTATCATCTGGTCCAATGCATAGAGCCTATCCTCAAGGCCTTTAATAGCTTTCATGTTCTGATTATCAAGTTTGGCGATAGTTTGTCGACATTCTGCCAGAAAGGGTTGGATGATCCTTGGATCAAGCTGGAAAAAATGAAAGGGAATAAAAAATGTGTATTAGCAGTTGACATATTGAGAAGTTGACATGAGCCAACTCCATGAGTTTTTACAACCTTTTTTTTTTTTTTTAACATATGATGTGTTTACATCTATCATCTGTTTCAGAATTCCGAGTTTAGGAGTCTGTGGATTTATATCACAGCATAAATATCTCTGAGGTATTCCAACCAGACCATTATACAAATCAAGATCCTTACAAGGGGAAGGGACTTAGTTGAGGGGACAAGGCAGGGTTGAGGGGTAAAAGAGGCAGTTTAAAGCTAATGGACACAGTCTACAATGGAACAGAGTTCACAGAGCTACAATCAAAACAAGTGATTAATGTAAGATAGTGGAAAGTGTGGTAGGGAGGGTGGTGGGAAAAAGCTGCAAGACCTATTAGCCTTTTCCCACTAAATGTATGTTTTAATTGATTTCTTAGACAAGCAGATCCATTCCAAGCCACTGCATCAGTTCTAAGTAACTGGAAAACAAGCTATGGAAAAATAATACATTTGTAATACTCTTTACTAATGTTTTTCCTAATAAAACCCACATTTTTAAATTATTGCATCATATTCCGTCACAGGCCATTACCCAGTGAAAAAGTGTTTGAAACATTAAGAGGCTACCAATGTCCTCAGATAAGGGTGACTCTTACAAGCTTCACTAAGAGTAGTGAAATAAATTAGTCTATATTTTCTTAGTTCTAAAACCAACATGGGTAATTGCAATAGCTTACATAGGACAGAGTTTAGTCTAAATCTGCAGTAAATTAATTTAGGAAAATAACCTAAGAGTTATTGGGTGTTAGCAGAATATAAACAAATCTATCCAAAATGGTTATGGTATGCCATGTATTATATGAGAATCTAGTGGAAAGGATACTATCCTGTGAGGTCATACTAGCTGTCACAACACAGGCTTCCTTTCATCAACATGCAGGGTTAATGCCACTCACATCATATAACACAAAAATTAACCCTCAGAAAAGAAGCCACTTATACAAATCAATATTAGCATAAATAAAATTACTATTTTCCCCTCAATCTATTATTTGACTGTATAAAAGCTTTCATACACAGCACTTTCTCATTCTGGAAACATACCCTTCCAGGGTATAGAGAGATGAACCTGAAGAGGAGGAGCAACTACAAAGAACAGGTCTTCCATTCTCTTCAAACAAAAAACCAAAACAAACAAACACCACCATAAGGGGAAGTACTAAAAACTGGCAATTAGCCCAGAACTTTTCAGAATAAATAATTAACAGTATCATTAGTGTGACAAAATACATTAAAGTTTTCTGAAAATTGCAAAGGTCAATTTTTAGTATGTTATGAATGGTCCTATAAATCTTGGTCTTCCTCAAGCGAGTTGTTCATCTTCAAGAACCAGTAATAAAAATAGTCTCTGTGATTAAACCAGACTGTTTTTATAGGAACTTCATTGCCATCGTATTTGGGATTACTCCACTGCAGCATCCTGAATAGTTTCTGGACACAAAATACTAAAGAACAATATGGCGAGTTTTTTTCTTTTTACCTTCATAAGCTAATTATGTTCTACATCATCTAATAAAAAAGCCTATTCCTCTGATTCTACCTTGTAATTTATTTCCTCCATCCATTCTTTTTATCCTATCTTTGTCCTAACTGCATCTGTAACACGCAGCTCTACTTTCACTGGTAGATAATATTGCTATCCTCATCTTAAGCCTGTAAAAGGAAGACACTTCTATTTAAATGGCTACAACAGCGCTTAACAGAAATGCCTGGTTAGTTCCTGCTTACCCACTGATTTTACTGCAGCCTAGGTTTCTGCAGTTAAAGGTGTCATTTTGTAGAAACACCCAGAGGCCAGAAGAACCAGATACCTAGCAGTACTCTGTAACACAGCAGTTCTGCCAAGACTACCACCATCAAAGGTATAAAGCTCATACTCTGATGCTTTACACTATCATGAAAATCTTACCTGAATTCAGAGTTTCAAATAAGAAATCAATCACAAACCATTTGTATGGTTCTTATTTGCAAGAAGGAAAGTGCATAGCAAGAGTGTGGGAAAAAGCATTAAAAAAAATCAGTGCAATTTTATTCTAGCTTGCTACGTTAAAGTGTCATCAAGTAAATATTAAAAAACAACTGTGTTGCAAGGTAATTATTTAATATTTTCTTTCCCTTTTCAGCTACAGACCAATTCTGTTTTGAAACCAACTCTAAATCAATGGTAGGCAAAGATTCAATCCTTTGTCTGTGCTGCTATCAAAAAAGGGTAAATTAATGTTTTCCTAAGGAAAACTAGGAACTATCACATTACTTCAAAGCTTTGTGTTTTTTGTGAACCAAAACAGATCAAGATTGATCAATCACAGTTTTTCTGGTAGTGGCCAGAATAGTCTGACTAAAGCGTTTATCCCTACCTGCCAATTCTGCTTACACCAAGAAAACAAAAAGAAACTTCATTTTTGCAGGAACAATCATAATTTTCCCTACACAAATCAGCTTAAATTACAAAACATCTACAATAGCTGAAACAAAAGATTTCTGACTAGATAAGGCAAGGACAGAAAAGCACACAACTACAAAATAGTGTCTCTAAAACACGTGACAGATAACACTACAAAGCTGATCAAAAAAGGTACAGTAAGTATTTCTCTAAAGTGGTTATTTTTTCATTTTTGTATCTTTAGTATCACTATAATTTATTTGGAAGCAACTGTTTAGTGTCTGTATCTAAAAACATTGATTTTTAAGAGACATTTGTGCCCTGTTAATATTATGCACAAAGTGAATTTATTCTCTCACAAGCGAACTACTGGGTTTTGTTACTCTTGCTTTAAACTTGTAGAAAGCACCTTGTAGTGTTACTTAACAAATAGGACAAAGGATTGCCTCAGACTTCAGCAATTAGGAAGTCTTTCACTTGAATATTGTTTTTGCTCAAGAAAAAACTTGTGAAGTCCAATCTTTCTTTTAGACTTTTCTGTACTACTAAAATTTAGACAGCTCAAAATCTTAAGCAGCCCTTAATATTAAGCCCAATTCTCCAACTACTTTTAGGACAGAATTGAAAAATCAATGTGCAGAACTGACAGCATCATGACGTTCCCTACAACAGACAGGATTTAGACATAACTAAGACAGCCTTACAGTCCTATCTTAAGGAGGAAATAAAGCGTCAAAGACAACAGAAATCGTTTTCTTTGTTCAAGGTATATTGAGTTGTAATAGTAGAAATTTATGCATTTGTAAACAAGGCTAGACAAAGTAAGAAATATAAGCTACAGTGAAATAAAGGAAATTTCTAGGCAAGAGGTTTTTAAAAGGTTATAATGCTCACTGGTTAAAATAGTCATTTGGAAAGTAAAGAAAGTGAGCACTGTTTATTCTACCAGTAGCAGAAAGACAAACTGACAAGTTGGGCTCTTCTGAGCACATATGTATAAGCTAATAATGCATATATAATTGTGATAAATTTACATGCTCTATAACCACATGAATTTGTCCTATATTTTAACAAAGTCTTCAGTATTTTAAACACAAAGAACATTAACTTTGGTCCAGGAAAATCTTTAATTCATTACAAGCATAATTTCTATGAAAAAGGCAAAGAAAGAAGTAAAATCACTGCTACAAGAAGCTATTGGCTTTCCAACAGCAACGGCTATTTGAGAAACAAGCAAGATAACAAGCATTCATTGTGAAATTATACATTTTCCTACAGGTCAAATTATTAACACTCAAGAACTCTTAAAATACTTCCCACGCTCCCACTGCCCCCCCAGCCTCTGCTTTGGTCTCCATTCAGAAAGTTATCAGAGAAACAACCAGTTACAAAAAGTTGAATCACTTCAAAAGCACTGGCATCTGGAAAACAAACAGCAACATTCAATGCAATATAAATTGATTTTTAAAAAATTAACTTACCCTGCTCATAGAATCAAAACATTTTCTGACCAGCGACTCAACATCATTAGGTCTATCTTGAACATTTATCCAGTCTAACAAAGACACATTGAAGGAAGGCTGATCATCATCTTTCAATTCTACTGATGTTTCATTATCATGGACATTAGCATTTTGACCAGATTCCTTATCATCTTTTACATTTTCAGGATCTGTGCCTTCCAAAGCTGAATGTTCAACTGACTTGCAAAATGAGGCTAACATTGATTTATTGTTCACTTTAGATATATCAGAATAAAGCACCAATTCAGCAGATTTCCCATCCTCAGTTTCTTCACTTTCTGCCCCTCCATGCTCAGCTGAAGAATCCAGTCTTCCTAAACACTCTCTGTAACTATGTCTCGTTAGGCACTCCAGCAGCGGTATCTTGGCCATGATAGAAACAGCAGAACCCAAGCTTTTTTAAAAAGGATGAAAAGAAAAAAGCATCAGTATCTAGAAGCCATAAAAATAAGAAATCAAAAATGTAAATACAAACTACCCATGAAGTACTATTTATTTTAGAATTGAAGCAGACTTCAAAACTAATTTGTTAACTACTCTTTCAGAATAATGTGTTCAGTATCAACATCATGGGAGGACAGATAAAGAAGTTGCAATTTTTGCTCTCTTCCATTGCTGAGTATGAACTCTCCTAAACTTCCACGGAAGCTTACTTTTACCATGCAACAAAAAAAAAGGACAGTTTGATAACCTGACACATGCCTTTTTTTTTAAACACACAACCAGGACTTTTATGTTTCCAATCTGCATGGATACCAATACTTATTAGCAAAGACTGAATGTCCTCTGGCCGACTACTTTTGCAGATTTTGAAGAGTTTATATATATTTGGTAAAAGCTATGAAGTTCAACTTTTTTTTTTTAAGTTAAAATATGTTTATGCTTTATTTCTTTAAGTATCCAACATCCACTTACATAGGAATACAATACTATAATGTCAAAGATTTTCCTTAAAGTAACAACCAGAGTTTGTGGTGTATACAAGTATACTCACATATATACACACACACACACACCCCCCCTCAAAGGTATATATACCTTTAACACCCAAACACCCAAAGTTTGTGTTAAGACTTCATACATTCAACATAGATCATCATTCTTAATATCTGTTCAAGTGTATTAAGGAGCAATTAATTCAAAAGTGCAAATATGTGTTTAAAAAGGTTGATTAATGTATAAATTTATTATCTAGTTATTTCTAGTGCACATTTGGAATGACTCCAGCTCTTAAACAGCTGTTCATTAACAAGCTTAATATTCCACATAATTCAATACAGATTTCTGTGTGTGGATGAATACAAGGAAAAAATGTCAGTTAAAAAAATGACTAGCATAGAACAGAAAGAATGTCCCCCATAACACATAATCAAATACATGCTTGATTAATTAGAACTAGCACCAGACATGCAGCACTCAAAAAATAAGTTTAAAATATAGTAACTCTGGAGATTGAAGCTGAAGTTTAATGGCAAACCTACTGTGTAAGTTTCAACTTGATATCATCTATGGACTGCAAATAGCTTGAATATACATTTTCAAACTTGAAAAGTAGCTTTTGGTAAGAGTATGTACAATCTTCCAAGTTGGCCATTATGGCAGCCCAGCCTTGATGCTGAAGATGTTCATCATGTACAAGACCTTCACAAAAGGAGCAAAGTTTCTTGGCAACCTCATACATTTCCTGGAAAAAAAAAAATCCAACAAAAAACTCACATCACTTCAGGTTATTAAAGTTTTATATAGTTATCACAGTGAAGTGAAACACTGAAAAAATATTAACATAAAAATGTTAAATTTAGATGCAAAAAAGTTGTACACCTTAACTCCAACCAAAAATAATGAAACTTCCTTTATTCTTAGAAACATTTAATTAGATGACAAAAAAATATGTAGATTACTTACTGAGAAATACCTTCAAAACAGGCATGCAAAAGTTGCCGTTCCAAAAAACCTTATAAAATTAATTAAATGCTGCTAATATAAAATATTCAGTGCACACATACATGAATAATAATGTGTGTACTAATCTGATAGAAGGAGTGGGCAAACAAGTTCCATTAAAGAGAAAACTATTGATGAGTCAAGCAGAAGGTCAGAACAAGACAATGAATTGCAGAATCAGTCAGCAGAACCACAGGTGCATCAGATGCAAGAAGAAATGCATGAGGAAAATAGCAGGGCAGATAATTAATTGGTCTTCCATTAGTAAACCAGATGCAACATGATGAGAAGCAGTGCAGAGTGTTCACAAAACTCTCAAGCACACCCTGAAACTTAGTATATGCAAACCAACATGGAAGCTTTTCTGTTAAAGAACTGGATGAGACAGAGGCATTTTACTGCCATAAGAAGGTGAGAATTTAATTACCACCCAGCTTGGCACAGTTAAAACAGAGACCTACATATGGCAAGTACCATTATCTTACTAAAAGTGCACTAACAGCAATGCCTATTATATTAAATTCTACTAGTAGAACGGTAACTATTTTAAGTTTTCCAATTTAAGAAAGCAGACTGTCCACCTCAAAGTGCATACTAGTCAAATACCAAAATGAGAAAGTAAAACAAGTGTCATCGATAAATCCTTTAGCTGAATACTTTATCAATAACATACTACATGGAAAATATTCTCCCAAGCATACTCATACATTGGGTTTTAATATCTACCTACCCTCCAAGAAAGAAAATCTTACTACTTTTTGCAGGTTGAGCATACTGTTAAACTTGGACTGAACACGTAACTTTCCTCTGCTCTAGTACATGTGAGAAAACCATGCATGGAGAAACAAGTTATACAAATACAGTGAGAAAGCGGTGTTAAAAACCCAGCACATCAGTGTATTTCAGAATGCATTTGCTGCTGAACACATGGTTAGCAGCACATATGCATACACAAAAAATTGAGCCAAACAACACTTATCTTCCTGAAATAAACCACAAAACTGCAGAGCATTTTATAAAAACATTTCAGAATTAATATTGACAAAACCTGAAAGTTATGAACAGCCCTCCTTTTTTTCAGAAGTACAAGCCTTGTCTCAAGCAGCATGACAAAATTCCCCTGTCCTTCAAATCATAGCTTATCAAATCTAAGTTATCAGCAGGTGAACAATGAATATATAAACATACTTATACATGCAACTCCAAGGAAATCAAAAAGCTATTACCAGTTTCTATTACTTCATAGTAAAGATGATATTTGCCTTCTTGTTTGCCGAACTGTGGCCACTTTCTGTACACATGAGAATAAGGATTTCCAGTTTGAATACAACAGTTATTTTATTTGCTGCATGACCTCTCACTTCCTAAGTCAAAATCAACCAACACCACAACAGGGACAGCACCCAGATAGTGCTGAAATCTGCAAGTCACTTTCTTCAGACTATGTCCAGTTTGTCTATACAATTTAAAGTCACATAAGATGACTAATGCAATATTGACAACTTGGACAGTTTTTTTATTATTTTCTTAAATTCACTTTGTAAACAAGTTACTCAAAGGCAAATTCCACAGCATATAAAAAAGCAGAATTACTGCTTCCTCAATTATCATCTTAAGAATGAAAAGAACAGGCTGTTTTACCCTAACGTATAGTAAAAAATACACCAAAAATACAAAGCTGAAAAGGTAACTGAATGTTCCCATTGAGTTCTAATGTACATCCTGGGAATGTACACAAGCATTTTACTTTCAACTCACAAACACTGTTCTCTTCCTGAAGTCCACCTTCCTCCAGACTACTGGCAATAATTCCAAAAGTAGGAGCATATGCAGAACCACACATTAGTTTGAAGACTAAAACAATATAAGCCATCTACAAAAATCAAAACTGATCATAAAGTCTTTTTATACAGTTCCTTCAAGTGAGTATCACAGGTTCCTGGGGAAAGTAACAACTGGGCTTCTCCCACCTTTGAACAAAAATGTTTCTTTAAAAGCCCTGGGTAGAGGCTTTTGTCAGTTCTATTTTCCTTTGGACAAACTCACTTAGTATTGCACAGCTCAAATGTATACAGTAGATTTGATATGACCAGACTTTCCACCCTGAGACATACTCTTAACTAGGGGCCAGTGTTTGCTTTTTTAGCTAGATCTATTTGTTATGCTCACAATGGAAGTCAAAAGTTATAAGTTCGTGTTATCCTATGAAGCTTTATTGGATGTCATTCCTGATGCTCCCTTGAGAATCTAAGTGTTGTCAATTTAAGATTTTAGTTTTAACAAGGTTGTTTCCTTAGCACAACACTTTCAAAGACAAAACAGCAGTAAAAAGTTACCAAATTTTAGCAGGGGGGAAAAAAAAAAAATCATTACAATTGACATCACTTGTTACACTACCAATGACCAGCACTGACACTCTGTATCTAGGAGTCTAACCTGTGGTGATTTACCCAAATTTAACCAAACAAGAAGCTTGTGTCCCAGCAGTGTGACTCCTAGAAAAGTAAGAGTAAACAACTTTCCCAGAGTGACACATTAATATGTCTTTATTTTTTAGGAACCATGTAACAGAAGGGCATTCTAATACATGTCAGGATCTGTCATATAACAGAGACATGCCCAAAGGAACTAGTATATAAAAATAAAAATACCCCAATGCCATCTAAGTATTCAACAAGGTATTCATTGTCAGATGAGCTGCAGCTCCTTGTATACTCAGGAGACATGGACATGAAAACAAATATCCCTTTGTGGAAACAGTCATAAATACTATACTGAGACACAAAAGATTTTTTCTGAACTATTTAGGGCTCAAACTGAACTAATATGGATCTCAAAATTCACTAGCCTGAAAATATATCTAAGTTGCTTTCAAATAACATGTTTTCAAAGTTACCTGCAAGCTGATACACTACAAGTCAAATTGTACAGCTAAACAGAGACATGACTGTTTCAGGGCACATACACAAGATACTACAACAGCATGCCGTATTATCATTCTCCCAGCTATTTTCACATGTGTATCCCATGTGCCAAAGAAATTCTCTCTAGGTGGTGGGGGCAAGCAGTAGAATTCTGTCTGTGTCCTGGTTTTGGCTGGGATAGGGTTAATTTTCTTCCTGATAGCTGGTATACTGCTGTGTTTTGGATTTGGGATAAAAAAATGTTAGTAACACTGATGTCTTCAGCTGTTGCTAAGCAGTCAAGAACTGTCCAGCTTCCCATGCTCTGCCCTGCCAGCGAGAAAGCTGGGGGTGCACGGGAAGCTGGGAGGGGGCACAGCCAGGACCGCTGATCCAAACTGGCCAAAGGGATATTCCATATACCATACCCCGTATATAAACTGGGGGAGTTTGGCAGGGAGGTGCTGTGGCCTGGGAACTAACTGGGCATCGGTCAGCAGGTGGTGAGCAGCTGTGCTGTGCATCACTTGTTTTGAATTTTCTTTTGCCTTTTATATTTTTCCCCATCCCATTAAACTGTCTTTATCTCAACCCATGAGTTCTACCTTCCTTTTCTGATTCTCTCCCCCATCCCACTGGGCACGGTGGTGAGCGAACGGCTGTGTGATTGTTTTAACTACCTGCTGGGTTAAACCACACCAGTCTGCATAGATGAACTCGAACACAGTCTGCAGGAACCCTCTACTACTTTTTGATGCTGGTTCCTTAGGCAATATCATGAAATAAGCTCATTACATTCAAATAGTAAGGAATACTACTCTGAATTCAGGGAGTCCAAGTAGATGGTTCTAACAAAGTTCAAACCACATTGAGTAACTATTTGTGAACCTACCAGAACTGTTTCAGTCTTAAGACTGTACTAGCAGATACCAATGCAGGAAACAAGAGCACTAGTGTTAAACCATTATTTTATTTTTTAATACTGCATGGAGTGGTCAAGAAGAAAACACTGTTTCAAACAATCCTACAACCCTGCTTTTGAAATGTGAGGGTGTGCAGCAAGAAAATGAAGCAGTGAAGCTTTTTTGCTTCCTTTGGAGTATCTATGTAGCTTAAAGTAGTTAAGAAATTAAAAACTACACAGGTATTTCTTTCTTATCATTCCATCACTACTGAAATACCTCTTCAAGTGGTTTGGCTTGTTCTTCCTACCATCTCCATTTCTGTGGAGACCTCCTCAGGCTACTTCAGAAGAATCGAGACTGATTTATTTCACATATCTGGTATGTCTGTACACAGAAAAGAATTAAGCAGCTCTCTGCTAAATGAATAAATTCTAAACACTGAATTATGTTAGGCATATAAACGCCTGCAATCCAACATATGTTCTAATACTTCTCAGCAAAGTTGCCAGCTCCAGCACAGAAGACGAAGCCTGCCTAACAATGGCTTGCTTTTGTCATTGACTTTTCACAGATCCACTCAAGGGTAATTGGCACACACCCAATGGCTCACAGAGCATAATAATTAACTTTAGTTGCCTTGTAGAGCTATGTCACAGAATCACAGAATAGTTTGGGCTGGAAGGAATCTTTTAACGTTATCTAGTCCAACCCACCTGCAAGGAGCTGGGACAGCTTCAACTAGACCAGGTTGCTCAGAGCCCCATCCAACCCAACCTTGAAGGTTTCCAGGGATGGGGCATCGACCACCTCTCAGGGAAATCTGGGCCACTGTTTCACCACCCCACTATGAAAAATTTCTTTCTTCTATCTAGTCAAAATCTACCCTCTTTTAGGTTAAAACCATTACACCTCGTCCTATCACTACAGGCCCTGCTAAAAAGTCTGTCCCCTCTAAGACCCCTTCAGGTACTGAAAGGCTGCTATAGGGTGTCCCTGGAGCCTTTTCTTCTCCAGGCTGAACAGCCTCAACTCTCTCAGCCTGTCCTCATAGGAGAGGGGTTCCATCCCTCTGATCATTTTGGTGGCTCTCCACTGGACCCTCTCCAACAGGTCCATGCTTTCCTGGACACAGGACTCCAGGTGGGGTCTCACCACAGCAGTGCAGAGGGGCAGAATCACCTCCCTCAACCTGCTGGCCATGCTTCTTTGGACGCAGCCCAGGATACGGTTGGTTTTCTGGGCTACGAGTCCACACTGCTGGCTGATGTCCAGCTTTTCATCCACCAGTACTTCCAAGGCCTTCTCAGCAGGGCTGCTCTCAAACCCTTCATCCCCCAGATGGTACCGATATCAGGGGTTGCCCCAACCCAGGTGCAGGACCCTGCATTTCACAGAATCACAGAATCACTAGGTTGGAAAGGACCTTCAAGATCATCAAATCCAACCATTAATCCAGCGCCACCATGTTCCCTAAACCATGTCCTGAAGTGCCACATCCACACATTTTTTGAACACTTCCAGAGATGGCGACTCCACCACCTCCCTGGGCAGCCTGTTCCAATGCCTTGTGGCCTTGTTGAACCACATGAGGTTCACATGTGCCCATTCCTCAAGCTTGTCCAGGTCCCTCTGGATGGCATGCTGTCCTTCAGGTGTGTCAACCTCACCACTCAGCTTGGAGTTGTCTGCAAATTTGATGAGGGTGCACTCAATCCCTCTATGTCATTGATGGAGATAGAATATTGATCCCAATACGGACCCCTAAGGGACAACGCCCATCACATCCATCTCACTCAGCTACACTGGCATACCTAGAACACTGACAGCTTTACCATTCCACTGGATGTGAACCTCAAGAAGCATCACTACCAGTAAAAGACTAGACAAACACAGGCTAATATCAACTTTCTGTTATTGTTCAAGAATAAACAAAACCACCTTTACTTCTTAATTTGTCAAGAAATTCTCAAAGCCATGAGAAAGATTTTTATCTTTGGCTGGGTACTTTAACAGAATGTTTACTTGAATTATTTCCTTTGATCATTGTAATGTATGTTTAGGTGATTCTTCTGATTATAGTTACTTTTATTTATTAGGTTTCAACCAAAATCAGTAGAAGCAACAAAGAACGTTTTATCTCAAACGGAAATTAACTAGTAAGGTATTTCCCATCCATTTCAAGACTTTGTCTTTGCATCCTACTGTCATAAATCTGTTCATATGAATGAAAAAACCTGGGGAAGGTCTGTTTGTCTTAAGTGATCTTTGGACTTACCTCTAAAGAACAAAAGTTCTCAGGAAATGCAGGGTTCTTTCCATTCTCTACAACCCTGTGGTAAAAGGAAACAAGTCATCAAAGTCCTCTATTGCCATGTGTCTGAAATCCTGTAAAAAGGACTCCTTGTAGGTTTCAGTCACCCTAAAAAAAATCAACTTCAGGCCAACAAAGATGATCCCTGAAAGTGAAATTACACACTCCCATACACTATAACAGCAAATAAATGCTTTCACAAAAGGTAACCATTATCTTGCTTACCAAAATTAGTAACCAAGACCATTATCTCCAATTCATACACCTCCAACTAAAAAAAAAAAAAAAAAAAAAAAAAATCAAAGCTACTAGTTTCTTCAAGAGTGCAGCTTTTAAAACCTGCAATTGTAACAGTTAACTTCACTGTAAGGGAGACTGATATTCCATTTCTCTCCTTTCATTAGACAGCTGAGTATTCCATTCTCCTTTAATATTGGTCATTTTTGGTGACATTTGTCCACACAGTTCACAACTTATTACATACTCAGAAAGTATTTCGTCAGCATAATACAGAATAAGTTATTCTGCAAGTCATAGCTTAATGACTTTTTCTTCAGCACTGTTTTTACTAGCTCTTCACTCTGACATTAAAAGCAGGCTTGGAGAAGTCAAGTGACAGAATTTACCACCAAAAAAACCACCAACAAGCTGACATAAACCACCACAGCCAGGGAATCAAACCATGGTAAGTGGTATCACAAGGTAAGTGATAACTTCTACTAGCTTGATTCCAAGCCACCGAACTCCTTTTCCTCCTGGTGAATTTTGTCAAAACTTGATCTAACAGTTCTGGTTACAAAGGCCAACCAAAACAAATGCTTATCTTTCGGTATACCTTAGGGTAGATTTTTTGGTATAACTTAGGGTAAACTAAAACCTACTCAGTTTTAACCCCATGCAGCTCAATTACTTTAAAACATTATTATATTGATTGCTAATCCGAGTTACAAAGAAGTCTGGACTTCTGTGGAGGATCTAGAAGTGTGTCTGGCTATTAGACTAATAATTTAGTCAAAAAGAATGAATAGCATTAATTTAGCTACGCAATTGTTACAAACATTACAATGCTTTAAAGAACATTAAAATTTTAAAGTAACTCTTTTCCAGAGAGTCTCAAAACAGCTTTCTAGCAGAAGAAAAAGAGCTTTTCTCTAAATAGTAGATACACAGCTTTCAGGAAGCATGACTACACTCCCTGGCTTAAGTATTGTGAAGTGTTTGGAACTAAACCAAGAGGCATCTAGGTACTATGACTATAGGCATGGTTTTAGGCAACCAAATTAAATGACCACACAGTTTCTCATCTTACCCATTCCCATTTCTCAAAGAAAAACTGACCAGAATTGACAGTTTGATGATGACAGCTACAGTATCACATGAAATGTAAAACATATCCACTAACAAAAAAGTTCAAGTTTCCAATATCTTTCTTCTGGGACAAATAACACAGGAGCTTCAGTTGAGGCGGGGGGAGAGCCAAAAAAAAAAAATCCTTTCCTAAAGGCTAAGCCACATGAAATTGTTTTAAGCAGTAGTGTTAAAAGACCACAAGATTAGACAAAATTCACACAATATAGTTTATTGTGCAATGTGCTGTGTAGAGAACAGTTTGTCTTCTCCTACACTGGTGTGTACGTAACTTTTTGCAAACACTCTGTGCACCTCATTGTCCACATACTGCAGCTCAAGGCCAGAACTGCTGAACTCGAAGAGAGGTGGGAAACGAGGCTAGTTGTGAAAAGGCAAGCTGTAACCCTTTAGGCACAGACATCTCAAAGGTAAGCGACAAACACTGACCAAAAAGGATCTGATAAAAAAGTTTATAAAACAAAGACATTGTTCCACATATGACAAAACCTATGGCAAGAATTGCAGTTTAATTGGTATAGGAACAAGTTACGGTAACAGACATAGCTTCTTTAAAGCTACCGAATCTTTATATTTTGAATTCTACATAATGAGATCTCAGCTAATCAACAGGAACTTAAGAAAATCTGTATAGATGTTAAAACCATGAAAGAAAAAAAAGAAAAAAAATTGAGATATCTTGACTTGATAATCACAGTACCACGGAAAACCAAAGAGGAGGTAAAAAGTTTCCCCACAGGAATGATTTTTGGTTAGAAGGTATTAAAACCTTAAAAAGGCTACATATAAGTTAAAGAAATTAGTTTCAGGTGGGGGGGGCGGGGGAGGCTGCTTTTACATACACCTATACCCTATACATATATGGACAAAAGGCTATAACAATGCCAGGGCCTCCACTGTGAATTAAAAGATGACTTTTGTTTATACCTGAATAGTAACTAAGGATATCTGAAAATTATGTCAAAAAAATGCAGAAAGCAAAAGCAGAATTCAAATCAATAAAAAACAATGGAGAGGAAATAAAGGCATGGATTAATAAAAATACCTGTTAAAGAAGAATCTAAAACTACTTGTTATTTTGAAAAAGGCTAGAGACCATCTACCAGGGTGTAGAAAGTATGTATCAGAAAGAGTGAATCAGAAATACCTGTCCACCTTTCTCTACAGTACAAATAAGTTTCAAAATAAGGCAAGGTAAAAAAACACCCTTCATACAGTTCTACAGCATAGCACCAAGTACTATACAGTTCAAGTCACAGATGCCAGAAAAACTTGATTAAATTCAACAGTTTTCAGACAGGCTTAAAATGATGAAAAAATAAGATAGAAATAAAATTCTTCATACCCCAAAACATTCATAATCTTCCACACAAGTTTGCCTATTACTAAGTTAGATGTAAGGTATGATGGACAAGAAATAACCAAGACCTCTTGCACAATAAGTTAGTAAAAATTGCTTAGGAGATGGCTGCTATTTCCTATGTTGTTCACAATTTCGTATCAAGTTTGGATTTAAAAATCATACTGTATATCCTCTGGGCAGAACAAATACCAAATTAAATAGAAACTGGTAGCTATCAAATATTCTCCCCTACTTTTACACAGTTGTAAGTCACAGTTTCTTGCTGTTGACAAGAATAGGTAGGACTTTATCATGACCAATGATTTAGATTGTAGCTTTTATTTCCCTAATACAAAACATTTTTATCATGTATTAGTAGTAAATATTAAATTTAATTAAATAAATTACCCTGAATAATTACAACAGGCAAAAACTCTCCATCAAGTACTGCCACTCTGCTTTTCTGGTAAAGCAGGTTACTGTCTCTAAAATAAATAAAAAAGAAAAAGCTTGGATCATTATAAGGTAGATTTTTCATGCCCATTTTGCAGGACGTCTCCCATGCAGTGTGGCTTTGGATGCATCAGTCTCACAGCTACAGAGGTTCAGAGCCTTTCTAGCTCTCCACAGATCTTAATCAACTTTGAGAAGGATTAATATCCCATGTTCCCTCTTCCACCCAGACAAGAGGTAAACCTTGAAGAAGATTAATGTTCTAACCACATTCCGAGTCCTTCCTCAGTATCTTCTGAATTACTCCTCAATAGGCTTCAAGCAGGCATCATGAAAAATTGCTTTATTGCAATACTGCAATACTCCTTTATACAGTTTTCACACCTTGGTACATCTAAAGTCATAATCGCCTATTTACTAATCTTTCACCATACAGGATGGTTTTGTCATTCTGCATTTTCACAGCCTAACAGAGCCTATGATTTTGAGATTTCAATAGAAATAAAGAGATTTAAATAGAAATTTAAATAGAAATAAAACTTCCATTCTACTTAGATCCATGTTTAAAGATCTTTAAATACTAAATTCCTCCCCCATCTAATAATATTAATAGGTGCCATCAAGTATGGAACGATTTATTTTCTTCTTGCAAATCATCTCAGAATCACCCTCTCGAGGTAAACTTTTCAGTCTCTAGCTAAACATTATTGCTCCAGTTAGCCAGTAAAAGCTGTATTCCAAGCAGAGACTTTTAAGATTGTTTCTGAAATACAGGCTTCACTTACAGAAGACGTGCCACCAGAACAAGCCAGTAAAGATCTAAATAATTAATTTCAAAGTAGAAACACTGCAATAAAATTGCTTGCTCTGCATATTAATACTTCATTTAGAATCAAGGGAGAAGGTAGCACTAACAATTCTTTTCAAGTCTAAGTAGAGGTATTTTTTAATAAAACTCCTGTAATATAAAAAGCTTACTCCATAGGGATTAAATCTGTTCTATCAGTGTATACTAACTTCACCAGACCAAAACCAAAACTAAGAAACTTCAAGACCACAAAAATCAGGGATGGGATGAAGAAAGAAGATAAAATATCAACAATGAGAAACATGAGACTGGGTACTACCACCTTTAACTTCCATTACCTTAAGTAAAGCACAACTATGAGGATTGTAGTAATTACTACAGCCCCCCTTTCATATCAAATCAATGTTAACCATTTAACAGTTACCAGTCTTGCTGACATTTATAAGAATCTCTTAACACCTCACAAAAAATGCTTTTAAAGCACTTTCAGTTTCAGCTGCTAAAACCAGAATCCTCACACTCTTCAAGGAGCACAAATGAAAACCTCTCACTCTGAGCTGAATTCACATTGATATCCACCCTTCTCCATATGACAGATCATATGATTCACAGATCCCTAATAACTAAAGATCCTATTTACTAAGTCAGCAGTAGCTGTCAACAGGTGGTGGAGAAAGAAAAAGTCTGCTGGACTCAATCCTTGCCTTAAATCAGACAGTATGTGAAGGTCAGATTATTCAGGCTAACTTTCCCTCTGCTGTCAGGTCAGGAGGACAAGGGGGAAAACCAAAAAACCCGGTACGACATGCAAGCACTTTTCTCTGAATTCAGCTGTATAGTATTACAAACCAGTCACTAAAGTGCTAAAGTGCTAAATATTTTTTTGGACTTCATTAAAGTTGTCTTGGTAATAAAGTTTCTTGGTTTCAGTGACAATATGCTAAAAACATATACTACTATTCATTTTGCGTTAAGTGCTACACATAACCATTGCCCCACTCCCAGCCATCAGAAGTTTAAGTAATCTTTAGAGACATGAAAAATATTTAATGCATTTAAATGTGAAATTTGAGAAAGAAAATGAGGGCAGTATTTTCTAACATGAAGAAAAGCAATCAGTCCAGCTACTGAAGGCACTGTGTTTCTCTTGAACACGCAGCCATTCCTACTGCATGTACAATTGATATCTTACTGGCCTGTTGCAGGGAACTAGTTCGCCCTGTCAAAACGATACAGAAATAATCAATTTGTAATTCTGACTAGTTTGCTTTCTATGCAACTAAAAGCCAACACTCAATAATAAAATACCTGAATTTTAGGAAAAGCAAACTTAGCTTTATTAATTCCTCACCAGTTGTTTAGACATATAAGATGAAACAGAAGCTTGGCAAGGTGCTTTTAAAAATTCTACTGCTCATTTTCTATTTGGGTTAACAACATTTCCAAAGTAACAAACCTTTCCATTTTCAGGTTGAGGCAGACTGAAGACACTGAAAATAAGGCATGGGTCCAAAATAACCAGATTCCTTTTATTTTGCAAATACTGTAAACATACACATCCATAAAGCTGTATTACAAGATGCTGTTGAAAGCAGCTTTGAACATGCTGAAGAAGCAAGCACATTTCAATACCTACCTCAAAACTTCGAGACAAAGGTTCTGAAGAATACATCACCACTTATATGTCATTCTTATTGTCTTTTGAACAAACTATTTCATAATTTATATCGTTTCCGCTCTGACATACAAAAAGGTGTGCAAGTACAGTAAGAATTTACTTACCACAGCAAGTTGTGTCCGTGATGCTACTGTATGAAACACTGCAGGCATCATGAGAGATTCTTCTACTTTCAATTCCATCTCATTCTCTGCTGAAAACGTGGTTTTGGGGATAGCTGGTGGACGTTCACACAAGATCATTTCTTTGTTGAATAAAAAAATTGGGTTGGTATCCTACACTCAAAAAGAAAATTAAACTCCTGAGTAAAAGCAACATACCGTTCAATCACCAATTATTTCATCACATTTCTTAAGAACAATTAAAATTTACATGTTTAAGCTGAATACATAAACACCCGTTTCTCAAAGCAAAGAAATCCAGCAAACAGTACACTAAAGAAAAATACTTAAAAATCCCTCAGTAAAACATCTTTTTCTTCCCCAATAAATGACAGTTTAGATGAAGAATGCAGTATGCACTTACTGTTCCAGCACTGTAACTACACACTCTTCTGTCTGGTGCCATACACTCTCCTCCATTGACAACCAGTACTTGGTGCTGAATGGCAATCTTATACTTTGTCTGAATTGCGTGTTTCAGATCAGCCACACTGGGAAAAAAAAAGGGAAGAGAAGACAACACTATCAGTGTATTTGTGTCCCTAATTTTACGCACTCCTGTAATACAGACAGGTGACTTCTCTGTGTCAAAGCAGAACTTTTTTAAAAAAAACTATTACTTTTTATTCTGCACAATGACATATTTCCAAGTTTTGTAACGTGCTGCATTCTGGATATCCAGCAATAAGCTATCAGCTAAAAGACGACAGCTTCTGCATTACTGGTAAGTCATCAGCAATCTTTTTCCAAGAAGATCTGAAAATCTGATGCTGAGATTCTGGATTAAGTCACATCTGTGTGTTGTGATAACAACTGTAAAAGTCGTATGTTTTTTGGATATATACTTTATGAACAAACAGCTGACTTACTGAAACCCTAGAAAATCACAGGACCATTAACACTTCATTATGCATAACTTAAGCACAATTTCATCTAATCAACTCTGATTTACTATATGTGAAGTGCAGTGTAGCACTTAGTAGCAGGAAATTAAACAATTGTATATAAGTAACAAATTCATATAAACATTACAGACATTTTTAATGCAGAAACAGTAGATCAATAAGTCATCCCTGTTTTTGTTCACCATCCTTGTACCTTTAATTCTGGGTCATGACATCTTCACATTTCTGCTTATTTTAAACAGTTCTAGACTTTGTCTTGAAGACATAGGCAAACAGCAAACTAAACAAGAATTTACTAATATGACACAGTAATTGACCCAAACTATAACACACTGGGGTAGTACCTGTGCAAAGGTATTAAAAAGCTTTAGGAGTATGAAGTGAATAATCAATATAAGCATCAATAGTTTTGTTGTAACTGTCAGGAAACATAACAATGTTACTGGCTATATGGTACTTGAAAAATAAATATGTTATTTAGAAGAACCACAATTCCATATGACATCCTGAATTCACTACAAACATCTCATGAGCACAAGCTTGTACTTGCTAGTAGCGTTAGAGTAAGCATTCACCTATCATCTGCATGGTCTTTGGGAAGATGGCTTGGCCTGTCCATGTACAAGGAGATAGGCAAAGGACCCAGGAAAGTTATTTAGAAAGTTAGTTTTTGTTGGAAAGAGCAAGACTGTTGTTGTTTCACATGGGCACCAGTGATACAGCCAGGAGCAGTCTGAGGCGTATCATGAAGCCGCCCTGAGAGCAGGGTTAAGGGACTCTGGAGTACAGGTAGTTTCTTCATCAATCCTCCTGGTCAAAGGGAAGGGGTTTGAAAGGGCCAGTCAAACCTGGTGTCACAGCTAGGGCTTCAACTACTTAGACCATGAGACTTGCTTTCAGAAACCTGGTCTATTGGAGGTATTGGGGACTGATGGGGTCCATTTATCAGAGAAGGCAAAGAGCATCTTTGGTCATAGGCTTGCCAAGCTGGTGAAGAGGGCTTTAAACTAAAGTTGCTGTGGGAGAGGAACCTCAATCCACCCCACTCCTACCAGTCTGATGCCACTAATAGATGCTCAGAGCCTGGAGAAGGATCACAGCACCTGAAGAGCACCACAAAGGAATTCCAGCCATTCCAGCCAGTAAATCAGCTTAATCGAGGGCCCAACTTAAAAGCCTCTATGCAAACGAATGTAGCACGGGGAATAAACAAATAGTAAGAGATGCATGCATGCCTGCAGGGCTGTGATCTTATGGGCATCATGGAGACATGATGGGATGGCTACTATGACTAGAGTGTCATGGGAATGAGTGGAATGGAAGAATACAGACTCTAGGAAGGACACTATCTAGGAAGGACGGGCAGGGGCGATGAGGAGAGGGTGACACCCTCTATGTCAATGACCAACTGGAGTGCACAGAGCTCCACTTGGGGATGGACGAGGAGCCAACCGAGAGCTGGGATGGATCACGATTAAAGGGAGGGCAGGGACAGATGACATGTGACATGAGAGTGGGGGTCTGCTAGAGGCCACCCGAGCAGGAAGACTGAGTGGATGAGGCCCTGTATAGACAGGTAAGAGGAACCTCACAATCAAAAGCCCTGGTCCTCACGAGGGACTTCAACCACCCCAATACCTGTTGGAGGGACATCACAGCAGGGCATAAGCAATTCAGGAGGTTCCTGGAATGCGTTGATGATAACCTATTTCTCCAAGGGACAGAGGAGCCAAGGAGGAGAGGTGCTATGCTGGACCCTGTTCTCACCAACAAGGAAGGGCTGGTGGGAAATGTGATGCTCAAGGGCAGCCTTTGCTGCAGTGACCATGAAATGGTAGAGTTCAAGATCCTTAGGGCAGCAAGGAGAGTGCACAGCGAGCTCACTACCTGTGACTTCAGGAGAGCAGCCTCGGGTCTCTTCAAGGATCTGCTTGGTAGAGTAGCATGGGATAAAGCCCTGGAGGGAAGAGGAGCCCAAGAAAGCTGATTAATATGCAAGACTCACCTCCTCCAAGCTCAGGAGCGACGCATCCCAACAAAGAGGAAGTCAAAAAAAAAAAACCATCCGGGAGGCCTGATGGATGAACAAGGAGCTCCTGGACAAACTCAAATAAAAAAGAAAGCCTACAGAGGGTGGAAGCAAGGACAAGTAGCCTGGGAGGAATATGGAGAAATTGTCCAAGCAGCCAGGGATCAGATTAGGAAAGCTGAAGCCCTGATAAAATTAGATCTGGCCAGGGATGTCAAGGGCGACAAGAAAACCTTCTATAGCTACATCAGTGATAAAAAGAAGACTAGGGAAAATGTGGGCCCTCTCCAGAAGGAAATGGGAGACCTGATTACCCAGGATATGGAGAAGGCTGAGGTACTCAAGTTTTATTGCTTCATTCTACTCCATCCCTTACTGGATATGGTGGGGAACATTGTCTCCAAGGATAAGGAAAAGGCTGAGGTACTTAATGCCTTCTTTGCCTCAGTCTTTAATAGCCAGACCAGGTATCCGCAGGGTATTCAGTCCCCTGAGCTGGAAGACAGGGATGGAGAGCACAATAAACTCCTCATAATCAAGCAGCAAACAGTTAAGGACCTGTTAAACCACCTGGACACCCACAAGTCTATGGGGCCTGATGGGATCCACCCAAGAGTACTGAGGGAGCTGGCGGAAGAGCTTGCCAAGCCACTCTCCATCATTTATCAGCAGTCCTGGTTAACAGGGGACATCCCAGATGACTGGAGGCTTGCCAATGTGACGCCCATGAACAAGAACGGCCAGAAGGAGGATCCCAGGAACTACAGGCCTGTCATCCTGACCTCTGTACCAGGGAAGATTATGGAGCGGTTCATCTTGAGAGTGCTCACAGGGCATGTGAAAGACAATCAAGGGATCAGGCCCAGCCAGCAAGGGTTCATGAAAGGCAGGTCCTGCTTGACCAACCTGATCTCCTTCTATGACCAGGTGACCCACCTAGTGGATGAGGGAAAGGCTGTGGACATTGTCTACCTGGACTTTAGTAAAGCCTTTGACAGCGTCTCCCACATCATTCTCCTGGAGAAACTGGTAGCTCATGGCTTAGACAGGTTTACTCTTCGCTGGGTAAAGAACTGGCTGGATGACTGAGCCCAGAAAGTTGTGGTGAATGACGTTAAATCCGGCTGACAGCTGGTCACAAGCGGTGTTCCCCAGGGCTCAGTTCTGGGGCCGGTCTTATTCAACATCTTTATTGATGATCTGGATGAGGGGATCGAGTGCTCCCTCAGTAAGTTTACAGACGACACTAAGTTGGGTGGGAGTGTTGATCTGCTGGAGGGTAGGAGGGCTCTGCAGAGGGATCTGGACAGGCTGGATTGATGGGCAGAGGCCAACGGTATGAGGTGTAATAAGGCCAAGTGCCAGGTCCTGCACTTGGGTCACAACAACCCCATGCAACGCTACAGCTTGGGGAGGAGTGGCTGGAGAGCTGCCCGGCAGAAAAGGACCTGGGGGTGCTGGTTGACAGCCGGCTGAAATATGAGCCAGCAGTGTGCCCAGGTGGCCAAGAAGGCCAACAGCATCCTGGCCTGTATCAGAAATAGTGTGACCAGCAGGAGTAGGGAAGTGATTGTGCCCCTGTACTCGGCACTGGTGAGGCCACACCTCGAATATTGTGTTCAGTTTTGGGCCCCTCACTACAAGGACAACGTTGAGATGCTGGAGTGTGTCCAGAGAAGGACAACGAAGCTGGTGAGGGGCCTGGTGAACAAGTCTTATGAGGAGCGGCTGAGGGAACTGAGGTTGTTCAGTCTGGAGAAGAGGAGGCTGAGGGGAGACCTTATCGCTCTCTACAACTACCTGAAAGGGGGTTGTGGCGATGAGGGTGGTGGTCTCTTCTCCCAAGTAACTAGTGCTAGGACGAGAGGAAATGGCCTCAAGTTGCGCAAGGGGAGGTTTAGACTAGATATTAGGAAAAATTTCTTTATGGAGAGAGTGGTCAAGCATTGGAACAGGCTGCCCAGGGAGGTGGTAGAGTCACCATCACTGGAGGTATTCAAAAAATGTGTGGATGTGGCGCTTCGGGACATGGTTTAGGGGGCATGGTGGCGCTGGATTAATGGTTGGACTTTATGATCTTGAAGGTCCTTTCCAAGCTTAGTGATTCTGTGATTCTTCCCTGGCAAGTGCTCAAGCCACACTACCCAAGTCACAGAAGGCAAAGACAGGGACTGGAACAATAAAGAACTACGCACTGTAGGAGAAGATCAGGTTTGAGACCATCTAAGGAACCTTAAGTTGCCCAAGTCCATGGGACCTGATGAGATGTATTCGTGGGTCCTGAAGGAACCAGCAAATGAAGTTGCTAAGCTGCTATCCATGATATTTGAGAAGTCACAACAGTCCAGTGAAGTTACCACTGCCTTGAAAAGAGGAAACATGACCTCCTTTTTCAAAAGGGGAAAAAAGGAAGACCCAGGGAACTACAGGCCAGCCAGTTTCACCTCTGTGGCCAGCAAGATTATGGAGCAGATCCTCCTGGAAACTATGCTAACATATATGGAAAATAACAGAGGTAATTGGTGACAACATGGCTTCACTAAGGGCAAATCATGCCTGACAAGTTTGGTGGACTTCTACAACAAGGTTACAGAGTTGGTAGATA
The DNA here is from genome assembly GCF_964289735.1 of Phaethon aethereus. Classification (NCBI taxonomy): domain Eukaryota; kingdom Metazoa; phylum Chordata; class Aves; order Phaethontiformes; family Phaethontidae; genus Phaethon; species Phaethon aethereus. The sequence continues at coordinate 45,441,375 of NC_138582.1, read as the reverse complement.
AGGGATGTCATCTATCTGGACTTGTGCAGGACAGTGTCAAATGCTTTGCACAACATCCTTGTTTCTAAATTGGACAGACTGACCACTCTGTCGATAAGGAACTAGCTGGATGGTTGGACTCAAAACGTTGCAGTGAATGGCTCAATGTCCAAGTGGAATCCAGTGATAAGTGGTGATCCTCAGTGGGTCTGTATTGCGACTGGCGCTGTTTAAGATCTTTGTCAGCAACAGAAACAGTGGGATTGAGTGCACCCTCAGCAAGTTTGCTGACGACATCAAGCTGTATGGTGCAATTGACACACTGGAGGGAAGGGATGCCATGCTGAGGGACCTTGACAGGCTTGAGAGGTAGACACACATGAACCTCATGAGGTTCAACAAGGCCAAGTGCAGGGTCGTGCACCTGAGTCAGGGCGATCTCAAGCACAAATACAGACTGGGCAGAGAATGGATTGAAAGCAGCCCTGAGGAGGACTCAGGGGTGTTGGTTGCTGAGAAGCTCTACATGATCTGGCAATATGCACTTGCAGCCCAGAAAGCCAACCATATCCTGGGCTGCATCAAAAGAAGCATAGCCAGCAGGTCAAGAGAGGTGATTCTGCCCCTCTACTCTGCTCTGGTGAGAGGCCACTGAGTACTGCATCCAGCTCTGGAGCCCCCAACATAAGGACGTGGACCTGTTCGAGCAAGTACAAGGGAGGGCCATGAAGATTTTAGGAGGGATGGAACATCTCTCCTACCAAGACAGGCTGAAGGAGCTGGGGGTTTTCAGCCTGGAGAAGAGAAGGATCTGAGGAGACCTCATAGCAGCCTTCCAGTACCTGAAGGGGACCTACAAGAAAGCTGGAGAGGGACTTTTTACAAGGCCATGTAGTGACAGGACAAGGGGTAATAGCTTTAAAACTGAAAGAAGGTAGATTTAGATTAGATATAAGGAAGAAATTCTTCACTATAAGGGTGGTGAGGCACTGGCACAGGTTGTCCAGAGAAGTTGTGGATGCCCCATATCTGGAAATGTTCAAGGCCAGGCTGGATAAGGCTCTGAGCAACCTGGTCTAGTGGAAGATGTCCCTGCCCATGGCAGGGGGTTTGGAACTAGATTATTTTTAAGGTCCCTTCCAACCCAAACCACTCTATGATATACAGAAGAAGTTGAACTGATCAACTGAAGAGTCTTGAGCTTTGTGTGGTTCAGCCATTGGAAAGCTTCTTTCTCAAAGAACTATCCAACTGAGCAAAAAGTCAGTTTGTACCAGAGTACTAGGTGCCTGGTATGGCAGTTCAGATATTATACATCACTCACCACTATTTAGGAACAGAATGTCTCAATGTACCAGACAGCATACAGGGCACTGACACAAGTCCAAATGACCCAATAGATCCAGAATGGCTGAGAGGAAACACTATTTCACACTCAATAATACCCTAAGTGTCAGTGGGCTTTGCAGAAGCGCATACAAAACCAATCATTGTAGACCGTCTTAGGGCTCTTCATCCCCAAACAAGTTTCAAAATTCAAATTCACTTGTTGAGTCATGAAAATTACAAACAGGAATTCAGGAGAAAAGAAACAATGGGTTTGAGCACAAAATACATAGTAGAAGTCTTCCAAGCACAATTACTTACAATTTATTCATCACTGATAGAATATGAAGACAGCAGGTAAGCTTGGCTCTTCCTAGCTCCAAGGGGTATGGTCTATCATGATTATACATGATTTACTTATTAGATCAGAGTCCCACATGAGAACAAGGGAAAAGGATACAATACATCCAGGACATCTAGACCTCTCTAAAAGCATCCTTACATTTGTGAGATGCTTCTAATGTGCAGTGAAAAAAATACAAATAGCAAAGTTGTTGGGACTTAACTGTGATTCTGTAACACTGCTCATGTTTCAGGCAGTTGGGCATTCTGAAGTTCATGTTTTATATATATAAAATGTAAGGCTCCAAAATGTTTTACAACAACATAGGACAAAACCAACTTTTACCCATCCTGCACATGAGACAAAAACCTATATGCCAGTTCCCTAGCATCCAGTCTAAAAATATTGCAGAGCACACATTTTCTTCAGGATGAATATATACTGACAGGAAAAAGAACAATCTGCAGAATTTCTTTTATGATGCCCATCAGTAAAAAATAAATCTTTTACAGACGAACCCTAAATGAAAACACCATTCAATAAAAGGTCACAGAAGATCAGAAGTCATTCTGACAATTTTTCCAAAAAGCACAAAACATAACATCAGACTTAACTAAGAGTAGGTCATCCTCTGTCACTGCCCCAGAAAGTTATCTCTCCATTCTTTCACAGGACCTCAAACACACACAACCAACTGCAAAGCACTCAAAACACTAATCCAAAAAACCCCTCAAAATTCACTCAAATACATGAAAACCTAGAATTATATGGACATACTAAAAACCAACAGAGTATCATCTCTCCAGAACTCAGTATACAAAAAGTATACATACTCACTTTAATTTATAAAACAAACAATATACAATTAATTTACTTTCTTACTTTTGTACAGCAAGTTCTGTGTCAAAGGTAAGGGTAGTTCCAGTGTTGACCAGAAATACATATAGCTTCATGATGATTTCTTTAGGTCTCTGAAGTTTATAACTTCCACTGCTAAAAACATTTAGAAACTGAAGAAAAAAATATTCAAGTATTAGTTTCACATATAAGTTACGAAAAAGACATGTACATGCTTTTGAAAAAATACTTTTAGATATATAGTGGGTGAATTCATCAGCTCCCATGTTCCACGGTTCTTTATCTATTAGTAAAAGTACAGATGCTCCTCTGACCAGAAACAGGGGCAAGGTACTCCCCTGCATATGCAGATGGTTAGGAGAACACATAAAAATATGCACTAAGGAGAATTTAGAAGAAAAGGAAAGACGACTTTCAGTTCTAGAGGCCACCATCTCAGATCATTACCTGGCTTTTCTCAATTATGAAATGCATTTTTAAAGCCCCAGTTACAGTTATTTCCAGACATCTCTTCTGAATAGCAGCACAATGTATGCTGTAAGTATTAATTCCTCAACTTTCAGCTACAAAGTCTAACTGCTCACTACTATTGCTATCTGTATTTTTTCCACTTAAGACATACAGAAGCATTAGCAAAAAATAAAAATTAAAAAATAGCTAAGATTATGTAGATTTTCTTTTTGTGTCTCTCCACAATTAAATAATAGTTTTAAAAAATTTTCCCGTTTTCAGCACTAGCTAAACCTGTAGCTACTTTCGTCATCACTAAGAGCATAATATGGAGTAATCAAGAAAGTGCAATCAAACACATTGGACACATTTTCAGTCCTGTGCCTAGCAGCATCTGGGTGAGTGACTATAAGCACATGTTTTTTCCAGTGTACATAACAGATGAAAAACATTGAACTGCTTTGCAAAGCATTGAAGTTTAATCTGAGATTTTATCACTGAAATACTCTGTACTTGAGCCTTTTTCTCTTCTCCATAGGAGCTCAGAAGTCTATGAACAACTTTCTCCACACTAACAAAGCTGCTGCAGAAGTACAACTAGCACTGCAGTCACTAATGACCTGAATTATCTTTTTTATGTGGAAGAAGTTATGAAAAAGATCAGTTGTAAAAGTTTTAGCCACTCAGTAATATTCTTATGTCATTATAAAAATGACTTTTTGGATTAAATTACTTCACAGGCAATACAATAAGTCCCTCTTTCCCCAAAATATGACCAGGACACACATACAAGATCTACACAGCTAACTGTGTTATTCTAAAGTGAGTCTGAATTTGCATTTATTTCTGCCTACAGAGAAAAACTGACAAACCATACAGAAAAATAACAAAAACACCATTAAAATGGGGAGAGGGAGAGGTTTTACCAGAATAATAATTCCAGAAAGTCAAAAGAGCTTTCTTTCAAGGCAGTGGCTTTCCACACACTTTTCAAGCATTAATTATAGTACATAAACTAGTCAAAACATGCATTTTCACAACAAGGCTACAGAAACAGAACCATATCAAATAAAAAGCCCCAGTTAAAGAATTTGATCTGAACTGAGTTTTGTGGTCCTTACACTTGAACTCTACTGTACTCAGTGGCACCAGTTCCAGTTTATATTGGAAAAAGAAGAATATACTCTATTATCAGACAAAAACTGCTGAACACCAAGAACAAGCTAGCAATAATTTCTTCCTAAATTCTTTGACCTAGGTTTCAGAATTAATCCGTTTCATGCATACAGAGATACTTCTTTTCACAAAGGGTGCATTTGTGACTGTGGTCCAGGTAGAATTAGAAAAAAAATGTTAAATAATACAATGCTTAAAGAAAGCACCATGGAGCACGCACCAAAGGAAGCTCTTTTCTACCTAAGCAGAGTAAAAGGCTTGTATAGCATCTAGTTTTCATACAAACATTACTTCCCAAGCTGAAGTGATATTTAAGAGAAAATCTGTCCAGAAACCTCACATACAAAAAGTGAAGTTTTAAGTCGAACATTCCCCCCTCCATACCTTAACACTAAAGCTATTTAAAACATAGAAAGAAAAAACATTATCAAGATCAAAAAATACTTATGACAGCATCTGCCATGCATGCATCAGCAGTCTCAAACTTCTTAACTTCAAGCAAAGAAAGAATTACCTTCAGGCACTATACGAAGCTACCATGATCTTCAAACTCAAGAAGAGAATAAACACGCACATTCGCTTCACTTGATTTTTGGCAACAGAGTAGCATGGCTGTTCAAAGCCAGGGAAGATCTGCAAAGAAAAGATATTGAATGCAATTACAGGTGGTATTAAAACGTCAAGATTTTACGGTCGTCATCACATCTAACCCAGAAATCAGTGTATGTCAATGCCAGAAAGAATAATTATGTGGTAGTTCATTGTGTTTCTTTTTTTTTTTAGCAATGTTATTCAGTTACAAGTCTGCTCAAAGCTGTTACATACCTGAATATTTTTGCCCATAATTTTGGTTTAATATAACCATTAGTAATATTCTTCAGTATTTTCAAGGAGGCAAATTCAGTTCACTAAAAAGAACTGCTTGTATTTTAATTAACTAAAAGTATTTTTCAGAACTGGTGCAGAATGCTGACATGATGATGCTAAGAGCAATATAGAAAGTCATAACAAAATGCAATTTCTCTAAGAAAATCCAGTGTAAAAAGGCACACATGCTACTGCTGTTGAATGAACTGCCTTATCCTGCAGCTGTATCCAACAGATTCCTTCAGGAATCAGCATCACCTCCTTTACCTGAAACAAGGTAACCTTGTTTGTTAAGGCATTCATCTACTACCAAAACCTTTTTTTTTTTTTTAATGAACTGAAGATGTTACCATTCCCACCCGCTTGTCACTGGCATCCTTGCCAGCGGCTTGCTCTCCCAGAACTGCTGTTTAAACTACAATAATCAAAATAAGCCAGCTCAGCAAAGGTGGCCTTTGTAGGCTACTCTAGTTCATTTTAACTGTTGTCAGTTAAGTAGCAGTGCTGGAGGAGAAGGAGCCCTTGGCACAGAAGGCGGTGATGAGCAGCTGGGCTCAGCGCAGTCAGGCAAGTGCACAATCAAACTCTGAACTGCAAACAAACATTATTTCTATCATGTTAATGCCGTAGCAAGCTTTCAGAGAAGACGATCAGGCACTATAAAGGGTGATAATCCATTACTAAGAATAGGTTTGCTAAAGCCTGAAAAGCACCAGAATGTGTAAGTCATTTTATACAACTCATGCTACTAACAGTGAATCAAAAACACTTCATCCCAATTTTGAAAACCTTATGATAAACGAAAAGATTACATAACTATTATATGTATTTTATGTGCATGGAACAGATAGCGCTTTGTTAGGCTGTTATTTGAGCTATTATCTTCTCTCCTGTCCACTCCCCCGTCCCTCTTATGCAAAAAGGATACACGTCATGTTTTCAGAAGCAAAAGTGCAATAAAAGGGAAAAAAGAAATGTGTTTTAAGAACGACCATTGGAAAACCAGTAACTGAAGTGTCCTCTTCCAGTTTAGCTATCAGCAGTCAGTAGTTGTACTTGAGCAAAATAAATCTAGGAATACTTGCTCTAGATCAAAGTAATGCACAGTAACAGAAATAACATTAAGAAATTAAAAAACAAGTGTTGTTTCTTCCACTGAACATTTGAACAAACCAACCTGGGAGAACAGAACTACACTCTCACAGGCAGGACAAATTTGTGTTTGGTTACTCTTTAAAGAAAAAAAAAAAAGGTAGAATTCACCCCACCCCCAAGATTGCCACAAATTTCAGTGAGTACTTCCAGGAACAGTGTAAAGCAAGGTTTCAGAGAATACATGGCTTTAACATCAGGCTCTCCTGCAGATTCACTGGTGCCCAATAAAGGCAGGCTGCAGCCCTCCCTTCAGCAGGAGCTATGTCAAGCGCCTCTGCCCAGCTGTCTGTTTCCACAACACTATGAGAAACTGTATTTTGAGAGCTGTTGCATCTCTGGACATCTGGCTGAGTCTGGCCAACAAAGTCCACAACCAGTAAAAGGGGGAGATGCATGAAAACCAGTCACAGTTGCTTTAAGTCTCTTTTCCTTCAAAGGTCAGGTTACAGCAGACTATTACAAGCAAGGTCAGCTACATACCACAAACTAGCTTTTAAGTTTGCTCCCAACATTCAAGAATATTATGATTCAGCACTAACACAAGTTTTTAATGTAAACTTGGAGTGAAAGTCAGGCACCACCAAGTTTCAACAGAATATATCCATAAACACATTTTATTCTTCTTCCATTTGTATTACATCAACAGGTCATTAGGAGAATTTCAGGCTTTTTTAGCACTACACTGTTACATAGTGTTACAAGTTTCAAGCTTTTTAGTATTACACTGCTGAAATTCTGGTTTCATAGCACTCGACAAATAATCCTATGGCTACGTTAACCATCCATTTCTGCCATTAGGCACAGAATCCCTGCTCCATTATCCAATTCTGACCGTTCCATTGTTTCATGGCACAATTCTTCACAACCTCAAATACTGAAATACGGCATTCAGGGTAGCACAAAGACAGAAATCAACATTTATGCTGTTTGGGTTTTAAAGTGAAGTTGATAATACCCTTTTAAGTCATTAAGTTTCCTCTACAATATGCCAGTATTTAAGTTCATGCACATGTTTTTGACATCTCATTTCCCATGCCTCCTTTATAAACCAGATTACAAACTACACCTAAGAAAACAAAGCTATTAATGCACTTTTCTGTCACTTCCTGGATTTTAAACTGAACTATGCCAAAGTCACGGCTTTCCTTTAAGCCCAGTGGTTTAAAGTGGTTTAAAATTCCATCCCCTACAACAGCAACACACCAGCAGTATAAAGGTACCTTGTTTTTTGTGCCTGGGGAAGTACTGCTTCACATCTGTACAGTAAGTGCCGTACTTATCAGTGCTTCATCTCCCAGGTCATAGAGGACCAAGAGGCCCAACTCTTTCCCACTACGTGTATCTCCAGATTGGAAGGGGTTCAACTCTGAAAGCTGACAGACAGAACTAGCTTAACTACCTAAACAAGGCAAGACTCTCACTGTGCACTCATAAGTCTCCAATTCCACAATGCTAATTATTAGACATTCACATAGCTCTATATGAACATCATCTGTGTGCTGCTAATAAATGAAGTTTCTTTTCTCTTACTGCAGACCAGCTGAGGCTATACTGCAGGTAACAGCGCCTCCAATATGAGTCATAAATGTTACCCCTGACTACAAGGGTCAGGCATCTCACAGGACATCACTGCAGAATTCCTGCCTGTCAAAAGGTCAATTCATCTGAGGCAAAGGCTGACAAGTCTGCTACATGCTTAAGACTCAAGTGCTATTCCTCATTCACTGAATATCTTATCTGGAGAACATCTTTACTCAAGGAGAATATACCTTTATTACCTTTGGAGATTGAGAGCCACCTTTGGGGAGCACTAACATCTTAATCTGTGCTTCATTTCCATACAGCAAATCTTAAGGTCTGCCTTTGAGATGCTGCAATTCCTGTGATTTCACCCTTCTCTCCTTTTAGAGCAGGATTTCCTGTTTTACTTTGACTTAGGCAATTCTACAATAGACAAAGGTACAAGACTAGCACAGAATGTTCCTTCCAATTAGTTTTCTTTTCTTCTACAAACCCATCTTCTATTTCCCTTGTTTTTTCAGGTGCCCTTCTCAAAAAATGCTTTCTTGTTCCAACTTGCACACTACACCTCATAAGCAAAGGATTTTATAGCACATAATTCCTAGTATCCAAGGAAAACAAACATAGAAACTGTAGCTGAATTTAAGGAAACAAACATTTGCCTTCATGTTAGCTGTAAGAGTACCTCTACAAGCAGAACTCGGGGAGCTTTCTTCAATACTGCAACAAATGCATCTAAGCAGAAATGCCTTAATTTTGCAGAAGACTACTACTACCACCACCAGATGAACAGGTAGAATGACCTCATCATGAGGCCACACATTCTTTACTAATGCTTTTAGCAACAGAAATGGCTTAGCTTCTAAAACACAATGCAAATGCACACCCTTATCTGGAGTATTGAAAGGAAACATGCTTTAAAAGGCACTTAAACTTCAAGTAAAACTTAAAAAAAAAATCCTAAGCTATGTGATGAATAGACAGTAGGGCTCTTCCTGACCCAGTTGCAGAGATTTATTTCATGCTACCCTCCTCCAAAATAAATTTAACCAGAAGACCACATCTAATCACCAAGATACATGTTACTCCAGGTGGAGATCCTATCTCCTATTACCACCTTACATCAAAGCCTATAAACCTCATGTTCAAGCCACACTGTAGTCTTAAAGAAAGGCTGTCAACCCCTGACATCTGTAAGGTGCCATCTGGAGCTCCATTTATGCTCTGTTGAGATGTGCATCAGGCACAGAGGCGCTTACTTAATTACAGCATCTCCAACAGTCTCTGTTGTTAGCAGCTCTCCAACTCGGCTGCTGGTCATTAAAGCAAGTCTTTGCCACTCACCACAGGAACAAAGCTGCAGTTCTGCAGAGCAACCAGGAAACATGCCTAAGCCCCTACTTCCCAATTGACTAAGAGGAATTTCAAAACTCGCTAATTTAGTATACAGTAATTCATAGCATGAGGTGTTTCCCCCCCCCTTAAGATGAATCATTTTACACACTACCAACTTAATACTTAAAGAATTACATATTACATATATAATATGGTTATATGACCATCATATTCAGAGTTGCCCCTGCAACTCTGAGTTACATGGAAGCTCCTCATTCAGCAGAGTAGGTGCAGCAATACCTTCACAAATCCTCAACAACATCAACAGTGGAACAGCAGGAGATCCAAAGCAACTGCATCTGGGCAGGTAAGAAAACATTATGCATTAAAGAATAGCTTAGAAATTGGTGTGGCCCAAAACAATGCAGCTTCTGACAAGTTCAGACACAACTTGTATCATGAATTCTAGGAAAGCAATAGTTTCAAACATGTTTATGAGGCAAAAAGTACATTACTAGGCATTGTGTCATGGTTCCATAAGTATATTTCAGATCTGAGGGTTAGCATCTATTTACACTGCTCTTTTCACTAATTTGAGGAGCTGCCAAAACACAATCCATTTAATGGATCAGACAAGTTTTTCTCCTCCAACAGTAAAACACCCAAAACTTTACCATATTTTTCAAAACCCCACAACTCTTACCTGACAGAAAGTGAAATTTCTGTGCCTCAGTTAACAGGTACAAGTCAGAAAACAAACCAAGGGTTTTGTTTTGGTTTGGTTTTTTTTTCTTTTACATTCTTATTGCTAGGAAACAGCCCACAGCCTGTAGAACTACCATTTTTCTTTCTTTCTTGTTTGTAATTGATGGAAACAGTCTTTCCACAGCTGTCTGCAACTCAGTCTTTGTTAAAGTTAACTGAAGGTTTTGTCAGCTTTTTTTTTAATGTATAATTTTGCCATTTCAAAGGACTTGTAGACTATAAGTCTCCCTCCAATTACAGAAATTAATACATTCACTTTGCAAAGAATGGTCCTCTTGGGTATGTGGAGCTTCTGGTGGTTTTACTCAAGTTACTGACCAACTCCATATTGGTGGGAAGGTTGTCCCTGTAGACATATACTCCTTAAAAACAATTAGCATGTAAAAATCTTACAGTGTTTGCAAACAATTCTGCAAGAAACAGCCAACAAAAAATTCCTTAATTTCTTACATCAAACTCAGACAAGTCGGCACCAATGCTTCTTTCACTAACTCTCTCTCTGGTTAACCAAGACCACAATCACATAAACACTGGTTATAGTAAGAGCACCAGACTTATGAATCCCTTTCATCAGCCAGTTCTTCTTCAGCTCTCCTCTCCCTGCACCAACTTTCAGTGGTCCAACCTTCCATAATTCTACGGAGTAAACTGGATTACTTTGCTGGTTTAGGGGACATGGTGGTGCTGGATTAATGGTTGGACTTGATGATCTTAAAGGTCCTTTCCAACCTAGTGATTCTGTGAAATTAGAAACAGCATACTTCCCAGGTTACTGCTAGTTCAAATTAGTTCCATGATCCAGTTCACTACACAGCCCTGTACATTACAACTGTTACATTACAGCTAAGGCTGGAATACAGGGGGTACCGAACATCAGTGCCATCACCCAAGACAAGTGCAAATTTCCAGAAGGCATCATTCACATTCCTAACTGCCCATGACATAACCAGTTATTAATAGATAACTTCTTATAAATGGTAATTATTTTAAAAAATGCTAGTATCCTCTTTAAGAGCAGCCTAAGATAACTCAAAAATGGGCAACTACTACAGATGCAACTGAGGGCAGAGTTTCTCAAAATACAGACTGTGATGCCACTTCTCCTGCCCTCCCCTCTCCAGATACACCACCATAATGCTACAAGGTTTTTGTTGTCCTCTTTCATGTGGATAGCACAAGGTAACTCAGCCAGACCTACTTTAAAGGATGAAAACATACAAAGTAAGACTTATTAAATAGCATTTATTTCACAGGAATGAAAACACTACAGACAGAAAAGAAAGTAAAATATTGACAATAATGAAATGTAAGACAAGAAAAGATCCTTGTGATTTAGTCTGCCTACATAGAAGTTACAGGTTCTTCCTTAATTAACTTCTATTCATAAGAAATCGTATTTTAGAATAACGTTAAGGTTTTCCAGTAATGAGAAAATCCACCATCATCTTGGTAAACTGTTCAAATGATTAGCAACTTCCAAACTTGTTTCTAACTTCCTATTCATATGGATGTTCATAAATTTAGCATTTGGACTTCCATGACTTAAAGATGGAATTTCTCTAATTTCTCATTTCTCAGTTCCTTATAATTCATGTCTCCTATGAACCTCCTCCTATCTATCAACTTATTTTTTCATTCAGTGCTATTTGAAACAAACAAGTAAAGGAACATCAGTGACATGCAGAGTAAACATAACCCCTACCCTCCCTATGAATACATTCAAAAAATCACGTCTAGATTTTTGGCAAATCAGCTTACTACACTACTTGCATGCTACATAGTTACAAATCACCTTTACATCTCTATTGGCATCAATCTGAAAAAAAGAGAACAGCAATGTCCTGAGAAATGAGAAAAGCTGCAGGATGGGTTTGAAGAATATTAAGTTTTATCTCACCTCAAGAGGGTGTTTAGTAATTTTCAGCTGCCCTTTACCTTTCTGGGACAAATCTTCAGTACTTGAAAAATCTGAAAGTGTTATATCTGCTTTTTGAAACTTATAGGTATTTTATCTGTGTCTTTTACATAACATGACGAAAGTTTACACATTACACCCCCTCTTTTCATTCAGACAGAATTAAGAATTTTGAGTCATATTTTCTTTTTTTTGTTTAAAAAGGTGTTCACTGGGTTTGCATCAAGTTTCTTTCAAAAAGTATTTGTAAAGAATATTTTTAATTACAATAGACAAGTAAGTCATCCTGCATTTACTAGCAGGATACTTGCAATATAGCATAAGCAAAATATATTACAAGAGAGCTGCTAGTCCAGTTACACAATATATTCTTATATAAGAATCTCCACTTCATCTGAATTTAATAAAAATACACACACTGGAGGATAGAAGGAAAGCTGCATAAATAAAAGCACCATTTTGTCAGTATGAACTGCCTACCCTATACACAACTACCTAAATAAGGGTCAAATATCCACACTTTTGACAAACCAGCACAGCTACTTGGCATCAATAAACCCAAAATAAAATTTGAGATAAATCACTGACATTTAGAGTCCTTGCAATATCAGGAAAACATCATCATTCAAATGATAAAAGCAAAAATTGCTGCATATTATGTCTATCTACAATAGACATAATAGACAAAAGAGCCTATTTTACATAATGTAGCATGAATTTATTCAATCATACAAAAAAGTGACAAACAAGTCAGTTACAAAAGAGAACCCGAGCACTAAATCAAAATATAATTTGGAAATTTAGGAGCAGCTACCTCAAATGTTCACAGAAATCTGATCTCAGCCAAGCACCATTCTTAACAGAATTTATGTTTTAGCTTTGCTAAGAGTGGTCTGATTTTTTTAATCCATGATAGACGTAAAATTTTCCCTTTAATTAGTTCTTCAATGCTGCTTTCTACCATTAAAATGCACATTGCTTTCAACCTGTTCAAACGGAAAAGAGCATACTGGCCTTTCAAACACACCTTCAAGAATAATAATGAAGACTGATGTATTACGTTTCTATCATACAGCCGTTAGTTTCACCTAATACCTCCAAATAAAAAGAACAGGCAATTGAACACACTTATTTCCCCACCACCAAAACTTTCCTACACTCCTGGAAAAGCAAAAATACTGTTTCAAAAATAAGTCTTAAGAGGTAAGAAAATATGACCTATTTCACGATAAGAAAATAGAAGTTCAGAAAAGTTCTGACATCAGAGACCCATTAGAACATTCCTTAAGCAGAGCAGCTCTCAAATAAGCAGACTGATATGTGAATATCAGACCTATGGCATTACAGAGCAAGACAGATTTGGAACCCAACTAGTCAACAAAGCAGCTTTACACTTTACTTTCAATCAACAGGTAAACAATACAGGTCAGAGAGAAATTCATGTAACACTTAAACAAGTCTTTTCACCTAGAAAGCAGGCTACCACATTCTACAACAGCTAGTTTTGTAGAAGCACAAACTGCTAGGGATTTACACATAGTGCACTGTAATCATTTCACCTTGATGCGATAAAGACAGCAGGCCCAGCTGCAAAATCTGTTCCCAAAAGAAACTGTCAGCACACGTAAAAAGCTATACTAGCTGTTGCTTGAGCTGTTAGCTTGAGCTCAGAACCCTACTGGAACCACGGACTGCAAACCTGAACAAAAAGAAAATACACACCTGGAGATGGACAGAAGACAAGCAAGAATTGCCCTGACACCCTGGGCAGTTCTCCTGACCAGCCAACAGTAGCCAGCTCCACCTGAATCTCTGAATGAGATTTCATTTTTATGAGTAAATTTGTTTTGCTATTTCTATCGACAAGTACCACCAATTTAAATTTAGATATTATTTATGTGTTATTAACAATTTAGTTATGCTCAAATCCCATTAGAAAACACATTACCGAAGTATATCCACTTCCAAACCTGCTTACAAATAAGGATAGAAATAGCTGATACATGGCTATGTCTTCCAACCTCTCTTTCAACTGAACTCTAAATTAAAAATGGATCTGCAACATGAATTAAGTCCTAAATAGACAAGCAACTTTCACAATAACCACAGAATCCTAATTAGCTCACAAAAATCATTGTTAGCAATTTCTCTATCACCCTTAATCATGCTGTAGGCTTTTACGACAAAAGGATCCATGTAAGGATCTTTCAACTTGTACACTGAAATCATCACTCTGGTAAATCAGCTACAAAACAGACACTTTGTAATTCTAGTGATTAGATTAGTAATTTACCTATTAGCAATACTTTTTTGCCTGCTTGGTATCAGTGAATTCAGTCAGGTCCTGCAGTATAATACAGTATTACTATGTAAGTGGCATTTTGTAATCAAGTGTTTGCTACTCGATAATACTGATTATCAACTTTGCATCAGAATGCTATTAGCAGGGTCCTTAAAAGTAATAGGGGATTAAAAACTGTTTTGTTTTCTTTTTCTCTCTTCAGAAACTCCTCCTATAACGTCATTGAGCTGTGGACCAAAATCAGGGGGCACAACCTTCTTGAGCAATACCCATGTACAGAAGGAGACGCATGACTGCTTGGACATTGTCCAAATGACTCGTGTGACGGCTGGGTACGCACACTATAGCTTCTCATTTGACTCACTTCACTTTACCACAACACACAAATGAACCCAACCTGTGCAACAGAAGTCTCAAGACCCTCACACCACTCTGAGCCAGTCTTCCACAGAAACTAGTTGCTGGCTTAAAACCAAATAAGGACTTAAGACGCACTGATAACAACCTACCCTACAGGATAACATACAGAAAAATCTTTTCAAACAATCCTACTGTAACTGCCAATCTTTTATCAAAAGCAACAAGTCAACATGTGCTACTCCTATCCCCCCACATACACTCACCCCCTACTCAACCAGAAAAACTGAAATTCTAAGAAATGTACTAATAGTTTAGAAATTATGTTTTTCACCTTAATTTTCACAAGACTGCATAACCTAGGCTGTGTTCAGACAACATGCAGAGGCAAACAATGTTTCAAACAGACAACACAAAAAACCTCAAAATAACTCTTGCCCTCTTCTCCAGTCAGAGTGCAAGTCTGCTGCATACGCTTCTAATTATAAATATGGTAACATGACATGGGGAGAGAGCCAGCCCCTCAAATATGATCTCGGAGACTAATAACCCAAATCTGTACTGAGCACAAGGCTAGATCAACAAAATACAGCAGAAGATAGATTTTTTTTTTTTTTAAAAAAAAAAAGCAAACCTACAAAACATACAGCTACAAAGTGTCAACAATAATATACTTCCAAAGTGCAATCAGGTCTATCTTACATGAATTCACTATCCCAAAAGACCCCACCTGTATTTCCAGCTCTGTAACTGGCACAGCTGAAGTCCCTTACCTCATGTTCTCCAGTAAGTTGTTTTCTTTACTACTCCCAATATGACAAAATAAAGTCATTTTGAGTTCCAGACAGCATTTAGAATAAGTACAAATATATCCTCTGCACCCTTTCATTTAAAATAAAATTTAATGATGTTTAAGCATCTAATTTCTTTCTTGTCAATATTTGCTCCTTGGCACTAAAGTTTATGTTAAAACACTAGATAACAGTTAAGTCCTTTCTTCATGTGCTTCATCTTCTAAAAACTTCCCAAGGCACTAGATATTAAACACTGTTAAAGTTCAAAACTTAAATATACCATAACACACGTTTTCTTTATTGTTATGAAGTAATTATAGTGTCTAATATTCCTCACAGTACTTCCCAGTTGTATGAACTTCAACTGTAAGAAGCATGTTTTTCCATACTCATTATTTCTCCAGCACCACTGAGCTATCTTTTACCATGCAGTCAAGCAAAACAACTTCAAAAGTGTAAGTTCTTCCATAAAGCCGATGGCGTAAACTACTTCTAATGCACATTTATGTGAGCGGCAGAAAAAAATACCCGACCTTTTCATTCTCTCCCATAAAGAGATAAAGGTGAAAGCTTTAAATACAAGCCACAGGCAATGGCTCACAGACAGAACAAACCACTTAATTACTTCAGCCAAAAAAACAAACGAGACAAAAAAAAAGGCTACGGCTATAAGACGACTAAATCAAAATTTCTGGGATGGTTTGAAGTACCTCAGGTTCAGGCATGTTTGTTTTTTTTTTTTTTCCCCTCATCTGTAGATGAAGTTACATGAGTGTAACAAAAACTAGTACATTAATTGTCCACTAATACATTTAATTTAACTAGCATTTCTACCTCCGGACGACTGTCACCCAGAACTTTGGAGGGGGAAGGAAACTCCAGCACGGATCAACAGAACAGCCTGAACGTGTACACGAAAGCAGTAACGAGAAACCGTCGGGAGAATTCAGCATTCGACATACGCTTCCTCGGGAGCACAAACAAGTAAACAACCGAGGGGAAGGCAGAACAACGTTTGTAAACACAGCGCTGCTGCACGGCGCCCGTCCGACCGCTGCCGGCGGCCAGCACGGAGGCGCAGCCGGGCTGAGTCATTCCCTGTAGTAACTTCACCGCCAACCCCTCGCCCTGGCAGCGGAGCCCTGGGCGGGCAGGGAGGCTGGCAGGCAGGGAGGGAGCGCCCCGGCCCGCCCGGCGCTGCCCTACCACAGCCGCTCCCCCCTTACGCCGGCTGCGCCGGGGTCACCCCGCCACCCCGGGACCGGAGCCAGCAGCGGGATCCCGATCCTCCCCGCCACCACCACCCCCCCCCGCCACCTCCCAGCCCTTTGTCGCCCGACCCGCGGGTGCAACCCTGCGGCCAGGGCCGGGACCGCCGCCCCTTGCCAAGGCCGCCCTCCCGGTAACGGGGTCCCTGCCCACGCCCCCGGTTGGGAGGAACGGGGGCGAGGACCGAGGCGGCGGGGAGAGCCCGCGCCTCACCCGGCGCCACTCACCCGAGGGTCCTGTGGCAGCGCCGCGCATCCTGCGGCGGTGGCGGCGCGCGCCCCCCCTCCCCCGCGCCGCCGGGCCCGGCGGCTTCGCGGGGGCACGCACCGCCTCGGCGGTCACTGCGCCGGGGCGGGGGCAGGGAGAAGCGGCGAGCTGGTGGGCAGGGAAGGCGGCGCGGGCCGGGGAGCGCGGAGCCGGGGAGTCCTGGCGCAGCCGCCGCCGCCGATGTTTGTTATTGTCGTCAGCCGCTTCCGGCGCGAGGGCATGCCGGGAGAGGGCGGCCCGGAGGAGGAACCGCAGGGCGGAAGCAGCGGCCGCGCGCGGGGCTGGGGGAGGCGGAAGTCGCGCCCTCGCGCTCACCCCGGGAGACCCCGGAGACCGTTGAAGCGCGGGGCGGGGTTGTGTGTGAGCGGCGGCCTTTAGCTGGGGGCACGGGCTGTACGGATGCTCGCTCCGAGGCCTCCCCGGCTCGGCGCCACGGGCCGCCCAGGCCTTACCGCAGTACGGGTAATGAGGCGGGCCGCATCCCTCCTCCGCGCTTAAACCTTGAACTCGCCCCTCCGCCGGCAGGAGAGGGAGGCCCCGGGTGTACTCACTGCACAGACCGGACCCTTCTCGCTGCCCCCCTGTCAGGGCCGCGGGAAGGACAGGCCTCTGTGGGTTCTCGCAGCTTGGGACACAACGCAGGCCGTAAGATGTAGGGTAGGAACCGGCTTCTTACTCCTGTCCTGAGAAAATGAAAGTGAACCTGGCAGACGTCACTTTTAGGTTTCTCTTTTATTATAGGTCTCTTCAGAGGCTTACCCCACTGAACTGTTCTTTGAGGTGAGGACACAGACCCATAAATCAGAGAAGAGCAATTGGAGAGGGCTGGGAGGAAGTGGCTCGTTTCACTCAGAACTGTAGGTGGGGGTCATGATGCTGCACTTGCAGGCATCCATCAGCAAAGATCCCCTTCAGCACACTGTACGACTGGGTCATACCTTCCCTACTGCTTCACCATGACCTCACCTTCTTCTGTGACATACACCATAGGCAGCAGGTCATGGAATATAAGAAATTCAAAGCACACTGTTGTGGCCAGAATATGAAGAAAGCACCTCAGAAGAGGAATGCAAAAGAAAGCGCAAGCCTTTCATTTTCAGCCTGCAGGACAGGTGCGTTATGTAAAATAGCTAGGTTCATTATATAAAGCATTTTCATCCCCTCACCTAAAGTTTCCTTTTAGGCCTGTTCAAACCTCATATGCTCATATATCAGAAAATAATTTTACTTCTAGCTCATCAGCTTGTAAGTCTGCCACTTCTCACAAGCTGGACCAGGCTTATGGATTTCACAGTAAACTCTTAGTAGGTACTTCTGCCAAGTTGAAGAGCTTCCTCTCTGCCTGTCATGTTAAAGATAATGTTGAATGGTCACAGCCTGTCCAGACAGGTAGTTGTTCTTGGAAAACGCCACAGCCGTGGGCTTTTGGAAGTAAACACGGCTTTACTACCCCCAGTTGCCACCTTGTGGAACCTGATAAACAAGCGCTCCCCAATTTTGCAGCTTGTTGTGAGACATGTCCTAATTACCCACATTCTAAAAGTCCTCTTTGGCACTTCAGACTGCAACAGTGAACGGAGCTGAGAAGACATCAGTACTCTCATGAACAGATGTAATAGGAAATACAGTACATTTTCTAACAAAGCAATTCAAGCCAGCTTTGTGTAACGTAACAACAATTATTGTTAGGTTAAACCTAGGCCAAAGTTAGGTATTGTTTTAGTTCTACAAATGTCAGCTTTGGCTTTTTGCATCTCCTGAAATGGTCGTCTCCTTCATAAATTGTTTGAATGTGATGAAGGACTAATCTTCAGTGTGAAGGGAATGGCATCCAGCTACAAGTGCCATATGTGCTATAAACAGGCAGGTAAGCCAGTGGTAAAAAATAACTGAGGTTTAGTAAGCCTGAAGCACCAGTGAGACTTACTAAACTTGCCTTGAGGAGATACTACTGAGAGTGGCCTCTTGCAGTTTGAGGAGCTGAGAGATAGCAAGCAAAGGAGCAGCAACTGTTCAAACACTGAAGTTGCAGTGCTGACAGGGTTTGTAGTTTTCTGGCAAGGCACCTCTGCTACTCAAGCTCTGAGCAATTGCATAAAATGAGGCTCCAGGCACTTAAGCACCGGTTTTTTACAGCACGTGTGGGTCAGCTGTTGATTTGAGAGGCAGCTCAGGCAGTACTGGAGCAGGAACTGGAGAGTAAGCAAAGCGCTGCTAGCAGAGCAGGTTGGTCTGGCTTGTTCTTATAACATTTCATTATGTTGCTTCCTCTCAAAGTGATCCAGAGCCACTTCATGCCAAGCAACTAATTACAGGGTTTTTTCATGAGCCTGTCTGAACAAAAGAAGAGTTTAACATTGTATCTAGCAGTTCTATCCTGAAAAAGCAGTATTTTATGAAGATTATTTTGCTCCAGGGTATATGAAATGAAATCATTCAATCTTTCTGATTTGCTGATTATTCTTCACAAAGTGCTGTGCCAAATGTAGGTTATTATTCTTTCAACATACTGTTCAGGATTCACCTGTATATTTTTTTCACATTCTGTAAAATAGATGAGAAGGTTGAAGGAGTTTTTCACTGTGTGCTTGTAATTTTGTGTGCTAAATTTGGTATACCAAAAGAATGTGTCTCTTTTAAACTACATGTTTATGCAGCTGTAGTCAAGGAGCAAAAAGAACAGGCTGCTCTGCAAGAGAAGGCAAGCTGCGAGCCAAGGCTGGCGGCAGGACAGGCAGGGGGACAGTCATGGACAAGGGGCACAGTCCCACAGCACCAGAGTAAGGTCTTCTGACAAAAACCTGGTTCAGCCACCAGTTCAGTGATAGGCGAACATGTCCCTGGTGAGAAGGCAGGCCTGGGTAGAGCCAGCACAGTGCAGCAGGATCAGTGGAGTCACAGCTGCAACCTAGCTCAAGAAAGGGCCAAGGCCAAAGGCTGAAGCTTGAATGCAGCGCTTGAACAAAGGGGAAGCAGCCCCCACACAGCGTGCTGGCAGCAGCCTGACCAGGTCCCACGGCCACACCATGTCAGAGCTGGCCTCGAGCAGGTGCAGCCAGGCCCCTCAAAGGGGCAGAAGTGGTCACAGAACCTGTTAGTGCTTCCAGGGCTGTGACAGCTGCCATGACTGGACGTAGATCTATATGCAAAGTTAAAACACAATATAGGTACAGAACCCGATATGAAATAAACAGGTAAACCTGCTTGTGTTACAGATTGTCATCTCCTTCTTGTAGTCAATCTCAAAATTGATTTATCTGTTATGAGTATTCGCTCCTCAAATTGTTGTCAAATTATATCCAACCTAACACTTGAATGTGGTAGTCCATTCTGCCTTAGCAGTTGCATTCATAACCCCTTTTGGCTTATTGTAATTAATCTACTTCTTTTAATTTGAATATACACTTCTCAGTAGATTTTGTATATTAAAGTGGATGCTGTAAATGTGATTTATAACTAAAAACCTCCAATTTTAAAACAAAATTATACATATAAAAAATCGGAAGCGTGGTTGCTTAGCTAATACAAACTATGGGGGTGGTGGATTTCTTGAAGTCAGTAATGGTTTTTGAGAGATAATTCTTTAGACAAAACAAAACAAAACAAATTAATGAGTTCATTCAATTCCAAAAGAAAATCAGGACATAGGAGTTGGTCTGAGCACCCCACTTTCTTCCGAAAACAAATGGACAAGACTGTGAAAACTCATGTTTGATTTACAATGTGTTTTAGGAAAGAATCAAGTGTGAAGCTAAACTTTCAAGTGTTACAGTGGCTAATTAGCATCATACTATTACCTCAAGTGAGCAGTTTCACTGTCAGACGTTTAATGTGTTATGTGTTTCTCTCTGGTGATGCTTGTTCGCCTGTGGTTCCTTAACACCTCTTAGTTTTCCCCATGTATTGGGTTTGTGTGGCAAGGTTTTGGTAGCGGGGAAGCTACAGGGGTGGCTTCCCCTATGTCTGATAGGGACAATGCCAGCTAGCTCCAAGACAGACCCACCGCAAGGCCAAGCAACGGTGGTAGTGCCTCTGGGATAACCTGTTTAAGAAAGGGGGAAAGAAAAGTGCACACAGCAACTGCAGCCAGAGAGAGGACTGAGAATATGTGAAAACAACTCTGCAGACACCAAGGTCAGTGAAGATGGAGGGGCAGGAGGTGTTCCAGGTGCTGCAGCAGGAATTCCTCTGCAGCCCCTGATGAATACCACGGTGAGGCAGGCTGTCCCCCTGCAGTCCATGGAGCTCCATGCTGGAGCAGATACCCACCTGCAGCCCATGAAGGACCCCACACCAGAGCAGGTGGATGCACCTGAAGGAGGCAGTGACCCTGTGGGAAGCCTATGCTGGAGCAGGCTCCTGGCAGGACCTGTGGACCTGTACAGAGAGGAGCCCACACTGGCGCAGGTTTGCTGGCAGGACTTGTGACCCCGCGGGGGACCCACGCTGGAGCAGTCTGTTCCTGAAGGACTACTCCCCATAGAAGGGACCCAGGCTGGAGCAGTTCGTGAAGAACTGCAGCCCATGGGAAGGACTCATGTAGGAGAAATTTGTGGAGGACTGTGTCCTGTGGGAGGGACCCCACACTGGAGCAAAGTAAGAGTGTAAGGAGTCCTCCTCCTGAGGAGGAAGGAGTGGCAGAGACAGTGTGTAATGAACTGATTCCCCATTCCCCATCCCCCTGCACCACGCAGAGGGAGGAGGTAGAAAATCGGGAGCGCAGTTGAACCCAAGAAGAAGAGAGGGGTGGAGGGACAGTGTTTGAAGATTTGGGTTTATTTCTCATTATCCTACTCTGATTTGATTGACAATAAATTAAATTAATTTTGCCAAGTTGAGTTTGTTTTGCCTGTGACAGTAATTGGTGACTGATCTCTCCCTGTCCTTATCTCAACCCACAAGCCTTTTGTTATACTTTCTCTCCTCTGTCCAGCTGAGGAGGGGAGTGATAGAGTGACTTTGGTGAGCACCTGGTGTCCAGCCAGGGTCAACTCACCACAGCACCAAATGAACTGAGTCTCCTGATTTCTGCCCTTAAGAGTTTATTCCCGTGGTTCATCTCTAATACATCTCCATCAAGCAGCCCTCTTAAACTGATAACACCAGAAAAGTTATTTCAGTATCAAACAGAGAAGTAGCATATCGATCTTCCTATATGATTGTAATCTGCTGTGCCAGTAATGGACCAATACTGTCGGTATTTATTTAGTGCCAAATGTACTTGAAAAAACTCATCTTCCTATTTGCTTTGTCTCTACTTGCTATAAATGCTCCCTGTGTACTTCTGCTTCCCTTACAGTTGCTATCTTCATCAACTTCCCTTCATTTTTGTCTTGTGGGTTTTTCTTTTTACATTTGAAACAGCTGCATTTACTTCCCTGCTAAGCCAGGCTGATGTTTTAAGCCCAAGTTCCTTCCTTCTCCACTCAGGCTTTGTGGCATCTTGTAAAGCAATCTTGAACAAGTATTCATTTTCAATTTAATTAATTTTCCTACAACTAATCAATTTAATCACTTTAAAAATATTTTTTTAAAGGACAAAGTATATGTTACTGTTCTGAACTGGAGTAATACCAAGTAAAGACCAGTCTCCAACAACACAAGTTTGCCTGCATGTTAGGGACAGATACTTCAAGAACTTCAGTTATCCTTTAATGTAGCCTGGCAGTTCACAGCAAACACCAAGTACTATCTCATCTCTTGCTTCTTTTCCAGAGCACTGACTGGTCCATAAGCTCTCAGTAATTTGTTTTTGAATGGTCAGTGACTCAGGAGCAGCTGATGCCATTTTTGAAGGCACGCCACTCCCTCTGACCCCTTTACGGATCATTCCTAACCAGTGATTTTAACATTGTGTGGCTTTCCAATATGTTTCAGTAATTCTGACTCTACAGGTTTTGAATTCAGAAGTGATTTTTCTTGTTTATTGCCCAAGCTCCTTGCAGGAAGGGCTTAGTTAGCTTTAATTTAACATCTAGGTCATGAGATCAGTTCTTCGTCCTGGGCAGAAACCTGCAAAGGACATTTAAACCTAAGCTAAAATAGTTAGAATGGACATACCCTCAGAAGTGGTTACAAACAGAAGCTCTCAGAGGAAAACAGGCAGCCTGAATAATCCTCTAAAAATCCCCTGCTGCACATTTTGATTTAAGAGACCCTATTTGTGTAATGTAGCACATGTACCTTCCCACAACACCACCTCTACACAACACACAGATGATACTGAACACAAGAAGGGCAAACAAGCACACTGAAGACTACACAGAACAACAATAATATTACATTTGTAGAAAGCTATTGCTGCATTAGCATTACTGGATATTTAATATTACTGAGAGTAGAGTTCCCATTTTTTACTGTGTAGCAGCTTTTTTTTTTATATTAAACCACTTAAGTCGTGCTCACATAACATTCACAGTTTTAAATGTTGTCTAATTCATGCTAAAAATAAAATTAATTACAGAAGCAGTTATTTTGGTTGAAGAAGTTACACCAGGAATTAATTTGGCCTACATTGCTAGAAACTGTGGGTGTTGGTCTCTTCTCCCAAGTAACTAGCAATAGGATGAGAGGAAATGGCCTCAAGTTGCGCCAGGGGAGGTTTAGACTAGATATTAGGAAAAATTCCTTTACGGAGAGAGTGGTCAAGCATTGGAACAGGCTGCCCAGGGAGGTGGTGGAGTCACCATCACTGGAAGTGTTCAACAAACATGTAGATGTGGCACTTCAGGACATGGTTTAGTGGGCATGGTGGTGTTGGGTTGATGGTTGGATTTGATGATCTTAAAGGTCTTTTCCAACCTTAATGATTCTGTGATTCTGTGAAACCTGATTTATTTTACTTTTTAGAGTTATGGCACAGGATATACTGTCCCCATTTGCAAAATAACATTCTAAATATCTACTGGTCTTTCTGTTCACAGATAACATAGTCTGATCCTTTCATGATTTTTGTCCGTCACTCTCCTGGTTTGTTGACCATACCGACAGAATTTATAAACCAAGGGGTGCAGTAAAAGGTTTATAAACCTTTGAGGCTTCAGCTCCTCCCTTAGCCCCAGCAGTGAACTTTGCCTCTCACTATAACCCCTGGAACAGTACGGGAAGCCAGATGCAAATGGCAGTATTGTTCCAGGAACAGGGATTTTCGGTGTCTCCAGCTGAAACCCCAAGCCACAACATATTGTCCAGCCAACATAACAGCAGCCGGCCTGGAAATGTACCTCACCTCCAGCGAGACAGACTCAGATGCTTCTAGACTATGTCTACACCTTCTATATTCAGATTTTATTGTGCAGTCTATTTTTTTAAAGGGTAGAAAAGTATGATTATATTTAATCCAAGTCACTGATTGAGACATTTGGGGTTTTTTACCTTTTGTTAATAAAGACTAATTGCATTTTTAAATAAGTATATAAATTCCCCCCTCTGCCCCAAGCTCTCTGTCAACACAGACTGGGAATTCAAGATGCAGAAACTCTTCATTTAATATATTTTATTAATTATATTTAAATAAACTGCTAAGAGCCTTAAACACAATGTGTAAAACCCACTTTGTGCTTACATGAAGATGAAATGTTAAATATCATCTATTGAAATATAACATACCTCCATTGTCCAGAGGAGGGCCACAAAAATTATTAGAGGGATGGAACACCTTTCCTATGAGGAAAAGCGAGAGAGTTGGCATTGTTCAGCCTGGAGGAGAGAAGGCTCTGGGGAGACCTTATTGCAGCCTTCCAGTATTTAATGGGGTCTTATAAGAAAGATGAGGACAGATTGTTCAGCAGGGCCTGTTGTGATAGGACAAGGGGTAATGGTTTTAACCTAAAAGAAGGTAGATTTAGGCTAGACATAAGGAAGACATTTTTCACACTGAGGGTGGTGCACCAGTGGAACAGGTTGCCCAGAGACGTGGTAGATGCCCCATCCCTGGAAACATTCCAGGTCAGGTTGGACCACAGTGTACAGTCCCACGTTTCCTGGACTTACTTAAATCATGTGAGTGTCTGGTAACTTTCTTAGTTAGCAGTAGCCAATTTTCATGTCATTAACATTTTCAGTACTTTGTGACAGGCTCAGTGTTAGTTCTAGGACTTTGGGAACAAAAGAGCAACTGACCCCTGCCTTGACTGGCTGTAGACTTTAGCTTTTCAGTGTTTCATGTGTCATAGCTTCCAGTTCACATTGCTCCTATCCGTTTCTCTTTTCTTCTAGTGTGTTACATAATACTGATTAGTTTTGTTGTTGCTGTTGTTGTTTAATTTTGAACTGTGTCTTTTATATAACTGTTGAATCTGGATAGGCACTTAGCAGTAGCTCTCTCTAGGTTGCAGAGTTGGGACTTCTTGTCTGCTTATTAAATCCTTTGAAAGAATACTCACTTTTCATCCACGTTTTTCTTTGCATGTGTATTTTCAGATCAATTTTGCTCATTAGCTTTACCTCTGGAAAATTAGGCAAAAGGAATTGCTGAGTTTACATATGTCTCCTAATCTGAACAAAATTCAGATTTTGTTTCACATTCAGAACAAAATACACCTGTTCTGCATGTGAAACAAAAAGCATTGGTGGTGATTAAACAGTCACAAATCCCAGTTGAAGAATTAGTTCATCTAGATTTATCTGCAGGAGTAATTGTTTTTCCCAGTTAATTATAAGAGATTATTTTTGAAAGGCAGAGCTGGAGAAACTGTCATAAAGAATTTTGTTTAATATTTCTCTAAGCACTAACTCAACTTTGGAGTTTTCTTAGGATGAAGAAGAAGAGAAGCCCCAAATCTCTGTCCCAAACGCATCT
The DNA here is from genome assembly GCF_964289735.1 of Phaethon aethereus. NCBI lineage: Eukaryota > Metazoa > Chordata > Aves > Phaethontiformes > Phaethontidae > Phaethon > Phaethon aethereus. The sequence continues at coordinate 45,415,896 of NC_138582.1, read as the reverse complement.
TAAAATCTGAGCCTGCTTCAGCTTGCTTTTGCGTTATGTATGTCTCTCCAGAGACATACAAAAATTCAAGCATTTCCTGCCATTATTTTTATTTCAGAAATACTCCAGACTGCCGTCTCAAAAAGCCTTTGTTTTCCATACACTCCTGAGATCATTGTGCCGCTTAATATTTTGTGATGTACATTCTAGCATGAATCAGGGTATTTTGTGATTTTACTGCAAATAGCTAATCTTAGAATTGACACACAGTGCTAATGCTCTATACGGGATATCAGATCATAGAAGTGGAATGGAGCTTGCTTTACGCAACTGTCTGTTGGTGACAGCACAGCTGAGACGTCATATGGCTCAGCCAAGGCTTCAAAACCAGCAAAGGGGAAATTTGTAATCGGCTAACCCAGCCTGAGCTCTGTGTTGCTGCAGCTATGGCACTGGCAGCGCTGCAACCAGTTTAGGGATGGCAAAGTCGAACCTTTAATGAGAGGTTTAATGGTGACTTTCCCTCTAATTACAGGATTACATTTCTGCAAGGCTATGATAAAAAACATCACATTGCAGATAAAGATTGGCTAGAGTATTGCACAGGTGTACTCTGAAAAAAACATATCCACATTGATACGGGAAGTAGCAATAAAATGGAACCATTTAAAGAAAAGCAAGGAGCTAAATAGCACATAAAAACTCTTACAGCTGTAAGGAATAGCTCAGCAGTGTGCTTTACATTGTCGTTATACAGAAAGAGATAAAAAAAAGGTTAAGAAGGAAAAAAGCGAGGAGCAAGTGAGAGAAAGTCAGATCCAAAAGTGGAATGAAGCACAGAATTTTTACACTTTTTGGTGCTTGATGACTAGAGCAAGCCCTGGAAAAACCTCATAAGATTATTTTGTAATTTCAATTCAACTATATTTGCAAAGTACTTCTGAATCCACAGGTAAGCTGTGCTATGGTTTCACAGCAGATTTCGCAGGATCTTTTTTCACCATCCTGCTGTGGTGTCCCTGAAGACAATTTTTCATATTTCACTGAAGTTGTAGGCTTTTTTTTTTAATATTTAGTAGAAATAAATTGATCCCACTCCTCAAATAGTTGCACAAGAAATCTAAAAGCAAGGTCTGAGCTTAGGCCAGGAATTCTTGGCATGTCTCTCATGTTACCAGAGAGAAGTATTCTGTTTCCTCTCAAGCCTAAATGTGCAATCGATTTAGGTCATAGAGTTGCCTTTTTTAAACTACATCTTTGCATCTAGGCTTGTTCTGTTCACACTCGTGGCTAATAAAGACAATATGCAACAGGGACATTAGCTTGTGTAGGGGCCAGTAGCTGCCTTATCCTTGCATGAAGGTTGTCTTAGAAAGCAACACTTCTCAGTGCTTTCTCCACAAATGGTCCAAAAGATGCATATCCAGCAATAGTATGAAATATAATAGCCCCTAATTTGCCCTTCTTATTGGGATTTAATTCACTTTCTCCTGTTCCCCCTGTCACAGAATCACACAGAATCACAGAATCATTAAGGTTGGAAAAGATCTTTAAGATCATCAAGTCCAACCATCAACCCAACACCACCATGCCCACTGAACTATGTCCTGAAGTGCCACGTCTACACATCTTTTGAACACTTCCAGGATGGTGACTCCACCACCTCCCTGGGCAGCCTGTTCCAATGCTTGACCACTCTCTCCGTAAAGGAATTTTTCCTAATATCTAGTCTAAACCTCCCCTGGCGCAACTTGAGGCCATTTCCTCTTGTCCTATTGCTAGTCCTTGGCATATGAGCCAGCTCGAGTGGCATCTCAATCTGATACACAATCCTTGTTCTTGAACCAGGTGCAAAGAAGAGTAAAGGTCCCCCCCATCATCAGAAACAGATGCTATGAATCCAGACAGTATTCCACCAGTTTTTACTAGCTTTTAAGGAAAGTGGCAGAGTATTTCTGCTGCTGTTAGCCTTAGTTACTCGGCAAAGTATTTTTTCTTTAAATGAGCTTCTTCTGTGTTATACCACATAGTTGAATTACCACAGTCCAGAATTACCTGGCTATTTGATGGATGCTGTGGTTTATTGCTAGCAACACTATATTGCAGTACTTAAAACGCAACACTAGAGGTCATTGCTAGTCTTTACATTTTTAATCTGTCTGGAAACAAGTGCTGGCGCTCTCAGCGTTTAATGATAGGAAATCCTGGGTTTTTTTCTTTGGAGTATGTCTTGGATCCAAATCCCTCTTGCTCTATGGTTTCATAAGTTTTCACTCTTCATTTGGGGTTTTTTTAGAATTTTTTTTTTAGGAAATAGTTGGATTTTAGTTGTTTTTAAAATTTTTTTTTAGGACATTTTTTTAGGAGTAGGACAGCAGTCCTAGAACAGACAAGAGAACATATATGTTAAAAACAACACAATGGTCTAGCAACCTGCATGTCAGTCCTATGCAATTTATTTCTTACTCTCTAACTGGTTCTTAATTATTTTCCTAATCTCTCATTTAGCAAGAATGAATTTGCTTTTTGATACTTTTCATTAAAGGCCAATATTAGGAATTTCTACTGAATTCTGATACATAATATGGCATGTAGAATCCTTGGTGAGCCTAGGAGGGTTTTCAGAAAGAAAGTTTATCTTTGTTCTGTTTCTTTTGCAGTCAAATGATTACAAAGTTGTCTGAAAGTCTTTTACTATATGCAGAAAGGCATATCCTTGAATATTTCTAATGCTCTTGCTTTAAAAGCAAGTATAAATTTTGACGTTGAATGATTAAGTACTGATACTTAGATATTTTACTAGATAGATAGAACTTCATTTCACAAAGGACTGAAGTTATTGGAACTGCTTAATGGGTTCCAAGGCTGCCAATTGAAAATTAGTCTGTTCAAAAATCAAAGATAACCATAACAAAAAAATTCGTACTGGAACAAAATTTTTGTTATCTTAAAGAAAAATTTTAGGTGTGACAGTCATCTCTGGTATGGCATTTACTACTGAATTCCAAAGTTACTATTAGATTTTTCTTTCAGCACACTTTAATGAAAGAAAATTAAAATTCAAATTTACAGACTAAATTATTTTCTTTACAGAAAATGAGTTAAAATACTTTCAGAACCCCAAGCTAGTGCAATTTCATTAGTTACTAGGTGAGGCAATAGACATGATAAAAAATAATGAACATATTTCATTGGGTTCTAAATGTCTTCACATTTCCCATATGGACCTCTCTGATGACATACCGGGACTTAAATATCATCTTCTATTCATCTTACTCTAACACTAACCAGAATTCTATAGTCAAGACTTCATCACTCATTACTGTAAGCTGCCAGTTGAATGAGAATGACAGTGTGTTCTTTCCTTTGGTCATTAAAAACTAGTGAACATGGTTGGTTATTTATATATGTAGTAAATACAGGAAGAAAACTTAAGAAAAGTCCTGTTAAACAGGTTGAAACTTTTATTCCTCTTACACACTTAAATTCAGTATCTACCTTAATTAAGAACAGCAAGTTTATTTTACCCTTGCAATAACTGCCAAATGAATACTTTAAAATTAAGTTCTTGTGATGGCTTTATTATTTTTTTACTCTTAAATTGTGTGAACACAAAGACTCCTTCACCTGAACTTGTAAGAATATTGCTGCTGTGTTGCATCCATGAATATGGATCTGTTCTTTTTAAACCTTTAAATCAGTGCAACATTTACCTGTTCTTTATCATTCTTTATCATTATTATTCAAAGAATAATTGTAATATTCTGGTCAGTTTTTTTGCAGTCTAAGGAGGCATGAATCTGATTTGTTAAGATTGAAAGTTTCTTTTAAAACCTTCATATCTTTCATAGGTCATCAGCAGGTGGAATTAAGGTTGTTCCTATATTTGAATTACTTATTCACCTACATAAACAGTATTGGTTTTTAGTTTTGCAGTTTGGTTTTTTTCCAAAGGCAACTTTTAAAATCTTTTTTTAAAAATCACCCTTTTATTAATATGTTTTATGTTAATAAATTGCCCTGATGTCATTTGGGCTTATCTAGCTTCACTATACTGCCTTTTACCCTTGGAATAACATTTACAAAGTAAACAGATAATGTACATTTGGCAGCTAGCTTGCATTCAAGAGCAGATATCAATGCCCTGTATTAAGTTTGTCTTACGTCTGGTGCCATGGTTCCTTGAGGCTATTTTCAGCAGGGCTAAATACATTAACAATATCTCAGATTATTGACATCTATTTTTAATCCTATTTCCTTTTGGATTTGAATGTTGTGAAATGAAAACTGAATTTGATCACGTGGCTGTAGCAAGTACATGTGAGTAGAAACAACAGTTTCATATGACTTTCACTTTGAAATCTAACAAATATTTCCTTGAAAAGGGAATCAGATATTCTCAGTGCAATATTACTAATCCAAATTATAAACATGAATGTTTATGAAGAGTAAGGCTTAAACATAATAGCTACGAATATGGCTCTGTTCTTCACTATGCAAGCTGAAACTGTGTGCTCGCTGAAATACCTTCCAAGTACCCTAAAGAGCATGACTCAAACCTGTCATGCTTGCTTTCTTGTTATTTTTTGTAGGAATGAGGGACAATTAATGGGAAAGTATGAAAAATATTTAATGCGTGTTCTTATTTTGGCAATTCAGAGTTTTAGTTGTTTTTGTTTATTTGGGATATTTTTAGCAATATGTCCTAAAGTTTTTCTTCACTGGGTATATTTGCTTATTTCTCCTGTCCAGGAGATATTTTGATGGTGCTTTCTTCTAGCCCACAATTTCCTTAAAGCTTTGACACAACTGGGATCTGCAGTCCCTGTTCCTTCCACCATTTCCTGTAATGGTATTTTATTTAAAGCTCTGTATTTCCTCTCCATTTTGTATTTCCTCACTGGAAATTCATGTTCAGATGCATACACTTTTTCAAGGCTGAGTGACTATATGGACAGAAGGAAACCTTGAATATCCAGACATTAGGAATTACTTTGTTATTAGAAGTTTTTAAATGGAGTTGGGAAAAAAAAGTATTTCATTCTTCTGTGTAATCACCAAACACTTGCAGAAAGTTTTTTGGACACTAGATGACAGTGGAAGATAGTAATTGCAAACAGAATTTTGAACATAACGGAAAATACAGATTCAGTTAAGGAGCATTGATACACCATTAATCAAGAGGGACCTAGACAAGTGGCCTGTGTGAACCTCCTGAGGTTCAACAGGGCCAAGTGCAAGGTCCTGCACCTGGGTTGGGGCAATGCCAGGTATCAATACAGACTGGGGGATGAAGGCATTGAGTGCAGCCCTGCCAAGAAGGACTTGGGGCTACTGGTGGGTGAAAAGCTGGACATGAGCCGGCAATGTGCGCTCACAGCCCAGAAGGCCATTCACATCCTGGGCTGCATCCAAAACAGCGTGGCCAGCAGGTTGAGGGAGGGGATTCTGCCCCTCTGCACTGCTGTGGTGAGACCTCACCTGGAGTTCTGTGTCCAGCTCTGGAGCCCTCAGAACAGGAAAGACATGGACCTGTTGGAGTGGGTCCAGAGGAGGGCCACCAAAATTATCAGAGGGATAGAACACCTCTCCTATGAATACAGGCTGAGAGTTGGGGTTGTTCAGTCTGGAGAAGAGAAGGCTCCAGGGAGACCTTATTGCAGCCTGCCAAGACTTAAAGGGGGCTTATAAGAAAGATGAGGACAAACTCTTTAGCAGGACCTGTTGCAATAGGACAAGGGGTAATGGTCTTAAACTAAAAGAGGGCAGATTTAGACTAGATATAAGGAAGATATTTTTGATAATGAGGGTGGTGAAACAGTGGCACAGGTTGCCCAGAGAGGTGGTAGATGCCCCATCCCTGGAAACCTTCAAGGTCAGGTTGGACAGGGCTCTGAGCAGCCTGCTGTAGTTGAAGATGTCCCTGCTCCTTGCAAGGGGGTTGGACTAGATGACCTTAAATGGTCCTTTCCAACCCAAGCTATTCTATGATGCTATGATTCTAGTGTTATTTCTGGAGTTAGATATTTTGCATGTGCAAGGGAGTATTTTTGATCTTGTCAGTTTATCTTAATTTTCCTCTAATTCTAATATTTAGAATGTTAATGCCCCAATTTTCTTTCTTTTCCCAGAAGGTTATGTCGTGTTTAATTCAAAGATTGTTGGGATTTCTGGTTTTCTGACACAGCTATAAGCCAAACTTTCACAACAGAATGATAATGAGATCACTGCACTAGAAGGGCAGGACTCATACTCCACTTTCATTTCTTATTAGACTTGAAAGAAGTTGTTGATAACAGAAAGAAGTATCTATATGGGTATTAAAGAAACATAATTTGTATTTCTCATTATCATAACGATATGATAAGCCAGAATTTTTGCTTATGGGTATTTCTGAAAATCACAGCTTCTGTGCTCATGGTTATTTTAAAACTAGATAACCATCTCCGTGCAATGATCCAATATCTGGAACCTTAGATGTTGAAGGTCCACATCAGTTCCTGGTAAGGTACTATCCAGTCATTTCCATTTCTCTTTTCCTGCATCCAGCTCACAGCCAGACCTAACAGAGCTGGATAAAGTGTACTCTGGTGAAAGATCTGCTATTAAATTCTTTATCTGTAGATCTTTAGGTCTAAAAAAAATGTTCCATTGCATATGTAAGGAAAGAAAACAAAATTTTGCATCACTGACAGTCTTGTCATTAAGAACTTTGAAAATTAGATTAAAACAGGTACTTTATCTATGAATTCACATGCAGCAAAGCTCTGAAATCTGCAAAAGCATTCATCTGAATTATTCGTGCCTTAAGCCATTGCTATTCCTGCTATCCACAATAAATCCAGTGTCATAATAGATGAGTAAAAGCACAGTTTTTAATGAGCTGCTCTGGAAGGAGCAAAATAAAGACAATCTGTAGTTAAAAATATATAACTCTATAGGAACTGGTCCCAGGACACTATGAGAGACTACCAGAACTTTAATTTAAAAATCGTGATGCCTTCTGGCAACTGGAGACAATATATTTTGGAAAGCACAGTCTTAGCTAACAATCTTTGTTATAAACTTATAGTTGACACTGAAAAAGAGAACCTACTGCAGAGGTTCAGTCACAAAGGCTTTTCCAGGTCCCATATCAGAACACTTTCTCTGAGAGGCAGTTGATGGATTTAGCCTGTAAAGGGGAAACTAGAAATACTGCTTCCTGCCTTATTAAAAAGTGATAGATTTACACCGAAGATATACTCCAACAATACTGAGGTTTTTATGAAACATGGTCTAGAGCCAATGACAAACAGCAGAATTACCTTAGATTTCTTCGGTGAGTCTAAGTGAAGAACATATGAATGAAAGCATGGGTTTTTTTTAACATACCACATGATCTAATTGGTTTCAGGATACCAATGAATGGTCTTGATAGTACAAAGAGCTCTTCATGTCTGACAAGAAGTTCCTGCTCTAGCACAACAAACAATCTCAAAGTGATGGGTGAATTGCTTCATTACTGTTACACTCAGCTATGGTTAATAGTAAACTCTGATAAAAATGCTGATTTATAAAAGCAGCTAGAAGAAAAACAGAAGAGAGGGATGATTATTTTCAGTCAAAGAAACTTCAAGGCAGAATGAAAACGGTTAAACCAAACCATTGTTCCCCTCCATTTCTCCCTCTGAAAAGGAAGTGAAACTAAATGAACACAGAAATATCTTCCCAAGCCACACACTATTTTGCAAGTCTGTGAGGAGTCCTCACAGAAGCCCTCCCAGGGAGTGTGAAAGGTCTGGCTGTATTCAGAGGTAACCTTGCACCAAGTTGTGGAAGGCCATGGAGATAACGTAGAGGATTTGCACCTGTTTAAGAGAAGAGAGGGTTTCTCCCTGCAACTCTGTCAGCTGGACCTTAGCACCTGGAAGCAGCAGGTAGGTAGTTTGAGAAAAAATCACTCCCAAAATGTGGGCACATCCTCCACGCTGCTTTAGAAATAGAATTGCTGTTGGGTATCCATAGTAAACAAGTATTTTCTTGAAGCTGCTTGTCAGTCCTCATTCCCCAATTGCCTTCTACCTAGGAATTACCTTCTACCTTTTCCACCCTAGAAGAAAACAACTTTTTTCAGTGTAGGACTCAGTTTTAGATTATAGGTCTCAGCCTGGGGAATGAATCTGTTACTGGCGCATGTAACAGTGAAGCATCCAAGCCTGCTTTCATGGCCACAAGGGTAGCTGAGGCTGAAACTGCTGCTCCAGGGCTACGTACAGCCACAGTCACTGGCTGGATAGCAAATAATTTGTGTCAGGGATTTTGCTTGGGATTAATTGCTTTTTGCTCAAAATGATGCTTTTCAACATCAGTTTTATATTGTGGACTTAAAGAGAAAAACCTAAAACTGTTCAACAGAGTCATGCTTTGGGCCAGGAAAAATTCCCTGGGAAATGAAAATACAGTCCAGCTGGTTTGTGTCACCAGTTGGTAAAGGTTCATTGAAGACATTCCTGATGTAATTCTGGTGTAGGTGTAGGAGTAGGTTGGATACAGAATAAATGTTTTATAGGTAATGTATAAAGTTAAAAACTGGGGTTTTTTCCCCACACTTCTTAAATCACTAATAATCTCCTGATGACAGAACAGAAGACTTGCTATTGGATGACAATGCATGCTTTCATTTCTGCAGTTTTGTGGTTAAATAGCAAGAGCTTTCTGAACTCTGACGTGTGATACAGTAACACTGTCTCCAGTGGCATTGTTTTCTCAAACATGCATTTTCACAGAGATTTTCAGAGTGTGATTTATATAACTGCTACAGCCATTACAACTGAACAAATGACTGGGGAAAACATTATTTTTTCATTCATTTTGGGTGTTGGAAATCATTGTGGGTGTTTCTGTCCAGACTCTTCTCTCTCCACCATTTCTATGGAAAGGGGACTGAAAGTTTCTAACCCATAGAGAATCTTAAAAAAAGCAAATTTTGTACAAAGTCAAAATGTTTGGGGTTTTTTTTCATCTATTCATATTATTTTTATTAGCAGCATATATTTTTCTATTAGACATTTGTGATGTGCCACAATTGTTACAGCTGAGAACTGAAACTAAGAACTATTTTGAAAAAAATTGGCCTAAACTGTTGTTTTTTTCCTGCTAATTTACACAATATAACCAATAACTCGAACTTGGCTAACTCAGCAATGATAGCATTGTAGATATTTAGAGAAAGCAGAAACAGCTTTCTATTTTATTCTCTTGTTTTAGCAGTCTTTGCCTTTACTGCTGTCAAAGGCAGGTATGCTTGAATGTCAAAGTTAAGAAAGGATCTGGACCAAGCAGTACCACTGCAAGGTTATGAAACAGAACTATAATTTCATATACATTTCAAGCTTCAAACCACCACACTAGTTTTTAATTCTAAGGTGACAAATCCGACAAGAACTTGCTTGAACTGCTCATATATAAAGAGCACAAGACTCTCCTGGACATGCATTTTTAGTGTCATGATGGTCTGAAATGTTACTATTTTCATTTCTACAAACTCCTTAAATATGTTGCAGTATTGTGAAATACAAGACTAGCAGCTATTGACAATTCTGTGATGCAGGAGTAAATTTTTAGTTTGAAATTCAAATTACAGTATGTAGTTATGCAGAGCTGGATACAAGGTTTGTGAAGCCACTTGTGTGTAGCAAGAGACTTACATACATGCCCACAGAAGTCTTATTTGTCTAATTTATTCATCAGCAGTTATTCCTAACCACACATTAATAGAAATGGTCTTCAGAATAAGCCTTTATTGAATAAAATATTCCAGGAAATGCCTGCCATTCATCTCATACTAAAAATAAATTTTCATTTTATAGAAGGTAAGATGTAATGGGAACAATATAGATGTAACACAACATACAGAGATGCTGAAATTTATAAATGAAATTTATGAATGCTGAGTTTTATCAGTACAATCTAAAATCTGAATGTACAGTCTAAATCAAATGACCTGTATTGCCTATTAATCTGATCTAGTTGCCAGCGAAAATGTTAGCAGCCTTTCAGAGGACTAAAATTTTCCATTTATCAGATATAAGATAAATATAGTACATATCACAAGCCATGAATATATGTATACATTTTAGATGCCAAGATGGACTTTTTTTTCCCCCTAAGAACTAATACAGGCCTCAGCAAATCAAAGCTTACCATAAAATTAGCATTTTGTATTGGAAGAGGAAAGACTGCATTGTGAGCATGTTGATACTGTGGTATTTTATTGAAGATAATTCTGATTGCAAAGGAAGGAAAGAAACAGTCTGAGGTGAACGTATGAACGGATGAAAATGTTGTAACTGTAAAGAGAACACTGAACATTTCACTGTAATTACAGAAGAACACAGTGGTAGTTTCAGAAGCCATTTTCTCTGTGTTCCTGCAAGTATTTCTAACAGTGGATTGTGTGGTATATATCTTTAAATTGTATCACTTGTTATAAACTCTAACAGTAAACTATTATCTGGAAACACTTCATACATTTTCATGAGTCACAGTTAACGAGGGAATTATTACTTCTAATTTGACATTCAGTCAAAACAAACGCAATAAGTGACCAAAAACTATCTAAAATAAACACCTTGATCTTCAGATAAATCCAGTCAGTATAATTAAGGGCATCCACATTTATTTTCTATGTGTGAACTAATAACCATGACAACATTTGTTATTCACAGTCTAAAAAATTCATCAGTGTTGTTTTCAGACCACAGCTCTCATCATTACTGGCCCAAAGCCAGTAATGGTTTCAACGCCCGCTGCAGCATAGAGTCCGGCTGGGTCATGTATCCTAGGCCTACGTACTCTGACTATCAAAGCAAACTTAAATTTCAAAAAAATACTTACAAGCATGTACATAAAAAAATGATGACAGGTAAACAGTTTTGCGGAGTCCTTGAACACTGATAATCTCAAAATAGAGACCAGGCATCCCCCATGTAATCCTCCCATGGAGGTTTTACCTCAATCTGAAGAGGATCTGTGCATTTATAAGCACACTGGGGCTATCTGAGCCCCCATGAGCTGCTCCAGTTCTCAGGACTGTTAAAGGAAAGGTATCGATGAGTTCCTAAGTATTCGCAACGTTTTCCTCTTCCCACAGATGATATCATGGCAATTGAATATATGTATTTAGCATATCTTTGGAAATAAAACAATAATGGATTCAATAGTATGAGAATACTGAATTGGCATCACAGCTGAACTGAATACTCTTTATTAAGTAGGAAAATCTAAAATCACTTAATCCAGTTTTCTCTTATGATCTATTTCCTGTTAAATTTATGACAATGAGCTTGAAACCCTCTGTTCTGTTTTTATTTCTTGGATTTAATGTTGTCTCCTAAATGTTTTTAAGAGTTGGTGATTGAATGTCCAAATTATACCTTGTAGGGAAACTACAAGATACTGCTCAGCAGCTGAACCCTGTTTTCAGTTCACTATTTGTGCTTGACCTCAGAAGTCATAAACCATTCCTAGCAGTAGGGTATGAGAGGCAGCATCTGTTATCTTTCTAATATGTGAATCTGACTGCTTTTCACTGGGGAATTAGCTTAGCCTTACTAATGGCTATATGAGTATGCTGAGAGCATCTTAACACTGAGGCAGCCTTTCCAGCACATAAAGGATTAAGAAAGCATGGTGTGTTTCTCACTTTCTGAACATGCATAAAATGATAAAATAGGTTTTCATGCTGTATATTAAAGTCAAAGATGCTTAGTAATGCCCTAAATAAACGTTTCAGATAACACAGTTATGTCATCGGTGTATATCTGCACATCCTGGTACCGGTTGGTGCCAGCAAGGACTCTCTAATTGTTCTTTTAAGTGTCAATAAAAAATGATTTGGATGCATCAAGCTGTGTAGCTTCACAGAAACATTATTCTTTGAGACCAAGGCAAAATGCTTTGCCAAACTCTGTAAAGCATTGTCCTGAGGATCAGTTCTGAGATACCATTCCTGCTCTCCTCTTTTCTATATCAGTATCTATTTTTAAAATTTTTGGATGATAGAAGGATCATGAGACTTGGCAACACACAAGCCTCTCATTTTGATCAGTTCTTTATCTCTTATTAGAGAAGGTCCCCTGGTTCTCATATTATGGAATAGTCACCAAATGAGCATCAAGATCTTGGAGCTGATGTGTCAGTGAATCTTCTTGAAACACTAGGGTGAAATCCTTAGTAGAATTAGTGGGGATTAACCACTTGTTTCAATAAGGTCAAGGTTACATCTTATGAACTTATATCTGTAACTGATGGTATAATGTGCCTGCGTCACAGTTTTAAAAATGTAGGAGATGCACAAAACCCTTCAACTCTGAGACAGACTAACTGTAAACATAGTACATGGATTGCCAGTAGGGCATGCCTAAACGGGTGATATAGATGTTCAGGGAAGTATCCCTAAATGGAACAAGTTTCAGCCCTGCTGTTGATACATTTATCTAATAAATCACCACTGCCAAAATGTATCACTGGACAATGAGTGGCAAAGAGTAGTCAGATTGTGGTAGCTCTAATGCTGCATTAGCTGAAGGCAGTGTTTAATCCATTTTCACCTGTTCTAAGGCAGCATTTATTGCTTTCATTGACCTTATTGGAGTAACTAAATGTAGCCATTTATTACTTTCCTGGGAAAGAACAGAGTTCCCCTCTGCTTAACTTGAGTTTAGAATCACAGAATAATTTAGGTTAGAAGGGTCTTCTGGCATCCAATCCACTATCATCACCCCAGCCTAACTTGCAGGGCCAACTTCAATGTTAGATGAGGTCGCTCAGGGCCTCGTCCAGTCAACTTTTGGATATCTGCAAGGATGGAGATTTCACAACATCTTTGGGCAACATGTTCCAGTGCTTAGCCACTCTCATTTGACTTTTTTTTCCTTATAGCTGTCAGAATTTCCTCTGACACAGCTTGTGGCTGTTGCCTGTCATCCTACACACTTCACAGAGAAACTGGAGTAGGAGTCTTCTATATCCCGCATTTAGGTAGCTGAAGACTACAGTTATGCTCCCTCACCTTCAGTCTTCTCTTCTCCAGGCTGAAATAAGCCTCCGTCTTTAGCCTCCCCTCATATGTTATGCTACAGCACCCTAACTATCTTAGAGCCTTTCTGCTGGACTTCCTCCAGTTTCTCGATGTCTCTCTTGTACTGGCAAGGAAGGGGACACAAAAGAGGACATAGTAGGTCAGACTCTGTTGTGGTTTAGCCCCAGCCAGTAACTAAACCCCACGCAGCTGCTCGCTCACTCCTGGGACAGAGGAGAGAATCGGAAGAGTAAAAGTGAGGAAACTCATGTTTGAGATAAAGACAGTTTAATAGGTAAAGCAAAAGCCACACAAGCAAGCAAAGCGAAGAAAGGAATTCATTCAGCACTCCCCATGGGCAGGCAGGTGTTCAGTTGCAGGAGAAGGATGGACTTCACAACTCTATGAGAGTTATATTCCGAAGCCATTTATTGTCTTGTCTGACTCCAATATATATCATAATTTTCGCTTAGTCACTGCGCACACACTCATGATTGGTTACAGCTTGTTACACACACTATTGCAATTGGCTGTGCACAAAATATCAGGCGCTGTCCACGCGCCTCTCACACAGTCAGGATTCGCTGCTTGCAGGTGTTCCTGTTTTCCTCGCTTCTTCTTAGTTGTTTATCACAGCTCCTTCTCCTCAAGGCCAAGCCATGCAGATATCCAGCTGTTTACCAGCTTCTCAGTGCCACAGCTCCTTCTCCTTAAGGTCGAGCCGTGCAGATCAACGCCCCAGCTCCTTCTCCTTAAGGTCAAGCCATGCAGGGTGATCCCAACATTCAGCCATCTCCAGGGAAGCAGGGCTGCATCACGTGTCATGGTTACTTGGGAAGACAGACGCCATCACTCCAAACGTCCCTCCACGCCTTCCTTCTTCTTCGCCCCAGCTTTATATACTGAGCATGATGTCATATGGTATGGAATATCCCTTTGGCCAGCCTGGATCAGCTGTCCTGGTGTGTCCCCTCCCAGCTTCCCGTGCACCCCCAGCCTGCTCCCTGGCAGCCCAGCATGAGAAGCTGGACTGTCCTTGACTACTTAGCAACAACCCAAAATATCAGCACATTATCAACATTTTCTCATCCTGAATCCAAAACACAGCCTCACACTAGCTTCTGTGAAGAAAATTAACTCTATCCTGGCTGAAACCAGAACAGACCCTCACAAATGCTGACTAGAAAGGAACAATCACTTCCCTTGACTTCTGGATGTGCTCTTGCTGATGCAGCCATATCACATAACTTTTTGGCTACCAACATCCCAGGGTGTTTTCTGTAGGGCTGCTCCACAGTCAGCCAGAGCCCAATGTCTAGTGTTCTGTAGGATTATTTTGTCCCAAGCACTGGACTTCCCCTTTATCTTTGATAAACTTCCTGAGGTTTCTCCCGTGAAACCTCTGTTCCTTATGCCTGCCAAAGCCCTCTGACAGGCAGCCCTTTCTGCCGGCATGTTGACTGCTCCATCCAATTCGGTGCCATTTGCAAGCTTGCCAAGGGTGCACTGTATCTATCCCATCATTCAGGTCGTAAATGGAGGTGTTTAACAATATCTGCACCAGAATCAATTTCTGGGAACAGTGCTTGGCACTAGCCACAGTCATTCTGCAAACTGTGGACTCCGCTTTGAGCCTGCAAGTCCCATCAATTTTCTTCTGGCCTTAACATACACCTATCCAAGCCCTCTCCCTCAAGTTTGTCTGTAAGGATGCTGTGGGAGATGGTGTTGAAGGCCTGGCTAAAGTCAAGGTAAACAAGGTTGAATGTTTTGTCCTTTGTTCACAGAATCAGTCACTTCCTCATGGAAGGGAAGAAGGTTGGCCAGCTGACTTGGTAAAGACCTGGAGGCTGCTCCTGGTCATCTGCTTGCCCAGCATGTGCTGGCAAGTTGCTTCCAGGCAGATTTGCTCAAAAATGCTCCCAGAGGCAGAGGTGAGGCTGAGCAGCCTACACTCTCCACCTTGCCCTTTTTGAAGGTTGGCACAACACGCATCTTTCCATTTCTTCATGATCTACTTTCTGGTTCACTTTCAAAATGGGCTGTTATCTTATGGCCACTTTACTGCTTCTCTAGTATTTGCCATCTGAAATTGAATATTCTTTCAGTACCATGTAACCTGCAGGACACTTCTTGGTAATAAATGGACAAATTAAGAAAAAGACTTGATCTCAAGCCCTCCTGTGTTCTCAGAGGAAGGCTTTATATTGTTATGTTCATGTCTGTGATGACAAGAATTTATAGAGATACTACTCTGAATGATCTAAAAAAAATATCCTGAGTACAAAAATGTCTAAACACATATGACATGAATTGGATCAAAGAATAACACTTTTATTGGGAACTGCACGTCCTTTGTTACATAGCAGTAAGAATGCCCAATATTTGATTAAGAAATAAGATAAAAAAATATTGCTTTTTTTTAAGTAAATCAGCTCTAATTGAGATTCAGAAGTACTATCCCATTCTTCTACTCACAGTTTATCAAATAATTTCCTGGGTGATGGAAGAACAGAGAATTTTGCAAGAGCAAATCAGACTTCCCTCCAAATTAAGTATTAAAATACTCTAATTTTAATCTCAGTGTCTTGACAGGTCATGAAAATCAATGAAAATAGGGAGTTTGATTACAGAACACTTGCATTTTGTTTGCTAGATTTCATAAATACAGCTTATTTTTCATAAGGATAGAAATTGCACTGTTAAAATGAAAACTTACATTTTGAGAGTTACAACTGAACACATTTCTAACCACTTGCTTCATAGTTCAGCAAATATGTTAATGCAAACTTCAGGAGCTGTGGATTGCCTTGGAAAACCTCTCTTTGTACTAAGCCAGCTTCCCAGCAAAGAGGCTACATAATCAGCTGGGTTGGTATAGCAACGACGAGTAGTTGTTAAGCTGAACAACCTTTCATTCAAACAGCAGCACCTTGGAACAGTGCCGGAAAAAAAAAAAAGCTACTTTCCTGAAGGAGATGAGACCACAATAATGGAAAACCAAAACCTGTGATGTGATGCATGAAAAAAAATGGCACATTCACTGATTAGATCCAAAGTCTTGACTTGGCAAGCTATGAGGAAAAATGTGTAAAAGCTGAAAAAATTGCTTGAGTTACTGAAACATCTAGAATTATGGGTAACGAACAGCATTGTTTATGGTGCTAGAGCAACTAGCATATAAAGTCCCTCCTATGAAAGTGGTATCAGGCAAATAGACCCCCTAAAGCCCATAGCTAATTCTTTCCAAATTGCTGCCTGCATGGAAGCACCTAAAGCTAGCTGGCAAGTTCAAAAGCAGCCACATCGTAAGAAATGAAAAAGTTGAAGTGTAACTGTGACAACTGGCTATCATAATTTTTCATCCCTGAGTACAAAATCCATTTAGAAGCATGTTTTTCCTCCTCTCTAGATATTCACCCTGCCACTGGTAAAGGTGAATGAAGCTCAGCTCAGTGGAAAATAACTTCTTAGTATTAAAAGTTATGCTCAAATTGGTTTAGAGATGTCAAAATAGGGAACAGTTGAGAAATAGCTGTCTAAAAAGATTTTGTCTTCCCATGTATATAGTTTTGGGAAATAGATTTGAGAAAAGAAAGAAAAATTAATAAAAGGGGGAAATTACTTTTTAAAAAATCTATCTATGTTGTTTTTGACTAACAGTTAAAATAATTTGGATAGCTTCTTGCTCCAACCTCCTAAATAGAGATATTTAAAGATATAAATACTAAACAAAACTGAAAACTTTCACTATACTCCAGCATTAAAGAAATGCACACAAAAAGGATTTTCAAACCTGCTTTAAAAAAAAACAAAAAAACAACACTTTGAATGGGAGAAAAATTCTAAGAAATAAGGGGATTATACAGTAGTAACATACAGCTTGCAGAAAGGAGCACAGGCAGAAGGATGGGCAAGTGTGGAAGAAGCAGAGGAGAGTTAGTCTATATAGCTATGGCGAGAGCATAAACCAAATATGTAGTACATTTGCAAATCACCACTGGAGAGATTTATGGCTGCATCCATTTTGTATGAGCAAACCAGACCTCTTTCCCTCAAAACTAATTGCTCAATCAAAACCAATTAAAAATCTCTGGTCCTCCTCCTGTATACATTTGATTTAATAGTTATAAAACTGACAATTTAACTGAATTTAAATTTCACACCAGAAAGTCAATTGAATGACTTTCCTGAGTTACAAAAGACTACTGAAAAGAGAGCCTTATCCACTTCCAATTGGAAATAATTTTCACAGTGAAAGTATTTAAACATTTCTTTGAGTAACAGCTTTTACACTTTTTAATAAGAAATATGTCTTCGTAACAATAAGATGTACTATGTGATATTAGGGAGGCATTCATGTGTTTTCTTGGTGCCTGGTGAACACATCTGGTGAGTGTTTTCAGGTTTGAGAGGACTTTAGAGCTGCAAATTAGTGTAAGCAGAAAGAAACCATCTTAGCTTCTCTATCCATCTTTGACTTGATGGCAGGAGTTTGCTGCTATCTTGAAATCCACAAGCTTCAAGAAAATTCAATAATCATATCAAACAGCAAGGAAAAATGGAACTTGCAAAAAAAGTTGAGGAAACTAAAACAAAGGAAAACTGTGGTTTTAAGCAAGATAAAACCATCGTATTAAGAATTACTCATAAGTTTAGTACATATTTCTGAAAGGTCAAGGTGGGACAATACCTACTCAACCATAACCTTTGCACAAAAACATGCTCAGGAGAGAAGCCAGCATGAACCAACATTAACATCCATTTCACCAAATATACTGTATAAGGAAATACTTATATTTTCAATTGTTCAAACTGTTATACACATGATGTATGGGAAGATGTAGAGTGGGGGAACAGGAATCTGAGAATTTTTTGGTAATTTTGTTGAACCTTTTATGTGCACTTGGCTTCCAAATGCTTGGAGTGGAAATGCAGGATTGTGAGAGGATCATTTTAGCTGGCTGCTTCTGGTAGGATAAGTGATGAAGCAATGTGCAGTATGAACTTCAACATCTTTAGATTTTAGAGTTGGGATTTCATTTAAATTAATTGACAGTTCACAGCTCGCATGAGAGAAAGGGAAAGCAAACTCACCAGCACTTGTACCCGGCTCGTCATGATAAAGGAAAATCATGTGTTTATACTTACATTTCTTTGAACAGCCATGTCAGCTACTGCTCCAATGTCATTGCTTCAGTTGCACCACTATGGTTGTTTGTGGAGCTGTGTGATAGACAAGGAACAGGAATGAGTCAAAAATAGCCTTTTTTCACTACTGGTTTAATATTCAGCCATGAATTTCTCCTTCCAGTTGATCACAATATATAAATAAGACAGTAGGACAGGAGCAAGGATCAGGGCTGGAAGCAGCTTACTCTTTCATTGAAAGAAACATGGTGATAACTATACTTGGAGGTTAGAGCACCATTTGGCATCTGGAACATGCAAGGCATGGGAATTACTGGATTCAAACACAGATCCAATTCTTCTACTTGGGAATCTAACCCTGACCACGAGCCGGCAGTGTGCCCAGGTGGCCAAGGCGGCCAACAGCGTCCTGGCCTGTATCAGGAATAGTGTGGCCAGCAGGAGTAGGGAAGTGATCGTGCCCCTGTACTCGGCACTGGTGAGGCCACACCTCGAATCCTGTGTTCAGTTTTGGGCCCCTCACTACAAGAAGGACGTTAAGGTGCTGGAGCATGTCCAAAGGGCAACGAAGCTGGTGAGGGGTCTGGAGCATAAGTCTTATGAGGAGCAGCTGAGGGAGCTGGGCTTGTTCTGTCTGGAGAAGAGGAGGCTGAGGGGAGACCTCATCGCTCTCTGCAACTACCTGAAAGGGGGTGGTGGCGACGTGGGTGTTGGTCTCTTCTCCCGAGTAACTAGTGATAGGACAAGAGGAAATGGCCTCAAGTTGTGCCAGGGGAGGTTTAGACTCAATATTAGGAAAAATTCTCTACTGAGAGAGTGGTCAAGCATTGGAACAGGCTGCCCAGGGAGGTGGTGGAGTCACCATCTCTGGAAGTATTCAAAAAATGTGTGGGCGTGGCACTTCAGGACATGGTTTAGGGGGCATGGTGGCATTGGGTTGATGGTTGGAGTTGATGAACTTAAAGCTCTTTTCCAACCTTAATGATTCTGTGATTCTGTCATTCTATGAATCTAGTTACAATGTTTTCAATCTGCTATTTTCTCCGTTAGTATTTTTCACCACTTGGAATCTGGCTATGCAACTTGATCAAATTATTTACCCTCTCAGAATGTGACCAGGGAAAAATGCAGAGGAGACAGTGACTGGGTTTGCAGGTGACTGAAAAAACAGAAATCCCATTGCACAAAAAATTCCAAAATTAATTACCTTTACTTTCATTCCACATCAAATCCTCCCTTAGATCAACCAGAGGGAAAGCCATGGTACACTGAGGAACTGTGTTAGATAATTGGCAAGCTGGGATAAGTTGATGTCTTGGGAGACTGAAATTGTGAATGAACAACAATTTTCACTAAATGCAACAGCAGTTGACCTGGATATATTGATCAGTATTGATAAAATATAAAATTCAGAGCACATTTTGAGTCAATACAATGTAACATTCATGTCATTTCTTCAGAGAAATTCTATTGAAATACTTTTTTTCCCATGACATTTTTTTCAAATGAAACTTTGTCGCTATTATTAAGGAAGAGAAGGGACTATTAAGAGAAGAAATCAGTAGAGATCTTATTGTAGAGAAGTTAAATTCTCACTCTTCTTGTTAGAAGATCAGTATAGAGCAATACATTAGGGTTCTTTTAATGCCTTTCAAAATGTGTAAATAAAATGTTCACACATAGTCTCTTCCATCTGCTTTATCTGTCTAAAGCATCACTAAGGTGTTTTTGTTTTAAATTATTTTGCTTATAAATTCTAGAAAAAAGAAACATCATATTGCATTCAATCCAAAAATCATCCAACATTTTAAGCATTTTCCCTTTTAGCATCTGGCAAAGAGCAAAGTAAAGACCCAAATATCTCTGGGGACAAAACATATTCTCTACTTTGGCATCCAACAGTCCTGTCAAAGCCAAATGTGCTCCCAGACAGGCTAACGGCTGTTATTACTTGCTTGAGGTGCCAAAACTGGTGTTTGGACAACGATGTTAGAAAATGAAAAATTAATCAGCATACATTAGTTTTCTTTGTAGTTATCTACAGTAGTAGAAACTATGTGATATCATATGGCAGACTCCCATGCTAAATTTTTTTTTTTTGCATAAATTCTCTTAATATTTCTGGTAAACATCAAGTTTAGGTTCAGTTCCTCTTACAGAAGAGTACAGTGGTAAAGGAAAGGACTAAATGTATTATTACTCACAATTTCCCCCCATGCATTAGCCCACAGAATATCCAGTTTTCAATATCCCTTTTGCACTACAGACCTGAGTGCAAGTCCTATTGCAGTACCAAAGACCACAGGCAGAGAAAAGTGTATATCTCACAGAGAACGCTTCACGATACTTAAGGTAGCTGCCTCAAAACCACACTGTGGTTAGCATTTTAGCATCAATACAATTTATTTATTGTTGCCTCATCCTATCCTCAGTCACTGTGGGTATCAGGTGTGAAGTATGTCTTGTTTTACAGGACAAATTATTTTGTTCTCCTTCGCATTACAGAAAGAAAGAAAACGTATGTGATACTCTTCATTATATTAAAGAAGGCAAAGTCAAAGAAACCCACCTTGTCATTGAAAAGTGGGTGGTTATATCTGTGATGGTAACTAGCTCTAAGTAATTCTCTTTCAGAATCTGTTTCTGAAAAATTAATCCAATTATAACCTAACCGTGCCATGGTTAGTAATTGTTACTTTCATATCTGATCAGTTAATGAGAAGTCTGAAGTCAAAATTCATTAACTTAGCAATTTTCTTCAACATTTGCATACTAACTGCTTTTTCATTTAAAACCCTGCTTAAGTTATCTATTCTGGAGTCTGGCAATGTCTCCTGACAGTATTAAAAAAAATACATAAAAAACCATTGTTGTGGCTTGACGCCAGCCAGCAGCCAAGCACCCCACAGCTGCTTGCTTACTCCCCCTCTCCCCCCGCAGGAGAGGGGAGAGAACGGGAAGAGAAAAAGTGAGAAAACTCCGAGGTTGAGATAAAGACAACTTAATAAGTGAAGGAAAGAGACAAAAAAAAAGTGATGCAAAGGCAGTCTCTCCCTTGAGCAGACAGAGGCCCAGCTAGTATCTGAGCAATGGTCCCAAATGCCCACCCCCTTTTTCCTCTACCCTAGTTTTTGTTGCTGAGCACCACAATATATGCTATGGACTATCCCTTCGGCCAGCTGGCTTCAGCGGTCCTTTTGGCCAGTTGCGGTCAGCTGTCCCGGCTGGGTCCCCTTCCAGCTTTTTGCTCGCCCCCAGCCTGCTCGCTGCAGGGGCAGAGCAGGGCAAGGAGAGTGCCCTGGTGCCGTGTGGGCACTGCTCAGCCGCAGCCGAAACATTAGTGTGTTTCCAACACTGTTCTAGCCGCAAATCCACAACACGGCACCATATGGGCTGCTATGAAGAAAGTTAACTTCATCCCAGCCAGAGCCAGTATGGGCACTTTTCAGAGTGTGTGTAAGGATGGCAGCCTTTGACAACTCCTCTTTGACAGGGCTGATGAAGAGAAGAATCAGCTCTTTCTTACAGCTCAGAGCCTCCACTGAAGAGCCCTACACTTTTGAAACTAAAGAGTACATCCTACTCCACTCCACCTACACAGCGAATTTTGCTGTTATTAGCTCTGCGGCATACAGGTCTGCTGCAAGAAAGCCCTCGGCTCGTATGGCATCAGATCCATCTGCTTAAAGGAGCTCTTTTTTCTTTTTAAGGATTATTTACTACCTGTAGCAACAAGTAGTTCTATCATGGATCAAGTCTGGGCTGAGCACCCGAACCCACACAAGGAACAAATAGATGGCTTCTGGCCCTCGATGCTTTCAGTTTATGCAGAAATGAAGAGACAGGTCAAGGAAAGAGCAAGACACTATTCATAGTCCCTGGGCAGAATACATTTTGCTGCCTATTTGCTCAAAGCACCTAATCAGACCCAACAGAACCGCTTTCTTACAAAGATGGTGTTACTGAAAATACACCAAGCAATTCTTTTTCCAGTGAACAAAGACAGTAATGAGTATGAAATTTGGTCAACAGCATGAACTAATTTTTTTCAGACAGCAGTTCAAAATAAAGGCATTATTACGCTAGTGTTTTATTTTAATCTGGAGAATTATTTTTCAACTGTAACACAATTCATTTTAATGAAAGTGTGCAGTACAAAATACAGGATTTCATTTTATTTGAAAAAATTTTAATATGTTTTAATTATTGAAAATCTCCATCGGAAGTCCTTTAAAGCACAAGAAAAATAATATTTAATGGGGGAAAAAAGTTTTTAAGGGCAAATAATTCAAATACTCTTCAAGACTAAAAAAAAATAATCAGACTTGCAATTTATTAGAAAAGAGATACAATAAGAAACATTCTCAAAGAGTTCTTGAGGAAAATCTGAAACCCTGCAAAGGACTGCAGCAATTTTTATCTATCCTGATTTTATGTCTATAAACATGTGTAAGGCCAAAAGTATGGGTTCTTATTCCACGCAGTGGAGCTGAGCCGGATATGCATTACCAGATCCACATAAGTGACTGACAATGTCATCATGGGGAAAAAGGACTTCCTTATATCCAGTCAACACCTCTCTTGTTTCAAGTTCTGTCCATGGTCTCTCACACTCCCACTGCTCCGCTATGAAGAGCCCATTTGTGTTTTCTTGTTATGTTATCATAGGTATTATGGAAGAAAGTAAAAAACTGTTTTCTGTTTGTTATTAACATAAAAATATACCCACATAATATGGTTAATGCAATCACATTTCCAACTGGCTGTTCTATTTTTGAAGAAGACTAGGAATACATAGCAAATAGTAATTCTGACATTTCCAGAAAACCAAAGCAGACTTACATACTGCTAGATACGTAGTGCTATTTAGTTAATGACTTAAGAGCTCAACCTAAGCTCACTTAAGTCAAATTTATTTTCAGTAAGGAATGCTGTTGTATCTTTTCTACTCCATTTTTGATGAGAAGTGATACTGGAAAATATAATAGGTCTCACAAGAACACTCTACTGAACAAGTGAATATGAAAATAAGACGTTTTATTGAAGTAACCTATTCCTAAACATTACCACAAAGTAAACATCGAGTGTTTCATAACACATAACAAGTTTAACTCATTGAGAGCTAAATTATACTTCTCTGCTGGAGGAACTTCAGTGAGGTAAGAAAACTGCCCATGATTTCAAGCTTTGTTTTACCTGTGCTCACTCCATAATTCTCCAAAGGTCAGTAATCTGCACGTTCTTCCAAATACTCAGGTTGTAATTTCGTTCTGCAGACTGCACAAAAGCAAGCAAGGTAATGTTGACGTTAGTTCAAGCTTGTTAGAACTGTGATCAAATAATATAGTTTAGCCAGTCTGCCTGTGTTCGTGGGATGAGTTGGCCATATATCAGTGCATAGATGTGTTTAACCAAACACACCCTCTGTGTGCACCGAGCTGTCGTCCCCCTGAGACTGGCAAGGGACTATCCACTGCAAGCTTTGATTAAAATGTTCCTGCTAATTTAGCTTAGCCAGAATAGCTCTGTAAAATAAAATAAAACCCACTAACTGCAATGGTGGGTATCTGTGTGTTGGAACAAGGAAAATAAACAAGCCTCATACCATACTGTTTAATTGAGTGTGGGTAGAGAGATAAATTATATGTACTAAACGAAATTTGGATTGTTGTAGGCTTTTGCTTCCCTGTAATTTTTTTTCTGTCACTGAAAGTTGTGGGGATGAAAATGACTGCAATCAGCTCTGATTTTTGTTTTCTGAGCAAGCAGCAGATTAGCAATTTTATTAACATTTGTAGACAGGTGGATTGAACCTTTAATTCTCCCTCTTAAATATATTGTGCATGTCTAACAAATTATTTATATTGCATATGTTCATGAAAAAATTAATAACCACTTGTTAAAAAATTGCTGCAAATGTTGACATTTTGCTGCTGGATCTGGAGGCTGAAAACTGGCTTCTGGTATGGTCAGTAAAATTAAAGAAGGTGGTTAATTTTAAATTTATAAAAATCAGACAGAATTCAAGGGGAATAAAATTGAAGAACGGAAAAAAGCCTTTACCATGGAAGTGTACATACACAAGACTGAAGAGGAGGAAAATACAAATATATAAATGTGAATGATAAAGGGGAATTGTTTTAAAATGTTTTAACATGTGCAAGAGAAATAAAGCCCTTTTAATTTAAACTCTGAATTTGTTGAGCTGAAGTGAAAACTATGAGAAAACAAAACTCCCATCCCTCCAATACATAGCAAATGGGTAATCTAGGCAAGAAATTCAAATTTACAACAATGAAATGGAAATAAAGTTGACAGTTACAAAGAGGAATACATGAAAATTATGCCCAGGAAGGTTAAGGATAAGGCATTTTTTAATATATTAGAAACTCTAGAGTCCACCTGTAGCACAGGTTCAATACGGTTGTCAGCATCATAACTACATTTCAAGCAGATGCTTTACACAGGGCTGTTGTAGTAGCTCTTGAATGTACTTGAGAAAAATGTTGAAGGCACAACTGTACATCTCGGTCCCTTGAGAACTTTTCCTGTAATGCCCTTGACTGCAAGAGCTTTCCCCATAGCATGGTTTTAGGGATTTTAATATTGGTAGGAAGAGAATGTCTTGATATGTTAGAGAAATTGTGACAATTTTATCCCTAGAGAACTTTTTGAAAGATAAAACTGAGTATTTTTGAAGACACAGGTTTGCAATAGTGCAATAAAATTGCAAAAAAATTCCCAACGCAATTAAAATTCCACTTAACTGTAAGGTTTTTGCATAGCACCTCTATCATCCCATTCTTTTGTAAAGCGGGCTCTTCATCTTCTGCAGCTTAACCCAGTGCTGTCCTGTCCTGTAAAGGTTCTTGTTGTTAAAGACTGAAACTGCTCTGAGTTTTCAATTTCTTTTTTGCCTTTGTCTTCTGAATGTTCATAAATTTTCAGGCATAAATTACTAATTATGGCTAAAGAATTACTTTATGAAAGTTTTTTTTTTCCCCCATACAAAAGTACAGACAATTTACCAGGTACAGGAAATCTAACATTATTTAGAGATAAAGCTAGCTCATCTGCTTTAATCCATCTAATAAAGTACTATTAAATCTGTGAACAAGTGTAGTGATAGCACCATAGAAAGTTAACATCAAGAAACAGGGGATGGCAAGTCAGCTTTTCAGATCTACACAAGAGAAAAAAGGAAACTGCATGGAACTGCATTTGAATTTTCATGAACTGAAATGAAATGAAAATGTAATTTCAAAATGAAATTACATTTCAGTGTAACTGAAATTATTATAGAATTACCTTTATGTAGCCATGGAAATGCAACAGGAAAGTATTGTGACAATTACCTTTGTGTGACTATTGGCTTGTTTAATGATCCTTGTCCACCAGCATTTTCCAAGCCAATGCCCAAGCCTTTTATGCAAGCTCATTATTTGGCTGAGGCATAGATCCAATGCACTTAAGCACATGCAGTGTTTCAGGACCGAATCTTGCCTCTTTCTTGAGCAGACTATATAAACTAAACCATTCTAGAGGAAGCAAATTAAGGATGCACATCAAGTTATTTGTCAAAGGCAGATACACAACTGAAACAATGAAATCTTAGTCTGTGTTTGGGGTAGTTACAGTACCATATACACAGAGATTTTGGACACACCCAAGGAAAGCTAGATGAGCCGACAAAGCCAAGGTGAGAGTCACTAGCCAGCGCATGAAACTGAAAGCAGCAAATTTACATTTCACAGCAGAAATAGTAATTCTCACAGCATAAGCGAATGCCCTGCATGTTGGACTTCACTGTTACAAATAGCAGTGAAACAGAAAGCTTAGGATATGCTGAAAAAATATCTACAGTTACAATAGGAGGGACTGAAGAGAAAGATACCAAAGATGTCTGAGTACATGTTTCCGCGTACAGTAATCAGTGTCTTACTGTCCGACACAAAGAATGGCCTCACTGCATCTGAATTAATATTACTGAACTAGCGTTACAGTATCCTGCTGCTCCTGGGAAAATGCTCCAACAGTCCCCTAACATAGACCACAGTTTTAATTCTGAACCTTACAAAGCCCACAGGGAATATTTATTACTCATCTGCTTCACTCAGATGCCAGCGTTAGGCAAGGTGGCTGTTAATTTACAGAAAGCACAACACTGTGTGTTCAGGCACAACACTGTGTGTGTTCCCTGCCGCTGAGAAAGTCAATGCCACCACTTAAATACATGCTTATAGACATGAGACATTACAGCATTCCTTTTAATTTAAAAATAAGAGTCATTATATGAGGATATAATAAATGTCTCTTAACAAACCCTTCTTTAACATCTGCTAAAGCCAAAGAAAAAGTCAGAAACTCTGACTTATCTTCAGTTAAGTAACATTTTGGTTGTTTAAACCAAGCTTGTTAAGCTTTGCAGAGCACTGCCTAACACATCTTTAAAGATTTATTATCTTATGATGCACAGTATTTGAAATAATAGCAAATGCATATATGTGTCTTTTTAAGCCTGATGTAAACCTGCATATCTCAAATCATCTCTTAAGTTGCTATTAACAATGTCCCAAGTGCAAAAAAATCCTTTGGCCCTAAGGAATTCAATCTAAGGAAGAGGGAGACAAACATTGCAGAAATCACATTTCTTAGTTTGAACAAATGCTTTTCTTTCCTCAAAATAACTCAGAGATAGATTTATTGTTGCTGTTTTGTTACCGCTTTGTTAGCAGTGGTATTGCTGAAAACCACGTGGCACAGTGTCCCACCTCCACTTTTTTTGTGTTAGTCATGGATAGATCAGCCTCAAAACAGCTGAATGCACAAAGCACTCCCACAAACACCACAGATATAATTATCTTCAAAAACTTTTAAAAGTATTTTATGTAACACCTCTTTTAGTGATTATCAATACCAGAACATAAAGGTTTTTTCATTTTTCTTCTGTAAGTTTTGTTTTGCTCATGCCAGCTTAGTCACTTGAGAAAAAAGAAATCAAACAATTCAGATATACCAGCTGGGGTTTAAAGCTTGCTAACGTTTTGTCAGTGATTTGGCTGTTTCTATAAAAGAATCCTCTTTTTTTTTTTTTTTCTTTCTTTGAAACATTGGTCCCCACACGAGACCAAACCCATGTCCGAGGTATATCTAGCTGTCCTACCTTTCATCAGGTTATGTGGGACATCCTGGGTAACACCTCCTAATCCAAGCTCACTTCATAGCTGCAAGTCAAGGGAGTTGTTTTACAGATTCTTGTTTTTCATCTGCATCACTGACACTTTTTACAGTCCTTGTCTTTTTCTGCTCTAACTCATCTCCTGTTGTTTCACTTGACCAACTCTTGGTCACCTTCACATTCCATTAAAATGCGACATTTTGCTTCTTTTTAACTGGCTCAGCAAAGTCCTTGCTTCCCAAGCTGATCCAAACTGCTGCTTCAAGGTCCTTCAAAATTTTATCCTCATCTCCCAGTTATCTTATAGTATTTCACTGTACTAAAACCTGCCTTCCAAATTCACTTCATAGCTCAGTTTCCACCACATACATTCTCACTTTTATAACTTTTTCTGTGCTATCTTGTGTTTCTCATTTGCCTCTTCAAACCAGATGTAAGATGAAATCTACATTTTAGGAGATTGCTTTTTAAGGTCGATTAGACCATCGAGACCTCCTATAGGTAATGACACTGACTTAACCAGTGGGGTTAAGACGGCAATATTATTTGCTTACTATTTAGTGTATCTAATGCAAAATACTCCATAAAATCAAAGGTTTTTGAACGAGCTATCCATTAATATAATTAAACTTCATTTCTGTTAAAAAAAATATGATATGTGGTCTTGTGGTAAAGCAAAAAGAATTCTATTTGGATATTAAAAGCATTAATACAGCAAATCCAATGCGTAAATCCCAGGAGTCATACTTTAGAATTTATAACACAGTGTCTCAGTTTGCATTAGTATTTGTGCTACACATCCACTAAGTATGTATTTGTGCAAATATACATCAGTGCAGGGATTAAAAAAAAAAAGTGCAGTCGTATCAGATTGAAATACTAATTTCCTAGTTCAAAGAACAATTAGGAAGAGGTACGAGGCTTCTTTTATTCTAGAAATGAAAAAGAGTTTGTCCATGTCATAGAAGCCCCATAAAATTAGTGCTAAGCAACCCCCCTTTTTCATACACCTGCAGTTAAGGTACTGGATTTGTATAACCTCTAAATGCAGCTTTTGGGATATGCTAGGGGCCCTTGAAACAGGCCAGCATTGATTCTATGTTATCAAAGTTAATATTATAATTTTTTCCGGGGAAGACATCTGGTGTACAGCGTAAAACTATGCTGAAAGCTGAGACTAGTTTCAGCCAGACAAGTGGCTTTGCAAATTAACATATCACAGAATATACCGCACATTGTTTGCAGTTAGAACCTTCTCATGAGTAAATATTTATCATCAATGAACTGTTACTAATAAATTTGTTCTTGCACAAGTACTAAAGAGACAGATTTTTTTCACATTGTTAAAAAGAAGGATTTTAATGAGATTTTCACCCCTCACATCTCAAAAAAGAAAAAAAAGAAAAAAGAAAGAAGCCAAAACCAGAATTAAGTGGAACCTTTAAAGTAAACGTTTTGAAACAGTTAAAAAAGAGCATTTCTGTTATAACCATTTAAATTAGATTTATAAATATTTCCACCTTTTAAATGCTAATGTCCTGGAATCATCTAACACGTCTCACTAGATACGTATTGTTCCGAAATTCAGGCATCCAAGACCTCTATTGCATTGTTAATTATGAAACACTTTTCAATCCAGTTTGCAGCAAAGCTCTAAAGTTTTACAATTTCTAGTGAGATAAACAGGCTGGTTTCCAGCCGTTTCGGGAGACATCATATAATTTGGTAAATTATTTTGTATTATAAAAGCATACAGAGAAGCTGCATCCTCAGTGCCACTTCCCAGCACTATATATATATTTGGATAAGTCAAAATCAAATCCTGGAATCCTTGGTTTAAGTTTCCTTCCACAGCTGGGCAGCCTTTAGGATCCAGGCTGATTCCTTCTTAGACTGGCTGACTTTTCTCTGGAGGGAGACTGTTGCCAGCCTTCCTCCGAGAGAAATTCCTATCAGCCAGGAGCACAAGCAGCAGTTCTGCACAGTCTTCAAGGGCCGAGAGAAATCTCCCCGTTTAGACAGCCTTCAGCATATTTTGCAAGATTTGAGCAGAGAAGAGAAAGCAAATTAGTATGCATTTTCATACTGATCTGCAGGGCAGTTTGCAGCTGAAAAGCTAATGAAGCGAATCACCAAATTAAATACCTGAGGAAAAATGATTAAAAAATAGAAAAACTTATATTTTGGTGTCTGGTTTACATTAATTCTCATCTCTAAAGAAAGAATAAAATACATAAGCAAGTGAACAAAACTGACAGCTTGCTAGAGGAATACAATATTTCCATTTTTGTAATCTTCATTTTGATTAAATACCTCATTGTATACAGCCTAAGTATTTAAACTTTCACATTTTAGTGAATATAACATACCAATATTATATTAAAGTTTTCACAAAATTTGAGAAATGCTAATAGAAGCTTCAGGCTTACTTCTATTTGGAAAAAAATCATCAGATGGGGTACGTTTCCTTCTGACTACTTTTTCAAACAGAAGTAAATTTGTAAATACTCAGAAGGTGTTTATGACCTATGCAGCTTGCAGGCTCCAGATTAGAGCAGGCTGAAAGACCTTGTAATGCATTAAAAAGCCTTTTATCAGCTACATTTCGCACTGCACAAATCTAACTCCCTAAATCTATATGCCTTTGAACTGGAAAATTCAGCTGGGACGCTTTTCAAAGGCTAAGGATAGTGTTGCTGAATAACAGCAATCTTGGCTAACCTCTCGTTATTTCATGCACTTTCTAGATACCAAAACAATTAGCATACAAAAAAATCATGGATCAATACAATGCAAAATAATGCACAAAAGAAGGAAACTTTTAAAAGTTCATTTGGATGGAGAGGAACAATTCCTTCTGCTAGATTTTTCTCTCTGTCATTTGAAGAGAAAAACTGTTTTTAAAAACTTTCAGGAATTTCTTAAGCAGAATGAAGTAAATGACAAACAATCTGAGCACTGTTTTTAAATATGATCTGTAGTCCTACCCAGTTGACCAGGGTTTGAAGGTTTCTCTGGTGGGAGTAAGTTACTCTGAAGACCACCTGAATTTACCAGCAATAGGCTAAAAAGACTATGCAAATTCATTGACGTAAGATTAATAAAATGAGCGTTAAAGAGTGTTACTCCACACAGTAAAAGGTGTGAAGATTTAACTGTGGAAAAAACACGGTCACCTAAAGGAATATATGTTCAGGCAACGCTCAGGTGCCCAGCAGCAGGCGGCTGCGTACCCACGCTAGTTCTGTGCTGCGGTCACTGCAAAGAATGTCTAATGGAGCTAGATAAGCCAACAAGAAAACTTCCAGTAACAAAATATTTAATGAAAATACACTTGAAGTCTTTCAGCTTCAGAAATTTCTCTGAAGTCCTGAAAGTGAAAGACCCCCCCACTAATCAGCTGTTCTCCTCTGCGCGTGCAAGTCTTCATGTGCAAAAGAGATGCCCTCGTTGCAGCAGGCTGAGGGAATTAAACGCCAGCTAACGTGCAGCAGGACGAGCGTAGCCGCCGCAGCTGCAGCAGTGCCGCCGCCGTAGGAAGGCAGCTTGCCGCTTGCCTCACAGATCCCAGCAAGGGTCAGCAGCCTCGTGCAGGGACACGTGCCCATTTCACGCTGAGGTAAACGGCATAAATACCGCAAATTCTCCCTCTGTGTAGTACCTGGCTACAGGGATTCTCTGCCGTTCGCTGGGCATTGGCAGCCACATCAGTAGATCTCACCTCCGCAGGGAAAAAAGTGTGTTTTCTTGTGAAACAGCAGATAATATTTAAGAGGCAGTGGTTGCAACCTCCTCGGTAGGCTAGCAATTATGGTTAATTTCAGGAGTTTAATGCTTCCTGGTGAGGTTTTTGATGCTTTGTTTACATGGTTTTTCTCTTCTTAAGAAAACCTGCTGTTTTATTCTGGTATTTCCATAAGAACCAACAGCACATAATGTATAATCCAATTAATTTCATTGTCCGTAATGATAGCTTTCAATATTAACCAGTACCCGGCCCTTTTATTTTATGCAGTCCTGCTGTGCTCTGAAATATGGTATAGACATGTGAAAGGAAAAGCCCAGTAAAACAGAGAATGGAATTTCCATAAATGTCTGGCATAATTATGGTTTCAAATAAATCCTATACTATATTTTAGTGGCACTTATTTGACAAATGATTGTACAAGGACTTAAAATTTCAAATTTCTAAAAAATCTTATTATGGAAGTCTATCATTAAAATAATAACAGCAATGAAAGCGGAATTTTTCTCGTGTTCAGAATGCAAGTATCTGAGAGCAAGAGAGGCTTGGGATTTGAACCTGTGTATAAATAACAGGCTTCTGGCTATTTTTGAATAATGTTTATTTTTACTTTAACTTTTTTTCATTTGAAAATTCATTTTTGTTTTAAGTCAGCTATGGAAGAAAACCACATCTCTTTTCATTAAACCAGAATTCTGGTTTTCTGAAAAGGCTACTTGGAAGTGTTTTTTAGAAATTGCTTTCCAAATTGGAAAGTCTTTTCAAAATTTCATTTCAAAATTATCAGGTTAAAAAGGGAGTGAAATATTAAAAAATAAATTAAAAATATACTTAAAACAAAACCAAACCCTTTGTTTTGGGGTAAAATAAAATCTATCCAGGATTAATGCTTTTTTCCCCCCTCGTTCCTCCTCCTATCTCTTTTAATGCACACAGCATGGGCAACAAACAGGACAAGCTGGAAGCCATCGTGCAGCTAGAAAGCTACGACCTTGTCACCATTATTGAAACTTGGTGGGGCGAATCCCATGGCTGGAGTGCGGCTATCGATGGCTACAGGCTGTTCAGAAGGGACAGGAGAGGAAGGAGGGGCGGAGGCGTTGCCCTCTATGTCAAGAAATGGATGGAGTGTGAAGAGCTGTCTCTGAGGAACAGCCACAAGCAGGTCAAAAGCTTATGGGTAAGAATCAGAGACCGAGGCAATAAAGGGAACCTTGTGGTTGGTGTCTACTACAGGCCACCCAATCAAGGGGACCCTATTGACAAAGCCTTCTCACTCCAGCTACAGGAGGCGTCCCACTTGCAGTCTCTCATCCCTCGGGGGGACTTCAACTACCCCAACATCTGCTGGAAAAGTGGCATGGTGAGCTGTAGGCAATCCAGGAGACTCCTGGAGTGCACTGAGTAGAACTTCCTATGCCAGGTAATAGCCTCACCAGAGGGGTTGCCATACTGGGCCAGTTGGTCACAAACACAAGTGAGCTAATTGGTGACGTCAAGATTGGAGGCAGCCTGGGCTGCAGTGACCATGCACTGGTGGAATTCACAGTCCTGAGGGATATGGGTCAGGCAAAGAATAAACTCAGGACCCTGAATTTTAGGAAAGCAAAATTCCAGCTCTTCAGGGCATTAGTCAATAGGACCCCCTGGGAAACTGTCCTCAGGGACAAGGGAGCTGAACAGAGCTGGCAGATCTTTAAGGATACTTTCCATAAAATGCAAGAGCTCTCAATCTCCAGGTGGAAGAAATCAGGAAAAGAATGCAAGAGGCCAGCATGGCTGAGTGGACACCTGGTCAAACTAAAGGGCAAGAAGGAAATGCACAGGCAGTGGAAGCAGGGACAGGTATCCTGGGGTGAGTACAGGGATGCTGCCTGGTTGCATAGGGATGAGGTCAGGAGGGCCAGGGTGTGTCTGGAGCTGAACTTGGCAAGGGATATAAAGAATCCTCTCGAGGGACTGAACTTCAAGATGGGGATTCAAGGAGCAAAGTCCCTCCCACTGTAAGAAAAGAGCAGGTTTGAGACCACCTGAGAACCTGAACATACACAAGTCTATTGGACCTGATGAGATGCATCCCAGAGTCCTGAGAGAGCTGGCTGGTGTAGCTGCCAAGCCACTTCCCATGATATTTGAAAAGTCGTGACAGTTAGGGGAAGTCCCTGGAGACTGGAAAAGGGGTAACATTGCTCCCATCTTTAAAAAGGGTAGCAAGGAGGACCCTGGGAACTACCGACCCATCAGCCTCACCTCTGTGCCTGGGAAGATCATGGAGCAGAGCCTCCTAGAAGCTCTGCTAAGGCACATGGAAGACAGGGAGGTGATTTGAGACAGCCAGCATGGCTTCACCCAGGGCACATTCTGAGGGAAGAAAATTCTCTCCTTCTGCTTGCTGAGAAGTTGAAGGGATACTTCAGATAGAGGAATTGCATCTGCTATATTAAATACAGTATCCCGAGACTTTCAGGTTTTCCATGAAAACTTCCAACTACAGATCTTACTAAACATGGCCACTGAGATCTTTCAAGACTCAGGAAGGCTGGAAAATATCCTAAAATATTGCATCTTTCCTCAACAGATTTAAAAACAAAGAAACAAACAAAAAACCAAACACCCCTGGTCGATTTGGTCCAAGATCTAAGCTGTGGGTAACGGAAAGGTCTGACTCCATTAGCAATGCCATAATTTTTGCTTTGGGAAAGCATGGTGCTAGAAACAATCCTCGCTGTGTGCACAACACGTTCCCCATTCACACAGAAACACATACTTTCTCTTCCCACTAACTATTACATATATGCAGCTCAATGGCAACTGGAAATTATATTTAAATCTAAATGACTATAAGAACTTCTAAAGCATACAAAGTGGATTTCCAAAAGCATGTGCTCTGCAAAAAAAAGAAAACACTTTGTCATCCAGGCTATTCCAAGAACAAAGGAGGAGAATACGTCATCTGCATTAAGCCTCTCATCTTCTACTTCCAAATATCACACAAGCCACATCAGTATGGCACTGATAATATTAAAAGTTAACCCTGAAGATAAAACCAAAATGTTTCCCTGTTTCATCTGAAATACACACACTATCTAAGAGTAGGCAATGTCCTAACTTTTCTGATGTTGGATGAAGTCTGACCACTTGGTTTCAGCAGGGCAGGATTTGCCCTTAGAATACATTTGCAATATTAAAAATTGACTTAGATATTTTTATTCTTCAGGCAAAGAAGAATGTATTTAGCTTGAATGAAAAAAACTGTCAGTGCAAATGAGAAAAGTCCTGCTTTCCCTGTTTCAGAAGTGTCAAGATATACATTGGATATACAATTAGTAAAAAAGGTCAGGTTTCCCCCATCTAGCTCTCTTTTGGCAGGAGTCATCCTTCACCACTGTCATTTCTCTCTGTAGGTGCTCTGCAAAATACTATGCTTGGGCTGTCCACCAGGTGAAGGACACAAGGGAGGTGTTAGAGGCGATCCCAGAGAACTTCTAAGAAAAAAATGTGAAATGGGAGAGCCCTGTGTCGTGTAGTGCTTGATCTGAAACCGGTTCCAGGGAGTATAGAAATTCCTGGGGTGGAGGAGATGAACATGGAGCACTCAGAGAATAGACAAAATAAGCATGCTTTATCTGGGTAGATGGAGGAAGGAAAACCATCCTCTGGCATATCTTTGACAAAATTTCACCCCAACCCATCAGTTCTTTCCCCTTCAGTGTGACCATCGTTTGTTCACAGAAGTCTGCAGGCCATCAAATCCTCTTCCTTAAGTGAGTCTCTTTCTTCTAACAGCCCTGTCTGGAAAAAAACAGGGAAGGACTCACATTTCTGAATCTTTTTCCTGTAGTGTTTCAGGCCCAATACACTGACAGGAAAGACTCCATTCCTTCCTGACGATGTGTCTTCAGCACTAATATCCTTTTACCTCTGAAAGAGACAGGTAAAATTTTTGCCGTCTTTTCTGTATTGTGCATCAGTTGATTCTTATTCTTATTCTGCATAAATATATGTGATTCAAGGTATCCTTCAGCAATCAACAGCTGATAACGCGTCTTCTCTGTCCTATCACTAACAGACCATCCTTGTAGTAAGACAAGAAATGGGAACATACACCTCTACCTTGCTTCCCTAGTTGATGGTTCAGCAGCTTCATTTCACCCACCTTCACCGGCAATGAGTCCAACTGAGCTGGCAGTTACATGGTGTGGTGACATGCGGATTCACAAGCACTCGAGCAACCTGCAGTTTGTACAGTGCAGCAAGGAGGTCAGCTGGATGCTGAATTGCTGCCACTGGGTATGTCAGACATCTCTCAGGGCCCTTAGAAAATGTCAGAAGATTATCTCCGAATACCCCATCACCAAATCAGATGGAGTGGCAACCTGCTCTGAGGCAATTAAGAAGTCATTGTAATTACTTATGAACTAAGTTGTTTTGCTACTTTCGATTTCCTTTTAAAAGGCAGAAAAGAATGACCCTACTAATTATGATGCTATTTACCTAACTTTATTCCAGCAGCCAGCTCAAATTAAAAATGCACTTAAAGTAAGGATGAGTGACTTAACTTTCTTCTTAAATCCAAAATAATCCCAGAAACCTCCATCCAGCTGCTACCTCACCCCGGGGAATATCTGGTTCCATAGAAATAAGCTTGGAGGGTTTTCTGACTCTGAAGTTCACCAGATACCTCTCTGGCATATGTGCAGAATTGCCCAGCTTTAACATTGCTGAACAAATATCTAGCATATTTAAGCAAGCTGGAGAGCCATAGAGTGAGATCCCCCAGAAGGGATCAGTCTGGTAGGAACCCTCGGACTGTGTGTAAACACAGTGCCTGAATTGGAGTCTGATCCCAACAGTTCAAACAGAAAGCATTTATAGCAGCTACTTTATTATAAAATACAGCAGGAGGAAGAGCCTGCCTCAAACTATAATGTATTTGTTGGAGCACTAATGCAGAATGCAGAATTTTTACCTCCTCTGCCTGATTTATTGTTGCAGCTCCCAGATTCCCAGCACACACCTAAACACAGTGGTTATATGACGTGTTGTTAGAAAAACAACGCATCATTACTTTTTCTCCAGCTGTGGGATTTTGGAGAATGAAATTCAAAATTCATTGTAACCTATGGGTTTAGGCACCCACCCATGACCCAGCTTTGAGCCAGGGGCTGGCCCCAACAGTCTCCAGAGGTGCCTTCTGACCTCAACCATTCCGTGTTTCTGTGATCCCAGAATAGGGAAGACCTAGATTCAGGCCTTTGGTTTGAAGACCATCATTATGTTTTGCAATGTAAAGGCATGTTTTTAACTTCTACATCAAGACCCACCTGCCCCTGAGTGAAAAAAAAAAATTTAATATATTGTAATTGATAAGATTTTTAAAAATCCATTTAAATTATTTTGTGGCTGTGTGTAACATTTCTACCATAAACAGATGAATAAAGGTACCAGACTCCAACTTCCCAATTACCTCTAAATGCATAGCTTAATAATGAAGGCCTAGTGAAACGGGTGTGATGCTAAGCAAGTGGCCTGAACTGTGAAAGGCAGCGTGGAAGCAATGGTTGAAAACTAATAAATAGCTTCTATTACTGCTATATCAGGTATCGGCTACATGAGCCCAGCCAACACAAGGGAAGCAAATGTATCTTCCATTTGTACCTTCCGGAGCAGTGGGATGCCCAAAGGAAGCTGTGACTCCGTGGGAAGCCCGTGCTGGAGCAAGCTCCTGGCAGGACCTGTGGACCCGTGGGGAGAGGAGCCCAGGCTGGAGCAGGTTTGCTGGCAGGACTTGTGACCCCGTGGGGGGACCCAGGATGGAGCAGTTCATGGAGAACTGCAGCCTGGGGGAAGGACTCATGTTGGAGAAGTTCATGGAGGACGGTCTCCCATGGGAGGGACCCTATGCTGGAGCAAGGGAAGAGTGTGAGGAGTCCTCCCCCTGAGGAGGAAGCAGTGGCAGAGACAGCGTGTGATGTACTGACCACAACCCCCATTCCCCGTCCCGCTGTGCTGCTTGCGGGGAGGAGGGAGAGAAATGGGGAGTGAAGTTGAGCCCAGGAAGAAGGGAGGGGTGGGGGGGAAGTTGTTTGAAGATTTGGTTTTATTTCTCATTATCCTGCTCTGATTTTGATTGGCAATAAATGAAACTAATTTCACCAAGTGGATTCTGTTTTGCTCGTGACAGTAATTGGTGACTGATCTCCCTGTCCTTATCTCGACCCATAAGCTTCTTGTTACATTTTCTCTCCCCTGTCCAGCTGAGGAGGGACGCGATAGAGTGGCTTGGTGGGCACCTGGCATCTAGCCAAATCGACCCACCACACCCAGCTATGTGCCATCATTTCCTTCCTGGTACCGCTACCTGGACTTATCACAGAAGTCCTCCCTCTTGGCCAAGCAACCCAGGTTATTTTGTCAGAATGCAACTGGGAAGCTTGCAAGAACAAATTGCCTTGGTGCAGGAGACCTTGTAAGTAGTCAGAAAGGCGGCAGGAGGTAATTGCCATCCTCATAAAAGGTGACAGTGAGGCTGGAGGTGGTTATCTCCATCCTTGGAAAAGGAGGAAGTGAGGCTGGAGATGTTTATCTCCATCCTCAGAAGGAGTGTCTTAACAAGTCACATTAAAACTGTACCCAGTGGCTATTCTTGTGTTTGTATACCCTTTAAATACCAGATCAACATGTCAAAGTACAGCTTGCTAATTAAAGATATTAAGCAAAATACACATTTGCTCAACATGCCCCATTGTTCAAGACTAGGCAAGACAATTGATCAGGTCCCATGATTTCAAGTGATGGCCACCAGCTCCACATACCACTTCCAAAGAGTCTCTGAAAGACTATTACAAATATCAACCTTGTTACTAATAGCCTTTAGTTCACTACTGAAGGTCCACAACTCTACTGGAAATTTTTTAAGGGCTCAAAAATTAAAAAAACAGATTGAAAAACAATAGGAGGAAAACAGATAAAGCAGTTTGTGTTGCAATAAAAAAAACCCCAGCAAAACAGAAGTAGTACCAATCTTTAAAATAAAATCTGTTCACGAGAATCAAGTGCAATTAGTGCAGACAAAATAAAGAACCAGTAGTAGTGAAGGTAAAAAAGGGAGGTGAGCATTAAAACTAGTGAAAAAATGAATTTTGAATGAGTGCTATCTGATTATTTTTAGTGATTAGTATCTATAATAAATCTGTGACTATCTGATATAAACCTGGATATTGATTCTGTTCCTCACTTTTCCCTCAAATCCAAGCACAACAAAGGTTTTTCAGACAAGACTAACAGTAAGCTGGACATTCTTCAATCAATTGGTTATAGGAAAAATGTCTATTGTAAGACAGAAAATAGAGAAGAATGAAGGAGAAGCAGCAAAATATCATGTTTCATGCACAGGGTCCCTTACAGATGTCAGAAGTATAGGCATCTTGATGGGCAACCATCTGCCTAGTTTAGAAATTTGGTACGTTATTTTTGTAAATCTTTTTTTTTTTAAATTACATGACTTACAAACTTGAGAATGTTTAATTAAAGAAGAGTAAGAAGATGGGGTAGAGAGGACAAAGTTATCCTTTTGTAAGAGAAAAATCATCATCCCCTTTTATCAACTGTTAAAGTAAGATATCAAATCAGCTTCTGGTATTTTACAGATGTACTTGTCCTTATATCTGCTAACCCATTATCTAAGAAACATATACAATAATTTGGCCAAAGAACATTTTTAACCTAGATTAAGGATGACTGTGTTAGGCAGGAGCACATGCATTCATTAAACTGCTTCACTGCTGAACTTAAAGAGACTGTTTAAAAATAACTCAAAGGATAAAGGAATATTACATACACCAGATTTACCATCTGTTCACCTCAAACTGCTCAGATAAAGGGAGTTCAACATTAATTATACTATACTTCATTCAGCTTCACCAGATGGTGATGTTCATGGTTGATTTCAGCTTCCTGATCTGTCAGATAGGTAACATTGTATAAGGGGCATAAGTATAACTGATTCATCATCTGCCACGGTTAGGATTTTGTCTCCAGATTAAAAAAGGAGGTCTGAAATTTTTTTCACATCCTGATGTGTAAATCATCAGTAAGAACTTCAGAAATTGCCAGGTGAAGTACCCTGCCTAGCTGGACTGTCACTATGGGTTAGAACTCAGTTCTGACAGTACTCTTACGGTATTTTGTGTATTGTGGACATTGTGTTGTATTGTGTATATATTGTGTCTTTTGTTAACAGTGCCTAGGAGTGAAAGGATATTTTAGAATCCATACAAGGGAAAAGAAAAAGATCAAGAAAATAAAAATGCAATTTCTTCTCCAATATTCTTGGTAGCTCAGCTGAGCACTCCTATTCCCACAGTCCCAGTCTCCTGTCATAAAATACACTAACAAGACAAAGCAAGGTGTTTGTATCTCTGTCTTACTTCTCAAATACAACAGAAAGTACGAGAAAAACAGTAGATTCAGAATTGATAATTCATGAAGGAGAGTGAAGTCATGACCCCACACATATACAATGCCTACTACATGTGTACAATGACTACCAGGGTCAATACTGGGTCACCTACTGTTCAGTGTCTTTATTAATGATCTAGGTGATGGGATAGAGCGTGCATTTAGTGAGTTTGCTGATGATACAAAACTTGGAGGAGTGGCTGGTGGACCAGAGGGTTGTGCTGGCTTTCAGAGGGACCTCAACAGGCTGGAGAAATGGGCTGCCAAGAACCTTACGAAGTTCAACAGAGAAAAGTGCAAAGTCCTGCCCCTGGGTAGGAATAACACTGGACATGAGGACAGGCTGGGAGCCAACAGTCTGGAAAGCAGCTTGGCAGAAAGGGACCTGGTGGACACCAGTGGAACATAAGCCAGGTACGTGTCATTGCAGAAGATAAAGTGTCACTGAACACTGAGCGAGCTCAGACTGTTTAGACTGGGGAAGAGAAGATTCAGGGGGACCTTAATTTTCTATCGGGGGCACTTGTTGGGAGGGAGTAAAGAAGGCAGGGCCAGGCTCTTCTCAGTGGCATCCAGTGAAAGGACAAGAGGCAATAGGCACAAACTGAAAAACAAGAAATTCTGCTTCAACATAAGAAAAAAAATTTTTTTATGGTAAGGATGATCAAACACTGGAACAGGTTTTCCATTTTTTGGGGTATTCAAAACCCAACTGAACACAGTTCTGGACAGTCTGCTTGAGTTGACTCTATCTGAGCAGGAGGATGGACTAGATGACCTCCAGAAGTGCCTTGTAACCTCAGCTGTTTTTTGATTCTGTCATTCTATAGCTGTGATTCCATACTGGCATGAAAGTGTATGGCCAGTATCTCACGATGTAGCCTTTTCAAGATTTGTTTCTTGGCACATCAGATGGAATCATAAACACTTTGAGGGTTTTTTAGGATCAAACTTTGCCTTCATTTGTGTTTATACATCAGTTTTCTTATCAAAGGTGAAAGTGTCAGTAATGCTTAATAATAATTCACAATAGCTGGGAGTTAGCAAGGTTTCCATTTCACTTCCAGATTTAGTATGTTTGTCTTAAGCATTTAAAGTTTTTAATTTTGATAGACTCAAAACTGTGACTGGAAGAGAAAAAAACATATGGAGATAGCTGGAAAAAATTATTAAAATAACAGTGTTAAAAATGAACAACAGAAATAAGACCTCTATTTGTTTTTCAGGCTGAACACAATATATCCAAGAATAAATAGATACTAGCTACAGCATATAATATCTGTATGTGAAACAAACTTCCCCTAGTAAGAAAATCACGAAAAGTGATTTGGATAGAATGGACAGACTTTTAAGAAATTGTGAT
The DNA here is from genome assembly GCF_964289735.1 of Phaethon aethereus. Classification (NCBI taxonomy): domain Eukaryota; kingdom Metazoa; phylum Chordata; class Aves; order Phaethontiformes; family Phaethontidae; genus Phaethon; species Phaethon aethereus. The sequence goes on along the minus strand of NC_138582.1, from coordinate 45,374,957 downwards.
GCTCATCTCTATAAATGAAAGTAAAATGCTGGACTTATTGAAAAAATAAATGGTCATCAGAAATCATAAGCAGGTCTGTTCATAAATATACCTCCACATCACCAAAATTAACAACTTTTTAGGGCCACTGGTAAAGTGAATCAAAAGTTTTCTTCTATTTCATAGCAATCAGTACACCTGTCTTTAATTGTCTTCATAGTGGTTGCATGGAAATAGGTACTTTTCATCTAACCATTTACGTTCGGCTGTCTAAATTATTTTCTGTTATTTAGTCTACAATCAATGTATTATATGAATTTTATTTCAGACACATCTGTTTTTTCAAGATGCAGACTTATTAGTTTAAGATTAATTTGTAACATCAAGCAGATGTAAATTAAATCTGGGCTACACTAGACTCTATATGCACCACTCACTTTCCAGCAAGGCTGGGCCCCAGTGTGAGTGGAAGATTTGCTCCCTGTAAAAGCAAACAGTAAGCATTAGTTTGTGCTCTTGTAAGCATTACCCATCATTCAGGAATAATCCAAATGATTCAGATTTTTCCCCTCACTTACTTTAAGTCTGGTGGGACTTCTCTGGACATTTCATAGAGAAGCCTGTTATTGAGAGTGTCCTGATGTCCTTACATTTGTTAGGACACATAGAAAAGTGTTCAGAAGAAATCAAACAGACTGCACAAAGTCACAGTGTGTGAGAGAGAGAGAGGGAGAGAGCAAAGAGAGTTTGCTAACCCTTATTCTGAAGATGACAAGTTCAAAAAAAGACACTATTTGTGTGCTATACCTTTAAAAGATACTCTTCTAACATAGGGTCTAACATGATGAAATGACTAAAATACACCAGTCAGTTATTTCCTTACTATGTCCACTAGCCTGGGAATCCTATCTTTTTGTTACATGTATTTATCTTCTTTATTGCAATTTTCATTCTATTTCCTCCTTTACTTCTTGCTCTTGTACTTCCAAGTATCATTTTCTGTCTCTGCATACATGTGTACGCATAGTGGGAAACGACCAAACTTTCCAAAGGATTTAGAAATCTTCCATCTTCCTTCACAGATAGCATAGGTAGGATGGAAATCTTGGTGGTCAGCCAAGATTTCCTGCATCCCTCATGCTTTCTTCCATATTGTCTCCAAGGAAGAGCTTCAGGAAATTTTCTATCTCTGTTGTTTGATTCCTTCATACAACAAAGGTTTCTTCAGAGTTAGTGACCTGTCTTCTGCACCTTCTGGTTACCTCAGGAGCCCCTGGTCCAATAGGGAAAAAATTACTGTTATATTTTATCTATTATCATCATCTAAGAAAGGACTTGCCCTTAGTCTACTAAACCTATTTCTTTTTCTAGAACTGGTCTCTTAGAATTCTCCGCTTTTATATTCACAGAACAAATACCTATAAAAATAAAAAAGCCAGCCCTGTAAAGGTTTTTGAGATGTGGCAATTTCCTTACATTTGGCAACATATTTTTCTAAGGCAAAACAAAGTTTACAACTTTTAACTAAGTTTATTACATCCTTAAGATATGTAGCACTAAATATGGCCTGACATCCATCTTATTCTAATTTTAGCATTTATACTAGAGTTTAAATTTTTGAAACTTTTATGGTTCATTTTATTTGTTCTTTCTCCATCCGTAAGCATTAAATATTTAAAGAAACTTTATCAGTAGAGTTATCCATTCCCTTTAATAAGTAAGTTATATGCCAATATTCATAAAGTTCTATTAAAAAATACCTACAATATTTATAAAATTAAACAATTTTTTTTCTTTCCTAGAACATGGGAATGAGCAATGACACAGAGCAAAATTTTATTTTGGAGGTCTTTATTTGCCTTTCTTACAGACCCTTCTCTCACTCATGTCATGATGAAGAAAAAGTGACAGAAATCCAAAAGAATAAAAAGCTGCCACAGCCACGCTTTGTCCTTTTGGTGAACAAATATACACAAAAGAAATGCTGTAAGAATCTATCCATAATAAAAAAAAAAAAAAATCTTGGTCATTTGCTACTTTCCCTACGTTCATGACTTTTCAGTGCTAATGAATTGGGTTTACCAGTATCATGGGAAGTGTACACTGTCTCAGATGGTCAATATGAGTATGTTCACAATGTTTCCAAGTACTCCTACACCTGCTCTTTAATGAGATATAACTCAGCTCCTGTTTATTTAGACTGTCAGCATTTACTCACTGTCATCTTGCTTATTGAGTCATTTATACTCATGGTGGTGCATTTTTTTCTTTCTAGGATGTATCACTGTGATGCATTTATTGATTTTCCCTAACTGCTTTGACTAATATTAACAAATCATTTATTTCCTCATTTCAAGCTTTATTAATTTTCTTGTCTCTCCCTGATAAGTGTTTAATTATGGCTAATCCTTCCATTTCCTTGCTATCCATTTCATTATTGTCTTTTCCTCTTTCCTGTTCTGTGCTAATTTGCTCCCCTCATTTAATTTTTTTACCACCTCTAAGCTAGGATATCTATTTTATTCTTCAAATTTGCCACCTCTCCCCTCCAGACAAAACTTCATCCTACTGAATATCTGTTCTGGTTTTTTTAGGATCTTGCTAACTTCTTTCACTGTGTGCTTCATTCTTAACTAATATGGTTAAGCAAGCATCACTTAAGGCAAGTAACATTCTTATTCCCCTAATTTCTGAGCAGGCGTTGTCTGTTCAGCATACAAACCTTTTCCTGAAACATAACAATTAATGCCAGAATCAACTAACGTAAACCAGGACTGATTTTACATTTCAGTAGCTGTCCTAGACCTCTTCAGTTCTAAAAGTGCAGCAAACCCAGTACAAACTTGCTGTAAACCCTTGAATTTCAGGCAGTGTCTCCCATCTTTAGGGCGTCACTGCTGAGTCTCATCACGTGAAGATATTCCCTTCGCCATACAGAGAAGCTGTATTACAAGTACAAGATCTGGTTCAGCTCCTCTAAGCAAGAGCATCTCCTCGTTTTCCCATGACTACCTTAGAAGTTGTACTGAGTAGAGTTATCCACGTGCTTTAGTGTTTGCCAGGAGCTCAGGCTAGGTAAATATTAGTAATGCATTTTCACAGGCCAGAAGTGGACAATAGAGTTAAAAAGGTTTTATGAATAGGTTCACAGAAATTAAAAAAGCTGCAAGCTTTCATCAATCTCAGTGCAAGACCTCTCTCTTCTTGTCATCTATCTACAAGTTTAGCTGCATGCCTGCTCTTACATAAACCTTAGCTCTGATACACAAGAGGGGCGGGTACTGCAATTGGAAGACATGGGTAAATTTTAAGCCAAAATCTCTCTGGGTTTTTTTCAGATCTGTCCCTTTTCCCAGCATCTACTTCAAGTACCTTCTGTACTCAGAAATCAGACAGGACTTTGAACGTAGCTTTTTCCTGAGGGAAACTTCATCACGTACCCATAAATTTAGCAAACATTTTTGGTAAGTGAAGCCATCTATAACCAGATATAAGCAGTTCATCAACCTTCTGAGAGCAAAGTGTTCTTTCCTCCTGGCAGGCAGAGATTGAGATCTTGTGATTTAGCCCCAGGCGGCAACTAAGCCCCACGCAGCCGCTCACTCACTCCCCCACGGTGGGATGGGAGAGAATTGGAAGCGTAAAAGTGAGGAAACTCATGGTTTGAGATAAAGACAGTTTAACAGGTAAAGCAAAAGCCGCGCACACAAGCAAAACAGAACAAGGAATTCATTCACCACTCCCCATGGGCAGGCAGGGGTTCAGCCATCTCCAGGGAAGCAGGGCTGCATCATGCGTAGTGGTTACTTGGGAAGACAAACGCCATCACTCTGAATGTGTCCTCCCCCTCCTTCTTCTTTGCCCCAGTTTTATATACTGAACATGATGTCGTATGGTATGGAATGTCCCTGTGGCCAGCCTGGGTCAGCTGTCCTGGCTGTGTCCCCTCCCAGCTCCCCGTGCACCCCCAGCCTGCTCGCTGGCAGCCCAGCACGAGAAGCTGGACTGTCCTTGACGGCCCAGCAATAACCCAAAATGTCATCATGTTATCAACATTTTCTCATCCCAAATCCAAAACACAACCTCACACTAGCTTCTGTGAAGAAAATTAACTCTATCCCAGATGAAACCAGGACAAATCTCAAGGCAAAGGCAGGAGGTTATACACCAACCTATTTCAGTTTATAAAACTTGCTGCAGTCTAAAAAGGGATTATTATATTACACTGGATTGTAATCCCACATCTGAATTTTGTAATACGGAATTAATTATATGGAGGTTGGAAAAAGATGATAGTTAAGGTTCCTTCCAACCCAAAACATTCTATGATTCTATGATATTATTCTATTTATAAATTGTAAATCTACACGTGCAAATATGTATGAGATTGTGTGTGCTGTTTTTAACTGAGCTAGACACAACTGTAATAAAGCACATTTTTTAATTCATGACTTCCTGACCCTGGTTTGAAGTCTTCTATGACAAACACCTCACATTTTCTTACAAACCAGTATCTATTCTGCCTCACTCCATTGTCTCTTGTCAGAGCAGCAAGATTTATTATTGTCTTGTTGGATAATCAGATGCTGCAGAAGGAGGGTTTCTCTAACCATCTTCCTTACTAGCTAAATGCTGGTGCATTTATTCATTCCTGCCTGTTTCTGTCCATTTCCAGGGCTCAAAACCTCTCATGTGTATTTAGAAATTTGCCTTTTTTTCTGGTGCCAAATGCAAGTCATTCATAAGCAGTTAGAGAGGAAAATATTTCTCAGCATTCGCTTAGAGAATTAGATTTGTAAAATATTGGAGTTGCCAAGAAAACTTGCCAACCAGAGATGAGTGAAACAATTTATATGTAAAATAACTGGTAGCAACAACCCATGACAACAGAATTTTCTGCTACTCCAGCTGTCATTCTAAATGGGAATTTCGTTTATTACCCATCTATCCTCCTTATTTTGTAACTTTCTTATTACAAGAAGATAGCCAAAAACTGTAACAAGCAATTAACATTTACTTCACTTGATTCCGAAAGTTTGCTCACACTTGCCAGTTTAATCTGCGTATAAATTGGTGGCCTGGCAAAGTTGGCCTTTCAAAAAAGCATATGGTAGTGTTAATCACTGTGAAATCCTTAAGGCTTTGCAAATCATTGGAAAGGCATCCAAGCAAGCTGTTCAGCAACATTCAATCCTTGCAATTATGTGTTAGGTACAAGAGATCAAAGTTATGTTTCAATATTTTATATCACCATAAGCTAAAAATCATCTGTCACTGATATTGAAAAAAATTATTCTGTATTGTTCTGTATTTGACTTATTGTCAAGTTCTTTTATTCGTTAGGAGTAATAAATCAGACTTTATACGTGGAACTGTTTATGCATATTTATTCACAAATAAGTACGTATCTATGCGTTATATATAAAACTGTTACTGTGAAATTATTGCTTATTGAATCCCCCAAGATATTTCTCTGGCACTTTATGTTTCTGTTGATAATTATGGCGAAGACAAAGTATATAAGGCTTCTCCAACCACACAGGAACAGAAACATGTCTATGTGGAGACTGAACTGAACTGCTGCTTCTGAATCTTCTGCAAAAGCACTCATGAAAACCCAAGGCAAACTGTTGTCAGGTCTATAGTAATAACAGTGTAATGTGAGTTTCTTCCAGGATCCTTTTGCTTAGTACAGTAGCAGACTCTTTAGCCCAACCCCTTGTTGTTCTTTTTACCACCATCTAAGAAAGGAATGGTGAATGCTTTCAATTTAAGCAGTACTCATAAAAGCAGAAGGTGCAGATAATATCAATTTGTTTTTTAGGGCGGGCTAAATCATTTTCTGCACCTTCTTGGAGAGCAAGTTGCACATAATTGCACAACTCAGACTTTAGACCTACAAGTTCAGCTTTTTCAGTCATCCTTCTCAAGCCTCACTCTATCACCTCACAGAGATGAGGTATGAAATCCATGTGCCATCTACATTTACTCACCTTCTCACAAATCAAACTATTAGAGTTTGAAAATACAGCTACAAAGTTAACTTCCTAAGGAATTCTCTCCTGGCAATTGAAGTTGGGATTAAAAATATTAAAAAAAAAAGGTTCCAGTTTTGGCCATTTAATTAAACAGCATCCAAAAGACAAAAACTCATGTAGCGACAAGATACTTACTTTGAAGTTTTTCAATGAGTTTTAGGTTCTCTCTAGTGAAGGGAAACAGATATACTTGAATTTGACCAGCTGCCTGGAATACAGGTATAGCCGTTTTCCCTGTAAGGTAGCAAAAACATTCCATTTTCCAGACTTGCAATGATCCCAGTTTAATATTTTTTTGCTGACTAGTGAAAGTAAGGGAAGCGCCCTTAGCTCCAAAGAATCTTTATGATCTTCTGACGCACAGGTAGGACATGCCCAGAGTTTCCCCAACACATGCCAGCCAGCTCAAATAAAGTTACTTTCTAATTAATGCACACTGCTAATTACAGTTGTTTTTTGTTTTAGAGCTGTTTCCTAGCCTCCCCGTTCCATGCCCAGATCAGTGTGCCTAAAGAGACCCACTGCGGCGGGTTACCGCAGTGCTCCTGCTGCGGCTCGCATGGCAACAGCACACCACCGCGTCCTGCTCACCAGGTGCCTGCCTTCGCCCCTTCTCCGTTGCTCAAGTGTTATCTGGAGATCGGTATGAAAACAAAAGAACATGTTCCCAATTAAAGAAGCCTCGAGAAAGTGAAACGAGTCCACCCCATTCAGCTCCCTGCCAACAGAAACTCACTCCTGTCTTTTTGATGTTTGCTTCAAGCCCCGCAGAGAACTTTGCATTCATTTACCGCAGAACGGGGTTCAGAGATGAGCTTTACTTCACCACACCAGGAGCCGTCCTCAGTCACACGCTGTACGCTTTTAATAATCTCAAGGGCTTTCATTTCATTAACAAGGAAAGATTAATCTTGTATCCACAACATTCCCTTTACTTACCATGAAGGAGAATAGACCATGTACCAGTTAATATTATTTAAGTCACTGCAATTAAGACATGTTTCTCAGAATGCCCCATTGGCTATTTATTTTCTCTGACATACGTACCATAAATTAGTTACAATTTTTGACTCTCTACACATAGGCATCTGTGTTACATTCCTTTTATCCACCATACCAGCACAGTATGTTTGCTGGTATTGTCACTCTTGAAAGTGATCATCATACAGATTTTGGAATTTCCAGAGTATAACCATTAATAATGACCTAGTTCTATGGTAACAGCCAAAATCACATCCAGATCCACTGTTTCAAATGTAATCTCCAAACCTATCGAGCCTCACACAAACGTTGCAAAACAAGTGGTTCCCTCTCCCTGCTCATCCATGAGCTGCTCTTTACTGCCCTGCAGCGTGGTGCCATAGCTCCTGGCCCATGACGCTGTGCACCCTGGGAGGCTGCTGACGCTGACCTCATCCATCTCTGGTCAGGTTGCGTCTGACCTGCATTGGGAGATCTCATGTGGTCAACGCATTCATCACATCACAGCCACCAAGCTGTGTCATATACTACCTGTACGGTAATTGAAAGAAAAGTGCCTAACAAATTTTCCTAAGAGGGCTCCTTAGCATCATGTGCATACACAGAATCGTACATAGCGAAGTAATGTTGACGCTTCCTGGGCCTCAGCCCAAGAGCAGCAGAATGCAGAAATCACTCCTAGATTTCTTTGCCTTCTTTTTATTCTTGTTTTCAGAGAAACACAGGTCTTATGGGCACCTATAACCTATGGGAACCTAGGAGGAAAGGCTGATAGAGTTGGGACCGTTTAGTCAGGAGAAGAGAAGGCCCAAGGAGGGAGATCTTATTAACGTATAGAAATACCTGAAAGGAGGGTTCATAGAGGATGAAGCCAGGTTCTTTTCAGTGGTGCCCAGTGACAGGACCAGAGGCAATGGGCCAAAATTGGAACACAGGAAGTTCCCTCTGAACATCAGGAAACACTTTTTGACTGTGAGGATGACCGCGCACTGGCATAGGTTGCTCAGGGAGGTTGTGGAGTCTCCATCCCTGGAGAGAAGCCAACCGGACACAGTCCTCGGCTGCTGGCCCTAGGTCACCCTGCTTGAGTTGGGGGTTGGACCAGATGACCCTCAGAGGTCCCTTCCAACCTCAACCTTTCTGTGATCCTGTGAACCATTAGGGAATTAAGTACAACTTTGTCTGCCCTGTTCCCATTCTCCCACTTGTAATATTTTCCTTGCTGTGTATGAGCTTTCATCTTTCACAACTCTACATGAAAGGTTTTAGTTTAGATTTCTTCTGAAACTACTGAACTCCTCTGCTCCTCTGTTTGTTTTTACTTTATAAAAGGAACTGGAAAATTAGTACCTGTCACACACCCAGGATTATATTTTCCAAGTTGGATATGTTTTCCTACACCTGACACATGGAATCCAAAATCTTCAGTCAGAATGGAAATTACCACCCAAACCTACATCCTGGTTAACAAGATTTTAAAGGAAAAAACATTTATTCATGTATTCTGAAAAGTCACTATCCAGCTCACAATTTCAGAATAAGCTCCTAAAACACACTTCAGTGCTTTGTCTCGTCCAGTGTAATAGGTGAAAGTTGTTTCCATTAGTCAGTGAGCTATTATAGAGTTTGATAGATCTTACTGTCGAGCATTTTTTCTAGCATTCAGCCTAGATTGCCCTTTGCTCCATTTCTTTCCATCATTGTTAATTATAAGCCTTTATAGCCACCAACATTTTTTCTTCCTTACTGGTGCACACAGTCATTTAATAACTGTATACTGATTCTGGCTCATTTACATAATGCTCAGTAACTTTTTGCTCTACCAGAAATCCCACTGACTTCAACAGACTAATTACTGAACCAAATCTTCCATCATGACATTCACTCTTAATGCCAAAAAGTTAAGGAAGTGTGTTTAAATCATGGAGATTAACTTAGAATGGCTCGTTTTGAGAGCAAGTCTGCAGGAATTTTATCTTTAATGCAAATCTACCGAGCCTGGAAGAAGAGGAGAAGGTGGAGACCTGCATGAGAGCGAGCTTGCAGTGCCCCATTTATCAAATCCTGAGTAAACAGCTTGGTGTTCGGAAGGCCCTGATGAACAGCCACTGCATGCAAGTAAAACCTGGCTGGTCACGGGTAGATAAGATCTGCTGCAACATGCACTGTGGTTTTGCCCTCTTTGGAGGGAGATTTCCAAACTTATCTCACCCATTTAGATTGGGGATACATTACCCTCCTCACAGTTGCAATGTACAGAAGTTTGTCAGAAGCTGCCAGAAGTTTTCTTGCAGCTCCATTAGTGCATTGTCATACTGATGTGAGCCTGGCTCAATGACGCAGGCAGTGCCAGGATCTGCACCACCCATGGTCCTTCTGCAAGTTAGAGAAGAGCCTGTGCAGCTCTGAGTTACATGTCAAAGTCCATAGTTCTCCATACATGAGAGGGTGCTAGCAAAAGGCTCAAGCTGATTTTTAGCAATCTTTTTTCAAGATACCATAAAAAAATCAAGTAATAATACTGTAATTGGGACATTAGATTAGAAATTTTTAACGTGACCTTGTGTTTGATCTTGAAACTTGCAAAATTCACTGCACCTTTGCCTTCATTCCCATACTAATTTTCTGTTTGTCTCATTTATTTGTGTCACAAATTGTTATGTGTCAAAGACTCCCTTCTTACTGTGGCATAGGCCCTGACACCGTGTAGTCCCCAATCTTGGTGGCTGACTTTGATATTTAGTGAAGCATATATTGTGTATATTCTATACAAGATTTCAGCTATTAAATAGTTTTCTCTCAATGCTTTCTTTAGGTAGGAACACAATTCCCAGTAAGAAGATGCAACAACATTGCAGGGGATAGGCACATGTTTTCTGGCTGCTATGGTCTCTTCTTCAGTAGCTATAAGATGTGTAAATAAGAGTATAACTGTAAAAACACATGAAATAACCCATGTATAGACCTGCAAGTTACCAGTGTAGTTCAGCAGGAGAGCTAGTTGGGCCCATACAGATATTTCTTTCACTCAGATTGCACTTAAAAAAGCATGTTTTGATCCCCAAGATGTTTTTCTCAATCAGAGTTAAATAGAATTCCACGCACTTGTGGCTTTGCCTCTTATCTTTCCACCTGATATTACACCAAGTGGTACTTTCTGTAAGAAAAGAATTAGATACCTGGCCGATTTACTGTTGCAACCCTATATTCCTGTTGTTAGGTTGATTTTTTTTCTTATGACGCAACATCTCTGCTTCATGAGAATCACAATAGCTTGCAAAATTATACAAATAACTGCACATTTTCTTAGTTTAGTTCTTTGGGGAGTCATACTTAATCTAACACCTGACCAGCTAAATAACTATAATTCTTTCTTCTTTCTGCTCTATTGATCTCTTGTGTAATACTAATTTGAAGCCTGGTTTATTCTATTAAGTTGATCTATCTGAATGAGTTTTTACTGACATTAATTTCTAAACAGATCCTCATGTTTTCCTCCAATCACATTTCCACAGCTATGTACAAGTTAATTTTCTCCTTCTCAAAAACAGTATATAAAAATAAATGAAAAATATAATTTCAGTACCAAAGACTGGACTATTACATTATTAGGTGATGCTTATTTGCTTAACATCATGGATGATTATTTAACTTACTTATGAACAAAGATAGAGCCTCTGGCATATCGAAACTACATCATTCTCAGAAAAGCAATATAGAGGCTTGTTCACACATTTCTGGAAAGAACAGACATGAAATAGTGCACAGTAGTTAACATAAATTGGTGTTTAAAACAAAAAAACGCACAAGCCTGAGCTTAACGTTTGAGGTCTGTCATCATCTTTATCTGAAAAAAAAAAATCTCAGAACCATAGAATGATAGAAAGGTTTGGGTTGGAAGGGACCTTCAAAGGTCATCTAGTCCAACCCCCTTGCAATGACCAGGGGCATCTTCAACTAGATCAGGTTGCTCAGATCCCTGTCCAACCTGACCTTTTTGTTAACAAGTCCACCTTCCTAAAGTCAAATAGAAAATAAAAAACACAGAATAGTCTAAAATTATACATAATGTCGCAGAATCACAGAATCATTAAGGTTGGAAAGGACCTTCAAGATCATCAAGTCCAACCATTAAACCAAATCCACCATGTCCCTTAAACCATGTCCTGAAGTGCCACATCCACACGTTTTATGAACACTTCCAGAGATGGTGACTCCACCACCTCTCTGGGCAGCCTGTTCCTGTACCACTCTCTCGGTAAAGAAATTTTTCCTAATATCCAATCTAAACCTCCCCTGGCGCAACTTGAGGCCATTTCCTCTCGTCCTATCACTGGTTACTTGGGAGAAGAGACCAACACCCTCGTCGCCAGAACCCCCTTTCAGGCAGTTGTAGAGAGTGTTAAGGTCTCCGCTCAGCCTCCTCCAGACTGAACAACCCCAGTTCCCTCAGATGCTCCTCATAAGACTTGTGCTCCAGACCCCTCACCAGCTTCGTTGCCCTTCTTTGGACACACTCCAGCACCTCAATGTCCTTCTTGTAGTGAGGGGCCCAAAACTGAACACAGGATTCAAGGTGCGGCCTCACCAGTGCCGAGTACAGGGGTACGATCACTTCCCTACTCCTGCTGGCCACACTATTCCTGATACAGGCCAGGACGCTGTTGGCCTTCTTGGCCACCTGGGCCCACTGCTGGCTCATCTTCAGCCGGCTGTCAACCAGCACCCCCAGGTCCCTTTCCGCCGGGCAGCTCTCCAGCCACTCCTCCCCAAGCCTGTAGCGTTGCATGGGATTGTTGTGGCCGAAGTGCAGGACCCAGCACTTGGCCTTATTAAACCTCATACAGGTGACCTCTGCCCATCGATCCAGCCTGTCCAGATCCCTCTGCAGAGCCCTCCTACCCTCCAGCAGATCAACACTCCTGCCCAACTTGATGTCATCTGCAAACTTACTGAGACACAGAAGATCCAGTTGTCTTTTTTAATATAAAGGGTTTAAAAATCTCCACCTGTTGCTGCTCTTAAAGGTACAAATATCCCATGAGCATGTATACTTTTGAACACATACTTCTGACATTTCAGGGAATGAAATCCTGCAGGAGCAGAAAAGTTACATGTCCAGATCAGAATAGCATCAAGATTTTCCAAGTCCTACAAATAGCTTCAAAATCAGAGCCCCACACTAAGGTTTCTTTTGCAGAAATATCTCAGAAATACTGAAATGTCACTTTTGTCCAACATTCAGTTAAATGTTTATGTGTATACTGCCCTTGTACTCTTACTTTATTGAGACCATTAATATCCAGGCTTAAAATTTGATTGAAAAGAAATTTTGTTTTCCTTTTCTGAGGCAGTGTCATAAAATATATACATGCTCTGCCTCGTTTTCTGTATTTGGAGTTTTATTAATAAAAAACATTCTTGTTTTCAATCGTGGGTTTTTCTACACCTCTGGTTTTCTGTGAGAGTTTTGCTGCTGCAAGGGGGAAAAGTATGGACTTTTTAGTCCAATGATTAGGTATTGGATGAAATGGCTAATGGTTTGGGTTGGAAGGGGCCCAAAGATGAAAGGTCATCTTAGGCACACACCTCCCCACTCTTGCTGGCTCCAGCTGATAAAGTTAAAAAGAAAAAGGAAATGCTTTGCTCCACTTCCATGTACAAATGCCACTTTAATATCCAATTCAGGTTTAACGCAGTCAGTGGACATCACAGTTTCAGCTTGCAGCCGTTTCACAATCAGACAGCTGGTTCTGGCAATTTCATAGCCAGCATGTTGTTCCTGAACCAAAAGCACACAGCAGAGCTTAACCCCTCAAGAATTACAGACAACATTAAGATTTTTTTCTAACCTTGTGCTCTCTGAGCCCAGGACTTCTGAGTACCAAGGGTATTATCACAGTTACATCCAGAAATTGCCGTATGAGAAGAAAACCTGGCAACGAGGGTCTGAGGAAATAAATTCATCTATTTGGATGCCAAATTGAAGAGGTAAAAAATATTTTAAACAGAATTGCAAAATTACCTTTTTAAAACATCTAAGTTTATGGAAAATGAAATATTTCACCTGCTCCCTAACAAATTTGCTCTGGCAAAGGCATTGGTTCCAGACACCCTCTGAACTGAGGGTTGAGGTGCAGAACTGGAGTTTGAGAGCAGAGGATCTGAAACCCCCCTCAGGCCAAGTCGGAGTATGGGCACCCAGGTTTTCCATCAGGCAATAATCTAAAATAAGGAAGAGAGGGAGGAACGTAGGTTCTAATCTGTGCTCTCAAACCAGACAGAGAAGGTGTTATCTTGCGGGGCAAGTAGGTACAGCTTCTGTCTGCAGTTCCATGAACCATACCGAAATTCCTTCCAAAACTTGCCCAAGCGGTCCATACTGCTTACTTGTATTTCATTGCAGAGTCCTTTTACTTTTCAAGCATGCTAGAGTTCATCAAGCTGATTTAAATTCTTTCTTCCAGCAAATTGCCCTCTCCTAATCACACCGTAACGCTGACAAGCAGGTTCAGAGTAGCACCAGCAGCATCCTCACTGCTGTAACAGCTCAAGAGACCAGAGCGCCGGGCAGCACAAATGCCTATGGATCATCCACCGCTCCGGGGCTTGCTGGCACACTGGAAAGCTGCCACATGGCAAGAAAGAAGCACGTGGAAGAAGGCAAGCACGGCTCAGAATTTCTCCCCCTGGGAGAGGAACATTTTGGATCAAAAGAGCGTTGATAGAGCATCTGGTAAAATGAGTCACTGCAAACTTATTCAAGGCTTCTAGTCATTTTCTTATGACAAATGGTGCAGTCAGGCAGGCCTAAGTTTTGCCAACGTTTTTGCTTTTCCCAAGTATAGACTACTCTGGCAGCAAACAACTTTTTTGCCTGTGAGGTTGAAATTGTTCATTCCTTTTCTTTTACTACAAATTACAGTACAGGAAAATAAAAGCCATCAAGAAAGAAAAATAACCATTTCACTGCTTGGTTTCATGACCCCATGAAAATAACTTTCAGACCCTCAACCACCAAAAATTAGGTGAAAATTAGCTGCAGGGCTGTCTCACTGACAAGACCCCTACTTCAACTGTCAAAAGTGTTGCTGGCTAAACTTGAAACTGTAAAGCACATTAATGGTTATTTTTCCAAAAGTAAAAAAAAAAACAGAAAGTGAAACAGAACAGTAGCCAGAAACACATACATAAATAAATGAAAAAGCATTTTCCATGTTCAGAAAATCTCTTCAGAAACGTTGGACGGGAATATTCTGCAGGGGACTGTTTTGGAGGAACACTATTTTGATGCTTCAGAATGTTAAACCTGTACCTATAGCTGTAACCATGCAGGAGGAAAAACCTGATTCAGAATACAAACCCCAGCACATTTAAAATACAAGGAGATAAAATATCAAAGTACTAGTGGAGCTAGCAAAAAAAAAAAAAAAGAAAACGTTTTTATGAAAAGAACATGCTGAAGGATAAAACCTTTGCTTATGCAACATCAGCATTCATCAACTAATTTCTAGACCATTCCATACCTGTGCCATCTTTTTCTTTGTTTTAGTCTGCAAAACTACTGATGAAGGAGCCGGTGTAATGGCTAGATACCCTCAAAACCCACGATATTGTTGCAGGTACACACAAGCAATCACTGGTGTATTCACGATGAGTACACCGATAACAATGGGCAAATCCCACAAAACAGAGCAGGCAGCAGCAGGAGAATATAAAGGCACCTGAAATTAATGCTTTCACTTCCATGTGAAGTCAAAGCTTTAAAAGCCATGTGAGCTCAGTCTTCAACAACGCATAGCTATTCCCACAACCAAAAAATGAAGCACATTTGTAATTCACATAGATTTGCTAAGATCTTAGTCTGAGCTTTGCATATTATCAAGATACTTTGAGAGAGAGCTTATTGGGGAAGGACTTGTTTTCCAAGAAAGACTTAAACAATATAAATAAAAATTTTCCACACAAAATTCAGAAAATTAAAATTGAAGAAAATATTTATATATTTAAAAAAATAAGTACACATCACTGACCCTTGTTTTTGTATTCCTCTCTTAAAACTAGGTTATAGAAAGACTATATCTTCTCATAACATATTACTATCTTGTTGTTCTGTGAAGAAGTCTTGAGACAGACATCAGATAAAAAGCTTGAACCCCAGACAAGGAGAACAACACTGGATCATGAACTTTCTCAAAGCACTATGACAGTGCACCTGAAACACTGTATTTGCACATCTGAATTATTTTGCTTTGTGACAAAAAATGTTTTAATATTTGGCTAAAACCCCAAATACATTTTATAGGTTTGCTTTATTAAGGCAAAACCATCTACATTTTTCTGAGAAAACAGATTACTTCTGTTCATATTTCTGAGCAGTTTGTGTATTGTATAACCTTTAGTCTTGTATAACCTTTCTTCTAAATACTGCTCAGGTTTTATTTTGAACCTAAAAAACTTATATCTGTATCATCTTTTAGTGAGATATTTCAGTTTTACCATCTTTTGCATGAAGAATCATTTCCTTTTATTCTGATTTGGTTCACACTAGGTTAGATTTGATGGCCCCATTCCTCTGTTGAAAAAAAGCAGTGAGCAGCCTTTCACATTTTTTTATCCCTCAGTAATAAGCACTTTAAGCTGTCTCCTTTACAAGATGAAACTATTCAGTCTTTATTTGCGTGGAAGCTACCCCACACATTCACCTTCCTTCTCTTCACTACACTTTTTCCAAGTTTTATGACTTTTTTTTTTAAATGAGGAGACCAAAATTACACAGTGTTCAAGGTCTGCACAACTATGGATTTGTACAGTGGCATAATGATGTTTTTTTGTTTTGTACTCTACTCTTTTACTAATTTTATTGTTGTAGGTTTTGGGTCGGGGTTTTTTTGTTCTTTTTCTCATCCTACTAAGCACTGAGGTAATATTTCATGAACCCCAAATCTCACTGAAAAAGTGGCATGGTCAAGCTTTTACCCCACTTTTTTGTAGATGAAGCTCTGCATTTAACTTCATATTCATACATATAAATACAGCTAGTGTTTTTGTGGGCACATCTGAAACTCCATTACTTTACAAATGCACCAGATTTCCATCTTGGAGTCCCAAAGCAGATTTAAGCTTTGTGTCAGATTCTGCTACTAACACTCTATTAGCCTGGACTACACAATAATGGTTTTTTGACAACGGTCAGGTTTTATTACTTTAACATTCACAATAGCTAGGAATAATATTCTAAGCAATGTAATAAAAGTAATTTAATTGACAGTCCAAATATTAAAATCCAAACAGTTGAAGATACAATGTAAGTTTAATAAGGCGTCAGATCTGTGGTGTACATGTTTGTAATTATATTCTGAATAGAATGGATAATATTTAGATCCTGTACTTCAAACTCATGAAATCTTTACAGTTACTTCTTTTGAGTTGGTATGCCTAATTGAAGTTAAAAACAATTACGTGAAATGCTATAAAAGACAGTAACTGTTTTATTTGTTGTATTCACATTAAGAGCAATAAAGAAAAGCCATCAAATATCATAGGATGCTTGCTTACTTACCAAAAAAAAAAAAACCAAACGATAAAGAATCAAACAAAAAGGCCACTTTTGTACCCTCTAGATAGAATTACGAGAAATAATGCTAGGATTCAGCATGCACAGAGACAAAGCTGGAATTTAACGATGCATCTAAAAGGCACCACTGAAAGGCAGCATGAGAAATTATTTTTTATCTCTGTTTCCTGAGAAAAGCCTCACAGGGTAATAAATCTCATCTATCTGGGATGATGGTATTTGAATCAGGGAAGCAGTAAGCCTGTAGGCTGAAATTACCTACAAGACAATATCAAGTGTGGTGTTCTCTGCACCAGAGAAATGACACTTCCATCTAATAAGGCAGGTATTGAGAAATTCTCAAAATCAAAACTTCATCATTAGTAACCTTAATGAATGCTGGGTTGGTTTGTTTTGTCCTGAGCTGTAGGCCAAAGTAAAATTAAATTTCCAGACAAATCATTTCTAGTGAGTATCTAAGGAACAACCAGGCTACCAAGGCAGCAGAACACAACAGAGGTAATTAGCCTTCACAAGCAGGTATCCCAATAACTCTTGGCACTATTCAAGGAAGCAAAAAATTAGATATGTATGACCTGATATGAGTACACTCATGTCACAGCTTTCCACTTGAAGTGAAAGACACTCCTCTCATGAACAAATCCCATCCATCTTGCAATTATTCTCCAAGTAATGGAATTCCGGCTGGATGGCTGGGTGTTGGCCCTGGACCCAGCCATGGTTTACCTATATATAGAGGCCATTATCTGTTGTATAAGAGGGGGAAAAATGCCATCCTCCCTCTTTTTCCCTCTACACACTTCTCAGACCCTGTTACCTAGCCTTCATTCAAAAAGCTATAATAGACAGGATCCTCAGCAGAGGTATTTATCTGCACTACACTCTGCAAGGAAGGCATATTTTTAAAAGCTCCAAAGACATGTTTGCAGATGCCGTACCAATAACCTTGCAAGTTTGTCAGCCTGTCAACTTGTACCATCAACATAAAAAAGTGAAGCTAAAAAGTAGACTTCTAAGGAAGGAAACTCAAGAACTGTTTACTTGCCTTTAAATTAAAAATCAGAGAAGCTGGAGGTGTTAGGACTTGTTAAGAGAATCATGTCCTAGATGATGTCTTACAGAAATACTGCATATAAAAAAAAAGATTTCTCTAAGTTTGCTTCAAAACACAGTGCTGAAATTCAGCTTTCAAATTGACAGCTGTTGTAATAGATGTCACCTCACAACCTCTTTCAAAAAAAAAGGTCCAAGTGGACCAGTGTTTGGGTTCAAATATGTTCAGAAGCTTGATTCACATTTATATGTGAGCTCAAGAGCAATATAGAATCACTTTAGTATGCCATAGCTACAACAGGAATCTGATAGCTTCACAACAAGCTTAGAGAACCAAAAAAAAAAAAGCAACTGAGAGAGTCACATTGTCAGAAATGTGGGTTGAAGTTAAAAACTATAGCTGAACTAAGACTTTAGAAACACACTTAGGGTTATGAAACAGCTCCAAAGAGTTTTGTTATCACATAGTCAGAGAGAACCTGGCACAAACTTTCAATTTTAAACTTCAAATCATGTAAATTATTATCCTATTATGTGCTTATTTTCATATCTTACACTACTTTCGGTAGCCAGCCTGACTGTGGAGCCTTTAATCAAACTTCTTAATACCTCTGGAAATCAATATCTATAGAAATGAATTTGCATTTCAAAACAGGCACATGGAAATATGTTAAATCTTCCTTCTGGCACTTTATTCAACATACATTAAAAAATATCACAGCTTTTTTCATACCTTCTCAACTTTGCGCAGTAAAAGAAAGCTGTGCTAGACTGTCATATTATAGATAGTGCCTTTAAAAGTGATCCACAGTAGCAAGCATAAAAATACAATTAGGATAAAATATTTGAACACATTCTTGCATCTAAGAATGACAAACTGCAATATTTTTCTCCACTGGCTCATAGACATCCATATGTCCCACACAGTTTTGTCTGAAAACTATTTCCTTCAGGTTTAATCTGATTATGTTACACATCCTTTAAACACAAACTTTTAGACTTGCTTAGAAGTACAAAATAAATTTTGTTCCTTCAGAATTATTCATATACTGAGAGGGCAGTTCATTTATGAACAGATGAATCTTGCCATCATAATTTCTGAACATTTTGTCTCCCATCAAGCAGGCCTCTTAACCACCTCTCCAGTTTTCTGTTGATTACAATGTTATGCCACTGTTTCACAAGTAATTTTTTTTTTGTTCTGTCAATATTTACCTGTGTCACCATTCCAGTTTTCCAGTACTTCAAGATCTTAACTTTTCAAGGATCAGAGACAAAATATTTGCTAGCTCAAAAACTTTGGCATAGGTTACTAATCTAAATAAATATATGTTAAAAAAATAAACAGTAATATTTCCCTATTGTGCCAAAACAGATGCAAAACTTCTCTCATTTAAACTTTTTCAAAGGATTATGTGCGTTTTCAGAGTTCCAACAAGATGCAGTGACCTCATAGTAAGAGCAGGAGCTGACTGGAAAACCATGTCCTCCTTTTCAATGGAAATTGTTTATTTTATTTGTTTTCTGACTGAAAACCCATATTTTGCATGAAGGTCAGATTTCACAAAGAAAAAGGAAGATTATGATATGTGGAATAAATGTAAAATACATAGGCAGCCACCAGAGGTATGGATTGACAGTGGCTGGTGATGAAAAGTAAGTTATTCAGTGAGACAGAAGACAACACTGAAAGGGGAAACCTTTGCCTGAAGAGACTTCTCTACCAGAACTCCTGAGGTATGGGAGCTGGGATGGATCTTAGTATTTTCAGCTGCATTTTTTGTACAAAAAGTGCACCAGGTTATTTGTTGTTAATGATTTTGCTGCTAATCCTATGCTAGGAGCACTGTCAACACAGAAGAAAACAGGTATATTCTGTAGGAATACGATGTTTGATGCTTAGTTACATTTTTTGTTGCTGCTAGAAATGCCCATCAGTTTGAGGTAACTGAGAAAAAGAATGACCTGGGTATGGCAGGTAACTTCCAACCACAAGTCAGTAGCATGATCAGCCTGTGAAAAAAGACAGACATTATCCCAAGTTGCTCCCACAGAGTAGGAGAGACATTAAGTTCAGTATATGATGTACATTCAAATGATTATGTTTAATGAAATCACGAAAATTCAAAAATGGTTAATTGAAATTAGGAGAGATGAAAAGGTACAGTGGTACCTATTAAAAGCCAGAAAAACTTTCATAACTTGTGCGGCCAATTGATGACAACTAAGAATTAACCTTTCCGTAGTACTGCTCCTCGTGTAGCTACTTGGTGGTCTACAGTACAGTTCTCATTGACTTCAGTTGTAACTTTTACTGCTGATCACTCCTGTCAAACAGGCATCAGGGTTTCAAATGGGTCTCTGTAACATGCAGACTACACAGCTAGGTACAATTGTTCACTTTATTACACTAGAAAAAGGAAGGTCATGCAGAGTGAGGAGTTAATATGTGTGAAAATACTCTTTCCAAAAGAGTTCAAGAAAACTAAGTTTTTCAGTGTGTCAGTGTTCCCTCTGAAAATGATTACAAATTGTCTGAAAAGATAACCAGCCCAAATCCTTCTATCTCCTTCCAGAAAAGTTTGAAAAACACCTTTTTTGAGGAAAAAAGACCAGATGAAGTTCAGGCTATCACTGGGCGGGATCAAGCTGAAAAAAAAAAAGATCCACAAGCAAGTCAAAGATGGATTTTTCTGGGGGGTTTGTTTGTTTCTTTGTTGGGGGGGTGTGTCTTTGTTGTTGTACAAAACCTGAGATTTTTAGGAGAAGGGAAGTAGACGTTTTTAGCAGGCAACTAAGAAATCGTTTCCTAAGATCACTTAGTATACAGAACATTACATTTAGGGACTTTATTGTTGCTTGCAATATTGCAAAATTACATTCTCTGGGACATATTAACTTATTGTGCGTTGTATGAGAAAAGAAAACTAAGGTACTATATGCTTTTTGAACAACGGTATTTTATAGAAATTTGTTGCCTTTGTCAAACGCTAAGTTTGTGGCAGAAATTTCTTCTAATATTCAATAACATCAGGTGGGGTATAGAACCTTTGAGGCAGGAACGAATCTGAGCTATTGCTCAGCACTACACTGTGAAATCAAGAAATTGGATTTCACTGAGCCATTGTAATAAAAAGCTTCCCAGATATCATCTATTCTGACCCACACTGTGAAAAGATTCTCCCCTTGAGCTTAATTTCTTTTTGAATTATCTACCTATGAAAGCAACAATACGCCTTTAGGATCAGTGAATACTACATTTATTACCTACATAATTCACCCATTCCTACCTGACAATACGTCAGGTTTGACTAGGCAACAGCTATTGTCTTCTTGTGAATTGGAGCTTGATCAAACGAACCCTTGACCGTTGAGCCATTGACTGTTATTTGGCCTCAAAACATACGAACTTGATGCCTGGCAATGTGATGGAAAGAGAAAGCAAAAACTAGCCACAGTTTTACAAAAGAAAAGCTCTTCAGGAGTTTGAAGCTGAACATTTAGAAGTGGCACCAGGTGTTTACTGTCACACAACTTTCTGTATAGAGGAGTGAACATAAATTATGACAATGGTGTCAAAGTAAAGGCAGCAACTTTCCCTCAAACAATCCAAATATTCCCACTACTTTAAAATAAGCAAAGAAAACGTATTAAGGCAAAATCAATTTGATTCTACAGATGTGATTCTTCTGTTTTAGAAGAATACTGTGTGGAACAATTTTTGCAACAGACTTGAACTTGGTGATTTGGCCACTTCTGACATAAACACTGTCTGGACATCTAATGACATCCCAGAATAGTTGGGATGTGTCTGGAGTATCAAAAAGGATGTAAGAGACAATCCTTTCTCCAGTTGTTACACACTAACCTAGTTTATATTCTTGGGCTGATTTTCTTCATTGCTCTCATTTCTTCATAATCACTTCAAAGTCTGTGCCTCTCTGATGAATGTTAAGTGTTAGCTCAGTCAAATCCTCAGTTTTACTTGTTTCTGTGTAGTGCTTGCAGCCCCAGGCCTACCTCAGTCTTAAACGTAGTCCTGTGGGACATCTTATTACATATAGAAGGAAAAAAATTGTCCATAAAGGTTTAGTGGCAGACTTTAGCTCTGAAGACATTTTTCTGAAACTACAAATAATTCCAAATAGGCCTGTCTACAAATTGCTACTTATTTCTGCAATTCTTACATACAATTTTTCAGCCAGTTTGAGTGGATGAACTTATTTCTAAGGAATTTGGACCTATATTCAAGCTATGACACTGAACAAATAAGTCTTACTCTTACTGTGCAGATTTCTTTTGTGTTTGTGTGGCTAGAAGCAGCCTTTCCAGAAGATTTTCTTTTACCACTGTAGTGGTTTAACCCCAGCCAACAACTAAGCACCACACAGCCACTTGCTCACTCCTCCCAATAACCCCGCCAGTGAGGGAGGAGAACTGAAAAAAAAAGGTAAAACTCATGGGTTGAGATAAAGACAGTTTAATAGGGCAACAAGGGAAGACAATCACCACCACCACCACCCCCACAACCACCACCCCCCCCAACCACCACCCCACCACCACCACCCCCATGCCCACCACCCCCACAACCACCACCCCCACAACCACCACCCCCACAACCACCACCACCACAACCACCACAACAACATAAAGAAAATAAGTGATGCACAATACAATTGCTCACCACCCACTGACCAATGCCCAGACAGCTCCTGAGCTGTGGTGCCCCCGGTCAACTCCCCCCAGTTTAAGCATGATGCCATATGGTAGGGAATATCCCTTTGGCTGGTTTGGATCAGCTGTCCTGGCTGTGCCCCCTCCCAGCTTCTTGCTGGCAGGGCACAAGAAACTGAAAAGTCCTTGGCTAGTGTAAGCACTACTTAGCAACACCTAAAACATCAGAGTGTTATCAACATTATTCTCATACTAAATCCAAAACATAGCACTATACCAACTACTAGGAAGAAAATTATCCCAGCTGAAACCAGGACAATCACAGTCTGATCAACAGAATCCAAGGCCATAAGTAAAGACTATAATTTTTAGATGATCTGGATCCATTTCAAACTGGTATTTCACCTGTATGAAACTAGAACAGGTGTTCAGACCTCACTCTGTAATATCTCACTGTAACAAAAGCAGCATTCAAGTGTAATTCTGTCATCGTGTGGTCACCCAGAAAGAAGAATATAGCATCTTTCAGTCCCTGTTGTGGGGGCTATGGGACATCACCTCACTGGAGAGGTTAGAGAAGAAAGGGGATGTTGAGTCGGAGCAGGCAATGGGGGACCCTGGCACAGAGGAGTCATGTCTCAAGCCTAATCAGAAAAGAGCAAACTGTCAAAGAATCTGTAAAGCTTTACTAGTTTATACTTGAAAACAGCAAAGTGTTAGAGGGATATTGGCAGTCCTAGCTGTAATCTAGTTTAGGTTCATAGTACATTATCCCCATATTCACTTCATCCCACTGACAATTTATTTAGTCCAACCTTGTTCCAGGAACAGATACTTCAAAAAGAGTGTTAACACACTGCAAAAGGGACACCATATCATCTGAATGCTTTAAAGGTGAGTGAGTATTCCTTTAATATTTGTGTCAACAACTCCTAGAAGTAAAGAAATTATTTAAACCTGTTGCAGATTTATTCAACTCATCTTCCTGCAATAATAAATTCCAGAGAAAGCAATTTATTTTAACAGCTGGAAATTCACTATATTTGTAATGTCACTTATGTCCCTTTTACATCTATGCTATTGCTTTCAGAAAACAAATAAAATTTTTGGGTTGTAGCTTTCAACTTTAAATTGACTCATTGCCATTATGCCATTCCCACCACCACCCAGACTCTTTGACTAAGGATGTTAAAAAAAAACCTAGAGCAGACAGCAGGAGAGACCTTCAGTTCTAAACATTTGTAACAGATTCATTTAAATAATTTGAAGAGATATTATGGGACAAGATGCTGTTGTGAGAAATTGGAATCCTCCAAAAGGGGTGGTGGTGGTGGTTGTGGGGGTGGTGGTGGTGGTGATTGTCTTCCCTTGTTGCCCTATTAAACTGTCTTTATCTCAACCCATGTTGAGATAAATTTGTTGACATTATGTTGACACTGTCTCACTATCTCTGCTGGGAAGGTTAAAGAGATAGAGAATTCTGAAAAGTCAAAGACTTTCAGGAAAAGTCAACAGTAAGAAGGTTAAACAATGTATTTAGTGATTATGACTGCTAGCATCAAGAGGTTGTATTAGTTCTGTACACTAGTAGGAAAAATAGCCTTGTTTTATGATAATGACATGTAGCAAAGAGATACTGAAAGATGACTACTGAAAACTAGATTATACCTTTTGTTTCCTTTCTGCAGCTAGGAACCTCTGCTTAAGAGAAAGAACTGGCCCTTCAGATATCAAGTAACATGTAGTTGAGGGCTGAGGTAGAGGATTATTTATGATTATTTAATTATGTCATAAGTAATATGGAATGGAAAATGAGTAGCAAAGTGAACCAGTGTGGGGTGACACTACAGACAAACTTGGAATTTTTATATACTATCCACAGGCTATGACTTGGTTCATCTTATACTGAATACATTGCAGTTTTAGCAAATATTTACCCTTTTAGGGAATCACTGCATTTTCTGATTCTTCCCTATGTGTCAAAGATACTATTAAACTTTAACCCACACAGCTGAAATAAAACATATGTATGTTAATAACAGCTGTGAGCAACAATAAGACTACAAGGCTAATGCAAGCAGATATTAAACAAGTTTTCATAGGATTTCTTCAAATTTTAAATTCAACTTAAAACTTTAGTTGCGTATTAAAGCTGTAATACAGAAGTATCATAAGGGCAAAGGTTCCTTCAAGCAATTTACTGACCCTGTAACTGAGAGTATTTGTACTACACCTATAAAAGAGTTCGCGTCGTTTTAACACTGCATTTAAAACTATGATCCCTGTGTTAACTCCCAAGATACCTCATACAGGATGTTAGCTATAGAAGGCTTGGCATTTTTAGATAAAAGCTCCTCTACTATGCAACGAGGAACTAATTGCACACATCACCATTAACACTTCCATCAGGTTCAGTGCTGGTGGTGTCATGATGGGGGACTGTGCAGTGGCACCGTTGTTGCTCCATCCTATTACTCAATACACATCACGGTGTGGTACTATAGAGTGAATAGTCGCTCTAGTAGCCCTACTCTGAGAAAATTACCCTAGAATAAACCCTCAGGAATCGAAGCACAGATCACAAATGACGTTAAATCAGATTTTTTCTTTTTCTTTCAGATTCTACTCAGCCCTGAACAATAAATACAGAAGTAGAAAAGCACAGCAGTAAGCACACAGCAAGAATACCACTTGCAAGGGGGAGGCAGTTCTGTCAAAACATTCTGTTTACCTTTTCCCCATTGTCTCAATTAATGCATGACAGTCACATCAACTTACGGGAATGAACAAAGTACCAAAAAAAGAAAAATTAATTTCTGTTAGTTTGATATTAAACTATGGGTTTCTGATGTAATTCCTTATGGGAAACATATGATACTTTGGGTTCTTTTTCTGTCCTCTCTTTCCTTGTCTCTCAGAATGTATCAAAGGTAGGTCTGACTAAGTTGCTTATGCCTCAGGAACATGTCCCACTCATTGCATGTTTCCCAGCCACACATTCCTTATCTGTGATCACTCTGCAAGCTTTTTGGGGTGGCAACTGTCTTTACTTTGTATTTGTACAGGGTCTGGAAGAAAGAGTCCCCTAGGTTATGCCCACTGACAAGTCTAACAGGAAGGGGCCTTAATGTCATCTTGCTACCTCCCCTTGAATAAATGAATGTTGAGATAAGGAGAAGATCACCTGGGAAATTGTAGATTTGTAGATTCAGCCTTATAAAATGTTTTTAGAGACGCTCATAAAGACTATGGCTCTCTCTGGTCATTTCTGAACTCTTGCTTGATTCACTTCTTTAAACTTGTTATGACTAAAACTGTGTCCATCTATTACGTTTTACAGTGTGGTTCTTGTTAACATTTCTGACCATAAGCTCACATGTAACACTTGGAAAATACTTTGCAACGTAAGCTGTCATTCTGAATTCAACTTCTTAATCCCATTTCCTAATAATTTAAGCACTTTCTACATATAGAGTCCTAATTTGAATTTCTGGCTGCCACTACATGTTTACTGCATTTAATGAGCACTTAGATCAGGAACTGGGAAGAGGATGCAGACAGTCTTACATGGCACAGTCCAGACGGGTGGAAAACTGTAATCACAGTTTAATTTGGGGTTGGGGAAATAGGACCGTATTTATGCTACCAATCTTGCAGTGAGTTTCAACAACTCTGAATTTGGCACAAAGTTAGTAACAGTTCACGAGCTTCATATTTCTGGCTTTATTGCTTTTTTGTCTAGCAGCTAATGTAGAAGCAAAGTGTTCTGTGAAGTCTGCTGTGCCTTTTCACTTGCCTCAGTTTGTAGCATGTACTAATTCACTCTATGAACATATAAAAATATTTCATAGAGCAGTGATGGCTCCTAGGTAGAAGTACCTATTCCATTTAAATTCTGAAAAACAGTAATGTTTAAAGGCTTAAGCCACGACAATGCATTGTTGGAGTGGGGTTATATGACTGGGAGAAATCAATTTCACATCATATTCACACAGTGCAATTTTCCTAATGGAAAAAAATGATGTATCATTATGTTGCTCAAGTAGATATTGTTTTCAGCAATAAAATAATTCAGAAAAAATGCAAAACCTCACACCTGAGGGTATGGGTCACTTAAAATTAAGTTTTACTTTTCAAATTGGTACTCAGAAAACCGCATTCATATATACCTGAGCTAAACAATAAACTTCTCTTTCAGTGATTCACTTATATTTCTTCTAGCTATCATTTTCCTAAAATTGGTAAGCACCAAACACATTTGAAGACCTTGCAAAATTATACTGAAATTGGTACGAAAAAGGAAGCTGTGTTCTGACAGCTGAGGTCTGGGTGCTCCCATGGATGACAGATTTGCAGGTTTTTTCCAGTGAAGATGAAGGACCTTTGGGAACAGCAGGAGTCATTGGACATCCTGAACATTTACAGGAAATGTCACATAGCTGAAGTAATTTTTCTTGCTTAAATTTTACGAAACTGAAAATTCCTGCCTTTGGATATAGGAACAACCCGTGTTGTCTTTTAGCAACCTTTTCTTCCTCAGCTGCACAATGTTCCTCTGCCTGGTCACACGGTCTTACTTGAGTAAGACTGTTCTACAGCTTACTTTTACTTAAGCCAATCCTGGCAGAATACTCTGCAAAAAACAAGTCCCTGGCACATTTCCAGTAATGGCTGAGCTCACTATAGGAGCTGCTTTTAAGATTTTTAATCTGAATTTCAATTCTTTGTAACCAAGTATCAAGACACTCATTAGCTCCACTGAGTGTTATTTGCTTTTCTATAGGAATGAATATAAAAAGACTTCCAAACCTCCCCCATTGTTTGCTGAAGGGCAACACAGAATAATGTCCACAGGATTCTTGAACCTGTGGACAAGAGAGAGAAGATTTGGCAGATTCTGTCATTGCAACACCTCCTCAAAAGCAAAGAAAGGCAGCTGGGATGAGAGTAAAGCTCACAGATAAGGGAGGATTGAATAAGCTAGTCCCACCAAAGTTACAAATAAGACAAATTAAAAACCTTTTATTATATTTAGGCTACATTTTTCCTGCAAAGTGAATCTCATGTTTGTGATATTTGCAGCTGCTCTGTGATCGGAAGGGGAATCTCACAAACAATGCTGGTTAGTGCACAAACAATGCTGGTTTCTCTAACTAACTAACTAACTAAAGGAGAGCAATAAAAACAGAATATAGAGGTAAACGTTTAAAACTTGTGTTTAAGTGTAAAACCATACTTTTGTTTTAAATATAAAGTGTCAAATATGAGCTCCCCATGCCCTAATGATTGCTGCTTTAAAAAATTGATCAATTCCAGTTCACATTTAAGTCAATTAGGAGACTTATATCATGAGAATTGTATTGAAACCCAGAAGAAATGCCAACAAAAATAAATTCCAGTTTTGTTACATTGTGTGAAATAGCGTTTTGTTACAAGTACATTATACTGATTATGTTAACACTTGATACTCTATTTGACATAGATGAACAAACTAGTACATTGAAAAAGCATTTTACAAGAAAAGATTAGGCACACTCTTTTAGGTACTCCAGATTTTTTTCCTCTATTTCTCCCTCATCTGAAAAGACTCTTCCAAACTCCCTCCCTTCAAATGTGTTTGATTAAGCCTTCAAAAATGTCATTACCCTTACTTCTCCTGGAAATTATCCTTCTCACTTGATATGGTCCTTCTCTGAGGCTCAGACCCTTGACTGATTGCCCTGACGGCTGGCTTACACAACAGGAAAGTAAAAAGCACACATTTTTTTCTGAACTGTGTGCCTTCTCCTATGTGGGGAAAGACAAAAGAGAGGGACGAAACCAATATTGAATAGTTTTGTAATTTGTTCAGACGCAGGGAAATTCTCTCCCAGCACCAGGAGCAGAACTCAGAAGCCATCTTCTAATCAGCATAGTAAAGCTGGCCTCATTATTCTGCCTCTATTAATTTGTTGCTATTGGTATACTGGCATTGTTGCTGTGGCACCTGCAACTCATGAGGCTAAATTATAAGACCAGCTGTTTCAACAGCAACGTTATGGGCCTGAGACTTTATGAAAACTCAGACTAAAATTTTCATATTATCTTAGCCTGGCTCTCCAGGGTTGCCTTTCTGTTTATCTCCTCACAGGGCAGAGGCAGCCGTATGTAGAGTGAGATTGTGATGGCAGGAGGTACACAGTGTGCCTCTCCACCTCCACGTTCCTCAGGAAGGAGACGCAGAAAAGGAGCATGGTCTGATCCAAACAACTCTTCAGAGGGAGTTCTCTGGAGCATCAAGGCACTTGATAAGGCAACTTGCACAGAGGCTCCTGCAACTGTAGCAAACAGATCTGTCTAAAACAATTCCAAAGCAAATTTTTAAATGCCAGATACAAGACCAGTCTCCTCCAAACCACTCTCCAAATAAATTTGCTCTTATTCCAACCCACCTAGCCAGTTTGTATCAAATCTTATCATCGGTAAGCACAGGACACATGTACTCCAGCAAGTAGAACGGCCCAGGAGAAGTGCATCTTGTGCCCAGATCTTCTTGCCCAAACTATGTGTGAGGTCTTTTATCATTCTAGTTCTAGTGCACTGGATCCCCATTAGGAACTGGACTGCATCGAGTGTGCTTCTGGAGTGAAGCGCATTAGTAAAGTCTTTCAAATTATTCAAACAGCTTCAGGTTCAGTTTGGCACATGCAAGTTGTGTCACCTAATCACCCTTTCTTTCTCTGGCCGTAGCTCTGTGAAGGTAATAAAGAACTCGTATGTGGTCCTTGACAGCCTTTGAATTGGTACAGCATCATTTCCTTTTTTGTGCCATCTGACACAACCTTCTCATTCATTCTCAAAAATAATTTCCCAAGAAATGAGTTTTGAGTCTTCTTTGAAATAAGATCCCCTTGCTACACTTCAAAGCCCCACTCAGCCTGGAGGTCTGCGCTGCAGAGTTTGCTTCAGGCTTGTTTTGACTCCAACCTGAATACAGCTAAAGCAGAGGAAGAGGTTCACAGGTGTAATGAAACAGACCTTGCAAACCTCCAGAGTTCCTTTTGGCATTTAACTTATCATCTCAGGAATGAGAGCTTTACATGAGTGACAAGCTTACTCAGCAGCTGCTCTAATGATTTCCTTTCTGAGGCATTCAAGACATACGGGCAATATAATGGTCTTGCTAGATGGATTCTTTTCCATCATGAGGAATGAGAAAGCTCAGGAAATAGCAAATTATTGAAGTGGTTGTCTGGCATTTCAAAAGGATGGAAAATGTTATAGGGACTGACATCTAAATACAGCACAAAATTTGAATAGAAAAGGGCTTCTTAAGCTTTATGCCTCACTTGGACATTTGAGGATTATGTGTTTTGAAATCTTTTTTATAAGCAAAGAACCTTTCTTGTATACAGTAGCAGCAGCATTTCTGAGCAGGTTTCTGATTGCTGAGACCGGCTGAGAAATCTGAAGAGCTTTTGTATTGATAAAAGGATCCCTTTTTTTCCTAACCTTGTTAGAAACCTTGTCAGAAACCTTGTCAGTGCAGCTGGAGAACTTGCATAAGAACATCTAAAATGATGGAGTAAATCACTACAGGAGTAAGTTGAAAAAACTAGGACTTCAAAATCAAAACTATAACTTCCTATTTCTTAACAATCACCCTCAGTCTTAAAATATTAATTTAGGAATGATGGAAAGTGAAATGGTTTATATCACTTCATCATTAAAGATTAGCAAAGTCTCCAAAGCAGCAGTAACAAGCAAGCAGTTTTAAAAAATTAATACCATTTAGCAAAAAGGTTATTAACCAGCAAGTTTTCTCGCAAAAAACACTTATCTACAAGAAAAGTGAAATTTATGGTTCCATAGGGAAAACCTTGCAGATCCTGTAAAAAAAACCAAGAAAACCCACAGGAAAGAAAAAAACACCTTAAAGAATCTAGGACTCCATACTAAATTCAATGTTTTAAGCTCTAGGGCTATTCAAGATTTGTCACACATACTGTACTTATGATTTAGGCACTATTTTCTCCCCTGCATCCTCCAGCCTCAAAGAAAAAGCAACATTGCTTAAGAGCATGTTCCTTTGGTGGAGGAGATAGGTATGGACTTATTCAAGAATTCAGGTACATTAACTACGTGCAATTACTCCAAAGTTACCTTATTTGCTTGACGACTATGTAAGCATCAGAAGTCATAGCTGCAATCTGTGGCACCTGCCTGAAAGTATAAACAAACTCCCTGCACAGACGCAGGCACCGAGGATGTTAGCAGGCAGAGCAGAGCAGGATGAATTTTGTGTACTCACGCTGGGCTGAAACACTGAACAAAGACTCAGTATACCTTTCGGTTTGATAGATCCAGGTTCTGATACCCTTCACTCAGACTCAGGGCAAGTTATGTGGAATAAGGTACTGTAAGATGAGTGAAGGTGTGAGAACAGAGCCCAAGCAGCACACGCAATGTCACTTGGCAGCGGACTGTGGACACCAGAATAGGGCTGTACACCATGGAGGGAACAGGTGCCCTTTGAACGCTTCAACGGGATGTCCACTTCATAATAAATACATGACCTGTGTTGTTGACACTGCAATACAAAGCGCTACAAAGAGGAATGAAGAGAAATATTCGTGCCAAAAATTTACCTGGTGAAAATAACTTGATCATGCAGAAGCTCAGCTTCAGCTGAGCAAGTCCTTCTCCAACACACCGATACAATTCAAGAATAAATTTTTAGTCTTGCTTCTGATGGTTTCTTTCACTTGTCAAGAAATGTTAATGAATGGGATGTTTCTTTCTTATTTTGTAAAGTTATTTAAAGGGTTTTTGATATTGAAATAAAGTAAAAAATTACATATGTTTCATTAAATCTAAGGTTCAGTTTGTTTCATTTTGGTGAATGAGTGTAGTGATGGTATTTTCTATCAGATTACTAAAGTATCAGTTTTTAAAAAACTAAGAAATACAATTTATTTCCCTAACATGACTTTTAAGCGTGCAGATAATACTTCCACTATTCAAAGGGACATTAGTGATATATTAGTCATGAAGCTGAGTAACATTTTCTATTCAGGCAGGATGGGGTTTTCCCCTGCAACCAGGTGAGTGAAGTTGCATATGCCTTGTCTGTATAGATCTGGTAGAATTAATGAGGGTGCTGGTTTGGTGCCAGTGCTCTGACTACTGAGATGAGAGCTTCACAGTAAACTTTGACATTAGCCAAGGAGCATGCCATAGACCTCAGCACTGTACTCAGTGATGCTCATCACCAGAAGATTTAATTTTAGCCTTTGGGCTACTTCGGCTTCTCTTTCAGAGTTTTTTGTTTTCCTCAAGCCACGTGGTACAACCTGTTCCTGCAAGTCGTATTGAAAAATCTGTTTGTACTAATTGTTCCATGCCAAAGCCAATGTCTGAGAAAGTCTGCGAAAGCCCCTGTCACACTGAGGTGTTTTATTTCACAGAAAGTCCCTTTAAACATCATTTTTGATACAAAGGGAAAGTGTAATTATAAAGGTTGACAACTGAAAGATAAACAGAATAGAAAGACACATAAATGTAGTAATAGATTAATATGGATCGTTATAGTAAATAACAATGTTATATTCATGCCACAGTTAAAAAATATTGCAGCTACTTTACCCTGAAAAGCTTACATACCGAAGAACAGTGGTAGCTGTTTTTAACCTATGGAGAACAGCACAGTTCATGTTCAGAGGAAAACGTGCTTTGGTGATGGGTACTCAGTGAGATAGCTGAGAATTCAGGACCTCCAGGAAGATGTCAATGAAATATTTCAGCTTAAAAATAGCAGCTGCAAAAAGTATTGACCGGTTCTAATGTATGAGGCCTCCCACCACCAAGTTGGCTGCAAGTCCCACCAAACCAGCCATGCTTATTGACTCCACCTGCAGTCACCATGAGCTAAGGGAGCTGTTTGCAGAAAATCCAGCCCACCAGTCTTTTCTACTCCTATACAAGTACTAGGGTACTACTCTCGCTAGCTACTAATATGATGCTCTACAGACAAAACACTCTGGCAATTAATATCTTGAAGCGGAAGGAAAAAGTCATCATCTTCCTGCTAGCTTACCCTAGCTACTGGCCTTCCCACAGGGCTCAGAACAGTTCTTCAGTGTCAAGTTCAGCGCCTTGATTAAAGAGAGAGACATATTTCCACAATCCTAAAGCTCTGACACTTAGTATGATAAACTAATATTCCTTTCTGGCAAGTGTTTTTGCTTTTTCAGACTTAATCAGATAACAAACCAGTACTTTGTTTCAACAATAGGAAGACTAGATCTGACAAGCTGTTGTTCTAAAAATGAGTCACTGTCTTATTATTCTTATTTTGAGGCCTGAGGACAAAAATATGCCATTCATTCACTATAGGCATCCCAATACTCTCCCCATCTTCTAAGATAAAAGCCTTCTCTTTTTTTTTCATCATTAACATGCTTTGGGGAAAAGTCTTCCAGTGACTTATTATGACCAACATGTTGCAGGTTTTTGATTTCCCTCTGAGGCCATGAGGAGGGAAAGGATGAGTAAACTGCTTAAACTGTCAATCAAAGCAGCCTGGAGCCAGCTCCAGCATCGCTTATATACCAAGCCAATACATCAGTGTGCAGGTAAGGGTGTGGAAGATAAATTTCCTCCAGTGTCCACACCCTGGGTTGCTGCTGTTTGGACTCTGCTCTTTTCCAGACACGCATTGCAGACAAACCAAGTATTGACACCTTGTACAAAGGTCTCTTGGCTTTAGTCCCAATCACAGCATAACAGCATGAAAGGAGAAGACAGTCTTCATTTTTATCCATAGAACAGTTTGTGTAATTGACTTTTAAATACCTTTTTGTTCTCCAGGTTTCCATTTTAACCATTTACTATCCACTGTTTATTGCTGAGCAATTGTTCTCTGAGGGCATATGGTAGGTAAGAAGGATTCAGTTTCCCATGTGGCTCCGTAATGGTATTTATAATTTACAGCCTGTGAAATATCTATGGGCAGTACAAAGAACATTCAAGCAAAGCATTGCTTTCCTTGCTTTTCACCTACTTTGAGTAAAATCCAACTATAAACAATGCCCACAATTGTGACAAATTTGGGTTTTTTTCAAATAAATTTTAAGGATACTAGAGAGTATCACTTTGAGAGGAAAAAGTTGAAAGACTGAAGAACCATTATTACCAGGCTGCCTATCTGGGCATCTCCAGCCTCACATTTTCTCCATGAAACGTTATTTGAGAGTTATTGGGAGAAAATTAGAATATCTGCAAAATACTTTGCTATAGAGCAAATGAAAAGCTTAAGAGGACCATCAATTTACTGCACAGGTGGAATGAGCAGGGAGGTATATATCTTGTAATCAAAACCAAGCTGAAGTGTCCCATATCAAAACGCTGAAAAAAAATAAGCTAAGCACAGACAGGGAGATCCTGTGCTAAAAGGCTGGTGTATGGATCTCTGCAGATCCGTACCCAAACTTTTTATAATGGTTTTGGAGATTTGAAAAGCATTCATTTTGTTTGAAAAGCAATTTGAAAGGGCTATATTTACCAGCTATAGCTTGCTAGAGACCTATGTCTATGTGTAGTAACAAATTTGTCGAATTTTAATAGCCTCGTCTATCTAAAAGCAAACACTGAATTCAATGACAACTTCAACATTGAAGTCGCTAGCCAGACAGAGCAAACTTAAAGTCTTTGCTTGCCAGTGATCTACCTTTTGTTCTTAGAAGACTGATTAACTTGAAGTGGTCAGATTGCAAGACTAATAGCACTTAAACACACAGTCCTATTTCTAGACTCTGTCAGAGCAGCAGTATTTGTTCCTCACTTTTCCATTTTCAGTTTACAGAAAATTTTAATAAATCAAATAAAAGGACATTTTAATTGCTATTGACAGCTGTTCTATTCCACTGTAGAATCTTCTGTAATATTGGAAGAATAAAATACCAAAAAGTATATCCCATATCTTTATTTTCTCTATATCCACTGGTACAAAAGTGACAAATTCTTGTTAAGTGCTATCAACACCGGTCTCGTGTTTTTGTAAGAATAATAATGATAAAATGCCTTGTTCTAAGTTGTCTTTTTTAGAAGTCTTCAAAGTTGTGGTGTAAAATACTTTACTCAAATTCTAAGCTATGTCTTATTCTTCGTTGTATGCAGGAGTTAAGATTATGCAGTAATTTATACAAAGAACTGTATTAAAAATCGTAACGGTAAGACAACCACAGAGATTCAAACCAATACTGTGGAAACAGAGTGGAAAAACAATATGCTACAGATGACAGGAAGTTAATAAAATACTTTAAATGTCACAAAAGCCCATTATATCTTTTAAAGCCAAATGTTTTTTCTAGTTGTTACTGGAACACTTTTCTGTCCTCAGAAACCTTCTCTTTTTCCATGTCCATATCCTTATCACGTGCGAAGCACAGCAAACCTCCTGCAGACCTTACAACTTTTGCCTGTAACAGCACATCAGAAGTCCAAGGGTCATCTTCATACATAATGACTGACAAAATGTAAAAGGTAGAGGTTCTCTTTTCCTTGAAGCACATAAACCTCACAACTACCATCGGCTCTTTTAGACCTTAATGCTATGAACCAATAGTTAAATATTAATTTATTATTAATGAATAAATTTTGAATACGGTTATATAGTTCTGCAGAATCCCTCATCTCCACTGATTTGCTGAAGCTATGTTAATTTGCACAGCTGAATATTTAAGGATCAAAGAGTGTTAAGAGCAGCTGGGTTTGGGTCAGGCCAGAGGTCCATTCAGCCTGGTAACCTGTTTTCAACTGTGGCCATTAGCCACTGGCTAGTGGCTAGCTAGAAACTAGCTCTAGCTGGAGTTTTTAGCTAGAAACTAGAGGACTAGCCTCTTTAGTAGGAGAGGCAGCCAAATGAGCACCTTAAAGAAATCCACTCAGTATATCCTGTTGAGAAGATTCTTTCCTCAAAGTTCAGGAAACGGAGTAACTCATGAATCTATTGCAATCTAACCATAGATTCACGTACTTCAGAAGGCTTTGGTGTTTGTGCAAAGGCTTAAGTGGCAAGCTCTTTGAACCCTTGGCAATTTGTTCCAGGGTTTATATTTCTTCAGTGAAAAAAGGTTTTTCCTTATTTCTCCTTTTATTTCACTAATCATACCTAAGGAGGCCTCTGTACATGTTAGTACAACATGGAGGAAAGCCATCCAAGTTTCAGCTGCCGAACGTCTTCTCTGTCTTTTAAAACTCTGTGTGAAAGTTAAAAATATAAATAAAAATTGTAGTAAGAAAATAGGAACTTGTGGTTCTCACACAAAGTAAACCAGAAGTGTAAAATAATAATCTTTGCATGAATGTAATGTCAATAGCATGACAATACTAACAAACTTGAAAGAAGAATTCAGCTCTGCCATCAGCAGAATTTGCAACCACCTCTGCAGCAAAAGGGAGGAAACTGCAAATGTTCATGTAGGTATTTCTTGATCCTGTGCTGATTCTAAGATACAGTCTTGACTGATTTCAAATAAAGATGCAGGGAACCTACGTCTCCCTATGTAACATCTTACAATACCTTGTTTTTATTTAGAATGAAATAATATTATTGATAAGGTGATTCCATTGAAGATGGTGGTTTGCCAGAGATGAGTTTTAGCTAATACTTTTAGCAACTATATTATAACTCAGTTCTGACATTTTGCAGTTTATCTTGTCTTGTTAAAAAACTAGCCATTAGGCAAAATAGTGAGTGATTATTTTACTTTCTTTGAAGTGAGAACTGAGAACAAAAGATGGTAAATTGCTGGTCACCATGGATACCTGCTCCTTTCATCATACAGGTATTTTTATGAGATTTACTTTGAGGCAAAAGTGTAAATTACCTGGTAAGACACTGTTCTTTGGGGAAAAAAACAAAATTGTTACCTCTCCCTTAGCCTCAAGAAAGCAAGTATAAATTATTTTTCACAATGTGGTCAATGGCAAAACTCTCGGGTGTATGGGGTGAGTTTGTAGAATTTCAAACTTTTGAATCATTTGGCAATTGTCTTTTAGATTAAAAATTTCTGTATACCAAAATTATCATTACTGTTAGTTTGCAGGCGGTTACTAAAAATACACATTGTTGCGCTGGGATTTGCAAAATCTCAGCATAAACCAGGTTACTTCCTAATGCAAACCTATAACATTAACAGGGAATCTGACAACATCCCAGTGATACTTGCTGTGCTCTGGAGGACACTGCAGCTCTATGTTTCAAGCTGCTGTGCCTACATGTAAGTGGACACAGTTTCTGTCCCACGCTGCTCACAGATGACAGATGGAGGAAAGGGAGAATTATTTCTGTTTGTCACAAGCAAGGCTCTAAAATGGAAGGGTATAGATCCTCTAGAGTAGTTGGATATGACTGCACTTGGCCATACAAACCAAATCTCAAAGGTATTTTGGCATTGTCCAAGACTGTCTCACAATTCATGAGCACGGGTACCCACGGGTCTTGAAAAAGAGAGTGAATTAGGCCAAGTTAGTCAGGGGCAAATGACAGAAATGGTACAATGCCTATGACTGTGCAGCTCACCTAGCCAGAGTATTTCTCCCCGGGCTGAGAATTTCCAGCTGCTGAACCTTTCCAGAGGAAACAGGCTGGCAAAAGAGAAGTATTCAATACATTTAAAAAAGAGTGAGAGATTGACTACAGAATACTGAATGTCCTACATGGTGGACAGATCTCCCATCTGGATGCCAAAGAAGCTGGCTTGACCCCTGCTCCAGATCAACCCTGCTATACTACATGAATCCAGGGTTTACTGTGTTTACTACAGCACTCACTTAGGAGAGCAGGTCCCAAAGGCAAGAGAGGCAGGAGGACATCTCACGCAAGGGTAGCAGATCAATAGATCTGTGGCTTGAATTTGGGGTGGGCTGGACACCACTGAGAAGAGTATGTTATCATCTTTCCCAGTGGAGCTCTTCTCTACTCATAGTGCAGTTTATGGAAGTAATTTGAAATCGTACAGCCCAGCACATTATTCATCTTTGACTGAAAGTCTCTTTTGGTAGGGTGTTTGTTCAGTCTGGTTCACACTGGTACAGTTTGGGCAGATAGCTTTCTCTCACCAAGCAGATCTGTTTTTGCAAATGCACATCAATGGAGAAATGCAAACTTTTCTTCTTTCTCAGATAACTGAGGTTTACTGGGGCAGACCTACCAATTCAACACTCATGGACTTGATGTTCTGAGCCAGATCTTCAGCTCTTTGAGGTCAATACAGTTTTATAGCTTTTATATAAGCTATGAACTACCTGTCCAGTGAGAAATCAAGTCTGAAACATTCATGTTGACAGGACCTTAGGTTCTGTACAATTAATGTTTCTCTTTTTCTGATATCTGAACAACTTGACATTTGAGGTCTTTGCACTGATTGGAACAGGAATTTTTGCTTTCTGTTGATGCCAGCTGCAATTTTTTTTGTTTACTTCAGTGCAAGGAGGGTCTCAATCTAAGGATCTAGAGTATCAGAATGACATTGCCTGAGTTGAAGCAGATATATTTCAGAATTAATTGGACATTGAGCATATATTTTAATATTACATTTTGATTGCTCTCTTATTAACCACTCCATTCATTCACAAGATGTTCCCTCTGTAAAGGTTATTCTGCACTTGTCAAAAGCTAACCTTAACATTGTGAATCCATCTTTTTAACCTCTGTACTCATTGCCAGCTCTGTCCAATTATCATACCAGCAGAGGTAAGTGTTGCTCCTTTTGGGAAAAGTCAATCTGAATATTCTAGAAACAGAAACACTTCAAGTGAAGACAGCATTATTTGGAAACATATAAATAGAAGAGAGTTCTCGAGTTTCCTAAGCTGTAAGATTTATGTTTAAAAGATGGTTTTATAGAAAAATATTTGGACATGAGAAATGGCCAATTTTTCATCAGGAAAAAATTTTCCAGAAAAAAAATAAAGTGTCCCAACCAACAGTAAGTAGTTATAAACATTCGCTTCCTGTTAAAGAATAACATGTTTTTTAGCAGCTGACAGTTTCCCTGGTAATATTTTCAGTACAAGAGGTTTACTTATTTCTAGTATAAATTATCCAACTGGAAAAGAAGCAGAACCTGTTAGCCATGCGTAAACAGCATTGTGTCAGTGCATGAGTAATGCCACAAATCCTTTCTTATTTTGTTCACAGAAGGGCAAAAATCAGATGTGTGAATGATAAGGAGGGTACAACACACTGTAAAGCGAATTTTTAAAAGGTAGGTCTCATGCTGCCTTGTGTGAAGAACAAGTTTTACAATGCGCTTCTACACAAACACATTTACCTAATTCCAGGACTCTTGCTGTTTCCAACCCTGGAAATACCGATCCCCGCGTGCATGGTACGGATAGCTGCTTCATACAAACAGATTTCCACAGACCACCTTATCTTCTTTACCAGCTGTATATAGCCTTTTACATCACAGTGTATACAAAGGCAGGCAAACTTGATTTCCATCATTTTGGTATAGAAAAGAGACTGTACGTGGGCAGCATCTGTGCACGGTGAATGAGACATAAATGAGGTAAGTCTGAAAGCCCTCAAAGTAAATCTCTTTTATATTCTATATCTAAGGCTAGCCCTCCTCAAAACTCACTGGAACCCTTAAAGTCTCCGTTATTGTTTATTTTCCTCTGCAGAAGACAGAGATCAAGGAGAGTAAACAAAAGTATTAATTAATAAATAAGAGTTGAGGACATTTGAAAACACACAAAAAATCAAATTGCAGAATATTAAAAAGTGCTTGGCAATATGATAATATGGTAAACAAATGCCACTATCAATCATTTGACATGAGGGACATTGCATTTGACTGTTTTCCTCCTGGATTAATAGAGTACTGGGAGGCAACTGTAGAAACACTCCATCAGTCCACATGCAAGGTGATAAGATGGACAATGACAGAGTGCACGCAGTCAATGGATGGGGGGCAACGGATGATAGAAGGCTGGGGAAAGAACTGATTCCTTTCATTTTCTTTTATCTCAATTGGAATACATCACACTGAGATTCAATGGGCGTATGAAATTAGATGAAGTTCAATGGTGATTTTTACAGGTGCATAGAATTTCTGTCCCCATAATAGAGTTTATTAGTTTGTTACGAGCTTGTTTTCTGTTGAAACGTGCAAAAAAGAATGTTTTGAAAGTTTTGATTTGTTTGTGGTTTCAAATTATGAAGCAAATTCCTAAACAAGGCATTTTAACCTTTGAAGATGTAATGGTTTTTATTTTGCTCTGTTTTGTTTTAAAAAATGAAAATCAAGACCCTCATAACTAGTGAGAAACGGCTAATTAGTCAATACAGTAGCTAGCTTCAGAAGAGGTATAGATTTACTAATGAAGCTACGGGGGTCTGATGTCCTTCTTCACAGCTATATTGGCAGGACCCAGCATGTTGCGCTGAATGCTAGTTTCCTGATGTAGAAATGTCTGCACAACTGCACCGTTCTGCAGCACTGCCATACTCCCTGAAACCTGATGGGTCTTCTAGTCCAAATCAGATGTGCTCACCAGCTAGCGTCCATCTTTAAGACAGTAATCTTAGGGTTGTTATTGTTTTAGGAACTGGTATTGTCCAAGACAAACAAGTAAGTTTTTACAATTTGAGATGACTACCACTCCAGGATATTCTTATTTTACTTGGTTATCAAGCAGAACGATGTCCATCTCTAAATTACGACTTAGAGAAATACACCATACACAGATATTTGATTCCTAGATTTACGCTGAAGTAAAGTCCGTTTTTTCCTTTCTATAAGGGTATAGGTGGACCCTATGTTTGGAGACAAAACACTGTTCTGTGAGGGGATTAGCTCAATCTTGCTTCTACGAAGCATGAAAGGAGCTTGCTGTATGCAGTGTTTGATACACTTTGACTTTTCAGGCTACTTATGGACTGGAATATAAAAATCTCTGTGCAGAATCTTCTCACTTTGATGCTTCTGGTTTGCACTTTCATTTATTTTAGCTGTCTCCCTGACGTCAAATGCTCTAGTGCAGAGCAGAGACTGCTGCACAAAAAGGCATCTGACAACTTTATGATGACAGGTTCTTTCCAATTTATATCCTGTTTGTTTTATTGAGTTTAGTAATTCTCACAGAGCATGTGAGGGCATTCCAGCCATGATCGTTTACTATCGCTTTCTGTGTTTCTGTAATTTCATTAAGTGTAAACACAGCATTAGAGAGCTGCCATTTCAGAGAGCAGTTGAGGGCATGGCTAGCCCACAACACACATGTTAAGGCTGCAGGACTGAAGCAGAATCCGGCTTAGTGTGCTCTACAGGTAGAAGAGATTAAAACTGCAGAGCTGCACATTGATGGTCAGTTTAGGACATCCCACTTCAATAAAAATAGGAGTCAAACTCAGAACAATTCAGAGAAAAAGACCAAGAAGAGAATGTCTGGAGAATAAGATTGCACAAGGTTGAAGAAAGAGAGTTCTTTTAAGTCTAGCCAAAAAACATGCTACCAACCTCCTAATATGTAAAACATTACTGTAAAGAAAGTGGCAAAAAACCTGCCCCAAAATATTCCAAACAGCATGTATCCCAGACTATGAACTCACAAACTAAATGTCATTAAGAGCCCTACCTGGCAAGTTTTAGCAATTTGATGAATACTGTCTCTTTTTCCACCGCTGACATCAGGTAATACAACTTAGTGCATGTACGTGCATCTCTAATCACCAACAGACAATACAGGTGCATTTTGCTCCTTTTCCCCAACCCCCGAGAGGACTCTAAATCCATAGTGAACACAGTTCTCCACAGTTATTTTTTTCCCCATTCATCTTTTCCTGTTATATGCTGCATTTGCATCTGTGTGATCAAAATCTACAATGATTATTCTGGGATACCTGAACCCGTAGTCAGGTTGAGTGAGGTCTAATTTTGCACATGAACATATATGTTAGATGAAACTCCGCTGGATTTTCCAACAAATCACACTTTTCATGAAATGTTTGTGAAGTGCAGAACAGCAATACAGCCAGATAGCTTTCATCTGAAGAAAATGTTAGAAGACCCAGGCTTCCAGCTGCCTTTATTAAAAAAAAAAAAAAGAAAAAGAAAAAAGCCAAGGGCATTGCATTTTACCCAAGGCAGAAAATGCATAAAAGAAAATGAGCTGGTCAATACTGAATGCTGAGCCAAAAGACATCTAACAACATAAAGCAGCCATATCAAAATAGACCCAAAGTCCTACAGCAGGCAGGAGAAGCCATCTAGGGAAGATTTTAAAAGCAGAGCAGTTGTATCGCAGCACTTCCCCAGAGCGGCCTTTCTGCTTCCAACAAGTTGCAGTCAGGAAGTTCCTAAGCAAAAGCAGGCAGTCAAAAATGAGAAACTGGGATTTTTTTCCCTGGTTTTAAGATGTCTGAAGGAAATGAACTGCTTAACTGATAATTAAAACCACTGCTTAACATACCTGCTCTTAGTATCTCAAGTATCTCAAACAATCATCTCATTCATTGTTAAATTTTAAACCGGTTTGTTTTAAATCTATTTTTCCCCTATCTGTCAAGTATGAATGAATGTTTAAAGGGTGAGGTTCTCAAAGTAGCTTCAGCAAGAAAATCACCACCACCACCTCAGGAAAGTCTTATAAGGAAAACCAAAAATCTCACATCTAACACTGAAGATCAACCTTTCTTTCTAAAAATGGACTGAGGATGAAATAAAAACCGAACACATACAAACTTTTTTTAAGATAATGGTAGTTCCCTTGTAATTACACAGAATATTTCTTACATCTATTTATTCT
The DNA here is from genome assembly GCF_964289735.1 of Phaethon aethereus. Classification (NCBI taxonomy): domain Eukaryota; kingdom Metazoa; phylum Chordata; class Aves; order Phaethontiformes; family Phaethontidae; genus Phaethon; species Phaethon aethereus. Next base: position 45,332,858 of record NC_138582.1, on the reverse strand, counting down.
AAATAAGATCATTGAATTGTGAAAGTGTTGTGATTACATATCTATAATCTTTTGAAGTCATAAATAATTTAACCCAGATTTCATCTGGGAAGAATATGGATGTTCCACCCATAACATAGACTATAGCAGTTATATTGGATTAATATTTTAACAGACTCTACCTCACCAGGTTGGGACCCCATGATTTTGAGACTTTACATACGTGCAGTGTCAGTTACTGCTCTGAAGATTTTCTACTATAATACTCAAGCCAGGGAAAAAGGCATCCAAATCCCTACAATACAGGCAAAGAGCCAGAACTCAAATTACTTTCATATGGAAATTCACTACTGAATCAGAAACTGAATGTTGTTAACTGGAAGGGTTGATAAGTGCTAGATAAATGTTTTCCAAAGGATCTTTCCCGAGCCAGTTCCTCAGTTTTGGAGTGATGGAGTAGAATTCTTCATCCCCCTTGCTGGAGGGGTGGGGGGGAGGGATGGGTTGTTGGGGTTTTTTGGGGGGAGAGGGGTTGCTGCAGGAATGATCACTGTCAAAAACTAGGAAAAAAGGTAACAATGCATTAATTTTTTTCTTTTATTTGAAATAACAGAATTGTTGACTTCCATTTGCCATTTGTCATTTTGCAAAGTCTTTTTTGCACAAGAAGGGCTGTTCAAATCTGTGCCATTTACACTTACAAGCATTTTTGCAGCCCTATCATCAAATTGACTTGGTCCTCAGCTCCTCCAATACAGAAAATTCTTTCTTAGCAAATGAAGAGAACGGAGCCAAGTCATTCATCTCCAGAGAAATCACAGCTTTAACAGTTCCATCTCAAATGACATGTTACTGTATTACAAGCAAAGATTAATATATCTTTGTGGATCTATATCTCAGACACTGTCTTGCTGCATTTTATAACATTATTTCATCAAGATCATAAGACAGGAAAACATTTAGGTTTAACCACTAGCCAACAATCCCGCAAGTATTGAAGACTACTTCCTTTCTTCCTTTGCCTGAGAGTTGTAATAAGTCCATTCTAGTACTTATTTCTAAAGACTGGCAAGCATAAGCATGGATTCTTGAGAAAGGGAAGAATAGATTTAGGCTAAGATTGTTAAAGAGTTTTGAATTACTGCAGTTTATTAGGATTAAGCTTCAAAAGGCATATTATTACTAATTTTCTGTGGAGACATACTGTCCAGTGCTCATTTATATTAATATACCATGTATATGTTATTTTTTTATTAAAAAGTCTTCTAGAAAAGTCTGTGTTGGCCTTAAAGTCACTACCAGACTATATTGAAGACTCTGCTTTAGCTGACAGATTAAACAATCGTGTACTTGCCCCGCTGCTGATACTCATCTATGTCCCACTGAAGCCACAGACGTTTTTTGCATGAAACTAAATTAAACCACAATTTTTTCTCTCCCTACCTTCACACACTCCCAGAGGAGCTGTAATTTACAGATGCAGTGGACACATTCAGACAATAAAATGATTATTCACCGGTATTCTCATGCTGCATCTGGCAAATTTGAGCATATGAAATGTGTGGTAGCTGATAATGCTTATGGAACAGATGTCTTTTCACAGTGAATCTGGCAAAAAGTAAAAAAAAAAATATGGATTTTTTCATCTGTTTCTGTGTGATACATTTGATGCCCCAGTGGACATGTTAAGTAACAATTCTTTTTGAAGACTCCTTGAGAACTGGCATCGTGACCATGGGAAAAAAAAGACATATTCTTGGGATGAAGAAAATTCTCATCATTTACAGCCTTAGCTTAATTTTCCCCTTCTAAAAGCTGATTTATCCTAAAACTAACTCCCCAACTTCACCCAAAGTGAACACATTCCCCATTTTCCCTCCAGGCCTCAACCCAAGGCCCAGGAAGGCCTCACTGCCTTCCTTCACTTCCTCAAGTTCACAAGATTTAATTTGTAGCTCTGTTGGACAGGCACTTGCTAATCAGCACCTGTGCAAAGCCACAAGTAATAAGTGCAATAATAAACAGCGTAAGGCCATATTCTGTGGTATCAGAGCACTGATACTCGCTGTGTAGGACACCAGCCAAGCCAACATACAAACCGTTCTAGGTAGTGTAGTGGTTCCACCTCTCAAAAGCTACACTGCTTTTGTAAGAAAAGGCTTTTTTGAAAGGAGGGCTTCTCTATGAAACGACTATTCAGATTCTATTCAGCTCTATTCAGTTTCTATTCTATTCAGAACAGAAAGCTGAGCACGCCTGGGAAGCTCCAGCTCATTGGAAACGTTGCTGAAATGTGGCAGAAATGAAGTAATGATTTCTTAAATATTTACAATGGTATGCCATATCCCTTCGCTAATGGTGTGGTGGATCTCAGAGGCCTGCCCAGTCTCTACGGTTCTCTTATGCTCCCGGTGAAGTTTCAAGCACCGCAAGTATATTTTAGTGACTAGAATTAGCATCCAAAGGAAAAAAGGAGCTTCTTACAGCAAGGTTGTGGGAGCGGAGTAGGGAATATCTTCCCTAATATAACTTGCAGGGGGATGGAGCAAAGTTTTAGAACTTATGTAAAAACTTGAGACTTGGAAACACAGAACATCTTAACACATTAAAAAAAGTGATAAAATGAAAACCAGGAAAGGAAGATAAGCAGATGCCCGGGACTGACAGAAGGGAAAATTTCCAATGAGCCTCAGCTTCACAGGCAAACTCAGCTTCCTGTTCCCATGGAATTTCGATCTGAGTTTCATACAGAAGGTTAAGAAGGTGAGACTGAGAACAGCCATGCCCACGTTGGAGACCAGGACCTGGAACGAACGCTGTTGCCTGCTCAGCCATGCTCCTCCCTGCCCTGTGTCCCTACCTCCCACTCTGAGCCTCTCTGGCAGTTCTGCCTTCTGATCAGCAGCTTGCTTCACTTGCAGCAAAAAAGTGCAAACAGACGCTTTCAGCACAAGAAAGCTTCCAAACCACCTCTTCCACAATCCCAGCTGCTTCCCACACTGCGACCAGCCTGGTTCTTCCGTGCTCAAGCTGCCCCCATTAGCTACTCGCTATACCATTTTCAAGCTGCTCACCCAAGCGTGCTCATCCAGTAACCTCAACAAAACCTTTGCTATTGCAGCTGTCTAAACAATGCACCATTAATGACCTCTAGACTGGTATAATTATTCTGCTGTTCGTTATAGAAAAGGAGAAGTTAATGCTGCCTATTTTGCCATGTTAAAATGTGGCATGGATATAACCCAGACGTACAAGGATCCCACTTCCTGCGGCTGAGATAAATGACACATCAGTATTTGCAAGGAAATGTCAATAGTTCTGCTGGCAAAGAGCCAGGTTTGTCAGTGTTGGATTTCTCACTTGGGTTCATTGCTGACAGACATTGAGTCCAGACCCTATGGCTCCATGCACATGCACACATGTAAGCTAAGCAGTGCCCAGGAAAACCGTCATCTCACCAACATTAATTATCCCTTTTGGAAGCTGAAATAGTTCCACCAGTAACATTTCTTTTTTTGTCACTCTGAAGTTCCCCTGATGTCATGTCTCATTGTGAACTTTCCCTAATGTGATGTCCACTTTGGGCAGCCACTTTTCCCAAAGTAATTTCCTGGCATTGCTAAGCAGAGGACAGGGACCATTCCTGGTGGGCAGCACTACTCAGGCCACCATGATTTGGAGGCAGGGTTTAGCACTAGGAATGCAGACTGTTCATGCCTACTGGCCTCAGTGTCTGAAAAGTAATTAAGAAATCCATATAACAGTTAATTTTCCTCATATGGACACAGAAATTACGCAATGCCTATCCCAAATTAGTTTCGTTTGCCACCATTTGCTGCACTTTGCAAATCAAAGAATTATATTCTAGTGCCTAGGGGGAAAAAAAAGTAAGGAAATTAGGAATTAGATACCCAATTAGACAACCCTCACTTTCATTAGGACCATTTAATGCTTGGGAACAGGGGAAGGGACTGCAGTGTTAAAAAGCCCCAAGCTGCAGTTCTGGCTGGTAGAAAACGTATGTGGTGCAGGAGCCAAGACCCATAAGGTTTCTTCTGGACACTCCTAAAGCTCCACCATAAAATCCTTATGGATCCAAAAGGGCAGCAGCTTAGACAAGCAGGAATAACGCATAAAGCTGTCAGTGTGCCCTGACCTTGAGAGCGCAGCTGTCAATCACCCCTTCCTACCTTAGTGTCTAGTCGTGAGTCAGCAACTCTCCCACCAGCTGCAGTTTCCTCCACAGCACCATTGCTGCTACTCTCCAGCTCTTTAGAGGGAGCAAAACCTTTTGTGTGGGGCATAGTTGTACCTTAAGGGCATGCTAAATTCCGCTTGAGGTACACACCCTTGGGTGAAACCAGCAAAACACAATATGGTTTCAAGCATTTCTTTCTTGCCAGGATCTGAGGCTCAGTCCTTTCCTTCTGTGGAGTGCTGAGAAGAAACAGTCCACTGAAGAGCAACAGTTCGGGGCAACCAGCAGGTGGTTTTAGGTGAAAGGCGGGTTACCCTGAAGATATCAAGGAGTGTAAAAACAAAATAAAAACCTTAAAAAATAAAAAAGTCACAGTATTCACAATGAGGCAAAAAAGGCTGGATGCTTGGTTCTGCTGTAAGTCAGAATAGTTAATTACACACCCATTTTTCAAAATCTTGGCCTGAAACCTGACTTTTTTGGTTTTTTTATATGGCCTGTCAGGTCCCAAGAATAGGTTTAAATCAATTCTTTGCTTGTCAGCAGTGAGCTGTTCATTCCAGGAGAACTTCTGGCTGCCTGGTGCTGTCCAGATTGAGTTGAAGATGTTATGAGTTTCTTGTTTTTTTCCGAGAAAAAAAAAAAACTCTTTTTGGAAGCTCTATCTATGTTAGTGCCACCGTGATTTGAGCTGGAAATGCTTGAACTGTCTTTTTCCTCATCCTATAAAAAGTGCTATCAGCAAAAGGGGCAACATACAGGTTGTCAGACTGCTATTTCTGTATCACCCAGGTCAACTGATTTTTTCCCGGGGCACTGAGGCAGCGCCTCTTGAAACAAGTTGCCTGTGAGACAGTGCTAACTATCTAAATATGCTCTGCTGGCATTCTAATATTATTTTAGTTTTCACAATTAATTGCAAGCCTCTCCCTTCTACCTTGAGAATTGTTAAGTTTCATTTAAACATTAAAACAAACAACACAAGAAGAAACAAAAGGAAAAATGAAAGGACAGGTTATGTCACAGGACACAGCAGAGAGATAGAAGTATTCCGAGGCTGGAGCAGTCCATCTGGCAATTTAGGCATATTAGTCCATCAGCAAGCATATTGCTCTCTGGTGGGAAGGGTATGCTGGAATAATGTATACTATGCAAACTACAGTTACCTAAAGACAGTGCCATGCACACAAGGCTGCACTGGTCTAACCTCCAGCAGCTGGGAATGCAAGTGTTCTTGAAGATATGGTAAACTGAAGAGGAACAGTCAACTTTCAACTTTGGCATAGACCTGGAACTGGTCAGAAAGTTGAAAACGAAGCTGGACCTAGCTACACAGTGGCCTGAGGCCACAAATATATGAGTCACTTACTATAGCAGTCAAACTTGTGACTGCCTGGCTGGAGCCACAGGCAGACAACAGAAGCAACTGGGGTCAGGAAGAAATGAACAATTTTCAGTCAAGGGTGTTCATCACAAAATAGGTAGTAGTATCCCAAAACTTCAGAAACAGTCTTGGAAACATAGATGATAAACAGCACATGAAGAAACAAAGCATGAAACACCAGGTATTGTGCTTGCTATTTGTGTGGTATGCAGCTCAAAGTTAGCATGAAGTGCTTAGACGAAAGGATTTTAGTTTTCTGTGTGAAGTGCCAGTAAGTCTTTGTATTCCAGCTGACTACAAAAATCTTTCAGTAGCCAGCATCTAAGCAGTAAGCTAGGGAGGACATAGGGATTATATCTATATATACAACCCCCCTATATATGTATAAAAGCAGCATGCCTCCTTGTTTATGCTCCCATTTTATGTTTATGGAAGTTATAGCTGCTCCTTTTTCATTTATTTCACTCTTTAAAAGACTTTTTAGTAGATGTCTCTTACAAGGTCGATCTTCTCCCTTTCCCACCCCACAAAAACCGGACTGTGTGTGAGAATTTATCTTCATAGGCACCTTTGCTCCTAACCTTTTCCATTCCTCTCAGCCTACGCATTGCTTTTTTGACAGAATAAATCACTGGACTGTTTTCAAGCATCTCTGAGGTTGAGTTTCTTGATAAAAGAAAGCAGGGGGGAAGAGCTTTTGCTCTTCCGTCCATACATAGCCAATGTATTGCCTTAGAAGTGCTTGAGCATGTTCTTCATGCTTCATGATTTGAACAGCATGTGCCTGCTGACAGCGTTCCTCATTCTAGGAATGCTTTAGTAGCCTAAACGTGGTGATAAACACATCATGGCTATGGGAGATGAAGGCTAAGCAGCAGCCCCAAGACCAGCGCTAGCTAGGCCCCAGCACAGATGGCTGGTTTTGCCAGGGAACAAAACAATTCACAAAGCACCAGTTGTTGGTGGTTCACAGACTGAAAAATTTTGCAGGTATATTGTTTGAACACTTCACTGAAGGGGAAGCAATGGTGGGTGGAAAAGGCATGAAGGGCTCAGCAGGAAAACCTGACTCTCCCAGACTGATAGCTTGGGCCTAGCAAATAATGTAAAAAAAAAAAAAAAAAACCCACACCATGTGATTTCACCATTATATCCAGTAAGCAATATTTGCTACTCTGCCCAGCTCCCTGATTTTGATTTCAATAAGCTTTTCTGCAGCAGGAAGCTTTTCTTCATCTTCATCCCCAAACAGTCCCATTGACTTTTTCTGTTTAAATCTCCTTGGTACCTGTGTATTTAAAAGATATTCATAATTTGCACTATTTCTTAAAGAAATATCTTCAATAATAAAATTATTTTCCTGTAAAAGTACTTACTCAGTATGAAATATTAGTGTCTCCCTACTCATATGTCATGTTTAATGCAGTGAGTCAATGGTTAAGAATAAAGGCTCACCAGTAGTTCTGCTTAGGGTATAGTTGCACTCTAAGTTACCAAAGGCCAAAGTTCACTCTTTTACCTTTAAATAAGATGTAGCTTGGCAGTGGGAACTTGTGGGGCCACACTGTACAATCACTTGAAAACCAAAAGATAGCCAACAGCCACAGCTGTAGAACTGGACAGAACCAAAAGAGAGAAGCTGCAAACCTCCCAAGCTGGCTTTCCTCCTGAAAGCAACATCACCACACTGAATCTTGAGATAACACTCAATAGACTCCACACTCATAGAACCTCTTCAGGCTATATGAGCTTTGATGCAGTCTTTCCTATAAAAAGAGGACACTTATGGGTAGTTTCTAGATAGTTTCAATGAAGGGCAGATACCTTTCCTCATAGCCAGCTGGGTACTTGTCCCACAGGGAACAGAGAGTTAAATGACCTGCTTGGAACAGGGAACAGTCAAACCCAGAGACAGGATGTAAGCCAGTACCTACTGGACTACTTGTGGCGTCATCAAGAATAATGTAGGTACAGTGTGTGTACAAATTAGGAGACTATAGGAAGCAACAACTACCAACCAGCAAGTCTTAACTGGCTCCTGCCAGCCCTTTAAACTCATGGTGAAGGAAGTTAAAGGCTATAAAACCTGAGATACAGGCAGAGTAAGAAGTAGATTTTATCCATGCAGGCTCTACCTGCACATTCATGTGCAAATGTATTTTGGGAAGTTTTCTTTAGAACAGCGAAGGATAGTCAGGCATACCCAGAAGTCACATCCTACTGCACTAGGAAATAAGGTTTTGTTTGAAGTGAGTTCCCTGCACCGCTGATAAATGGACTCTATGAGAGCACGTGTTTGCTGTTTTGAAAGAACCCCAGTAAAATCATTTGGGTTGTAAAGTCCATTCAACAACATATGTTCAGTTCTTATGTTTAGGAACCGAGGATTTGCCATAGCTCTCTACTATAAGCTCTGAGGTGTGCTTAAATTTTAACTGGGTTCTCCATTTGATCCTCCTAGAGAAAGAGTGTGGAGATTCCCTGCTACCCTTATATCCTAGACAGAAGGCGGGGGGGGTAGGAGGGAGCGTGTCTATACCTCTTTGTATCCTTAAGCATGCAGTAGATCATGATCTGCAAATACACACCAGCTCCACAGACCCTTTGCCTCACCTATTCCAAATACTTTTTTAAACTTTCTTTAAAAAAAAAAAAGGCCTGAAGAATTACCTCAGACTGAGATTTAGTTACTTTAACTTTAAATTCTCCAGATATCACAGCACTTAGACATGCAACTTTTAATAGTAGTTAAGTCTTCATTTCTTAGGTCTTTTCTCCAATCCTAAGTCTGCACAAACTGGGATCAAATTGCATCATTAATGCTTTAATGTCCTGGGGCAGGGCAGGGACCTCAGTCTTGATTTTTATTATGGATCTCATAAAGACTGAGAACTATAACAGTTGAACTGGTTTGAGCTGCAAAGGAATTAACTCAAAGTCCTCAGGAACTTGATGCACCCCCCTCCCCTTTATAGACAGACAGTCCTCTGACCTGTGCAGAATATTTTCATTCTGTCTCCATCTTTCCTTCCCCCAAGCATGTAATTTTTAAATGGTGCCAATGTTGAGAAAAAGCTGTGTAGAGCAAAACAAACTGTTCATGCAAGGAGGCACAATATATTTCAAGAATATTTGTCCTTCTCTCGGTACAGCTAAGCTCTGTAAAGTAGCCATTACTCAAGTTCTCATACAATTTAATTTTTCAGGCCATGAATATCAAGTCTGACCTGCTCTTGTCAAAGCTAATCCTTCTGTAAGAAGCATATAGATCTCATGCAACTGAAGTGTCAGTTGCTTTCAAGAAACACCCTGTAAAAAAATGCATTTAGGTGTATTTCAAAGTCAATTCCAAGCACAAACTACACTCCAAAGTCTGTGTGTGGATAACTGAAAACCAAAATGTTTCATGAAATGTCAAGTATTGTTTGGTTTCTCTGGCAGAGCAGAGAACAACTTAAAGAACTGCTGATACTGCACAGTGTTCTGGTGAAAAAAGCAGTTTACATTAAAATAAGCTACTGCCACAAAATCTGCGTGGGGGAATACAAAGAGGAGAGTATCTGACTGTGTACAGCTCAAAGTAACAGAAAGAGAAAAAAAAATCTAAAAGTGCCTTAAATTAAAAACATTTCCACATTTATTTATTATTAACACAGTATTTTCTTCCACTACAGGACTGCATTTGAGCAAGAGAGGAGGAAGATTTTTTTTCTACAGATACATTTCATTTAGAATTACAAATTGACTGAGATCTCAAATTTGTGTAAACTGATTAAACTCCGTTGGATATTGATCCTTCTACAACAGCTGAGGCTCTGGAACTAGAAATTGGCCTTCCAGAGCTATTTTCTTCACTTTGTTATGATAAATATCCTTTATAAAGAAGCCTCTGAACCATCTGCAGGTGGGGATGAGCACAGAAGGCTGTACTGAGACTCAAATGTAGTAGATGGAGCAACTTTCTTCCTGCACACAACTACAAGAGAAACTCGCAGCCTCCTGTGCTCCTTTTTCATTTCAAACAGTAGACGTGATGCCTGGCAGCAAGATGGTTTGTGGCAGTGCAGCAGCAGAACAACCCGAACAACTCTTTGAACTGTCACAGAGTAAACCTCACCAATTAGTCTCCTTTGACTTAGTGTTTCCAGTGTCCCCTTCACTAAACATAGTTCTGTGTGCTCAGAGACATATCACACAGAAAAAAGACATTAAATGCAGCAAGTGTCAAAAACGCAGTCTTTACACAAGTGGTAAACCTAATATCAGAACTGTTTCCAAAATTCATGGACAAACTCAATAATAGCAGTCAAATTAGTTCTTCTCTAAATAACAGACAGTACTTTAGATGCAAAAAAACCAAAACATAAAACCTCAACAATACTGAAATTAGGCAACAAAGGGGTTTTTTGTTGTTTCATGTTTATTATTCATTTATATATTGCCTAAATAAGGTCCCACCAGATCACAGAATCATAGAATGGCTTGGGTCAGAAGGGACCTTTAAAGGTCATCTACTGCAGCCACCTTGCAAGGAGCAGGGACATCTTCAACTAGGTCAGGTTGCTCAGAGCCCCTTCCAACCTGACCTTGAAGATTTACAGGGATGGGGCATCAACCACCTCTCTGGGCAACCTGTTCCACTGTTTCACCACCTCCATTGTCAAATTTTTTTCCTTATATTTAGTTTCCTATTTCCTTGTATCTATCTCTTTTAGGTTACAACCATTACCCCTTGTCCTATTGCTACAGGCCCTGCTAAAAAGTCTGTCCCCATTTTTCTCATAAGCCCCCTTTAAGTCTTGGCAGGCTGCAATCAGGTCTCCCTGGAGCCTTCTCTTCTCCAGGCTGAACAACCCCAATTGTCTCAGTCTGTCCTCATAGGAGAGGTGTTCCGTGTTCCCTCTGATCATTTCTGTGGCCCCCCTCTGGACCCTCTTCAACAGGTCCATGTCTTTCCTGTGCTGAGGGCTCCAGAGCTGGACGCAGTACTCCAGGTGGGGTCTCACCAGAGTGGAGTAGAGGGTCAGAATCCCCTCCCTCGACCTGCTGGCCACGCTGCTTTGGATGCAGCCCAGGATGTGGTTGGCCTTCTGGGCTGTCAGCGCACATTGCCAGCTCATGTCCAGCTTTTCACCCACCAGTACCCCCAAGTCCTTCTTGGCAGGGCTGCTCTCAATCCCGTCATCCCTCAGCCTGTATTGATCACGTTTGCCCTGACCCAGGTGCAGGACCCTGTACTTGGTCTTTTTGAACCTCATGAGGTTCAGGCCCATTCCTCGAGTTTGTCCAAGTCCCTCTGGATGGTATCCTGTCCCTCAGGCATGTCAGCTGCAACACTCAGCTTGGTGTTGTCTGCAAATTTGCTGAAGGTGCACTCCATCCCACTGTCTGTGTCATTGGTGAAGTATTAAACAGTACTGGTCCCAATACTGGTCCCCTGAGGGACACTGCTCATCACCCATCTCCATCTGGACATTGACCCATTGACCACTACCCTCTGGATGTGGCCATCCAACCAATTCCTCAACAACTGAACAGTCTACCCATCGAATCCATATCTCTGCAATTTAGAGAGAAGGATGTTGTGGGGGACCGTGTCAAAGGCCTACGGAAGTCGAGATAGATGACGTTGGTAGCTCTGCCCTTGTCCATTTATGGGGTCACTCCATCATAGAAAGCCACTAGTTGCACTAAGATGTGCAACTTAGCTATGAAACTGAGAAGTCCGAGCTTTAAGAGAAAAAGATCACACATGACAAGTGACACTTGTCACTGTTTCCCTGTTGGCATACCATGAGGCAAACCCTTTAGCCCAGCATTTCAGTATCTTTGTTGCATGATGAGCAACAGACACTGCAAAAGAGAGTATATCATTATTATCAGGGAGGAAAGTGTTGTGGAGCAGCACCATGTAACATCTCCAAGCAGCTAATTAGTGACCACCAAATTACCTGCCCTGTCCAGCAGGTTCTAGAAAAACTATTCTTAGTTTTTCCTGGCTAGAAGGTTTAATGCAAAACATTTTCCTGAGGAGAAAAAGAAATATGTCTTCAAAGGGAAAAAAAGTCAATATGATGAAGAGTTTTGATTTGCTGTCAAAAGAAGTTTTACATTGGGATTTTGAGTCACAGCCACTAAAAATTCTTTGATGAAGAGTCAGGTTTAGTTAAGAGATTAGTATTTTATTTTCAAGATTTACTCTGTTAGGCACATTACTGAGTGTGAACAGGAGGAGCTCCCCTTCACTTTCCCCCATTTAAATCACATTAAAGTTATTTAACTGATTGTTTCTGTCATCAAGCAGATATGAAGCATGAAAGTATCCAAGTAAAAGTTGGGCACACGTGTTAAAGAGTGACTAAATTGCATTTGTGAGTAAACTTTGCCAAATCAAGAAATATTTCTTATAAGTATGCTAAAATATAAACTCAGCTTAATGGGTTTAATAGTTATGAGCAAAGTGACAATAACCAGCTTTTTATAGTCTGACTCAGTGGAAAGCTCCATTTGATACTGACCAAGTAGCTGCTTATTCACAAGCTTATAACATCATCTCATCACCATGGCTATAATTTTAAAACATTTTATTACTGTTTAGTATCCAAAAAAGGCTCTAAGGGAAAAACATTATAAGACTTTTCACTCTCAACTTCCAAATCACAAAGTATATGTGAGGGACCTTCACAATGGTGTCACTGAAACACTTTTGTACTCAAACAGAAAGGGTTAAATATGTGTCCTTATTAAGACACCCTGAGATCTCAGAGAAAGTAAGCATTTATAGAGGGGGGGAGGCAGGTAAACCAGATTTCCAGAAAAACTGTAACCAGAGTACCAAAGAATTATAAAAGATTATGATTATGATTAACTTCTCACTTTCCCCATTGTAAGGGCTGACCTACACAACTACGTTAGAGATGTCCGTCTGTCTCCTCAGACAGAAAGTTCACTTCTAGTAGGCTGCGGGCATGAAGCAGAAGAGGCAATGGTGAAGCTACTCTCCCTGCAGCTGCGATGCAGCTGCCATCAGAGGCATCCACTGCCCAGCAGCTGCTCCAGGCAAAGATCTTCCAATGTCTCCTACTGCTGTCCCCATAGTTGCAGAAGGAAACACTTAGAGCAGAAATTATGGATTAATTCAAATCCTGGTGGGCTGAGTCACAAGGACTCCAGAAAGGGGTTATCTGCTCCTAAACCAATACACATTTTCATAAGTTCATTTGGGGTCACCACGTAAAAAAACCTTAGGTCATCAACAGAACTACATGATGGCACATGCAATAGGCATATAGGTGCAGTTATTTGCCATGCCAGTTTAGAAGCCATAAGGACACACAATTCACAAAGTGGCCCATATACCCTCTGTTTAAAAAAAACCAACCAAGCAAACAAAAAAACCCACCTAATCCTTTCTAGTAAGCATGATCCTAGGCACAGACTGAAAGACAAGACTGATTACCCTCTTCTAGCTTCTACAAAGGTCACACAAACCATTTGTGTTTATCTTCACAAAGACCTTCAACCTTTTTGATGGGAAGAGCATTATAAAGTTTATTCAGAAATCCCAGTGCCAGCTCAGGAAATGTTTCCTTCAGACAGTTGCTTTTTAAGAACATTTATAGGGAGCCTATTAGGAATACCGAGGGCAAACAAACCCTGAGCATGACCTTTAATGATTATATAGGGAATGCTTGTCTCAAATAAAAAGGTGCCAGTAACAGCATCTATTGAATAAGCCTATTCTACTTGACCATTGCTGTGTATGCATCCAGCTACCCAAGACTAAGTGTTCCTCCACCATTAATTACCACAGGACATGGGTAACCTCGCAGCTTCCTGGGATGGAAAATTACAGAAAGTGACAAAATAGCTCCATGAGGCTCCTGGTTGTTTTGTCTATAGTGCCCTTGGACATAGGGCAGGAAAGCAAGGAGGAATCTAGCCATCCATAAGCAACTTTCGCACATGGGCAATGGGGAGAGAAGTGGGTCTTCAGGAAATCTCTAGTATCAACCTGCCCAGCTGAGACCAGTATTGACTGTAAAGGTTTCTGAGGTCCTAGGTAGCTCCTACAAGCTAGAATGGGATCCAGAAAAGAGGCACAGCCCTTGCTATGCTAGATATGGGATTTTCTGCACAATTCATCCCTGTGTGACAGCCCCCTCTGCCCTCTCTGCAGCTGCTGGATTTCTGGGGTGCTCTGTTCATGGACAGCCCTTTCCCCCTCCTCCAGCCCTATCCTCCACCAGATACCCTCAAAATTTTTGCTACTGCCCAGAGCAGGGAATGATCCAAAACCATACAAAAAATATGTCCAAGATAGCGCTGTGTCTTGAGGGCGGATGGGAGAGAAGGGCAGAAAGATGTGACAGCACTGTGGTGGAAGACACATCCCCACGGTGCCACTGGCTGCAGGGGGGTGGAGTGGGGAGGCAGTTCACTGACCCAGAGGATTTCTTCCATCCCAGCATGATAGGTGCAGCTGCTGTGCTTCTCTCATCCTACATGTGGCCAGTAGCAGAACATGTCCTCGCAATGCCGCTGGTGGCTGGCCGTGTCTGTGGGGAGTAGCACAAAAAGCAGAGCAGTGCCTCCACAGGCACTGCATGCACACAAACAACGCTCACATAAATACAAGCAATAAAAATGACCTGACTGAGTTTTTGTTCACCAGCTAATCAGGCTAAAAGTTTGCTGGCAGTTCTCACATCCACTCAGCCCCACAATGGTCCTGATCTACAGCCTCTCCAGGAGCCAGCTCTCAGATTCTGGTCTCTATAGTATGGACCTGTGGTACCTCTGGTAGTTGGTTCCCAGATCTCTCACCCCAGCCTGGCTAGTCCAGCTTGAAGTTCATTAGCCTCACACTGAGACACACACAGCTGTACACAGAACAGAAAGTATGCTAACACAGCAAATAATTAGGAATGGAGCTTAAAAAGAAGATAGACTGTGATGATCAGGTTCAGCACTTCAGCAGACATACATGCTGACCAGGGGCTTGCTTACGTGGGACTAGTCCCTTCATCTCCCCTCCTCTCTATTTCCCCAGGCTTGTTCTTCCTTGATCCAACTTGACCGCTCCTTTTCTCAGCCCTTCTTTCCTCACAGCCGAATTTCTTTTTTCCCTTATTGGTCCCACTTTTGCTATATCTGTACCCAAATAAGTTATTTCTGATACTGTCACCTCAGTGTTAATATCTGCCTTACACAGTATTACTGACATGGTTATCTGGGCACTGTTTGCCTTGCAAGTTCTTCCTCCAAAAGGTCCCCAGTGCTCACCTTGACTTGCTGTGAAGTCTGGCCATCTTTCACGTACTTCCTCCCTTGCCCCCAGCCGTTCCTCACGGTGTTAGCTGTAACGTCTGCCAGTTTCTGACTGCTATTTGTCATGCCCAGAAAGTTTTCATGTCATATTCAACAGCTTTTCATGTTCTTCACAGTTAGCTATACCTAGGAATCTGCCCCCATACCTTAACGTAAACTGCAGAAAAATGTTGAGCATGTGGCATGCACAGAGACTCTTTTTCTTGTTCTTGGGTAAGGACTTCTTTCATTTTGCTTAATTCCATTTTGGACAAGCTTCAGTAGAAGCATTTGCATTTGCTGAAGCAAACCAGACCATTCTACCTCTAATCAGTACATCCATCAGTGCATCCATTTCTAAAAGTGCCTGAAATTTCAGAAATCTATGAGAAAGAATAAAAAAAAAATCCACATCTGATCCATCTCTTCAAATAACTGAGCTGGTTAGACAAATCTTAATATCTTCGCAGCTGGATGAAGTTCACAGTGCTGTCAGCAGTCAGAGGATTGCAGAATCCTTTGAAAAGCATACAGTACTTTTCACACCTGGAGTTTGTGACATGAATTTGTGTCACGTGGTGGTACAGAATGGCAGCTTTACGCAATGCCAGAAAAATCCACCTGCTTCTAAGTGCTCACAAGCTTTCAGCGGTAGCAGCAGCTTTAGATTAAGCAATAGCACTGTGATAGAAAAATATCTGCTACTAACAGGAACTACAAAAAACAATGTGGAACACATGGTTTCTAACAGAAACAGTGTCTGCCTAGATCTCATAAGTGGCTGCTTAGATCTCATACATAACTTAAATGTAGAAGAGATGAGGAGCCTTTTGCAGATTACAGGAGGAGGGCAGAGGTAGGTGTGGGGGATTCTTATTGTAGGCCTAAGGCTTTCAATGGCTGTTAGTCACTGAGCCTCAGGAAATTTATGGGGAGGAGAAAGAAAAAAAGGTCATGAAACCTTGAAACGTGACTATTCTTAGACATTTGAGATAAATCAAAACTACTTTCTTTGCAGTTTCAAGGAAGAGAGGAGATGCTGGCCTTTTCTTATTCTAGACTTTACAATAAGACAATTAGAATAATATTAACTTCCTTGTGGGAAGGAAGAAAAGGCTCTCTACAGCTTCTCTCCGAGATCAGGAGCAAACTGATAAGGTAAAACCTGCAAAACAGAGACTGCAGTTTTTCATACCTCATCCAAAATTCCAGGTATTTTACTGAATTGTGTGATTCTCTCCAGATAACTTATCATACTTCTTGGCTGATGTGAAACTTCATGGCTTCTGTGACAGTGAAGCTTTTACACCAGCAGATGTTTTGCATCACAGAGTAATAGATAAAACTGTTAATTTCATTTTCTGTTTGTTTGATTTTTAAGTCAGTCAGCACTGTAAGTAAAAAAAAAATGTATTCTAAAATTTTCAAAAATACCTTTTGAAAGATTAACCATCATCATCACACTGAATTCTACCTTTAGAGGTCCTCCTAGTGTCTGATATACCTTTCACTAGATCACTAGAATGCATACTAAATATCTAAAATTTCTTTAATGGAAAGTATGTTAGCTAATCCAGCCCAGCAGAAAACAAAGAAATATTCAAGTCAACAATTCTTCAACATCTTTATCAGCTCTGTGTACAATTTCTGTTAAAGCTGGTAAGCATTCCAGCTCAACATTTGCATTTGACACACTTGTATCCTTCTGACTTATCAACATTTTATTTATATTTTATAGCAAGCTTCACATATTTCTATGGATTGTTTTTTTCCATCCTAGTCCCAACAACTTTTGTTTCTCATTTGAGAAAATTTGTTATATTTGTATAAAGAAAATTGAAGACAATATATTGTGAAATTATTAAATATGAAGAACATATGAATATGAAGAACATAATAATATGAAGAACATATTCTTCAATGCCTTGTATTTGAAAGCGTGTTTTTGAACCTAGAGATTCTCTCATGTATTTTCTTACCTTTTTTTTGACTTATTACCTTAGAACAATCTTTATAATATTAATGTCCATGTACAGAAGGATACCACAACTCTTACATTTGATCATCATCCCAAAGTGAACATCTCCTGAATTTTTTCCTTTTAGATTAATTTTTACAGGTTGCTTTTAGAAAGATTAATCTAAAACATGCCACACTGATTCAATTAATACAGTATAGTGCCTTTGTTTTTCTTTCTACCATATTATACACTCAGTTAATATAGACATCCTTGGAATAAAAGCCATAATAAAAATCAGGAAGGTGCATGTGAAACCCTAAATTGAAGACACCAGCTATGAATAACATCAGACAATTCAGCACAAACAGCATTCTACAGAAATTTAAACAATATGTTGGAAAAGAATATCTGGTATGCTATCAGTTAATGAACTGCACTTCAACAATTTCTGATGAACATCTCCTCTTTAACAAGCTTATAACTTTTTCAGTGTAATATAATCAGGTATCTTCCACATCTCAGTCATAAAATTCCTCTTAGGAAAACTACGAAGTTTAAGTGACAATTACATACTAATTCAGTCCTATAATCAAATAACTGACAGGTTTAATAGCGAGTTAAGCAAACCATCAGCAGTTGAGAAACAGTTTAAGAGTGTGAGCTTGCATACAATGGCAAGTCTGACAGAAGGAAAAAGCCAAATAATTTGACTATGTTTCCGCCAGGTAGAAAGAGGTCATGGTAGACAGAGGATATAAGAAGAAAAACATCAAAGTGCCCAACACTGTTGTCTAGACTTCAGAGACCTTACCTTGACATTGTGTTTTGAATACCGTAAGAGTTAGGACTATAGCTTGACTATGGGGTCTCACCATGGCAAAGCTAAAAATTTGAGCAAGTTTTTTGGAGCTTGCACAGGTGTGCCTGTACTTGAAGGCTTGTGTTTACTGCATGGAAGGAAGGTGAAAAGTCTACACTGATGGAAGGGTTTCTGTTGCTACAAAACCAGGTGGGGACAGCTGTCCTTATGGCATCCTTCATAGGGGCCAAACTAATGTAAATGGTGCAGTAAAAATAGTATACTGACATATATATATAAAATACAGTGAAGTGCAAGGTCACCTTCAGGTTTTTCTAGAAAGTATAAAAGATCAAGAGGTAAAGTGAGGCTTTCCAGTTCTAGTTAAGATTGAAATATAAAAATTTATCCATCTCTAAACTAGTCTCACGTTGATAAGATGGAGAAACTGAACATTAGAAGCATTTTCCCCCTAACACATATATGCCAGGTTTGATAAGAAAAGACGCACAGACACTATTCACAAGGCAGGCAGGGAAAAGACACATATGTGACTGATTTAGGCCCTAACCTTCCGATCGTTCCCATAGGCCTTCAGCTGAGAAAACAGTGCCAAACCCTGCAAGGCTGGCACTCCAAGGGACGTAGGGCAAGGTGAATTGTAGTCAGAAGTTACTGGAGACGATGACTGAACCAGGTGGTACTATTGTGTGATCTTGTGATAGGAGAAGGTGGGAGCAGAAAAGTGTTGACAGTCCACCACCAGCAACTTTATGCTACGATGAGAGTCATTCTGCTATGTGCCCTCTGGGTTGCAGGTCTCCAATGTCTCATTCCTTTTTAAATTATGGCACAGGGTTTTTACATAATCGCTGAAACACAAGTGCTTATTCCTAATAGAAATTTCAGAATATAATTGCTGCCTTCACCCACCTAAAACAGATTCAGACTTTTCTGAAAGGTACACAATGAAAGGATAGGAGGCAAAAAATGAACAGGAAACAAAATATTTCAATGGGAAATAAGAGAACAATTATTCACAGTGAGGGTGGCCAAGCACTGGAAAAGATGCACAGCAAGGCTATGGGATCTCCACCCCTGGAGGTACGAAAAACTGAACAGGACAAAGTGCTGAGCAACATAATCTAACTTTGAAGCTGGTATAGCTTTGAGCAGGGGCTTACACAGCTGAGCCCTGAAAGTCCCTTGCAGCCTAAATTCTATGGGTTTATGAAGGCTTATACATGATAAAGTAAAAATTCTGTACTGCAGTAGGGTTTTTTAGTAGTGCTGGAGAAGGTATGGGAGGATGACTGTTCCCCCCAGTGTCCAATGATCACGTTTTGGAAAAACAAAGATCTCTTCTCACAAGAATGTAGGCGTTAGATAGATGCCATCTCATGTCACCTCTGGTGCCATCATGTCCTTTCACCTTAAGGGATGTTTCACAGAACAAGGTGAATTTCACAGTACATCCTCCTTTCCTGGCTTATTCCACACACAGATAACGGATGACCATTCAGTCAGGGGAAGTGAGGAGAAATAGGCAGGTTAATAGGAAGAAAAAAAGTTCTAGAATCCCAGTGTTGATTGAAATTTTTGTCATTTTTTTCCCCTTCCTCTCCTCTCCATTCAGCAGGGAGAGTTTCAAACTTCCAATGAGGATGTTATAGCTATGGAAGGAAACCCCATACTCATGGGGTCATAACCATGTTACCTGAAGTTAAGGATCGAGTTCTGATGTTCTGGACAGTTATGTGTCAAGGGACCCAAAAGCCATTCTCAAATTCGATAGGCAAAAAAATCCCACAGTCATGAGCAGTCATAATCCAGTCTGAGTCACTGACTGATTGATTATATCCTTCATAGTTTCCTTCAGTAAACCTTGATGTAGTACTTGTTACAGACCAAACCTACGGACAAGAAAAATGTTATTCAGGAGATCTTAAATTACTTACAGTTTTGTTGGGTTTTTTATTAAAGGTTCATCTTGGAGAAAAGTACTTCCATAACTTAGCTACTGTAAGAAGAAAAATAACAAAGCACAGGTATTTGTATTTCAGGTTTGGTAGGCTGGGGATCACTCAAGTCCTTCAGAAGTTTTGATGACATTTGGACAGCTGCATTTCTTATTCCAGTTACTACTGTTCTGTTGCCTATTTTTGGTCCTGCAAGTGGATTACTTTTCCCTAACAACTTACTTAAATGACGTTCGAAATCTTATGTCAGAATAATAAAGCCATTGAGCGATTTATGGAATGACTCTCCAACACAGCAAGAAGTCCACAGTGCAGTTTAAGCCCTCAAATAAGTTCCTAAGAACATACTGAAGTTAATGAATTTAAAAGCATTGCTTTTGACATGACAGTTTGTCAGACTGATGAAGCAGGACATTTTCATTCATAAGAACATTAAGACCAAGAAATGTGAGGAATACATTGAAGTTCAGTGAGTTTTTGATTACCAAAAAAAAACCCCAAACCCAAATCCCAAAGACGACAAAAGCACACACACAGGCTTTGTTGCTGGATTTTTTTTTACTTTTTATTCAGCAATAGCTTTTGCTTCTCTCACATTACCCTTGTTATACTTTACTGATATTGTACTAGTTAACGTCCTTTTTCTTTTTTTTCTTTTAGCATCTATACAGCCCAAGTCTTTGTGGATGTTCTGATCTTTGTCGTAATTTATAAGTGTTATTCCTAATACTTCTTATTTGCCTTTGCTTTCAGCTGAAAGGAAGATGTTCTGTGCACCTGCTGAAGCATTGAGATGCGTGAACATATCCACCTAAGAACAGAAGTACAGAATTTCTATGTTTACAGCAGTCAGCAATAAAAACTCAAATATACCTATACTGAAATTAAAGTCTTTGCATTATTTTTTCTTTTCTTCACATTTCTATCTATCTCAGCCTCACATGAAATAGAAATTAAGGCCTCTGTATCACAAGTATGCAAAAGAAAGTAACAAAACAGGCTCTTTTTTGTTTGGTTTGGGGTTTTTTGGTTTTTAGGGTGGGGGGACACACTGCGAGGGGAGTTGCACGGACCCTGGCAAACATTGAAGTACTTCAAAATCCTATATTCCACATGTTATTCACTGTTCCAATAACTAGAATGCTCTCCTGGAGCAAGTCGCTGCATTTCTCTGGGCTTTCCCCCACACCTTCCACCCTTCATATCTTTGATTGCCTTTCTGGGAAACTGATGTTATAAAAGGGAAGAAAAAATTGACTTTGATGGCTGTCCATGAGACCTGATATTTTTTGATGCCTCCAAACTCTACAGCAATAACAACAATGAACACCTGATAGTAGAGCCAAATAGTTTATCAATGTGCTGTACAGACAGCTACAATTTCCTGAGTAATGACAGCAGTTCACATAAAAGCATCAGAGATTTATAAGGCTAAAGATCTCTTTCTTCAACCGCCAGGAGAGAGGAAACAGGCAGATTCCTCCTGCTGGTCAGATTCCTATTATAATTGCATTTTTGCCCCTGCACAGCCAAAAAACCAAGACATTTACCCCAGGGAATAAAGTTCTTGCTGGAGTTAGGGGATCTTTTCTGGGGAGAAGAAGGTGCACGGTTCAGCCAGGCAATGATACCGCTGAAAGGAAGGGGTTGAGTATAGACACCGCAGCACAGGCATTATGACAAAATTTTTGTGCACGTTTAGGTGAAGTCACCTCCAGTGTTTCCATGTAAACAAGGAAATTGCTACAAGGCACCATTATGGAGAAATTTCCCAAGCCCTTTCTAGGAATTCAGCATGCTGGGGTGCCTCTCTCATACTAATGTATGCAGTATGGGGAATAAACGCATTGAGCGAGAGAGGTGTGTGCAGTTGCAGGGCTACAATCTTCTTGTGACGGCAGAGACTTGGTGGGATGGCCCCATGACTGGGGTGTTGCAATGGGGGGATATGGGTTCTTTAGGAAGGGCAGAATGGGAAGAGAAGGAGGGGGAGTTGCCCTTTCTGTGAGAGAGCAGCTGAGGTGCATGGAGCTTTTAAACAAATCACAGCTGAAGACCACCAGTGTTCCTTCTTCATGGTGTAGTTTTGCAATGTATCAACCACAGAAAGAGCCACATTCTATTCGTACATCACATTTTAAGAGAGCAGGACTGCTTTATCCAGCAACACAGGCATGCTCGCTTTGAGTTTACCTTTAACTACACAGCACAGCACAGCAGAAAATAATTTGGTGGACTGATCCAAGGGGTGTTTGCTACCTGTGAAACAACTCAGCAATCCTGGAGAAAAAGTTACCTTATACCATTGTGTTTACACAACAGTCCCTTATCTGTGAGCCACCTTAAGCAGACGACCTAGGTTATGGGAACCCATGAGTTCATGTTCTGAAACGGTAATGATGGTAATGTGCGTCTTTATTTTAAAATGGAAAATACAAACAAATTACCTAAACCAGATATCAAGTCATTTACAATTCCAGGCACTACCAGTTCCCTTCTCATCTGGACCTGCTTTAATCCAGTCTTCACAATCAGCTCTCCAGTACCAATTGGTACAATTAGCCCCTCTTTCCCTAACCTAATCATTAAACCAGGAGCAATCCAGCCAGCTTCCTAAAAACCAACAAAACACAACCATGCAAAATCAGCCAGAAGGGGCGTGGGCAGAAGAAGGTGATAGCCATAAAAGGCCAAAACAACAAGAAAGAAAGGAAAAAATTAACCTCTTCTTTCACCTCTATTACATAGAAAATTATTTTGATGGGCAGTGGACACCAAATCACAGGGGTCAATGAGGAAAAAAAAAGTGAGAAACAACTGATTGGACAGAAAAATAAATGAAGTAGAAATATAAGTAGCGGAATAACAGGTAGCAGACAGCTCCCAGCTGCACCATACACAACCTCTGAGAGCAGCTTGCCTTGCCTTTGCAGTATTCAAAATAATCTCTGTCAGTGCAGCTCCTCTGCTGTGGAATAATATCATCAACCTCAGCAGTCGTGAATTAACCCTGGTTTGGATTTTTCCCTCACATCAGACCACTCCTTTATCCAAGTCTCCATGACCTCTGCTTCTGTCTCAAATCAGTCAGAATTTTGAACACACATACTGACAGAAGCAGCATGCTTATATTTACTGCAATGCTGAACAAAACCATGCTAAACCAGAATGAAAGTTAATTTGTGAATAGAATTCATTTATCACAAAAACAAAGTTATATATTATCATCCTTTAGATTTCTCCGTTTTAATGCATGCTAAATTTACAGATTCTAATTATTTCACCAGGAAACATTTCTTTTTATATCACATTTGGTCTACAAGATTATTTCCTAATAAAAGACACGTTGAAAGACTTGTATGGCACCAATGAGTGAAGAAAATAAGAGTTTCAGTTAATTTCAGGGTGCAGCAAACCCATGTGATATGTAGGTGACTAAATGCTTAGTATACTTAACTGTATCTTGCAGAGTTATGTTAATACAAGTCACACATTGAAGATGAACTCCTGAAATAAAGGTAGAATAAGGTCCTGGTTTCTAGTATGAATCCTGGTTTTCTGAGTTTCTGTGTCTCAGTTGCTGACAACTCCCATATGATATAAAGACAGCTTAAGAAGTAAAGCAAAAGCCATGCATAAGCAAAGCAAAACAAGGAATTCATTCACCACTTCCCATGGGCAGGCAGGTGTTCAGCCAGGGAAGCAAGGCTCCATCACGTGTAACAGTTACTTGGGAAGACCAATGCTGTCACTCCGAACGTCCCTCTTTCTTTTTTCTCCCAGCTTTATATGATGAGTATGATGTCATATGGATGCAACATCCCTTTGGTCAGTTGAGGTCAGCTGTCCCGGCTGCATGTCCTCCCAGTTTCTTGTGCACCCCCAGCCTACTCGGTGGCGGGATGGTGTGAGAAGCAGAAAACGCCTTGACTCTGTGTAAGCACTGCTCAGCAGTAACTAAAACACCCCTGTATTATCAACAGTTTTCCAGCAGAAATTCAAAACACAGCTCCATACTAGCTACTCTGAAGAAAATTAACTCTATCCCAGCCAAAACCAGCACACCTGCTGACTACACACTTGCTGACACAGCACAGGACACAGTTAGCCTTCAGTGCCACCGGGGCTCTCTGATCATTGATGTTCATCTTTTTTCTACCAGGTACTCCACGTCATTTTCTGCAAAATTGCTCCCTAGTGAGGCAGTGCCCAGTGTCTGCTATTGTGTGTGGTTTTTCCATCTCAGACACAGGAAATTTTTACTTTTTTATAACTTAACACAGTTTCTGTTCATTTCTGAATAGCCACCCTGCCCTCCAGCATTGCTGACCACCCTCCACAAGTCGGTAACATCTGTGAACTTCTCTGGGCGTGTTCCCTGTCCCATCATTCAGGTCCTTGAAGAAAGTATCAGCCTCAGTACTGACTCCTGAAAATTGCTACAAATAACCAACCACCAATTAAATGTTCAGTTGCTGGCCGCTACTCTTTGAGCCCATCTATGCAATGTAGTCATTCTGAAGGCTTTGTTACAAATCCAGGTAAACAACACACATTGTCTCCTCATCCATGGAGTCAGTCATCTCATCACAGAAGGCAACCAGGTTGGTCAGGCATGATTTGTGCTTGGTGAATCAAAGTTGGTTGCTCCAAAACACTTTCTTGCTCTTCATGTTCCTGGAAATGGCTTCTAGGAGGATTTCCCCTGCAGTCTTCCCAGGGACTGAGGTGTGGTGGATCAGTTTGTAGTTTCCTGGCTTGTCTTCCTTGCCGTTTTTCCTGCATTGGTGTTATTATGGTGCTACTCAGCATTTGTGTTCTGTTTAGTTTGAACTATGCCATGGCTGATCTTAAAACAAAGCTGAAATATTATGAAAGGTTTCAGTAGGCTTCAGTAGAAATTCCTATTTCAGTAGGATTTCTGAGGGAACAAAACAATTCTAAAACAACAGATGAAGGTCACAAAGATTCTCCAGAGAAACATGTGAAAACAGTGAAAAATAGCTGAATTAGTTTCATCATTATTAGATTTGTATTTTCTAATTGGTATTACCTGGGTAGATAAAAAGGGGGCTCATGGTACTATCTGAATAAAATCAGTGGAAATAGAAGATCAAATGAAAAAAATGGCCACCAGCAGTTTTGATCACATCCAAAATTAAAAATGTACTTCTTAGAGAAAATATATTCACTTTGGGGCAACTGTGCCTAAGTCTTTGGGTCAGAAAACCTGATTCAGATGCTAGCTTCTAATAAACTTCATAGCAAAGGTGATGTTTTCATTGTTTGGTTTGTGAAAGTATAAAGTATGCAGAAAAGGGATCAAAACTCCATGACAAACCTGCAGCATAGTACTTATGTCATTCTCATGGGAGCACACAGATGTGTAAACACCTTTTCTTCTCAAATCTTCCCACAAAGAAAGTCAGGAATCACAGAGCAGACAGTGTATTCTGTATGGTGAAGTTTAATTTGCGATATTATGTAGTTAGCAGTCTAGAATAAACTAAAAACAGAACACTAGAAAGCATAACTACAATGAAGCAAAGCTACTTTACTTTGCTTGTACTTTTTTATTTATTTACTCATTAATTTATTTTCCTGGCTTGTCATATTTTTGATATCCTGCTAAGTTAGGTTATTATGCATCAGTATATGGGACAATCAGAACCAGACTGTTTTATCTCTCACTCCATGATGTTAGGTTGGAGATATTAAACAGTTTTGCCGAGTTATTTGCCAAAAGATGCATGTGCTACATTATTAGTAATGTATTAGTAATTAGTATTAATGTATGTGGTCAGTACTGCTGGTAACACCACAAAAGAAGTCGTTCACGCTTCTGATTTGAGATGCAAAAATTTTATCAAATGTACTACAAGCCCATAGAATTCAATCTCATTTAAGAAGCAAAACAAATAAAACTGAAGTGAAATAGATGTTACACGATGTGCTTTTTGAAAAAGTAGGATAATCAGGCATTCTGAAGGACCCTCTAAAAAAGATTGCCTCCCCGGCGCTACAGTCGAGTCCATCATCATCACAGCGGGAAGGAGGGAAAGCGTCGGGCGGAGGTATAGGAACTCCTGTGCATACCTCCCGCTTCAGATTGATAAATAAATGCCCACACCCCGTGGAAAATGCCTTTTCGTGGCGAGATGCGCAGCACCACCTGACAGCTCGGCGCTGCCCGCACCCCGCCGCGCCGCGGCAGCCGCCGGGCCCGGGCAGGCGGGGGGTGCTGAGCTCCCCGACCCACAGCGACGAGCAGGTGCCACCCAGAGCCGGGGTTTCTCTCCCCCGCTGCACCGCCGTACCTCGGCCGCCGCCGGGAGGAGCGTGACTTCAGGTCATTGCCCACGCCTCTTCCCAGTGGTCCAGCTCCTGACTTTTAAAGCATCCTCTCTGCGGTTCGTGTTACTTACCTGTTGCTACCTAGATCGAGACGGGAGCGCATTTAACTCTCGGGATCAAGCAAAGAAGCGGCACCGGCATCCCCTGCCTGCACGGACCCGGGATCCACATCCCCCTCCACCTGCTCCTGAGCCCCTCCGGGAGCCCCACCACTGCAGCCAGCCTGGCAAAGGTCAGTGCACCCTTCCTCCCTTTCCAAAGCACTCTGCCCCATCGGAAAGGAGGCGGAGGGTGGGGGGAAGGTCGGGGGGGATAGTGTTTTCCTTTTTGGGGAGCATCCCAAAGACACCAGCTTCCTCCCGAGGGCAGGAGGCCTGCGGTTCGCCCTGGCTGCCGCCCCCACCGTCCCTCCGTGGCACCTCTGGGCAGCAGAGGCTGCGGCCAGGGAGGACTGCTGGGTCCCCAGGTGAGCTCTATCACCTTGGGATGGTCACTTTGGGGTAGTCCAAGGCTGGCACTGACCCCATGGGGTGGAGGGCAGAGTTAGCCAGAGGGGGACCATTCCTGCTGCAGGGGGGGTTGTGGGACCCTCCACCACCAGCTGCGAGCTCAGTGACCTCCCATTGCTCCTGGCACAGCATATGTGACACCTCAGTGGCTGGATGTGCCAGAGGAGACAGGCTTGAGAAGAGCAGGGGTCTCGCCTTTTTCCCCCCACTTCCAAGTCATTCCTATCACCAGTGGGCCAGGCCACCCTCTCCTGTGACCATGCAGAACACCTCCCTGCCTGAGACCAATTCCTCATGTATGGATGGGCCTGTGGACTGCACCGGGAGAGGGGATGGGGGGCTGAATATGTCCACTCCCCCTCTGAGCCCCAGCTTCTACATCATGGTGCCTGTCATCTACTCCATCATCTGTGCTGTGGGGCTGACAGGCAACACCGCAGTCATCTATGTAATCCTCAAAGCCCCGAAGATGAAAACAGTCACCGACATCTTCATCCTCAACCTGGCCATTGCTGATGAGCTCTTTACCTTTGTGCTACCCATCAACATTGCTGACTACCTGCTCCTGCAGTGGCCCTTTGGAGAGTTCATGTGCAAGCTCATCATCTCCATAGACCAGTACAATACCTTCTCCAGCATCTACTTCCTCACCGTCATGAGCATTGACCGCTACCTGGTTGTGGTGGCCACCACCAAGTCCAGGAAGATGTCCTACCGCACCTACCGAGCAGCCAAGATTGTGAGCATCTGCGTCTGGTCCTTTGTCACAGTCATCATCCTGCCCTTCACCTTCTTTGCTAAGATACACAAGGAGCAGGGGCGCTCCCAGTGTGTCTTCGTGTTCCCCCACCCTGAGAGCGTGTGGTGGAAAGGCAGTCGGATCTACACCCTTGTATTAGGCTTTGCCATCCCGGTGTCCACCATCTGCATCCTCTACACCGCCATGCTGTGCAGATTGAGACGTGTGCGCCTCCACAGCCATGCAAAAACCCTGGACAAAGCAAAAAAAAAAGTTATGCTGATGGTTGTTGTCATCTTGGCTGTGTGCCTGTTCTGCTGGACACCCTATCACCTTAGCACAGTGGTGGCCCTCACCACAGACATCCCACAAACTCCGCTGATCATTGGGCTTTCCTACTTCATCACTAGCTTGAGTTACGCCAACAGCTGCTTCAACCCTTTCCTGTATGCCTTTCTGGATGACAGTTTCCGGAAGAGCTTTCGCAAACTGATAGGTTGTAGAAACACCTCATAGAGCCAACCCTCTGTCCCCTCTGGTGTCGCTCTCTCACTGTCACCTGCTCTTCCTGGGTGACTCCAGCACAGAGTGCTTTCTCTCCAGCCTCCTTGTGACAGAGACGACACAAACTGGGGAGAGGTGGAGCTTTCTCAACTTCCCTGCACTCATTTCGTCAGCACTGCTCTCCCTCCCTTGCCCTCTTTTTTTAATTTTTTTTTAATCCCTTCTCTCTGCTGTGCTTTCTGTCCTGGGTTTGTAACTCACGCAGCTGCAGCAGGTCCCTTTTCCCTTTTTAAAGATACCGCTTTGTGAACTCAAGCCACATGACTGTCTCTTTTACTGGTGATTCGTAAAGTCCAATAAAGGTGTCATTGAGTGTCTTGCTTAATGATTCCTCAGCCTCTTTCATATACACAGCACCTGCTTACTCAAACTCTCGCAGACTTTGCAATATTGAAAAAGGCACAGCTCCAAAGGATAAGGAATGAACCATGGTATTGAGCTCATTTCATTTCACAGGGGACTGAGATAAGGTAGTCAAAATCTGTGATAACAGGTGAGAGAGGCCTCAGTCTGGCTTTAAGGAAGAAAGTGCAAGGCCTCACTAGTGAATAAAATACACGGATGTGGGTTTGGAGCCACTTGCCGTGGAAAATGGCTTAACAGTGTACTTAGGAGCTGTAGTTTGTAAAATCTGCAGCTTTTGTTTGCACCAGAAGTGATGTTTATTTTTTTATTTGTCATATGTTTATGGGCAATCTTCTTGCACGCACAGGTATTTTATGGGTTTTGGTTGTAGAAAATAGAATCTGAAGGTATTTTCAGAACAATTTAGCCTCTAAGACTTTTAGAAGGAGTTGCTGAAACATGGAGAATATTCTGACTTCTTCCCTACAAATCATAAATATCATATGTAGTGATTAGGTTACTTTAATAGTGTCTCACATATTTGTGCTCTGCTTGCTGGTGAGATTTGTTAATATTTCTCTTAAGAAGGACAAAGGAAGTAAAAATACCCACTCAAAACATTAGCTTAATTTTGCCTGGAGGAGGGTCAATGAAAATTTCACTAGAATTCATATGTCCAAACATTGTATGAGGAGGTTTTGTCCTCTTATCTCCTCTTTTAGCCCTCTAAGGAAAACTGAAAAAATGTGGAAGACTGGGAAAATGCTTGCAGTCACTTAACATTTCTCATCTTAGAGGTCTTCCCTCTTCTCCCCTGCAGCAGACGCAAAATAGGTGTAACACAGATTTTGTTACATATTTCTCCCTCCACTGAATACAGAGATAGGGAAATGCAGTTAAAGAATTGAATTTCCACCAACACAGGAAAGGATGACGGTTTCAGGAGGTGCGTAACGACTGATGCGGCACATGCTCAGGTTTGCAGATGCCTCCTGAGAGCCCTTGCACTAGGTCTCCTTCCACTGCTGCAGTCTGGAGTTCTGCCATAGGCATGTGGAAAGTTTATTTTGCTAAATCCTTCTGAGGAAACACCAAATAAGCATATTACTTGCAAGTGTTAGCAGTTATATAAACCCTGGTACTTTATAATGACATATAACTGGGTTGATGATTAAACCATGCAAAGTAACTGATCCCATTTGGGAGTAACTTTTACTGTCAAGCGCACCTGCATTTCCAGATGGAAGTAAATCCAGGATGACCTGCAGATCCAGATGGGTAGTGGCACCGGCAGTGTGGGTATGAGTTTCCCAAAGAGAAAATACAGCTTATACTTCTGCAAAGAAAACTATGCAGCAAGTAACAAGGCAGACAAGAGCAGACCTGCTACAGCCTGCTACTATACCTAACAGCAACTACTTTATAGGCTCCCTGGTAGGTCAGGCAGGCCAGGAATGAAAACTCAAACCTCCTCTGGGTTGAGACATCCTGACCACGAGTAAGGGGCCCTGTGCGGAGGCTCTCAGCCACGCACACAGCTGCCCGAGCCTTGTTCCCCACCGCGGTGCGTACAGGCGACCACCTCTGCGGCTCGCGGGTTTAGTTCGCCTGCGGCTGCTGCAGAGCGGATCAACCTGCCCAGGCTCGCTTCGCCGTGCAGCCGGGGCACAGGTACCCGGGCGTAAGTAGAGCCAGTCCCACAGAGGCAACTTCTGGCTGCTTGTGCCTCGTCCTCACCCTCTGCTTATATCACCCCGACTGGTGTTAAACCCAGCGTTTCAAATTGTTGGCCACTGCCTGAAAACGTGCAGCCGTTTTTTGTGTGTGTGTGATTTTTTGTGGGGGGCAAGATGGAGGGAGGAGGCAGGGCTGTATTCTCAGCGCTGTGGCTGGTGAGACTACCAGGATACACCTGTTAAATACCAGGTGTCTTGCCCTGTGGAGAGCAGGGATGGGCAAAGTTCTGGGACCCAGAAGGGGCTGAGCCTCTGATGCAGCAGAAGTGCAAAGGATGGCAAAGAGGCAGCTCCGCTGACAGCCTCAAGCACAGAGCCCAGGCACTCCACTAATTGAAGGGAGCCTGTAAAGTGGAGATACTCAAAGTATTCTCACTTGCACTGGTAACAGGCAGCCCACACATGGAAACTGAGAAAAGAAGCGAACCAGCACAGGTAAATCAGGTACATAAAACTAATCAGGTACAACATCTAAAGCTGACCAACAGGAAAATATGACCCACTTTAAACTATAAAAAGTAAAAAGTAGTCATAAAATTAATATAGCCGAACACACAGCAAAGCGTAGTGAAGAAAGGAAGATACGTGCAATGCAAGTAAGTGATTGCACATGCTTGGTCAACATCTAAGAACACATGGCATCCATAATTTCCTTTGCACCCTTTTTATCCAGATGTGGCAGCGTGGGTAGCTAAAGGAAACCCTCAGTGCCCAGGGCCCTGTGAAACACCATCATCCAGCCCCACAGGTGTCAGGCGAGATGCAACAGGTCACTTTGCATCCAGATGCTTTAGTCAGCAGCACGAGCTTGCCTTTCACCTGCAAGGTACATACCTCAATATAGTCTTGAGACCCATAGGCTTGATATTGTATACTCTTTACCTAGAGCTGGTGTCACTGCAGTAAGGCCTCACAAGCCAAGGCAGGAGAGAACAGTGTCACCTTTTCTGTATAAGTGGGTATTCAGCTTTCCCCCCAAATATTATCCCCAAATGATGTGATTAAACAGAACCAGACCTTCAGCTTTTTGTAGGCTGTCAGCACCAAATCTCCTCAATATCTAGGCTTCCGACACACGTGCATTGCTTTTCATGAGCATCTCCCTATAGTCTATGTATAGCAAGCTATAGAGGTCTAGAGAGTTGTCCGGATCCAAAGTTGGGGGAGGTTTCGATATGATCCCGAGAACGAGATTAAGACACAAACGAGGTCAAATGCTGTATACCCAAGACAGCTTTTATTATCAAAAGTAAAGAATTATTAGCAATGGGACAGAATGGAATAAAAAGACAGAAATCAAGCAAGCATTCGGGATAGAGTTGCAAGGATAGTCACCACCATGGATCCGTGGCATCCCGGGGTCCAAGTCTCTCGAAGTTTTCGGTGGTGGGTGATCACGCTCAGAGGCAGCTGGCACGCACACAGGTTTGTCTTAGCAGTCCCTTTTACTCTCATTCAAGGCCTGCAATTTTGCATATCTTCACATTCCTGCATATGCACACACACTTCATGGTGGGCAGCTCCAGCCCTGCTCCTCACACGACTATCTCATGTCTTGTAGCCGTTATCTTGGCAGGGTGTTTTTCATCAACCAGAGATCTCTGTGACCATGTAGCCATCCTTATCTTGGATAAACAGTCTTTGAGACAAATGTTTTACAATTCAGTCTCTCACAAGAGTAATGCTGTGTGTGACTGTCAAGCACCCCTTCAGCAAGAAAACATGAATGTACATGTCCCTCAGTGGCTGAGGCACGCCCTGGGAGCTCTGGTCACTGAAAATCAGATACTCTTTCAGACCCATGAGTTCTCTATAAATTGTTTTAAAAATCACCCTGCACACTTTTCCAGGAGCAGCACAATTGCTTGGCCATTCCTGAGATGACTACCCCAAACCTGTAGCTGCTGTTGACCACCACCAATCCCTTGGGTGCTCTCTTGGGCTCCCTCAGCAGACCGCTCTGATGCCAGAGGATTTAGGCAAATTTCTCACTTAGCTCAGGCAAGGTGTATTTTCTCCATATGGGCTTTTGCGGCACCTCTAGCCCTGAAAGCCGGCGTAACGGAAGGGATATATCATGCCATGTTATTTTTCAAGTTCCAGATATGTCGCAGCACTGGTTGGCCAAAGCAGCTCTCAACACATATACCTCATCTCTCATTTTTATATCACTTACCCATTAGGTTTTGCACCTCTGTCAGTTGTATTTTAGTGGCTTTCAAGCATATCTCCAATTATTTGTTCCACAGCATAAAGCTGCCCTGAAGTCAGGAGCAACACCTCAGCAGGCGGAGGTAAGGGAGAGTACACAGGGTCAGAGGAGAGCCACGCAGTGTCCGGCTAAAGTGATCCCTGCGTTTGGGTCCAGGAAGGGAGATCCTGGGCTCTGTCTGTCTTAACATCAAGCGCAATAACAACAGGTCTGTTCTTATGACTGGTTGTAAGAGCCCAGAGGCGATGCTGAGTGCATTTCGGGCGTTCCTACCCTGGCCTAGCTGTCCTCTGCACAGAGGCATTAGCCGTTGCAGCACACTAGCTGTGCTCCGAGATGGCTGCTTTAATTTCACCCGAAAGGACTTCAGCTAGTATGTTTGTAGGCTGCTCTGCAGAATGGGCCCAAGGGTGGTAAGGGGGAATGATCAGAAGATTTATTTCAAAAGCACTTTCCCGGCTGACATGCGCACATCCCCACAGCACCATGAAAATTCACGATCCACGTTCAAGAAATCCTCACTCTGAGCGGTACTAGGAAATCCAGGATCTGCCCCCTAGTTCCTCGTTCTGAATAGCTGATAACAAGTCGAGTACAAATGCTTGGAGCATATATGTTAATTATAATATATAACCATATAGTACTCAAGGGGACGTGAAACGTCATGCAATTGTTTCCTGACTTGCTGCTCAGGCTACCTGTCACTGGCATAACAAGCTGAAGTCTTAAACACACTCTCCATGTGCATGAACATGACATGGGCAGATTTCTGACCCTTGTAGTACATCTGGATGGTTCCCTGCAAGTGTCTCTTGTTGGGCACATCTGGCAAGGAGAAGTCCATACTCAGAAAGGAGCATTTTAATTCATGAAATAATGTTTTGTCTAGATTGAATCTACGAGCTAAGGTAAACCCATTAAATTTCTTCCCCTAATTCTTGGAAATCTCTAAGAATCAATTTCTTTTATTTCTCTCCTAAGAATGTTTCCACTTTCTGCTTCTTTTAATCAACTAAATGATAATTTTTTCTAATAAAACTTTTGAGAGCAAAATCTTCCACAGTTTGCATGTCCTCAGTTAAACTAGGTATCCCCATTTCTAGAGCAGATTAACACCTTATTTTTAGGTCAAATATTTTCAGCAAGATTTTTGCTGTAGAGACTTCTTCTTAAATGCAGAATGCACTGAGTTTTGCCCAGTTATATTTGAGCAGATGGAGTTTTCCTCAATGAGTTCAGAACTTCTGGAATTTCCAGAGCCTAGAAATACAGAAAAATGCCTTTTCCAGAGGCCATTCCTATGGGACCCCAGCAATTTCAACTATATAAATAATTCAACAGAATAATATCAATTCTCTTACAAATAAATCATACTTAAATTAATTGCTAATTAATCAAAGAGAAAAAAATATCTGATATTCACCCATTGCAGGCAGTACACGAAGCAGGAGTTTACAGACTTGAATTTGACAGACCAACATTTGGTCTAACATTGACGTAGTTGTCTAACATACATAGCACAACATGCAGTTGGTAAACCCCCTGTATGTTCACATGTGCAATGTAGACACCTTTTCATTTAAAAAAGAATCAGATTGTGATTCCTTTGCTCATTCTGGTAAGCAGCTGCTTACATGAGCAGCCCAGTCATGCTAAGGAAATGATTCCTTAATTAACCCTGTCTGGGGGTTAATTCTTCACTGGTACGAGTAAGGATCTTGCAGACCAGCCTGTTCCAGTTAGGGTGGTCCCCATCTCCCTCGACCCATCTGGCCTCTTTCTGTTTCAAAATAGTCCCTTTGCAGAAAACTTTGAGAAAGTTTTATAATTGTGCTACTTCACCAATGTAAAGCATGATTGCAACCAAAGGCAACTCTATGTATTTGTGTCTCAAGTGAGAGAAACCCACCAACTTTTTCTGCATTACAAAATGAAAAAAATTAAGCTCTGCATAATTTTTATATATTTGCCTTTTTCCCCATCTTCTTCCATAGCTATTTTTAGGAAGGATGAAGAAAAATCACAAACTATGAACTCATTGCTAAAACTATGTAATTTGAGGCTCCACGAGTGCTTCCAAAACATTTTTCTACTTCCAAAACCTCTATACCACCAGAGGGAGTCCAAAGACAATTTATTCAAGCAAATGTACTATGGGGAAACGACTTTCTGCTGTTATTGCTGACACAGAGCATACATTTTCTATGTATGTCTTTTCCTCAAATTTTTCTCAAAAGCATGATAAACAGAAGTAGTATATTAAAATAGCTTTAAGAAAGGAATAAAACAATACATATATGTATGTATTGGTTTATATTTATTATATTTATTGTATATCATTTTATTTGAAAATATTTATTTATTTATTTATACACAGACACACAACACAGTTTAGGTCAGAATTTTGTAAAGGTGTGATCCCAAAGCTGTTTGGTGTTTTCCTGTTTCTTTATAAACATCACTTCAAATCTCTCAAATGCCAAGAGGTGTGATGTCTGGACGCACCTCAGGACCCATGTCTTCCTTTCACATTCCCACTCCCAGTCAATCAGCCCCGTGGAGGATTGGTTTGGGGGAGCGTTGCGGAGATGTCACTGGTGCAAAGCAAAGGCAGCGTCAGCAGCCAGAGGCCACTGTTCCTCCCCACCGTTCCCCGAGCCAGGGCAGCCCTGTGGAGCCCGAGCTGTCTCTGGGCAAGAATTTGGGCATCTCTGTGCTGTGCTTTCCACCGTTCTCGTTAGCTGGATTTTTTCCCCATTATTTCCCTTTTCCCTCTCCCTGGTTCCTATTACGCCCAGGCTGTGTTTCGTGTTTTGCACACTTGCCCCCCTTTCAGCTTTCATTCCCTAGGTGTCACTGGTTCTTCACTGAGAAGCCTTTGCTGTTTTCCTAAACGGGATTTAAAGACTGAAAAAAAAAAATACCAAAACGCTCCTAAGAGCTAATTCGGAGGCTGTGTTAGAGGATATGCCAAAACTAACATAAATTAGCCAGTCTTTAGGAAAACAAGAAAATACTGGAAATTTTTTTATAAGCTATATATAAAATGGCATGTATCCACATGCATTTAAAAATTTTGGAGATAAGTACTTTTTAAGAAGTATTGTTTGAATGGTTAAACAAAGTCTGCAGAAATCATAGTAATAGTTTATCTTAAATCTAGATTAAAACTCCTTTTTGCTCCCAAATTTAAGTTCTCAGTTCAGACACTAAGCAGACCAGAAAGGCAAAAGATTCTCAGCCATAATTCTCAAGTCCTTAAAGTAAAATTAATGGATATTTTCTTTAAATGAAATGTGTCTGAAATATTTTTTAATGTGTATATTAAGAAAAAAACCTATATGCTTCTAATAAGGAGCAAGGAGCACAATCATTTAAATATTTGGCAGAATTTTGGGGAGCTGCAAGGAATACAATGGGCTTGGATACAGTAAATATAATTTTAACATATGAATAGCCAACGAAGTAATCTGTCTTCATAAATTATTACAGGCTCAGAGGTTACTAGAGTCCCCTTAAATACCGTAATGTATATTTATGTTTCTTACTGGATGGAAGTCCTACAACACACCTGTGTGGTAGCAGATCCCTTTGCTACAGGGAGAAATCCAGGCTACTCTACCTGGCACCTGGTGCGTAAGCGCTCCCCAGCTCTAGCTCTGAGGTGTGACATCCTTGCCTGCTGAGGCTGGCAAATCGGTAGAAAAATGCCAGCATCGTGGAACTGTTGGTTGATTATTGTTGTTTACTGCTGACACTATGGTAGCAGTGAGATGCTAACCATCCTGGGTTGTTGTGGTAGACGTTTACCCACCTACAGAAAACCAAAAGCGGCACAGGAGAATTCGCAATCCGAGAGACAGACGCTGCCTTGCTTCCCTCTCCATGCGTCAGAAGAAACCTGTGTTTTCCGAGGTCTATGTTTCACTTCTGCATTAAATTCACCTCAAAACTGAATCTGAAAAATTGCACGTGGGCTTTTATGCCCCAGGCACTAAGTCTGTGTTATAAAATGGATCTTCAGCTAAAGAAGTAACAAGGCTAATTTCTGGTTGGCATAGTGACAATAGCAGCAATATACTATATAAAACTTTCATGTGCTTATATTACGTGCCTATAGAAGTATTGTCTTCATATTTGACAGGCCTTACAGTTTGACATTTGTTCTCTGCAATGAGCTAAATCTACCCAAGTATCAGCAAGAGCTCGTGTGATAGATCATTTCTGATTTCTGGTGCTGCAATATGTGATGGGAACTTTGGACAACTCAATGTGAAAATTTCATATAATGGGAGAAGGCAGCTAGCTATCATCTTTTGGGGATATTTTGAACAGCATGAAAAAAAAAAAACCCAAACCTATCTTCGAAGCAGCACTGCAGGATTAAAAAGAAAAGATTCAAAAGAGTACCATAATCTTTCCCTTCTTCTAAGGCTTTGATACTCATCTGGTATACTTATTCATTCACACAGGCAATGTGTGATAAAAAGAATACCAAAATTTTAGAAGTCTTCTCAAAAATTGCAGTCCTCAAAAAGCTCAGAACAAACTTCAACCCTGTTGACAAGTCTTTTTAGTGTGATGAAACATTCTGCTGACTCTTACTTAAACTCCACTAAAATCAAAAAGGCTTCAAGAAATGTTACTCAGAGAAATTAATCCTGGTATAAATAACTTAGAACACATTTAAATAAACCAGGCCAAGCCAGAATGTAAGACAGAAGGATCAATGCAGAAATCACTCTAATAGGCCCTGCTGTTGTTAGCAATTATCTTTTGAATTTTTGCTGTATTGATTACTGGACTCCTGTTCAAGGCTAGTTGAATCTGAGGTGGCCAATTTCCATCCCTCTGTGACTAGGTAAGAAATGAAGTGGCACTCAGTGTTTATACCACATAGTTGAATTTTTCGTGTTTTGAAGAACTGCTACCATTGAGTCACATTACTGCAGCTAAAAGTGTTCAATAAAATAAAAAAAAAATCCATTGTAAAATGCTGGATTTCCAAAACAAATTCACTATTTCAGAATTACCATTCTGGACCAAACCAACAGTCTGTTTTGCCAAGTAGTCTGTTTCCATTGGTTCCTATATTATATTGCTTGATATGGTAACGTATAACTGTTTCCAGTTACTAATAATTAACAGCAACAGATATTATTATGTCATGTGTGGGGGCAGGTGGCATACATCGTTACCTGTCAGCATTAAACCTGGCAGGGCAGAAATAGAAACCTTTTATAACTATTTTTATTATTTGTACAATGAGAGCATACAGTGGCCCAAATAAGGTTCTGCTGGGCTGGACATTCTGCAAAACACTGACTAAAGAGTTTGACCATGAATAAAATTGAATCTAGTCTCTATGGGACAACGTAATAAGTGGACAAATGAAGAAGTTTTAAAGCATCATAAGGGTGGGAGAAGCCAAGCAAATACCAGAATTGCAAAGTTTGATAATCTCCAAAATTGTGGATGAACCTACATTTCTTTCCAAATGATGGTCTGAAAATTCAGAAGAAAGATTACAGAAGAGAAGAACAGAAGAAGCTCTCACGCGAGCTAGAAGAGGTGACCAGATGACTGTACCTGGTGCATGTCAACAGGGCCCCATCCCATTGACCAGTTAGAGCTGCCAGCAGAGGCTATGCTTTCCATCCATTCTCCAGCTGATTCAAAAGAGATGGGTAAGGAAATCCCTACAGCAAGGGTGAAGACCTCTTCTATCCTACCATAATGCTTGAAAGACAAATAGAGAGATATACGATGCCATTAGTCACCCAATACGTGACTTTATTATCAGCACTGACATGCAATGTTAAATTAACTCTATGTCTGCTACAAATAAGCA
The DNA here is from genome assembly GCF_964289735.1 of Phaethon aethereus. NCBI lineage: Eukaryota > Metazoa > Chordata > Aves > Phaethontiformes > Phaethontidae > Phaethon > Phaethon aethereus. The sequence goes on along the minus strand of NC_138582.1, from coordinate 45,294,940 downwards.
ATTAACTTTACATCTGCTACAAATAAGCAACACTACAGTTAAAGTAGATCTCACATACTGCTGTGGTGGAGTCCAGGTCTGGTGCTGTTTCTCAGGTCCAGACATTGTTCACTGAGGATGTTAGGGCAGGACCTTCTTTTCCTTGTGTCCTTATCCCTGCCTCATCATCCATACCCTGTCAGTCTCTCTTTACAAGCTCACAGATGCTCTGCAAAACTAATTTCTTCTGCCTTTTCAGGGTCTTTATCATGTCCACATCAGACAGACAGACTTCACTGTGCAATGCCTCAATCAAGTTTATGCTACTACTAAAATGGGACTGAGGGAAACAACGTGTTCTTCATTGTGGTGTCAGCTGTTCTTCTGTTCCTCCCTTGTCTACTTTTAGGAGACTCCAACACCATCTGCACAATAATGCCTCCCACTGCATTGTGGTTTTCTGCAAGGGGAACTTATTTATGATGGGCTGCAAAAGCTTTTAGGAATTGTCATCTACCTACTAAGAAGCACGTCGGGGGCCATGAAGAAAAGCAAAGCAAGGCAGAAGTAACGCTAATTCTTCAAGGATGGAAAAAGAAAATGTGGCATAAATGAAGATCTTCTGCTTCCTTCACTGTTAAAATGTGTTTGTACTCAGAAATAACATCTTGCAACAAACCGTTAAAAAAGTATCTGACCCAAAGTTTGCTGAAGTTAACAGGAATGGGGAGAAGAATGGTTCCCATGCTGAGGATGTTGCACAGTTTAAGGAACATGATGCAATTCTCGGACAGGGTTTATTTACCTTTAGCAACTGCATGAACAACTAACTGTTGGTAGAAGACTAAGAAAATGAGAAGTGTTTCTATATAATTTACTGCAAGCATAAATATGTGCTATCAAATCTAACCTTCCTTATCCTTAAAAAATCATTACTAAACATGTAAATAAATGAAGCAATTTATAACATGAGATGAGGAAATTATGGATTTAACCATATTATTTCTTTTTTTACAAAATTGCAGAGAAAAAAAGGATCCTATGAACAAAAAATTGTGGCTAAGCACTAAACATTATAAAACTAATCTGTACAAGGAATCAGCCAACTTAAATAATTTACTAAGCTAAAGAAAATCATCCAAATCTCATATAAAATTTCCAACTACTTCCCCACCAACTCTATTGAAATGAATGGGTCCAACAATGGTTCTTCCAACATTGTTCATACTACAGTTCATTAAATTGTTCCAAAGTTAAATTGCAGAGATGGTACTCCATTTTTATTCACTTTCTAACAGAAATTTTAACCAGAAAATATTTTATTAATGCACTGCAGTTACCACTGTTTCTAAACAAGAAAATCTGATTGTCAGGTTTTGTATTTCTATTGCAGGTTAGATATGCAAAACTGTAGCTATAACATGCTAAGTAGAAAACTGCAGATAAGAATGAAACTTTTATATATTTAGAACTGTCTTACAAAAAATTTAAAGTAATTGCAGATGCCTGAGAAATTTATGCACTGTGTAATTAAAAAGTGCTAGAAGTACAGTTATAGACTTTTAAATAAGGGATAAGCTTTTCATTTTCTTCCCTCTTATTTTAAATATTGCTTTATCTAAGATGGTTTATTCCTTTGTTTCATAACAAATTAGTAGGTTTTCCAAAGTGAGGATTTTTCTAGAGCTTTGCTATTGGTTTTACAAGAGAATAAATTTCCAGGAACTGTTTATACACACTTTTTATATTCAGCAATAAGTATATGGAGTGATTTAAAACAAAAAACTCCACAATTCAGCAAATCATTTGGGTCATCAGTAAAGATCTACACAGCTCATGAAAGCTTTGACTTGAGAAACAAATAGCCAAGAAATCACAAAACTTCTTATACAATAATGTTTTAAACGAAGTAATTTTATGAAAACTACCTAGAACTCCTTGGTCGTATAAAAATTAAATCATCCCTGTTCAGTATGTTCCATCCTTTAAACTTACATGTAGTTTGGAAGACAAAAACCAGGACTTTGAAATCACAAGTGCAAACCTTGGGAATGTTTATCTGGAAGCAGCTACTTAATCAGCCAGAGTAAGGATGATTGCTCTTTCCAGCACTAAGCTTAAGATCAGGATAAAAAAAAGTCTTCAGAGGAACGGGGAGCAACAGGCCAGAACTTGTTTAGGAAGGGGATGAGCATAGGCAAAAAGCAAGGGGGAAACCCAAAATAGGGGTACTTACTTGTATCGTTTCATGTTTGCTTTGTACCTTTGAGTGAATAAAAAATGCTTTGTTTAAAACGTCCAAGTGCAAGGAGACAGACTTGCGGTGGGGGTACTCCTGCCAGCCTCATTCCGTTGTCTGTGCAAAGGCTGCCTAATCCAACCCCTGTACCAGTTTAAAACAGAGACGGGCTGCAGTAGGGATGTGCTTACAAAACCCTGCCTGCGTGTCCTCTCCACCAAAGGCCACGTTTATCTACACAAAACTAATGATTTCCTGGGGGGCAAATGGGTCTTAATCAAATCTTAATGTGGACCCAAGAGCTCCCCTGCTCTCACTGCAGCTGGCATGTCTGAGTGAAGAAACCCGTTCTTAAAAAATCTGCGCTTATTAGGAAATTATTTTGACAAAGTATTTCCAACTACCTCTGCCAAGGACTGTTTAAAAGCAATTTCATTTTTTTTCTTACTATTTGCCTACGTGGCAACAGAGATAAGAGAGCCACATAGCATACCACACCTTACGAGTCTGACTGCCAATACATCATCACTAACATCAGCATGACAGGCAAGATGATGGGTTTGAGCAACAAGGTCGAAGCACTAACAGGTACCACAGAGAAACAGCGCAGGGACAGATTAATTTCTCTGCGGGAAAAGAGGTGCAAGGGTGAGCACAGTATTTGCTCCACTTTGCAGGTGTCTCATGAACGTAGGAACAGAAGCCACGTCTTTTCCAAAGTCGGGTTATAATCAAGGGCAACATAGGCTTTGGAAAAGAGTTTTTTGGAGGTTACCTCAGTAACCTCCCTGCAGCGTTGTTGCTTGGCAGCTTAACGCTGGGTGTCACACAAGTATTTTGTGATCCTCTGTAGAAACATGGCTTTGTCTTACAATACAATCGTATGGTTTACTCTTTTCACAACAACAGTATGTATACGTAATGACCTACTGAGGCACCTGAGTCCAAAATAAACTAGTTACAATAAATATGAATTACCATAAAAGTAGGGCAAGCGCTGGTATTGTGTATATATGTACATTGTTGCTTTTGTCTCCAAAGGAACATCAACTCAAAAGCTCTTTCAGGACACACTGCTGTGGTACTACTAGGAAAACTTTGGTATCTTTTTGCAAAGAGCAACTGAACCCCCTAAAGAGAAAAAACATTGCCATCTGAAAGCTAATCTTACACACCTTTCTATTTCCCAGGGAAATCCTAGTCAAACAGCGTATTCATTTTTTATCTCCTACACAGATCAGGCACTTTTAAAATACGCTAAATTGGAGAAGTAACACAAACAACTAATATTTATGATAATGTGATCTAACAGGTGAATTTTATTACCCGTGTTACGAGAGATACCTACTCAAAAATCAGTAAGGTGAGAATGGGGATATGCATGCCAGAAAACTAATGCAGCATATGTTGCAAAATTATAACTACTGTGAAGTATATTTCAAAGGAGAACTATTGTTCAGGGTTGGCAAAGTGGGAATAAATAAATAAAAAGGACAGCTATCTTGCTTTGATCAAGATATGTCCAAATTTTGAGCTTGCTTTTGCCATCCTCTGTCAACTCGCTCCTCAGGAGGGAATTATGCCTGACTGAAAATACAGTGATCTGACCGGATCCTGGCAGCCTGCTTTAGCTGAGCTGAAGATGGAAAGGTCTTTGACTGTACTTTCTTGAAGTAAAAGCCAAGGAGTCACATAGTGTTCAAAAACCTGTAGCAGGAAAATAGTCTTTGCGCTGTCGGAAAGGCATTTCAGATCACATTATGGCTGTTACAAGATTACTTACCATTTGTGTCAGGATGTTCACCTTCAAGAGGAACTATTTTCTCATTGAAGTTTCCAAGAGACAGCATTTTATCCAAGTAGCTGGGTGCTGGAAACAGTTTTTCATTAGGGAAAAACTAATGATGCCTTGTTCAAATACCATTAACATTTTAATAGTTCTTAATATTTTGTAGGATATATATTTAGTTTCATCCAGCTATACCATCCTACAGTTATGCAGGCCTATAGGTTAGGCCAGTAGCCCAATCAATAGTCCCGTACTAACACACTATCTCGGTGAAAAAGAAGAGATTATCCAAACACACAAAATAGACCTGCAAAATGATGCCTTTATTTTAAATAGGAATGGCATTGACTTCTGTGGGAGTTTTGCCAGTCGCTCAAAAATCAAATTTTTATATCTACTACATCGATCTATACCTTTTTAACAACTGAATTTCATACACAGTAATCTATAACCTCACATCGAGTGACATCTTCTATCTCACATTCTCTGTTGTTCCACACTTCAGATTATTCTGGTGTCTCTTTTCCTTCCACAGACCAGATCATCCTTCAAAGTCCTGCTTATTGTCACTACTACAAGCTAGAGGGCTACTTCTGCCTATAAAATAAACATATTTATTTTTGATGTTGCTTTTTCAAAGGATCAAAAAATCCTGCATGAAAAGAAAAAAATCAGTTTCCATGAATATTAATTCATCCAAAAGATGATACTTATTCTGTTGTTGGATTTAGTTCTAATAGAAAGCTATAATGATGCAGAAATAACAGCACAAGCACAGGAAATTTTTGTGTGTACACGCATAGGGTGCTGCTTCATCTCTCTAATGTTCTGTACTAATGGGAATTGAAATTGTGCGAAGTGCAATCTTAGATAGTCTCACCCCATCAATTACAGAAGAATTACCAAGACAGTAAATGAAGCAGCCCACAGTGCAGCATTGTAATGAATGCCGCTAGCCCCCAGAGAAACCCATTCTTTACCACTGTACCAGAAACAATGCTACTGAGCAGGGACTGCGCTGCCGAAACAAGAACTAGCAGCACTGAGAGATGCAGCCCAGCGACACGGAGGGTGGGAGAAAGCTGAATAAACACACGAGCGGGGCCTCCCACGCAGCCCGGGGCTGCCAGCGATGCTGTGCCGGGGCCAGGAGAAAGCAGGACACCTCATGCAGCAGAGAAGGATGTTCTGCTCTGGCACGGGGATGGTGCAGCAGAACCGCAAACTTGCCAGAGGCAATGGAGGTGGTCAAGGGACTGCTGGAGCCTTGGTGCTCAGGAGGGACAAATGCAAATGTCATTTTGGGGTTTTCTAAAGTACAGTGACACTTCTGTTCCTCCTACTTCCATACTACAAATGTTCTCGGGTATTTAGATCCCAGGCATATGTTTGGCTGTACTTTCATAAGGGGAACTCTCCATTTTGAAAGAGTTTCTAACCCAGAAGTTGAAAAAATATCCTTGAAAACAAATCATCAGCCTGTCCTTTGTGTCAGACAATGAATGGCAGCGACCAAGAACAAGGACACTAAAGGGAGCTTTTAGTCTAATGGCAATATTTAGCAGGGGTGGTGTCTGGAAGCACAGCTCTATTTGTGGAATCAGGTGAGTGAGTGGGATTTGCATTTCAGAGCAAACACAAATGCACACTGAGAGGTTTTCTGACAGGGGCAGTCATTTGGGGTCAATCATCAAGGTGTGTTGTCTCAGGACAGAACTCCTCTAGGCCACCAGCACTGTTCTAGTTCATGTGCAGACTTCGAACTCTAACTAATTTGTTTGCCTTCTCACTTCAAAGTCTGAGCCTCTAGAAGTTAGGGTGGATTTTCACAATCCAATTTTAATATCAAATTAGGATTAAAAGAAAAAAAAAATCTTCCTTTGAGCTGCTCTGCTACCTTTTAGAGTCTTCACACACCTCCCTGAGTTCTTTGCAATGTCTCAGATAGCATAAGTGTAAAATAATCTCTCCATGCAGATATATTGGCTTCAGGTTCTGAGAACGAATTTCTTAAACAGACAACTTAAACACTGAAGAGTTAATGAGGAATGACATTTGCTCAGTTCCTTAATAGTTTAAATTCATGGCAGTTTCAAGAAGACACCAGCATTTTTAAAGGATCTTGACGTACCACATTCAAACCATACCTTTATGAGCGCATATCCTACAATTCCTTTTATTGCACTGTGGAGACCATAGCTGATACTAAGTTTTCCCTTGTAGCACAACCAGCACTGGTAATGAGTTTTGAAACAAAGATACAATAACTAGTCTCTAAGTACAGCTTCTTACCTCACCAAGGGTACAGGCTACGTTATATTACATTGCCCGCCTTGAAATACCAGTCTTGCAAACAAGGTAAATGAACAAAGTCCACAGTCACTCCACTCAGAAGAGTATTTTCAACTTGTTCATTGTCTTGTGCAAATCCTGTTCTGCAAGATACAAATCTAACATTCTAAAGCTCTTAGTTTCTCTATTTTAAAATAAATACTAGGTCATTTGTAACCTCATGATGATCAGCAACTACTTCTTCATGACAAAAAGAAACCTGGCATTTCTCAAAGTTACCTTCAGGGAGGATTTTCTGTTTTCTTTTTTCTAGTTTGGTTTTCCCAGTCAGAATATCTACCTTTTTTGAATGCTTCAGTATTGCATTTGGTTGATAGTTTCTACCTAAAATCTAGAAGCAAAGTCCATCAGGTCTAAGTTCAAAATGGACAGCATTGAAACCCAGCTAGTATGAGCAGGAGAGAAAAAAAAGCCCTCACAACCAAAATTTATACAGAAAGGCTCGTGTATCAGAAATGCCAAGCAATCACTGTTTGGAATTGGTTCTTTTTCCTAAGCAAGGGTGGAGACTACAGTGGAGGAGTAAGTTATCTAGTTTCTCCTAACAGTGTTGACTCCTTTTCTTTAAGGGGCCATGTTTTTTTAATTCCTGCTTTTAAAACATATTTTTTCCTTCAGTGACTAATAAATATTAGATAAAGTTGGACAGCAGAATTAAAATCATACTGTTCTCTGGCAAACTTTTTCTGCCATCTCAATTGTGTACCCTCGCAGTACTTCTCAAACCTTGCCCTTTGGGCTTGCACTCCAGAGCACCTTGCACCTCCCCTCTGCTGTTCATCCACTCCTTGCTTTACCTCACTTTTTTGACAAAGGAGACCATTAGGTACAGCTGAACCTCCAAATATTGGTGCACTGGTGTCAGCAGTTGCTTAAATCATTTGAACATCCTGTTGGCTGGAGTGCCACCTCTCAAGAGCTTTCAGAGCTCATTCAGGAAGAGGAGAGGGATACCAGGACACCCCGGGAGCTGGTGCCAGTGGAGCAGCAGCCCCCTGAACCTAAGCAACAGTGAAAGGGGGTGAGAAGACTTCATGCACTGCAGACTAGAGGGAAAAGGGGAGAATTAAAAGCCTAGGAAGAGTAAGGAGTATTTCATGTGCTGTTTCAGGTAACACGGGTGACTATGACAGTAAAATAATAAAAAGAAACTAGGTGTATAATTTTAAAAAAAGACATGCTGAGATTCTTGTTAGCATTGTAGCCACATTCATGCTAACGAGCCCCATCACATTTCTGCCTTCTCCCTCCTGCAGGCAGTGTGCCTCCTTCCAAACTCTAGGCAAGTTGCTATGGAAACCATCAGCGTGACTACAGAAATGGGGAGGAATTATAGATTTCATCCACATTTACATAATTTACTTTCACCAAAAAAAGAGAAATTACACAAAATGGCGGGCCCTGTTACTGACACATTTTCACCCTGGGGGGAGAAAGGACCCTCTGCAGAAGAGATCTCAGCTGATCATCAGCTCTTCAAGCCAAGGTCACCCTGAGGAAACGTCCATCAGCAAACTTTGTCCCTCATCAACTGAGAATGGTTAGTGCAAGATGCCCATCAGCAATTTTAATTTGTTTCTATTTTGTTGAACTCATTTAATCTGCCAGTAGAAGAGTCATATCGTTCCTTTAGTCTAGTTTTGCATCTTGTTCTCACACATTCACATAGCATTTGGAATTTATTCCTGTTTGTAAGCAAAGAAGTTTGGGGATCATTTCAACCTTGGCAGCTCTCTGAGATGACACTGGGGCATAGAAGTCTCTGCCTTAAAACTTAACCATCTAACAAGAAAGTATCAATGCAGAAAAAGGAAACAAGATAATAAAAAGAGCAATGTATGACATGGGCTTCCATATGACAAGGTACAAGTTTAGCGCCAGCTTTTACATCTTCTCCCATCCCTTTGAGAGATTAAAATATGCCTATATTGTTTGATAAATTTGGAGAAAAAAGGTGAAAATAGCACTGTGTGTATAGAGAAAGCAAGCTGCAGAAGGAGAGGAGGAAGTAAGGGACTCTACTAATCGTTCCTGGGTTTTATTTTACTTGTTTAAAATTAAAATACACTTGACACATGCTGAGCAACCACTCAGAAATCCTCTTGCAATTCAAAGCTCTCTAATGGCTGCGTACAGAAAGATGGAGTAAACTGGAAGATTCAAACCATGTTGCTCTCCAATTCTGTATGTTGTGTTAAATGAGTCCCATATAGAGAAGTTGAGAGAAACTGACCAGAACCTTCACCTTTTTTTCTTTTTCTTCTTTTCTTCTTTTTTTTCTTCTTTTTTTTTCTTTTCTTCAACTGACAAAAATGTTTCCTAACTAGCTAAACTGTATTTGTCATAACTAATTTTGCTTCACCTTAGTTCTCTGTACCATGTTGTTCTTTTTACCTCTCTCTCTGTCCTGCTCCATTGAAAATAAGAAAGGAATTACAAGGTAAATTGCACTTCACAAAATCACAGAATCACTAAGGTTGGAAAGGACCTTCAAGATCATCAAGTCCAACCATTAAACCAAATCCACCACGTCCCCTAAACCATGTCCCAAAATGCCACATCCACATGTTTTTTGAATACTTCCAGAGATGGCGACTCTACCACCCTCCTGGGCAGCCTGTTCCAACGCCTGACCACTCTCTCGGTGAAGAAATTTTTCCTAATATCCAATCTAAACCTCCCCTGGTGCAACTTGAGGCCATTTCCTCTCATTCTATTGATAGTTACTTGGGAGAAGAGACCAACACCCTCATCGCCACAACCCCCTCTCAGGTAGTTGTAGAGAGCGATAAGGTCTCCCCTCAGCCTCCTCTTCTCCAGACTAAACAACCCCAGTTCCCTCAGCCGCTCCTCATAAGACTTGTGCTCCAGACCCCTCACCAGCTTCATTGCCCTTCTCTGGACACACTCCAGCATCTCAACGTCCTTCTTGTAGTGAGGGGCCCAAAACTGAACACAGGATTCAAGGTGCAGCCTCAGCAGTGCCGAGTACAGGGGCACGATCACTTCCCTACTCTTGCTGGCCACACTAATCCTGATACAGGCCAGGATGCTGTTGGTCGCCTTGGCCACCTGGGCACACTGCTGGCTCGTGTTCAACCGGCTGTCAACCAGTGCCCCCAGGTCCCTTTCCGCCGGGCTGCTCTCCAGCCACTCCTCCCCAAGCCTGTAGCGTTGCATGGGGTTGCTGTGAACCAAGTGCAGGACCCAGCACTTGGCCTTATTACACCTTATACAGTTGGCCTCTGCCCATTGATCCAGCCTGTCCAGATCCCTCTGCAGAGCCCTCCTACCCTCCAGCAGATCAACACTGCTTCATGACATTCATGACACAACTTTCAGAGCTGTATACACTAGGCAAGCATTGCAGGTTTAGGACTGGGAAAAAAAAGCCTTCCCTTTCTAGACCCCAATCCACTAAACACTTATCCAGTCATAAGCACATGAGTAATTTAAGTGAGCTCTTGGATTCAAGCCAATAGATAAACGTTAAATATGTGCCTGGCCCAGCCAGTGAACACAATCTGTTGCTAAATGTGACATTTACATATAGATATAGATATATTGCATTTTGGGAGATTAGAAAAGCTGTTTCTAAACCAGACCATAAGGCTAAAATCATGATTAAAATTGTCCTCAAAGTCTCTGTAGTGATATAATGAAACATTGTATAATTTTGTTTGCAAAGGGCTTGGAAAAAACAAAGAATGATGCAATGTACGTTTAGCTCATTTTCAACTAATTATGGCATGTAGACAAGCTATGAAGAGTAAAATATACAGGTTCTATGCACAATCTAAAATTTCAAGACAACTAAACTCCATGGAGTGTTTTCAATATTACCTATATCAGTGTCATTGAAAGACAGTTGTTAGTTAAAATTACAGTTTAATAGGTATTAACAAATTTTCCCAAAAATCAGAGAGTGAGTTTTTTAAACTGAAAGTCAAGGGGGCAGGGGGGAGGATGTTTGACTCTCCAAGGAAAATAATTTTTTCAGTTTGACAGGAAAATTGAAGTAACTGCATTGAAGGAAGAATGAGTTTAAAGTTTCCAGACTCAAAGTTTTGCAGGCTTAACTGTCAGATAATAAAATAAAGTTCAACTGTTTGTGGCTTAAATAACATATTCATATTTTCATAAGTATGGTTTATGAAACCCAGGCAAAGCTAGAGATAAATAAAGAAAGATGCCTCCGTACTACCACAACATTTACAGAGAAGGAAGCAACCCTGTGTCTCCTTCTCATATACAAATAACCTGATCCTGTGATAACCATCCTCCCTTGTGCCAAGGGGAATAGCCATTGATTTAGGGTAACTTTAGTTTCCTATATCTGCTCCATACAGAGCTTCATAGCCTTGTACAGCCAGAGACTGTCAGGCAGAAAGGTCCCAAAGGTGCCGCTGGAAGAGAGACGAGGACATCCATTTCCCCTTGTAGGTGAAACGTGTGATAAGCAGCGTGTGAAATCATGAGCCTCCTCTCACTGGGGCTTTAAGTATTCCAGGAAAACAAGACTGCCTCACTGGTACAGACTGACACCAACCTAATCTCACAGGATGCTGTATAGCCCAAGTAACATACAGTCCATTGGTTATAGCACTTAGCTTGACATTGTATATATGCAGCTCCTGAGACAGAGAAGGTCTTATAGTCAGGTCTCACATATTGTCTGGAGATTTTACTCTGTAATGCAGCATTTTACTGGAGAAAGGTGACAATACTGGTTGCTTTTTCAAAATAGGATCATTACTTTTTGGAGAACCATAAGAATTATTTAGACATGCCTCTTGGATCAAGACCTTAAAGAAATACATACATTGAAGCACTTTGTTAGTACATCCCATCAATTCATTGGGACAAAACAGACACTGAGGAGTCAAACTTTTAGGTAGCCCTGGGCCTACTCAGAAGCTGAAACTGAAACCTGGGAGTCCAAGGAACATAAGCGTCTGTGGGAAATAGGAACTTCTATGCTTGGGTAACACCTGAAATTCTTTTTTTTTTTTGACATCATGACAGCTTTGCACATCAAAGTGCAAATGAGATATTCAAGAGGACTTGGATACTTAAGTAATTTCTGTGATATTAATTTTTATCTTACAGTTATTAATAGAATGAGACTGTCATTAATTCAATGAACATTCTCCTCAGTATGGACATACAAAATCTTATTTTCATAGTATCAAGACTGCTGTACCTCATGATGTTCTGAACAAAACAACAAACTCATTTCAGAAGCTTGGAAAAAAAGTCTAACTTTCCACCCCACAATGTTGCCCTTGATTGTGGTTCCTGATAGTAGAAGGTAGAAGATATGAAGTAGAAGGTAGAAGATATGAAGTAGAAGGTAGAAGAAATGAATCAACTTAAACTCCCCTCTATCCCACCTCCAAATTACCAACATTCTTGAAGTTCATTAAACTAGTCTTAGAAAAGTATGCATGCCTTAAGTGAGGAAATGCAGAGAAGTTGCACTGAAGTAATCCATTCCACAGATTGTTTATATTCACCTGTTATCCAGAGGTAAACTAGCCTTCCTTATGAATATTCAGCATACAGGTTTCTCTTCCTCCATGTCTGATGCTGATGCTCATCTTCCTGACTGATTACCAGCAACACCTACTTTCAATCACTGTTCTAAAATCAAATCCACCGAAGGAACTACACAACATCAGAAGACTTGAAGGACAACAGATGAGAGAGAGATAAGCGGAGAGGGTCAAAATTTTGAAATTTTCTTCTCCTGGTCCTGCGGCCAGTGGAAAGCCAGCAAATAGGTACTGTGACTTGGTCATGCCTCATATGTGGAGGATATAAACAGGAGACAAGGGGGAAAGACCTCAACAAGGCAGAAGTATGAAGTGCAACCAGACACGTTCAACCAGACATGTTCAATGTTCATGTGCTCCAGGATCCTCCTCTCATCACAAAAGTATTGCAAGACTGAGGACCTCATGAAACACCCTATAAATGCATTTGTGTTTCCAGTTTATGTCCCCAGCATACAATAGGATTAGCTCAAGGTGCAAGCTCGGTCACCATGTTCCTTCATCCTCCTATGATGTTAAAATATCCTGCCAAGACATTAAAAAAAAAAAAAAGTAACGGAGCTAGCAGAGCATGAGTATGTGCTGAAGGCACTATTTGGGTGTTGTCCAAAAGACTGTCACACAGCCTACAAAAAATGGTGTGCAAGAGTGGAGCTGAGGATAGAAAGGCTCACAGATCAAAGGCTTAGGCAGAAGGTCTGCCAGGCTGGCGTGTGGGTTGGGTGGGGGCTACCCCTTCTGGGTAGGGAGTATTGTGCAGGTTCAAGGAGGACTTCACTTGTGGAGCAAAATGGGATAAGGTGGCTGAGCCATTCCATGCACTGAGCAAGCGGTGTGGGGTCTACCTTGTCTGCCAGCTATAGGATTCTGCAGTTTTGTCAGTGGACACCGGGATCACTCCCACTTCACCAGTGGATCTCCACCTATTTGTGGTAAGAAAATGAAGTTATGTAGCAGCATCTCTGCTAGGACATCCACTCACTTTGGGGCCAGAAGAGTCACGGTTTCTCCTACGAACTATACACTGAGGTCTTGGAAAAGATTGGAATCTAAGACATGCTTCTGGGATGGACCCCGCAAATTAAAGGATGTGCCAGTCATACCACAGCACTCAGGAGTGGCAGAAGAAGGGTCTTTCCAGGATGATCCATGTGAGACTGCTAGCTTACACCAAAATGACAACCTGTTAGTTCATCTCAGTGGGCAGTAACTCCCTCAACTCCCAACATAGGAGGCAAAGGAAGGATTTGATGATGACGTTGGCCAGGCAAAGGGCAGCCCTGGCACGTGTCTCATAAACAGGCTTGCACAGGACCCAGCTTCACCAAATACTCTGCAGCAGCACAGAGAGCCTGGAAGAACCAGGTAAGTGGCAATCCAAACCAAGCACCTCCACAGTACACATGAGATGTCTGTGATCCCTCTTGTCATTCTTCCCTGACCAAGGGTCAAGAAAATAAGTGGCAGACAGCCCTTATACGTCAGGTGGAGGAGGCCACAGGTGAGAAAAAAAGTTCTTAGAGATGCTGCAGCCCAGAAATCCATAGGTCTGATCTGAGAGAATTATGTTTCCAGCACATAAACATTCTTCAGCCATATGGCCTTTCCTGCAATCTCATAATCTTCTCTGAGGATCAATACCAAGTGCCAGTTCTCTGGGCTGGGAAAGTTTCTCTCCTTTAGTAAAAGAATGCCCTCCTGCATGAGAGGGGAAGAACTAGTTCAAACAGCAGCAGAGTCCAGGGCTCACATATCTCAGAAGTCACAGCAAAACCCCACAGTCAGCTTTCCAATGCCCAAGGACTTTTTAGCAGGCATTTGGCAGCAAGCTTCAAAGAAAAGTGCGATCTCCACTGTCCCAGTTCTTCATATTGACCATTGTAAACCTATGCTATAGGGCTTACCAAGCAGTATGATGAATGCAATATGAAAAGATGGGGTGCATATCCTCTCCAGATCTCTAGAAGGACTGCTGTCTTTTCCTAGAGACAGGTGATATATTTCTTGGCACCTCTGTTCTTCTCCAAGGCATTGGCATGCATGCCACAGTCCATATATACATATCCCAAAGAAAACAGACACGCAGCTGGACAAAGGCATGCCAAGTCTGATGCACTTCCAGCATCTGGAGCTCATGCTAATTCTATTTGCTCTATGACTTGTCAGGGAAGATCAGAGGGGTACCTCTAAGAGAAATGTCCTAACAACACAATCTCATCACTGGATCGCCCTATATAAAGTCATTCCATTCATTGCTTGTGTTTCCCACATCTCACCACCTTTGTTCTAAGGTAAAGGCATACCTCTCCTCCCCAAAGGGGAAACAGGACTCCCTGATGATCACTACAAAGCCCAAACCCTTGACATCGACCCTGCTGAAAAGCCCATAAGTCAGCCTCACTGCAGAGAAGGGACAACCATTTGTTGCAAACAGGAGGTTGGAGAATTTTCAGTTGATTGTTTTCACCTTTTCCCCTCGTAAAAGATTGTTTTAGAGAATTGTTAGTTATTGCCAGTCCACGTCCGCTTGTGTGACTTGCAGGTATACATAAATTCATGTTTATACATGGATATGTGTGTCATTCAAAGACAAGCTTCTCCTCAAACACATTTGCACGGTTCTTTTCTGAAGGAGCAAGGAAAAGATACATGTATTGTTAAATCGAAATGGTTTCTAACAAAATGTCCCTACAGTTCTTCACACATTTTCAAAGGCAGTAACTCCTCCAGCCCCCAGGAAGTCTGCATTTGTTCTCAGGTTTCTTCCAGGAACTCCACATACATCTAAAGCACACTGCTGTGAAGGTAGATAGCATCACACTAGCTCCAAAATAACCCTAGTGTTTGCTCAGCATAAGTTCTTGCTCAGCACAAGTTCTTGCTCAGCACAAGCTACCCACGGGAACCTTAATGCAACTATTTAGACCACTTGTGGCCTACATTGAGCTCCCTTCTGTCCTGGATATTCTGCATACATGTTGGCAAACTTCATCACAGTTCTTACAAGCTCCAAGCTCTCCAGCTGTGAGAAAAGTGAGCAAAGAACAAAACATTTACAATGACCAGTGATGCCCAAACTATTGAGCTGGAAAGCAAATATAGTCCACATTTACTGGTGTAGGTGGCCACTCCTGATCTTTGTGTCCACAATCAGTGTGCACAATATGGAGCACAGTCCAGCTGTGTGTTAAATTTACTCCGTTCTTAAAGTGTCAGACTGGCAGTGCCATGTCTTCAGGGTGTGTGTCTTGTCAGTTTAATTCCCCATCTGCTCATCACCAAAGAAATCCATGAGGTTCACCTCAAACTGCCTGCTGTGGCAAGCAGCAAGGATTTATGTACGTAATGTGTAATGCATGTACTATGAACCTGATGTGAGAGTGACGAGGAAATGTCTTTTGCAATCACAGCAGTTCATCAGTCCTGTAGCAAGAAGACCAACCTTCAAGAGTGATTCAGGTGAGAGTCTTCCTCTTAGACTACAGCTCCTACCAAGAATCCTGATGTGAAGTGTTGGAAAAATTTAATACTTTAAAGACCCACATTTGAATTTCTTCTCTCCTAGCACTTCAAAGTCAATTTTGCTTTAACCCCAAAGGAAATCTCATTTACCTTGTTGAAACCACTAAATATTATCACAGAACCAATTTGTCAGAGTTTACAGACAGATGGCATTTCTACTCACTTACCTGTTTTCAAGTATGAAGTACCGATAGACAATGGGAGGAAAAAAAAAATGAAAGAAAAAGAAAAAAACCCCAGCAAATTTAACAGGGAAAAATGTGTAATTATGAAGCCTTCTTCACACAGGCAATCTTATTATGTGGTTAACCTGCTATATTCCTTTGGAAAACGATGCTTGACATAACAAAAAAAACCCACCTGTACATACTGAAAGTTCAAAATAAATATGCTTAAGTGCTCTGGGGGTCACCTGAAAGGAAAATTCAGACTCAAAAACTTCACTGATAACTTACAAGTTTTGCTGAGCTAATGCCCTGGTTTCAGCCAGGATAAAGTTAATTTTCTTCCTAGTAGCTGATGTAGTGCTGTGTTTTTGATTTAGGGTGAGAATAATGTTGGTAACACACTGATGTTTTAGTTGTTGCTGAGCAATGTTTACACCAAGTCAAGGACTTTTCAGCTTCTCATACTGCCATGCCAGCAAAGAGACTGGGGGGGGGCATAAGAAGCTGGGAGGGGACATAGCCAGGACAGCTGAGCCAAACTGGCCAAAAGGATATTCCATACCATATGACATCACGCTGAGCAATAAAACTGGAGGGTGTTGGCCAGGGGGTGGCAGCCCCTGGTCAGGGACTGGCTGGGCATTGGTCAGCAGGTGGTGAGCAATTGCATTGTACACGATTTGTTTTGTATATTCCTTTTTCATTATTATTATTTTCCCTTCCCTTTCTGTCCTATTAAACAGTCTACCTCAGCCCACGAGTTTTACCTTTTTCTGATTCTCTCCCCATCCCACTGAGGAGGAGTGAGTGAACGGCTGTGTGGTGTTTAGCTGCCTGCCAGGTTAAACCACAACAGCTAGCCAGCTTTAAAGAAACTTTTCCACAGCTTTAGCAGTTTTTGCAAGTTTATGGCAATTAACAACAGATTTTCTATGACTAAAATAGCAAAGCTATCCATTACTGTATATTCTGTTTATGGAGTATCATAAAAACTTGACAGGTTTCAACACAGCCCACAGTATTCAACAAATGAGTCCTTTCCCGGCAAATTCTGAGCAAATCCTGCATCCTTGTATGAGATTTCCTATTTCAGCGAGAGGCTTGCCCAAAGGACTGCAAAATTTGGCCTATGAAGGAACATTTGGCTTATGAAGGGTTTTGACACTGCTCACAGGATCACAGAATCACAGAATCATTAAGGTAGGAAGGGACCTTCGAGATCAAGTCCAACCATTAACCCCACACCACCATGCCCCCTAAACCATGTCCCAAAGCACCACATCCACACATTTTTTGAACACTTCCAGGGATGGTGACTCCACCACCTCCCTGGGCAGCCTGTTCCAATGCTTGACCACTCTCTCGGTGAAGAAACTTTTCCTAATATCCAATCTAAACCTCCCTTGGTGCAACTTGAGGCCATTTCTTCTCGTCCTATCACTAGTTACTTGGGAGAAGAGACCAACACCCACGTTGCCACAACCCCCTTTCAGGCAGTTGTAGAGAGCAATAAGGTCTCCCCTCAGCCTCCTCTTCTCCAGACTAAACAACCCCAGTTCTCTCAGCTGCTCCTCATAAGACTTGTGCTCCAGACCCCTCATCAGCTTTGTTGCCCTTCTCTGGACACACTCCAGCACCTCAACGTCCTTCTTGTAGTGAGGGGCTCAAAACTGAACACAGGATTCAAGCTGCGGCCTCACCAGTGCTGAGTACAGGGGCACGATCACTTCCCTACTCCTGCTGGCCACACTAGTTCTGATACAGGCCAGGATGCTATTGGCCTTCTTGGCCACCTGGGCACACTGCTGGCTCATATTCAGCCGGGTGTCAACCAGGCCACTCATCTCCAAGCCTGTAGCGTTGCATGGGGTTGTTGTGACCAAAGTGCAGGACCTGGCACTTGGCCTTATTAAACCTCATACAACTGGCCTTGGCCCATCAATCCAGCCTGTCCAGATCCCTCTGCAGAGCCCTCCTACCCTCCAGCAGATCAACACTCCCACCCAACTTGGTGTCGTCTGTAAACTTACTGAGGGAGCACTCGATCCCCTCATCCAGATCATCTATAAAGATATTGAACAAGACCGGCCCCAGAACCGAGCCCTGGGGAACACCGCTTGTGACCGGCCGCCAGCCGGATTTAACACCATTCACCGCAACTCTCTGGGCTCGGCCATCCAGCCAGTTTTTTATCCAGAGTAAACTTGTCTAAGCCACGAGCCGCCAGTTTCTCCAGGAGAATGCTGTGGGAGACGCTGTCAAAAGCTTTACAAAAGTCCAGGTAGACAACATCCACAGTCTTTCCCTCATCCACTAGGCGGGTCACCTGGTCATAGAAGGAAACCAGGTTGGTCAAGCAGGACCTGCCTTTCATGAACCCTTGCTGGCTGGGCCTGATCCCTTGGTTGTCCTTCACATGCCCTGTGAGCACCCTCAAGATGAGCCGTTCCGTGATCTTCCCCAGCACAGAGGTCAGGCTGACAGGCCTGTAGTTCCCCAGATGTCCCTTCTGGCCCTTCCTGTAGATGGGTGTCACATTGGCAAGCCTCCAGTCTTCTGGGACCTCCCCTGTTAACCAGGACTGCTGATAAATGACGGAGAGTGGCTTGGCAAGCTCCTCCGCCAGCTCCCTCAGTACTCTCGGGTGGATCCCATCAGGCCCCATAGACTTGTGGGTGTCCAGTTGGCTTAACAGGTCCTTAACTGTTTCCTTCTGGATTATGAGGAGTTTATTGTGCTCTCCATCCCTGTCTTCCAGCTCAGAGGGCTGAATACCCTGAGGATACCTGGACTGGCTATTAAAGACTGAGGCAAAGAAGGCATTAAGTACCTCAGCTTTGTCCTCATCCTTGGTGACAATGTTCCCTCCCCCTATCCAGTAGGGGATGGAGATTCTCCTTGCCTCTCTTTTTGTTGTTAACTTATTTGTAGAAGCATTTTTTGTTATCCTTTACGACTGTGGCCAGATTGAGTTCTAGCTGGGCTTTTGCCTTTCTAATTTTGTCCCTGCTTGACCTAACGAGATCCTTGTACTCTTCTTGAGTTGCCTGCCCCTTCTTCCAGAGGTGATAAACTCTCCTCTTTTTCCTGAGTCCCAGCAAAAGCTCCTTGTTCAGCCAGGCCGGTCGCCTTCCCCGCCAGCTCTTCTTACGGCACATGGGGACCGCCTGCTCCTGCGCCTTTAAGATTTCCTTCCTGAAGACTGTCCAGCCTTCCTGGACCCCTTTGTCCTTCAGGACTGTCTCCCAAGGGAATCTCTCAACCAGTGACCTGAACAGGCTGAAGTCTGCCCTTCGGAAATCCATGATGGCAGTTTTGCTGACCCCTCTCCTTACTTCACTCAGAATGAAGAATTCTATCATGTCATGGTCGCTATGCCCAAGACGGCCTCCGACCACCACATCTCCCACCAGTCCCTCTCTGTTTGTAAACAGCAGGTCAAGCGAGGCACCTCCCCTGGGAGGCTCACTTACCAGCTGTGTCAGGAAGTTATCATCATCTCCGACACACTCCAGGAACCTCCTAGACTGTTTCCTCTCTGCTGTGTTGTACAATTAATTAATCTTTAATTAATAATTTTGTTTTCTTCTCCAAAATCATGTATCATTTTTAACATCTTAAAGAGAACAATAATAAGCTGAGTCCCCAAAATTTAATTTTACCTCAGTATATTTAACATACTGTGAAGCTGTGTGTTTGCAGTGATTAAGGACAATAATTCCTCTCTTTTCTCTGCACACTTAGTGGTCAGACACTTCAAAAGCCCAGTGCCTTTGAGATACTTTCTCATGTTATACGGTGGAGCTCGGTGACTTCAATTAAATACCTGCATTCATGCAGGTTACACAAGCACTTTGCACCTGAAACAGTGACCAGCTGGAGCAAGCCTCTCAATCTGGGGATCAAAAGTTGTTCCTGACAAAGCTTTTGGGTTTGTTTTGATTTAAAGCAATGGGACTTAACCACACAGTTCAGGAATGGTTCAAAATGGATTAAATTTTTGACCCAATTACTTCAAGTGGTTCTTTTTCAACCAGGACAATACTCGTCTGCCAACTCTTTGCAAGAGAAAGAATTGCTCCTTTTGCACAAAGAGTTATGAACAAGTTAACAAAGTACTACTAGGATCTGGTCTCATGTTATTTTTACTTGAATGTTTCTACTTTGTATGGCAGTACTAGGAAAGTACACCCCAAACAAAGCAGATGCCATGCAAAATTCTATTTCACCATGAATGACTAGGAAGACAGCTTGGTAGTGAAGTTGACATCTACCAGCTAGTGCAGTCTAACAAAAGGGATTTCTCAGACTCCTGGCAGGACCTGGGGCCCCGTGGAGAGAGGAGCCCAGGCTGGGGCAGGTTTGCTGGCAGGACTTGTGACCCCTCGGGGAAACCCAGGCTGGACCAGCCTGTTCCTGAAGGACGGCACCATGTGGGGGGACCCAGGCTGGAGCAGTTCATGAAGAACCGCAGCCCGTGGGAAGGACTCACGTAGCAGAAGATCATGGAGGACTGTGTCCCGTGGGAGGGACCCCACGCTGGAGCAGAGGAAGCGTGTGAGGAGTCCTCCGTGGAGGAAGGAGCGGCAGAGACATGTGATGAACTGACCACAACCCCCATTCCCCTTTCCCCTGTGCCGCTCAGGGGGAGATGGAGAAAATAGGGAGTAAAGTTAAGCCCAGGAAGGAAGGGAGGGGTGGGGGGAAGGTGTTTTAAGATTTAGGTTTTATTTCTCATTATCCTGCTCTGATTTGATTGGTGATAAATTAAACTAATTTCCAGAAGCTGAGTCTGTTTTGCCCGTGACAGTAATTGGTGACTGATCTCTCCCTGTCCTTATCTCAACCCACAAGCCTTTCGTTACATTTTCTCTCCTCTGTCCAGCTGAGGAGAGGAGTGATAAAGCGACTTTAGTGGGCGCCTCGTGTCCAGTCAGGGTCATCCCACCACAGGATCATGTGCCACAGGCATACTTCCTGCAACAGAAAGGCCCTTAAGTTCTTCCAAAAGCAAAAGAAAACAAAAATTAAGTATTTAGTGTACATCTACTTCAAATCAGGGTTTCAGTTTTGAAGCAAATCTCCCAGTTGTACTCACTTACCATTCTTAGTTTCAATCTGCAGTCTCAGCATATGTGAGCTGCCTTCCCTTCAGACGAAACTCAACTGGAAGGTGAGCTCAGGAGCACACCTAGAAGTGGTAATAAGCGTTCAGCCCAGTTTATCAGTCTGAGGCTAGGCTGCGTACAGTGCACACAAGTGTAGGCGCTGGCTCCTCAGTGCCATTTCACGCTATGGATTGCTCACTGGTTGCCGGTGCAGACGTTGTGTTACCAACACTGCATTTAAATCTCGCTTCAAGCACTGCTGCTCAGAATTGCAGCCCTAAAAATCCTCAGAGGATTGAGCAGCAAGTAACTTCAGGAACACAGGGGTCAAAATCTAATGTCTCTGTCTATGCCCAGAAATACCTTTGTATTACCTTTGTATGCCAAGAACATTGCCTTTGGCAGAAGGAAGGTGCTGTTCAGCCGCTACAACCATTTAGCCCAAGCCGCACCAGGCTGGACAAAGCAGAAGATGCTTCCAGTTTGGTGCTTTTGAAAGTAATAAGTTGTTTACAACAAATCCATCACCTTCGCAAAAGAAACAGACGAAGTTTTTACGTGATTTTCTGTAAGCATCTGGATAGAACTGGAGCTAACCTTACACCTGCCAGCATGCTGGCAGGATATCTCATAAATTATTAAGTGAAGCATATTAAAAAAACAAACTATTAACAACTTCCAAGATTAGGAACAAGACCAGGAGCAAAAGTGCTATTTACTCTGTCTTAAACTAAGGTAGACTCTTGAAAGGTATAATCTAATGTAATGTAATCTAATCTAATCTAATATTTCAATTACATTACTGCTTTACAAGCATCATGATATAAAATAGCTCTACTAGCGTAGAGGAAAATACACTTTTCACCTGCTCTGGAGAATAAACGTCATTGAAATCCATCTAACTCCTTGCAGAATAAAATTCTCATTAACCTACATAATGATACCATAATCTCTCCATTCAAAATTGAGATACACTTTATCTGCTAGACAGATATTAAAGTAAGAATCCATCGTTTATAATGAGTAGTCCTGAACATGCAGTATTTACTGGGTCAATGCTGATAGATTGATAGATTCCCATCTATGTAACAGCCCATCAGTGCTTGTCTAATTTTATTTATTTCCTCACTTAACTATTCAAATCCCACTTCAGTTCAAAAATGTCTCAGAAATTCATCTTTCTATACAATCTTTCACATACTCTGGCCTGTTGCTAAAGCATCTGTCGAAACTGTTGGCCAATGGTAAGACATACATGTTTTCTTTTCATCTCTGCCATAACTTTATTCCAACACTTTTTGTATTTGGGGAGAAAAGACACTATTCCCATTCTTGGGCAAGAACATCTCTTCTTTTCCCATGCCTAGAAACTCCTGCTACCTGTGAAATCACTGCTTCAAAGCTACAGCAGGATGTGTTATGCGACAGCAGGGACTCAGGGAAGCGGCACTGCTGGCTGAAGAAGGGTGTAATGACAATTTTATCCTTCTGCACTCTCTTCAATCTGCTGCACGCTGTTTCCCTCAAACCTTCTCAGTGCTCCCACAGGCTTCCCTGCTGAGCTTTGCAAGGTGCTCCTCATCTTTTTCATGCTGTGGGGCATAGCTTGCAGTTTTAGGCCAGGATACGGCACACTCCAGTGATTTATGCTGAGAACCTGGGATACACTGAGCTAAATTCACATCTCAGATTAACTCCATTGATTTCGTCGTTTGTCTCAATCTACCAGGCACACACACACAGAGCTGTTTTTAGGGCTGTCCACCCTTCCTCCCCAGCTGAAAGGATCTATTTCAAACTAGCTTTGCAGTGTTACCGAGGATATTCAAGCCCTCTGGTAAGAGAGTTTCAATTTTCTCTTAACATTCCATATGATGGGTCTTCAACTGATATAAAAATATAGCTGGGAAAAAAAAAATCCACCAGTAACATATATTCGCAATGACTAGAAATTTTAGCAAATTCACACTGCCTTAATCAAATCATATCAGCTAATAAAATAAAAAAAGCAAAAATATCTAAAACCCAAATGGTATCAACATCATGAAAAGTTTACTTTTTCTCCTTTAAGATAACCAAAATATTTATAGATCTTTTTTTAAAAATGGCAATGCCTATCCAACCAGAAAATTTATCACAGTGTTTAGTTTCACAGTATCGCAGTGTTTAGATAAGACAGTACATTTAACCCACTTACTTTTCTCCTTTTCAGTGATGAAACACCACAAAATTTGACATTTTTGCATAGTTCCAATCAGACAATACTTGGCAAGGGAAATAAAAAAGTAAAAATCACTGGGATCATCACATAAATCAGCTTGTTAACAATTAAAATACATTCCCCTTTTCTGCCTGTTTTCTAAATAAAGCCATTATTAAGGATGATTAAAAATTATAACTCAACTGAAATAATTACAGTTAGAATTCACAGTTCATTGCAGACTGATGTGAGTTTTTGACAACATTAATCTTGTATAACACTGCTGTTTTTTTCCTGGTTTAATGAAATAGTCATCTTCCGTGATGTTGCCTTTTCCATTTCATTTTTACTTTGTAGCTGATTCGTTTTCCCAAACTGATGGGTTTAGAAGACAAAAACTTAACAATTATTTTAACCTATTAAGCTGAGACCAACTCTCTCCTTTAGAAAAATCCCATCGCCCTTCTCAAAGGAAGACACTGCTGTTACCTGACTGCAAGAGAAAGGGGACTTTGGGGCTAGCAGCAAGGCATAGCCACTCCTGTCAGCTGGCAGAGGAGGCTAAAGGAGGCTACCCTAACTGTAGCTGTCCCCTTCTTCCCAGGTAAATCCATCCTTGCCTTCTATTTGTCTTTGGAGGCTGGAAACTATGGGAGTCTATTAGTAAAACTGCTGGAGTCATGTCTTGTTATTATTGAATAAGGCACCGCTGCAAAATTGAGCCCCTGGTTCATTTTTTTTCTCTTTTAAACTGCACCACGGAGCCAAGCAACCCTGTTCTGGGGTGGGACTTTCTGTTCTCTGACTTCTGCCATCATTATTTTTCCCCTGCATAAATATAGCCTGAACATATTGTTGCTCTGTCTTCTCCCTGCAACGTTTCCACCTCTCTTCTGTTGCTTGCTCACAGAGGGAGTAAGGGAGAAACAAGGGAAAGGCTTGGGTCTTTTGGAAAGGTTTATGCATTCAGTAAAAAAGAGCATTTTCTAATTGGAAGCAAGTGACTCAGCCATCCCTGCTGACGGTTCAGAGTAAGTCCCTCATCGTAAACAGATGCACATAACAGTAATATAAAGTGCATTAGAATTCCTTACTCTTTCCACCTTGGCAACACAAGCTGCAAACATCCCTTACAGTGTAGTTCTATTACCGAATTAATGTTGCCGGCAGGAAAAGCAGGACCAGCACATGGGGCAGGCAGTGTGGCAAGGCTCCTGACCCACAGCCGGCAGCACCATCACTATGGGGAGTGGAGACCCCCCACAAGCACGGAAACCCCAGTTACTGCATCAGCCAGATATGCTGATCCCAGTAACACACACAAATTGCGTGTATCATTATGTTAGCTATTTATTTGGGGGTACTAGTTTGAGATTAGCTTAACAGATATATTTGTAAAGTCTAGAGACTGGACATTTCCTTGTGTCAGTATTCCTTTTTTGCCCTCAAGAAAAGACTATTTCACATAAACTATGGAAGTTGCTCATTTAATGTTAATCATACCAAACCACCTCATTCTCACTTAGAGAATACCAGTTCTCTTAATGTTTACCTGATATGATTCAACTTCATGTCCTGTCCTTTCTGTAAGCCCTATTTCTCCCCAATTTTAAAGCATTTCCTCAACAGAGCTTGAAGCAGAAAAGAGAGCACAATCTTTAAAAATCCCAGTCATTTAGGACTGCTGCATTTTGCACAGTGATGGTAATCACCTGAAGTGAATAGAAACAGTATTTCCACAGCTGGGATAATTTGCCATAGCCCCTAGAAGTCTCTATTTACAATCTCTTTCTAAATATTTATTTTAAGAATAGCTGGTTGTTTTCTTGAGCACCAGGTTGTTTTCAGAAGGTCAAAAAAAAATTCCACAATTTTGTTACCAAGACTGAAAAAATGTGTTTTGAAGAAGAGAACATGAATGTTACACATCCGTCTCCAATGGAATTTCAGTGAGAATTAGGTCCATAATACCTCCCATAGATCCAGGCATAAGTCACTATAATTCTGTTTTACTGATCCTAATGATACCTATATAAACTTCCAACAAACGGTAACTGCTTTTCTATGACACTTTTAATCTTGAGTATTCATTGCCACCTTCTGTTCACTGCATTTTTTATTTTCCTTTCATCTTCTGACAAAAAAAAAATCATAATGATTTTTGTATTTGCTACTTAAACTTTCCCCCCCCCACCCCCCGTTTTAACAGTGTGTCTTTTTCACACAAATAGCACAGACTAAGCTTATTTTTACACTATCATGCCCTGGTCATTCTTTTGTCTTAAAATAAATATTCTGAGCAGAAAAGCTTATTTGTCTTCTCTGTTGGTAGCTTGGGAACAAGCCTTTGTTACAGACAGCCTGGAACTGGGTGGGTGTCAACACTCTCAGCAGACATTAATAGGTATCTCCTCAAACAGTCACCACCTTGTCCGAAAACAACTGCTACCTCCAAAGGTGTCAAAAAGAGAATAGCTGTTTGACACACGTTGATAAAATTTATGCTTTACTAATTGGTTTTAAACATGGCATTCTTTTATTCTTCTTCCTGTCCACAAGGTTTTACTGCACTATTAACCTAAGGGGCCAGAACATCTTGCCCTTCAGTGAACTCATTGAATATGGAAAGGTGTGCATTAAAAAGATTTAATCTCTTCAGTCTTTACCTGCTTTTATTTAAAAAGGAATAAGCTTTGGTAAAATAAGTGAATTATACTAAGGGGAAAGAGCAATGGCTTAAGGAAGATAAAGGTGGTGTTAGGCGATAGCAGGAAAGGGAAAATAAGCGGGAGGAGAGAGGAGACTTTCAGACAAACTAATTTCAATAGTTGAACTAATACGGTCAATAAGTCTCCAAAAGTGATTCAAAGTACTTCAACCCAGAGCTCAAATCTACCTTTTCATTATAAAAAACCAAAACTCCTAACTTAAGTATCTAATTTAGAAGACTACATAGAAACTAAGAAAAATATTACTTTGAAAGTATTTATTTTAGTGTGTAACTAAACTTTTTTTGCAGTTATATTGAAATACCGAACATTATAGCCAAATGTTTTTCAGGTATTCTTCAATTGACATAGCAAAATTACACTAAAGATGTATGTGGTCTAATAATGTAGTTTAAAATAATTATTTCTCAACTACTGGTAAGTGGTAAAATCATAAACAATTCCTGGCAAAGGTTTTCCAGACTTCAACAAATTATGTGTTCCACTCCCTTATTTAAAATGAATGGCAAGAATGCCAAATGCAAGGTTAATAAACTATGATCCTGAAATTGCTGAATGGATTTTTATATCAGCAATACTAAGTAAATCTGTCACCTATATCATGTGTATTAACTTCAGGCTAACATCTCATCTGCCCTTGCAATAAAAAAGTATCAGAGAACATCTTAAGCTTTTAAAAAATGGAAATACTATTACAAATCAGAGGAATGCATGCCTAAAAACAATTGTCCATTACAAATGGACATGGAAGTTCTCTTTGCATTTGAACAATATGTAAAAGGATTTGCTTGTTCAACAGGTCTGCAATATGCTTATATTCCTTTGCTCCCCACCCAGCAGTTTTTATTCACTTATGGAAACTTTTCATTGCAGCAAATGTCTTTCTGGGCTAAGGATCTGGGATTACAACATAGGAAGGGATTAGGTAGTGGCAATCTTTAATTACCCATAGCAGTAGCAACTCTTCTTCCTTTCCTGAAACATGGAGAGCAGTAATTAGAAGAGAAAGAATGCCCAAACACCCATAGGACATGGAGGTCCTGACAGGAAGAAAGAAAGAGTATGTTAAGGTGGAGGTGTTCCTCTTGGAAGAGTAGACCTTGCTATTAATGTCAAGTAAACCATCCAGCTAATAAGAGAGAAACCAGTGGAAGTCAAAAAGGCTTGAGAAAAAGATAGGAGGAGGAGAGCAGGGAAGATGAACTCCTGAATGAGAAACAAGTCAGCCAGGTTTAAAACACTCTAGGAGTTGAGGTTTTATCTAAAATAAGTGAGAAGTAGGGCAGAGTGAGAATTAATGGAAGTGGACCTAAGGCATATCGTTCCTCTGCGTCTAGCAGTACTATCATTTGATCCTTCCAAGATCTTTTGAACTTCAGCAAAACAATTTTTCCTAAAGGTTCGGGGGGGGGGTTTCTCATTTAAAACATTTGGTAGAATACCATATCAAGTACATCTCTTCAAATTGCTAGGACAACTTGCTGTGCAAAGTTTGACCTTCCAAGTGGTTGCTGTATAGTTTTTCTTTACAGAAATTGATGATACACAATGATTTTTATTAAATGTCTCTTCTAAAATTCACTCAGTTTATTTCTAACTCCAGATATTTTCAGGAATTTGTTTATTCTTGTTATTGAATAAATAATAAATTAAAGGAAATAGCTTCTTATCCTCCATGTCCTCTTGCTGCAGATCAGTTTGCAGCAGGCAGGACTTTTTCTTGGCCATATTTTTCTGCTACATGACAATATTCTTCTTCCACTCTGATTCCAGAAACAAGGTCCAAGAGCTTGACAACTTTGAATCAGTTTTAAAAAGGCTCGTCTCTGTTTCTGGATCAGATTTGAGTTCACTTCATACAATAAAACACGGTAGATTTTGTACTTGGGCCTAAATTATTCATTTATCTCACAGCAATAGTTAATTGTTTGGTTCCTTTGGAGTTCAAGAACCTGCTTTAAATACCTGAATCCAGAAGCAGGGAGGTTATAGAAACAACTTTATCTGGACTGCTTTTTTTGTTATATTCAATATGACTTATGAAATGAGGGACTCTAAATTTGTTTTCTTAACATGATTTCACCAAGATGGCATTAAATGAAAAGGATGTCATTGATTTTTTTTGCTGGCCCTAGTTTCTCAAAGTGACAAAATCCTGAGACTTCCAACCTCCTCAGCTGCTCAGCAGACAGTCAACTGCAGGCAGGCCTAAGCCTGAAAACTTGGACAATCATGATTTTTGTGAAACACATCAGAAATTCAGTGGCACGTTGCACACCTACACCCTACTACATCAGGACCCAGTTTATCAGCAGTTGTGAGATTCACTGATGTAAAATTAACACCCATCTTTATTGCTCTGCAAGAGACTTTTTATTTACATCAGACTTGAAGAGAACACAAAATCGTTTTCTCACATAGTGTGATAAATCCTGTCTGTTTGTCATGCCTGGTATATATATTTAATTGTAGCCGACAGTGTGTGGGTAGGCCTGAATAGCTCCAAGTAGGAGGACAGAAATGGCAGTGACAAAACCTGTGGGATCAATACTGAGCCGCAAAGATGCCTCTGGGCTCCCATCACCTCTCAGCCCCTTCTTCTCCTCTTTACAGCAATCTCTTGGAATTGGTGTGACCTTGATCATGTGCTCCTCACACCTACCCCAAGAGAGACGGAAAGCCAGCTGTGGTTGTTTTCAGCCTATTGAGAACACCCTAACATGAACGCTGTCTTTTGCTCATGATGATATCAAGCTGTGAAGCAGATAAAACAAGGCCATAAAGCAAGGTTTTTTTCTTTGTGAAAATTTAAGAGGCATACTTCAGTACACAGAGCTTTAGTGAACCTATTAATGCCTTTATTGCCCAAAGGAGCTGAGACATACTCCTAGGGACCTGGTACATTCATTCCCATCACCTCATGTAGAACATATTTACATTGGTGCCCACACAATTCCATGTTCCTAGAGCAGCTACAGCCTCTGTAGCAATCCCATCAATGAGTTTTGAGGAAGGAGACAACTTTGGAGCCAATTAGCTGCATAATAGCACCCATATAATGCAAGGGTACATGAAAAATTATGACAAACTGCAGTGGGTATTGTTCCCTAGTGTGTTGCTTGGATAACTCTTCCACCTCAAAACATTTCTGTTTGGGATAGTGGAATTTTTAGGGGAGAGTGTGTAAAGTACCAATCACAACAATATATAACAACTGAAACAATCATTAAAATTAGTTTAAATAAGTTTTGTGCAAGAGAATAATAATCTATTTCAACATCCAATTATCAAAAGAAAATTTTTCTAATTCCTCTTCATCATGCACTTCTCTACTAAGTTGTTGAAAAATGGCAGCCTAATTGGTTAACAGCTTTGAAAAAGTTCTTTCTAATCATGTTCTGTCTTTGAAAACTGTCTATGTAAATTGTTAAGTAGTTACAGACAAATAACCCATTTCAACTGGAGCTGTCTATATAAAATTATAGTTACTAAGAATAATCATAACAGAAATGCAGCTGCTTTTTCAGTGAGGCCAAAGCTTGGAAACTGGCAAGGTGATGATTTTTTATGAAATTATCACAAATTGAGTGTTGTTGTTACTGAATTGTGACACTGCATTTCTAAACCAAGCATGCTGGGATCCATTTGTTTGATCCTAGCATTTCTGCCATTCTTAGCAGACACGACCTTTCACAGAAATACAGTAATAACTACAGAAAGACTACATAGAAAAAAAATGTATAGATCGTAGCTTGTGTAAGCCTTATTATTACATTAATTATATTAATAATAATCATATTATTGCTGAATATACCACTTTGAAAAATGTCTTTCTCCGAAAAAGTGCTTCAGCTGAAATATGGCAGAATATACTCAGAAGTCAAGGGACCTGCCTACCAAGGGTAGTGATTGCTTCTGCCATCACACTCTACAGCTGCT
This sequence comes from Phaethon aethereus, assembly GCF_964289735.1. NCBI lineage: Eukaryota > Metazoa > Chordata > Aves > Phaethontiformes > Phaethontidae > Phaethon > Phaethon aethereus. The sequence goes on along the minus strand of NC_138582.1, from coordinate 45,265,361 downwards.
CTGAGAGAGGTGCTGACTCCCGAGTCTGGTTCTCATGAGGCCAGTGGCATCTCCAGCTGGTAACTTATTCATCAAGAGGGTATTCATCAAGGTTCAGAATTTTCAGATTTAAATTAAGCACTACTCAATACATATCTCTCTGAGGTATGTGCTTCTGCAGAGGGAATTCAGCTCCACAGTACTGTCTACCAAGGGCAGAAATGAGATTTCACATTTTGCTTCCTTTCTTTTGTTTCCAGCATCACATTCTGCAAAGCACTGACTTCCAAAAATTACTTATTTGAGGCCTAATCTGTTAGTGTGAGGGAAACAATTGTGTGTGGTTTTACAAGTTAATCACAGAAATATACTGAATTTTACTTACGCATGCAACCGAGTATTTAAAATATGGGGGTTTTTTTCCTCTCTTTCTGTCCTGGTTTCAGCCAAGATAGAGCTGGTTTTCTTCACAGAAGCCAGTGTGAGACTGTGTTTTGGATTTGGGATGAGAAACTGTTCATAATGTGCTGATGTTTTGGGTTGTTGCTAAGTAGTCAAGGACAGTCCAGCTTCTCATGCTGGGTTGCTAGCGAGCAGGCTGGGGGTGCACGGGAAGCTGGGAGGGGACACAGCCAGGACAGCTGACCCAGGCTGGCCAGAGGGATATTCCCTACCATATGACGTCATGCCCAGGACATAAATTGGAGTTGGCCGGGGGGCGGAAATTGCTGCTCAGGGATGGGTTGTTGATTGCCGGGTGGTGAGCAATTGCTGTATTGTGCATCACTTGTTCTTGTACGTTCCTTTGTCGGTATTATTATTGTTGTTATCATTGTTGTTTCTTTCTCTTTTTCTGACCTATTAAACTGTTTTTATCTCAACCCACGAGTTCTTTTTCCTAATTCTCTCCCCCGTCCCACTGTGGGGGGGGGGGGGTGAGTGAGCAGCTGTGTGGTGCTTAGTTGCCGGCTGGGGCTAAACCACGACACTTTCTCTTCCTATTCATGGCCCACCTTGCCAATACTCAAAATCAAATCACAAATTCAAGAAGCTCATGTTTTTAGTTATTAACTGTAATTTTGTCTGTTCATTAATCACAGAATCATTAAGGTTGGAAAAGACCTCTAAGATCATCAAGTCCAACCATCAACCCAACACCACCATGCCCACTAAAAAATGTCCTGAAGTGTCACATCTACATGTTTTTTAAACACTTCCAGTGATGGCGACTCCACCACCTCCCTGGGCAGCCTGTTCCAATGCTTGACCACTCGGTGAAGAAATTTTTCCTAATATCGAATCTAAACCTCCCTTGGTGGAACTTGAGGCCATTTCCCCTCGTGCTATCATTAGTGGTGAGGGGTCTGGAGCACAAGTCTTATGAGAAGCAGCTGAAGGAGCTGGGGTTGTTTAGTCTGGAGAAGAGGAGGCTGAGGGGAGACCTTATCGCTCTCTACAACTACCTGACAGGGGGTTGTGGCCACGAGGGTGTTGGTCTCTTCTCCCAAGTAACTAGTAATAGGACAAGAGGAAATGGAAACATTCAAGGCCAGGTTGGACGGGGCTCTGAGGAACCTGATTGGGTTGAAGATGTCCCTGTTCCTTGCAGGGGAGTGGACTAGATGACATTTAAGGTCCCTTCTGACCCAAACTGTTCTATGATGCTATGATCAGAGACTTCTAAGATGTAGTTGGACTTTTCTCCACCCCAGAAAAACTAAAACTATTGTCTTTTAAAGATTTAGTCAGAACAGGTCAGTAAGAGGAAAAGAAAAGCAACATGAGTCTTACTAATGATTAGGCAGCTCTCTTGGGAAAGGGAAAAACCCATTTTCCATACATATTATAAAATCGATTTCTGCCCTCGTATTACTCAATCATTAGCTGATATACAGTCCTTAAAGTGAAAACATACCTTAACATATCCCCAGTATATAGCTTACTGCTCATTGCATGAACTTGAGAGTTGAGAGCTGCTTCAGACCCCTCAGGCAATGGCAAAACATAAAACAGAGTCTCCTACATTCTGGGTAAATACTTGCATCCCTATAATGATTTACCCAGGAAAGAAGGAGGGTGAAGCACTTCAATACTTTCCTAAAACTGATTTAACTTGGACCTTCACCTTAAGCAAAACTTTTACTGAAGGAGGAGTGCAGGTTTGGATACTTGAGATTTATATAGGAAAGACTTTAAACTTATTCCCAGCATCAAGGGAGTTTCTTGTGGAAGGTTTTTTCTAGTCTGCTTTCCATACAACACATAAAGTACAAGTGCCCTCCACAGGACTTGAGATTTCACTGTGCAAGGTAAATACCTAAAAATAAAAGGTGCAAGGATCAGCCTTTCAATGCCTAAGCCCCTTTTTAGAGGCCCAGGAAATGACAAATGAAAAAAAATTAACCTCAGTCAGGTTGTAAATTGGATGTGGTAGCTCAGGTGTCTGTGGTACTTTCTCCTAAGAGTGATCTAAGGGATTCTGCAGTGACTCTTTTTAAAGGTATCTCTCCTAAAAAGAGTTGGTAAATATGTGGTAAGCCTTTCACAAAGTTAGTTTTACAGGTTGGATCATAATTTAGGCTTGGTGAGGTGGACTGTTGTGCTATTGCAAAGTTGCTGAGTGACAACTCTATAATGCGGCTTAATGGAGAAGCTCTAATGAGGATTGACCAGATGATAGTGTTTTTCTTTTAACTTGGAATATCAAACCACTGTAATAGTAGCAGATGCCACGGAGAGCAGAGAATGGATATAAATGCACACATAAATAGGATTGTAGACTTCTTTAAGACCAATGTCTTCATCCACCAACAGCTGCCCTCATATGTTTTTAGGTTTTTAACTCTGTTTTTTCAACACTTCTCAATTCAGCCTGGCCACATACCAATCTGAGAAAAAACACAACAGTCAATTTTGAGGTTTAAGACCCTCAATCTCTGTTCCAGCCTTGAAAAAAGAACAGCATTTGAGAATGACGGCAAGCTTTTAACACTGTTGAGAACACAGTGTGCTAGATGCTAGACTCAGAGCAGAGGGCTTTTTTTTTCTAATTTTTTGCCCAGAATTGTCTTCATAATGGGTTTGCATAACACTGACAATACACTAATCCACTTACATGTTTTCAGGGAATGTGACTGAAACCTGAAATGCCCCCAACTCTAGATGACAGTCAGCAGCAGTTTATCCAGCAGAGCACTCATGTCTGCCCTGGAGCCTGTTCTGTAGAGCCATTGCCATCTGGGTTTTCACAACTGAATGTAACTCCTGAAAATCCCCCAGGTCTGAGTTGCCGTGTTCGCAGCCCACAGAAGCAAATAATGACTCTCGCAGAGCTTTAAGCAGAAATGCACTTCACTTTTCCAAAAGGCTTTCCAAGAAAGAAATACAAAATGTTTTTGCACTTGGACTTTCAAGATATGTTTGCCTTAGAAAGAAAAGAGTTTCCTATTTCTTATTGCAAATCTGCAGCTTTCAACAAATCCTATATAATCTATAATCTTCTGATGACTTTAACAACTGAGCAAGAAGAAATCACACCATACTACAAACAACTAACATTGATACACACAGAGTAGCTGCAGGTCTTTAATGAAGTGTTACAGTCTTAACAATACTAAAAAAATCAGAGTGAAGACAATAAACAGACATGAATCTGTATATGGAGTCACAATAGTTTCCAGTTATCCATGTCAAGTTTTTTTGCCATGTTGCTGCCTATTTACCTTGCTCCTGTCTTTGGCAAGCCTTTTTATAATTTTCATACATTGCTCTTTTACACCTCTGCTCCATTTCACATGCATGGCATGCCTACACTCATCCACAAGCCCTTCCAAAAGCCTTGCATTCTCTCCACTGGTGAAGTCACTCTGCAAGAGTTTCTCCTGTGATGTAAAGGAAATAGGTCCTTGTTCTTCCAGTACAGGAGGGTCTTGGGTGTCTTGTGCACTGTTTTTAGAAAATTTCTTGTTTCACTATCTTGTTCGTCCATCTCGCCATAGCTGTACTTCTGTTTTACAGCTATTTTTAATTGGGGGGAGGATCAAACCTGCTTCTGTATTTGGTGACAGAGGACTGTAAATCATACTGGAAAAATGTGCATATATTTCTATAAATGCAGATAATCAGGATTGTCCAGCCAGCTGCTATATTTACATTTTTATACAAGAGATGTTCTTGGAAAATAAAGTTGTACTTGGAAAAGGTGATCAACAAGGAGTTTGATCTAAAACCCACTAAACCGAAGAGAAGACTCCCATTGATTTTAAAGGGTTTTGAAATAAACTCTTCCATATGTTGTTCAGTCAGTTGTTACAGCATTTCCTGAGGAAATTACCATTTTACTATTACAGAAACTTAAACTCACATCATATAAAATAAGCTACAATGCATAAATTATTTTAAAAGACTTCAGAAACTTTAGTCAGCACAAGGAAGGCTAGGAAAGATGAAAAAGAACAAATCTGTGCTTACAAATTCGTGTTTCTTTGAAAGCTGATGATAAAAATCAAACAGAAGCAAGTAGATTATGGCAAAATAAGGTAGAAATTGAATTAATTTGAATTAAATTGAATTAATGTAGGGCTTCTGCTAAAAATCAGTAAAAGTGATTTTTTACAAAAAGAAGCCCACACCCTCAAACCCTACCATAGTCATAACACAATATGGGTTGACATGAGAAATCAACAAATCAGCTGAACATCATCAGGATCTTTGAGAATTTGATAGCCAAGAGACATGACAGATGGCTGAATAGCAAACACGCAGACATCTTGGTTCTTATGGGGAACAAATCTTTTTCCAAGATTTCTTCTCAAAATGTAGTTGCTTAATTTGCTGAATTAGTTTACCTCCTACATTTGGGAAATTCATAGCAAAGAAGGAAGGAAAGTTTGCCAATTTCAGAGCATTCAGATATTTTAAAACAGCAAGACCCAGAATCTCAAAGAGTTTTTATTTCAGTCCTGCAGATGGAGAAACTGAGGAACAGATGGATTGAGAGGTCCTCTTGTGCACTGAGAAATTCCCCTTGAATTCAGTCAGCAGTGAACTCAGATTTGGTGAAAACAGGATTGCACAGCAGAGCTAACTCCTGGAGTTAGAAACAGAATCTAACAGCTCCCTCAACCTCACACTTCAGACTCCAGATCAAAACAAATCTCTCAAAATGAGAATCTGATAGCTTTTCAGAACTGACTCCCTGATAATCATTGCATAAGGTTTTATATCCCAGAACACCCACCAATCTGTTGTTTCCTGAGACTAATAATTTTTTTACTTGCCTTTGCCATAGAAAAATGAGGATCCAATTTTTTAAAAAGGAGGTCTAATGAATTGCACTTTACTTTGGCTGACTTCAGCAATCTATATGCAAAAAAAGGCAGAATTGATGTGGTTTGGGGGGGGATACCTGATGGCGCTGGCATCTTTCGGAGGACTTCCACAGGCCTGGCACAGCCCTTCTCTGCTGCTCAAACTTCTTGTATTTCCTGTAATTTTGGTCTTTTCACCAACAGTGTCTAGAATAAAGCGATCCATACACCTAGATCCCACAGGTTTAACTGAAGGCACATAACTGTGTTGTCTTAGGCTCCCCACATAACCAACACGGCGGGATGTGCCCAGAGCTAAGCAGAGGGTATCCTGACCTCGATAAGGAAAACACCGACAGTGTGACTACACTGAAGTTCCTGAAGGGATTGTGCTTTCTGCGCTATTACCACTGTTGTCACACCTCTCCTTAACCTCACAGAGACATCACAGAGGTCTCAGGCTTGCGAAGATGCGTCTGGCAACCAACCTGCCAGATGGTTCCAGAAGCAAATCTGCCCTGTGCTCCAGCTGCTAACAGGCACCGAGGACACAGGCAAGCGCCCCAGGGCAAAACCGAAGGAAATACCCCTGAAAGACTATATTGTGAACACTGGCTTCTCAGTACCAGCTGTGTCACTCCATAAATCTGCTCATACCGAGCCACGCTATTTGCTAATGCAGACATAGCTAACTCTAGAAACAGATGTGAAAAAAATTCCTGTCTGCTATTAAAAGAAACCCTATGATCCCAAAAAATCAATCAAAAATCATTAAAATTGATTAAAACATCTATGCTAATTAGATCCTTTAAAATATTTCCACTCAGTTTTGATTTTTACATTTGAAAGTATCTAAAATAAAATGTTCCATCTTGGGTTTGGTTGAGGATGTTTATGTGGGAGAGTTTGGGGGTTTTTTTCTATATATTAGAAATAGCGAGGGAGATAGATAGATAGATAGAAATAACTTATTTATTTCTAACCATATAAAAGACAGATTGCTTTCAGAAACACATGCTTGAGATGATGATTTATCCCACTATTCTCAGGCATTGGTTGTACGATAGGATAGATTACTCCCTGAAGATCTACTCCACTGGTTGCTGAAGGAGCCTAGAAGTGCTGTTTAGAAAAGCAACAGTTAAATACATAAAGCTAGGAAAGGTGAACCAATGCCTGTATTTTATAATTAAAAAAATTTGATTCCCAACTTTATTTCATTTTTTAAAAAGTGAAATCAAATATGAGAATAATTTCACAGCTCAAATAGGAAGAAGTGTCAATGAGAAAAATCCATTTCCATAAACAGTTTTGATCTAAACTAACTGGCATTTTGCAGCAAACTCCCCATGCTTCAGTGTATAAGTATCTTGGTTAGACAGGGTCATATTGGACTTAACTCTAACTTAGTCATGGGATTTGTAGCCATGCCACATCTAGAATTAAAAAAAAGGTAAAATACCTGAGAAATTAATAGGTCTACTACAATTGACAACTTTTAGCCCTTCTAGCTCTAGCTTAACATTATAGCCAAAAGTATATGGCATAATCTTTTTCTGAGCTCACAACAGATCATTTTTCCCCCAAAAAACCCTTAATTATTGAGTTTGCAAATTGTTATTTTCAAAATTATGCATACTAAATAAGCTTAGAAGTGAATGTCACAAAGAATGTAACATGTTGTAGGCTCGGTATGCAGTGCTAAGGGAGTATGGATGAGTCTCTCTGTTCCCAGTCTACATGATGGGAAAAGGGATAGAGAGCAACCGTAAGATCCGTTTCCTCCAGTCCCTTCCTTCACCTTGAAGTGGTGAGTGCAAGCCCGTAGACAACCTTTCCGCTCAGGTCAGCCCTGGGTCTCTCTGCCCAGGGTAGGCAGAAAGAGCTGACTGCCAAGTTGTAAAGAGATGCTGACATGAACTGAAAACAATGAAGACTTCTGGGGACTAAAATCAGACTCTGGCAACTAAAATCAGACTCCTGGCAATCATGGAGGAAATAAAATTTATAATATTTAGGATAAGCTCACTTGCAAGCACTGAGGTTTATCCATAGTTTGGAGATATAAGCAAAAGCGTACTCATAAATGAATAACAATTTTGACACAGCTGTTCCAGTGAGAACCAGTTCCTTTTAAATCAATATGGATGTAAATAGGAATAACTTGGCTGGAAGTTAATGACATCACACTGATTTTGGTCAGGGCCATGTTTATGCAGAGGGTATTTTGGAGTTATGAGGCCTGTGTAAGGACAGGGGGCAAAATAAAGGTGAGTTGTGGGTGCATGTTACTCCACTTAGTTCAAAATAAAACAATAAGAAGCAGAAAAAATGTGTCTACAGGAACTAAGAATGAAAGCAACTGAAAAAAAGAAATTCATAGAAGTCTAGAAGACTGATAGACTCTAGAAAGAGACGTATGATGATTTTCCTACAAGTCATTGCATCAACCAAGGAGGTCGAGGACTAAGGAGAATGTTTTTGTAAACTTCATAATAACATAATACATTAGCAGTAAAGTTTGTAATTCATATTCCTGTCAAGACTAATGTTATTCATATTATGGAAAAGGATGAAAGCTGACAAACTCCAGTTTTCAAATATCACAGCAGGTACCAGAGATAAAATATTTCCAAGGTCATCTAAGAGCATATTGAATATGCATTATACTTAATAATTTCTGCAGAAACTATTTCTGACTTTCTACAGTCAGCTTTAAAAGAGAGCTGGACTGCATAATGTCACTCAGGAAATTTAATTTGAATCAGATAAATTAGCTACAAATTTAGATACATTAATTAAACAGAATTAAATATCTGAATGGACAGTTTCATTCAAAATTAAAGTGACATCAATATGGTATGGTATAATTCATTTTCAAAGTGAATTAAGCAAAACCAAATTAAGGCTGTCTTAGTCCTAAGAAAAAAATCCCTGCACATGTTCACTGTAATTTAAGCAGTCAATTTAAAAAATTATTTTCTCAGGGCCGTCTTCTAGTTTATTCTCTAATTTATTGCCTGAATTGACCCAAGAAGAATTTTAATAATGTATGAAAAATCTCGAGTCAGATCCAGTATTTTTTATGCAAGGCAAACTCCCCAAACTTAATAAATCATAACAAAAATCATAAGGGATATTTGACTTATGATCTTTCTTTTCCACAAGAAAACAAAATTAGCAAACACTACACCTCAGATTAACAAATAACTACAGTCTTAAGGCAGATTGCTTTACCTGGTTGACGTTACTTTTCTCATTTGTTCATTAGGGATAACACTAAATTATTAGATGGTAGAATGCCTACAATGAAAGCTGTATGCCATGATGATCTGAAAATTATTTCCATTTTCCACGAGAAGGGCAACGAAGCTGGTGAGGGGGCTGGAGCACAAGCCCGACAAGGAGCAGCTGAGGGAACTGGGGTTGTTCAGCCTGGAGAAGAGGAGGCTCGGGGGAGACCTTATCGCTCTCTATAACTACCTGAAAGGGGGTTGTGGTGATGAGGGTGTTGGTCTCTTCTCCCAAGTAGCTAGCAATAGGATGAGAGGAAATGACCTCACGTTGCACCAGGGGAGGTTTAGATTGGATATTAGGAAAAATGCCTTTACAGAGAGTGGTCAAGCATTGGAACAGGCTGCCCAGGGAGGTGGTGGAGTCACTGTCACTGGAAGTGTTCAAAAAATGTGTGGACGTGGTGCTTCGGGACATGGTGGTGTTGGGTTAACGGTTGGACTTGATGATCTTGAAGGTCTTTTCCAACCTTAATGATTCTGTGATTCTGTGATTCTGTGAAATAAGAGACAGATTATTAACTAATAAAGTAAATTAGTGATTCAGAAATGGAATTTTCAGATTCATGAAGACAGCAGTCCTGGCAAATACGTATTTGTATATTAGTGGTTAAAATTAGATGGGACACAGCCATTTTTGTATTATGAGATGGTCTACCCTAGTTTTTCATCCAAATTTGCCTTATGGAATTATGTTTGGAGGACAATGACTCTTTAACTTCAGCCTCAGCTACACATTGTTTTCTTGCAATTCCTTGGAAAAAACCAGATTATCTTCTTTCCCTGGAGAACTTTATCTTCCTTTTATTTGCTTCTTTCTTTTGATAGAAGTACTATAATAGGCCCATTTAATACACAAAGCCATCTGATTGACCTCTTTAAGGAAGACTGATTTTTATTTCTCTTACATTAGTGTACAACTAAAATGCCTATTTATGGCACTTTTTGTGAGACCAGAATCAGACTGACTTGTAAGTAAAGTAACAAACATTGCTGCTGGATGTCAAAAGGTTCGAACAAACATGCAAGCATACTTGCAAATGAGTCACTGAAATGGGAGTTGAGAGGAAATTTTCAAAGTTAGCATGTAAATAAATTTATCATCAGTGAAATTTACTTCATGTGTCGAGAACAGGTAGTGAACAGAGCAGAAGGCATCATTGCCAAACATTGCAAATTCACCATTTATTCTAGTCTTCCACTGCTTAATCGATTTCCTATCTAAAATGATCGCAATTAATAGTACTTCATATTTTTAAAAGTGGAATTCTTTAGGTCATTTCCTCATAGAATTCAATACAACTCTAATGTACATCCATTTTTAACAGCTAAGGATACTCCCAGCTTTTCAATAAATTCAATATGAAGATATCTAGTTTAAAAACTGTAATGTTCCATAATGCCTTAAAAAACAGTTTTCTGTGTAGAAATCCTTGAATAAAAAGCTGGAAGGGATTTCAGCTGACCTTCTCTGAGAGGCAGGAGCAAGTAGGTCACTGCTCATTGAAAGCCTGTTTCTAAAAGAAGTCCGGTGGTGGGGGCTCCACATCCCCCCCAGACGTCCCGTGGCAGCTTATAAACTCCCTTTACAGTTAGAAAGTTCACATTCAATTTTTCATTTTCTCTTTGAAGTGGCCTCTCACAGATAATGGCTTCTACATTTCTCAGTGTTTCTTCTCTAATGTGAGCAAATCAAATTCATTCAATAATTTCATTTTGTAGAAATTCTGCCTATGATTATTCCCTGGACTTGCTCCAGCTGGCTCACAGCTTTCTTCGTCCATGATTGGACACAGTCCTCAGCAGAAACTTCACCACTGTTGGAGCAAGAAGAGTTACTTTAAATACTATCAGGTTATACTCTCTTTTGTGCATCGCCAGCAAGACTTATGCCCGTTTTTGCAACAACATCACATCTCATCACTCAGTGAAATATAGTGAGTGACTCGTTCTAACCCTAAAACTTTCTTCAGAGTAGCTGCTTAGGCAGTTGTTTTCCAGTCCAAGTTTCATTAATGATATGTACTTAGATGTAGGAAACATTCACACATATGTTTCATTTCAGTACACAAGCTTGGAAAAAATTCTGTTTGAAGTATATATTTTTTTTATGTAAAGTCTCTTCATATTTGAATATTGTATGAATAAAATGGCGACTGTTCAGAAAAACTCACTTTTTTTCTGCAGGCAAGGCATGAGCTTATTTATTATTTATTATTATTATTATTTAAATCCACAGTGTCACATGAAAAGATGTTTTGTTATTACAACAGGAAAGATAAATATGCAGTTGTTAAATTGAAAAATCTACTAACATTTCCTCCCTAAAATGAAAAATTTACAGCATTCACATACATTTGATTTTAGTAGACAAATTTCTAATTTTTGCGAAAGTCAAATTTCCCAGTTGCATTGTACTCTATTATGTGTGAAGAGGTACTTCAGCAATTCAGTCACAGTAACATTTATATCATCACCACTAGCCTGAGCGGGATCAATAAATCACTAGCACTTCTATTAAAGGCCTTTTAATCATGTCCCTCACTTGACACACATGCAGCAACAGGTATTGGCCCTAGAAGTTAAACCACAGTATTTGAACCACCTGGCAGCTGGAGGTTTTCAGAATTATCTGGTACTTGGATCTACTTTATCTTTAAGAGAGGAAGACATCTTTGCCTTGCTATGGCCTCCTCTTGAGAGATCTTTATTACAAAAACCACAAAAACATATTGCTAAACTAATCAGTTGAGAAATGTATGCTCAGTTTTTTCCCCCTCATATTCATTCTTTTTCTATGAACTTATTTTTACTTAGACCTTGATAAATGCATGTTTTCTCACCCATGGTTTCTTCGTATTGATAAAAGGAACCACATAATTTAAAATTAAATGTTTTATTTCATCAACGTGCCAGCTGTTCTTACTTATATAATAATTGAAAATTGCCTAGGCAACCTGCATAGCTACTCAAGATATGAGAAGTCCTCCAGCAATAGTGGCTCTGACAACTTACACTTAACCCCTTCTTCTTCAGACATGAGCAGCAGACAGCCTTACATCTGTATGGTCCATTGCCATGGAGGTGGAAGCTCTGGCCCTGACCTGCAGCCTACAGACACAAGCTAGCCAAGGCTAACGCTAGCCTTATGAGCTCGGGCTCCTTATATTGCTCTTGCAGGCGAATGAGAGAGATACGTTCCTCCCACGGATGGGTGACAGTGGCTCTGCCTCTGTTGCCTCTTGAGGAAACCTGAGCCAGTGAACCCAAACAAACTAAAGTTGGGCTTTGTGAATACATCCTGGTCTCCACTCAAGCAAATTATGATGACCCTATCATTCATGTCTCTTACTCCAATGGCTTGTTAAATCCGTAAGAATAATTTTAAAGTTTTCCTTGCCAGATTAAGCCCTTTCGAAAAGTCCATTCTCAGGCAACTGCTGTTAAGAAAACCAGCTGGGAAGTTTCTTTACATAACCTTAAATTACAGGGGTCTTTTTATTAAAAGTGATAGCAAAGTCAGTTCTGTGCCACTCTGTGTTCACAGATGCAGTAATTTCCATATCAATGTGTTGAGTTTACAAGTAACATTCCTCTGCTTTTTAGCCCTATACATAACCAACAACAAAAAGGCCAACTTGATTTCTTTCCTTCTCATCTTTAATAAAAGTTTAAATTCTACTCTAAAAGTATATCCACACAATAATCACAAGAGTGACGAAAGTAAGTATCTACCCAAGCAAGCTGAGTCAAGTTGAGTTAAGGACCACAGCTGTGTGGTCAGGTGGGTGCAGATTTGAGCATGGGCTAATTGACCACACCCTGATGTATACCAATTTTAGCCATGCAGTATCTTGGTCTTCAGTGTGTCATTGATCTATGCAGTCTCTTACTTTTGCATTTGCACAGGTATAACCATTTTCAGTGGGAATGCACTACATTTATATATTTAGGACTATTAGAAGGAAAAGTAGCATCCAAATTATTTACTTTTAGAGTTCTACAGTGTTCAATAGCAAGAGTGAAAATTTACTTTTTTAACAAAAGCAAGATGATAAGCTCAGAATGCATAGTGAGTAGAAAAACAATCCAAAAAAAGTACTGTGGCTGTAATGTACTCTCAAAATAAGCCTCAGCTATAAGTGGTTATGTTTACATTTTTAATTTACATTATCAAATTAGCATTCATCACCCACAGTCAAGATAAATCCCACGTAAATTGAAATTAACAAATTACAGCAATCTAAAATAAACTGCCCTATAGAAGAGAGATTAAAATTCAATTATTCTTAGGAGATAATAAATTTAATTAGATTCCATATTTTATTGGAAAAAAATTGGCAAAGTTCTCACATCCTGGACAAAGAGTTTAGAGCCTGAATTAGGTTGACAATATTCTCACAAATCTGAGGGGTTTTTTTTCACTCCAGAACTTTTAAATAACAGACTAATAATTCATAGAAATTAAAGTGACATTTTGATCCTGCAAAAAACCACAAACAATATCACAAGCACAGTCTGTGACAAGCTTTACTGCCCCAAAATAAAAAATCCCTAGAGATATGACTGTGACTTTGTCTTGTGTAATATTCTTCTACGTTAATCATATCGTTCTCTCATATTCCACTCCCTTTGCCTATTTGGAGGCCTCATTTTGGCTTTCGTGAGGTTTTACATTTGTCCTTGTGAAAAACAGGAATTTTATAACTAAAAAACATGAAAAGGTTAAGAGAAATATTTTATTCCCTGTTCCCTCCATTGGACCACTGCCCCAAGAATACTGATGGTGCAGATCGTGGAAGAAACAAGGTAGGAACAGGGAAGAGACAGGAAAGGTTGTAGCCAACAGTACCAAAGTTTAGCAAAAATATTCCTACACCAAGGTATAAATAAATGTTTGAGTAAGGAATGTTTGTCAGGAGATACAAATTATCATAATGGATAAAATTAAAAAACTTTCTGGCATAGAAGCTGAATAAAGAAATGAGTCAACGTCATTACAGTCTCGATATATATAATTCAGCATAAAATACCATTTAAAAGACAGAAGACTGAAAAAAAATACCAGCATAAGTTTTTTTCTAGTGTTCTGGATAAGTTATTAATAAATGTAAAATCTGGGTGGCAGAACTGAAAAAATAAACATTTGTTTTATCATTAAGTATTGGCTTCTGCAGGTTACTTTTGTCATGCCTCTAACTTTGCTAGATCTCAGAAATCCATAAAAAACAGCACAAAATAGGCAAGTGGGTTTAAAGTGGTTTTGAATGTTTTATTAACATGTCACTTATCACTTCAAGTTTGGTTTCATAACTGGAGACTCATGATGGTACAGGTTGGTAGAGGAAGAAAATCTAAGATCCTAGTTTTCAGTATCTCTGTTCTGCTACTGAACAACAGGTTTGTGTTGAAGGTGTTTCTTAGCCGTTGTTGTCTTTGCTCTGCTTCGTTGACAAGCTGTCCTGAGACTTTGCCAATCATTGTTTGATGATCCTTTGGTTCCCCAGACAAGTATATTATTTAAAATTAAATAATCAATAAAAAAGAAAGGAAAGTAGAGTAGCTTCTGTATGAGATGCTTGGAAACTGCTCATTATAAGTGTGAGTACTGTATTCTGGTTTAAAAAAGTGCATTTCCCACTTTTAAAAAGCATTAATCCCTATACTGTAATGTCAAAGTTCAGTAGAGTCTACAGAGCCTACAGAGATTTATTTTTTAATGAAAATAAGGTGTTCAGCTGCAAATACAGGTGTTTCTGCTATGTTCAATTCTCTCCAATATGTCTAAACCATATGATTTTCATCAGCTTACCCTTACCTTTATCTCCACACTTGCATCTACCCATCTTGATGATGAGGTAAGGAGTACAAGATATGTTTGAAAGCCCTCAGTCTTAAGGACTGTTTCTCTAGAAAAGTGTGAAAATTTTCTAATGGCTACCTTCTGATTCTTATATTAAAATTCTCATACACCATATGAAGGGTAAGACAAATGTGAGATGGTATAAAACTAAAGAGTGAAGGTTCATAACATGCCTACAGGAGACTCCAGGGTAATGAAAAATATATCTACAGTCATCTCCGTGCTTGGAAAGGTCAAAGGTTACACATATGCCCCATCTGAACTGTTGCATGCTCTTAAAACATATGGCAGAAACAGTTCCAAAGGAGCCCCAAAATTGGATAAAATTATGTAGTTTTGAAGCTCTGCAAAAGAAGAAGTATGGCAAGCTAAAGAACTCATCAGCATTTGGGAGAATAAACACCAGAAGGAGTTCTCAAAGAGATGTGTGTCTTACTGCATTTTAAACAAATATCGAGTTAGTTAACTTGCATGATAATACACTGCCATTTGATTTCAGTAATTTCTTAAAATGAATAAAATTATATTTGTTTATCTCAAGCAATTACCAAAATTGCATAAGTTGCTATGTTATTTTCAAGACCATTTCAATCCCAAGCATGAATTGCAGAAAAGATTTTCTGTTGTATTTCAAATGCTTTTGAACCACAACTCATCCTACACGGGGAATTCATGCTCCATATGTTTTCTGGGCAGAATTAAGGTTATGCAAATACACCATTCACCAATTTTTATCCCATCATATGCTACCTATATCCTCACACTCACTTCCAGTGCTAAGTGGGTTACTTAAAAAATCAGATTTTAAATCATCAGATCTATATTCTAGGAACACGCTTATCCCCATCTCATCACTGCAGTACCTAAGGCATGCAAAATTGTCATGTGTAGAAACAGGCTTTTTCACAGTTCCATCTCTACGTGTCTCTCATATTAGGTCTTGGTTTCCACTCCCAACCACTTCTGTCTGCAGCCACATAGCCCAGGCAGAGGGCTCCTGGTCTGACCTCCTCATCACAGTCAGACCTAGAGCAAGGCGATTTCTTCAGCCAACAAGTAGTAGTACCATTACAGCTGTGAAATTACTTAAATCATATAGACCATCTTTGTAAAGGTATCTGAAAATGCAGATACGCCTCCAGTGTTATTTCTAAAACATACTGGCACCCAACTCCTTCAGGGAGTCAGCTGCCTTAGCATTTCCAAATTAATCTTGCTTGAAAATACCTTGCAAATTTTGCCCACTTGATTTCTTTGATTGTCCAACAAGTATCTGTGATGGTGTTTGGGAGTAAGCTCCAGTGTGACAAATGCTGGTTCAGGATACCTGCAGGATCATCTTTCCACTCCTGGAACTGCTAGTTGAAGAGCTAGACTATAAGCTTTGTAAGGGACAAAATATTACCAGCTTTTTTTTGATACGTGCCACAAATATACCAATAGCTTCGGTTAAAAGGAAATCTGGAATTCACAGCCAGTTTCCACCAAAGCAAGTTTCTCATGGATATTATTTAGTTTCACTTGCTGAAAGCAAATTAACAATACGGTGTCGAGCAGAGCTAGCATCTGTGCATTCACTTACACCCAACACCCTTTGTTTTGGCATGTGATATGCTGAAAAGTGAATTCTTACATGATCAAATCTCAGATCAATCAAAGCATTGCCTACATGAAATCTTACTAACAAAGCAGAGACTAAGGAAATAAAAAACTGTAAAAAGAGGATAACTCTCTTTTCAACTGAAAGCAGCTGTCTGAAAAATGAGAATTCAATTTGTAGCAACAAAACTGAGACCACGTGAAAATGTTCAGGGAGAGAAAGAAAAATCCTCAAATACAGACCTGACAAGCCTCCCACACTTGGCGCGACTTTCATGCAGCTGGCTCCCATCTTGCCCTCCTCCTCGGTCAGAGCTGTGCCCCACTTCTCTTGCAGTGCAGTGTCAGGGCCTCTCTCCCGCTCTGTGCCAGGCATGGCCTCAAGTATCTGGGTCTAACACAGCAGGTCTGACACTGCCTGGGCAAGGCCCACTTTCCAAGGAGCCCAGCTAGAAGGCTGAGTGTCCTGCCTTCATAGCCCCTTGCGATAAAGTAGCTCGTCTGAAGCCCCTGAAGTCAGGTCAACTCTCCCATGGCATGAGCCATTCCTGGGTCTCACATCTCTCCAGAGAAGAGGTCTGCACAACTGGAAAGTGACTGCCAAAAGACTTCATTTAGTCCAAGGATGAAGCCACTACCTAGGACATGGGAGATCCACCTTACAGTCCCTGAATGCCCCATTTCAGCCATACTGAACTCATGTCTTCTGCATCCCCAGCAAGCAGGCGGCACCTGAACTGCAGCCCTTCTGGAGGCTGTTGCATTTGTTTTCACTAAAAACTACACCCTTCCCTAAGAGATCTCCCCTAGAAAAGTTTTATCAGAGCAAATACACTTACAAAGAATTTTGAGAAAACAATACTTCCTAGTGATAAGTACAGCTCTCACAGTTGCATCCTGGTGCATCAATGTATGCTAATTACTGGGATGTGGTGACTTTTGTTCGCTGTTTACAAAAATGAAAGCACAGGCAGGAACTCTTTCTGTCAGCTGTCATAATTAGCAATAAGCTAAGTGTTCACTGAAGAAAGTTTCTGGCAAGTTGTCAACCAGAAAATTGAAAATCAGAAAGTGAACATTTATCAGACTTGAAAAACAAGCATGCTTAATGCAGGGCTTGGTTTCACTGCATACAGGTGATCCCACGCAGAGTGGAAACAAACAGAGATGGGTATATCTGTTGAGAGAGAAGGAAAGGAAGAGATTAGCTGACAAGGGGAAAAAGTGTTATGGGAATTTGCAGGAAGGTCTAAAGCATCCAGTTTATCTTGTTTACTAAGTTGGAAATTTCTGGATATAGCTCATAGTAGAAGCCCTTCCTTATCTGCCCATTTTTGCATATCTACCGAGGGAACTTGCCTTAGAAGTGCTACACAGGTGTTTCTATCTCCACTGAGGACAATGAGGAATGCTGAACTGGAAAAGACTTAACAAAAAAGCCACAAAAGTTTGTAGGATTCACCGTGTCAAACTGGACTGTTGCTCTAGCAAGATCAGTGTACTTCTACCACAGAGGCAGTTACAAATGACTTGGCAGAGGGAAAAATGCAACCCAGATTTAATGAAACAACTGCACATCAAAGTCACATTCGACCTCCTAATTTCTCACTGACTTTTAACACCACTGATAAATATTTTGAAGCATGATATTAGATACTCTTTTTCTAGCATATGTAACTACAGCAAGAATACGTTACTGAGGAAAACAACTATAAAGAGCCTTCACACCGAGAGCATGGGACATGTTAGGAATATATGCAAGTCTTACAAATAACAATCCAGATGAAAGCAATCTAAGACCTCTTCAGGGCTATATAACTCTTCTTTTATTACTGGCAGAGCTGTAACAAGGAACAGGACAAGACAAGCCTGCCCTGACATGAGGGAGAAGGGGTGCCAGATGAATACAAAAGGGCAGGGTCAAGAAATTGAGAGAGTCTCCCATTTCAGACGCATCCAAGATGAGGTATCTGGAGATTATGTACTGAAAGTTAGCAAGATAATTTTAAAAAAAGATGACATGATTACTCTAACAGCTTTTATGAGCTGCTTACCACGCTTCAGTAAGCAAATTTCCCTCATAAAGAAAAATTCCCTCTATGTTCCCAAATGAATCCATCAGTGACCAAAGCAAGGAGGGAACCATCTGGCAAATTCATACCAGACTAGCAAAAATTTTCTAAGTAAATAAGTAGTGCATTTAGTTTGCAGTGTGGGTGTTATTCATTGAAAACAACAACAGGGAGAAGACTGACTACCTAACCCTGCTAATATGTGTGCTCTTCTCCATCCCTCCAAATAATGTTGTTACTCCTCAAAAGCTAGATCGAATGGCTTTTCAGATTTGACTTTAAAGATACAGGCAATATTGATAGTTCCCAAAGGCACATCAAGGATAGATGCCCCTCCAAGGGACAAATTAACAGGGAAAGTATTTCCATTACCCATCAGCTGTTACTGCCCAAGAATGAAGTGTCAGCAGCTGGAACGATCTTGAGGTGGGATAAGGGGGCCAAAAGGGCAGCTCCCAAAAGTGCCTACCAACTAGTTGATTGTCTTGATCACGATGACAGAAGATTGTTTCTGAAAAATTCCCCATCACCACTCTTACCACTCCAGGACCTGTGTCAAATGCAATGTTCATGTTTATATTTCTGCTTCCAAAGTACTTTGCTGTCTTAAGAAGGACACTGTCTAGAAGCCATACTGGTACATATTAGCAGCCAGAGGTTATAATCCCAGCACTGCTTAGATGTGTTATTTCAAATGGGCATCTTGACTATAACACCTTCAGGTTGTCTCACCCCCTGTAGTTAGCTCTTTCTAGGCAGAAGTTTACTGTGAATACTTTCTTCTGGACTGTCTCATTCAGCTCTTCATGGAGTTACACTGCCAAAATAATTTTCTCTTCATATGTAGCCCACAAATACTGAAACTTCCTTTGACGTACCCTCATCATGGGGGCAATGTCTGGGAAAGTCTAGGAAATGACTAGTGTTTTTCAACATGAAAATTAATCTCTTTAAAATTTAGGAGTTTGGTAAACACTAGTATCAGAAAAAGACAGAGGCACAGGAATAATGTTCTTCATAGATGTTTCACCTGGGCTTGGCAAAATGCATTTGCAGAGTTTAGTCAAATATGATGGCAATTTTTAAAAAAAAATTTAAAATAATTTTCAGGTAGGTGACAGGTAGTTTCAAAGGGCATATATTCTTTTTCATGTGCACCATGAGAGAGATCAGAGGTTGTACAGGGAGGAAGGAGGAGCTGGGGGAGCAGAGTTTGTTCAGCCTTGCAGAGTGAAGATTCAGGACCGAATGTGTTACTTCCTCCAGCTGCCTAATAAAAGGCTGTAGAAACAGTGCAGCTAGGCTTATCCTGGAGGCACATGGTGAAGAGGTAATAGGCACAAGCTACAACATGGGAAATTTCAGTAGGGTACAAGGAAAAATAATTCATCAGGAGGTTGGTCAAAAACTGGAAAAGGTTTCCCAGAGAGGTTGTGGGATTTCCACAAGAAAAAAAGAGCAGAAGTTTTTGAAATGAAGAATGGTGTAACAATTTTTAGCTTATGTCGTGGTTTAACCCCAGCCTGCAACCAAGCACCACACAGCCACCACCTAAACACAGAATCTATTCACCACTCCCCACGAGCAGGCAGGTGTTCAGCCATCTCCAGGGAAGCAGGGCTGCATCACGCATAATGGTTACTTGGGAAGACAAACACCATCACCCCAAATGCCCCCCCTTCCTTCTTCTTCCCCCAGCTTTATATGATGAGCATGATGTCATATGGAATGGAATACCCCCTAGGTCAGTTGGGGTCAGCTGTCCCAGCTGTGTCCCCTCTCAGCTTCCCATGCACCCCCAGCCTGATCGCTGGTGGGGTGCTGTAAGCAGCAGAAAAGGCCTTGACTCTGTGTAAGCACTGCTCAGCAATAATGAAAACATTCCTGTGTTATCAACACTATATTCAACGCAAACCCAAAACACAGCCCCATACTAGCTGCTAGGAAGAAAATTAACTCTATCCCAGACAAAACCAGGACAGTATGAGGAATGTCCTTCAGTTTATCTGAATTGCTCACAGTGCATGGTGAGACAGCATAGTCCTTCCTGTGCATGTTTACATGTCATCTGTATTTTGCCATGAGGTGACACAAAGTTTGTTAGACTGCAGTAAAACAGAAAGAAATAAAATAAATAAAATAAAATATAAATTCCTGAGGTGTATAATGTTCGACTACCTATGATTAGAACCAATACTGACAGACCGAATCAGGTGAAAAAGTGATCTCTATTGCTTCACTACACTTCTCTAGCAAAGAAAAAACCTCTTAATTTTAGTAATTAAATAAACTTAACAGCAGCTTGATAGCATCTATGTACAATATGATGTTGAAGGACTAGGTAAGGTGGATTGATGTATCACAAATAAAGCAAAATCCTGCACTAAAAATTTGATGATTGTTAGGATGCAAATGATACTACTCCCTCTTCTTACCCAAGAATGGCAGTATCCATGTACCCAAGGTACTCCTACCTACATCAGCTTCTTTATCATCGATACCCAACACCGACACTCATTCTCACTGTGATGGAACATAAGAATCAAAGCTTTTTGAGTAGGAAGAAGTACAAAACGAGGCTTTCAGCTGCATTTCCTGCGATAGGTACAAGGCCAGGAGATGCCACTTGTGCCTCAGCCTTTGAATTGCCTTTGCAAGATACAGTTATCTCATAAAACAGAAGGTCCTCAAAGTACTATCTGAGGAACTAAATATCTTCTGGAAACAGTTTTTGGTGGTTGGACAGGTGGTACTCCATGAGTAAAAGTCCTTCTTCAGAGCTGCAGTTGCTGCCAGCAATTCCTGTCCCTGAGCCCTTTTTATGCCCATTTATCAAACCAGCATGTCCTCCAGTCCTGTCTCCTGCCTGGTTCCTTGTACTTGGTCAAACTAATCCCTTTCCCTTATCACAAGCCACTGTTTTCCCTTTCAGAACATCTCTGCTGTAAAGAACATCAGACTGGCTGGAAAGCCTATCTGCTCATTTTGTGCAAAACCACAGCATTTCCCTCAGTGGGGCTGGCTAGTTATAAGCCTGGCCATTCACCTACCTGAAATTCTCTGGCTTTATATTTAAACAAAAAGATCTCTTTACTTCTCTCAGTAACTAAATAGCTTGCTGCATTTCTTCAGCAGGAAAGAAATTTCTGTCTGTTGTATGTATTTTGTGAAGTACCTTGGGATCCCTCCAAATTAAAAGATCTATAAAAAGATACAGTTTTATTATTTTAATTTATTTGTAAGCTCTGTACTCTTTGGTTAGACCAAAATGCTTCCTACAGCATGATGCCTGTCCTGACTATCATCCTTTTTTTTAAAGAAACATATAAATGAGAAATATCCCTTTATAAAACCTTGCTACCTTTTCCTATGCTGGTTAAGAAATGAACAAAAATGTTATACATGCATCGTACAGTGGTTGTATGAGGGAATCTAATCTGACATGTTGGATATGTGACACCAGTTAATATTACTTGAACAGATAGATAGGATTCAAAATTTTTGTGTTCCTGGCCAGAACTGATATGAAGAGTTAACCTTGTAAGTTCATAAAAAGAGCTTTATATTAGTCATCCAATGTTAATGGGGTTTGAGTTGCAGCTGTGATGTTCATGGGGTTATCATTAGGTCTATGTGACTTAACTGTATTTTATTTTCTGTTTAAAATTCAGTTATCAGAGTGAAAGCAGAAATATGGTTTCTGTCATGCAGAGAACAATTACTTTCACTGCAAAGCCTGCAAAGAGAAAGGTCTGCTTCTCTTTAAAGAATATGTGGAATTTAACAGGATTTTGTATGCCAGCAGCATACTTTCTATATCTTGCCCAGCTGCCATTTAACACCA
The DNA here is from genome assembly GCF_964289735.1 of Phaethon aethereus. Taxonomy (NCBI): domain Eukaryota; kingdom Metazoa; phylum Chordata; class Aves; order Phaethontiformes; family Phaethontidae; genus Phaethon; species Phaethon aethereus. The sequence goes on along the minus strand of NC_138582.1, from coordinate 45,243,402 downwards.
CAGAAACCTGTAGGCATATATGTGTTCCTGAAATTTTCCACATGTCCAAATTTTTGCGTTGTGTATGCCAAGCCTGTGCCCAACCCAAGCTACTCCTTGCCTAGTTCACGCTTTTGCCTGACATCTGTGGCTTGGAAATGTCTCCCACACGCCTCTTGGGCTTCAACATAAAGTGCAGTTGCAGTTGCCACCACTTGGCATTCAAGCAAGTGAAAATAACCCTGTAGTAACAGCATTAACTTGGGGGCAAAGCACTCTACACCTTGCTCAAATCCAGCTCTGAGATCTGCTACGTGAGGTTCAAACTTGTATTGCTCACTGAGCTGAAAGCGCCCTGACAATGCACATGGAAACTCCTCTGTGCTGCAGAAGGTTTGCTGGAAGCGGAAGTTGCAGAGAGTTTTATACAGCAGAAAACGAATATTTTTCCAATGTATAAGAACAAATAAAGGCCATTGGCCATAACTGCAGTGGTCTCCTGGGATGAGAAGGGCTTCTGTTCCCCCCTGATCCCAGAGACAGTATATGCATTTTTTCAGTAAGTGAATGAAATGTCTCAAATGTCTCATTTGGTCAAGAAAGCTATTTCAATCACTTCCATAACATTTTATACAATTCGTTATTAGTATTAGTATTTATGAGTATGAGTATGAGTATGAGTATGAGTATTACTCCTCCTCCTCCTCACTCTTATGGCCACCACACTGAGGAATTAATTTGTAGGTACCTCTGGGTTATGGCACAATCACCAACAAAACACTTTTAAAATGCACAAAAACAAATGCAATTAGGAAACACCTATATCATCATATGTTGCTGATATCTACAGGGTGCAGTAGAGTGGCTAAATGTCACTTTGCCCTGTCAGATAAGAAAAAAGAAACTCCATACAAGGAACAGCTGCCAGGGAGCACTGTATGTGCATATTTACATATGGGCAGAACTGTAACACCTCCCACAGTTCACATAAGGCCAAAGTACTATGTTTTTAATGTGATTCATATAGCTGGAGGTAATCACTGAGTTTGGGGGATATATAGGAGTTGCTAAGACGAAAAAACAAAAAAGAAGGAAAAAAAGGAAGACGTGGATGTACAGATAACAGCTTTATGCCTACAAATAAATTTTCTTTTTAAAGTCCTTTTTTTTTCCTTTTAAAAAGTCCTTTTTTTCAGCCAAGAAGACCAGAGTTGAAGAAGGATTGGCAAGAAGAGAGGGGCATGATGCACTAGGTAAGCCTAATCCCTGTGCAGGAGTTGTGCTGCCTGTTGGCAACACCAGCAGCACCTCCTTCCTCAGTTGGTGCCATGACCCATCGCTGAGCATCGAAGGGCCCATGCTTTTCCCGATCCGACCCCAGACATTTCTTGCACCGCAACACAAACCAGAGATAAGAAACATCACCAGACTGAGGAACAGGTGCTCTGAGAGCACAAAATACCAGCTTACCTACTTCAGAGGCCAGTATATTAATGCTATTTTTGAGCTGAATAAAGACATTTTTGAATTAAGGGCATTTTTGGCCATACAAAATTCATCTTCCAGAAGAAAGGGAAGACAGAGGGGAGATTTGTATCCCTAAAATGCGTCCTGCCACATCTCTGGCTCATTAACAGTGGTTTTGCCAAGTACATCACAACTTCACAGTACAAGAGTGTTTTCACAGGTCGATCAAACCATTGTCCAGCAGATTTTTAATGCTGTGTTTCAGATTTTTAGAAATAGGAAATAAATAAAGTCAACAGGTTTCTTGCTCATCCTAAACAGTAACTAAAGAGCAACCTTTAGCCCCAGGTCTGCCATCAGAATGCCTTCATGATTGCTTCCTGCTGTTGCTTTTTGAAAACCTTCTTGTACAGCAAAATATTTTAAGAATGGTCATGGGTTTTTTTGAGACAGACAGCCAAGTATTGGCTTTGACAGGAGACAGTCTGGAGCAAAATGCATCAGCAGTAATAAATAGTCTTCTTCCAAGACATGTCTTCTTCCAAGACATGATGGCCTTTACCAAGAAATTCTGCCGTATTTCACAGAAATTTCCAAACTCCCTTTTAACCTTGCATCTTTTTCCCACTATACCGAATCTTTTGCACTTCAGTACTCATCTTTTCTATTTTATCTCCATACACTGAGGCCCTCTAAATTGTTTGTGTTTTCAAACCTTTTAGAACATATTTGAGCTTATGTGAAGAGAGATAGGTTGCTTTTCTGTTGAAATGATAGGAGGAAATACAAACTTCCATCTTTCAGAAAATACACATGATTCTGTCAGTTGTGTTCAGAAAAGCAATTATTTTTCAAACATAGTTTTCCTAAATTGTGAGTTTGGTTGAAATGTAAATATTCTTATTTTTCTTTGGCTGTGCCGTAAGAGAAAATGCAAATTAAAAAATTCTCATTTCAGATCAAAATATAAAATCCTTCTATTAAAATCTTTTAAAATGAGATATAAATAGCACTTTGGAGTGCCATCCCATCTTTATTTTATCATTAGTCCTCAAAGCCACATTGAAAATTTTCCTTTGGTAACAGTATTTCTCCACTTTTTATGCCCCTCTCTTCATTTTTGCAGATTAGAAATTAACTCAGAATGGCAAACATGCACTATTGTACTCAAATCCTAGCTCAACCATGGACAAAATATTTCATCCAGTCTTACTGGGTGCTGATGACCCTTAACAGCTTCTCCACAATACATACACTTCACCTTAAAACTTAATATTCCAGGACTAGTCTTCTGCAAAACAGCATTTTATAGCACTTGACTATTTTAAGACAAAATAATTCTATTAATAAAGTTTGCCTTAGGATGGATACAGAGACCCAGCACCCAAACTCTGCTAAACAGCTGGTCTGTGGAGAGGATTTGCACACAGAAGTCTCTCAGGAGCTCCATCTCTGCACCTACTGCCAACCTCTGTAAGTCAAAGAGATGCTACTTTCACCTGGCATTTTTATGTCTCCCTGGGGCTTCAGCTCCGCAGCGGTGATGTTACCAATAACTTTCCTTTTACCCAGAGCTGCTGACTTATGCTTTATAGCAGCTTTCTAAAACTGTGAGATCAGGCTTCTGTGCCTTGCCATTACCAAATTCCCAGAGAGTCTTACCTCAACAGACAGATGAGCAGGTATTTGTGCTGCAATGAATGGAGAAACACCTACAACTAAATATTTATAACAAGGGCTAGGAAGAAAATTATATTTGAAGTTACAGAGGGGAATCCACAAAACTTAAGACCTTTTAACCTTCATACTTTGTGAAATCTTAATTTACCTCCAGTCTTCATTTCTGAGCCAGACCAAGATTAAATCCATGTTTAATTCTGGAGTTGTGAAATATTCCCATTCTGAGGAGAAACAAATGATAAAGACAGCTGCTTCTTTGATGTAGTCCACGTAAAACAGACACGGTCTTTCATGAGAAAAAAAAAGAGAGATCTTGTACACTCACACATAGGTACCCACATGCTCACACACCTTATTTCTCATGTCTCCTAGATTTGTACTCTTTTCCTAAACATCTGCTGTCACTGTCAATATAGTTTTCTCATACTGTGTGCCCACTACACCACTACTAAGTTTTCACACCATTAAATCACTAATAAACACTAACGTCTCCAGGAGGTTACGGGTTTTGGTGCAAATTTGCAGTGGAGTAGAAAGCAGCAGGTATTTCAGATATTCCTTCTAGTAGCAATCTAGATCCCTACAGATGTCAGTCTGCTATCGGTCTGCCCCAGGACTTGGTTGCTTATGAAGGAGATGGGTGTTTCCCTTCTGAAACTCCCTGAACCCGTCTGAGGTGTTACCATGGGCAGAAAGAGCTTTGGGAGCTGGATGAGAGAGCACGCGTTCGCTGCCATGTTGAAATCGGCGTTGGAGGGAAAGCACGCTGAACAGGCTGGCTGCTTCCATCATTAACCTTCCCTAAGCGGGGTAACCTAGAGCTGCACGTCGCCTTTCTTGCGTTAGCCAGACGGACGGATGATTTCTGGATGTCAAAATGCTTTTCAGTAAGTCGTCAAAATCTGCAGTCAGAGACCACTAATACCTTGCACGTCAGTGCTTTACGCAACAGCTGCTGCCGAGCCACACGCAGCCACTCAGACATCTTCAGAGGCAGGTAAATCTTGTTGTTTTCTGGACAGTTGCAAAACATTGCCACCACAGCTAATCATTTATGAAGAAAGATATGATTATGCCTCTGAATTACCAAAACTGCTGTATATTGGCTTAGTTTTACACTCCTCTTTCTTCCTATCTTTACGGAGAGAGTGGTCAAGCACTGGAACAGGCTGCCCAGGGAGGTGGTGGAGTCACCATCACTGGAAGTATCCAAAAGACGTGTGGATGTGGCACTTCAGGATATGGTTTAGTGGGCATGCTGATGTTGAGTTGATGGTTGGACTTGATGATCTTAAAGGCCTTTTCCAACCTTAATGATTCTGTGATTCCCTGCAGAACGGGAGAATATGTGCCTCCTTGCTAGCAAAGCAAGGAAACTCAGAGCCCAAGCGTTAACATGAGAAGAAGACTCTGAAACTGGTGCTAAATCTTAGCTTTCTAATTATCCGTTGCCTCGGAGTACTGACCTACCCCAAGGACATGCTCAAAGCCATCAAACTGCCATTTAGGAGGCATAGGGGGCAAGGTCCACAGAATTTCTAATTAGGGCTGAAAATGTGGTAAATCATACAGATAAAAAAAAATCTTGATCTTTTAACTCCTTGAAGTAGTCATATCTAACTACATGCTTTCTGAGAAAGTTTCAGCCTCAGCATTTTACTTGCAATCATAATAAAAAGCTTTACCTCTTGAGATACTTTCATCAAATATGGTATCAAGTAATTCTGAGCAACATACCCTGCTGTTTGCATGTGGTACGAACACAGCAGGAGGGAGGAAACTGTTTATTTGTCCAGTTAATTATAATCAGTCACATGAGTAATTTGTGGCAAATATTTGTATTGATATTGAAGAGGTGGACAAAATGTGTGCCTTTTCAAAACAGGACTATTTTGTCAATTATCCCCATGTCACGCATGCAAAGCACGGTTGCAGATACTGAAGGGGAAAACATAGTTTTCACCTCTTTTATTTTTCATAATTAGATCATTTCACATATAATAGAGCATTGGCATTACAGTAACAAGGTTTTTAAAAGTTTTGTATAGACCAAACTGTAGCACACAATATAAACATATGAGGAAAATATTATTAGCTGTTAAAATTAGCTGTTTGGTCAAACATTGCTGTTTCTTTATTCCCCAGATTCTGCTCTATGAAAATATACTTTTTTTTTTTTTTTAAGCTTTTTAAAATAGCACTTCTTTACTATCCAGCAGATACAGAATGCCTTGGCACATACACCAAAGTACATCATCAGCTATTCCTTTCCTGAGCAATAGCTCTCATTTTAGATTCCATTTCAAAATTGTAGTTTCTCAGTCTTAAGGAAAAGCTGCTTCTCATAACTAGTTTCCCTTCCCATCAGACACTGTAGTTCAGCCCAAAATTCCTGGGTATCCTTCCCAAAGAAACATAGAATCATAGAATCATGAATAGTTTGGGTTGGAAGGGACCTTTAAAGTTCATCTAGGCCAACCCTGCAATGAGCAGGGACATCTTCAACTAAATGCCCTGCTGCACTGGTTTGGAGCAAAGCTGGACACCAACTTCCCTTGTGTTAGTATCTGTTTCATGTCCTAAATACCTGGAATTTGTGTTATAATCCTGGCAAGGTTAGTGTTGGTTTAATGCCTGAAAAGGTGGTTGAAAACTTGAAGGCTTTCATCCTTCTGACATTCTGATTCAACTACATAAATAATTCATATACAATTCAATACATAAATAATACAAATAAGGAAATGACTGAGCCATGGCCGCTAATTTCATGTGCTAGCAATACATGCTAAATGTATAACAGCACTTTTGTTTCTGAGTTTTTAACCTGTTTTCGATTTCAAAAGCTGTGTCCTTATACTTCTGCTATGGTGACGGATCATTTTTATCCCCCCTCTATGTTCATTTTCCTCTGTGTGTAATGTGTCCCATCCAGCTCCCTTCCTTAGTAACCTGAGCTTAGCTAATGGAAACCCAAGCTGAGAAATTCACATAGTTGTCCTGGCTTCAGCTGGGATGGAGTGAATTTTCTTCCTAGTAGTTGGTATAGCGCTGTGTTTTGGATTTAGGATGAGAATTGTGTTGATAATACACTGATGTTTTAGTTGTTGCTGAGTAATACTTACACTCAGTCAAGGACTTTTCAGCTCCCCATGCTCTGCCAGGGAGGAGGTGCACGGGAACCTGGGACGGGACACAGCCAGGACAACTGACCCAGGCTGGCCAAAGAGATATTCCCTACCACATAACATCATGCCCAGTACATAAACTTGGGGGATTTGGCAGAGGGGTGGTGACCGTGGCTCGGGAACTGGTTGAGCATCAAGCAGCAGGTCATGAACAATTGTATTGTGCATCACTGGTTTTGTATATTCTTTTCTCCTCCGCCGCCTTCTCCTCCTCGATTATTATTATCATTATCATTATCATTATCATTATTATTACGTTCCTTTTCTGTCCTATTAAACTGTCTTTATCTCAACCCATGAGTTTTACTTTTTTTTTTTCTGATTTCTCTCCCCCATCCCGCTGGCAGGGCAGGGAGCGAGCGAGCGGCTGTGTAGTGTTTAGTTGCCGGCTGGGGTTAAAGCATGACAATAGTGCAAAGTTGTATCCTGCACATTTATTGTGTTGACTGAGCTGTGACATTGCTGCAGTAATCTCTGCTTTTTGGGTAGCATTATGCAGCCACTGCTGCCCTGTTTTTCCACCCAGACAGGCAGAGTACAATCTACTTTGAGGTCTTCTCCTCCCCACATTCCCCCATGTTCTTCTGCTGGTGGCTGCTATCATACATGTGGCAGCCAGGTCCTTTTCCTGAGGGGTAGAGGTAATGCTGTATTTAATGATAAAATTCCCTGTTCTATGAGAAGTTCTGAAACTTTCCATTTGGTTCCAAATCAAGACAAGAAGGTCAAACTTCCAGGATTTTTCATGAAACAAAGCAAGCTAGATACTTTGATTCAGCCAGTTGAATCATCTCCTTTTAGTCTATCACTCTGGCAATTAATAGATATATTCATTATATTGTACTACACACCTGCAAGATACAGTTAAAAATGAAACACTTTGATATTAACCAGATAAAATTAATTTCTTTATTTGACAGATTAGGTAAGTTATCACAAACTCAATCAGTTTTGCTGAATCCACATTTTTCTGAAGAAAATACCCCAGTGGAAAAAAATAACCAGGTTTACAAGTGTTATGTTTGATTAAGAATTGATAAGCAATTAAAAGAAAAAACCCAGCACAAACACCCCTGACTGTCTTTTTTGCAAGGACCACATTCATTCCCCAGCACCATTCATTTCCCAGCACCAAGAGAGACGCTGGCTCAGATCAGTGAGAGTTTTCCCTTTCTCTTTCACAGGACAAAAGTTTCCCTTTAAATTTTCCTCTGAATTTCTCAGCATGTTGAGATACTGCTCATTCACCAACCTTGGAATTTCTCAGCATCTGAGCATCATTTCTCTGTCATCTGCTGGTCTCACCATTTCATACATTTCAAACAGATTTTTACTCATGCTGTGTCATCCCATTACCACACAGCCTTTACCTTAGAGCTCTGTCTTTTAGGCAGCATCACAAGTATTTAAAGCTGGAACAAATTTCTAACAATTAAAAAATAGCACACTTCTGTGACGAGGTAGGACAGGGGAAACCTGTGTCCCTTAAGCCTTTTATTAGGGTGCATAATGAGTAATCAAACCTTATGAGAGAGCAACACTAATCAGCCTTCAAACCAGCACTTTGAAATCAATAGGCCAGAATAATTTGTTCTTTCTTGACCATGTGGAGAAAAAAGAAAAGAAAATTCTGCAATCTTTGATGAAAAAAGTATAGAAAGGAAAGATTAACTGTATCTTACTTTTTTTAGCAGTCTTCATCATTCTGTGAGGCAAATCAGCTTTGTTCCACATCCTTCTTTTCCTCCTATTGTTTCATCAGTTCATAATCCCTCAAAAACATGTTGCTACTATTCGTATCAAATAGTCAAGGCTGCTAAGAGGAAGCCAGTTCCTACCAACACATTGAGCAGAAAGCTCAATATGTAGAAGTTTTCTAGCTGATTACAAGAGCTGCAAGAGGAAAAAATGGCATTTCAACATTTTATTATGAAGTCTGACTATTAAACCTGTTTTAACAAGCAAGTGTATTGTTTTAGTAATCGCCTGTTTACATCGACCATTTCTTGACAGAACTAAGGAGATCTGAATTTTTAGGGAAGGTTCTGTTCACTGGGAGACAGCTGCTTTTAATGGACATGCTCTTTGAACCTGAAAAGCAGTTTTGGATGTTGGGCAACACCGCAGGGGCTGCTTCTTCATCTGAGGTAAAATAGCATCACTTCATTGACATGTGCATTTTTTAAGTCTAAGACTCTTTTTAAAAAATTGACGATCCCTGTCTTTTCTTGACTTCACTACCAGAGCCTATCTTTGAAATAAAGCCCTATGTGGATGTGTGGAGGAGATGTTTAAAGGCACAAGTGAGATAAGACATCCAAGGCCTACTAGAAACTGTATGCACTGTTGCATGCACAGTTTTGAAAGTAGTTTCTTTACCCCTTGGGACATAAACTCCTCTTGAATGTCACAGATGAAAAGCTGAGAGTGATACTGTGGCCTGAAAAATATTACCTGAGCCTCATTGCTTTAACTAGGCAAGATATGGAATTTAAATGAAAACTTCTGAAAAAATTCCTTATCGATCTTTAGACATCCTATTATAAATTATTATTACAGAGTATAAGGAAGATAGATAATTGTGATGCTTGTGTGACATCATTTTTCCCCCAGGACATTTAAGAATGATATATTTTCCCTGAAACACCTTAACTATCAGATACTTGTCTTAGTTCTGTGACAGTGTGCACCACACATCACAACTTTTTCTCTTAGTTAGCTGCAAACAATACAAAATCTGGCTGGTCCCACAGCATGTGAAACTTGTTCTTTTGGTCCGGTCTGGCATCAGCACAGAAAAACATGGAAAGGAACATATTTTATGCCAGCCTAAAGATTCCTTCTCTGTCCAGTTGTTCAGTGTAAGACAGTAGGAGTGGCAGCTTAAGTCAGCTACTTTGCCAGATGCTAAATCAAAACTGTTTAAGTCCAATCTAAAACAGGGAAGCATCTCCCAGCACTAGTCACCTCAAGCTAGGTGAAACTAGCTGAAAACTTAGCTCTTCCTCTTCACACAGTAGCAGAACATATCTTACATTTTGCATTGGAGTACTGATGCATAATCTTCCTTTAATATTTTAATTATCCAAGTAGCTAGAAAACTTAATTCTGAATATTTGTTTCTTCTTCAGTTTAGTGCATTCTGAAGGTACTAGCAGTGAGGCACTGAACAGTTTTCCACATGCACATGCATGCATACATGCACAGGAAGAAAAGTTATTTCCCCTGTACACAACCAAACTGACATTCTCAGCACCACAGGTGAGATGTTCTGCTTTTCTGCTACACTAATTGTATTTTCTTGCCATTTCTAGGCTGCCTCTGTCATGGAAATTAGTTATGTAAATTGTCTCTCTTTCAGTGCTTGTTTGCTTTCATTAGATTAGGAACAAACTATGACTGTTATTAAATTAAAAAAAAATCTGATATAATGTGCTCTTGGACAATAAGAAACAACGTGCTAGAGAACTGTAGCTGAAGGCAAAAGGAAGACCTTGTGGCCACCTCGGTTTTTAGAGGGTAATGTCAAACCTAGGCAATAGTTTCCTTATTTGCACAAAGACATTTTCAATGTGTAGAAGATACTTAGCATTAAGGAAAGTGAAGGACACTTGACACACATGGATTTCACTGGGGTTTTTTCCCAACTTTAAAAAAAAAAAAACAAAAACCACCACTATCATGCCTTGTGGTGCAATTCTAATACACAAACTTGTGTAGAATGAGTTAAATCCCCAGGAATAGAGGGATTTGAAAAAGGGTTCTAGCTATTTTTTACACCTAATTGTTCTTTAGCAGTCTGCATTAAAAAGTACATAAAATTGACTACAAGGGCTGTCTAATGGCAGCTATAGAGTATTTGAATGTTAAGGGTAGTTAAACTCACAGTGGAGAGAGAGGTGAGACTGCAACCGCCGTCCACTCTCTAGTTATTTCGGTACTTCTCCATTGCAAAAGTCTGAGATTTCAGCAAAGATACTTGGTCTGCAAACTTCAGTCACTCTGCGGAAACGCTCTTTTGCTCTGCTCTCCAGAGCAGAGGCCAAAGCATCGAACCAGAACACCTGGTATGTTTTCCATCCAAAAGATTTCTAAATGAAAGGAAGCAGGGAACGCAGAGGGTGACATCCTAATACCCACAGGAGTTGACTGGGAATTAACCTCACAAGCAGGTCAAATGACCGTGTACCATACTTCTGCAATGCCAAATTTTTTGAACCTCCTGAAAGGAAGCGAGATGAGGCCGGCTGCAGCAGGTAGGGCTGGTTCCCAGGCTGCCTGCACACGCCTGCCCCGCGGTGCCTTCCTCCAGGACCCATGGGACCGCACAGCCTGTCCTTGCTGCCCCATCCCCTACCCGGCACTGCAACGGCTGGGCCAGGCAGCTCTCACCCCTTCCTCCGCCTCCCGCTGCCTCCCGGAGATGGGTGGCTACGCAAGAGCGAAGGCAAATCATTTCTCTGGAGTTACATAGAAAGTGAGGCATTTTGCAAGGCTTAAATACGGGTTTCCAAAGTCACCGTGCATGTTCCTGTGAGAATAATTGGGTTTGCCTGTTAGTCATTCCAGTCTGGGAACTGCTGAACAAACAATGGGATTTTAATCATCTGGAAGCAGATTCTGTGAGCAAAAACACAATATTATTTTTTAATATACTTTCTCAGCTATAAAAAAAATCATGGCCAACTTTCCTTTGTTGTTCAATGAAGTGTGGTAAGCTGCCTAATTTGACAAGAAAACCTCCGAGACTTTTTCTGCTGCATCCAGACTAATTTGGCTGTTAATGTTGCATGAAAGAAATAATTCTTCAGAACATATTCTTATATCACTTTTCAAGCCTAATATTTTCATACCTCAGCAAAATTGCTAGGATCTCATATTTTCCTCTCACTATGATAGGGAAGATGGTCTCCTTACTAAAAACGTAATTTTAAAAAATTATTATTATAAAGCTCCTTTTAACAAATCAATAACATTGATTTTTCATTACAATGCAGAGAGCTGCACATAGAGTAATAACTCTGTTGAAACACAGATATATATATGCAAATGGTAAATTATGAACAAGAACACAAGTTATTTGGAATGAAAAATAATTCATTAGGGCCTAGTTCTTTCACAGTTCGTTTGCTCCTAACTTGATAAATAGCTTGGGTTGTCAGTTTTTACATTAAACTATCTCTTTTTTCGACCATTTAAAGGTCAGAACTTTATTTAGAAAGGCGTATGCATGTAAAAAAAAGAAAGAGGGACAGAGTAGGAAGTTAGACTCACTCAATCAGCTGTATAAGCATCATTCATTTCCCCAGGTAAATCAAGTATCCTAAGGCCAGCTATTTACTCATCATGTAGAAACAATCAGAGTGTGCTAGATTTGTCCAGAAAGGATTATCTTTAATATTTTCATTCACAAAGATAACTGCATTAGAGCAGCTAGTTCTCAAGTACCAAATTCCACGGCCTGAATCTCAGAGCTCTGCTCCACAGGGCAGCATCACTGAAAGGCTGTGAACACCTCTGACTGTTCAGGGTTGGTTTGGTACTGCGAGATGAATGTAGGAGCGCTTCATTTATCAACCTGATATCAAAAATATTTGACATACATGACTGCATTAACAATAAAGGATGTGGAAGTTATCCAGAGGGCTGAATCTCTACAGCATTTGCACAGGAATTGTGTTGCTAGCTACAAGAGCAAATCTCACGATTTTTGGTCCAGCAGGACCAACCCAGACTGTGTTTCTGAGAAAATTTGCCATGCAACCAAGGCACCCACCTTATTTATGATTTTGTATAAGGAACAAAGTTACCAGGAAGATGCCTCGTGGCCAGATCTGTTCCCAGTGAAGATAATGAGAGCACTCCTCCAGGTTCAGCAATAGCAGAAATGGGAGTGCTCATATATAACAATTAGAAGACAAAAGACTACAGACTGAAAGTTAGGCTCAGTTGTACCATAAACTTACCTTCAGCAAGCCAGTAACTGGTGTAGCTGTGCCTTGGCATCTCCACCTTCACAGGGAAACAGAGAAATTTACTGGGTTCATAGGACTATAACAAAGAAAACGTACCACCATCAACAAATGGGAACTTTTCCAATTGAGTGCCATTAAAAAATCCAGCATATTTAATCTTCATTTCCTTTGTATCAGTCCAGTTGATCCATGTGTGAATTCACTAGTTTCTAATTCTTCAAATATTTATTTTAGCCTGCTTACAAACTGTCCAGGAAAACAAATACAGCACAGTTTTTAGGTATGTCTGTTTGTCCTCTTTAGTGAAAATGGAATGCAATCATTTCCCCCTTGTAACGAACGCGGCATGGGTTTTCATTCCTTTTGGAACAAGTGAAGTATTCAAAGTTTTATAGTCTCTTGTTGAAAGTACACTCTGAAAATGCATATTGTGTTATTCGCAATCAATAAATATACAGTCATCTTGGAAAATCACACATAGAAAATGTTACACAGGTGATTAAACACGTGCTAAAAGTATACTAACAATTCTCCTTAAATCCAAATCTTTTTAAATGCCTAAATGCTTTACCATACGCAGACACAATAAAATCACTTTGGTGTGTAGGCAGATCATGCTTAAACTGGATTTCCACAGCACAGACAAATGTTATAGATACATTATTTGAGCACGATATTGATTATAGCTCTGGCATTGTTCTGCAGAAACCGAAACAACACTTTTCACTGTAAAAGAGTGTGGCAAATCAAGTTGTCAAACTACATAGTTCAGAAGTAAACACCGCTGGGGCAAAACTGTGTTTCCAGTGTAACTCAGTGTTACGAGCGAATGTTGCTTAATATAACCCTATGTATTATAAAGAGAAAAGCCAGAGCTTTCCTTATCCAGAATCAGCTGCTGCAACACTATCTCCTGTCCCCGTTAAAAGTATGTATTAGTTCCCGCTCAACTACAGCAAACATGGTGCCAAAACCTGACCATCGGCCAGGTCCTTTTCATTTGAGTTGATTTTCAGAGGATCCTTGTTTGTCTATAATCAACTTGCTTTAGCTCAAATTGCTAGGATTTCTGAAATATTCCAAAAAATGTCTGTCTGGGTGAGTCCAGTTCAAACTGCAGTGGTAATCTGTGTTAGTCCTAGGTCATTGGACTCTTCTCTCTCTTGAGGACAGTAAGACGACATCTCCACGACTAGTCATACAGGTTTGTTTGTGCCATCTGCTTCCCGCGTAAAAGCCGGGTCTTGCACAGTGTTTCTGACTCTGCTGGTGCTCTGCCTGTCCATCCTCATCTTAAAGGGAAAACAGAAGTCCTTGAAACATCTCTTGAAGTTTTCATCCAAAAAAGCATAAAGGATTGGATTGAGGCTGCTGTTGGTGTAACCCAAAGCAATACAGAAGTAATAGCTGGATATAGCAGCAGTACTGTGGGACACGTCCCCTAACGCTTCGACCAGCACAAAAATGTGAATAGGAGTCCAACAGATAATAAAAACCGCCACGACCACAAGAACCAACCTGGTGATGCGGCGCAGGTTTCGATCTTTTTCTCGAGACCCTGAGAGAAGCCGTACGCTTTTAAGGCGCAGGATCATCAGAGTATAGCAAACAATTATAATGAGAACTGGAATAACAAATGCAAAGACAAAGACACAGATTTTCATGAAGATGTCCCACCACACATAATCTCTGTCTGGAAACTGCAAGGAGCATTCAGTGCTAGCAGTATCTAGGAATGAAAGAAGCAAGAAGAAGAAAATTGCTTTACTATTAGATATTCTAAACAATGTAATTATCATAGCATAAGCTAGGAAAGGTGATAATCATGTAATGTGATACTAATAAATGGTGTTATTATTAAATCACTCCAAGGAAAGCTTTCAGTTACCATTGAAACTGGTTTTATGCAGCTGTCTCTAGAAATTACTTAGAGAGATAGGGACTTTTTGAAATGCATAACATTGTATAAAATTTGTTTCCCATGGGAGGATCTAAAAATGCAGAGCACAAAAATAAAAATTTGTAAAGATGTTTCCGTTTGAATCTCACTGAGATTTAAAGCTAGAATGAGTACCATATTCAATGGAGTAGAAATCTCATAATAATCATCAAACTGCATATGTTTTTGTCTGTGGGCAAAATGGTATCATGATTTTTGGTATCATGAATAATGGGAGCAGAGCAAGGTTTTGATTGTAGGAAGATTTTTCTAATATATAATAATTGTGTAACAATCTTTTCCCACACACCTTCTCCACTGCGAATGAAATACATGTAAGTGCTTCCATTCAGAAAAACTTATTTCCTAGCAACAGCTTCATTTCAGTTAAATAGAAGCAAATAAAACACGTATGTGCGTGGATTCAAATGGAAGCTGCTCTTTTTGCAGATCATGTCATTGACATGCAGAGAGACTTCAGGATATGGGCCACCGACACCAGCCCACTCCCTTTCTGATTGCCCATGCCAGGATTCCGAGTCACAGGCTGTCACTTGATTTTATGTCCCAGAAATATTCCATCTGACAGGAGACTGTTAAGGAATGAAATATTTGAGGTTTTGTTTGCTGACCTCCTTGGATCTTCCAGCATATAAACCATATGGAAAACCAAGAAACAAGATAAGGCAAGAGAGGGGATAAATTTACAACTACTATCAGCAGTTAAAGTCTACTGAGGACAAGTCAAGGTACGCAGGGATTTTTCACTATGAACCGTAGCTTAGATTTTATCCTCTTGAGCACTGCATTATTCTTTGTATTTTTTTTATTTTCTCTACTGAATTTGCCATTGCTCTATATATTATTATGTATGGGCTTTTATTGAATCAGAAATGAAGAGTGGAATGATTGCACATCACTTTTTCATACCTGTCTCCCACAGAACTAGTCAGAAAAATTCCATCAAACCATATTTCCCTATTATCGAAGTACTTCACAAATCAAGATGATATTGCAGAGAATTTGTTTTGAAAAATAACTAGGGGGTGAAATTATCATTATGGTATCATACAGACATTTCTGTGGTTAGATATCAGAAAGCTGTTACTGGGTGATATTGAATACTAAAACATTCAAATAAAAAAGTTGAAATCAAAGATGAATATTTTGAGGTTTTATTTTAAATAATATAACAACTAATGGATGATTCTGAAAGCTCAAAAGTGAAGACATATCTTTCAAGCCTTATGGAGGATGTTAAGCAGACAGCACAAGTATGACTTAATAGTCTTGACACTCAGTCAACTTTTCCAAATCCTTTGCAATCTAGGTTTTCATAACTGTAGTTGTTTTTATTTAATTTTACTCTAGAAATGTCAACCATTGTCTTCAAAGAAGTTTTCACGTTGATTATTACTGTTATTTGTGGTAGAAATATGTTTATGGCCTAGAAGCACGATAAAATCAGGATGCAACTATAATATCTAGACTAGTAAAGCTGCATCCACATGTGGAGTTGTGGATAAAAGTGAGGTGTGATAAGGGACAACTGCTCCAGACCACATCCAGCTACCCACTGAAACTCCCTCCCAGAGGAAACTGCCTCTTCAGATCTGACATAATTTCATATATTCATGAAAATAATTGGGTCATGCTTGCTACATTGTAATATAGCTTGCAGTTGGCAATGGTATTTTAGAATTTCAAATTATCAAATACAAATTTAATGATTGTCTTCCATCTCATCACAGTTTACTCTCTATGGAAAATCTTATTCTAGATTCATTAATATTCATGTGTTTCACTTGAGATATATATAATGCTATGAATTGTATGGAACCCATTTACATTTTTCCAGTTTACAAATGACAATCAATCAGCAGAGATCCTTGTCAAAATGCACAATATCATAATAATTTTCAGGAACTTTGGAGGAGAATAAAATTCAATTTATTTTTTATTCTTGTTGCCTGAAAAGATGTGGAACTAAGTACGGTGTCACAAACTGAGTACTTAAGATTTCATACTGACCTTTTCCACTCTGAAAACCAAATATTAAAAATACATTAATATATTTACAGAAAAATACTGCATTCTAGATGGTACTTCAGTGTAAATATATTTTAAAATGTGTTTGATAAGTTACCATTTAAGATTAATCTTAATCTTGACATAGGAAATATATTTCTATTAGGTACATTATTAATTATGTCACTTTCAGGCATCCATACTCCTCTGTACTCAAATGGAGCCTTCATACTATTACTGGGAATATTAACAGTATCTCTATTTTTTATTATTTTTTTCAGTGAAGAATTCTTCAGCGAGAACGGCTCCATTAAGGTCAGAGAGGGAATATTTACACAGATGTAAAATGTCTTCTACAGGGAAAATGGATGCAGAAGGACACTACTGAGAGCAATCCTGAAGTGTGAGAACAAAAGGGACTAACTGAGCATGGGGTGGGAGCTTTAAATATAATCACTTTCCATTTGATGTTCAGTTGTTGTTTAAATCTGAATCCAACAGAGACACTGTAGCATATAAATTATTTTGACCAACATAACATGAAGTTTCTGAGCTCCAGCTGTCAGGCAAAGGGTGGATCCTTGCTTTTCCCTTCTGCATTTATCAGTGCAATTCATGAACACACCAGCCAAGACAATTGACAGTAAATGCTCAAGAGAGACATTAGATCAGACAAGCTGGGCTGAACAGTAGGGGCTGACAAACATGTGCCACTAATTTCCAACCTTGTTCAGCCCAGCTGAGCTATGTATTACTAGTCTGGGTTTCAGGGTACAAAAAAAGGCTGCCTGCCACGTGATGTGGAAAACGCATTTAATTATTGCTGGCCTCAGGGCAGCCCCTTGATCTAAATGTCATGCTTATGGTGAATGACAAGAATACTCTGCTAGTTGAGCATGCTCCAACAAAACACCTGACCAAGCCAATGTCCCATGGCCTTCAAGATCTCATACATAGTGGCACAATCATTCTTCGCAAATGAAGATGCCTGGAAGTTAATGTTTCCTGAGCTAGAAATTGTTTTATAGAGCCTGTCAAAACTTTACTGGGCCGAAGAGTTACAGCACTGCAGACTAAGACACTTGATCCCCCAAAGGGCTGAAAGAAGAGTTCCCAGACAACTCTCCTGTCACCTACCCACCAGAATACCAACAGCAAGAACATCTTCAGTCAAATCAATAAACCTTTGAGCAGCTGTTACTGAATTTTTTTGTTTCCATTGATCTATACTAAACGGTTTAACACACAGCATTTATTGTCTCTGCTGGTTAAAGCAGTGTCCTTTGTCCTTATGTAAAGTTTACCATTTCTCTTTGGAGGAGTGAAACCTTTCTAATAGAAAAAAATGTTAATTCAGGAAATTATTAATCATTTTTCAAAAGATTATTTACATCTCAAACAAGACTACCACCACATAAATATGCATGTCTTATATTTTATCAGGCCACCCATTAACAGGGTGGCCCCAACCCAAGGACATCATTAGAGGTCTCAAGCCTTTTGAAGACACTGAGGCGCTCTTGGACTACAGTCATGCTTGTGGGTATGAAGTATATGTGTGTGAGAATGCTTCTCCCCTTTCCTTCTCAAGGAGGACTTCAAAATAAGATTAACCCTGTAGCAGCGCAGTTTTGGCAATGAGTCACCAATTATGGGGGCTAAATCCACAGTCCTTCATGGATTATAAGTCTCAAGTAGAGCCTACAGGTTGTCTGTGTACAGATCTCATTGACTCCATGTTCTTGTATTTGCTTCCCTGCCATGGTCCGTATTCCCAATTCCTCTGCTGATCCTTATTCTCAGCTTTTCCAAGTCTCCATATACATCCCCATTGTTTTTTAAACAAGAATTTGAGATACTGTCGTATATAATTAACTTGATTTTCTCTCTCCAGCTATTGACTTTTCCTTTCTTCACCATGCCTTCAAGTTCTGTGAAATGGCTGTTGATAATAAGCTCCCAAGTCTTAATACTAATGGTAGTTTTAATATTAATACTAATGACAAGCAACCTATTTTCTGCTCTTGGAACTTCATCAGAACTACTCTCACAATACCTATAAAAAGCACTTTAAGCCCACATTTCAAGTTTCATCCTAAACTGATTTTTGATCTGTCCACTGTGATCAAATTCCTGATTATTTTCCGCTGCTGTCTGCTAATAGTTTTCAACGGTCACATTCTAGCACAGACAATGCTTCAAAGTGCATTTTGTTCTTTTAGTTGGCCGGGGCATCTGAGCTTAACACTTATGGCACTTACATGTCATACTGTAATGTTCCACAATATATTTCAAAACGTCAGAAATTTAGACATACTTTTTGAAGAAGGAATCAATCAGGTTTAATCAATATTAAAAGCTACATTTTATGTTATTTGAGAAACAAAAACACTGAATTTTGAACACTCACCTTCCCTGACTTTGGTACCTCCAAGAACTATCGCAGATATACCAACTGATGAGGACAATAGCCAGATACAGATGTTGATTATCTTTGCCTTGAGAGGTGTACGGAAGTCCAGAGCCTTCACAGGGTGACACACAGCAATGTATCGATCAACACTCATCATCGTCAGTGTGAATATGCTGGTGAACATGTTATAATAGTCAATCGAAATGACTATTTTACACAGCACATCACCAAAGGGCCAAGAATTCATCAGGTACTCAGTGCTTTGGAAAGGCATGGTCGTGGTAACTAGCGCATCTGCCATAGCCAGATTGAAAATGTAGATGTTGGTTGCTGTCTTCATCTTCGTGTACCTGAAGAACAAAAAAAAGTAAGGTTTTATTAATTCAAGATGAGTATGCACATTCAGATATGTAGCAGTTTATCAGTCAGGCTTTGCCATAGTTGGTTTTTTTTCTAATTTATGACAGAAGTGCACACCAGTGCAAGACCCTTGGGATAATAGCAAACACATTTGACCTAGTCTCTCAGCACCTGCATTTCCAGTTAGAACTATTCACCACAGGCAAAACCAGGTGTATGAAACATTTAATCTAATTAGCCCAATGCTGGTTTCAATTCTATCTTCTCAAACACTTCTAGAAGAAAATATCACTGTTACATTTGCAAGCGACCAAAATGTTTTGTGTTTCCTTTTCTTAGAGCTGACTGTCAGTGATTGCCATCTTTCTGGGTTTGTTTAGTGAAAGGAACATTTATTCCATTCTCTGGTAAGAATCCATGTTAACTGTTACATCTGCCGGGCCAGATTGCCTCTTATATGATAGTTTCTCTACCCTGAATTCACTACAATGATGCCAGCTTATACAAGTCTTAGTCATTTCCCTTCTTTGGTCCTTCATTTCCAATTTCTCCTCCTTATTCTCAGCTTTTCCCAGTCCTCATTTTTGTGACTGCTAATGTAAAAGATTAATATTGTTTAACTAGGATACCACAGTGGGGAAAAAATTTATCATCGTAGTATTTTTTCTGCATCCTTTAATTTTACCAAAATGAAGCACTTGTTTTGTCCAGTTGGCAAGAAGTGTACACAGAAAAATAGCATGTGTTTTTTTCTGAGATGGCACCCTGCTTTGTTCTGCCCTGATGACAGCCTGACTCTGGGCTGTGTCCCAGGGCATGGCGGACTGCTTCCAGCTCTGCTGTGGACACAAAGGAAGAAGAAGAGCCTGTTAACATAGGGATATACCTAAATCTCCTTTCTGAAATGCTTTCTACCCCCTAGATAATTTTGCTCATTGCTATTAATTTAGCCTGAGATTCAATGATAGATTTTCTTTCTCAGAACTGTTTCACCCACATGGTTTGAATGTGTATCCAAACTAAAAGCTGCACATGCAACACACAGAGAAATATCTCTAGCTAGATTTTGATATGTATTATTAATAATTTACAATGGAAACATAATACTTGATCAGTCCAGCTAATGAACATGCAGGGCACTGTGTCTATTTGCCTTTAGAACTTTGATGTGAAAAAAAAAAATAATTTGAAAAAAAGTCTTGACAAACTGTGCCCAGTGAGTAAATTAGCTATTAATTAAAATATGGGCAGACATGTCATTTTATGACCAACACAAAATGTTAAAAATATCATCAGTTTTTCTAAAACTAATTACGACTTACTGAGCAAATGAAACCAAATGCTGGCTTGAAGCATAGAAAAAAGAACTGCAAGGGAAAAGTGAACCTTTCTCACCCAGATACCATACTCAGGCTCACATCTTGAACAAAGCCATAGCCAGTGAAGAAATACCTGAGCAAAGGCAGCAACAAAAGCTCTGCACTGACGGCATGAC
The DNA here is from genome assembly GCF_964289735.1 of Phaethon aethereus. Classification (NCBI taxonomy): domain Eukaryota; kingdom Metazoa; phylum Chordata; class Aves; order Phaethontiformes; family Phaethontidae; genus Phaethon; species Phaethon aethereus. The sequence continues at coordinate 45,222,881 of NC_138582.1, read as the reverse complement.
CACCATGGTCTAGACTCCCTCTGCCCCGGTTTGAGCTTCTCCAAGACAAAAGGCAGAGCTCAGTCAGAGCTGGGCTTCTGCACCCTCCCCAATCAACCTCCTCAACAAGCCTCCAGCAGAGGAGGCAGCCCCTCTTGTAGGTCACATTACAGCCCGTCAGGCACTGTTCAAATGCAAATATGAGAGTATGGAGCTAGAAGAAACAAATACAAGACACATTAACAGGCTAGGAACTTTCCTGCTGGTAAGAAAAAAGCAGCTCTGAGTGCATCTCAGCTCTAAGACTGAACAAAAACTCACTAAGCACTCAGATTGCAAATCTCTTCTAAAATGGACTAATTTCCATTAAATGTCTGAAAACAAGTAGTAGAAAGTGATTTTACTTCTATGGACATCACTGATGATATTTGGAATTTTCATCTTGTTCATATTGCAAAAAAAGACTGTGAAAAGTTGAAAAGGATGCATAAAAAGCACCACAAAAATAAGTGAAAGGACTGGAGAAAATTCTTACTGTGAGTAACTAAAAGAGCTCAGCACATTTAGTTTATCAAAAAGAACACCAAGAGGTGACTTGATTACAGTGTCTGAAGACCTCCACAGGGAGAAAATAGCAGGTACTGAAGAGCTCTTTCAGACTGCAAAGAAAAGCGTAACAAGGACAAATACATAAAAGTCAAAGCCAGACAAACTCAGCTTAGAAACAGTGACAGATTTTTCCTAACAGCTAAGGTGATTATTACTGGGAACAAATTACACAAGAAAGGAGTAATTTTTCCATCTTTTGATGTCTCAAAATCAATGTCTGCTGCTTTGCAAAGGGTGTGCTTCAGTCAAATACAAGTTACTAGACTCAACACAGGCATATTTAAATGAAATGCAATGGCCTCTGATAAGCAGAGGTGAAGTAACTAATAGTTCTTCTGAATCATTACTTCTGTAGATCTTTAAAAACTTCCCCAAGGGTTTGGATAGGGAAAGTTTGCTTTCACATATAGAAGAATTAGTTTGACCTTTTTTCCTTAAAGAATATCAGAAAAGTAGTGAAAAATAACTGAGAGGATAGTCTTAACCTTGAAAAATCAAATATCTGAAAGTCTTTATATGTAGCATTTCCTGTTCTCTGCAACCTTAATTCAACCCTTTTTTGTGTGTGCCACTGTGGCCATATATACCATATTTTCCCAGTATCCCTTTCCTTTCACCCTCCAGCCTTCTACCAGCAGAGTAGGAAAGACCCTCTGAAAAATAGAACTAGTATTTTGGGTAACTTCAAAATGCAAATTTTTGAAGCTGTAACATAAAACATGTTCTCTGTATATGTACTGTTTGTTACACATGTAAAGTGATTTTGATTTTTGGACTATGTAACACATGTACATATAAGAAAATCACTTTTTCTCACTGCTATTGATCCAACAGGAAGGATGTCTTGTCATTCACAGATAGTGAGAAATATAGAGTCAACCCAGCATCAGCATTTAGACAAATTCCAATGTAACCAAAGCAAAGCTACATATGGGAGTGAAAATATAACATGGAAAAGAAAAACCCACGGTATGCCATTCCTCTCATAAAGCTCTGTGAAAGCTTTGGCTCATTTCAGGGGCAGGTATGCACATAACGATCCCAGCTTTGATAACCTTACCTAGTGTGCATCTAGTAGCTTCCCCATAGCTCACTAGCCTGGCGGTCCCATGACTAGCTTGGTCTTGCCCACATCCACCCCAGTTCACAGACCACAGATGCCTCCTTGCACCACTCACTCTTAGCCAGAATAGGCACCTCACCCCTTCTGTGCCAGACTTTGAAAAGGAAGACCAATAAATACTGCTCCAATAAATACTTTATTACATTTAGGGGGTCATGCGGAGGGATCATGCGTACCTATCTCAGGAATGAAGGGTGCACTGATTAACCTCAGCAATGCTAAGTCCAAGCACATTTTACTGATGCAACCTTAAAGCTCATTGATCTCACACTGGTAATGTAAAGAGCTTGATTACTTTCACCTGAAAGCACTGGCCTCTGTGTAAATGAGATGTTGGCCTTTAAAATTGTTAGGCAACACAGATTAAATCATACATTCATTTAGAAGTTCATAAAATTCAGAAATGCCTTTGAGAATCTGAACTCAATCATCCGAACTCCTTTCAATTCAATGTTTTTAATTAAACACCTAAAAATTATTAAATGCCTACATGCCTCTGAAGGTATGTGCTGGCAGGCTTAATCAAAAGTCCAGTTAAAGTAATGGAGTGACTGCTGTTGCTGTCAGACACTTTGAAGTGGACCCTGATAGTGTCTTGACTCTAAAATGAGATGAGGGATTTGAATACTTTTTTACAACTCCATCCTATCACACTAGAATATAGGAGGCAAGGTTTTGTGTGGTTTGGGGTTTTCCCACCATGCCCTCCATTCACCCAAATCTGCCCTTGAACAAGGTTGAAGTAGTGATCAGGTAAGGGAATCTTGTCTTCCTTTGCAAAATTAAAATTATTGATCAAAACCCTGAATTTCATTTAAGGAGAAAATATTGCTGCTTTAATTGGTCTAGCAGAACAGATAAGGGAAACCTGGGCACAACTGCAGCATAGATGGCACAGTGGTAATTAATGACAAATGCTTTCTTAGTGTCTTTGAGATATAACTTTCAAAGACCATTAAAATATTTATAAACAGTTGTTGGCTTATAAATTGTTCATGGGAAATCCTGTGTCTAGACAATGGTTTGTTAAATACTGGGATTTCACAGCAAGGTGACAATTTCTCTAATGCTACATAGGAATGGAAGGTGCCTCTCTTAAATCAGGTGCTAGACTCTAATTTCAAGAGGCAGAAAAACCTCTGATGACTTCAGCTAGTTGGTGGATCTTGAGACTGTTTGTCAAGCTACAAACAGGCCTCAAGCCTCTCTAGGCTTCAAATAAGTGGAAGATATATGGAAACTCTGCAGAAAAATAGTCAAAATGAAAAATAACTTGTTGGTTTGGATGTATTTTTTTGATGGATATATGACAAGAGTGTTTAAGGAGCAAGATTTAAATGATGTCTACTTACATCTCAAAAGTAAAATTCTCAAAACTATCACAACATAAGCTAAATCCACTTTCCAGAAGTGGAAAGTTCTTTGACGCTGACTTTAGACTGACCCCTAGAAAATTTACGTTATTTTTCAGTTGACTCATCATTACTGTCCTTTTCCTTCTTGAGTAGAATTTACTTTGCACATTTTTTAAGACAGCAAATGGGAAGAAATCACACTTCCAACTGAAGCTTATCAATGAAACTGTGGTAACAGAAAAAGGAAGCATGCTATTAAGGAGTTGGCATGTTTTCAAAAAAAAAAAAAACAGCATTAATAAATCAGCCAGTAGACCCCCTCAAGCAGAGAAGATGAGTATGATGTTAAAGTACACTGTAACTTTAGTAAAGCTAATAAAAGCTAAGAAGGAGTCTCTGGTCTTTTTTTTTTTTTATGTAATAGGCTGAAATGTTCCCTGCAGTATGAAATTTGGGATAGGGAGGGGGGCAAGACTAACATATATATTACAACAACATTTTCCAGTAGCAGACTGAATGTACAAAAGCATGAAATACAACAACATATAACAAACACGTATTTTTGGCAGATACCTCATTCAGTGAATGAAAATGAAATCTAAAACACACCTAAAAGCTAACTGCAAAAACACCTATCAGCAGGATGCAGGCTCTGTTCCACTAGGCTCCTCTGAATGAAGTATACGGAGATCAAGCAGCTGAAAAGCTTAGTCAGGAAAGCTCTCAATCTCAAGGCTATATTCAGGGCACACTCAATATCATACTGCATCAGAACGGGAGGGGGGGGGAAATCACAACCAAGCCAGGAGGATCTATTCCAAACACATACCATGTCAAAAGGATGGCTCAGCTATCTTTTGGATCTTCATAAGTCAATATAAAAGGCTTCTGCCAATACGAAACTAAGACTGAGGTCATCTAAAGAATGTAAAAATCAATATGCTGCACTTTCCATGTTCATATTGGGCTCTATGTTATTACTACATTTCAAATGACAGCCAGGATTTAGCAGGGGATAGAACCTCAGAAAACATGGTAAATAAAGGGAAACATTGTTACTGCACACATTTAAATGTTGCCCGTCTTTAACATCAAAATTGTAAGGAGCCTACAAAAAATTGTACATGTTGCCTACAAAATAGTACCCTAAAGTGGAATTTTCTTTATTAATAAGCACCTGTAGGTACCTATTTTTAAACAGCTTAAAGAAGAAAAGCATGATCTTGTCTTTTATTCTCCCCCCAGGGAGCATAATCCACCTGAATGTCAGAAGGTAACATTAAAATCCTTACAATTTACCACTGCCACTGCTCCTCTGACCGAGCCATAAACTGAGCCTGAACAAGATCTTGCAGATTTAGATTAGATGTGGAAGCTTTCCTTTTTGAGATGAAGAGCCAGCTTCTGAATTATAGAAGAGAAGTTCAGGTCTGCATGTATCGTGGACAAAATGAAGAAAAATTCACGTTACTTAACAGAAAATGAACTTTTTTCCTCCTTTTAAGATAAGGACTTTTAATATTTTTATGTGAGTGATATGATTTTGCTAAGAGGACTCAGAGAAATGTTAAGGTGCTGTGATTTATTGTGGCTTAAACTGAAAAAGTGAGAATGTGGAATTTTACAAAATTGGTACTTTATCCAAAACCAGTACATCTAATATTATTATTAGAGAGTCTAAACAATTAGCTTAGACTATGTACCTGATTTTTTTACCTCTGTTGGCAAGTAAGATGAATCTAGACCTGATCAAGCAGCTGACTCTCTCTGTTGAGAAACTTTCTGTTGCTGCAGATGTTTTCCAGTGACCAGTCATGCTACAGAGGGTTCCCAGGGTGTTACACAGCCCACCCTAATACTTCTTACAGGTACATTCCCTTGGTGAGTGTTGAGTCTCTGTTTCTGGTAACATCCACATTTACCATTGTTCTTATCTCTTGAAAGGAATTTTTTTTTTTTTTCATGAAGATCATGAACCCCCTTAGAAGAACAAAATATTTCCTATGTGTTTGTGGGAGAGGGAAATGAGTTTTCTGTGCTCTAGGACAGAGATTGCCTGGCAAGGAGAACAAATCTCATTGCTCAAGGGGACAGACAGGGATAGCAGCTCCAGTAGAAGATATTTCAGGGTCTTACTTTCCTTCTTATTCTTTGGAGAGGCTTTGATCTCCATAGGTATCTATGTATGCAGAACTTGGCTGGAAGCAGGCAAATGTTATTGAACGTTTGCTCCACTTAGATGTTTCTGCAGGAGAGAAATGAGGAAAGAATTCAAAATTCTGTCACATGAGGGTGCTGAGTCGTGGGTAATCATGCTTTAAGATGCCATCAGCTGAAAAAAAGGAAAAGCACAACGTATTGATAGCTTCCGTGGTGAAAACATCATTCTCCTGCACATTTTAACAAGTCGGTCATTCTGAAAGGCAGCGCTGTCCTGATGCTGTCCATCAGCCAGCAGCATGGTAAAAAAAAACCTTTTCTGAGCTTGAACACTAAATGAACATTGAATAGCTTGTCTGAACTAATCTTACCACACAGGTTCCCACCTATCACTACTTAAGGAGGCCTTTCCCAGTCGCCCTATAGTAGCCACGGTGACTAGGCTACCTACAGCGCAGCAGGAAGTGGATTTTGCTATGTAGTCAGTTAGCAAATATAAAATCTTCTCTCTTCCAGGTGCAGGGTAGCTAAGTTTCAGAACCCTAGATATTCACTCATAATGCACTACTGAATGGCACGGACTTTTGGAGCAGTGAAGAGCAGTCAGGCAGAGCACTGTGTGTTGCATAAGAGGATTGGGTGAGGAGTGGCGAAAAGAGAAAGGTTCTGCACGAGTTCTAGCCATGTGTTGGTGGAAACCTGTGCACTGAAAAAATTCATGTTTTGAGTATGAAAAAAATCATACTCATGCAAGAGAAGACAGAGGTTTCGTTGTAAATAAGTCTCAAAACTGAAAACAGCAAACTGCAGAACTAATTTTCACTTCGCTAGGGATTAGAAGGTGAATCTCATGAGAGTCAAAACCTCTGGCTTCAGGTGAAATAAGTATTTCAAAGATGATACACAAGCTAGCATGCAAACTTCCCAATAAGACCATGGAAATGCTGTGCATCTTTACATACGCGTTATTTATATTCTTTTTACGTTTTGCAGAATGCCAGCGTGGTCAAACACTCCTCTTTCCATGTCCTCTTTCCACCTGTACACACCTCTTCCCCACAGCTAATTCAGTTTGTGCACTCGTGCCTGTATGTAGACAAAATGACATTCATACTGCCATTTCCTCATGCCTCTCAAACACCACAAAGAGATTAACAATAAACAAAGCACGAAGTCTTTCTTGAGAAGAAGAGCACAGGGTTCACACTTTGCAAGAACTACCTGATTCTTACAGAAAGGAGGACCAAAACAGAGACATGGAGTAAACTTCCTAGAAGTAGAGTTTATCAAAGTTTTTCTGGATGCTTTTCCTTTAGGAAGTAATATGGCACTGGAATCAAAACTCTCCTTGGGAACTCACCTGTTTCAGAGAATTTAACTTAAGGGACAAACTAATCACAGTTTGAACAGACGGTGAAAGTAGGCAAGCCAGGAACATTACCCTCCCTTGCTCTTAGCACATCCCAGGCCATCCAAAGTCACCAAGTTAAGAATTTCCTGCCCTTTCAGCAAACTCAAAATCCTCTCTTGGGAAAAACAAAATGAAGGGTCCCCACTCTTCCCTCGCCCTGTCCCCCTTCACTAGAAGGGCCTACCTAGCCTGCCACCCTGAACACCATCTCCATGCTGTGCACCCTCCCCATGCTTCAGCCAGTAGCATGAGCTTCCCCACCACTCTCCTGGCTGAGTTCAGGCAAGCTGTCTCAAGCTTTCTGCCTTGCCAGCAGCCAGACTGGAAAGTTCTTGTAAGTTTTCATTTTCTGACGGTTCAAAAGGGCTCCTCATAATTTGTCTTGCTTCCAGACATCGATTCCAGTTACGCTTTTCCCTGAAATAAATGACTACCTGGCTGCTACCCCAGCAGAAGTGTCTGGATGGATACCAAATTACTTTTCCGAAGCCAAACAGATTATTCACTATAAGCTATAGCTTCTCTCTAATACTGTCTCTAATAAATATTCCTTCCAACCCTTTCCTCTGTGTTCTCTGCTTTTACAGTATCAACTCTTCTTATCACAGCATTGTATTGGGAACCTGAGTTTCTTTTCTGCTTATAAACCTCAGGTCTCACTTAGCCATTGTCTAGCAGGGTATTAAAAGTACAAGAAACATTCAGATTTTGTTTTAATGAGCTGTGCTTGTCCAGCTACCCATATTGTTTTATAAACCTGTCCTCTTCCATGTTTCCTCCTACCCTGGTCTTTGATCTCTAAAAGCTGCTGGTAATGATCAGTCTTCAACGTTGTGATGCAAATTATGCCAAGTTTGGCCAAATCCTGCAGAACCCACCAAAATTACTTCCATTCAGTGATGTAAAACCAGACACTCTGAGGTCCTGTGATGAATTACTATCAATCTTTTTGATACCACTGCACTGAGAGTAGCAAAGTGTCAGATGTTTAATTGACTAAAAAAAGGTAAAAAGCCATAAACTTCAATGAGTATACTACAGCTAGGCCTTTATTTTTACCAGCCAAACCTGTGATTTCATAAAAGAAGAAAATCATACCAACTGCAAGTAATGTGGAACAGGTAATTCAGTTAGGTTGACTTTTCTGGAGATTCATTTTTCATTTCAGAACAATATTCTTTCCAAATATAATTTAATAAAATTGGAACAATAATTTAAAGCAAATTAACAAGTAATCTTTTGATGTTATAGAAATCTAATATTGATTTAAACCAATATATTAAAACAAATTCATGTTTTGATACTCATTTTTTTATATTTTCATTCTGGTTTGGAATGAGTGATGGAGAAGTTTTAAAAACAATCTGGAAAGGAGTCAATTTTATATGACATTTCTTAATAGACTCTTCCTGTTACATAAGATGCCATTTGGTTCAATGAATATAGGAACAGAAATGTATTACTAGTTATACTTTTTCTTCAACATTAGACTAAGCAGAGGAATACAAGCTTTCTCTTTTCCCTTAGGAATGAATCTACATATCTGTGACACAGCCTCTTGTTAAAACTGTTTTTGAATGTAGAAAATTATTCAGTTCACTGGAAGCTTGAAAGATAATTCTAAAAGAAATACAGGATTGGCTATTTAGGATCCTGATGATAGCAGCTGCTCTCAGTAAATAACTTCAGGACCAATGGGGGTAAGGCATCTAGAAAAAGTGAATTTGGTGTGGGTAAGAGGCAGTATCTCACAGAGTTTTTACCAGAGTAAGTTTATGGTTTTGATAAGAGCAAATCCATAGTCAAAGTTATATCTTTAGTCAAGGTACTTTTCTTCCAGTGCAGCTGTTACAAGAAAATACCATTTTCTTTAAAGTCAGCACTAAATTTTAGAAAAATAAAGTCAGAAGGGAGGAGGAAGAGAAGAAAAAACTTTTTGCTTCCAAAGAGAAGTCATTTTATTTATCAACTTCAGCCAACTATTTCACTTCCAGAAATATCTTCTAAGACCTTGAAGGTAAAGCTAATCTCAGGATGAAAGATTTGGGGTGGAGATAGTCTCTGATCATGCCAAGACACACATAGCTGTATAACTTTACTCAGGTGAGGTCAGGTAATTTCACCTGGTTTCTACAAACCCATTTCATGCCTCCTCTCCTCCTCCATAAGGGGAGGCCTGCCCTTCCCACACAGTATCCGCATTTCCTACCAATACAAGAGGCAACGTGATGCCCTCTTTCTCTCTTACTCTCTCCCCAGGAAAAGCAACAGCCTCAGGAGAACGTTGCATCCCGTGTGCCATGGCTCGGTGTGAGCGAGGCACTGCCAGCCCACCCAGACGGCTGCTGCCCTGACAGCAGACCCCTTGGGGCAGAGACACCTGCCTCACGGTTGACGTGAAGATGGGGAGAGTTCCTGCAACGGGCGTGCAAAGAGCGCAGGTTGCATCGCATACACAACGCAGAGCTCTTTCTGCGCATTAAAAATACCCACTCCCAATGTGCCTGAGGAGTCTGGGGTGCTTACAATAGCCCTGGTCTTGCTCTGCTGGGATTTTTAGTGATTGGGCTTTGACTTTTAAAACTACAAGTTGCTGTGTGTTTAAAGACAGTGAATGCCAGTATCTCCATTTTACATGTAAGGAAAACAAGTCACAGGGCCATGAAGTTCAAAGCGTTAGAGCCTGGTAGTAAAATCAAGAGAAGAATCCAGGCCTCCTGAGACATGGTTTAACAAGCCATGCTGCGAACAACCATACTAAAGTACCATTCCCACTCTGCCTTCAACATAAATCTCTGTTTACAGGAGCTGTACCAAGCTCAGCTACTTTTCTTTCAGCTTGTACACGTCCTCAATGTGCCCTTCTCCTGTTATTTTACCCTCTGAGGGAACTCTGAGAGTGTTTTCCCTCTCAGCAGAAAGACACCTCATCACACCTGAAGGAGATTTCAGACACCCAGCACTCTGCATGCAGGCTGCTGAGATGCTGACTCACTGGTCTCCACAGGCTTCTTCAGCAGCCCTTGTGCAGAAGTAGCAAAACTGCCCCTGTGGGCATATTAAAGCAACAAACAGGCCAAGGCGTGCCTACATCACAGCTTATAGCTGAATTGGAGCTTGTTTCTGAGCCTTCGCAAGACTATTTGGAGTCTCCTGAATCTACACAGCATTGATATTTCAACAGTGTCAAAGGAGGTCTTGTTTCTGTCATCCAACAGATGTGAAGGGGCCAGGCAGTTGGACTAGGTGATCATAGAATCATTGAATCATAGAATCATAGAACAGTTTGTGTTGGAAGGGACCTTTAAAGGTCATCTAGTCCGACATCCCTGCAAGAAGCAGAGACATCTTCAACTAGATCAAGTTCCTCAGGGCCCCATCCAACCTGATCTTGAAGGTTTCTAGGGAAGTGGCATCTACCACCTCTCTGCAAAACCTGTGCCAGTGTTTCACCTCCCTCATTGTAAAAAATTTCCTCTTTATATCTAGTCAAAATCTGCCCTCTTTTAGTTTAAATCATTACCCCTTGTCCTATTGGTACAGGCCCTGCTAAAAAGTCTGTCCCCATCTTTCTTCTAAGCCCCCTTCAAGTACTGGAAGGCTGTAATAAGGTCTCTCTGGAGCCTTCTCTTCTCCAGGCTGAACAACCCCATCTGTCTCAGACTTCTTCAGAGGAGAGGTGTTCCGTGTTCCCTCTGATCATTTCTGTGGCCCTCCTCTGGACCATCTTCAACAGGTCCATGTCTTTCCTGTGCTGAGCGTTCCAGAGCTGGATGCAGGACTACAGGTGGGGTCTGACCAGAATGGAGTAGAGGGGGCAGAATCACCTCCCTTGACCTGCTGGCCACATTTCTTTTGATGCAGCCCAGGATATGGTTGGCCTTCTGGGCTACGAGCACACATTGCCAGCATATGTCCAGCTTTTCACCCACCAGTACCCCCAAGTCCTTCTTGGCAGGGCTGCTCTCAATCCCTTCATCCCCCAACCTGTGTTGATACTGGGGGGTTTCCCCAACCCAGGTGCAGGACCCTGCACTTGGCCTTTTTGAACCTCATGAGGTTCACACAGACCCGTTCCTCGAGCTTGTCCAGGTCCCTCTGGATGGCATCCCATCCCTCAGGCATCTGAACTGCACCACTCATTGTAGGTCCCTTCCAGCTGAACTATTCTAACAATATCAGGTGGTGTTTAAAAGAGCAAAGGGAGGAGGAGCCGGGCCTACGTTGCCTGCTGGTCTGGAAGGGGTTAGCAGGAGGAGAGCAGATCTGGGATTGAGAGAGGTGAGAAACAGCAACAAGGGGCCTCACATAAACCCTGTGCTCAGCTGGAGGGTAAAGAAGAGCCACAGTCTGTCTCCATCCTCCTTTAGAGTTGTGGCAGCTGGACAAGAGGCAACATGGGATGGCTGGAGGCCACAATCCCGCGCTCTGCCTTGCCACTTGCTTTCACAAACTTCACACAGACCTTGGTTTTCCAAACAAAAGGACATCACTGCCAGCCACATTTCTCAATGGGTCATGAAAAACCCATCTTGAGATGCAGTCATGCAGAGAATGGATGTGAGGAAGAGAGGAAGATGAGCTGCTAGGACAAAAATGAAAAAAATACACCTCTTGCATGAACATTTGGAATTTTTCAAAATTATAAGAAATATTTGAAACTGTAGATGTGTGTATACATATACTTCAGCTAATGATTCTAGCACTGTTTAAAGCATTTGCCACAGAGAAAACCTGGGAGAGGGGAATACTGAAAAAAAAGGAGAAAAAAAACCCAACAGATGTTTTGTCATACTTATTTATTTATTTGATCATGTAATCAAGAGATGGACCAAGAGGAAACTGAAGCAAAAGGTTAATGTAGCAACTGGTAGGAGAGTGATCCACATCTATCTAGACCCTCACAGAAATAATCTTAAGAGGGCAACAGAAGGAGATGAAAAAGGAAATACATATGCACCAGTATAATCCATATATGCTAATTTTTAGGGTACTGGCTAAGTTTGAATTTATTTCCAGTGCCCAGGCCAGTTAATCAACTATCATTTTTAGTGACTGATGGCTGTGTATGTGTCAAGCATAGAGGCTTTCTTCTTTCAAGATAAATATGAAAAGAAATAAAATCTCCACTCTGGATGAACAGCAAAAGGGCATGGTGGGCTATAAAAATTACAGCATCACAAAGCTGGAGCAAACCAGTTTCTCTACATTGATCATAGGCACCTTTATTTCTTGCACTGACTTTTAAAGGGAATTTATTTCCACTTTTCAAGCGTGTTCACCTGGTTATAACTCGTCTTTTGTAAAGTACCTTATCAAGAACTTCACTGCTTCCAGTTAACTTCCCTATATCAAACCTGACAGTTATTTCACCATTCTGCAATTGCTTGACCCTTATCATGCATGCTTTACTAACAAGACCCCTTCCAATACTTCCCTTTTTCTTTCTGTGTACAAACTGATTTAATTTGAACAATTCTATTTTTTCAGATTTTTTTGCCAGATTCAAATGGACTGTGAAGCAGGAGTCCAAAAAGTTGCATGATTTCAGTCCCCTTGGTTACTCATTGTGGCCCTGCTGTCTGCACTGTCCAGACATTTTTATAACTTGCAAAAGGAAAGGACAAAAAGAGAGAGAAATCGTAGTGCAAGCTAAAATACACACCACTACACAAGTGTAAGTACAAGTGTAAGTATTGATCCATTTCACCAACAGTGTAATATGAAAAACTAACACAGATACACAGCTTTCTCCTGTTTCCTGAAAAATATTCGGAAAGGTAGACCCCTTTCAGCATCTGTTTTGCTTTCTTCAAGCCAACACCAACAACTGGAGTTAAACACCACTGGACAGAGAAACAACATCCCTTGCTTTACATTAAGCATTTCCACATATTTTTATCACTTCCTTTTTTCCCACCTTGTTAAACGAGCCACTAGGCAGCATGGTATCAGCGTCCGACCAGAGACATAAGCTGTCCCTTGGGGACTCCTCATGGGGGGAGAAAGGACTGCCTTGCAGAAGTTTCTTCCTTCCACTCAAGCTTCCCCTCGGATGCGAGCAGCCTCCCATCCCTAGAGGGCACCCGATGAACGCAGCTCCGGGGCGCAACGCGCCTTTCCCTCAGGCTGCAGGATTTATCCCTTTTAACCAGCTTTTCCCGTCTGCCTCCAACTGTGCTTCCAGGCAAACCACTGGGACTGATAAGGTTTGGGTCATGCTGGTTACTTTTTTGCAGCTCCTCATGCCCAGAGAGCTTCCTCAAACTACTCCCATTCCCCCTGCCGAATTTAGGGATGGCCATTTGTACCAAGAGGTACTCCAGAGCCCCTTACCTTATGATGACAAACATGACCAGAGAGTTTCCCACCAAGCCGACAATGAAGACCACTGAGTAGACAGCAGTGATGATGATGGGGATGGCGGGGGAGATGCTGGTGTGGTTGTGCTGGGCGTCCCCGAAGGCCCCGGTGGCATTGCTGTCGTAGTCCACCCAGCCCAGGACCCAGCTGCTGCTGGTGCTGGGGGCACGACAGGGCCCTGGGGAGCAGCTGGAGTCCGGCTCCTCCCGGAAAATCTGCACAGGGGCATCCATAGGGGCACAGCCCCCACAGGCAGGAGGGTACAGACAGCGGGAGGTGAGTACGCTGGAAAGGGGGAAAAGAGGGAAAGAAACAGAAGTGCTATCACAGCCACTGGACATTAAGACTTCTGAAATTTGTAGGTGTTAAGGGGAGCTCTGCTGTGATAGGAACTGTAACCTGCCAAGCAGAGACTTGAGCAAACCACATTCGTGTTAAATAAATACAGGTTTTACATCTCGCTGTCTAATGGGTAAGTGCTGCTCCTCCAGGTGCACGAGGAAAGTTTTCCTCCACTTTCAGACATTGCACAGAGAAACTAATCAGATGGGAAACAGCTCAGATCCACCCCCACACTTTAACCCTCTCTCTCCCATCCTCCATATTTTAAATCAAATAGTATCCTCATGACAAGGGATCCTTACTGCTTAAGCTCTGCTATAAGGAGGGGGGAGAGGGAGAAACACACCACCTCTCTGCACAGCTGCTTTTACATCCTGCCCTGAGTTATTTTTTTCCTGATCCTATACCTGCTTCCAAAGAAGAGACACATTAATGACACAAAATACCTCTTTCAGCCTGGAAAAGGAGCGGAGTCCTCAAACAGATGTTCTTCTCAGGAAAAGAAAAAAAAAAAACAAAACCAAAAGCAGCTCCACTTGGCTCCTGGAAGTACCACCGACCTTCTAGGACTTTTGCACCTGAGGCACCTGCGCCTTCAGAGAGGCGTGCTGGCAGCGGAGCCGATTCCCGGGCATGAGCTGCAACGTGTTAGCAGCAGTTGCTGCTGTTCCAGCTCCAGCCACTTCTCCTTTTCCCTCTCAGGCTCCCTCTGCCTCCCTCTCGCTCTGCCAGGGCTCCAGAAGCACTCTGCACTGATGCACACGTTCTCCTCTGCCTCTGTCCCTGCAGCTCAGAAGCTCACATGACTGCTGTCTAAACACTGAGAGGCAGATAAATTAAAAGAAAATCCAAAAATAAGTTCTGCAATGAATGAATGCTTATTTTTAATACACTCTTCCGAGCTGCCTTCCTCATTCCCCCTGCACTCCCAGGCCTCAGGCAATGATCCTCTCTGCCTTATTGAATCCCACATGCTTCTGCAGAATAGGAGATGCTGAATAAAACAGGAATTTTCAGTTTAGATGCATTGCCTGGTCCCTCAGCTCTTCCGTGCCTCAGCTTCACAATTGTGCATCCAAAACGCTTCTCGCTGGGTGGCTGTGCCCCTGTTCCTTTACATCTGCAACTTGGAGGAAAGAGCAGGTTGCCAAAGCAGGGAGAGGCGTCCCTAACCTCTGCTCTCCCCAGGCTCCAACTGCAGCCAGGGATGGAGAGATGGTGTGTGCAGGAATCACAGCCCTCAAAGCCTATGCCTTAATTTGCAAACAGACCTTGAAATCCCCACTAGGAGTCCCTCTAAAAGGCAAATGGGAGAGATGAGGTGAGACCCTGAGCTGTTCCCACTCACTTGGAAGAGACGGGGAACAACCAGGATGGCTGCATCTCAAAACACGCAGCAGGAAAGCAGGTCTCTGCTGGCAATAGCAGTCATGCCTCTCTAGGCATTTGGTGAAGCTTAGACAGTTGGGAAAGGGATTGTGGGTTTCCTTCATCCTTTCTTAATGTTGGAACTTTACTTCATGCTCTTCTTATTGAGTGTCTGCGATCAAGTTGCAGTTTTTATTTCTAAAACTTTTTTTTTCCTAAACCTACCATCAAGATGAGAAATTATGTCAGCTGTAAAGTTAATAGTCATGGAAGAGGTTTAAAAGGTACAAATCCCCTTTCTGAGAGGCAGAGGTTTGCAAGCATGATGATGGCTTTGACTCCAGTCACTGCTTTCTCCAGAACATAGCATCTGCTCACTACCATCTGTATAGAGCTGTGTAAAAGTTGTACCCTTAACGAAGATGTAGAAAATTGTAAAATAGCAAACATGTGACAAAAACACCCCCAAGCCAAATACATTATAAGGATAGAACACAGATCCGGGACAATAATAATTCCTTGGAAGAGGAAGGGAGATCCTCACTTAAAATGCACCCTCTGTCCTGTTTTTGTCCTCTGCAATTCATGGGCTTTTGCAAATCATAGAAACATAGAATCTTTGGGTTGGAAGAGACCATTTAAGGCCATTTAGTCCAACCCCCCTGCAAGGAGCAGGGGCGTCACCAACTAGATCAGGTTGCTCAGAGCCCCGTCCAACCTGACCTGGAATGTTTCCAGGGATGGGGCATCTACCACCTCTTGGTGCAGCCTGTGCCAGTGTTTTACCACCCTCGCTGTGAAAAATTTCTTCCTCAGATCTAGTAAAAATCTACCCTCTTTTAGTCTAAAACTGTTACCCCTTGTCCTATCACTATGGGCCGTACTAAAAAGTCTGTCCCGATCTTTCTTGTAAGCCCCCTTTAAGTCCTGGCAGGCTGCAAGAAAGTTTCCCTGGAGCCTTCCCTTCTCCAGGCTGAACAACTACAGGTCTCTCAGCCTGTCCTCACAGGAGAGGTGTTCCACCCCTCTGATTGTTTTTGTGGCCAAAAGTACGGCAGGGAATTGCTACTGTTACTTCTTCTCAGATATAATTTTCCTTGGCAATTTTCAACTTTGTGTTAACATTTTCCTTGGGCTTCTCCACATTCTGGAATTAAAGGAGAGCTGTAAGGTAGCAATATTTTAACAGCCATTGATAATTCATCTCTTATGAGCAATCATGTTTGTTTGGATAAGCACCTTAAATTTGAGCATATACAGCTGAAAAATAACCAATAAATAGATTCTAAGGGTTAGGCTGAAATGAGAAAGAAAGAAGTGACAGTTTGTTACTCTGCAATTGCTACAGGTGGATCAGAAACTTCTATATGGGGAAGAAAAGTCTGTTATTGCTTGCATAAATCTAAAGCTCAGATGATATAAAAAACTCATTAAGATTAATAGCAGACTCAAAGGTTTTTCAAGCATCAGTGGCTGGACAGTAAGCTGCTCTTTCTCTAGCTGATTTCTGTGCTGAAACCCTCCAGTGATCTTAGAGCTAGCACAAAAATGATGTGCTCACAGCTACAGTCACTGGCCCTTACTGGAGTGGGCACTGTAAGTACATGGGACTGGAATGAGGTGGAGTTTGACCACAACACTGCAAATTACAGGGTGAGCCAGAGACAGCATTTCAGTTGCCGGGTGCTTTCTGTCTGTGTGTGCTCCATGTTGGAGGCTCAACTCTGGCTCTTGGTAACTGTAGGTCTTTGCATTTCAGGAGAAAGCAAGCATTGGGCTAGAGAAATGCCTTTTCTTCTGCAAGTCAAGTCGAATCCATATAAATTGTTAAGAATGACCTTTTCCTTTCTTGTTTTTGCTTTCTTGATGAAAACTTTAATATCTGGATTATCAGCAGTAACTGGTCTCACCACAGGTACTGGAAACACCTGCAATGATAGCAACAGAGAAACCAAGGGCAGAGGGAGAGCCACGCTCCATCACGATCTTCCTCTCCTTCAACACGTAACTGCTCAGTGCCTCTGTGCCCTTCCTGATAGCCCTGCAGAAAAAGCCGGGAGTCTCCTGAAGTCATGAGGGAAGAGAAAGAAAGGGTTTGCAGGTGTCCTAACCCAGTCTGCCCACACACCGATGCCAGAAGCCCCTAATCCCTCTGGGGGATCACACTAGAAAAAAGGCCCTGTTCTTTCAAGGGAAAGCAAGGAAAGGTTTAGGGAAGATATATACAGCACAAAAACACAGTCTCACCACTCAGCCACAACTTTCCTCCAGCACTGTTGTTACAAACCTGTGGCTCATATGCCCCCAGATTTTTTCACTACGGCACTGTAGGGTCAGTGTTCACCTGACTGGACTTTGGGAGATACAAGAGAAATCACCTGGACTTTTTCTCATTAAAATACAAAACTACATACCAAATTCTATATTAGGGAACATTGTTTAAGCTGTGAATCTCAGCCCTCAAAGGTAAAGAAATACCGCACTCAGTTGTCCAGTACCTAAGCACTACGATACTTGTGCATTTACACAACATTTCCCCCCCTCAGGGGCTCTGCCTCATTCATAGATCAGCTACACAATATTACTACGTTTAAATGGAAGGACAACCACAAATTGGGAATTTTGTATCTGTAAAATGTTGTCTTTTGTGATCCTAGTGAAATTCTTTGAATGAATAAGGAACAGGAGGGGACGAAGATACATGATACTTAACAATAGCAGGTGGGAAGGGCTTCAGCATCACCTTTTTTATTACCAAAAGATAAAGTAAGAGCTGCTACCATCAGCAAACTGCTTCAAAACCTTAACAATGTGCCAGGACATTAATTCAGCCCTGAGTCAGAGGTAGGACTGAACTGCACTGAATCACCGGCACGACTCCGTGCGGCACCCGCTCACCGTGCCACAGCAGAGACACAGCTCCATCCCTCCAGCTCATGCAAGTTTTGAGTGAAAGCTGCTTAGTTGCCAGCATTGTTTCCCAGGAGACCGTGACACTTTCAATGTTTAAGTTAAACATGAAGGATGGGGCAGACCTTCAAGTTCAACGCTGGATACTGTGATATGGGACCATTTGCAGAGGTCACTTTTTATTCTATATGTTGGGGGGGAGGCCAGATGAGTTAAGTGGAGCAGGCTCTCGAGACGCTTTTTTAGTTCATAATTGGGTTTAATACCTTATTGACCAAAGGGTACAATAATAGTGAACCTGACTAAAGGAAGAATATGCTGGAAATACTTTCTGGTGGCTCCAGTTGCCAGGGAAACAAAGTTCTCCTGTCTCTCTGCATCCAGGAATGTTAGCTCTCTCTGTGAACACAGCTCTCAGGAAATGGTGTATTTTGTCCTCTCCGAAGACCAGAAAGGGAGAGGAAGGGGGAAAAAGGAGAGGTAGGAATGTATATGTAATACTGCTTCCTAAACAGCTTTTGTACACATATTTT
The DNA here is from genome assembly GCF_964289735.1 of Phaethon aethereus. Classification (NCBI taxonomy): domain Eukaryota; kingdom Metazoa; phylum Chordata; class Aves; order Phaethontiformes; family Phaethontidae; genus Phaethon; species Phaethon aethereus. The sequence continues at coordinate 45,204,728 of NC_138582.1, read as the reverse complement.
GGTCATAGGAGACTAAATCTTCAGCATAAGACCTGTGCTTTGTTTTTAACTTGTAGATGGCAGAAGTTCGTATTACATTTTAAAATTAATTGCAAATACAGATCTCCACTATCGCCTGCAGAAACCAACCTAATGAAAAACCCTGAGCACCGGGACAGCCTCTGTGGCCTGTCCCAAGACACATTCATCTTCCATGGGAAAGTCCTTGGAAGGGACTGTCAACTACAGGGAGGCACTGGGTGGGTTTTGGAAGGTTTTTGACCCCAGGACTTAATAAAGGAGGGGTGTCATACAAACAGGAGCTAACTGGCAGCAAGGAGGTTGGTGGCTGGGATTCAGGAGCTCAGCAGGTCCTAACAGAAGGCCATTTGCTCTGCTCTGCTGTCGCCCTGCCACTGCCCAGCCGGCTGTGGCTCACAAGCCAGTGCCTCAGAGCAGGGGCAGAGCTGTCAAAGCAGGTCACCACTTTGCCATCTTCCCCACATTTCATTTCATCAGGGTCCCCAGCTGGAAGTTTTCTGTCTTCCCGTTTTTCTGGGGCAGGCTGCAGCTGTGATTCCCAGAGGAGATGCAAGGATGGAGAGAGTGGCTGAACACGGGCTGAAGAACAACTGTTAATTCCCCTTTTTAGGTGATAAAACAGTAGTATTCTTCAGATTTCTGTAGAACAGATACAGATATCTGGTCTACAGAGCAGATCATCTGATACAGATGGGGTTTTTTAACTAAAAGCAAAACAAACCAAAACATACTATCTCTAGTTATTGTTTACAGTTAATTCTCCTGTGGGGCACTCTCAGTTAATCATCTTTCACGGTAAATTGGCTTCCCAGCACGTGGAAGCACAGTTCTGCGGGTAGCTGGTAGTCTGCTCCAGGGAGGGAATGGGGATCAGCTAACACAACCCAAACTTCCAGCCAGCTTTGGATCTGAGACACAAGATGCTGTTGATGCCATTAATAAGCTTTATGGGAATAAATAAAAGTCACTTTAAGATTAGCCTGGTTGTTCCTTTTGGGATAATCCCAGTGGATTGTGTGGGATAAATACTGACTTCTCCCCAAAGAGCTCAAGCTCCAGCAGAGCCTTCTCTTTGCCTTTTTGACAAGAAAAGAAAGATGATTCATTTTCAGGAGGTAGGAACTGTGTTGATTATATGCCAATGATACCCAAATCTTAATCTTCTTTGCTTCAGACTTAGAATTGTTTGTTCACTTTTTCTGATGCCTGGCAGAAGAATCAGACTGAAAACAAATGATGTAGCTGGAGCTGGAGAAAAGCAAATTTTACATATACAACCCCTAAACCTCACCCTTCCCACCTCCTCTGCCTCCTGATTTTGGCACCTTCATTCATACATAATTAGTTGCTTGAGCACAACAGTGTTGTGATAAAAGAGGGGTGCATTTAGCTCTCTGAATAGGGATTGTGCCTGCACCAACTGACTAAGCCAGTCTCTGCTGACTCCAGGGCAGAGTGGGGAAGGCTAAAGCTCCCTTAGCCCTTCCCCCTTCCTTGTTTCCCACTAATCAAGTCCTATCAGTTGCTCAGTCAATACCACAGAGAACCTACCTGAGCTGCAGGAGTGAACAGTATATTAATAGCGATACTGAGAGTGAAGAGTATCAAGAAAAATCAAGTGGGGAGGACAAAGCTTTTCTCAGTGCAGGAGCAGGAGCGACGTGAAGAAGTTGTTATTTAAATACATATGCACCCATGATACTCACAAAACAAATGCTGAATTATTTAAGGTTATTTGGGTTTATTTGAGCAGCATTGAACAAAGGGTTAAGAACTGGCAAGCAATTACTCAGAGGCAAGGCTCAGGGGGAAAGCCCAAAATTTGTCGAACTGCACAGAGAGCCTATTTAGCCAGAACATGCTTGGAAAAACCTGCGCCTGGTACCAGGCGGGGACCGAGGACCCACAGACGGTGCCACAGGCAGCAGGAGGTGAGGCCCTTGGCAGTCCCCTCCCTTCTCCCCTCTGCCCATTGTTATCATGTACCTGTAACACATTTTTTTTCCCCCTGATTATATTTATAATTACTCAGCAGCATCAAGCGACAGAAAGGCACGTGCTTTAAGCCTCTTGCAGCCGTTTGCTTCAGCGTATTGAAATAGCAACATTTGTTAGAAGGTAAAGACAAAAAGACATTTAAAGTCATGTACAAAATACCAAAAAGAGGACAAACAGGCATTTTACACCGTATTGTTTGATGCTGTTACTAAATTGTAGATTACTAAGTGTGAAAATGAATCTGAAAACTCGTGCCAATGTTTTGCAGCATATGGGAGTGTGTCTTTTGAGACATCTGTTGAAATAAGAGATGCAAGAAGAAAATGAGTCTAGGATAAACAAGACTAATAAAAAAGATGGGGACAGACTTTTTACCAGGGCCTGTTGCAATAGGACAAGCGGTAACAGTTTTAAACTAAAAGAGGGTAGATTTCTACTAGATAGAAGGAAGAAATTTTTCCCAACAAGGGCAGTGAAACACTGGCACAGGTTGCCCTGAGAAGTGGTAGATGCTCCATCCCTGGAAACCTTCAAAGTCAGGTTGGACGGGGCTCTGAGCAACCTGATCTAGTTGAAGGTGTCTCTGCTCATTGCAGGGGGTTGAACTAGATGACCTTAAAAGGTCCCTTCCAACCCAAAGATTCCATGATTCTATGATCAATTTGTCAGTTGCTTACAGCTGAGTTGGGTATGAAACTGGAAAACTTGCACTTCACTTAGAAGTGCATTAAGTGGGCTACAGAAAATACAAAACTCAATTTTATTGCCATTATTCGCTGGGTGTAGTACCACTAAATTCAGTAATACTGCTCATGGAATAAAAATACCAGGCTAAAAATTTCATTTGTAAAAGACAAGGAGGAGGGGAAGAAAATGAAATTCTCACTAGAAGTACAACACGGAAAATTGCAAGAGCAACCCAAGCTGAACAAAACCTACAGAAGGACAAAGTCTTGACTAGGTGTGATTAGCATGAGCAAGTGGCACCAAAAAGAAACATCCAGTGTAAATTAAGACTTTGGCAGGGGAACAAAAGAAATCATCAAAGGCTTAGACATTACACTGAAGTACATACCATGTGACTGGGTTGTCTTCACCTTTTTTCCAATTTCACCTCTTTTACTGTTATTATAACTGCCTATTGTTACAAATTATCAGCATATTCATAAAGTAAATGGCAGCAAGGCAGTTCCTTTTTATCTGCATAAATTAGAATCCTATACCAGCTAATTTTCCAAAGTACTTTTCAATTGTGGTAAAAGAACATTACTAATTGCTTTAGGTTCCTAACTGCTCTACGTACTGATGGATTTTTTTTTAGTAAACGCAAAGATCCTTTGAAACCTCAAGAATAGAAAGTATTTTAGTGCCCAGTGGTTTTATTTTCATGGCTTCAACAGCATACTTTAAATGAAGACTCCGGTGTGTCCACTGCCTGTGACTTCTTATTTGCTCTGTCATGCAAAACGACAGAAACTGCTGCTTTCTACCAGTAGGGAGAGTTGGCCAGTCAGGCATTTTACACAGCTGGCTGTTAAAGATGGAACAATCTGGGGTTTACCCACACAGGCTATTAAAGGACAAGGTATTAAACAGGCATATAAGTGCTTATTTCATACGACACAAACAAATCACTGATTAGCTTTTAGAAAACACGAGATATGCATACAACCTGTAATGTTCCTGACACGTAACTCTTTGGTTCATTTGCATCCTACAGACAGAAATTCTCCTAAGAAATATTCACCTTAGTGGGACTGAGCCCAGCAACCAGCTTTTTATGCAGATATGCAATTTTACAGAAAATCTGCTTCATCGTTAAAACTGGTGTTACTCCTAAAATTTACTTACAGAACATAAAAAGCTTAGTATAGGTGTGTCAACCTATGGATCTAAGTAATTTTGCACAACAAACAGACAAATTCCCTGAGACTGCCCTGAGCTGACAAAGATATTGTCTTATATAGCAGGTTTTCCTCAAGCCAGAAAAGCTCAAGATTTGCAAATAACCCATTAGAGACTCACGAGTTTCTTGAACAAAATTTTTGTAGAAACTATGTATTTCAATGACACTTTATTACTGCTGAAGATGGAAGATGGATGCATATATACAAATACAGGGAGAGTGAGAGAGAGGGAGCTCCAGCAGCCAAGGCTGGCAAATGAGTTACAGAAACAACCCATCTTCAGGCTTTAGCCTTTCCTCTTGAAGTCGTTCCACTGTAGATAAATAAATATTCAGAGAAAGAAAGACTGTTGCCTAGTCTAGTAGCTACAACTCTTGCTAGACATCTAGAAAACCAAGGCTCACCCCCTTGTTCCAAATCAAATATCATAACCACCTTGATCTCCTACATGCTGGCCACATGAGCCTGTCCTTATTGTGCTCCACCAGTAATGTTTCTTTTCATTCAGAGCATTCCCATTTAAATTGCCAATTTCTTCAGTAGCCTGTAAATTCTAGTAATAAAATTTAGCTATTTCAACATAAATGATAAAATCATCTTACTAAATTTTTAGATGTGAATCTGAGTGTCTTACTTCAGCCATTACAATTTGAAGTTTTGACTGTAGGTTTCAACTTATATTTACCTTGAATTTTACCAAGTGTTTATGGGGTGTTGTATAGTTTAAAGCCACACGATGCTTGTAGAATGCTTAATCTACCTCTGAAATCAATGAAGAGTTAGAAAAATCTCAAAAGCTATTCAGATTACATTTACTCTCTTAGCGGTCAGCAATAAATTCAGACACAATTATGGGTCTAGCAAGATAGGTTTGTTATTTATGATGTTAAAATTGATATGGAAGATGCTAAAAGTTATAAAGAAAAACTTTGAGATAAACAATGTCCTACTGTTCTGGAACACTCAGGCAAGTGTAGCAGGATTAAAATATTTATTATTTATTGTAATATTTACACCCTATTAATGCTGCATGGCAGTGACCCACACAGTGCTTTTTCAGAAATCACAATTTACGCATTACATCTGAGAGGAGAGTTTCAGAGATTGTCCTAGATGATCGCAGGGATGACTCCTGATTCCAAGGAAACAGGGGTCTGGGTTTTATAGACAGGTCTACTGGGTGCAAAGGGTCATGATCAGGTGTTCCTTATGATTTTTCAGAGCAATGCAGGATACTTCTTGTCATTGACTTTCCCTCCATTGTTAGAATTACCAAAAATGCAGGACCAGATTTTAGGAACCAAAGAGGATGAAAGAAGAGAGAAGAGCTATTCTTCTACAGGAGAGGTGACACTCTACATTTTTTATATAATCTGGATAATATAAGAATGAACCATTTGAAAGGAGACAGGACCAAACAGAGGCCTCGGCTCTTGTACCTTCTTTTCCTCTGAAAATAAAATGGAATGAGCCCAAGGCTGTGCAAAGAGTTACATTCCTGGGTTTCTGTATTGGGTTTGCATGGCAAAGTTTTGGTAGTGGGGGGGGCTGCAAAGGTGGGTTCTGTGAGAAGCTGCTAGAAGCTTCCCCCATGTCCAATAGGGACAATGCCAGCCGGCTCCAAGACAGACCCACCGCTGGTCAAGGCCAAGCCCCTCAAAGACGGTGGTAGCGCCTCTGGGGTAACCTATTCAAGAAGGGGGAAAAAAAAAACTGCACAACTGCAGTGGGAGAAAGGAGTGAGAATATGTGAAAACAGCCCTGCAGCCCCCCAGGCCAGGGCAGCAGGAGGGGCAGGAGGGGCTCCAGGAGCCGGAGCAGAGATTCCCCTGCAGCCCCTGGGGAAGTCCATGGTGAGGCCGGCTGTGCCCCTGCAGCCATGGAGCTCCACGCTGGAGCAGATCTCCACCTGCAGCCTGGGGAGGGCCCTACGCTGGAGCAGGTGGATGCACCTGAAGGAGGCCGTGACCCCATGGGAAGCCCACGCTGGAGCCGGCTCCTGGCAGGACCTGTGGCCCTGTGGAGAGAGGAGCCCAGGCTGGAGCAGGTTTGCTGGCAGGACTTGTGACCCCGCGGGGGACCCACGCTGGAGCAGCCTGTTCCTGAAGGGTGGCACCCATGGGGGGACCCTGGATGATGCAGTTCATGAAGAACTGCAGCCTGGGGGAAGGACTCACACTGGAGAAGTCTAACTACTAATCTCTTGACCATGAGATCCACAACTTAATTTCCACTATATACCTAGGACATAGGGACATAGACATGTGTGGAAGATACAATATGAAATAAGGTAGTATAACAACTTCCTTCATTCAAATTCAACATTTTTACCTTCTGGAGTACCAAATTTGTCCTCACCTAATGAGCTTAGCAACTCAATAAAAAAAAATTTTGTTCTACACTCATCAAGTATTTCATTTATGTAGCTCATATACAGTTGTATATCAAAGTACATATACACGTGATATTAAACACTCTCAGAGAGTTTTATACAGTTTTACCAACACTATCATTCCACTTTTCCTGTAAAGTCAAATTGTCAGTAGTCAAAAATCATTAAACTCACAAAAGACAGGTAATGCCTGATTAGCAAGGAGAACACTTCCAGAATGAATAATATTTTAAAAGCACATTTAACCTACCCTGGCCTAAATATTCTTCCACTGAAAACTGGAAGAACAGAATAAACATCGAAAAAAATATGCTTCTGTTGAAAAATGTTCCATATTACTTTGATGGCTACAATTAGTTGGCATGGTTAAGCCATTTTGCTGAATCAACAAATTCAGCAAAATAAGCACTAGTTTGTGGCCCCACTCACCTTGCCCTACAGCAGCCAACAAAAAGGCATCAGCAGCGATCCCTGGAGAAAAATGAGTGACCTTCCTCTACAACAAGCAAAGAAAGTCTCCTCCTGCGTCCTCCCACAGCCCCCAGATGAGGGCTACTCCCAGAAGGCTTAAAATTAACCTTTAAAAGAAATTACTGCTGCAGCAGGTAGAGACGCTCATACTCTGCCCTCGCTGAGACACTATTTTTCAGTTTTCTGACAAACTTTTAATACTAGAACTGGGTTTTTTCTTCATGTTAACTTTCTGCCTTCAGCGTAATGATTTTGAGAGAAATTGGCAAAGAAAAGCATCCAGCCACTTCGGACAGCAAGGTTAAGCAGTTTGGTCTTACCTTGTCTTTTTGCGGAGACCCTCTGGTACTAACACCTCTCAGCTGAAAGACTTCATATTTTTCAGAACGGAATCACCTTGAGCTACAAGAGCACTGCTCGTATAGAAATTTCCCCAAATGCTGCTATGTTGAAAGCTTTTGAAAAATCTCAGTGAGTGCCTTGAGAATTGCCAGACCATAGGAAGGTGACGTCTCTGTAGAGTCCACTCGCCTTGAGCAGGTTGGCACCAGCTGAGCACAGCAATCTCAGCTCGTCAGGCCCTGCCCCGGTGTCGAGGCAGCGAAGAGGAAAAGAAAGAGATGCATGGAGGGAAAGGAAGGAAAGAAGGATTTTAGGGCTGGGGAGACTGGACAAAGAAAGAGGCAGAGGCAGACAAAAGCAGCTGTCTGTTTGCCTGCTGCCTTTACGTAGAATAAGACATAATAACTGCAGAAACTACGTGGGAAAACTGATTTTTAATTATAACATCTGTAGAGACAGTGCAGTCTAGGAAAACAGCCTGTGAATATTTTTTAGCTTGTGAACAGAGACAGTAAACATTATAGTTTTGATCATCTGAATACTTTTTACTACCTGTTCTGCTTTAGTATTCCTTTCGTAGCATAGTCAGCACACAAATAATTGAATAATATAGAATAAATCCATCTGAAAATGCAAAGATTTGAATAATATCTCCCCAAATTTTTCCAAAATCCAGCTACAGGGCAGTAACTTTCAGAAGCTTTTGTTTGTCTGGCCTGCAGCAAACCCAAATGTCAAGCCTCTCCAAGTCAGACTACAGAGAATTACCACTACGGGCAATTACTACTACTATCATTTTATGGTCTATCTTACTGCTCAACCTTTTCTTCTACAAGCAATGTCCAACAGGACAACTCGCAAGCAAAAACATTCAATAATTGTGTTCATGCTTTCTTCCATGCTTTGTATTTTTAGTCCAGGAGTCCGTAGGGAACACCATAAAATTATTTATTTTCCACCTCACTGCAAGGTGGATGAGATAATTAACCTTCTTTTACAATTATATTTAATAAGATTATAAAAAAAGATGCTTTGAAGTAAATTGCCCAAACAAATTGAAATGAGACTTGGAAAAGGGGATCCTCTGAAGTCCTATGCTTCTCAGTGATTTTGTTGCCTTGATGTCTGCAGATTGTACCAGTGCAACTGGTACAATCCTTGTTTTCTGGTGGGGTCATTTTGTTACCCCATTTGTTGCCCCCGTTTGTTATCTGCTTTTCTGTAGTCTGATATGGAGAACCTTCTACAGCTGTGAGAGTGCATTTCTCAGGCAGGACCATCAATCTGATAAACATTTGTTGCTCATGAATTCCTTCAGCTCCACCAATGTGAAATTAACTTTTTTTTTGGCATTAGCAAAAAAAAAGATTTGCTCAAAACAGCAGAAAATATACTCTGGGTTGAAGGCTTATTTCCCTTTCCTCTGTCTTTCCCTTCCAGTTTTCCCCCCTCAAAACCTTGTAGTTGTTTGTCCAAGAATGTATTTGGAAAAAAAAAAACCCAGACACTACTTCACAAGCCAGCTAGATACTTCTAGTAGCCCATAGGAATAATAAAAATGAGGTAATAAAAGCTAGAGTAAAAATAGAGGGAAAATCCTAACCATTTTCCAGTCAACAGAAACATACCCACTGATGGCTTCAAAATCATGACTGTACCTGTAATTTCTAGTATTTATGGTCTTTAGAGTACAAAGAAAATTAAATTTTTAGTACATGAAGAATGGAAATTTTCTACACTGAATTCTTCCTAACTGCATATCCTGCCTTTTTTTAAAAACTTTAAACAGTTTTTACCTAGCTCTTATGTGGAAGACTTTGCATGTAAGTTTTCACAGGAAGAATTTGTTGAATTGTTTCTTTGTTGTTGATAAAAAAATCTGAATTTGGAAGAACAGTTATGCTGGTGTTTGAGTGCTCCTAATTAAATTTACATAAATTTACCACCATAAGTGTCTAAGGAAAATAACATTCATTTAGTATGAAAGCATTTTTTTTTCAAACCTATTTTTACTATGAACATAATTAAATAAAGTATTTAATATTTGCAAGTTGGACTAAGGGTGGATATCAACTGTTTTTTTTTAATACTAAAAAAAACATACAGATAACAAACATTTATTTTGCAATGAGGCTAACATAATCTTCATGGCTAATCTAGAATGCAAAGCTATAAACCAACATAATAGTCTATCTATCTGGTTTATATATGTTCTACAGTGATGACATTCTTCCAGCCTAGAGAATAATGCAGCACAACACGTTGTTACTGAAGTTCATCAACGTGTTATTTCCAGAGAACCACTCAATCACAGACCCACAGTCAGTACTGGCTTGGCAAAAATGTACTGTTCCAAGTGGGTAAATGATGCTCAGACTGACATTTGGAAAACAAAAATTTATTAAACACTTCATAATTTAGTACATTTTTAAGTGTACTTGCTTTGGAAGGAATTAGGCGCTCCTCACTTCTGTCTGTTTCTACTTTCCTGATATAGATAATAAATAAGGCACTGTGCCCCAGACAACTAATCTAAACCAAGCCAGGTCAGTGATTTTCATGGAGACTTTTAAGAACTCATAAATCCTTTAAAAATAACACAAGTCGTCCTAGCAGTACTGGAACAATTACTGTCCTGTTTAAAACCTCCTTCTTCAGCCTATCACTCATATGAGGCTCCTCATGTGCGCTCTCTTCTCCATCCAACCATTCAATTTCACTGAACTCATCTCACATGTATTAAATCCTTTTGATTATTCTTTTGACGAGCTGGGTTAAAATCAGCCAATGGATTTAAAAACCATTAGGAGAGACAGACAGAAAGATACATGTGACATTTAGTTTCGTTTTTATCTAAAAACAAGTAATTCACTTTGATACCTTCTGAAATGTAAGCATTCTGTATGTAGCACAATAAGACTATGGCACTGCCAGTCATGGCATACCTACAAAATTAACTAATTTCCTATGGCTGGAAAGTAAAAGAAGATAGCATTCTGAAAACAGTGTTGTCCTACACTTTAGTTCCAATGGAGTTGAGATTTTATAAGCAGTAACTGGCCTCAGAGAAGTTAAAGATGCATATCTCCTGTTTCAAGATAAATGTGACGCAGAAAAATGAGTCTGTATAGGGGAATGGACTGGAGATCTGGTTTGTAGGAATAGCAGAAGGAAAAAACTATCTTCCAGCAATGACTGTCTAATCTGTTTTCTTGATAGGTACAAACTAATGACAGAGACTGCAATATCAATGACGATTTAATCTATTTTCTTGGTAGGTATAAAGTATTGACAGAAACTGCAACATGAACTCTGATCCACTGCTTCCACCTGCCAGAAGAGGAAGCTAACATTAGCTGCCACAAAAGATGAGAAATGTCTGAGCAAGGGAGATAGATAGAAAAAGAGAGTCACTGAGAAAAAGAAAAAAACATGGAATGAATAAAGGCTTTGAAGATGAGCTCAAGTTACAAGAAAAAATATCAACAAAAAATGTGACAATTAATACATAACAGGAATTTTTTACAAGGACATGGACCTGTTAGAGCAGGTCCAGAGGAAGGCCATGAAAATGTTTAGAGGGCTGGAACACCTCTCCTATGAAGAAAGGTTGAGAGAATTGGAGTTGTTCAGCCAGGAGAAGAGAAGGCTCCAAGGAGACCTTATTGTGGTCTTTCAGTACTTAAAGGGGGCTTATAAGAAAGACGGAGGGTGACAGAGCAAGGGGCAACAGTTTTAAACAGAAAGAGAGTAGTTTTGTATTGGACATAAGAAAGAATTTTTTTATGGTGAGAATGATGAGACACTGGAACAGGTTGTCCAGAGAAGCTGTTGATGCCACATCGTCGGAAGTGTTCAAGATCAGGTTAGATGGGGCTTTGAGCAACCTGACCTAGTGAAAGATGTCCCTGCCACTCATGGCAGGGCAGTTGGACTAGATGGTATTTAGAGGTCCCTTCCAACCCAAAACATTCTACGATTCTGTAATTTTTATCCGATCCAATTGTATTTTAATAATGAAGCCTGCTTGTTCAATATAAATCAAACACGTTACCTGTAATCAATGAAGATCTATATGAACAACAACCTGTTTAGGAAAATCAGTTTCCAGAAGAAAGGAAGAAAACCACAAGCATTGTGCAAAAAAATGAAAGTATGTATCAGGAAGACGGGAGTCTCTGCACCCAGACCTCATTTGTGGTTACTGAAGAAAGAGAACCTTTCCTCAGATGCTGCAGCTACACTGAAATGAGGCAAGGGCATTGAAGGACAGCCAATGCCCATTTAGTGAAGGAACAGAGATGCCAGCTCATCGTGAAAAGGTCAAAATTAAATAGAAAATAAACATTAAAAAGTATGGAAAACACCAGGATTTTAGAAACAAATGCATTATTTTTTTCTGGAAGAACATTGGCTAATAGGAGCGGGAAGAGCAATAATGAGAACACGTTTGCTCTCTGCACTTGGGAAATAAGCAATGATCTATATACATAGCTGAATGATTTGAAATAGATGAGAAAGCAGAATGAGGAGCCTTTCCTCCATTTTAAAGACAGAAGACTGAGACCGTGATTACCACACAGCCACTTCTGAGGCCAGAATTTTCATCTATCTATATTATACTATAGATATCTATAATATAATACTATAAATAGTATTTATACTATTTATACATAGTAAAAGTAAGCAACTGGAGTGTGTATCTCCTTAAGCATATATCAATTCAGTTCTCGGTCAGTCTCTTATTTGGACTACCAGTTAAGCTACCAACAAGAGAAGTGGAATTTACAGAGCTTGTCATACTTAGGTGTGCTATATTGTTAGTCATCTACTGGCTGGATTAGCACTTATAAAGTTGGTAGTTTGATTTACCCATAAAAGCTGCATGTGGAAACCAAGGAGGTGGGTTACAACAATTTTTTATTTTGGCTGAAGATGAAAACAGGCCTCACAGACAAAGTCTGCAGAAATTAGTCATGGGTAGCCTCTTTGCCACTGGACAGACCTCAAGGTATGTTCACCATTTGTGACACAGAACGGCTCACTCAGAGCCCAGGCCTGTGAAAAGCCCACTACTCTACTGTTGGACAAGACAACATGGTTTTCCATGAACAAACCAACAAGGTCCAGCTTCAGGGCAGGAAACCAGGAGGTATGTCCTGCCCTTCACCTGGACCTACTGCCTTCGAGAGTGCAAATTATCTGTAATTGTGTTACACACATGACAACAAAAAGAGCAAAAAGTTCCTGCACCTTCGTTAGTTTATTGCTCCCTTTCCAAATCAGCTGGTATGATACTGCCTTGGGAAGAAAAGCCGTGACTAAGAGAAGTGTTAATTCTTTTTTTCATAAGCTTTTTGCCACCAGTTATGGAGAGCTGTGCTGCTGCACTGAAACCTCATGGAGCAGAAAGCTGCTTCATCCTAAGGAAAGACTGCCAAGAGAGTGCTGAAGCTGGTGGTCATTCTGCTGCCATGGAAGCAGCTAAGCTTTGTAAGTATGACAAGTCCTTGGCACCCACTTTGCATAGACTGACCATTTGCATTTGCACCCACTTTACTAGTATGTCAGCCACTGGCCATTTAAAAGGCAATTTTGACAATGTGAAAATCTATGCTATTATCAGACCATCGGCTTTACCTCGATTTGTGTGGTGGTTTGACACTGTCTGGATGCCAGGTGCCCACCAAAGCTGCTCTGTCACTCCCCTCCTCAGCTGGGCAGGGGAGAGAAGACATAGTGAAAGGCTCATGGGTCAAGATAAGGATTTAAAATGGATTTAAGAACCTGGAAAGTTCTCACAGCTCTACTACATGTGGTCACCATGGGCTCCCAAATAACCAGAGAACCTGGAGACATCTCTCTGCTGTGGCCAGCACTGGTTGGAGTCCTGCCTGCTCGCCCACATGTGGGGCAGGAGCACAGCTCAAGAGGCCTTGAAGGGGAATTCCCATGGGATGACCATAAGCCTGGCAGGGGAAAAGTTTAGCCAGGCACAACAGCCTGCAGGTAGTTCTGACATGGGCAGTAGTGCTGCCTACAGTGGGTACAACAAACCTTATAGGGACCTTATGTTTAGATGCCTTCATGTTTGGCATCTGGTACATCATGGCCTGAATTACTGGATTGGAAGCTCATCAGTGGAAAATGAAGAATACCCATCTCTTGTCACAAACTACTTTGCTGTTCTTAGTGGTAGGAGACACTTTAGAGCCAACTGGCTAAATGACGGGAGCATTCCTTTTGCCTAACCAAGCTATCCGCTGTATTATTTCCACCTGGTATGAATTTATCACACTGCTTTTTTTTGCCTTTTTTTTTAAATCAAGGTCCTTCTAATATTTTAGATTTCTTCTCTGACACTGATGTGCCAGGAGCTTCCAAAATTACTTTGTGTTAACCTAGGTAGTGACACATGGTCCTACCTGGCTTCAGTAACCACAGCCAAGACAACCGCTGCACTGAAAAGTTCTTAACTGGTTGGATTCACAGGAGCATTTTGAACATCGCCAGATTCCTATTCAATATCTATCATAACATCGGTGCTTGTTAGCAGCACACTTGGTACAACCCCGAATTAAGATATTTTATAACAAGCTTCCTACACATAGGTAGTGGTAGGCTATGCTTGCTGCAAATTGCGTATACACCAAAAAGACCAGGTGGTGCTGGGGCTCCCCTTCAGCGCACTGGACATTTGCTGTCTGCTCAAAGTTAGTCCTCCAAGTTTCCTCTACAGTCAGTGAGAGAGACTCACCACGTCTGCTGTGGGCACCAACGAGGCTGGGATGACCTGGTCCTGAGGATGGCCACTAGGTCAGGAGGTCACAGATTATTTCTCTTAAACCTAAAACAACAAACCATGAGTATCTCGAATCATGTAATTCACTTCGCAGGTGCACTTCGGAGGGGAATTCAGTTTAAGCATTAAATTGGTTTGAAGAAAAGTCAGAATCATACTCATGGCTACAAAGAGAATAACTGATATTAACTCTTCTAAAAGAAAGTATTGTTGCTAAACCCAAATGTGCAGTAAAGTGTTCTCCAAAGAATGCTTGACTTGACTTAGCCACATTTCTGTAGCTAGGAGGTTAATAAAATGCTTCATAAGTTTGGGGATTGTTATTAGGTCTTGATGAATAAATTAGTCTATAGCCACTGTAAGCAGGCTTTATTCCTTGCTTCCTTTAAAATGTTAATAGTCAGCTATAACAATCACATAGTTCAAATGGCTTGTGTCATTTGATTAGACAAGTACTTCATGCCTACAAACTCTCCCAGTGTTATTCTCTAGCCTGATATTAAAATCATTCTTGAATACGCAAGGAAAATTCTTGAGAACTGAAGATCTTCCCCCCCTGAGAAATCCACATGGATTCAGTTAGACTCTGGTGTTGCATACAAAAAGTTCAGAGCATCTGCACTGCTCTAGGGAGATTATAGTCCTACAGCGGTATGAAAAATTTATTGGAGTTTCACAGACAGCTATTTTTTTCCCTTCTCTGGCTGGATTATATTCTGTCTGGAGAGAATGAAGGAAGGTCTCCTGACCTTCTAAAGTTGACTATGATTACTGTGTTAAATTCCACTCTTATTATACTTATTTAACTGCGTGAACTTTTTCTTTCTTGTTTCTGTTTATTTTCCATGAAAATTCATCTTTAGATACAAAATTTACTTTGAAATTGTGGTAATATTTTACTTCTCCATTGTGTCAGTACATATCTACACTTCAATGGAACACATAGCGTATTAAATTAAAATTATTTTTGTCCCTATGAGATAAAATATCTAAAATATCTCCACAGTTACTTCCTTTTGTTTGGAGTATTCCTCCAGTTCATAGGGTACTGCAAGAGTGGCACCATTGATTTTTATGGTTACTGTGTCTCAATACAGTATATATCAATTTAGAAATAAAAAGGCATCTTTCTAACCTCTGCACCTCGAAGACTCAACACAAACTAGAAGACTAGGAGGACTTTATGTTCTTTTTTTTTTCCATTATGATCAGGAATAAACATCCTCTAGATCAAATCTTATATTTCAGTAATTTCAGTATCTTTATCACATGCTTTTGCAGACAGCTGTAACACTATCACACCGTCTGCAGTGAGACTCATCAGCTCATCATCACCTTGGTGCGTATCATACCGGCCAATATTTCTTTGGTGTGACCCTAACTATGGCTTCGCTTGAGTAACAGACACGTTTTCAAACATGATCAAAAGGTCATTTCATCTGATCAAGGTTTATCCTAGAAGTCCCTGAGTTTTCTAACATGGTGAATTTCAGAGGATGATAGACCAGGTAATTATAAACAACTAATTTGTTTCCATACAGCTGCCATTATCTAGGCAAAGCAGTTTTTAAAAACTGCAAAGCAGTTTTTAATATGCTTTAATAAAATGTTTTCATTAACAGACGTTTTCTTCATTGTAAGAAGGTCTGAGGTTGAAATCCTGGCCTCACTAAATCCAGTCTGATTGTATCCAAAATTATCAGCCATTGCCTGTCACTTCTGCCACTGTCTCAGCATATTAAAAACAAAAGGGTGTGAAGAAACCAGACTGCAGTTTTTCAAGTAGCTACAAGAGCTTCAGGGGATGTTCTTTAGTGACACTATATAAATGTTTTCCCTTTGATATATCCCAGCCATGCTTTTCAACCTTGTACACAAGATGTCTGTAGCACCTATAAACCTCACGCTGCTCTTTAGCACCCAGCTGGTTATCCACTAGGACTTGGAATTAAAGTGTTTTGTGCCTACATTAAAAAAAAAATGATGGATGCGTTTAGACACACAAGGACTGTAAAATCTTGACCACTTTACTGGGAGCGTTCATTCCCCTGCTGTTAGTGTGCTGAAGCCTTCACAACCAGCAAGATCCCCATCAGCCCAACCCAGGACCATGCACTGCCTCAGCCCTGTGCTACTTCAGGGAACAGAAGTGTGACATTTACTTCCATATGCCACAGAGACCAAGTTACACAAACCACCAATGCTGCAAAGCTGGCCAGGTATTTAAAGAAAATTAAAAAAAAAATCCAGAGAGTGAGAACAAGAGTTTTAAGAGGGTTTTTTTTTCAATGCTTTTAAACTTTATCACCAATAATGCCAGCTATCATCTTCTGGTTTACATTAAAAAACAGAATTCCTATCAATGACAACTTCTTGGCATAAGACAGGTAAGACATTGGTCCAGTAGAACAATATGTATTAATGTTAGTGTTATTATCATTTACACAAATGCTTCCAAATCTAGCCAACCCATTTTTCTCCATTTTGTTTATTCCTGAAATCTCACTGTGACTCAAAAATCAAGAGTGAAAACTTTTGTCCTTAAAATGTGTAAAACTTTCCAGTTTCTGTCTTAGACAAAACAATTTCAATTTGAACAAATACCTGAATAAACATGTCACCGAACCTTACCACAGCATTTAGTCAATCCAAACACCAAAAAAGTTTTTTTCAATTGCATTTTTAATCTTGGTTCTGGTATCAAAATGTTCTTTTAAATGTTACTGGTAAACAGATACTATTTTTAGAACACATTTATTAATGGACAAACTTTTGATAAAGTATTTTTGATCTGAGATAGTCTCACATAACTTCTGAAAATATATAATATTGTCTTTGTATTATAGACAATTATGTGTCTATAATATATGTCTATATTATGTGTGTGTATGTTTATATGGAAACATAGATACAAACATAAATAAGCAGATGTACAACTATAAAAATTGATTTAAATTTTTAAAGTTATTTTGTGCTCTGTTTATATTTAACTGCACTTTTCAGATTACTGAGGAAATAATATTTATCTTGAATTACTGTGGCTGAAATTTATCTGCAACATTTTCATTGTGGGAAGCTCCCCAGGTTGGGCATGGAAAAGGCAGAAAAGGCAGAAGGATGGATGCTTGGCTTTGGCTTGGTTTCATCTGCTCAACTCCCCCTCCTGTGCATATCCATTACCATGGAGATTTTAAAGGAGAATATTCTGCTTCATGCAGGGAACACATTGAGCAGAGAGATGCAGTGGAAAGGTCAGCATAGCTTTATTTGTTATGATTAGTGTGAGCTGGCCCAAAGAGCACCCCAACACCATCATTGCAGCTGTGGGATCCTGCAGGAGTTCAGGTTGCAGTTTAATCTCAACCCCCAATTTCTTTGTCATCTTGAGCAAGTCCTGCCAGGTAACACGTTTGTTAAGGGGAAGGCAGCAATATTCCTCAACCTCAGAATGACATGTTAAGGTTGAATTAAATATCATCTTGCTACAAGCAAGCATTTGTTTACAACTGAAAAGATTTGAAAGAAAATGAGGTCTTAATTCAATGCTGGGTGAAAATAAGAAGTTGTATGGGCTGTGTGGCAACACCTCTCTCCACTCTGAGCTCAGGGTCCATATAAATGTATAGATAAAATGTCTGCCTCTCATCACAGACTCTTAATTTACCAACCGTCACAGCTACCTAGCTCTGTGGTTAGGAAGAAAGGTGAATGAATCATATATGCATTCATCATCCTTTCAACATCCATTCACTTCTGACCTTGCTCAGATCAGAAATCAGTCAGTTTGGAACCAGGATGAAGTTGGATTTATTTTCTAATTTTTCCTCAGTTCTTCTCCCCTACCCCCAACTGGTTCTTAAATGGTGTCCATATGCCATGTGTCTGTGTGGTGGGTTGACCTTGGCTGACGGTTGGGTGCCCACGCAGCTGCTCTCTCGCTCCCCATCCTCAGCAGCACAAGGGGGGAAAACGAAAAGAAACTGAGGGTTCATCAAAAGGTGTGGAGTCCTTGGAAAAAAGTGCTGAAGAATTATCTTTATACTTTATAGGAAAGAGAGAAATATTATGTGAATCTTGCAAAGTATTTGCTCCAATATCTCCGACATTTGTTAAAGGTAATATTTACCATTTTTCTCCATAACACTGCATCGTTCACTTTTAGTACCACTTGAATGACATGACACTTTTCAAAACCTACTGTGAAGGTAGAAAATCAGTCTAGTTCTTAGAACAGATAAAATTCATTATTCAAGCACCAGTGTTATTCACAGTATATCAAAAAGGTCAAATGAGGAGATTAAAAATCTGCAGTATGAATTAAACATACCAGTTGATCTTTATGACAGTGAATACATTCCACACAGGCCAAAGAGATTTGTATGTTTTCTGTTAACAGATTTGGACATATCTTTTGCACTTTCTGCTTGAGGAAGTGCAAAAAATGTTTGGAGAGAGGCAGATGACAAGGAATGAGGTAATAAGCAATGTGAAATTTTGCACGTTGCAATTTTGAAGGGAAATGTTGACTGAGAGAGTTGTAATAGAAAGAGAAAGTATAGTTTTTAATCCTCCTAAATGGACAAAACCTTTCTGACTCTGTACATGAATACAACATATGTAAATAGATACTTTTCCTTTTTTGATATATAAAAGGGTTACAGCAGTCATATTCACTATGTAGTCTGTATGCAGTCATTACTAATCTAGAAAGCATAATTTTAAACAGAGCACTTGAATCAGAGTCCACAGGACTAGAAAACCCAGACATAGGAATACAAAATCCAGACACAGAGAATAATGCATATTTCTAATCATTTTGTTAAGCTTATGTTTCTAATCATTATGCTAAGCTTCATGCAGATCAAGCCCAGTTGATCTGCATAAAAAAAAGAAAAAATCAGGAAAAAGATGAACTGAAAAAAATACATATTCCATCTTGGGTTTTTCTCCTGGTCCCTGAAAGAAGCAAGCTCTGAACAAAGCAGCTGTCACTCATTTTTCTCACTGACATCTTCCAGATAGGAAGTCATCCCTATACTGGAAGATGTTGGAGGCATCAGTGTTTATAATCAACACTCCTTCAGACAGGACTGATTTGACAAAGTTTTGTCAAGAAAAGGCCATGCACAGTCTTTATGGGTCACAGTCACAGTTAACACCATTTTTGACATTTCCACACTTCACATTTAGTCTAAATTTTCAAAACAGTAAAACCACTTCATGTCACTACTGTTTCCCACCTGATCAAGAATGCTTTAGTTTTTTGCATCTCTGGTGTTCCCCCATGGTCATCTTTGTCTCAGTTTAGATTGCAAACTGCTGTGTGATAGACACCATCTCTCCAGAGGACCACAGAAAAATTCAAGTTAGAAGGATCTGCAAGGACCCAACCACCTGCTCAAACTAGGCTGAGCCTTGAGGTCAGCCCAGATTGCTTAGGCTTCATCCAGTCAGGTCTTGAAAAGCCCCAAGGATGGAATAGTACAACTGTGTCTGTGCCCCTGTCCAACTATCCTTGTGAAGAAAAGTTTATCCTTGTATGCGGTCTGAACCTCTCTTGTTTCAGTTCATGCTGCTTGTATCTTCTCCTCCCACCATGCTCTATTGTGAAGAGACTGGCTCCCTCTTCTCAATGACCTCCCCATAGATACTGGGGGTCTGCTGTTAGGTGCCCCAAAACTGTATCCTCTCCAGGCCAAACAAGACCTCATTCCCCATCCTCTCCTCACAGGCCAAGTTCTCCAGTATCTGACCATCTCAACAGCCTTCTGCTGAACTCCCATTGATTGATGTCTTTGGGGGTTTTTTGTCAGGTGGCCCATCTCAATGTAGCCTAATGAGTGCTGAGTAAAGGGGGATCGCCATTTCCCTCAACCTTCAGGCCGCACTGCTGTTGATACTGCCCAGGATGCCATTCTGGCCTTCTTTTGAAGAAGGCACACTCAGTTCATGTGCCACTCACTGTCTGTCATGGCCCCTGTGATCTCTTCAGTAGACCTGCTCCCCCACCAGACTGTTCCCATCTTGCATTGCTGCCAGCCATTGTTCCTTCCAAGGGACAGGACTTTGCTGTTGCCTTTATTGAATTTCATAAGTTTACTGTTGGCCTGTTCCTCCAGCCTGTCCAGGTCCCTCTGGATGGCAGCCCTGCCTTTCAGCGTATTGACTGATCCCCCCAGTCTGGTGTCATCTGCTCATCTGATGAGTGTGCAGTGTCGCTTCCTCCATGTTATTGATAAAGATGTAAAGCAAGACAGGTGTCAAGATAGACCCCTATGGTCCTCTGCTTCTCACCAGCCCTCTGGTTAGACTATGACCCATCAACCACCACCCTCTAAGCCCAACCATCCATCTAGTTTCTAGGGCTTGGCAGTGCCAGGGAAACACCTGTCTGACAAACAGCAAAGCAGCACACCTCTGTTGACCTTGCTGGGCCTTTGGCTTTCCCAGTCTGATAGAAAGATCTTTCCTAACTGGGGTTTCTTGCCTGATTAACTGAACTTTGCAGATGTCACAGCAAGAGGAAAACCAAATTAGAGAGTCTTGTGTTTTCACATAAGACTATTTACATTCTGCCAGGCCACATTAATGTTCCTGGCTCTAAAGCAATAAAATACACATTCAAACAAACAAACAAAAAAGATAATAGCGACCAATAATCCATGGGAGACCAGTACAGGGAATCAACAATCATAAAACACCACTGAGAAACAGCATAGAAAGAAATAATAGTCTGGATCCTATGGAATAGTTGGGCTATTTCTCCTGCTGGTCTCTTAGGCTTTAAATGACCGGATTGCCACAGCAAATCAAAAGAAAGAGGACAAGAAAATAGCTACGGTTGCATCTGCGGCTGTCTATGAAGTATGAGATCCAAATCAACAACAGCACTAGAAGAATAGCAGTTACGCTTGACCAAAAGGAATTCATCACTGGGAACAGCAGATCACTAGTTAAAGAGGTCAATGGCTGTTTCAGTCAATTATTGTTGAAACACATGGGTGCCCCCTGATTTCACAGCAGAGCAGTAGCTAGCTTTCTGCTCACAATATATTTTGAAAGTACTATATAGTGATGCATGCTCCTGTGATAATGTATACACTTTTTTGTACATTCTATAAATTTGTATAAAATTATACAAATATAATATTGCACACATTTATAAATTTGATTATAAATATAACTTGGATAATCTAAGTTTTTGTATGTCAGTGGTTATTAGGTTTCACCAAATGTTCCGGTCCTCCTACCTACCTAAGACCTACCACAGCTAAAGAGCATGCTGACAACATCCAGGCCTTTCCTTCAAAAACTCCTGCAGTTCCATGATCTTACCAGTCTCCGAGCTGCACAATGGAGTGCACTCCCTCTTTAAAGTTCTCTGTCAGCCTTACCTGGGGACAATAATCCTGCCCAAATCCATACCTGGATATTGGACTAAAGCAGAGAAATGAGCATCCATACCCACACATAGCATCAGTTGCCACTAAAATAAGAATGCACAATTTGAGGCTTTAAAAATAAGTGTCTCTGCCTGTATTTAGCAAAATTTCTGTAAAGTAGAGGTCTCATTTCAAACTCCCAAACCCAAGACATTTTTTCAGCCCTGCTGTGTGACACCAGAGCTCATTTTTACAGCCTCTCACCTGCAAGAGTAACTGGTATCATGGTGGTTTAATCTTGACGACTTCCTTGGAAGAGAACAGCATATCCCATCACTCAGTGTTACTCTTGTTAAATAACTTGTACATCCAAACTCCTCAAAGGATTTGTTGTGTTGCTATCATCATGATAGCAAAACTCCACAGCTCCTGATTTGTATTGATTTATTTCAGCACTCTTCCCCTCAGGCTTTTTCTTTTCAGTGTAGTACCTGCATTTAATCTGAAAAACAGCCCCTTTATTTGCAAAATTAATCAAACAGTAGTCCATCCACCCAACACAGTTCTGGATGCAGGATAGTTCTCTGGAATATTTCCCTGCTCTGACTTTACAAGCCTGAGCAATGCAGTTTCCACCATACGCAGCTCTTTTGAGATCCAGGATACATTTTTTCTTTTAGTGGGAAACAACCTACCACTCTTATTTACACCTACATATAATAGTGACACCAACGGGTTTGGGTCTTGGAGCTACTCCATAGCTTTCCTTTGTGCTCAGAGAGGTTTCCTGCCACAGAACCTACTCTCCAGCTCAAGACATCCCAAGGGCCAAATTAATGAGAACAGTATCTCTGGTCCCGTTCCTGTCCCCTGGAAATGTTGCTTCCCTGGAGCCATGTTACCAGTTAACTGCTCTTTGCCCAAGCATCCCAGGTTGCCAAGACGCAGGAGAAAACCTCTATAAAGTTTAGAAGATGATTCCTCTGAAGCAGGTATTTAATATCTCCCACATCTGTGCTGCCATCACAAGCATCTGAGACTCACTGAAAACTAAAAACATGCTGTAGCCTACATTAAAATAATCATCAAACTCTATTACAGATAATGCAGTGCATAAGCAGACAAACCGCAGATAGCATTTGCATTTTTACCTTCAGAAAAAAAAAATCCAATTTTAATTGAAATAAAGCTACGACAAAGTTTAAGAGCAATTTTAGCTAAACACATAATAATGGAGATGATTTGTACTTGAAAATTAGTCCTTTCTTCCTTCCTGTTTTCTAAAAATATTCTTTTGGACAGTCAAGCATACTTGTGTTTCCAGATCTGGTAAGTGGTGAAAACATCTATATCCCTTGATAGTATTGTCCTGTACCTGCAGATCAGCAGAAACCTGTCTGGTTTTCCTCTGTATTTGTATGTTTTGTCACAAGCAATTATCACAAAAGGTTAAGAATATCACCATCTATAGCTAATCTGCTGCCCACTGTCACCTTGAGGTTTTTGACATGATATTTTTCAAGGTTTGTGCCTTGTCTGGAACTTTCAAACCTCCCTTCCACTCCCATTTGTATTTTTTCAATTTGAATGTGATTTTAGAGTGTTTTGTCTCCAACTCTAATCTGTTTAGGTAACACTGAGTTATTCTTTTGATCTGAATGGCTTTTGCATACTGTTACCCCTGTGGATGTGCTGTGAACATACTAAGGAAGCTTGTCTGCCTTTTTCCTGTACCTTCTTTAAGTTAGCAGACTCCAAGGTCTAGGACTATCATTCTGGCATCTTCCATAAGTCTTGAATGTAAGGTTCTCCCATAACATATCTAATGCATCACTTCAGATGAAAAAGGGATTTTAAAGCAACTAAATGTGTTTGGAGCCTCTTGAACTAGCTTATAAACTAAAAGTATCACTTTAACTCTGTCACCTCAGCTTGCAGTCACGTAAGCTAGTGCTTAGGCCTTGTATCAGCGTGAATTTCTTTTGCACACATTTCTGCCGCATCTTTCTGCCTTCTCTGCAGAAACTAGATAAAGTCAATGCTGGGTTTCTCAGTTTGCGGCTGAACTAATACTGTTAGTTGACCACAGAAAACAAGTTTCCTCCATGTCCTGCATGGGGGCTCGTAGCAGGGTTTCACGTCCTGCATGGGGGCTCATAGCAGGGCGGGCACACCGTAGGCAATGGCATCGCCAAGCCAGGCTCCCAACCCCATAGTGAACCCACCTGCTCTGGGCTGAGCAGAGGTACCTACAGGATCAGTCCCAAGCATCTTCAGGAACTCCAGCTCTCAATCAACATCCCCCTGAACAGTCTGATTATGGGGTATTAGTCTACTTTTTGGGGCTGTGACTGTTCAAATAGGCTTCAGGAAGATGAGGAAAGATGAAGTTATTTCCCAGTTGGACAAGTATCTCCATTATTGCTAGTTATTAGTTCTGTCAATGTAAATTAAATGTTCTCATTCTGTTAGGCAGAGTGTGTTACTTAGAATTCATCATGAATATTTTATAAGGTGTTGTTTACTTGTGGCAAGTAAATTGTTGTTTATTCCTCACCCACACATACAGCTTCAAGAAGGTACATAACCAAGATATATATACATATATATAGCTATATATGTATGTGTGTGTTTGTATATTTCCTTGTGGGAGTATGTGTCTGGCTGTTCAGCCTAGGTTTCTCAGGCCACAAGGAGAGCCAAATTTGAGTCCTTTGAATGATAAGGATGTCACATAGACATGGTCCTCGGCAATTAAATGTTTCAAAATCATTTATCCCCATGCTGTGTAAAGCCAGCATTTCTGGGGAAGCTCAGAGATGGCTGCTCCTAATAGGTGATGAGCCTCACAACCAGAGGTGCAGGAGAAAGGCTCAACAAGAAAGGCTTTTGTCTGAACGGCTAAAAACTATGTGCTGACTTATATAGCCCTTGAGGGGTCCTGATATCCCAAAACTGAAATAGAGCTGCAGAGATAAATCCTGAGTCTAAGTTTCCCTTATCACATAGCAGTTTCATTTGAAGGACTTTTCTTTTTTAACCCACCACTTTGGTTGGTAAAGCTGAAGTGATAATGTTAGAAAATGAAAGAAAAACTACCTTCCAAATATTTAATATATTGGTCTGTAAATTCCCAAGAGGCAGATGGTTGCAAAAATATGTTTTCTCTGTTTCTCAGGGCTTCTTTCTAAATCTCCACGCCCACCCAAACGGAGCAGAACTAATTCACTAGTCAATCCATTGCTTTCACCTTTATTATTACTTTAGCACCAGGTCTATCACTTCTGCAGAGCTATTTCTGCTTGCTTGTGGCCAGAAGAGTGCTGAAAGTGAGTAGATAAGGTCCTAAAGATTGTTCTTCTCACTTAAAAGAGCATGCACAACAACTAAGTAAATTTACATTAATGTGTACTGGCAACTGCTAAATTCCTAGGCTGATTCTAGAGCTGGTGTAAATTGAAGTTGCTCATTTGAAGGCAAGTGAAGCTGCCGTGTAGGTAGCTCCTTTGAAGTAATAGTGATTTATCCCAGCTGAGAATCTAAGATGACGTCTGGAAAAATCAATGTTACAGTAAAAATGTTAGCTTATATAGAACCTGCTAAATAAATAAAATGCATTCACCTTAGGACAATCACATTTCCAAGGGCTTGTTTACAGAAACATCTAGTCTGCAAGGAGCTGAGCATCAATTTCTGAATGTCAGGTGATCACAGAGCTGACTGCAGCCTTCTCCCCACATCATGAACTGCCTGATCAGCCTCCACTTAGCATGGGAGCAGGTGTCCTCCTCCCACCCTATGCCCCGCTCCAAGCCATTCTGCGCTGCAGGGGATTTAGCTGAGGTGCACTGGGACAATACTGAAGAAGCAACACCAAAAGCAATGGGGATCACACTCATTTATGACACATTAGGACTCAGCTTTTAGACATACTGGGCACTAGCTGAAAGCCTGATGTGTAACTAGTAGATGTCAGTGATCTTGTCTCCTTTTATTCTCCATGAAGAATACCCCATTTTGAACTGTGGGAAAGTACAAAATGCCACCCAAATTTCCCTTCATAAATGTACTGTTCTTCCCATGTGCACATTTTTTACACTCCTGCTTATGAAGAAACAGGCTGAGTGGGGAAAGTTGGAGTAGATGATCAGGAGGTCCCTCCTAACCCAAAAAATTCTATGACCTGTGATTGTTCACGCAACCATCCAGACACCAACCACATACACTCACTCATGCTAACCCACTTGTTGGCACATAGCCACCACCTTTCCTGCCATCACCAGCTCCACGAGGAAGCACCTGGGAAGTCCTGCTCCTGCCCACCACCCTGGTGGTGGCTGTAGAAGATGCCCACGCCAGTGATGGTAGGTGACTAACCCAGGGCAACTTACCTGACCAGGGTCTGTGCCTGACACTCCTCTTCCTTCAGCATGCCACAAAGGGTGTCTAAAGGGACGTTCCCCACCTTGAGCCACTTTGTTCTTTTTCTGGATGATCAGTGGTCTGGCAACCAGTTGTATATTTCTTCAATTATTTTTTGCCATGATTTTATCTAGTCATTATTGGTCTCCAGCAGGCCTTGTCCACCTGTGGTTAGTTTGGAAAAATTGCATTTTAGGTCAACAGTTTCCTTTTGGATTGTATCAATTCCTTATACCTCACCAGTTAGTTTTGTAGCTGCCTGGCAGGCTCTGGGTTTTAAGGGAAGGCTGTATAGATTCCTCCATGCAATCCAGCTTCTCAAACAGCAACCACCTTCTGGAGGAAGTTCAAGATTTGCATTTTTTCTCACATTTTAGCACAAATCTGTTCCTTCTGATCTTGAACAAGAGTATACAAAGGCCACATGCAATAGAAAGTGGCACTGAGATGTTGCTAATAGCAGGTGAATTCACAGTCCGGCCAGCTGTACATGCACCTCTCTTTTCAGGTTAATAACAAAAACCAGTAAGACATTCCATTATTAGACACAACAGGGGGAAAAAAAAAAAAAAGTTAAAAGAAACAGCTAGTCTCTCTACAGACCAGTTATTACACCCTTCCAAAGGAGAGCATCCAGTGTCTAGACATCCTATTATCGTATCTCAGTGAGAACTGGAAACTGCTGTGAAAGAAATTAAAAGCAATAAAAGAAGGAACTCTGAACAGGGACAGTCATTTTCCTAAACCAGACTTCTTTCTCTGATGGGATCAAATATAGTGAATTAATACTTTAGCCCAGAAGTGGTTCACGGTTTTCAGGGAACCTTTCTGGAGGAAGGAACTCATCTCTCATGAATAAAACTGCTACTTTAGGGGACAAATAGAGATAGAGTTCTGTTTAATATTATTTTAATAAAGTTACCATGTTTTGGGAGAGGGGAAAAAAGTAAAGGAAAGGGTTGGTTTGCTGTCCTTGTCCTTCTCATGCTACAACACTGAGAGACTTGAACTGGAAAATGCTGCTGTTTCCCAAGAAGTATTGTAACTCTGAGTGCAATAAACCCAGGAGGTTAGTGAGCAATAAACAAAAGTATTTTTGTTATTACCTTGTGTCCTTGCTTTTATTGAGTCTTGTGTTTCTTTGCCAGAAAGAATATTATTAGTTTGCCTCCTTTACCTCCCAAATGTCTTCAATCTGTACAAATTGGGAGTTTTATTCTTCAATTACACTTTCATATATTTCTGTAAAAATACATATGTATACACACACACACAGAGTGGGAGATAACTTTGATATAATGTACATAATATATATTTACATAAGATATCAGTAATTAATAATCACAGAATCACAGAATCACTAAGGTTGGAAAGGACCTTCAAGATCATCAAGTCCAACCATTAATCCAGCACCACCATGTTCCCTAGACCATGTCTTGAAGCGCCACATCCACACTTTTTTTGAACACTTCCAGAGATGGCGACTCCACCACCTCCCTGGGCAGCCTATTCCAACGCCTGACCACCCTCTCAGTGAAGAAATTTTTCCTAATATCCAATCCAAACCTCCCCTGGCACAACTTGAGGCCATTTCCTCTTGTCCTATCACTAGTTACTTGGGAGAAGAGACCAACACCCACCTCATCGCCCCAACCCCCTTTCAGGTAGTTGTAGAGAGCGATGAGGTCTCCCCTCAACCTCCTCTTCTCCAGACTGAACAACCCCAGTTCCCTCAGCCGGTCCTCATAAGACTTGTGCTCCAGACCCCTCACCAGCTTCGTTGCCCTTCTCTGGACACGCTCCAGCACCTCAGCATCCTTCTTGTAGCAAGAGGATTCAAGGTGCGGCCTCACCAGTGCTGAGTACAGGGGCACAATCACTTCCCTACTCCTGCTGGCCACACTATTCCTGATACAGGCCAGGACGCTGTTGGCCTTCTTGGCCACCTGGGCACACTGCCGGCTCATATTCAGCCAGCTGTCAACCAGCACCCCCAGCTCCACCAGGCACCTCTCCATCCACTCCTCCCCAAGCCTGTAGTGTTGCATGGGCTTGTTGTGACCGAAGTGCAGGACCCAGCACTTGGCCTTATTAAACCTCATACAGTTGGCCTCTGCCCATCAATCCAGCCTGTCCAGATCCCTCTGCAGAGCCCTCCTGCCCTCCAGCAGATCAACTCTCCCACCCAACTTGGTGTCGTCTGCAAACTTACTGAGGGAGCACTCGATCCCCTCATCCAGATCGTC
Organism: Phaethon aethereus; assembly: GCF_964289735.1. Lineage (NCBI taxonomy): Eukaryota > Metazoa > Chordata > Aves > Phaethontiformes > Phaethontidae > Phaethon > Phaethon aethereus. The sequence continues at coordinate 45,176,745 of NC_138582.1, read as the reverse complement.
TATAAAGATATTGAACAAGACCGGCCCCAGAACCGAGCCCTGGGGAACACCACTGGTGACCAGCCGCCAGCTGGATTTAACACCATTCACCACAACTCTCTGGGCTCGGCCATCCAGCCAGTTCCTCACCCAGCGAAGAGTAAACCCGTCCAAGCCACAAGCCGCCATTTTCTCCAGGAGAATGCTGTGGGAGACACTGTCAAAGGCTTTACTAAAGTCCAGGTAGACAACATCCACAGCCTTTCCCTCATCCACTAGGCGCGTCACCTGGTCATAGAAGGAGATCAGGTTGGTCAAGCAGGACCTGCCTTTCATGAACCCATGCTGGCTGGGCCTGATCCCTTGGTTGTCCTGCACATGCCCTGTGAACACTCTCGAGACGAACCGCTCCATGATCTTCCCCGGTACGGAGGTCAGGCTGACAGGCCTTTAGTTCCCAGGATCCTCCTTCCGGCCCTTCCTGTAGATGGGCGTCACATTGGCAAGCCTCCAGTTGCCTGGGACCTCCCCTGTTAACCAGGACTGCTGATAAATGATGGAGAGTGGCTTGGCAAGCTCCTCCGCCAGCTCTCTCAGTACTCTCGGGTGGATCCCATCGGGCCCCATAGACTTGTGGGTGTCCAGGTGGTTTAACTGCCTCCTCCTGGATTATGTGTGGGTTATTGTGCTCTCCATCCCCATCTTCCAGCTCAGGGGGCTGAATACCCTCAGGATACCTGGACTGGCTGTTAAAGACTGAGGCAAAGAAGGCATTAAGTACCTCAACCTTGTCCTCGTCCTTGGAGACAATGTTCCCTGCCATATCCAGTAAGGGATGGAGATTCTCCTTGCCTCTCTTTTTGTTGTTAATACATGTGTAGAAGCATTTTTTATTATCTTTAACAACTGTGGCCAGACTGAGCTCTAGATGGGCTTTTGCCTTTCTAATTTTGTCCCTGCTTACCTAACAAGATCCTTGTACTCTTCATGAGTTGCCTTCCCTTTCTTCCAGAGGTGATAAACTCTCCTCTTTTCCCTGAGTCCCAGCAAAATCTCCCCGTTCAGCCAGGCCAGTCGCCTTCCCCACCAGCTCTTCTTACGGCACACGGGGACCGTTTGCTCCTGCACCTTTAAGATTTCCTTCTTGAAGACTGTCCAGCCTTCCTGAACCCCTTTGTCCTTCAGGACTGTCTCCCAAGGGACTCTCTCAACCAGTGACCTGAACAGGCCAAAGTCTGCCCTCCGGAAGTCCATGGTAGCAGTTTTGCTGACCCCTCTCCTTACTTCGCTCACAACTGAGAATTCTATCATGTCGTGGTCGCTAAGTCCAAGACGGCCTCCGACCACCACATCTCCCACCAGTCCTCCTCTGTTTGTAAACAGCAGGTCCAGCAAGGCACCTCCCCTGGTGGGCTCACTCACCAGCTGTGTCAGGAAGTTATCCTCCACACACTCCAGGAACCTCCTAGACTGTTTCCCCTCTGCCGTGTTATACTTCCAGCAGATGTCCGGTAGGTTGAAGTCCCCCACAAGAACAAGGGCCAGTGAATGCGAGACTTCTGCCAGTCGCTTATAGAATGTCTCATCTGTCTCTTCATCCTGGTTGGGTGGTCTGTAACAGACTCCCAGCAAGATATCTGCCTCATTGGCCTTCCCCCTCATCCTTACCCATAAGCACTCTACTTGGTCTTCACAATCATTGATTTCTATGCAATCAAAACACTCCCTAACATACAGAGCCACCCCACCGCCTCTCCTTCCCTGCCTATCCCTTTGGAAGAGCTATAGCCATCCATTGCAGCACTCCAGTCATGAGAAGCATCCCACCATGTTTCTGTGATGGCAACTACATCATAGCTGTCCTGCTGCACAACGGCTTCCAGCTCCTCCTGTTTGGTGCCCATGCTGCATGCATTGGTGTAGATGCACCTGAGCTGGGCTATCGATTTCAGTTCTGGCACGCAAATGTGTTTATCAATGTTAATCAATGTTTATTATCTCTATTTAAGGGAGGGTTATATATGTATATAGGTATATCTAAAAACTTTTTTGTAGAAAGGTGCATGGGATCAACATTCAGAGTTGCTGTGCATTTCAAAGAGTTTCACTGTAAGCCAGTGTCCTGTGACTAAATTCCCTGTTGTCCCACTTTGACCCATTCCTTCATTTTCCTTCACTTCTAGTGCTATGAAGAAGGAACACTACAGAGACTTCCCATCTAATGCTTTTTCTAGAGGTCTCCAGTTTAGAAACACTGTATGAGTGCTAAATGTTTGATATTATGAATGTACAAACCCCCTCCAGGTTTTGTAACCTGGAATCGGTGAAGATTTCCTGGCCAGGGAAAGACTGATCTTCTTAGAAACTCATTCCTGAGCCTTGCGCTGGGTCAGTCCTTTGTAATAACTTGGGAAACCATTTGGCGATTTCCATCAACTTTGACGTCAGACAAGATGCATAAAGACACATTTCTACATACAGTCCTGTAAAAAATGAGAAAAAAAGTACTTATACCCAAACGAGTATAAATACTGAAGGAAGGGCAACACCACTGTATTATGGACTCCTTACTACATTTAATTCAGTGAACTTAGTTCACAGAGCATTTTTCTTTTAAACTGTTATTTATTATCTCTTGTTCTCCTTATGCTCCTGCTTTTCTGCTGCTCCCCTTCATTCATCTTTGCAAACAAGTTTTTTTACAGGAATTTTTACATTTGAGCCTCCAGATAATTATGTACTCAGAAAATCATTCTCAGCATGTCACTCACACATAGTTTTAATTTTATAAAATACATATATTTGAAAAAATAGCAGTGAGTTTTTCAATTTATTTAGCTAATTTTATTATCTGTGGTAAACAGCAGAATAGCCACCTCTGGAAAAAAAGGAGCAGATGTTGCATGGAGAAAGGGAGATTATTTTCCGTCTTATATTCAGCCTCTGCTTTAATCTTCTTTGACCTGTTGAATGATTAAGCTCCAGCGAGACTGTTTGCACTTAGGTCTTCCTGAAGCCCCCTCTCTGCAAGGATTGTGCATCTATTAGGAAGGATTTGATGATCTACCTATTCAATATTAACATCCTACAGATAATTCTGCTGCTGCTTTGTTTCAAAAATAACATGTTCCCTTTCTGTCACCTGGTCACTGCTGTGCATGGAACAAGCAGCCCACTGCACTGAGCATTAGGATGTTTTCCCCGTGTATGACCTTTGCTTGTAAACTTAGGTCAATAAGAAAAGCAGTCATAAAAATAGCATATGTGCCCCATGCCATTATGCAACAAAAGTTTTTCATCTTGAAAATGTTAGCATCTGAATAATAATGGCAGACGAGTGACCTTCCATTACACTTTTTAGTTCCATGCATCAGTTTTATCTAGACTGTGCTTCAAACGCAAATGCTGGGGATGTAATTGTTGGTGGATGCAGATTTTCACTGGCTGAAATAAAGATGGACAGAAGATCTATCTAAAGCTTTGGCCCAGGAAGCACATTAATGACATATCAAATATAATTGAGCAAATAATTTGTTCAGTGCATTTTATTTCTTTTTCCTGTATATGTAATGTTTATTTCTAATAAATATATATAAAACATAAAACAGAACAACTGTTCCTCACAGCTGAGGATGTGAGGATGTTCCTCACAACTTATCTGATGCTACAAATAGATGAGCTATATCTAGTCTTACTTCAACAGTTTCACAGAAGCATCCTCCATGTCACATATTTGATCACCTAAAAACTCATTGGTGTCATTTAAATGACTCTAGGTTATCGGTCTAAGAGGAAGAGCCAAACGGAGACTTTGCCTCTGATGTTGAGCCACCCATTTCCAGGGAGCTGTACCACTTGTACTGTACGGGTGCAAACACACGGAGGTAACAGTCAGTATCTGTGTAAGTATGAACGTTCATGGAAGGCTGCTACAAAACCTACATTGCAAAGGAAAGTTTCCATTTTAATTTGAAGAAACGGAAAGGCTATTCTTCCTCCTGTCCTGTAAGAGAATTATCTCAACATAATATAACTTGGGACAAAAACACAAGCCGCTCCAGCCCTGACGCTCCCGCTGAGGTGCCGGCACTGCACACCTGCTCCCCGGGCACGAGGGCGAGGGATTATCCGTGTGTAGGGACAACACCGCTCTCGGGATCGTGTCTTCGCTACTATCTTAAAATGACTGCAGGGTGAAGAGCTCTTCTTCACCTGCCTAGGAAAGGCAGGAGCTGCGTGTCTGCCCCATTGGCACGACGGGCAGTGAGAGACAAAAGGTGTTGGCTGAAACAGGAGCCTTCACACAATTAATGTGTGGTGATGATGATAACAACAACAACAATAATAATAACACTAGTAATAATAATAAAAATCTCATCTGGTCATTGCAAGGACTGATTTTTCTCCTACAGCTTGAACACAACAGGCATCCCAAAAGTAGAGGCTTTCCCTGTGCTGTATTCAAAAGAGTGTATCAGTAGCATATGCTGCAGTAAGGTTTAAATACATGAAAGCTGTAATTAGCAGGAAGATGTTCGTGTTGTTGATATCTGAAATTAAACTAGATCTTGCATTCATAAAATTCAGTCACACGTGTATGCACATACTTGATTTCTTTTCATATTTGCAGTTTTTCAGAAGAACTATAACTTTTCCCTTAAAACATCACAATATTATTTCCTTAAGCTTTAATGATTCAATACTTATGCCCCCCTAAAATAACAGATAGAAGTATCTCAAGTGTCTTACAACATCGAAATATTACCCAAGTTTTAAGGATTCAATAATTATGTCCCCCCTAAAATAACAGAGGAATCCTTCCATTAGCTACCAAGAGATGTTTGGCATCTAACTTTCATTAGACACCTCAGTTTCAAATGAAAAAACAGTGTGTTAAAACAGATTAACTTGGCTGCATTTCAACCCCAAGAGCAGCATCATGTGAGATTTTGCTCAAATCCCTATCATGTGAGGGATTTTTCTCTCTTTTGAAAATGGGAAAAACTCTCTCGTAGTTAATGCATGGTCAGAGCGATCATCGGGGAAATTAGATCAGAGCAACCAGCTTACTACATATTATTACATCTTTGCTAATCACAAAATAACTTCCTCCAGCAAAACAAGAGCTGTGAGAAAACGTACTTGGTTGTGGAGAGTTGCTGACTCTAACCAGCCCTTGTCATTACATTGGTGGAGAAGCATGATCACAGATTTTAAAAATAGGTTTCAATAAACATTTTAGAGGACTGCAGACAGAGTTGGGAGGGGGGGAAGGAAGAGGAGGATTAATCTGACATGGTTTTATCCTGAAATCTAAGGTCTCACAGAAAGGTTTTTAAATGTATGACAGAAAAGACATATTGATGGTAAAAGGATTTTTTGAATAATTGTTGATACAGTTCTGATATGAGCAAGCTAAAGAATCTGAAGATGAAGACTTCAGCAGCTAGTCAAAATGAATTATTTCTGCGTAAATACCCACTACAGTTGAACCTGGAGAATATGGACTGTCTTCACAAGCGAGTTCAGCATCTGGTGTGCCTCTTGCCACCAGAGTTGTATTCTCCCGAGGAAAAAGTGTTTTTTTAAGTAGGGAAGGGAAACTTTGATAAACACTGTTCTCTCCCCAGATTATTTATTTATACTGTGCTGCCTCACTTAAAAATTATTACTCCGTAACTGAAGTATTTAATGGTAATCTATGCATTTGTTAAATTTACAAGTACTTGATATTCCTGCAGTGACACAGACTTTATAAGGACTGTACTAGTATGTCATACAGAGAACAGGAAAGAAATATTACTGCTAATCTCAGCAGCAGATGTCAGAACTATGATTATAACCCCCTTGAAATACCACTCAATAAAAATTGTCTGGAGAATTTTGAATTTTAACAGCTTCTAAAAGCAGTTTTAGAGCCTCTACCCAACAGTTTGTTCCCGCTGTATGTGCTGCAGCCCTTACAAACAACTTGCTTGGGATTTCAGATCACACTGAGATCTCCCAACATGTCAGCTATCTTTAGCACATAGAAGAGAAAATTAATTTGAACGCAGTCAATGACAAAATCCCGCAGGCCATGACCACTGTCCATAAAGACGGCAAGCAGGGAAGCACAGCCAAAGCCTGCACAACCCATGGTAGCCGGTAGGAATCACCCAACTGCAACAAGGATTCAGAAAGTCTGGTGTTTATGTTTATACTCCTCAAAAGGCACGTGCATAGACAAGATATTCAATGTCTGTAAGATGAAAGCACCAACCCTGTTTTGGTTCTTTCCGGTATTATTCTTAGACACCGCGAGTGTCTTTGAAAATTTAGTAATTTGCAGTATAATTTTTGGTGAAAGTCTCTATTTTCCAGCTTGATGTTCACTTAATCTTCAGCAAATAAGAGATATTTTACATATATCTGTGTGTATGCCTGTACACATACATATATATACATGCATAATTGAGAGTCACTCGGGCAATCCGGGAAATAACACCTAAATAAAAACCCGCAACTCGAAGACAGCGCTCTCGGGCTTCACTTTGCTCAAGGACAGGGGGATTTGGAACTGGGACACCTCCACGTAAGCACCGGCACTTTGGGTGTTCAGCTCCTTATTCGGCTCCTCAGCGGTCCCGTGCAGCTGCAGCGCAGGTAGCCGAGCGGCTCCCGCAGCTGCGCACCAGCTGCAGGGCACGTCCCTATAGCTGTCAAGCTCAAGCCCCATCAGCTGAAGCTGGTGTTAATAAGTCAGACGTGAAACACGGCAGCGGCCTGACCGACCCGTCCCTCTCCCACCCCTATTTGTGAATCCGGTAGGCAGAACCTCCCCCCGCCCAGCAGACAAACTGGGGCAGCAGCCTCCTGTCAGATTTAACAGTTTGAGAGATACGCAAAACAGGCGATAATTAAAAAAGTCTTCGTGAGATAAGACTCATCTGGTCGGTCTGCTCGGTGAAAATTCAAGTGAGGTCCCGACGGCTTTCACACAATCCTGTCGCGCGGAGACGTACATGTCTGGCGCGAGAGCAGAGCCCCCGAGCGGTGGGGACGCAGGAGGTGGCGTGGAGGAGGACAGGCACGGGGCGGCAGGGGACGAGGCCAGCGCTTGGTACTGCAGATCTCACCGCGGTGCGCAGCTCCGGAACAGCCGCTTACACAAAATGCGGACCTGGAGCCAGACAGCACCGGTGCTGGGGCTGAAAAAGAACAAAGGAACAGTATCTAAGATGCATAACAGTTACCATTTATAGTAAATTCAAAAGTAACGTGAAGCTGGAGACCAGCGGAGTCAGGTGCTACACATGTACAAATGATCCCAAGTGGATGGTGGTGGAGGAAACCAGCACCATGGACACCAAATTCCTCCAGAAGGACTCCAGATGCTGGCGACGTGCTGTAACACCTCTCCACACACCAAACCCCAGAGTGAAGCCCCTGACCTTTGGACCCAGCAGAGCAGGGGAAGGGTGAGCATAACCCCAGGAAAAGGGGTAGAAACTAAGTGTGTGTGTGTGACAATTTTAACTGCATTATAATTACTTCTTTGTCTGTAACAACTAGATCTGGACTAACAACTGGAATCTTAAGATTCCAATTATACCTAAAAAAAAAAAAATAATTCTTGGCTTACTTTTTGTAGATGTGCTTCCTCTTTGCCCACGATCCAGACTTTGAATGCAGCAGGACCAAAATGTAAGGCGTGCCATTCCTATAGAGCCTTCACAGCCCTGTGCCCCAGAGCCGAGCTCCCAACGCTCCCCAGGCTGAGTTCCCCCGGCTTGAGGGCTCAGCAGAGGACTGGTGGGGATGGGCTAGCGGTGGTAACCCTTCCACTTGGAAACACAGGGCAGGATGTCTTCCAGATTTAGGTTCTAAACAGAAGCAGGATTTGAAACACCCAGCTCTCACTCATGGTTCTTTTTGGTGGGTATAAACACCCCCCCTTTTCCAAACACAAAATCTTATTTCCAATTTCTGTGTCCCTGACTATCTCCACTGTCTCCTCTTGGAGTGAATATTGTCAGGAGATAATATTCATGTTTCAATTTACAGTTTCCTCTCCATCCCAAAATGACTATGCAGTTGCTGATTATAAGATTTGCAGTTCCTGTCCGCATACAATTCCTTCTCACGACTACACTCCTATTCAGCAACACGCAGTTCCAGGGATGTAAGCACTTCCTTTATTAATGTGTCGTTATGTCATTTTCATTCATCCACTTAACCCTCATGTAATCTTAACATTAAGGCCAGGTTATTTTCTCACCGAGCTAATGGTAAAGCTCCTTTATTCATATGATCATTACTAAAAGTTACAAGGGCATGATTTGTACAGGAAAAAAATGGTTTGAGTTAAGGGAAACCTGTGTGTATGAAAAGAACCCAGAAACTTTGACAGAAAGATAAAAAACTTGAACAAGTTTAACTTTTCACCAAGATGCAATATTCCTACAAAGAATTATCTCCATGTCTTTCAAATTATAAGGAAAAGTTTTAATAACACCATATTTAGAGTAAGACATTCATTTCCTGGTAAATCACATCCCTCTAGCCTGAGCCGTTAATCAGAGCCCTACCCTGCCTTCTAGCCAAAATTACTGCACATATCATATCCATCTTCTGACTGCCGTCAATCTCATCAATGCAAATCATCCCACATCCCAGTGACTGAAAAGCTGGTAAACTTTTCAAGACATAAATGAAAACCAAAGCAACGCACAAAATCTCTTGCTATAGGGTTATGTGTAACAGAGGACAGACCTTACTGTTAACATCCTAAGCCATGCCTAAATTTAGCATCCAAAAAACAAATCTGGGTAAAATTCCATCAGATAACTTCAGGATTTTCAAAGGAAGTTTGGTACTTAAATCCCTTTGAAACTCAGATGCCTTGAGCACAACGAAACATTTCTGTTTAATTTAATTTAGGTGTAATACTGTGAATTATGTTGATGCTACAGACCTTGAGGGTACTACTAACCCTTTTAAGATTTACAAATCAATCAATTAATCAATCAGCTGTTGGTACTTTGCACAGATTACTGGGAAAAAAAAGTATAGCTGTGCCATGCCACTTGTCCTTGAGGCCAAGACCTTTTAGCACAGTGGCCCATAGCCACAGCAACCATCTGCACAGCACTGCGCTTGGGAATGAACCAGAAGCAGGACTGCAGCCGGGCCAGGCAGGGCACATTTCCTATGTGACAATAAATACATCAGGGGTATGCGCTTGTATTTTGGAGTAGTTATACCAGTGAGAATAATAAAATGGGTAACTCGCTGCCTAACTTCAGAGAAAATTCACAAAAACATTTTTCAGAAAGCCTACCATCAATTTAGAAATGTTGGTTATTTGGATAAGTGAGTTTCCAGACTGGGCAGAGGAATGTGCACCTCAGAAACCTGGAGAAGACCCAAGAAATGTAGCTGGGTTATTTTACAGTTCATTCTAAGCAGAGATTTTTATATTTCATCATCCTCAAAGAATACAGAGGGCTATTATTCACATTGATACCTATAAAAATGTGTATTTCTGGTCAGCATTCAAAGTGCTTATTAAATTTTTCACTCAAGCTTGCCAGTTCAAAGGGAAGCTGGGCCCAGCAACCTTACAGACTGTCGTGGTTTAGCCCCAGCCAGCAACTACGCACCACGCAGCCGCTCGCTCACTCCCCCACGGTGGCACGGGGGAGAGAATCGGAAGAGTAAAAGTGAGGAAACTCATGGTTTGAGATAAAGACAGTTTAATAAGTAAAGCAAAAGCCGTGCACGCAAGCAAAGCAAACCAAGGAATTTGTTCACCACTCCCCATGGGCAGGCAGGTGTTCAGCCATCTCCAGGGAAGCAGGGCTCCGTCACGCGTAATTGTTTCTTGGGAAGACAGACGCCATAACTCCGAACGTCCCTCCACCCCTTCCTCCTTCTTTGTCCCAGCTTTATATACTGAGCATGACGCTATATGGTATGGAATATCTCTTTGGCCAGCCTGGGTCAGCTGTCCTGGCTGTGTCCCCTCCCAGCTCCCCGTGCACCCCCAGCCTTCTTGCTGGCAGGCCAGCATGAGAAGCTGGACTGTCCTTGACTACTTAGCAACAACTCAAAACATCAGCACCTTATCAACATTTTCTCATCCCAAATCCAAAACATAGCCTCATGCTAGCTTCTATGAAGAAAATTAACTCTACCCTAGCTGAAACCAGGACATTATCCACCCCTTATTCCATACCATTTACGTTATGCTCAGGTACCACACTATCCAATATAACCTCATTAACCACCCCCCCCCTTCCCATCCTTTAATATAATACACAGATTATCATCCCCTTAGTCTATAGACTTCCCTCCAAAATGTCCCTGAAAAGTCTGCTGAGTTCATTTAGTCCATGACTTTGGGCTCCATCCCTTATGGTGGTCACTCAGGACAGGCGAGGTGGGGTGTTGCGTGGAGTTACTGGGTACCAGCTCAGGTCAGGTCACCGCTGCACTGGCACTGCTTCTTGTAAGGCTTGTCCTCCATTCATTCAGGTGGTTCCTGCTATAGTAGTTCCTATAACATGCAACTCAAATCATGGGTTACAACAGTTTAAAGGTACTTCCATTACAATCTCCACCCCTGGGCCCTTTGTACTGGACCATAGGGTGTAACATTGCAATGAACTCCTCCCCTTGCCCCTGCTCCAGCTTGGACTTATCCACAGACTGCAGTCCCTTCCGTGAGCCACAGTCTCTCCAGGGGTATATCTGCTGTGGCATAGACTTATCCACAGTTGCAGTCACTTCGAGGTGCACCTGCTCCAAAACGGCCGTCTCCACAGGCCACACTACCTCCAGAGATAAATCTGCTCCAACGTGGCCTTACCCATAGTTCCAGTTCCTCCAGGGCTTCTCCATGGCCACACACTTTGAGGTGCTCCAAGCGTGACCTCATGCACAACCAATAATGCTTCAAGGTGCACCTGCTGCAACATAGACTTATCCACAGCCACAGACGCTTCGAGATGTACCTTCTCCAGCGTGGACTTATCCTTGTGCCACAATCCCATCAGAGGTACACCTGCTGCGGCACAGACATAACCATGGCCACAGATGCTTCGAGATATACCTGCTTCTGTCATGGGCTTATGCACAGCCACAGACGCTTCGGGGTGTCCTGCTCCCACATGGACTCACCCACAGGTCACAGTCCCTTCGACTTGAGTTCACAGTGGAGTTCCAGCCTATTCAGTACAGCAGCACAGGAGAAAAACCAGCAATACCCCGGCCATCTGCCAGCCCAGGTGCAAGGCCATTGCTGTTATCAGAATCTTCCCAGGCACAGCAGAGTCAGACGATCAGCAGTACAGCAGCAGCGAAAGCAAAAAGCAGCCACTAACGAGCACTGGACTCTAATATATGCAGGGAAGGCAAACCCATGGCAAGCACAGGGGCCTGACAATTAATGGCTAAGCAGCAATAACAGCGATAAATTCTATCATCTAGCACATTCCAATCAAACTTGTCATTATCTCAAACCCTTCGAGCCCCACGTTGGGCGCCAAAAAAGGACTGTCGTGGTTTAGCCCCAGCCAGCAACTACGCACCACGCAGCCGCTCGCTCACTCCCCCACGGTGGCACGGGGGAGAGAATCGGAAGAGTAAAAGTGAGGAAACTCATGGTTTGAGATAAAGACAGTTTAATAAGTAAAGCAAAAGCCGTGCACGCAAGCAAAGCAAACCAAGGAATTTGTTCACCACTCCCCATGGGCAGGCAGGTGTTCAGCCATCTCCAGGGAAGCAGGGCTCCGTCACGCGTAATGGTTTCTTGGGAAGACAGACGCCATAACTCCGAACGTCCCTCCACCCCTTCCTCCTTCTTTGTCCCAGCTTTATATACTGAGCATGACGCTATATGGTATGGAATATCTCTTTGGCCAGCCTGGGTCAGCTGTCCTGGCTGTGTCCCCTCCCAGCTCCCCGTGCACCCCCAGCCTTCTTGCTGGCAGGCCAGCATGAGAAGCTGGACTGTCCTTGACTACTTAGCAACAACTCAAAACATCAGCACCTTATCAACATTTTCTCATCCCAAATCCAAAACATAGCCTCATGCTAGCTTCTATGAAGAAAATTAACTCTACCCTAGCTGAAACCAGGACACAGACAGTTAACTCTCTTTCCAGATTGCTGAGATTTTCTAACCCTGAGATTTTTATAGCAGAACCTATCTGTCTTTTCATATTCAGAATTGTCATGAGAGCAGCAGTTCTGCAGCTGGAAGAACTGTGGATTTTGACAAACAGCAGCTTTTTCTGCCATGCCTGTCCCAGACCACTAGGTACCAACCGCCATTATTCATGGAGAATCAGGCATACAAGTTGGGGTAGGCAGAGCAAATTCGGAAATTTGCTGCTGTGATTCTTCATTGCCTATTACCTAGGGCAGCTGTTCAAGCCAAGGTTTGTCAGATCCTGTTCCATGCTGCACTCATTTATATTGGTTTCTCTCATTAAGATGAGCTATCATTCTGGAAGACTGAGTCCCAGGAAAATTCCCTGGATAATGCAAAGTTAATTTTGTACAGCAGTTCCGTACCAAGCCAGCAGCTTGGGGTGTACTGAAACAGATTTCCCTTTGCATAGACACTGCAATGTTATCCTGCAGTTGTAGGTACTCTGACCCAAATTAAAATCAGCCCTGGGAGAGAATTCTGGTGCATATCAGAATTAACCTTGCTGAGACAACAACAGGGCATCAATAAGCCATCTTTAATTTCAAATTTCTTGCTCTAAAAATCAAGCTTAGTTGTGCTGATAGATCAGATTCACTGAATGCAAGGTGGTCTAATGGAGACCAGATGCTTTTACACATGTTTTGCTTGAACAGGGCCCCAGCTGCCAGGGAATATGGCCATGGATCACATTACAGCAGTATAAGAGGGAAGGCATATGCAGGAGATGGCAGCTAAATCCTTTGCTGCTTGTTTAACTTCAAGCCAATTTGCTTGGAATAAGCTCCGTATCAGACAAAGGGCAGAGACTTCTTCCATTATAAAGCCACATGCTGATGAAGTTTCTCTTACCCTTGTACCATATTGATGTGATAGTTCCGCTGCTCGGGTCTTCCCCAGTGCAGACAGCTCAGCTCTCAAGTGAGCTTTAGCTTGGAGGCTTTAGAGCTACTCAAGTCAACAGCATCAACTCATCACAGGTGTCAAGGACACAGTCTAGAGTTCTTCACACCCTGCAAGAACTCCTTCTTTTGGACCCAAAAAGCACCCAGCTGTGGCTGGATACCTGTCTGCAATAGCAGGCAGATCACCTAAAGTAGCTCTTTAGGTTAAGGTAACAAAATAGATCAACTTGGCAGTGTGTTACCAACAGATTTATTTTCTCCACTACTCAAAATACAGCTCCCAAAACACAAAGCATCAGTAAATCAATTAATAAGTGAATTGCCATACCGCAACACTTAGAAGTAATATGAGTACCAGACATGCAGACTGATCTTTCACATTACTAATAATTCACACAGTTGGTATTTAGAGGATGAGAAAACTCTCCCTTCTTCCCTACTTCCAATATGTTCCTGGAAGAAGGTCAAAGATTGTCTGCCTTCCAAAATAGAGAAGTCTTGTCAAGTAGGTTACATTTGTTACACAAACAAATCAATCCGATGATTTCTTTCAAAATTTTTTTCAACATTTTGAATTAAAACAGTTAGCCTGGAAGAACCCTAAACACTGATATTGGCCTAGATTAACTCACCTTCCTGGCCTTCTTCAACCTGTAAGAAAAAAAAACAATTCAGTGCAAAAGCATAACTTAGACACTCTGAGCTCCTCAACAGGGAAGCCTGCTCTCCATCAGCTGTAGAGAGGACACATTTAAAAATTAAACTAACATTTGCTTTTCCTTTGGGTTGGTTGGTTTTTAGTTAAAGTTGCCCAAGGTTTCCCAGGAATTTTGAAAGAAAGCTTTTCCCCACAAAATGAGTGCTGGAAAAAGATTGGGTTTTTCTCCAAAATAACTTCCATTATCATCTAAGGAACAGTAGGAGCAAATGCATGGCTTTCTCGAGGAACCTGAAAGTCATCAACTTCAGGCAACTTGAACCATGAGATCTTCCAGTATGCCAAGCACCAGCACAGCTATATATATATATAAACACACACACACACACATATATATATAAAAAATATACATATAAATTATATTATATCTAGAACAGCAGTCATTTTTTGTGTATATAATGCTCAACCTGACAGCGAAGAGGGATGGAAGACAAATCTCTCACCTCTACTCAGTGTCCTCAACTGAGCATATCACATGGGGAAGAAACTTTGTCAGCCTACCCCTCCTAGAAAACCCTGAAAAATGTAAAGTACAAGTAGTCCATTTGTCATCCCCACCACCTTTTGGCACTCACCTGAGTGTTAGAGTTATTTGGTGGAACAGAGGGAGAAGCCAACCTTAGGGAGTTTTTTCCTCAATAACAAATTAAAGATAATAAAAACAACACCAGTAATAATCATTCCGTATGAAGTAATTCAGACAAAATTATTTTGTTTTCCAGATCCAATTATTCAACACCAAAAATGCCAAAACTGGGATGATCTACTCGAGGCAGGCCTCCTGGGTACCATATTCATGTGTTTAAGTAATATAATTGAATTGTCCTCAGGATGCCAGCTTTATTTGGTGAACAGGATGAAGAAGTTGTCTGAGGGCAGCAAGTGTGCTACAGAAGTTTGACTGGCTGGAACTACATTGCTGATATATTTTTGCATAGATGGTATTTCCACCACAAAGTCTGTCGTGCAAGATCTGTGTGGGAAAGTTTTTATTTACCTTTAAAATAAGCAAAGTCAGACACAAGCGTTCTATAGACAGTTTAATTTAACTTCCAGACAGAGAGCTGAACTTATTCTGAAACAACATATTCAAGACCAGACAAACTAAACACCCAACTCCGCAACTGGTTGTAAGTTCCTACAAGTGTTTTTAGAAAAAGGAATAGTAGGAAACAACCTGGCAAACAGAGCAATGTCATTTTTCTTGCTAGAAGATTAGTTAACTTGGTTTAAATTAAAAATAATTATTTGGTCCTGTCAATATTCCTGTATACCTATGTACAATGATACCAGATCAGAACCGTACCTAGGTCAGTATTATGAGTGACTGAAAAACTTGTACTAAAATCTGAAGGAAAATAAGATTGAATTAAAAGAGTAAAAATAAATTCAGTTTAAGAAATACTTCAACAGAAATCTGTATTTTGTAATCTGTAGCATTAATATTTTTATTTCTAAAAGTAGGATATTCAGACATAGTGGTGCACTTAGCACATGGAGAGATGATGTTTTATCTGCAGAAAACAAGAAAGCCCATTAGTAAAAGCAATATTTCAACCAACTAAAAGCACTATTTGCATAAACTGCCCCTTTCACATTGCAAAGGCAATGAACAAAAATTAGACATCATTTCTGTAAGCTGCCCCTTACTGCACAAGAACATAAGTGGAATTTATGACTTTGCTATTGAAGCAACTTAACCCCAGATCTTTTTGACTGCAAGGAGACAAGTCATATAATGAATACATGAAAAGGAAAGGGAAAAGCAGATGTACAGGAAAAACAGACACATGAAAATGAAACTAGAGACATCCAATCATATTGTCTCCTCACAAATTAATTCTTTACAGGACACCATTGTTTTATTTCTGGTATTTCAATCTTTTCTATTTTTTAATAAAGAGTATATTTCCCTTGTTATTAATTCAAACTTGTGATTTTTTTTGTTTGTTGGGTTTTTTTTAATTTTGTATTCCCTTTAATTATAACAGCATAAAATCAGATTTATTTTGCAGTTTTCTCTGTGCATTCAGTAATGAAGAACTACCCTCTATAATTAAAATAGAATTATCCTGTGCTCTGAGACACACTATAAATTCTCACTACTGTCTCCAGCATGTCTTTAAAAGCGTGTGTATGTAAACAGCAATTTTACCCAAAGGTATCATTTCAGTGATATTTGTCTGTGAGGCTTTGTCAGTGTGTCATAAAAGAGCAGGTAGTGAGCCAAAAGTAAATCTTACACAGGCTTGCAGCATTTCAGTATTGCAATTCTGTGTATTTAAAGCTTGCAAAAGTGTAACAGCATTCAGTTTTGGCTATACAAAAACCTCATTCTTTAAATGGGTTTTCTGGCATCTTTCTTTGAAGAAAGAAAAACAATAAATCAGTGTGAAAAAATTGCACGTGGCAGTCTTAACCAACAGATCTTTACACCTATGGCACTCAAGACAAACTGAAAAGAAGAACAAATTTGGAAAGAAAGCAGAAGGAAGAGACAGCTTTTGCTCCAGTCGGGGAAGAGGCGTCAACACTTCGAGCTATAGGTTAACGTAGGTCGCCGCTCTCAGCTCTGCGCAGAGAACGGCACCACAGCACGGAGAGCGCCTGCCCAGCACCAGGCAGGCTGCGGGACCCAGTTCTGAGGATGCCGCAGGAGCAGGGCCGCGTTCCTGCCGCACTCCCCGCCAGCCCCCGGCCAGCGAGAACATGCCTGCAGGCAGCATCCATCCCCACGGGAGGGGATTCTTCCTGGCCATCAACCACCAGTCCATGGCCGTAACCAGCACCACCCCAGCATCGGCCTGTTACTTTTCTACTGCTGGAGAAAGAAGAAAATATATTAGGCAGTGCGATATCTCAGGAGACACTTGATTATGAAGCTGTTTACTGAGGGAGTGAAGGAAACGACCGGAGAGAGTTTGCCGAAACGGAGATGGTTTCATTCACGCCGAGGAGCCGCACACTGAAAGACTGAGGGCGGCTCTGTCGACCCTGGGGCCTTACCTGCGGCCTTGCAGCTGGCCTGCAAACAGCAGGAATGCGCCCGCGGGCAGCTTGGGCCTTGGCAACGCGCACGGCTGCTGGCACGCCGCGCCTTGCAGCTGCGGTGAGGGACCCGGCCGCGTGCCTGCAAGTTTTCTCCTGCTGCAATGCTGCAGATGTCTTCTCAGGTTGATGTGTGGCCAGGATCGGTTCCTCTGAGACTGTAAATGCTTGGTGTTGTCATGGAGCCAGCTGTATCTCTCTGAATGTACCTAAAGCCTAGAGAAACCCTGGACTCGACGCCCTAGGGAGGGATGACAGCTCGGTACAGCTTAAGGAAACACTGTCAGAAGGAGATTTTGTTTAGCAAGTGAGTAAAGGCACAGGTGAGCAGGGGAAGCGCCACACTGTTGTACGAGAGCAGGCCCTCGGCAGTCATTCAGGTAGGAAACCAAAAGTGACCATGAGTCACTTATCTGTACTATAAAGCACTGAAAACACTACCCCAAGTCAACACAGTTGAGTCCATGTACTCCCTTCCAGACCAGACAGACATCATCAGCCCAAGGGGACAGTCCAGTCTAAGACAGAACCTAAACAACATTGCCTCCATCAGCATAGCAAGTTGAAAACAAAAACCGCACCCAGACCGCTCTTCTGCCCCAAAAACCCAAGCCGTTGGCTACAGGTACAACCAATGCACCAACCCATGGGCCTACTTGCTATTCTGGGGTAAATAAATCTTCTTCTGAACCTGACCATGATTTCCAGGTTGAACGTTAGAGATTGAACTTTAGGGGCAGGCTTAATCAAAACTATTCTAGTCAACAAAGACACAGACACAAACCCTTTAGAAGACATTTTCTGACCAAACTGCAGGGGAAAAAAAAAATATATTGTAAAGATTTTGACCAGTTCAGCTCCCTCTAAAAATTAAAAACTTAGCAGCCTTTTGTTAACTTTAAACAGCCAGTCATGTCAGGATCAACTGTGTACTGATGAAATTTTAGGACTGGCTCCCTCAATGAGTTTGAACACTTATTTGGATAGGGGGAGGAAGGTTTTATGATTTTTTTTTTTGTTTTCCAGACTCTGATATAGGAGGCTGGATAGCTGCCTTTGCAGCCTGGAAAGTCAGAGACACCACAGGGACTTTAATGCAAGGTTTTAAAGCCCCTTCACAACTTTGAGATAAAAGATTGCTTCCATCTTTTGTTCCAGATTCATTTTAGAGGAACGAGTGGAGTTTTTTGTTGTGAAGATTGAGGTTCTCAGAGGGACAAACCAGAACTTTATTCATCAGTTGCCTCATTGTCCTGCATGTCTCAAAGAATTTAAAACCAAGCTATCTTCTGCTTTCTGGCCCTTGCAAAAGGACTTGTGACTGTACCAAGAATATGGACTACACTACTCTGTTGAGATGATCACAGTGCAATTCATGGAAGCTCTGTTTGCTACAAGATTGCAATGACTCTTACTTTTTAAGTCACAAAATCAAAGACAGATACTCATCAGAAGATCTGAATGTAACTGGCTTTTCAGCCACTGTCCTGCACCTTCATTTTTCAGCAACAATAAAATAGTTACAAAAGAAAGGGACTATAATGATGCTGATGATGACCAAGATAGAAGAGCTTCAGGCAATACGCAACATCATGATATCCATTAGGATAAGATAGAACAGTCACAAGGTAAAGCACAAGTACTTCTGACAACGAGCAAACGAATGTACAAAGTCTCACCTACTTGAAGTTAAACACAAGCATTCTTCATCCCCCAAAAAGTAAAAAAAAATCCATTAAGATGAAAGGATGGGAAAGCTCCTGCAGCAGGCTGAGGACAGAGGGTTTGTTGGAGGGTTTTGATACTATGCCGGAGTCTCAGGGAAGTGCGAATGGCTGGGAAAGGGTAAAGTTTCCAGGCACAGACTGAGGTACCCAGTATAGAAAAGGCTTTTCAGAGACAGCTATTTTAGACCCACACTGAAGCAGCTCCTTTCTATTCCCATTCCCAGTTCTTGTCAGTGAGATGATACCACACCTCCTAAAGATGCTCAGCCCAGCCATCTCCCAGGCAGTGAATGGGGGCTTGCCTACCCAGGAAAGTCATTGTTAAAGGGGGAAAAAAAAAACCCTTAGGTGTCAAATGAAAGTGCATTAAGCAATCAGTACCAAGCCCCCCTGCCCATGCTGCCACTCTGGTTTGACACACTAATGGCCCCTTTGATAGGTTTCATTGAAGAAAGTCAACTTACCAAAATGTTATTGAAGAATAACTATTGCAGACCATTCCCATACAGTCACATCCTTCTCTAGCAAGCAGAAAATGTCTTACAGGAGGAAATCCTGCAATGATGCACAGCCTAGCACATCTGGCAAAGTTTCTACCTTCCAACCCTCATCAAGAAGGACACATAAAAAGAGTGCCCAATAACAGTCTTCTCTAAAAGATAATCCAGCTGCCATCCCATGCTCTGATGCCATAGTGATTTTCATTTACAAGTGGAAACTACAATGAATTTTGAACATTCATTGAGATGAAACTTGTATTATTATATTTTGAACCTATATTTACTTCCTGTTTAACCTATTCATGCATACCTACATGGGAATATAATATTGTTTTGGTTTTTTAGAGAAGGGTATTTTTTTTAACAGTTTTGCAGTCTTTTCAGAGGACTTCTTTAAGTCTTCTAGGCCAGAAATAACCCTCAAGTTATAAGAATATCACTGCTCTAAAATTCAGTCAGGCCAAAAGGGCCTAAGCAGAAAGCCATGCTCAAGCTAACAACTTCTGATGTAATCCAGACTGAAACAGACAGCAAGTATTTTTGCAAAAGGTTGCACATCTTTGATCTTAAGCCTGAAAGGCTTAGCAATGTACATGCCACAGAAAAATACCCTGAACCTCTACAAATAGGATGATTCTCCCAGCATGTTTTTAATGCTCACTGGTAGGTCCACAGAGTTGTTTGAGGGTGTTTCTCAGATAAAAGAATGCTTTTAGCAACAAACCACATGGCAGAAGTAGATAAAAAATGGAACTGAACAAAACAAGAACAGAGGAAACTATTACCCACTGAAATGAAGAAATCAGATTTCTTTGCCTGTCAAAGAGAGACAAAGATTTCTTTGCCTGCCTACTGAGAGAGTGGTCAAGCATTGGAACAGGCTGCCCAGGGAGGTGGTGGTGTCACCATCACTGGTAGTATTCAAAAAAACATGTGGATGTGACACTTCAGGACATGGTTTAGTGGGCATATGTTGAGTTGTGTTGGGTTGATGGCTGGACTTGATGATCTTAAAGGTCTTTTCCAACCTTAATGATTCTGTGTTTCTGTGAAAAAATCCTTATAATTTGTTATTCCTTCAGAAAGTTACCAGTGCTTTAGCTTTGCAGAGGGTAATCTTATTCCATGCTCATTTGTTTTCCAGTTTAAAATTTAAAGGCAATTGAAATGCTTCTTTCCAATATTATAGTGCTTCCTTTAATTATGTAGTCAAATAAATGTTTGAACAACTTTCAGAAGGAAGAATAAACAGAAATGCAAGATGGTAATTCATGCTGCTCTAAGAAAACATTTTTGGCTTCATAGTTATGAAAACTTAAAGGTTTCAAGCAACAGATCTATGGCTGCTAGAAGTGAAGTCGAGTTATTTTGGTACCAGTAATATGTTCAGAAGCAAGACTACCCCGAGAGCTTCTCAGTTGAACACCCATACCCTGGTGTTTGGCTTCCACCACCTGGATCCTGCACACCCTTGAGCTTTCCTCGGCTGTGACACACTTGTTGAGCATGACCACTTGAGGCAGGCACGATGTTGAATGTTTCACCAAGTTCTGGACATCCCAAGTGCTGGACATGCCAAGTTCTGGACATCCCAGAGCATAATCATATACTGGGAGAAAAATATTTTTCAGTACTGCAGAAGTGGACCTAAGAAAACCAGCACGTAGAGCAAGGCCTGCAAAATGAAGCACTTCATATGAAGTCAAGCAAAATACGTTATTCCACCTAAAATAGAAAAATCCTGTGGAAAAGGCTGGGGGAGTAAGAGAGAGAGAGAGAGCAATCACCTTTTCCACACTGCCTTCTTCAGTGCCATCGAAGTCTGATTTTCAGGCTGGCTACTTCTCAGGCTGGAAAAGCTGAAGGAGGTTAAAAAAAAAAACCCTAATGGCAGCATGATATAGAGTGGAAACCATAAGGGAGTTGCTCTGTGGCCACAGTGTTAGCTGTAAATAGGTTCAGAAGTGTGAGCGAGGCAAATGCCTGCCTACCATTAGGACTGCAGGCTAATATGCATGTTCTTTGTGAAGAAGCCATGAAAAATGTTTCCACAATTTTTCCTCTCCACAGGACTAATCCACCTTGCCCCCAGCATTAGGTTAGTCCTTAAAAGTTGCGATAACATTATATTTGATTTAAGCATGATATTAGAGCAGAGAGCATTATAGTATTTGAATGTTAGATGATATATTAGAGGAAAGACTTAAAACAATAAGGCTCTTCCACTCTTAGTCTGAGGATTTTGCAGAAGCCTCCACTTTATTTCAAACTCAATGGAAAATAACCTGAAAAGTTGCACATGGATCTTCTATTTGAGATGGCTGCTCAGAAAGAAGCACTGGCCAAAGAAAATCACAGCCAAAAACATTAAGCCTTTATAAAACAATCCCATTTAAGATAGCAATATTTATTGTGTATTTAAAAACACTATAAATTCACGAAGCATGTAGTACAGCATTTTAACACAAAAACTTTTGTATTAAATTCATCACCTTTAAGTATTCAGGTGTGACAAAAATGTATTGTGAATAGCTAAATTTTAGGCATAGCTTTCATGAAATTTAATGAAATTTTATGAAATTTAAAATTATATTTCTCTATAGCCTTACTGCTCTGGAACAGCAACCATTTAAAAAGTTGCAACCTTCTCCCTCATGAAATCTTAAAGTTTGTGACAGATTCTTGCATTCTTCCACTGGTGCCTGCATGATTCAGAGGCCAACTAGCTGATGGCACCTTTAGAAAACTTTAGGACACAGAAGTCATGATCAAGAGAAAGAAAAAGATGGAAAGAAGTATTGCAAACAGCCTCTGGAGTTCCAGTCACCCTCTTCTGATTTAATCTTTTCACAGATGGAGATAAAAGGGTTCATCAGCTACAAGAGGAAATCACTGATCACAGCAAGATGCAAGTTCACTGTGCTGTTTCTCTTGAGCCTGCTAGTGTTTGCTCTCTCATGATACTGAATTCAGAAGCCATTTACTCATGGATAATAAATTAGCAAGGAATTTTTTTCATCTTTTCTGAATGACTGTAGAACCTGTAAACCCAGCAGTAATGTAAAACTACAAGAGCTGCAGATTTACCAAAGTATTTTATGGAATTTCTTCCAAGAACAAAATACTGTCAGCAGTTCTAGGATTTGCATGAGAAGCATTCAGCAAAAGTATCCAAGAAACTGCCCACTCCTTGAGCAAGATAAACACAAGACATCTGCAATAAGTACCTCTAATACATCAACACAAAGAATTCTGTATAACTGCTTCCAGTGAAATCCAGTTTATGCAAGGAAATGAAGACACCAAGGAGAAGTCATAAACCCATTTTTCAGGTAAATTTCAAACATCATTATTTTCTCAGTCAAAAAGGAGATTTAGTGTAGTGAAACCTTCATATGGCATCACCTTCTTTATGGGATCTCCTGTCTGAAACAAGTACAGACAGCTACCAGCTATTCCTCATTCTCCGTCCTTTTGAATGACATGGGGCTATCCTTTTAGACAATGTCATTCAAATTTAAATCCAACACTGTACTAGTTTGTGTGCAGTCAAAGGAAGAGTTTGTCTGTGCCAGACCAGAGTCTCTGATCACACCCACAGTATTTTATTTCCTTAATTCTCAGCATTTCCTAGGGACTCAATTATTCTCCCACTACTTCTGTTGTATTTTAAAAAGGCGGAGGAAAATGTGATTTTCCTCTTTTTTTCCATGTTTTTGTTTCCAAATCATCTCCACTTGAAAAGACTATCCTTCTCAAGCTTGTAAGCCTAGTCCTGTGTCACTCAGCCTTTCCGCAGTCAGATCAAGTGGGTGACTGGGACATGATCTTCTCCAGCAACACTGGAGATAAAATTAATCAGCACACAGAGCTACGCCCGGATATTTTTAAACAAATGCCATTATTAATATTGCAATAAAGCTCATAATGCACTTACTGGAAGCAGCAAGAACAGCGAGGCAGTGGAGCTCCTGCTTTACTGCGTCTTGCATAGAAATCTTTCCCCACTTCTTACTGGTGATATAGTTAATTAGGATGATAAGGTCCAGATCTGCACCTCTCTGAATGCCTTTATGAAACTTGTTCATCCTTAAAATATTCAAATAGCCTCTCCCACCCTTGAAGGTAAAACTTTGTTCTCCAAAGAAATGTTAAGTGTGTCTGTGGAAGTTGCAGGCAGACACCGCTTGCCCTTGTGTGTGTCTCACTGCTCTCTGCCACATTTGAAAGATCTCAGCAACTTTGATATGAATGAATTTACTTTAAGACAAACTACTTGGTGGGCAGGACTGCAGCCACATTAGGTGAGGTTAGGGAAAGGTCTCGTGACCCCAAAAGAGTAGCAAGATTGATTTCAAAGTGTAAAAATGAGAAGTACCCCACGATGCTAACCCAGACTCCAACACCAGGGCTAACGCTCTGATGCCTGGCGGGAAATAAGTTAAGCACAGTCAGATACCAGCTCAACTGGGAGATGGCAATCTGCAGCTGGAGGAGTGGGGTGCCAGGGGCAGATGCCCTCTCTCCAGCTGTTAATTACCTCACCCAATACCTCATATCCAGCCCAATGCAAAAATGCAAAACAGTTTCACCCTATAGCAGAAGGTAAAACTGGGCTCCCCTGGGGAAAAGGCACTATCAGTATAGGAAATCCAGCATCCAGTCTTGACAGAGAAAAAAAAAAAATATATACACATACACACAAACACACACATATTTACACCATGGTCTCTGTTCTGCACCAGTGGTAACTCTCAGAAGGGAATATATTTACCAGAAAAACTCTGCAAGACCACTGAAGCAACCCTATGGAGTTACCTTGGAGCAATATCTCACTCCTTTAGAATATAGTCCTTTTTGCTGTGATTTCTCACTGCCAGAGTATTCCTGTCATCTTTGATGGAGCAGAATGTCACTTGCTGTGTCATGTGTATGCTCGAATTAAAACTTAAAATCCCTCTTTATAGCCTAGAAATATCATAATCCAAACAGGGATTTTTTCCTGTGGCCATCCTTACAAAGTCCTTGCACAGGCTATAGCTCCTGGTGGCCATCATCCACCAGTCTCATGACCAGGCCTGTTAGACTTGACTCAGTCATAGACTTTGTACGTACCAGCTTTTCAAATAACACTAGTTGAAAAGTTAAGTAGTTGCAGACAAGTAAACAACTTCTGCTAGAAAAACTTTATCATGGTCTTCCCATAAAGACTGAGGCACAACAAGATGGAAGTTGTGCATTGAGTAGGAGATACAAACTGAGCCATCAGCTACCACCCAGACTGAATCATTTGCCAGGATGAAGAGCTGCAAAACCTTGCAACAGCACATGGGGTTTCATTCTACAGAAGCTCAGCTGAGAGAGAGCAATGTAAGAAAAAAACTTCACCTTTTGCAGGTTTGGCTAGAGGACTCGGCTCCAGCACTGCAACAGTATGACTTGAGAACCTACTTGTATGGCTGTAATGTAGAAACCTCCTTGTCAAAGCAGCATGAGAATTAGAGGTGTCACCTTTTATCATTTCATTGCTCTGCACCTGTCTCTGAATGAAGAAACAGGTTTCTTAAACTTTACACTCTATTCTTACCTTAATGTTTATCTGGAGTTGAAACTAGCCTGGGGTTGGCAAATAGCTCTCAGGAATCCCACCCTTGGACAGGTCCCCAGAGTGCTAAACGCAAGGTCAGGTGTTGCCAAGGTGTCACCCAGACCTCTTCTCCACGTCATACCAATGTATCTACAAGGGAGGGGACAGAAGGTTGCAGGGGAGATGATCTGGTAATTATGCAATTCCCCTTGGCAATATGAAAAAAGGCATTTTACACATACATTTTGGAAATGGCATTTAATTTTTTTTCCTCTATTTTTAGCAAAGGTTATGCAATTTGTATAACAGAGGTTATAGGTAATAATGAAAATGTCTTCTGTGAAATATATCACGCTGTTTGTCTAGCAGCCTGGAACGGAGTGAACAGAGATCAAGAAGGGAGGGAATTTATCTTGTGCTCAGATAAAGAATATTATAATTAATTATTACAATCCAGCTATTTTATAAAGTACACTGGCATTTACTCTTGTCCCAGAGCGCAGCTGAAAATTTCCCATCAGAAATGTTTTCGACTGAAGAAACCGAAAGGCACAACAGTAACCACTTGATTTAATGTCGGGGATTCATTAGGATGGGAATGTTTATTTCAATGAGCCAGATTTATTTTAAGAATCCATATTCATTGCTCATGTACCTCAGGATAAACATTACCAGAAGGGATCCAACTCATGCAAAAGAATTCCCTGCTGATAACGGCTGAAACACAGGTTTGATCAGCACCATAGGGCTTAGCTGCCTGCACTGAGACCTTTGGACTAAAGTAGTTGCTCCAGAGCATCAGTTCTACCACGGTACACAGAGAAGTGGTGATGACAGTTTTTGGATGCAAGTTTGGATTCCATATACCTTTAAGTACAGCATGAGATGAGACCAGGCCTGGGAAACACACCGCTTCTGTGAGGAAGCTCCTGTGAATGTCAGCTACGTCAGCCAGCTTTCAACAATTCAATGGAATGAGAGTCCAAGACTGACAGTAATATTTCGTTAAGAACTACACTTTAAAACTGATGCGTCTTCAGGAAAAACTGTACATACCAGAAGGGGAAAAAAGGGAAAGACTTGAACAGACTTACTGTTAATACGTGAAACACCGCTTTGTGGAACACACGATGCATGTGGCCGCTTTCGTGCCTGCCCAACAGTACAGTACTTACACCGCAGAAGCATCCTGCTGTACCCTCACAGCCATATCCCACTCTTCTTTGGGACCACAAGTAAATGTAGCAGATCTCTGGAAAAATCCTCTTGATCATCCATCATGTGGAAAATGTAAGAATTTTAAACTACCATAGACATTCAACATAAGTGCTTTGTTCTTCAGTGTGTTACCGATGGTTTTTTTTCCCTCCAGCAGTTGCAAATTCTCACAGCAACTTATTCTTTATGTATAGCTGAATTGTTCCTGTCTCTTGGCTTTCCAAGCTTAAAGTGGATCCTAATGACCTACATAACCATTTAAAAGAAACACAGCTGCATATTTCTCTTTTAAAAAGTCCTTGGTTTAGGTTTGTCATGTCACAATCTGGTCCATTCTTCATCTTTACTGAAAATCAGGTCTGAATAGGTGTCATCAATCTCTCCGGTAGAGAAACTGATTTTTTTTTTTGAAAGATGATGAGAAATCATCTCACATAACTGATGGTATTTACTCCGTGGTGGTACCATTTTCCAGCAGGCTTTTTGCAGTCCCGTCACAATAAAACAAACATCTGGGTATTTTTGTTCATCTCTGGCCTCATGCTCTTCAATTTTTCCACTTCGCTCTCCTTTCTGAATTCCAGCAAGGCATTATTAACATGCCTTGATTTCAGTGGGTTGGTCTCACCATTTTCTGCAAGACACTTGCTGTGATCACATGGTCTCTTGCTGCTTGAGCAGGCTATTTAGTCATAGTTTTAAATATATTTGTTTCCCCTTCCTTTTTCCTTATTTTGTTCAGGGACTGAAGTACGATTATACTGTAATCTCGAACTCAAGCTTACATTTCTCTCAAGGACTCTTCTCTAATAACATTGTTCAGAACCTGTATGTTTGTTTTATTGTATTCCCCTCCCATGAAGTTAAGTTTATCTGCATTTTTTAAATTATCACCTAATTCTTAGTTACACTGGAGTTTATAATCTGCAGCAAGCAATTCTGTAAGGAAGCTTCTGTGTCTGTAATTAGTGGAGATTCTAGTTCTTGACTTCTACAGTAATAAAAGCACACACATGATTTATGACAAGATTTTTTCTCTTGCGCCTATCTTCCTTTATATCATAAATAGCATAAAAATTACTCGTTAATACACAAGATAGATCTCAGCTGTTGTACAGTAAAGCAGGACTCGATCACTCCAATGTTCCCAATTGCCAATTGCCTTTAAAGCCATCCCTCACCCAGTCTTCCCCCACACTTGAACATCTGTCCAGCAGTTTAAACCCATTTTAAACCATGCCAGCAATTTTTTGAGAATGGCTGACATGTCAAAAGAAAATGTTTGCAAGCCAGCTTTCTAGATAGGCAGCTAAAAATGACAGTCAGATGTCAAACCTGTTAAAAAGGGGAGAAACAGGTCCTAACAAGAATGGCTGGCTGGCTTCAGAGGGCTGGGTAGCTCTCTGATCATTTAATTCTGATTAACTAACCCTGCAGCAGAACAGCAAAATTAATTGTATTTCTAATTCCTCTCAGAATGCTAACAAAAAACAGGATAAAAGCCTACCAAAATATTAATTACTGTCAAACTTCCTCACTGGGTATTCATGCATACGTAAGAGAATCACAAGTGTAACTCCTTGTGGTCACTGGACTGGCTGAACCCTGGGTGTTTCAGTTGGTGTGAAAAAGAGTTAGAAATTTCTTCTGTTCTGCTTTGAAATAAAGATCTGGAGAGCCATTGAATTTGGCTTCCTTTAACTTAGAAACCTGCAGTGTTGTTCAGAATTTAATTTTAAATTATATTTCTTTGTCTATAAAAAAAGATTATCTTTGCAATATTTCATGAGAGTTGGTAATAATCCACCAAGACTAAGTACTCCTGATTTCAAAAGAAGCTCACATTTCTAATACCTAAGCTGTTACAGAAGTAAATCTAGATCCATAAATCACTTAGGCTTTTTTGAAAACACAACCTATTTGTTACAACTAACACATATGTGATTAAATGATTATACTCTTATCCCAAAGTTGTTGCAATACACATGGAAAATTTAGTCATGCTTCTATACAATACATAGGTGTTACTGCTTGTTCTGTTAACAAAATAATGTTTATTTTGACAGAAGCTGCTGGGGAACTTGTGAATACCCTAATCTTACTGCCTACCCATTCATCTGCTAAAGATTCTGATAAGTCTGACAACACCCACAGCTCCAAGAACACTGAAATGTTTTTAAAGATCAGCAAAATCCTTTCCCCCCTGTATATCACAGAATCATTGAAGTTGGAAAAGACCTTTAAGATCATCAAGTCCAGCCATCAACCCAACACCACCAAGCCCACTAAGCCACGTCCTGAAGTGCCACGTCCTCAGGTTTTTTGAACACTTCCAGTGATGGTGACTCCACCACCTTCCTG
This sequence comes from Phaethon aethereus, assembly GCF_964289735.1. Taxonomy (NCBI): domain Eukaryota; kingdom Metazoa; phylum Chordata; class Aves; order Phaethontiformes; family Phaethontidae; genus Phaethon; species Phaethon aethereus. Next base: position 45,148,506 of record NC_138582.1, on the reverse strand, counting down.
GGCAGCCTGTTCCAATGCCTGACCACTCTCTCCATAAAGAAATTTTTCCTAATATCTAGTCTAATACATATTTATCCTGCTCCATGAGAGGAGGTTTGAGGGGTGTGCTCTGTGCACCTGTGGGGCTTGGGTATGTTTCAGGTGAAGACTTCTCCAAGTCACACCAGTGACTTTGGGGAGGGGTTGTTAAGGAGGTGGACAGCAAGCTGTCCCATGAGGGCCTGACCCCTGCTGCTCTCTGCCTTGCCCTGGGGTCTCTGGGCAGGAGGCAGTGCCCAGGCTGAGGTCCCAAACCCATGCCGACACCCCAACAGCCTGCTGGGGTGCAGAACCGTGTGGAGCAGCGTGCGCGCGGGCACCACACGCCCAGTGCTGATGGGCACAGCGCGCACCTTGCTCAAACAGCGACGGGCCACGAGGGACTGGGGTACATCTCCAACCCTCTCCCAGTGTCTCAGCCCTCCCGAGTGACAGCCTCCCGTCATCTTTAAGGCGTGATGCCAAGGAGGCAAAGTATCATCAAAGCTAATCAAGGCTGCGGCACACATGTACATGAAGGAGGGGGGACCACAGCCCTCGTAAAGGTCCCCAAATTGTCTGCTAACGGTTCTGCAGTCGCATTATTCTCCATTTCCCTACCCGCACCACCCCATTTACTCTCCAACCTAGCTCTTAATCATGAATAAAGCACTACAAGAAGCCTCAGTTTTCTAGAGCATCCTCTGCTTCCTGCCTAATGAGCGGCTCTGACTTCAGCCACAGCAGCCGCCGTTTGCACTATTCAGCCTTTCAGGGTGGTTCGGCTCAGCAAAACCCGCTCCGGAAAAAAGGGCAAGACCCGTCTTCCTCATTTGACACATGCGTGTAAACGAGTAAAAGAAAAGCCACCCCCCAGCCTCGAGGACAGTCACAAGCTCTCAGCAGCTCTCCAATAACACACACAAATCTTAATCCAGGGACAACCGGAATCGAAATATTTTGCCTTCTGCGTTACACCTCACCCCGTATATTTTTAAATGGGTTCAAATTGCCTATTCATTAGCCTGGGATTGTGCTATACGGCCACTGGGCATACAAAGAGTCAAGGCCGCGTGCTGCACAGCACCGATGGTTCCGGTTCCTTTACGATACCCAGAGGACAGCTGCTAATCCGCAGTCGCGCACCACAAGGTCTGGTTTTCTGACGACCTCTCCTTCTTACTGTCAGCGAGCAGAAGCAGCACAAGTTGTGCAGAACCCAGGGGAGGGGGGAAAGGCATTTCACATGACTCATTTTGCTGCCTCATCAAACACAAGAGGTGATAGCAAGAAGAGGCTCTGGAGATCTACTTATAAATTTTGGTGTAGAGTTGCAGGAGTTTGGGCACTCATTTTGACTTCGTGTATCGTTAAATTATTGCGTCATCACATTTGGGGGGGTGTCAAGCTACAATGAACATTCATAGGAGCTCAAGAGTCTCATCCAGCAGAAGAAATGAATAAAAATGCCGAGAAACAGGCAAAACACCGAGGCTCACTTGTTCCTGGGTGCTTATATCACAGAAGTGCTAATTACAATAATTTGATGTTGCCCAGATTGCAGCATTCCATCAAGTTAATGAATTTTATCATGGTGACAAATGATTTTTGTTCCTAAGCAGGCTGGACAGTATTCTCCTTTCAGTGAAATGATTTTAAATCATTAAAGTTCCAATTAAATTTCAGAAAAAATTTTGCATGTGAAGCATATGAGTATTTTGAGAGAGCTTTCACAATGTTTCAGCTGTCTATTTAAAAACACATGCAGTTAATTTCTGTTAACTGGTTCTGCCATTCATAATCACACCTAAAACACGCAAATCACATCATTCTTTATATATCTATACACCATCCATAGCACCACATGGTGCAAAACACTCTTTTAAGAGTCAGGGAGGTACTCAGATTTGAATGCATCATTTCCGTATTTTCAGAGCATGAAAACGTGCTGATGAATGAACAACCTCACAGCTGCAGAAACAAATGGTGTTTTTCCTCCTGACTGCCTCCACCAGCATCCTCACAGATGACTTACACACCATTTTTTCTGAATTATTGAAACACCCTGAATGTACAGCCATATGCACACTGATGTTCTGCTGTTATCAGGTGCTTATACTGCAGAACTTCTAATTACAGAACTGGACACTCCCTAGATGATAGTCTGTCAAATTAATAGATTATAACTCAGTCATTTATGGTAGCACAAAACTCTGTTGTGGTTAGGGGAAGGATGTTAATGATTTTGATTCAGAGCATAAGGATGTTAATGACTTCCTCATAGACACAAAAGGTAGTATTACTTCAGAAAAAGACTTATTGGCAGATATTTATAATGCATTCAGGCGTTAATGCAAAGAACACAGCTTCTTTTAGGCATGGATCAAGCATTTGCTCTTTCATTGTGTCTCCTTCAAGTAGAAATAACCAAAATAAAAGTATAGGAGGCAAATGATTAAATGATTTGGGGAACATGGACCCAAGTTCTTAATTACAAGCAGTTTGATCAAGGTCCAAAAGGTGCTGAGCACTTCTTGCAATGGGAGTGAAGGAGAGCTGGAAGACATCCAGCACCTTGCAGGGCTAAAAACTGCTGGATAGTTTCTGTTAAACCCACAGCAGCAACTGGAATAACCTCTGCAAGACAGTGAATGATTGTATACCACAGGAGGCCAAGTTCATCCTTGTGAGAAATAAAATCAGTGCTTTTCAAATCCTAACCTACGTGAAATTCTGCAATTTTTGTCTTTTTCTTTTTTTTTAATGTAAACCCATGGAAATCCTCTCCCTTTCCTAAGCACAGGAAAGTTTAGATTTTTAATTTCCTCAGCTACAGTGGAAAAATCTAATAAGTGCTTTTTATTAAATTAAGCTTCAAATTAATTACCCTGAAGGAAATAAGTGCACTATCACCCTTGTTTTATATTAGCAAATAAGGGAAAGGAAGAAGGAAAAAAAGTGTGTGATATAATGCGCACAGGATGGATAGATGGATGGATGGGTCTTAAAATTAATGAGCTAGGAGCTAACAGTCATTAAATAGAAGAACAAATAATCCCCCCATGTCTTATGTGACGATGACAGATCTATAAACCAAAACTCCAAGGACAACTGAACTCCAGCAGGGAGAAGCAATGCCAGCCCTGCAGCCATCAGTGCCCCCAAGCTGAAAGGCTAAACACCTGCCTGCGTGTCTAAGGCACGACTCGGAGCAAAAGCTTCTGAATTCTCCGATCCTCTCTCAGGCTCTGTATCTGTCGCTTGGAGCAACGATCCTTAGGACAACTGCATCTCTGGTGGCATTACTGAATCAGTTTTCCCATCTGAGTGGCAATTCTTTACCTTGAATGTACAGTAAGAACACAGTAGATCCAAAAGCACCAGTGTCAAAGTCCATGCAATTCTACGGCTTTACTGTTTCATAGATAGATGTGCACTTAAGACTACTGTGAATATTATAAACATTTATATCTACATATAGCTGACAGCCAGAAGAGGCAACTTAAGATGGGATTTAACACATTAGCTGTAGCCAGATGACCAGATGTAACTAAAACCAGAATCATTCCAATGTGAGATAATGCCTGCTTATCTAACCTGATAGCTTTAATATGCTTTATTGCTGTAGCAGTTAGAGCATTTCTTTAGAGCCTTGCAGAGTTGCAGTCCCACAGCTGCGGCAGCTGCTGCGTCATTCAGCTCTGGTTGCAGAACTGCATTCCCAGACTTCAGCTTTCACTTAAGCCACTGATGCGCTTGACCCAGAGACGCTCCTGGAGCCTCACGGTGATGGAGAAAATACTGGAAAGGTGAATTAGGAACAGTCTTGGGACCATTAACATTTTCTGGTATTTTTCTTCTTAATCACCTATGAAAGGTAAATGGAAGATGCAAACATCACCATGTTTGTTAATTCCTGTAGGACAAAATTAGATTTCACTCCACATATTTTAGTTGCAGCATTGTCTGTATAATACAGGATTCCATGTTGAAAAAAAAAAAAAAAAAGAAAAGCAGTTCAAAAAGGTGCATGCAATGTGTGTCTTGCTTCAGTGACTATGACCTTTAAAAATATTCAAGCTGCTTTTTGATTTAACATTTCAACAGCAAACACATTTTAATGCACAGAGGACCATTTTCAAAGTTCACAAAACTGTTTGCATAGATGAAAGAAGAAGCTAAATTACTGTAACAGGGGAAAAAAAAAATAGCTGTAGGTTCCTTCCAGGTAATAACCTGAAACCAACACGTTTGCTCCAACACAGTCTGACACCACACACCCTGATCAACCCCACCTCCAGATCAACAAGCTTGGTTCAAAGTTCACATAAATCACCAGGAAATCTTCCACTACTTCAGTGGACTCTTTCATTGGGTTAAAACTTTCTCATTTGTGTTAGGCATTTTCCTGCAGCTATGTTGCAGAGCAGAATCAGAGATTTTGTAGAAAGGACAGACCTCTCACGAGGAGAGTATGTGAAGACACCAGAATACAGGAGAGGTTACACCAGCACCATCCCCTGGCCCCTGTCCTGATTACACTCCAGTTCAGTTGTTTCACTGGCATGTTTAGACATAGCATGACCCCAAAAGCAGATCACACGCTCTTCAGCAGAAGTGTCTGCTGTTCATCTGCACACGTCTTACTGGTGTTTCGGCTTCCTTTATGGTTGCTTAGCAAGCATCTCCCATGCGCTGATCTACAGCTTAAATCAGTCACCTGAACATCAGCACCTGGTGCCACCTGAGATGCCTTGGGGAATGCTACCCACCAGCACAGGCTGGCTACTATGACTAATAATCTCTGGGGCATCCCAAGTTGCACTAGACACCCTCACTCCGGTAACTAAAATATGCCCATCGTGTTAGCAGCCTTCCCACTCACCTCTCGTTTGTGAGTTTGTGACCATATACCTTGACCTTCCGTTGTCTCCACACTGTTGGAGCTTCAGCCTTCACTCTCGTGCTAGGGGATTGCCAGGGCTCTCAGCAAAGCAGGGCCATGGAGACAACTGTGAATGAGGGCAGCTCTTGGATGCTCAGTCTTCTCTCTGCCTGGGTCGAGGACAGCAAGCCCATCCCCTTGCCCGGGAGCTCAGCACGGACCCTTGGCCCAGCGGGAGAGCAGTCGCAGTGCTGAGCTCCTGCTGACGGCACATGGTCCATGCACTGAGAAGCAAGAGGGGGATGTGCCAGACCAGGCATTTCTTCCTCCCTGTGGGATACTGTGAATTTACATACTCGTTCTCTTTATGATGGTTCATTCCTCCTAGCAAGAGCTAGACAGAGGGCCTTCCATCCTTGCAGGCAGCAGTATTTTCAAGCCTTTAACATCCAACTATTCTATACATATTCATTGTACATGGACTCTACTGGGTATTTTTTTTTCCTGTTTGGATTTAATTCCCAACTCACTATTATCCTTCTGTAGAGACCATAGGTGACTACTGTAATACAGAGTGCTTTAGAAAAGCACTCAGCACATGAAGTGTTTTTTCTATTTTGTTTCTCCTTCCCTTTACCAACATCTCTCACTAGTCTGAGGGGCTTTTGCTGTTACAAGCATTTACATCCAGTGAAGCTGTACTGGAGGCAAAGCTCCCAGCTAAAGCCATCAACTTCATCTTTAGACCAAAAAAAAAAAAAAAAGTGCTTGCAGGATTTCTTTTTAAGATAGAATTAGCTTTTTTTTTTTTTTTTCCTTTTTTTTTCCAGCCAAATCTGTGAACACTCAGTCCTTTTACCCCACATCTCCTCATCAGTTCAAGCTCAGGCAGGGCTTGAACTAAGCAGCATGTGGTATGCCAGCACCAGCCATGTGTTGATGGCTGCTTCTGCATCTTTGGTGCTGCCAGGGTTGGGACAAGTTCAGATAGCTCAGGGTCTCAGGCAGACCCAGAAGGAACAATATCCTCTTGGACTTCTGGTCTGTCACTATCTGTCACTATTCAGATACAGCAGTATCTGAACTGAGGACATTTCAATTAGAAAAGCAGCACTATAAACAGAACAGTCTCTACAAAGCATCATCATTTTGGGGCTTTGGGTTTTTCTCTCTTTACCTAAAAAAATACACGTACATTACTGAAAGGCCATGAGACCCCTCCTGTTTATCTCAGCTTTTGCAATAAACAGCTAGGTGGTTGGTTTTTTTCCTAGGTCTAGTGGCATACTACTACTTTAATCTGTCCAGCTGGGCACCTGCTGTTTTTATGGATGTTGTTTATCTTTTTCTGCTATTACATGATTTAAACATTCTGTCACAGACAGTGGTACTAAGGCTAAATATTTTACAAATCAATAAAACAAACCACTTCAAAATAATACTTGTGTGGGGGGAAGTTTAATCATGACTATACTGGATTTCACTTTTATAGCAGCCAACCTTACTGATACTCTGTTTATGCTTGTAGACATTTGCATCTAAAAGTGAGCTTCAGGGAAAAATACTAATGAAATATTGGCAAGTATACTGGAAATGATTCATCAAATTATTCAGCTCAATTCCCTTTCAAAAATATATTTCGGAAAAGTCAGGAGCAACAACACAGCATACGAGGAAAATAACACTGAGAACCCAATTCATCCTTGAACTGATGCTCCTTTATCCACATCTCTAAGAGGTCAGACAGTTCAAGACCAGGTTTCATTGAAGGGTCCAAGAACACTTTCCTTGACTTTAATATATGAAACTGCCTTTACTGAGGACAGATTTGAATTACTGTTATCTCTCAAGACCTACAAAGCAATGAACATACCTGTTTTTAAAGAACTTGTTCACAGTTCTTCACACTGATTGACTCAGTGACCAATGCAACTACCACTGGTTTTACTTAGTCTGGGAAGGAGCTTTCACAGCTAAAAAGAAAGAAAAGGGAAAAAAATAATAAAATCTTTGAGTCTCTGCTTTTATTCTCACAGAAGGGCAGCAAAAGTGAGTGTGCAACTGCTTGCCAACTAAATGTAAACAGGTCAAAGTAAAACTGCAAAAATAGTTCTCTTTCTTCAAAATTGTTTTGAATGCCTACAGTGTTGTTTGCTCCCAGGAATAATTTTGTCACCATGCCATGCTTTATTGGGTTGTGTGGAGGTTTCCTGTCTCTCTAAGGTCAGTAATACTGACATAGAGATGGCTCCAAGAGAGAAGCTAAAGATCTGAACATACAGACCACCAACAATTTAGGGGGGGGACGGGACCAACAGATAATTTCTTCACCTGAGAGGTGGTTATACTGCAGGACTAGGTCATAACTATAAAGAGTTGGGTTCAAAAGAGCGCCGGAGCGGGTCCAGAGGAGGGTCACAAAAATGATCAGAGGGATGGAACACCTCTCCTCTGAGGACAGGCTGAGAGAGTTGGGGTTGTTCAGCCTGGAGAAGAGAAGGATCCAGGGAGACCTTCTTGCAGCCTGCCAGGACTTAAAGGGGGCTTATAAGGAAGATGGGGACAGGCTTTTTAGCGGGACCTGTTGCGATAGGACAAGAGGGAATGGTTTTAAACTAAAAGAGGGCAGATTTAGACGAGCTAGAAGGAAGAAATTTTTCACAACGAAGGTGGTGAAACACTGACACAGGTTGCCCAGAGATGTGGTAGATGCCCCATCCCTGGAAACATTCTAGGTCAGGTTGGCCGGGGCTCTGAGCAACCTGGTCTAGTTGAAGCTGTCCCTGCTGATTGCAGGAGAGTTGGACTAGATGGCCTTTAAAGGTCCCTTCCAGCCCAAACTATTCTATGAAATTAAACCTAAAGATTATTAAAGATAGATTTTGATGCAAACAGAAATAAACCCCCTCCAGAAGTCCCTGAACTTTACTGGATTCTGGTAAAGCACTTCCAAACATTACCAAGCTTACCCTGCCCTTCCCCTGCTCCCTGGCCTTCTGGGGCTGCCTGCTCTTCTTGTGCCAAACAGACTTTAGGCCTCAGCAAGTGCAGCCTTCCTCACGGTCCTGTGCTCTTCCTCCCTGTGCTGCTCCCCCAGCCAGCTGGCAATGCGCTGGGAAGGCTGCTCTGATACAGCAACAGCACGATGGGAATGAAACAGGTCGCTAAGGGAGCTGAAAAGTCACGTTTTAGTTAGTACACCATAACTTCTCCTAGCAGGCCAGTCCTACAACAGATCAAACTTTACAGAGAAAAAAAAGCTTTGTTTCCCGGAAAACCCCAAATGACAACTCTTGCAAGATACTTTTCCAAGTCCAACCACCAGGACCCCCCTAGATAAATAACGTCCCAAGTCATTTGTGGCACAGTCATCTTCCCGCAGCTATTTGTCCAAAGAACAGGCTCGAAATATCCACAAAGCTATTCAGTCCTTTGGCAGTAAGTTACAAATATTTATTGATTTAGCTTTCTAACAGACTCAGGTGTTCAGCCTGTTACCTAGCATGAAGGTACATATCCCCCCTCTTAAGTCCTGCCAGGGAAGTAAAGGATTTCTGCCAAACTAGTTTATTGCTGTTCTCCTTCCCCGATAGCTACCAATACCACAGAGAGACCTGCCTTTCGTGCAGGGATTGATTTTACCCTCCGCTCTGCTACAAACGTGTTGAGATTGGCTGGTGCCTTCCTGACGGACCCGTTTCTTCCCCAGGATAGCGCTAAGAAGGCAGCACCCTCTTCACCCTAATCCAACTAAATATTGATAACCGGTATTCTTCCTGCAAACTGCATACATACACATCTTTATGCGACAGAAGCAACCATCACAGCGAGAGGTACAACCCAGCAATGCCACCAGATGATTTCCCATACAATTCACCTCCAGCTTTGTTTGGTGCCAGACATCCCAATAACAGGAAACCATGAGAGCTAGCTTCATAAACACCCGCTGTACTTGATAAAAACCAAACTTAAAGAAGAGATCTCAATTCTTTCTCTATTTAAAAACAGGTCCAAGATGAACAGATAGCTGGAAAACTTCCTTGGAAACAATTGCATATTCACCCATTTGGTTTCACAAGCTCAATGTTCACTGCACCCTGCCAGACACTCTCTGCACAGTGCATGCTTATAAAGCTATTATCTAAATCTGATGGTTTACATTCCCCGAGGTTTTGTCCATGTAACATTCAACATAACGCTTATCAGTGTTGTAAGTGCCATAGGGATAGGATTTTTAAATTAGTCTAAACAGCCTGTAACTAAATTGGCCAAATAAATTGCTATCACTTTAGGTTCAATGCATCATTCACATAATTTTGGTGCTGTTATCCACAAAAAGGCCCTGAAGATGCTTTGCTTGCTGTCCACTTATTAAGCAAAAGAACCGTGATCCAGTTGTTACTGTATTTATTTCACCTGACAAAGGATTACCAACCACTGATGCACTATTGAACAGAGAAAGCCAAAATCTCTTTAAATCTCAATTTGCCTGTTTGGTTTTTTTTTAATTTCAGTTTTATCAATATGCCTTCTTTTCATCTTTAAAATAATCAGCGGTTGCTCAATCACAAACATACTTTTCATCATTTAAAAAGCCCACAAGTCTCCTTGTGCTAACTCTCTTCTCCTGCATATAGGAAGAGCAGCCCAGCAGGCATTCATTAAACCTCTCCTTTGAAGTACTATTGTTCTGATGTCAGGGACATTTCTTCTAACCTGACCTTATGAAAGAGGTGATACACTTTCCACTCTCTCATTTCCACATAATTTGGAGTCCATGTAAAGCACGGAAATGAGAAATTACGCCTCTGTAAATTGGAAAAAACACAGGTTTAGATTGTCATTCTCCCTGTGGCACCAGCTCCCTGCTGCTCCCGCTTGCTCACAGCTCTCTGGGGACCCTGGAGCTCAGCCTCCATGCAGAGAAAAGCCAGTGTCTGCACACACTCTGAAGGAACCTTATTTTATCCAGAGAGACACTGACCCAGAGCACCAGGCGAGCACAGCGAGCACACAGCTAACTCACAGCTGCTGCCTGGCCCCAAGAATCTGCTTTCACTGAGAGAAAACTCCTCTCCCCTCCACCGCCCCTTTGCCACAGCTTCCCTCTAAGCAAAACAGGGTGTCCTGGTTTCACCCAGGGGTAGAGTTAATTTTCTCCACAGACGCTGGTGTGAGGCTGTGTTTTGGATTTGGGATGAGAAAACGTTGATAACGTGCTGATGTTTTGGGTTGTTGCTGAGCAGTCAAGGACAGTCCAGCTTCTCGTGCTGGGCTGCCAGCGAGCAGGCTGGGGGTGCACGGGGAGCTGGGAGGGGACACAGCCAGGACAGCTGGCCCAGACTGGCCCAAGGGATATTCCATACCGTATGATGTCATGCTCTTATATAGAGCTGGGGCGAAGAAGGAAGAAGGGGGGGGGGGGGGATGTTCAGAGCAATGGTGTTTGTCTTCCCAAGTAACCACTACGCGTGATGCAGCCCTGCTTCCCTGGAGATGGCTGAACCCCTGCCTGCCCATGGGGAGAGGTGAGTGAATTCCTTGTTTTGCTCTGCTTGTGTGCGCGGCTTTTGCTTTACCTGTCAAACTGTCTTTATCTCAAACCATGAGTTTCCCCACTTCTACTCTTGCGATTCTTTCCCCTGTCCCGCTGTGGGGGAGTGAGTGAGCGGCTGCGTGGGGCTTAGATGCCGGCTGGGGTTAAGCCACGGCACAGGTCTTCCAGGACTCACAGGGTTAGGTGAAGAAGCAAAAGATGAGATGAATAGTTGATGTGGCATGAAATGTTACGTTGCAAACTCATGCACCTTATGCATCTAATGCCAGACCTGTGCACACACAGCTGTGTCAGGTGCATCTCCTGGAGAGGTACCGCATCCTCCTACTCCACTTTGAAGAACAGTTGCTCAAGGAGGTGGGGATGTGCTCTGCAAACATTTTTGGCACCTTCAGTCATCAGGTCCATATCGATGTGTTCCCAGCAGGCTCACCCTTGGCCATGGCTCCAGGTCTAAAGCACGGCCACGCTGCCAGCCACTGCTTTCTACGCTTGCACAGAGAGAGCTCATACTGTATAAAGAGCATCTCCTGGGCATTTCTGCCACAGCAGTATAAAATGGTTACAGCTTCCTAGAGTACCTCACCTCTCCTCTTTTGGAGCTCTTCTGTATTCCTGGATTTTTGCTACGCCTTCATCATTACAGCATTTATATTGACGTCTCATTCAATTGGTTTTACACCAACAACATAATTTTGTTGACTTCAGTCCACTTCAGTCTCAGTATTTTTTTGTGCAGTGCTAAATTGTGGCTGACTCCACATATCAAGAACACATGGGCCTTTTGTACACAGCAGTGACAGCTAGAAACTGAAGAACATCTTCTCTCTGGTATTTGGGGTGGATAAATTATATTAAGGGAACATTAGAGAACCACATTTTGGGGAACTGCATTTTGAAGGTGAGCTTGAAGACAGAAATGAGAACATAGCAAAGGGGCGGTAACCCTTGCTCTTGCGTGAAATAAGTTTTAAATCACGTTGGCAAAGTACTGTACAAAACAGAGAGTAAATAAAGGTTTTTTGCCAAATAATGTTTACAGAAATAACATGATCCTTCTGTGCACTTTGAAGTCCATGGTGGTATTTACATGCTAGCCTACTTCATTCTGAAATACAGATCATAAATTATCTTTCAAAATTTGCAAATTATCCAAAACTTGTTTGGATAAACCTATTCTTACAAATTCTCAGATGGCTTATTAATCATTGTTCCTGTATCTTCAGCAGGACTAAATTAAGAAAAAAAAATTACTTTTTATTCTTATTCTCTTATTCCACTAAACAGAATACTTGGTATCTGACCGGGTAAAACACATATGCCAGCATTCCTTTTCTGTCTGTATTTGAAAATGAGTAAGAAAGTGGTAGTGTTTCAGCAAACCTCTGCCATCTAGCATTTCCACAATATCCTTGAGATCTAAAAGCTTAGGCTGACTATCAGTTACTAATTTTTACTTTAACTAATTCCATAGGAAAAAAGACTTAAGAGGAACAAAATTTAAGGCAACAAAATTATAGTCTCTTACATTAGAATGGATTGCTGTTCTTACAAATAATTTATCTACTTTTTTCTCTTACTTCAGTCAGCATTCAGAGTACAAAGTTTAAGCTTTAGAGTACTAATTTGTAATAACAAGTTATCTAAACAAAGAAAAAAAAGCATAAATGCACTTCTTTCAAAAGCACTGGTAACAAAAAAATAACTTGAAATAGATATTGCTCTATAACACTGGACTCCCCATGATATAGAGCATAAGGAAAAGAAAACCAATTCTGTGAAGAACTACAGGGAACTTTGGTATTTTTTATGATATGCATCTAGGTTTTAATAGGCAAATAGGTAAACTGAAGAACCAGATCTTTCCCTCCCAGAACAGAAAACCGGGGATCGGTACTGGAGACTAAATAAAAATTATATTGCTCAGACACCATGGAGAGTCATTCACTTCACCTTTGTTATTAATGATTTTCTATATCACTGAAGAGACATTCAGGGAGAATATGGCTTTAGCCTTAAAAAAAAAGAAAAAAAAAAAAAACAGAAAACAAAAAAACCCACACAGTCCCCCAGCAACAAGCAGATTATACAGCTCATTGTACAGATGCAAATGAAGCCACCACTAAATATATGTGCAGAGGATTCAATTCTCCTTTTGACCTTAGCCCTTACATGCCCATTGCCTGCCTTGTTTCAAATAGATTTTCCTCAGTCAGTGAAAACCACCTGCTGTTTCCATAGATGTTAATCTTCCTGCAGCTGAACAGGAGCTCTGCTCCAACAGCTCTTTCAGAGAATATAAGGATTTAGGATGCGGCAGACACCCGGTTTCTTGGGCAGCCAGAGCTTATTCTTTTTCCAAATCCAAGTGCAGATATAGCCCTGGAAGGATGGGATAAACCAAGCACAGCAAAGCCTGCAGAACACTGGCAAAACCTTTATTCCCCTGTCTGTACAATTCAGTCATAAAATACCGTAGAAAATCTGGACCCAAAAATGCAAAAGGCTCCAGGGAGACCTTATTGTTAATGGACATTTTGTGGACATTTGTGGCCATTTTTACAGACATTGTACAGGGGTGTTCCATAGACTAAGAGTATGATATCTGTGTATTATGTCAAAGGATGGGAAGAGGGGTGGCGGTTAATGAGGTTGTACTGCGTAGTTTGGCACCTTAGCATGACATTTCCCACAGAAGTTGGGATGTGGATGGGAAGTGGATGCCTCATCATTTGAAGTGTTCAAGGTCAGGTTGGAGAGGGCTTTGAGCAACCTGATCTAGTGACAGATGTCCCTGTTACCCATGGCAGGGGGGTTGGACTAGATTATCTTTAGAGGTCCCTTCCAGCCCAAACCATTCTACGATTTCCTCTTGTCGGCTTTGCTCAGCTCATGAAGATTCGCAGCACTGCTCAGGAGCTGAGCGTCCAAGTCCATCTGTCAGGGCTCAAATCACATTCAGTCAGAGACCAAAGAATAAGGGAGAAGCTGCTGCTTCATACCGTAAAAGGTGAAACAGCTTGCAGGTTTCAAGAAGGCACATTAAGGATTTCTACTTACGGATTATTGTAATCTTGTAACCACAACGGCTGCAGAGCTGATGTCTCTTCCCACAAAGAGCCAGACAGCTACTCACAGGGAAAAGTGTGCAAGAACCCCAAATTATCGGAACAGCTATTTTTCCCTCCCGATACTGAGATCTACCCCCTACCAAAATAATTCAACAAACTGACATTTGTCACTGTCCACAACTTCTGGTAATTCACCCTCTGCTGTATTTTATACACCTAAAGAAGGAGGCTGAGTAGTAAATGATTCTCTTGAATGGGATCACATTTCTTTTATGCCCGCTCCCCAGAACAAGAAAACAACGCACTACACATACTCGTTATAATTATAAATAGCACTGCTCAACATTTAAACCATCAAGGCTCTGCAGCTAATACAGCACATATAGGATGATGGGCCCTATTTCAGGCAAACAAGCAAGATGCTGCTGGTGTGCACAATGCCTAGCAAAAAGGGCAACAGCCCCCATCGGGGCAGGGAGAAATTACTGTAATATAAATAATTTGCAAAGGAAGATTTCATTTCACATCTGAACTCGGAACAGATATAAAGGTAGGCTATTGTGTCTGGGATTGACATTTTAGATACCGCTTAGGTCAAGAAAAGTTTCCTGATCATTTACTGTTGCTCCCCAAAAGTCAAACCCTCCTCCCATCCTGCGGCCTTCACTTTTTCCCCTAATTAGAAAGCTGGTTTCCTCCAGTCAAGATATATAAGTGAGACATTGTGACTTATGTAACCACAGCAGCTCATGTAGCTCAAACTGATGGCAGCATTTAATCACATAACTGCTGCCAACAATAACAGAGAGAAACAAAATCCAGTTCTAAACAGAAAATTACGTCAAATAAATTAAAGAACAAATAACCCTGATGGATTCACAACCTGCTTGGAGGCATTTTTTCAGCAAACTTCATCTTAATAAATCCAATAAATTCTGTAGTTATCCATTCAATACTCCTTCTATCCAAGTGGATGAAATTTTACAGTGAATTTTAGAGAGAAACAATAAACCTCTACATTAAAAATCAAGACAGTATTATATCAGCTCTTCTGTGTGTATGAGAGCCATCTCCTATCCAGGTGTTAAGTGGATTAACTTATATTGCCACATAAGATGAAATCAAGTTTGCCTGGCTGGATTTAATTTCCATTCTATTTATGGAGAGTTCCCATTAACTCTGAAAAGCATTTAAGCTATTTAGGAACTTAAGCCTAAATGGAAAAATCTGCAAGCCTCAAGATAATGCTTTGACTACTCATTCCAGTTGCAAATACTCATGTTCAAATACCCCATCTGCCTAATTTGAAATATCAGTTTGAAACCAGTTATCTTTCTCCAGATGGGTGTTGTGACCACCAGTTTAGTGTTCTTGGGAAGTTTCTCCATCTGCTTTGTTGAAGCAGCTCCATTTTGTATAGCTGATTCACTGAGATAGATATAACCTCTGTCTTCTGTGTCTATAACAAGTGCTCAGACTACTTTCTCTCATTCTCTGCCCCAATATTTAACTTTCTATGTAAGGTAGAGGGTAATACATCAAGAGATAATCTGTTTCCAGCATCAGCTCCACTGTCCACTTGGAACTGGATACAAACTAGAACCATCCAAAGATGCTGACTATGATTTCAGACTGGGAACTCTCCAGCCCCCAGTTCATTCTCTTCGAAAGCCTCAGGTTTCCATCATTAGTTCAAGAACTGTTAATTATCTCCTTCTAAAGTAAGTGCACAGGAGAGTTGGTATCATGCTCAGAGTAGTCACCAATACCACAATATCTAAGCAATTTAATTAAGGTAAACAAATTACTAGCAGCTCATCATCTGAACAAGTTTTGTAAAAATACCAAAAAAAAAAAAATCATACTACATTAACAATCAGCCCATTAAACTTTGGAAATATTTCAGAGCAATTCAGTTCAGGAACAAGACTGCAAATCCCCTTAATTAGACCTTGTTATGTAGCTACACCCATGCAAAAACAGTCCTGTATTTCAGGAAAATGCGTTAGAAGACTTTTAAGTTTTGCAAGCAGAAGCAGGAGTTAACCTCTTCTTAGCTCCAGAACTAGAGAAAGCAGAAAAGCTAACAAAATTAGGAACATATTAAAAAAAAAAAATTTCTACCCTTACATTCAATAATCTTCCAAAACCTTACAAGCTTTTATAGGATTATACTAGTTATCCTCATCAGGAACACAGATGGTGCTTATTCACTGCAGTCAAGAATTAGGTTACGTTGGCTTGTGTTTTGAGATACCGGCCAGCGAAGGCCAAACAGACGAACGACTGAAATAGGGGAGGACAGGTAGAACCCAAATACTGTCGCACAGCTTTCACGCTGCTGTGAAATGGGTCAGTATAGGAAAGGCAGTGACACTGCCATCAAGGATCATCTGATTAATAAGTAAGGTAGCACAGAATTATCTCTGATTGAACACCTACTTAATGCTAGATATCTTCCCCTCATCTCTTCGTCTTGCTACACACCAAATAAATTATGAGGCCACTGCAAAGGCACTGATGAAACAAGACTACCTGTGTGATGTTAACAAAGCATCATAGCACTCATATCAGAAAGAAACTATTCAAAGAAGGAAAACAGCTTTGAAGGAAAAGCTTTTCAGACAACAGAAGTGACTTTGCCTATTATCTTCCAGAGAACATTACCATGGTAATGGAGTAATGCAATAGTAAATAATACCCAAGTGACTTAGGATGGTTAAGGGGGAAGTGAAGATTGACATACTTGACCACATAATTCTTTGGATGCAAGAGAAAAATAAATTCGGGTAGCAGCACACAAGAAGCGCATCGTCGTATTGCAGGGCGGTTCATTCTGTGTGAAAAACAAGTCAAACCAGCAGACTCAGTCACCAGATAATTATGAAGAACCACATTTACAAAAGCTGTTTTGCTCCCCTACAAAAGCAAACAAAAAATAGTTGTGTGCGTCAACAGCTTAATTAAAGAATTTTTTTAATTTAGCTATAATACTGCAGACTTCCCCTGAAAGCCGCAAGTCTGACCCAGCAAAGACAATTGGAACACAGCATATCAGTTCGGTAATTAAGGCTCCAGTTATACACCAGCTCATTAGTTCTGCCTGTGGTCCTCATGCTTAAGATTTCTTTTTTTTTCTTTTTTTCTTTTTTTTTTTTTTTAATTAATGTGAGGCGGTATCAGCTCCATTACAGATAACACATACACAGCCCGCGTCTCATAAACCGACTCCCTCTAACACAGATGTGAGGTTTGTGTCAGGGCTTCCCAACACCTCAACACACCAAGCCCGTGCTGCTCTTAACTTCTGCATTCTGACTGGAGGAAGAAAGCAGACTTCGCAATACTGTTTGGACCCACTAGAGACAGAGGCAACAGTGTTTCTAAGTCCTTTCTTTCTAAATGACTTTGGGAGGTGACTGGGGGAGAGTTACTGCCTCCAAAGTTTAAGTAGCTATAGGAAAATACCAGCACAAGAGTAAGTTATAATACCCTTACCGTAGCTTCAGTGGTAGGTTTAAAGGTTTAAAGCCTTCAGAGGAGGGGGTTTCTGGTCCAACCTCCCAACAGGAAGAACAGGAGCAAGACACACAACTGACGCTAAGACCAAGGCAATTAGTACTGGAGCCTCTGAGAATGGGGGCCCAGAAGCAACAAGCCAGGCTTCTGTTGATCCTTCCTGAACCTTTCCTGTAACCATGAGACAACGCTCTGCTTCCACAAACTCAAGGACTCACAGCCCTTCAGGGGTACCAGTTAAGCCCTAGGAAAAGTTCAGGGGGAAGGAGGGGACTGGCTTTTCTCCAGAGCCCCCCCCTCTCCCAGAGCAAACCTTCTCCCTTCCCTGCTGCAGCATCACCCCGTGCACAGACACCTGCACTTGCCTGAATCCTCCGCTTCAGGAGAGGTCTCTGCGACCTGCCCAGGGAGACTAGATGACTGAGTTAGCCTTTGAAAAGGGATGAAATCAAGAACACCTTTTGTGCCAGGGCAACCCACCCGTGCAGCCAACCGCAGCAGGTCCCCACTGGTGCCCTGCTCAAGCTGCCGTAGTGGCCCAGGGAGCACGGAGTTACCGAGCACTGCCCTGCAACTCCCACGGCATCTGCTAAAAAAGCTGGACCCTTCTCACGAAAGCCTTCTCTAATACAAAACAGCTATCTCTTGATGCCATACAGAAGGGGATCTTCACTGAGAGAGTGGTCAGGCATTGGAACAGGCTGCCCAGGGAGGTGGTGGAGTCGCCATCTCTGGAAGTGTTCAAAAAACGTGTGGATGTGGCGCTTCAGGACATGGTTTAGGGGACATGGTGGCGCTGGATTAATGGTTGGCCTTGATGATCTTGAAGGTCCTTTCCAACCTAGTGATTCTGTGATTCTGTATACACAAGTTAGCTGTGGAGCCCGCACTGTCCACGTGTAAAACCAACTATTTTCATAACAAATTGCATCACAACACAGATTGCTTTTGTTTAGCCTCTCCGGCTTATTGCAAATCCTGGGCTGCAACAGTGGTGATTAAATAGCATTCCCAAGCACTGGTTTAATGAAGCAGTGTCACTAAGTTACGTATCCTAGACAGGAGCTCCTGATAATATTGCAACCTTTATTTTTAACTCCTTTACTGCAAAAATGTGCTGAGAAAAAGCACCACCTGTTCTCTACTTTGGTCACCCCTTAGTATTTACCAAACCCTCATTTTCAAAAATGCTAGCAGGAGGGCATCCATTTTCGCCAAAGCAATGTTTACTATAAGCAAATTCCCAAACATTTAGAGAAGCTTTATGCAGACCCCATCATAAAGGCCTTTTGTGGCAATTATTGTATTCAAAACACCGTGGCCAAAAGGTATTTTAAATGGACAGATGAGTTGCTACCTGGTCTGGCAGTGGAGTTTCTTAAAGTTCGGAAAAGTCTATGAAAACATTAAGGGTTTAGCCTTTGGTCATCAGTGAGGAGCCCCTCTGAAGGTAACACAGAAATGACTGTACATACTTCTTCAGGTATATAAGGCATCAGTTTAACTTGACAAAGACCAACACCAAGAATTCAACCAGGATGTCAGGGCTTAGGAAAGGTGAGCTTGCCAAAACAGGAATCCAGGTAGAAGCTAAAGGCAGCTACACGTTTCCCCCCAGCACCACCTCCCAGTGCCCAAACCTCAGCATCGCATGGACCCGGGTTACTCTCAAGGCCCCTTCAGCCGCGTGTCTCCCGGCCACAGCTCCCCGGCCAGGCTACGGAAACACAGCAGCACCCTTCAGTTGCACAGATTCTTCGCTGCCAGGTATTTTTACCTCCACAACCCAACCAGCTCCTCCTGCTCCCACGTAGGTGAAAGATGTCCTCTCAGGCATGGCGCACACATCAACCTAAAGGTAGAAAGCCACGAGACTATTATCAGCCCCTTAAGTCTCAGAAAGGTCATCTGATATTGCTCTATTTCACTTGCTCCCCAGGCACTACAGGTGGGAAAGAGCGTGCCTACCACTTCATTAAATGACCAGTTTTATCTGCCATTTCTAACAGCTTTGCATAATAGAAAAAAATATATATAATTGAGATTAAAAAAAAAAAAAGTAGCTTTAAAGGAAGTACAAACAACTCTCACCCCTGGAAAAGCTGCATGGAACTCTTTGGCCATAACTACAGGGGGAGGAAATATTACCTTTCCTAGCTTGCCTGGCGTTTATTTCTCGGGGGGAGCAGGTTTTTCTGCAGTCATGGTGGAAGAGGCAAAAATGAAGCTGTAGGTCTGTTTACAGGAGGAAACAAGTTGGCAGCAATGAAATATATTCAGCACACGCCATGCAACCCCTTCTACTGCTTTGCCAGCCTCCCAGAAAGCCAAAAGGTGAAGTGGGAACAGCCAGCAGCTCTTCACCGCCCTGGGCGTCAGCAGTTGTACCAAGGCACAGCGTGGGAGCAGGTTAGCTGCGCCCGGGAGAACAGCAAACTGCTACCTGTGCGCTACGCTGAAGCCTCGGCACATTCTCAAGGGGGTTGGTGTGTTGTTTTTTTCTAAGGTAAGCAAGGTGGTAGTTGTCTGTCTATAGAGAGGGGGGAAAAAAAACATCAGTATCAATTTTTTTACGACTCTTGCAAGCTGTTGACAGCTGAAGTGTGGCTTGAGAAACCATCCTCCATTTGCTGATCTCTTTTGGAATCCATTTACCTGACGAACGTCCCCAACTCAATTACTTCTGTGGAATCCAGGTTGGGTACGAGGGAGAAGCAAACAGCTAGAGATGTTGCGCCACAGGCATTTCAAACTAAATACAGCTTGAGACACTGAGCAGAAGGAGTAGCAGAGCAGTCTCTTTTGACAAAGACTGAGATTTAACTTGCTTTTGCATGTTATTAGCATTACCTACACAAGCTGCAATGGAGTGCATTTCAGAGTGTTTCTCCAGAAGTGGTTTATACTTCACTGTTAACAACTTATGGTAACAAGGGAATCAATGAGAAAAAAGTTACCTTTGTATTTTTTTTTTATTATTACTTTATTTCAGATTTTTATTTTAAATTGAGAATACACTACCTAATTCTGTCAGGCTATGGAGTCCAAGGCACACAGATTAAATTTCAAGTATCATGCTGCTGATACTGCAGAGCCTGGATCTTGTGAGAAATGACCAGAGTGAATATAAAATACTTCTATTAAAAGCGCTGCATGAAGAAGGTCTTCAAGAATATGCTCTTCAGAATCATCATTTTCAAACATCTGTTTCTCAAGTCATCTTGGGGCAGAAGATAGAAACATTTTTAAAACCTACTGATTTCAAGTATTATATTTATTGCATCTGGTGATCTAGGATTACTCCATAGTATGAATTAGCTTTTCTAACACAAATTATGATTTGTCATATCTGCCTACAACAAAAATTTAAACTATGACAACATGATGCTGCAGTCTCACAGCCAGGGAGAGATGTGTTTGCACACCCTTTGCTGTAGGAAAAACATCTCCATCTCTTCAAAATACAAACTTAGAAACCCAAATCTGCATAAATAACAGAAATTTGAAAGTGACTCTAGAAAACAAGAAATGAATGGTCCTTACACCTCCAAAATGAGAGAGCGAATGGATAGTGATGGCAACCATGCCACAAAGTGATGGCACCCCACCAGAAGTACTGTGTCCAGCTCTGGAGCCCTCAGCCCAGGAAAGACATGGACCTGTTGGAGCAGGTCCAGTGGAGGGACACAAAAATGATCAGAGGATCATGGAACACCTCTCCTGTGAGAACAGGCTGAGAGAGTTGGGGTTGTTCAGCCTGGAGAAGAGAAAGCTCCAGGGAGACCTTATTGCAGCCTTCCAGTACTTAAAGGGGGCTTATAAGAAAGATGGGAACAGACTTTTTAGCGGGGCCTGTTAAGATAGGACAAGGGGGAATGCCTTCAAAATAAAAGAGGGTAGATTTCAACTAGATATAAGGAAGAAATTTTCCACACTGAGGGTGGTGAAACACTGGCACAGGTTGCCCAGAGAGGTGGCAGATGCCCCATCCTGGAAACATTGAAGGTCAGGTTGGACAGGGCTCTGAGCAGCGTGATCTAGTTGAAGATGTCCCTGCTCACTGCAGGGGGGTTGGACTAGATGACCTTTAAAGGTCCCTTCCAACACAAACTATTCTATTCTGTTGATGATATTATAGAGGGAAGTTCTGCTTAATAGTTTCAAACAGACACTCAAAAGAGTTTTTGCCTGAATAAAGCATTGAGTAGTTGGAGCCTAAGTTGGATCTGGAAACGGAGTTCATATGCACTTTTGAGGAAATGGAGAACAGTTAACTCAGTATCTACAGGTTAAATAAAAACATAAATAATCCAAAGCTGTATTTTAGCCACTTGAACCTAATGGAATAGGCTTGTTTTGCACAATTTCTTTTCATGGAAATTATCTAGAGAACAATGGCTTTCAAGTCTGCAATTTATCATGTTTTCTTGCTACAAAATAATCTGATACTGTAGCAGTTCTGTGATTTCCAAATCAGTAGGTTTTAACTGTCACCACCACAATCAGGCACCAAATTTCTTTACCCATTTTTTTGCAGTTGGATGTGTGCAGTGTTTTTAAAATAGTTTATGATGACACTTAAGAAGTTATTTAAATTTTCAGCTTGACAGTTTTGTCTCTACATAGTATCCCAACAAAGCAAACTAACTGAAGAGCCTTGAAAAAAATATCGTGAATATGTACGTACCAGCACCAAAGATGACTTATGAAAAACTTAAGTGTTCCCTTCTGTAGATTTAGTTTTCACGCAGAGGGACAAATTGTGCACTTCTGGGAAAATCTGAGAGACTATCAGGTTAAAAAAAAAAAAATTGTCCCACTGCCCACTTTTATGTGGAGAGGGTTTTTCTTCCCCTTTTTGAGTTTTCCCTCCCCCAAGGAAAATTAAGTTCCCATAGCACAGAAATGATCTTGGATACAACCAAGTAACAGAAACAAGACACGGAGCATGACAGTCAGCCATTACTCCATTTCTGGTTTTTATTAGGCTCCTTACTGTACAGTGACTTAGCTTACAAGCAGCACCAAGGCCAAAGGGCAGGTCATGAAAAATATTCTTAAGCAAAGGATGACAGTTTTTAACACATCATTTGTGTTCAGCAATGTCTGATGTATCTCAGAACCGGCTCTACCAATGAAATATGCATACCCCGAGGTAAGAAGAGTTCCCAGGTAACTCTCTAAATGCTACACCTACACATGCGCAAGCAAGGCTGCTGCTTTCCGTGGTATCTGAATGATGATACTTTTGGCCATTTGAAAATTTAAACAGCAGTTCAGGTTTTTTGAATAATCCTTTTGGAGTCTAAGGAAAAGTGAATATAATCAAGCTAATAACATACCTGATCATCGTGAGAGCACTAGCTCTGTTCTCAACTCTAAAGACAACTCACAGCTACTCTGAAGAAGCCGCCAAAGGGAAAAGCAAAAGGTTTGGGACAGAGATGAGTTAACCAGATTCCTTCTGACCCCTTGTCACTTACTCGGCTAAAACTACCATGTCATATTCACACAAAAAAAAAAAATATTGACCCAGTCGGTCAGAGTATTAGAAATTGTTGACAATCTTCATTTGTTCATGCAAGTGCACAAAGACATTTCTGCAATTCTGATGAGCTATTGAAGACAGGTTTGATGCAGTGTGGTACACCCAAGGCCGCTCAGCCCTGGTTTTCTCCTGGCAGAGTAGCTTACACTGGCCAAGACCAAGATCTGGCCTCCTCTTCATCTGGCTGCAGGCCTTAAGATCTCAAATGGCTTGTGGGAATAATAATCATGCACTAAGCATATGATTAAAGCATCTCCCTGCCTTAGTTCCAGATGTCAGTACTGTTCCTCATCATGTTCCCCCTCCATCCCTCCTGCATTGAACTGTGACAGGTTTAAATACTTTTCACAGTTGTTGCACCTTGCAAACTTACTCAAATTTATTTCCCATTTAGATTTCAGACCGAGACCAAAGTTTAAAGAAAATCATTTAAGCAGATGTATTGTGAAAAGCAAAAGAAACCCCAAATGCAAAACTTTAAAGCCAGTTTATAAAGATTTCAAAGACTCAGTTACTTTCATTATCAGAAAATTAAACCCCATTTATTCTTGGATGCAACATAAGAGTGAAAACAAAAATTAAGAAAACGGGGGAAAATTTCATAAAGAGAAGATAGATTACAGTTACCTTCCTCCAAGTTAGGGTATCTCCTCACTTTAGGAGGCAAGTTAGTCATCTGGACCATGGCAGCTAATCTCCAGTCATCTCTAAATCTTCACATCACCACAGGGAAGGAAGCAAGCTGCTGGCACATGCTTCTTCTCTTCCTAACACCAAGCTCTACCCACAGTGTCATCACACGTCCCTGAAGTGTTCTGCCACGATGGCATCTGCCTACCTGCCCCATGACAGAGAATGAGGATTTGGGAGAACGAGCCTGAGCAAGTTAAGTAAGCTAACAAAAATAGGTGAATAGTAAAAACAGTGCTCAGTAGCAAAAGCTAAATCTAATCATAATTTGTCAGACAAAAACCAGATGCAGTAGGAAGTTTTATCGATTAGCTGAAATTCAACAAAAGTTTTTGGTCGAGTCTCCCGATTTCCAAGGTTAAAGGTTCCAGGACAGCTCTGCCCCATTTTCTCTCTTGGCTTTTCAAGGCTTCTTAGTGTACAACTTTTGGCATGAACTCCCTGATATCACAACCCTTGAACCACCTGAACGTTACCATCATGGGCTGCAGATCTCACAGCTTTCAGGTGTCAGAGGCACCAGAGTATGAATGCTGCACAATGATATAAGTGAAACATCACAACCATTTCTTTAAATACCTTCTTCCATCTCCAACAGATTTATTTCTAACTAAATGGATGAGAATGCTAGGTATCACATAGCTTGGAAGCAAGCCACATAATGCAGAATTAAACTATGCACAGAGTAATACTAGCAAAGCAGTAGAGAGGAGAATTTATTTGTATAATACACGAACACAATATTTAGACGTTTCAGGACAACCCCTATAAGCAATTTTATTTTGTGTTATGAATAGCTTGGTTATTTCTAGCTCCCAAAAAATAGTAGGGGTTTCCATCAGTAGCATTCATCATCTTCACTCATACAACTCAAACCCAAATCCCCTTACCAAGAAGTGCTTCGGTGTTCCCTTCAAAAAAGGAAACACCACAAACTTCTGGTTTTGAAAATGGGGGGTATACTCCTTCCCCATTAATGCGCTGTCATGGTTCTTGTGCCTCCCATTACAGCTGTAACCACAGGACCAATCTTTTACAGCATCTTCAAGACAAGTCTTAGGCTATGCTTACGTCAGCAAGAAGTGTGACACAAGAATCTGACTTGTAGAGCAAGACATTTGATGCTAAAATTCAGTTTTCACTCTGCATGCATTTCAAAGGGCCATACTTCAAATAAAATCTTACCTGGTCTGGTGGACTGAGGACTTGCCAAGTAGCCAAGACACACAGGATGCAAGTCCTGAAGCTTAGCTTTATGAGAGAAGAACCCCATTCATGAACTGACACCATGTGTGATGCAAATTGAAGTGTGAAAAGCAGGGAAGATTCAGAGATTTATTTCAAGAGCATTCAACTGACCCAAGAATAAAATGGCAGCGTAGGTGCACCCTTGTTCTCCTGATGGCTTTCTGTGCCACCAGTACCCCTCAGCGCTGCGTGTTGCCACTGTGATGAGACAAGACCCATTCAGATAACCATCACTCCAACTAAACTCAGTTAATTCTTTTCAGGTCTCAGCACCTAGCCTCATGACACTAACTGCAAAGTCAAAGCCTATGCCTCCTATATGCAGAAGTAAGCAATAGTCATTAACCCACACAATCCAATGTTCATTCAGCAGGCCAAGAAATAATCACAAACTGTAATCCCCTAAAAGTCTTCTCTCTCCATTGCAACAGTGGTCAAATTTTAATTATATACGATGAAAATCCAGATTGAGTAAGAAAAGTTTTCCCAATTTGTTTTTTTCACTGGACAACAAAGTACCCTAAGCTTCCTCAGAGACTTGCACCACACAAGACTCCTGACGAGATTAAAGTCATGTTCTATCATCTTTTTTTTCCATTCTCAAAATGAACCACAAGAATATTAACAGCTTAGTGTTGCAAGTGCCTGGAGCCTAGCTCCTATATATGTAAGACTGTTTTCACATGCCAATCCAATATCATCTGTGATTTATTGATGCTTACATCTTTTACTGTCAGGAACTACAAAACACAGGAAAGACTGATAGCCAAATTATTTGTCTAATATAAAGGAAATACAATAGATTTCAGAATTACACCAGAATCCTAACATTTACAAGTATTTTCAATAACAAAAACACTCCATGAAATTTCAAGTTCATCAGTTACTGCAATTTGTTATTAAAAAAACAACAAACAAGAACCTTCATCTCTGATCTACAGCCTTAACACTGATGTTATACAGCTTCACTAAGGATCTTAAGTGCATCAATTATCATTAGAGGACTGTTGTTTTCTTTTCCTCTTCTCATATTCAGATTTTTTTAAATCCAGTCTCTAACAAGACAGAAGTACCCCACCCCCCAAAAAAACCCCATACATTTGTTTTTATATAGAATTTTAACACTATTTTGAGACTTGGTATATATTTTAGCACTGATAATCAACATTCTCCAATGCATTTCCTATGGAACACCAAGTAAAGCTTTATTAATTTGTCTGGAGACATATAGGGACTACTTGCTTTTCTTGGAAAGTGACAACACTGATAACTCACTAAAAGAAGAGAACAATTTTTCTAGGCTAATTATAACATGGAATGAATATCCTTTAATAACATTCTTTATTATGAGAATAAATACATAAAACAAATGCAATATATTAGCCACATTTCCTCATATACATTCAGAATATAACAGGAAGCTAACAGGCATAATCATCAGAACTAGTTGAACAAACAAATTTTTACTAAGCCAACAACACTGGAGGAAAGTTGGAAAGCTTTTGCACTAGTAGCAGGCAAAGAACATGTAATTTCATTTTTCCCTTGATATTAAAGACAAACGTACTGCAGTTATAAGCATGAACTGACAGAAGTGTTTAGCTCCGTGCGGTGGCCGTTTGAGGTTGTTCTGACTGCAACTGCTTTCCAAGGTATTCCCTGAAATACAACAAAAAATTAAATTGAGAAACATCCTGGAGAGTGGAGAGTAGGATAATGGTGGGACATAAGAAGTAGAGAAAGAGTAAAGAGCTTTAAGTTTAGAATTATTCCTTCAAATAATGTCTACTGTTGATAGTCAACTGGAGCATACTTAGGTATGACAGTACCTAAGCTTTAGGTATCCATCATCTATCCCTCTGAAAATAAGGTACAAACCGAACAACAACAAAACTGCCTAGGAAACGAAAAAGTCCAGTGATAATACTTGGAAGTCCTGGCAACTCTTAGAGAACACTCACAAAGTCCACAGATTTTGTTTGCTCAATATACACATTAGCAGCTGTGGCAAGGTATTTAAAAGGATCTCTTTCCGTAACCCAGCTGCAGGAACACAAGTAATACTGATGGACATACTGGCAATTTAACCCATAGGCTAGCAAAATAGACTGAAGAACTCTATGCTCAAGTTGGAAGAAAAAGAAAATATCCAAGCCAGGCCCACTGTGTATCAACAGTTTCCTTAAAGTGTTTTCCTCACCTGTATTTTCAAGTGCATCACGTCACTTATTTTATACCTGTCCTCTCAACACTGGAATAAACACCCCCCAAATTCTTAGCGTTTGCCTTGAGCAACAGTATCTGAATTCTATGGAAAAATACTGCACAATTCTTCTGAATGTTCCCGTCTTTCATTTTCTCCTGCGAAAGCAGCTCAACACTTCACAGAACCACAAAGAAGCTGAAAGAGGCCTGGGTCTGGAGGTATCTGGGTTGCTGCTTATTACAGAAAATAAACTTCAATAATTGTACCACTCTATCAGCTGAGAGAGTGGTTTCAGGACCTGTGAAACATAAGCATTCTTTTTCCATTGCTGATCATACACTTAGCATCACAGTTTTTCCTCACTGCGCAGGTATTTCAAC
The DNA here is from genome assembly GCF_964289735.1 of Phaethon aethereus. Taxonomy (NCBI): domain Eukaryota; kingdom Metazoa; phylum Chordata; class Aves; order Phaethontiformes; family Phaethontidae; genus Phaethon; species Phaethon aethereus. The sequence continues at coordinate 45,121,384 of NC_138582.1, read as the reverse complement.
TTACACAGGTTCAGTTCAGAGAAATAATGTTCAGAATGAAGCCTTTAAAAGAAAAACAAAAAACAACTAACTCCAGAGTAAGCACTTTTGGCTTAAAAAAAAAGGAAAAAAGATCAGTTCTTATTGCAGATTTCAAAAACTAGTTTTAAGTTTAGTGTCCTATTGAACAGATATGCCCTATGCATTACAATTCCTATCACACAATGAAGTTTAGCATCACAACTGTACCACCCAACAGCACTTTTCTCAGTTTTAAAGTACCTAGAAAAGCAAAATTCCTATAAAGCATAATGTTAACTTCAAACTCCACTAGCAAAGAAAATAACACATCATTTATATGCTAAGCCATACATTATGATTTAGCACCTTCCTTCACAGCTTTATCAGGTGTTGCTGCAGGATCACAGTATTTTAATGCTTGGGCTGTACTCTTGATCACAATAGGTAGGTGTCTCTCCAAGTAGAGACTCCTGATGGTAAAGAAGGAAATGAGCTGCTCTCTTGTGGTTCTGCAGGACTCAAAACTGTACCACCAAAATAAACAAAATTTGACAGCCATCCAAAAACACAGCCAGCAACTACGGAAGGGCTTCCAAACTCACCAAACCTCTTTCTGCTCCCGCAGTGTTTTTTTTTTTTAATTCGCTTCATGCCTATAAGCATGTACTGACTCTAGTATTTTTTATCTGACATCCAGCATTGAAAACAACTGACATGTGCTACACACATGGCTCTGCTCACAGCATCACAAGCCTGCAAAGTTATTTATTCTTAAAGCACACATGAGCCATTTTGAATGTGAAATTCCTATGCAGTTACTTAGAAGTGGGAAAGTCAATCAAGCTAACAATCTGTACAACTATTGCATAGCTTACACTGGTTCAGATGCATGCTCAAGGCTTACTAAAATCCAACCACAGTGCAGTGTAGTCAGCAAAAATCACTGAGAAGGCAGAGCAGTAGCATATTTTGTAGGTACTTAGTGCCTTAGTAGGTATATTCAACTTTTCAGGACACACAGCAGACATACAGCACCTTACCTACAAAACCTTTTCTTTCGGTCATTCACTTGCAGGTGTGAGGTTTAAATCCAGGGACATTTGAATGCAAGGAAAAGCCCCTATCTCACTTCCACATACAGAATGAGTATCTGCAGTTACTGTTCTACACTGCCATGCTGCAAACCCACGTGAAAACCCTACACTGTCGCTAGCCCATCACTTCTTTAGCCACCACCAAGGCCACCAACATGCACAAAACTTGTGCCACCTGCTGTTACAAGTACCAGTTAACTTTCTATTTGGTTATCCTTTCCAACTGAGTGTCATTGGTTAACCAAGAGCAAATTCTTGCACAGTCTAAGATGGATGATGAGAGGGATTGGTAAGAGACCAATAAAGGGATTCAGACAGCTTCTCAACATGAAGCTTTCATGGGCAGCCTTAGGAGAGCAGACTGATAGGTTATTCTGCTAGGCCTTTGCTCACTTCTCCCTCTCATCTTCCACTAAAACAAGCTACCAAGAGTAGCTTCAGTAGGCCCCTGTTCTCCCTCTGTTAAAATACATACTAAAGGGACAAGAAGATTCAAGTATATTTTTTACATACTGGTATTTAATCACATCAGGAGGTTAAGCAGCACTGTAAGCTTAAGCCTTTTACACATAAGTTGGTCATAGGTGTCCATCATCATGCTCTTACAAATCGAATTAAGATTTTTTTATTTACCTTGCACTGTTACTTAGTTAAATCTTAAGAGAAAAACTGGAATTTTAGAATTACTGTTTATGTCACAAAATTAAAATTATCTTTAAGAATGCAAGCATTCAACACATTGCACTATAAGAGCATGTACGATGATTACAATGAAAGAAGGACAGATCTTGTCACCAAGATAACAAAACAGTTCACAAAATATTTAAAACAGCATCTGACAGATTAGAGATGCACACTACAATGGAAAGTAATGAGGTATTAGACTTGATTTTTAAAGTTACAAGCTATAAACACATGAACCGGACCACTTCAGCCTATTTTAAACTTATTTTGTTAGTCCTTCCTTCATAACTTCACAAAAAGACCACCTTTACCGTAACAAAAGCATCATGGTTGGTCTTTTGCAAGCACATCAAGTTTCTAAGATGGATAAACTCAGAAATAAAAGTATATGACATATGAGTGTGGCCACTATTGGCAGAGATTCATGCATGCCTCATCAGCTCATATTATAGACTAAGACAAAACATGTCCTGCTAACATTTAACATAGCCGAGCTTTGGGGCCTACATACCCACTGTCTTTCAATATACAATCTTACCAGTAATACCATTTTTCCCTTCTAACCAGGCCAAGCAAATCTACACGCTGTCGCTCAATATGCGTTCTACAAGATATAAAAAATTCAAGTACGAAGTTGTGAAAAAAGAGCAAAATACTGTCCTGGTCAACAACAAATTCAGTCATCAATTATTTCCACTAGAAGGCTGCCTTATATCTTGAGTAGGCATTGTATTATTGTATACAATACTTCAAAAGCCAGTCAGAGGTAGTAAACTTTTTCTGAATACAATCACACCAGCTGTCCAGCCATTACATAAGGCTCATATTTCTTTTAAATCATTTAAGGGGATGAAGGGAGATGAAATTCTAAGTAATCCAGTAATATTGAGCATATTTACATATAATACTTAATTCCTTAACGGCTTTCCAGAAAGGGAAGGAAAGTTACCACAGGCTTAGTGGTGCTCTCTCAAGTCAATAAGCATCTGCAAAAGTCTGCACTCTCCCACATAGACTTACAATTAAGCATGTCATTTTGGTATAATACCCATGCTGGGATTGTAGAGGTGAATTGTAGAGGATATTTTTAAGGTAGCTTGCAATGGTTCCGAGTAGCACTAACTTGCAATCAGCACTAGAAACCAGGCAACACAGAACAAGAAGGCTATCCACCCTCCAGCATTAATAATCAAGATGTGAAGTTCACTGAGCAAAGGCCCAAGTACCTTGGAAATTCAAAGTTGCAAGTTTAGCTCTTTGGAACAAGAAGTTCCACTTGGATCATTTTTCTCACACTGGAACAGAAAGGCCTTTACAAAGGTCAGTTTTAGGCCCAGCAGATGAAGCTGGTCCCAACAAGCTTGCATTTACAGTTAACTGCATTCAAACATGAAATGACTGATTCAGTGTAAATTTACAAGAACACAAAATACTGCACTGCAGAAAAGCGTCAAGACATGCAAGTGTAGTACATCACTTTTGAGAGTAACTACAAAACCCTCCATTTCTCAACTAAAGCTCAGATCAACAGAACTTGAAACACCACATTTTCTCACTTCCTTGGTCATTCAGCAGTCTGGCTGTCAGGTGTAAGTAATTTCCATTTGCAAATTTTCATTCATTAGAATAACCAAGTCAGATTCCTTCCACACTAGCAACTTCCCCTTTTTCGGGCTTAATGTTTAAACACACATTTTCTGCAGGATCCAAAGTGCTTTTTCCAAGAAGAAACGGAAACTTAGAGGTGAATACATGAATTTGTTGCATCTCAAATCCTTATCCCAATTTGTTGCTTCATTCCGTTTTACTTAATTGGTTTTGCTGGCATATGAAAGACACCGACACCCTCAAGCTGAGATATACTTAAGTGCCATGGTAATTGCCACGAATGCTTAAAGGTCATTTAGGAAAAGGTACAAGGAACTGATCCAACACGTAAGCCACCAAATTCAGAGAGTATGGAATAAGGAGATAATTGCAAACAGGCACAAGACCCTACCTGTAAATTTTATACTCATTTTCAGATTGAGCAAAGGACCACTGTCAACAACAAACAATATGATAGATGTGAAAGTTTTAAGGTACATACAGCAGATCTCTAGAGGCCTAAAGGAACAAGGCCTACAGGCCTTGCTAAAAGGAATAAGCCTTGCAGTTTAAGTAGTACTACTTTTAGTGTTACACTCCAAATTCCAGTGCAGTTAGATTTACCCATCCTTTAAAGAAAACTGAAAATTCGTCTTTTTAGCAGGCAAGGGAATGAAAGTAGATGAAGCATAAAAAAAAGGAAGGGTGAAGTTTTCATATTCTCTCTGTTCTAACAACATTTATTTCAAATCTTACTTCCAATTTTTTAAAGAACCAAATTATCAAAAAAATATTTTACCATCTTGAACATCTGTAATTTCCAGCTTGTTTTAGCAGACTGAGGTTCTTAGGAGGCAGAATGCTCTCCTTTGACAAAGAACAATATAAAAATATTGATTTTATTTTTCTCTATCTAAACACAAACCTAGAGTCCCATGCTTTTGAAAGTGAAATTGGAAAGCTAGTTCTAAAAAAATTCTTCTCCTCATGAAAGACTACAGAAGTGTAATAAAGCTACAATAAAAAGTCTGCCACATGACTCAAGCCACCCAAAAGACATTGCCAACGTACACTGTTACAGACAAATCATAAAGATATGACAAATAGTTAAACAAACAATTTCACAGGGCAGGCAACAGATGGGGTAGTTTGAACAGATAGAATAGTTTTGCCATCTTTATGTTGCATTTCCACTATCCGTCCAATAACCTGCATTTGTTGTGACAGACCTGTTTTCATGACTTCACAAATAGGTATTTGAATTACAAAACTTATGTATTCTCAGCTCTAAGCAGGCTAAACTGTCCCTTGAATGCATTGGTCTGTGTTACATTCCTGCTAAAACAACTCCACACATGTGACAATCCCTGGAACCTTCTGAGCAGTATATATGAAGTGGCAACACCAGGACAAGGTTGCAACCATCTCAAGTCCCCACCTCATCTAGTGGGGGACAAAGCTGGCACAGCCAGCCTTGAACCCATTCCATGTACACCTGCCTTTCTCATGGGGCACTCATCCAGGCATTCTGGTAAGAAAGTATTTTTTGCTCATTTAACTCACGTGAATTGTTTTCTGCTAATAAGCTCCCTTCAACCTGGTTACTGCAGTGTCACATGAACAACTAGTGGTGGCCAGGAGAAAGGCAGGTAGAGCTGGAGAGGGGCCACCACAGACGCATTTGCCTTGCCATGGAGCCACAGCCACAGAAGTCAGTAAAGAAAATAAAGAAACTAGACTCAAATCAAACCTGGAGCTATGCTAATATTTGGTTCCTGAAATATAATATCAACATGCCATCGGATCGAAAATTATACTTTTAAATACACAATATATATTTTATACATTATATGCACTGCTCTTTACAGAAGTAAATGGAAATAGTACAGCTATGACAGTAGTAAACTGAAAAACAGAGATAACTTCCTAGAGAGATGGGCTGGGAAGACTGCCCAACCTGGAGCACTACCACACAGGAAAACCACAGTTCTCTTCTGCCGCTTGTTCACTGAATACAATTTTCTTCCTTGACTCAGTGGTTTAATGCAAGGGGGAAAAAAAAAAGCTGTTAAAGATTATAAAATATTTATCTATTATACCAACGCAGACCATAAGTAGTGCTGAAGGTAAGCCAGCACAAACAAACGACAAAAACAAAGAAGAAACAAATGTACGCAACAGTATCAAAGCTACTTTGATTAAACAGTTTGGGCCTCCACCACATTATCAAATCGAAGTTTTTATTAATTATCTTATTTTCAGTGGAAGCATAGTGATTTTCACCATGTATCTCCTTGACATATACATGTGGCCTTGGATCTCAAGAGGAGGATATATTGCAAAAGTCTCTGCAATCCTCAATATTTAGTGTAACAGATTCCACTTAATACAAACAGGTAGAACAAAAGCAAACTATTAAGATGTAGAGCACCTAGGACATTTTTCTCCACCTTAATTGTTCACAGTAAAGAGATGTTTAACGTTCTGATGTGCACACTAAAACTAAACAGCCTGAATGGTTGAGCAGAGGGATTATAAACATTACGTGAAAGTTGGTTTTTTGGTTTTGTTTTTTTTTTTTCAAATGAAGCCTGTCTTTCATGGAATGCAATAACATTAAGAGACAATCTACAGATTATCTCCTGATTACCAAAAATGTTATTCACAGCATGGTTTATAGTCCTCCTTTATGATGTGAAATGCAACATTAATGTGTGTCTTCAGATGGAGACACTGCAAGAACCTCCTTTTCACTCAGCAGTTTCCCTTCAGAGAGGTTTTGTCCATTTTTTGGAAGAGTAATTCTAGATTTCCAGCTCACAACTTTACATGCAAGCTATAAAGAAAACGCAGATCAATAAGCTCCTATTACAAGGCTATTACTCAAACATTTCATTAGATTTTAAAAGAAAAACCTATGAAATTCAATATATCCCTTTCTATTAAGGATACAATGTATAAGTGATTTTTCACTTACAAGATGCACTATGAACTAACATTTACACAGAGCCATTCTGTGAATTAAAAAGAACCAACTTGATTAAACCATACAACTTGGTTTGAAAATGGTTTTATATTTAATCAGAAGATTTAGTTGCCACAATGAACAGCAAGCAAAATGGTTTCAACACTTAAGAGCTTTAAGTTTGCACAGAATATTTCAGAATGACGTCGATCATGTTTAACTGAATTTTCCTTTCAGGAAATCAAATCTTTAAAGTAACACTAATCAGAAGTGAAACTATCAAAAAGTTACTACTTTGGTGACATGCTTTTTCAGCATAGCATACGAAAACGAACAACGTCTTTGAAAAAAATAAATACAAACTGAGAAGGATGTTTGATATTTGCAAAATATTTGCTCCTCGTTAACAGACACTTTAGAAATATTAAAGTCTGTTTTACAAACAGTGCAGATCTCATGACAGAAAACATGAACACAGTGTGTGAAATCCCAGATACCATATGCACAATACAAACTACAGTCCCTACCTGCATGGAATGAAGCTTTACAGGAATACATATTTTTGTTCAAATAAAAAGATGGAGCGTTCATACTAGATATCAAGTGTGCCTATAACTAATTAGCTCTTTACCTAACTTGTCTCATTCTAGCTAGAAACTATCCTCTTAAAAATACTAATTTTTATCAAGGACACAATCTATTTTCTCAAACTTTTGAGTTAGTTAACTTCTGTTAACTACTAAAAATGAATTGTATTGATGATGAAGGCTAAGAAACAGGATAAATAAACCACAATGGATTGCATTATCATGTAGGCAGTTTCCTAGATTTACACCTACTCTATTAAGCATTACACATCTGAGTGTTGGGATGGTGAGGGGAAAAAAAAGGCAGGGGAGGGCGGGGACAAACTTCATAGCTGCCAGGTAACGACCATTACACCCTGCACTTCTCACTACCAAAAGCAAGCAAGGTACAGAAGCTATCTTAGGAGATATATAGGCTTTGGAGAACAAAGTTTATACCAAAGAATAATCATAGAATCACAGAAGTACTAAGGTTGGAAAAGACCTTTAAGATCATCAAGTCCAACCATCAACCCAACACCACCATGCCCACTAAACTGTGTCCCCAAGTGCAACGTCTACAAGTTTTTTGAACAAAAGCTGAATATTGCACACTAACTCTCTAGAACAACAGCTTCTAAATACAGCATACTGCAAATCCTAAGTAGTTTCAGATTTTTTAATGTCTCTCTGCATAACTAGTCATTTTAAAAGATGGAAAGCAAGTAATTTTGTCTGGGATGTGCACTCTGAAAAATCACATATGAATCTGTTGCATATTCAAAGCTTATTCAAATTTGTTGCTTCATTTAGCATGCCATTTATTAATTTTACTTCCAATACCATATTTGATTGTGCATCAATGACACATCCTAACTCCCACTGTTTAGCATCCTCCAACATACTCATGCTTTCCATGTCAGTATCAATTCATTGAATAGCAGTTTATTCTAAAAGTCTGACTGTTTAAAGGAAGCTTATAGCTCAGAGCCCACACAGGTGAAAGGACCTTGGGGAGATGAGGCATCATGCCTGAATCCAAAAGTGAGGGATTGCACCTCTTACCAACAGCAGCCCACTACTAAGACATAAGCAGAAAGGTGGAGCAACACAGTCCAGTAGTTTAGTCAATGGGAGCAACTGCCAAAAGATGCTGCTATGAGTTCTGCCATTACCCTGACTCAGCCAGAGGAAAAATAAATGAGTTTGCAGGCAGATCCACCATGATTTCAGTAGCATTTGTATGAGTACTGAAGAACTTTTGACCTATAGAGGTTAAACCATGCATTTTACATTTGTATGAACAAGAAGCACACATGATCCATCTCTGCACATCTCAGCTAGACTGTGTGTTGTAACAATTCTCTCCTACTTCTCTTATTCTCTTATTTCTCTGGTCCCCAACTCCCAACAGCACTGCTGCTGACAGAGCAAGAAAAAAAAGAAAGTAATGTGCTGCACTTACTACATGAGTCATGAGCAAACATCCCTGGGCCTAACCCGGCTAGAAAGACAAGCGAGTGGTGGAAACTAATGCATTATGTACTAGATTACCAGTAAGGTCATGAATAAATTACACATTAATGCAGAACATCTAGAATTCACCTGGCTCTGCATCTAGCTCTTATTTTAGTCAGGTAATAGAAGGTTGGAATTAACTTCTTTAGAATGAAGCCAGGAGACTATAGGTTTACAAATCTTAAAGGCAGATTATTCCCACCTCAGGCACTGCAGCTGCTCTGCACTGCCCTGAAAAACAACCTGCTTCTCTCCGTTGTTCATAGAAGGAACTTGGGCTTCTAGCTGTAGGTGCTTTGAGTCACAACATCCCATCCCTGAAGCTCAGTAAAATGTTGTGCCGTGAAGCACATGAAAGGCATCTGCTTCATCTGTAGAGATTAACATATTGTGTTTCTTTAAAGCGATATACATAAGTGCTGTCAGTTTAAGAACTTAATGGTTTGATTCTTTTAAAGTCTGCATCATTAAAAACATTGCTCCAATGAACACTAGGTTCCCAAAACCAGTTCTTAACACTAAAATGGTCGAGTTGAGTATTGCCACTGAACACCAGCAAAGACAAGGAATAAGAAGATAATGTTTCTCATACATAGTTAAAGCAAAAATTGAACAGGGCAGACGAAAAAATCCACACCATCATTGCCATGCTAAACTCCTCCACCTGCCAATACCAGGTTTTTACCATCAGCATGGGGTGCCACGACTAACAGTTAGTTGAAGTCAGATTAAAACACAGGATAAATTACCATTTAAAGTCATTAAGTAATGCTAAAAAGATACCTTTGCTCCTTGCTTCATCAAGTGCATAATTATTTAACACGCAAATGTAACTGGAATATTTCACCTGAATTTACCTAATCTGAAAAGCTGACAGCAGTTACTGCTTTTGCCAGCCTAGCTTCACCATTTAACAGCATGCCTGACAGTCTGATTTCCCCACACTTATTCCTGACTTAAAAACCCCCAAGGAAAAGCCAGTCAAGCAGCCTGTAATGAACTACTCAAATTACTTAAGAGTTAATTGTCACCAAGTTGAGCTATTAGCAGTATAATGATACGCTGCATTTTAAGCAGAATGCCACTTTGGCTGCCCCATGACACTGCCTCCGTTCAGGTACCAGAAGTTTTCCTTACACTGCTACTCCAGGCACAGCACTTGCACCAAGCCTCAGCCTGGCAGAGCAAGCTTTTATTTTCTAATCCTTCTCCCGGTTAGCCTCCAGGTGTAGGAAGAGCCTGACTACCTCTGCCATGCATGTCTCACACAGTAATGCAGCGATGTTCCATGCCTATTAAATTCAAGGAAAAAACCAACTGCTTTGAGTGAAATAACTGGAATTCCAAAACACATGGAAGCCAGGGGAAACACGCTTACTGCTTCTCAAGCTCTGAAGAACAAGGTAAGAAAAACCTTGAAGTTGCTGAGTAACCCATCTTATGACAAAGCAAAGCTAAATAAACAGGCACTTGAATCACTCTGTGCGGCAGTCAGGGGATTCTGCTTTCTCTTCTCCCCACACACGCTATGAAACAGAAGAGCTCCTAACAGATGTCAAAAGCCAGATCTATACAAAGACAGATCTAGCTTCCCACATACAAACCATATATCATTTCCTTAGCTCAAGCTATCTGATGTCCATTCCAGGGGGAACACTACTTTGGGTAAATACGAGCCAAGGACACTGTGTCCCAGAGGTCCCAGAGGCTTGTTGCAATACAAATTAAACAAGAACATATTCCCTACAGAAATGACAATATGAATCTGAAAATGGCACTAACTTGAACAGATCCTTTTTATTGACACCTCTGAAAATCTGAAACTAGATGTAATTGCAATCTCTCTCCCTCAGTCTCAAGTCTGAAGATTCACAAACTGTGAAAAGCAGGCACAGAAACGTTCATGTCATTAAAAACACAAGACAAATCTAGAAGACCAGATGTGATGTTTTTAAAATTAGTATGCTTAAGTTGAAAATGAGAAAAAGCCAAGTTAGGCATCCAGGAAAACCTTTACTACTGGTGAGATTTGTGCTGGAGAAAGATCAAAGTTTTATATTTTTATTACCAGATTTTCAAGACATCAGAACACAAATGAAGTAAGATCTGCCCTTCCCGCCCCGCCGCGTAGAAGGTAAATTCAGTACCTAAGCCTTCCACACTGTAATGTCTATTTAGCTATAGCCACTTTATTATACTTAGAGTGCTTCAAATATATCAGAACAGCGTTGTGAGAAAAGAAGCATATCACCAAACCAAGAAGCAGCGTGGAGCGCAACATACAACACTGCCCCAAAGTTAGGTTGCACATGAACACACATTTAGTCTCCATCTCCATACACAGAAAATCAATGTTATTTACTGAAGTCCTCCTTACAGGCGGAGAATGTTAAGTCTGGATTTATCATAGTAGGTTATTTAAATTTGTAAGTTTTTCCTCTGCTACAGAACGTTCCCACAGTATGACAGAGGGAAGAAGCAGGATAAAATTAATGTTAAAACACACATGAGAGTTAAAACCCATATGCTTCAAAAGAAAAGGGGGAAAACTAGCTTTGTTTTATACTGCAGGAAGAGGGGACAGGAGCTTTTTGCCAGCCTTGCTAGCCTGTCTTCTACAGCAAGTAGGTGACTTAAAGAACCTGTAAGAACGTCCTTGATAAACCTTGTTCCCCTACCACTTTCACAGTTAGCATCATCACCACTAAGCCTTTTAAAAGGATACATTGTCAGAAGCAAAAAAAAAAAACCTGACAAAAGTTATAAGTACTTCCAAGCACCAAGCTTTTCAGAAATAAAAGGTTATTTTAAGTTCAAAATTAAATTAGTTGTTAACATAACACTACATCTATGTTCCAATGTACTCAGATGTACTGTTGCATTTTATCTTTCTCTAAGACAATGCCAAATTGGAAATAATGAGCTTTGGCGAAATCATAATTAATAATCAGATTAAGAATTGCTAACTAGTATTTTTAACTCTCCATGCTTTATGCTTAGCACACCTAATTAGTTTGGCAAGTTATACAAAATTGTTCTGTAAACACTGAAGTTTTTCATAACTCCAACCCTCCAACTCTTCACTATAAAGCTCCTGTGCTCTGTTGGAAAGGCAGCATTACCCACCAGCAAGTTCTGTGGCAGAAGGGGTTTTTGGAGCTTTATTAGAGAAATAGTTAGAGAACCAGCCAACAAACAATGAAAGAAAAACCTCACTTTAAATGCTATTCTCAGCAATTGATGAAAGAGATACCAGTGAGTGATTTTCGACTTCATCTAACCAACCAGCCCATAAGCTTCTGCTACTCCAGGAGCTCAAGAAAAACTGTACTTGCACCCCTTCAAATGGTAAGAGAAAAACAAGTGTAAAGTGGGGGAAAGGACTAGAGGAGAAGAGCAACAACACAAAAAAATGGTCAGGCATGCGTTTTGCAAAGCAACTGCCCATTAAATACTTGAAACATCAACTTCTATAACTACATCAAGATACTGATTCCTTTAGCTGAGATTAAGTAAGCTTGCTAAAATACCTACACACATACTTAACATCTTGAAGACTGTAGTTTTGCAAGCCTAAATTACAGCTTGTGTTAAATATTAAGCAGCTCATATAAGTTAAAATATATTGTTTGAGAGAATTACTGGTGACATTCAATCATGTAAGGTCAAGCTACTCAATTCAACTGCAACAAAAACTATACAGAAAAACTAGCTAAGACCTTACACATCAGCATCATATCACTATCATTTAAGAACCACAATCTTACTACATTAAAATGTTATTCCCCTTTAAAGAAATCTACTGTCTTGAATCCTCTCTCCACAGCCCAGTATTTCTTACTGTTAGTAATATGTTAAATAATCTTCACATACCAGTTATGGACCATCAGCTTCTGCACAGCCAGTAGTGCGTTATAACGAACTTGTTGGTCTTCATGATGCATGTGGTTCATTACCAGCTGTTTACCACCAAGTTGTTCAATCACTCTGAAAGAGAGGAGGGGAGCAGGTTTTTTGACATTACTTCAGCTTCGGGGTAGCTATCCTATCCAACCACTTCACATTCAAGGCATTAAGAGGTTAAGTTTAAGTCACATAATATTTATTTCATTAAACATATTTCTTTCCTAGCATATACATCTGACATGTTACAAATGAAGATCTCATACTACCAACTGAATTTTTAATTTTTTTTAATAAGCATTCACAACATCAGAAAGCGTTTGAACTGGACTGTTTGCTCTGTTTGCTACCCACTACCTACTTCCATAACCTTGAAACGAACAATCAAGGAAGGAGCCCTTTTCAGAGAGGCTTATTTACTTTACCCAGCTTGCTAAAGAACTCAATATTGGCTTGAGAGGGTTGGCAGGGTACAGCATTATCAATTATTATTTAGGAGGAGGTAGTGCCCTCCCCTCCATAAATTGATGATAAGCAAGTTACTCCATTTTTTGCAAGAATGAAGCCCCAATCCGGTGCAGCACTGCCTAATTGAAAAGAAAAAAAAAAAAAATATCACATCAACACCTATTAAACCAGCCACTTCGTACTCCTCATTGTGCTTTTTTGCCATTCAAACTGTACTAGAGCCCCGGCTATTCTTGCACAAGATGCAGAACTGGCTGCTAAATTACCACTTCCAGAAAACCGGTGTTTGAGCTGCATCTTTCACTACAAACTTCACCATAGTAGTGAGCCATAGCTTTTTAATAGCTATACCAAATCCCACATGAAATACTGATGAAACCTTGAATGGCATGAATATATCATTTCTTAAAAAAAACTGGAAGGCAATGCACTTTTTAAGAGCTGAAAAAAGTATCACCATCCAGATGACACTACATGCAGCATCTTGGTCTGTCATAACAAAGGAAGTTTGGAGAGAATTTGCAAGGAATATATGAACTGATTACTCACTAACTTGCATATGTTTTTTTGCATCAGTTCTCTCACAGGTCACTGAGTAGTTACACATCATATCCTGTGAAGCAGCTATTGTTCACATTATTCTTAACCTGATGCTATCCTGCCATTCTAAGCTTGCATTAGCTGCTTTTATTACTGTTCTTTTGATGGTCAAATTAGTGCATTACTGCTGCACAACACAGCATGTTTTTGTAAACTGCAGAACAGTATAAGGACATAGCGTAGACATGAAAAACAGAAATTCCCGTTTCATTTTATAACTCAGTCAAAACCATCCTGGAGACCACAAGGAATATTATTTCCCAACAGTATTAAAACATACAAGGATGTTTCATACAACAGGAATGCATTCAGAAAGTGCAATTGTTTTAAGCTGGAAAATCCTCACCAAGAATTACAGGACTGACTTAAACACTGAATTTTCAGGAATTGTAAGGATGTAAAAAAGGCATTAAACTCAAAAGCTTCCTTACGCTAGCAGCACTCAAGAAACGAAACGGAAAGTTAAAATCCTATAATCACAAATGGAAATAGAGTATTTCAGATGACAGTACGTCACTGAAATTATGGCTGAGAATATGAAGAGTCAAAGAACAGCATTACTGTTCTTGCATAACACTGCCTACCGGTACAAATTACTTGCAAGCCAGTTTTAGGCCAAAAAGTAAGCGATGGTGAGGAAGGTTCACAGTGAATCCCATTCCTTCAAGTTCCAAACCTGCTCAAAAGACTACTTGTTCTGTTTTCCCTCCCCTCAGCTTCTGCTTACCTTACAGCTGTAATAGAGCCCAGTGGGCCAGTTATGGTACACGCACATCTTCTGTAGGGACTATTCCCCATAATAACAATGCACTAAGCCAAAACAGTGGCAATTCAAAAAAAGTTCCTAGATGCTGACAAGCAGATTTTAAAATGACCCATTTCCGAGGGAGAAAAAGAAAACAGAACATGACAAATAAAAACAGTTTAGATCATTATAGCAGAAAATATTGTCATAAAATCCATACTACATATCTAAAAGCAGATCAAAGTGAAAAAGGGAATGCAATTAAGCTGTTTCTGAATTGTGAGCTAAAGAAGGGAATGGCTCTAGGTGTCAGTCTCTTGTACATGCAAAACAAAGCCCATGTTCATGGCATTCAGGTGATTGAAAGCGTTGATCTTATGTAGCAATAACCCTTGGGCCACATGTAAGTTGTACTGGAGACTGATGTTTAGCCTGCATTTATTTTCAGTGACAGGAAACACCAATGCCATACTTTATTTCTGCTGTTATATTGTCAGAAAATGCACGTTGGTGAGCTTGTTAGAAGCTCACAGTGCTATTGCCTTGAGAACTTGGTCCACAATGTGTAATTTTAAGGCAAGTTAAAATTGTTTAAGCTGACACCATTAGAGAACAGCCAAGCAAAAACGTAGTATTTAGTTTAACAAACATTTCCTTTTGTCATACAAAGGGAAAGGTTAGCCAGAACTGTAAATCCGCTGTACGCAGCAGGTAAACTCAAGAAGTTTTAGGTTCTAATTCGCTTCTGCAACCTTCAAAGGCTGAAGGACAATCCAGTTAAGAGTTGAGGATAAACACTTAAAGGAAACAAAAGTATTTAAGACATATGAATTCTATTATTTTTCTAAACCAACGAAGAGCATCCATTCTCAAAGTGAGTCATGCAATGAGAGTGTGAAATGCCAACCAGGCGTGGGAGCAGTAAACGACTATATATGAAAAAATATCACGGTAAGAAATGGGCTATTACGTGAGAACTGGCACACAGTCCTTAGGTATTTTAAGCATTTAGTCCTAAAATTGCTGAAGCCACACTTAGTAAGAATACACTAGATTACAAAGGAAATTCTTTAGAAGAAAGATTGAGGCATTTTAGTTTGTCCATAAGAACAGAAAGCTAAATAAGCCAAGTCCATAAGCAGAAAGCAGATAAAAGTATTAGAATTTGATAGAAGAATGTTGGTTAGAATAGTATCTAGGACACTTCTTATTTGCTGATGACCACTCCTTTTGAAGGCTGATGCACTTCTGAATAGGTTTAACAGCCTGGGAGTTGAGCAGAGCTGTGGTCCCACCAGCAGTACATTTTCCCAACTACAGACAGAAAGATACAGGTCCTGTTTATCCACTCAGATGGCTTCATAGCTTTGGTACAGCAACTGCGTGGCCATACTAGCCCAAGCATTATGCCACATTTGGGTAGATGGGTGCAAGCTGTTTAAAGATTACAGCAAATGCCTAATAAAATGGTTTCAGACAAAGGGCAGCTCAAAGCAGGAGCAACCAGTGTTAGTCCTTCAGCTTTGGCACTTGCAGGTAGCAGTATGAGTTTCACCTTACTGGAGGATATCTTGCCTCCCCTCAAAATACCAGTTGTCAAAAATCTCTTTTGGAAGACACAGGAACTAATTAGCAAACACACAGTACTGCTCAGTACAAGTAGTACACACTGAACACCTCTGACCTTTCTTAGCGGACCTAGAAAACAGTTAATTTGTTCCAATAATCTAAAAATATCTCCAGTTCGAGTTGCTTACATGACTACAAGGGCTGTGAGTTTTTCTAGCGTGAACAAATCTTTCTAGCATATATATGGCATGAAGTTTCAGTCTGTTGCTCATGACTCTACTACCATCAAGATAGCGTTCTGCACAAGAACTGCTCATGAAAGTCCCAACAAGCCTAGAAGACCATTCTACCTTCCCCATTAAACCCTCTGCAGAAACCAGAAACAGGCCACTTCTTTGCTACAAAAATTCACACATCCCTTTGGGTGACTGATGAGCATGATTCCTGCAGAAACGAATGGCCCCTTTCTGCTTCAGTGGTCTCTTCACCTTAGAGATGCAATTATTCAGCAAACATCTTTGCTCACAGGTTTTTAAAACAAAACAAAACAAGAAAATGTAGCAATGACTGTCTGTATATTTTGACAAGAGCTCAGGTTTGCAATAAATATCAACATTTTCATGGAAATGTGTATTTGTAAAAGAAAATATGCTAAAATAGAAGAGTGATAACTGAATCTGTACTAGCATCACTGAAATTGCAATATCAATTGTTTGTGAGAAAAATCTTGTCTCAGATGTGACCTCACCTTAGGTGACAAAATAGACTTAATCATTGTTGAAACAGTCTATCCCTGCTGTAAGTCCAATAGTCATAATACAGGGTAAAAATGATACGTGGATTAAATTCTCGGTAGCTCTTCTAATTTATTCTGGTGCATGTCTTCTGCTTTAGTCTAAACAACTTATTCAAGACTTCTTTAGACACCGGTTCCCTTCACTGTTAAGAGACACTGAAATATATTAAGTCAAAGATCTAGACTGTATTTTCTCATCTGATCTAGTTTGTGTTTTCTCACCTTCCCAGTGAATTAAACTTAAGCATAACCTGCAATCCCTATGTAGCATATTTTAATATAAATAAGCAAAAAAGCCACAGGCAAAGTAAATACTCTAGTCAGTCTCTTCAGTAACAACATATTGGCATTTTTCTTACCGTTTCCCACGGGGATAATGTCGTACATATTCTCCCACATCATGAGCAGCTACAGCCAGCACTTGTGGGTCATCAGAAACCTCCAGAAGTTTTGTCAGGATTCTAGGAAAGGATTTGAAACAATCAAGTCCCAGGTTTTGGTTTGGGGGTTGTAGGGTTTTTTTGTTTGGGGTTTTCTTCGATGTTATTTTAAGTTATCAGTGATTTAAAAAAACAACAAAGCCTGTTAACTGTAAAAATGCTTTACAAGTCACCCAAACAGCAAAGTTAGAACAGAACGTTTTCCAAACATGCAGTTGCACTTAAAACAATGGAAATCCTGCCCCAGTTAACGGAATTACTGAAAGCATTCACTAGAGTGAGTTTAGTGAGCCACATCTACAAATACCTATAATTGAGGTTTTCAAAGTATCTTCTTTTTTTATACAGTGATTTCAAGACCAACAGTTTTGAGATCAAGATAAGCTGTACTAACCAAATACATAAATATTTATAGACTGGGACAGCGGTGGGACACAAACACAAAGCCTACGCAAGGCCAATAAATGGTGCTACTTCTGTTACACAACAGACTCCAGTCGTGCTTGCATGCTGTTCCCAGCTCCTGCACTATGGCTTCAGAAAGCGATACAGCCAAATTGCTCATGACACAGCAAGGCAGGTATGACAAGCTCGCTGTCTATCAGCCTTTCCCCAACTCTATTCCTCCCCTCACCTTACAACAGTAGCCTTGCTCAATGCAGGCTAGGACAAAAAGGGAAGATTTTTTATGCAGAACACTGTTATACAGAGTCATTTAAAAATTAAAAGGCATCCTAGCAATTGAGAACAAAGCAGCAATTCTGTGCAACTGTGAATTTCTCTCGGTTCAAGTCCATCAACTTCATTTCAAAAACATCACTTGTTCAGTCAACTGATTTAAAAAGCAGTTCTGTTCTAGCTCAAAGACAGAGATGATGAAAGCTATACCCTGTAATTGACTCCAATTCCATATATTAGTTATTTTGTTAGCATGAATAGAAATACCAAATTGTAAGAATTAGAAAAGTTTCTCAACTCTTAATATTGTCTGCTTTTTTTAA
This sequence comes from Phaethon aethereus, assembly GCF_964289735.1. Lineage (NCBI taxonomy): Eukaryota > Metazoa > Chordata > Aves > Phaethontiformes > Phaethontidae > Phaethon > Phaethon aethereus. The sequence goes on along the minus strand of NC_138582.1, from coordinate 45,103,448 downwards.
TTCAGTTGTTCAATCAATTTTAGTGGAAAACAGCTACCAGTAACTCTGTTCTCTAGCCAGTAATGAGGAGAGGGAAATAATGACACAGATACGAAGGTTAGGCACTCATAGCAAGTTTAAAATGTTAAACATACAGGTCACTAGAAAATTAGATTCATTTATGCTTAGCAAGATGACAAATGTGTTCTAATCACAGAAAGTTAGTAACAAGTTGAAATAGGTAGGTTAAAAATTCTATTGGAATTAAAAAAATAATGTTCTGGTAAGATTAAATTACCACAGCCACTGCCTCCCCAAAGGCCAGAAAGTGAAAGATGAAACACTTTTCTTTTTAAAAAAACTCCGTATTTGGACAAGAAGTAGGAGCAGAAACTTGAACCACCATGCTAATCAGAAGACCCTGAAGATCCATAAAATATTGTTGTCCAGCATTACTTGGTTAAGAAGTCATTAATGGCAGAAGGCAGGGGAAAAAAGCGTATTTAACAGTAAGCTCAAGTATATTAGAGTTAGAAAACAAGTAAGCTGATAGATAAGGGAAAATAAAATTATGTGGCTTGAAGCAAAGAAAGGATTGTCTGTTAAATGCCTTACAACACAAAAGATAAGTTCTGAGGTGCCTCAGATCACATTGGAGGGGGAGTGGCTGTTTTTTTGTGGAGTTTGGTTGGTTGGGTTTAGGGTTGGTTGGTTGTTTTCTTAAAGGAACTATTGTAGATCACTGTCTTTGTGGCAGCACAAACACAACAAATTTACCTAACAGTCCTAGAACCAGGAGAGACGAGTACAGCAAGACATTGCAATTGCTACAGGAAATATTAAGCCTCAACATAAACCTCATGTTGCTGTTGGCAGCATCTAAAATTTTTAAGTCTATAATTCTACACATTTAGCAAAACGGCCTCAGGGAGGAACCTGTCAGGCTTATTTTGGTGATGTTTCAGGGCAGACTGATATGCACATAAAGCTCAGATTAGCTTGCTCTGAGATCAGCATGCCTTCTAACATCTCACATGTTCCACTTGACCTTCTGATTTCTGCTAGGTCTGTCACTTGTTAGCAAATACTGAACAGGAAGAACACCACTTATTATCAGTTAATGACAATGCAGTTAAACAACTAAGAGCTCTAGAAGCTATTTAAGACCTAGACATCTTTTGAGTACATACATTCAGAAGCCAGCAAATAAGTCCTTGACTCCAGAAGGAAAGATGAGCTCCAGCTTCACTTCATCTAATAATATACATACACCAAACACAGTCCCAAGGTAAAATAGACAGACTGCAACATAATGCAGCAAGTCAGATTTTCCATGGAACAGTACCACAACTTTCAACCCACAAGTATTCAAGAAAGGACTTCATTACTCAGATCAATGAAAACACACAACATAAAACTAAGACTAAGGTATGATAAAACATTTTAATTACATCAATTAGTATAGCTGTTTTTCAAGTGAAAGCACTAAGAGTCAATGGCACAAATTTGCATGCAAGTTAAGCTAGAGATACTCCCTCTATTATCATAAGCAATACATTTTGACCAGTCAAAGCAAATAAACAATTCTGCTTTTGAACAAAGTGAATGATACCTGAGTAAGGACCTCATTCAAAAAATAGCAAGATGTTCTCACTTGTTTTCTTTCCAGATGTTACTTTGTGTTGAAATGTAAAACCTCTATTAGGTACAGGTTCAGTTAAACACAGATTAAAGAATTATGTGATTCAAGACTTGAAAACTTACTTGAGTAGTTCATAATTCTTCTCATTTAGTCTTACAGCATTCTCCCGCCAAAATTTCTCAGACTTGTGTACAGGACTCCACTCTAGTCTTCCTGACTTGAGCTCAGAACTGTACTCATCGAAGGAGCTGCAACACAAAAAAACTAAATGAAATATTGGTTAAGCTTCTATGAACAGAGATTGAACTGCATGCCCAAGCCTGCCCCTAGCAAGACAAAGCTGGAGCACAACTTGCTATGACACTTTTGGAAGTCACCTCTCTGCAAAGCATGAGAACTGTTCCCTGCCTCAGAGTTCAACACTTCAAAAATAAGGAAAGGCATGAAACTCAAGAGAAGAATTTTATTTCAAACATACCCGTCCATCTACCCCAAAACACAACTCCTGAAAGGGGGGGGGGGAGGGGAGGGGCCGAGGGGGAGGAGGAGGAAAAACCCAAGTCACACAACCACAGCATTTGGGAATTTAATTGACTTTTTTGCCTGTTTTCTAGGTTTTAATTTCCTCAACCAAGGATCCCCAGTCCTTGCCTTTCATCCAGTTCAAACCTTTGACATGAACTCCAATGTGCAGTTCAATTTATGCACAAGAGCAAGAGCTAGGTAAACACTAGCAAAAACTTGAGTTAATCTGGAGAGTAAAACGTATTGTAATCAGGCAGTCTTCATCCTAGATTGCAGCTCCTATAAGAGCCCTCTGAAATCCTTCAACAATTTATCAGTTACGAAGATCACATACCCAAAAGTGAAGATTTATCTTCTATTCAGTCTGTAAATACTCACTTAGAAAATTTTATGTATAACCAGCAGCTCTGTAAGCTCTACCTTATCAACTAGCATTTACGTATCACAATTCTGTATATTATTTAGCCTTAAAAAAGAAAAAAGGTTTTACCAGTGTTAGTATAATTGCATTTTTTTAAAGGTTCACACTGCAAAGCATACCTAAGGTCTTGCACACTCTCACCAAGCTTGTCCAGTAGAAATTTGATATCTTCACTTATGTCTTCATCATCATATTTCTGCTGATCCAAATTCTCTAGCTGCTTTAAAACTTTACACTGAATCATGGCAAGAGCATATTCTTGGCGAGTTTCTCTCTCAGTAGATTTCTCTAATAAATTCTAGAGAAGTAAAAATTTATTTTGTTTGTTTTAAGAACAGACTATTTTGAAACATAGTGGTATTTTTAAGAAATTCATATTGGCACTTTTCAATTTAGTAGGTGACAGAACTGACCACTTCCCAAAATAATCTCTCCAAGGAAGTAAAGTATGAGTCTACCACACAATGGATGCTTTACACCTACATTTAGTAGCATAAGTTACCTAGCACTGACCTTACTACACAGGAGGAATATTCATATCTGTCAGCAGATTAAAAGAAACTTAAAAAAAAAAAAAAAAACCAACCACAACAAACCTACCTCTGTCTTGCAAGGTAGAAGTAATGCAACCATATGTGCTGAAAAACACAACCAGCACTGTATTCCAGTTTAGGTCACTTTGACCTTTTTCCTCCTAGATGATATGCTACCTTCAATATTAGAAAGTATTCATTCACCTGCTTTCATAATTTTCCATATCAAATCAGGCTGACTACAAAGACAAAAAAAAAAGGGCAGGCTTATAGCCCAAATCCCAGAGTCTCTGCCATAAACAACTACTTTTATCTGGGATTATCATTTTAGCTTTCTGTGCAGCAATAGCATAAAGCAGGAAAGAGTTAAAAAAGGACCACAAAAAAAACCCTGAAGTCATCTTTCCAACTCAAGAGTTACCACCTGCATTAGATCAGCTTCTTTTGAATTTGGGAATATTCCAACAAGACATTTTTATTCAAACAGAAGCTTGTTGGTGAAACTGGAATTACAAGCACAGAATCTAATAGTCAAGTTCCAATGTCATTTATTCATTACATTTCTACTCAATTTAATCAGCTTCAAATTATGTTGCTCAGAGCTAGCCACCTGCACTTTTTGATAAAGCTGAAAACATGAATTCCATATAAAAGACAAAGTTCTTAAACAGAAGATGTGTTCACATAAATAAACCTTAAGAGCTATCAGAAATAAGCAACGAAACCATACAGAAGGAATTTGACTGCATCATTCTCATTCATATTAAAGAGCCATTACACTTAAGGTTTCTAATATATCATATTAGTTAGTAAGGCAGAACACTACAAATAAATGTTACAACTTGCATATTGAATATAAGTCACATTACCACTTTTAACGGCCACATACAATTAGTTTTAATGTGCAAAAAAAACTCGTTTCTATTTCAGAAAGAGAACTGAGAAGTAACAGGTAATTTACAGCAAGTAATGCTAAATTACTTAGAGTTAAAAGTGCTAATGAGAGCAAAAGAACAAATAACAAATCTTATAAGACAAAATTCAACAAGTTCAAGGAGCAGGTAAATAAAGTTTCCAAAGAACTCCTAGTTAAGAGAATTATAGGCAGATGTGGAAGCTATTCCAAATATTATTACCTATTTCATATCATAGTGAGGCATTCAAGTTTTTTATAGTGAAATTGAAAGGATATGTTAGGAAAGTACAAACAAGAACACATGACTAAATAGAATGGATCAGTAAACTCTTCAGTGATTAAAAAAAAATTTTAAGGTACAAAATGAGTTACAGGTAGGAAACAGGCAAAAAACAACATATGAAAAATTAATAAGTAAAGAAAGTAATTGATTCAAAGTAGACAGAATTACCCAATAACTGTTGCTTTATAGAAAAAAATTACATTACATCTACATACTCCATGCAATTAACTTGCCAAAGAGGTGAAGCACGTCAAATAAGGAGAAATCAAATAGTAGACAAGACGTATGCAAGTTGTCAAGACTCATGGGGTACCTTCAGCAATACACAGGGCAGTAGGGATGATCTGGGGAATCATCAAGCCTAGTACTTTATGCAATTCACTTTTTTTTTTTTTTTTTTTTTTGCATAAACTCATACTGTGGCCTGTCACACAGGAAAACGGATATTTTGCCTCTGCTACCTATTTTAATTTTGCTTCAGAACTCACAACTCTGATGTCTAATTTCTAATCTATTATTTCCTGGCTGCAACTTTATAACCTCATTTTCATGCCAACACTAGTCTTTAATGTTGGAGAAAGAAAATAGCTAAGTTAATTTCCCCGAAGCCTGTAATAGAACCATCTTTTTCTTTCTTAGCCTTTATTTATCAAAAGAACTTCTCTTTGGTTTTGCCTCCTTTTTCAAATCACACTAAACCTAAGAACTAGTAATTATTTCTCCTACTTTTTATGACCTCAGAATTGGAAGAAGTTGAATATAAATTTTTGAGCCCCTCAACTTTTTTTTTTTTCCAAGCTGTCTTGCTGTACATCCCTGCTTGAGCCTAAAGACTACCAGAACACCTACAAAGGTCTACATAGTAAGAATAGGCCCTACTGAATACCTCATGCCACGGACCTCCTTCAACAGGATAAATAGCATATTCTTACGATCTACCTTACCCAGAAATTTTATCCAAAAGCTTCTGCTGCTCTGAAGAGAGACCATTTAAGTCACAGAGTAAGCATCTTTACACAGCTCGTTATTGCTGATCAGTAAGTCAGTAAGCAGCAATTCTCCTCTCTCCATCGTAATTTACTTGCAAGACCTAGTAGTGGAACACAATCACTACCCAGGAAAATAAGTAGTTTCCAAGATCTATCCTAGTCAGGATACAAATACTGTTTTGAAACAGGATTACAAATTGTTATAGCCCTCTTGTATTACATACAGAAGAATTGACAAGCATGCATGTAAAACTGTGTGCACATGCACAGTTAGCATCTGTGAACACAAATTGGTACTCTCACAATGAAAACAGCAAGTCCTGGTGCTTAGTTATTCCAAATTATCTTAAATAGAACCAGTGATTTTCAGGTAACAGGGACACCATAAGTCAACTAATAACTCTTCTACAGATATCCTCATTCATCTTGACAGAGCCACCAAGAAAAGATTTTTTGGACTAGTAGATAAAAACAATTTCCAAGTGTCGTGGTTTAGCCCCAGCCGGCAACTAAGCACCACGCAGCCGCTCGCTCACTCTCCCTCCCACAGCGGGACGGGGGAGAGAATTAGGAAAAACCTCGTGGGTTGAGATAAACACGGTTTAATAGGACAGAAAGAAAGAAGGGAACAATAATGATAATACCAACAAAGGAATGTATAAGAACAAGTGAGGCCCAATACAGAAATTGCTCACCACCCCGTGATCGACAGCCCGTCCCCGAGCAGCGATTTCCGCCCCCCCGGCCAACTCCAGTTTATGTACTGGGCATGACGTCGGATGGTAGGGAATATCTCTTTGGCCAGTCTGGGTCAGCTGTCCCGGCTGTGTCCCCTCCCAGCTCCCCGTGCACCCCCAGCCTGCTCGCTGGCAGGCCAGCACAAGAAGCTGGACTGTCCTTGACGGCTCAGCAACAACCCAAAACATCAGCACATTATCAACAGTTTCTCATCCCAAATCCAAAACACAGTCTCACACTGGCTTCTGTGAGGAAAACCAGCTCTATCCTGGCTGAAACCAGGACAGTATCCACCCCTTATTCCATACCATTTACGTCATGCCCAGGTCCTATACTTTTCAGTACATTCCAATTATTCATTATTACTCTTCCTGTCCTTTAATATATACACACAGATATCACTCTCTTAGTCCATGGGCCATCACTTAAAATGTCTATGGAGTTCAGTCAGTCCATGACTCTGGGCTTCATCCATCATAGCAGTCTCTCAGGGCAGGGGAGATGGTATGTGGTGTTGGATTGTCATCTGGCACGGTCCATGTCCATGATCTGCAGGTCGAAGATGTCGATCTCGAGGGATTTGTTGGGCGCAAGCTGCTGAAGCCAGTTCTGGTTTCATCACTGCTGCACGTTGCTTGGTTTCAGTGAAGCTCATTCTTCATCAGTCTGGGTGATTCTTACTATAATACCATTGATATGGTAGATAGCAGCCATAGTAGTAATGTCATTCTGAACAATTAACATAATACAATTCAAATCATTGACTGTTTTCACCCAAAATCAAGTCTCCTTGAGGTACACATCGGACTTCCCCATCCTTCCGCATTACCCACCAAGTGCACCCAGGTCCCTGGGCAAAGGCAATCCCACGAATGGGTTTGCCTTTTCCTAATGCAGGAGTAACCCAGACTGTCTTCCCCAGCATGTTTCTCACATGCACCACAGGGACTTTATCCCCTTCTACAGTACGTAGAAGTTTTGATTGGGCAGGGCCGGCTCTATTAGTAGATCCCCTAGTGTTGACTAACCAGGTGGCTTTGGCTAAATGTTTATCCCAATTTTTGAATGTCCCATCACCCATTGCTCTCAGTGTAGTCTTTAACAGTCCGTTGTATCGTTCAATTTTTCCGGAAGCTGGTGCATGATAGGGGATATGATACACCCACTCAATGCCGTGCTCTTTGGCCCAGGTGTCTATGAGGTTGTTTCGGAAATGAGTCCCATTGTCTGACTCAATTCTTTCGGGGGTACCATGTCGCCATAAGACTTGCTTTTCAAGGCCCAGGATAGTGTTCCGGGCGGTGGCATGGGGCACAGGGTATGTTTCCAGCCATCCGGTGGTTGCTTCCACCATGGTAAGCACATAGCGCTTGCCTTGGCGAGTTTGTGGAAGTGTGATATAGTCAATCTGCCAGGCCTCCCCATATTTATATTTCAACCATCGTCCTTCATACCAGAGAGGCTTTAACCGCTTGGCTTGTTTGATCGCAGCACACGTTTCACATTCATGGATAACCTGTGCAATAGCATCCATGGTCAGGTCCACCCCTCGATCCCGAGCCCATCTATATGTTGCATCTCTTCCCTGATGGCCTGAGGTGTCATGGGCCCACCGAGCTATAAATAATTCACCCTTATGTTGCCAGTCCAGATCCACCTGAGCCACTTCAATCTTAGCAGCCTGATCCACCTGATGGTTGTTTTGATGTTCTTCGGTGGCCCGACTCTTGGGTACGTGAGCATCTACGTGACGTACTTTTATGACGAGATTCTCTAGTCGGGCAGCAATATCTTGCCACAATTCAGCAGCCCAGATGGGCTTGCCTCTGCATTGCCAGTTGCTCTGCTTCCATTGCTGCAGCCACCCCCATAGAGCATTTGCCACCATCCATGAGTCAGTATAAAGATAGAGTACTGGCCATTTTTCTCGTTCAGCAATATCTAAAGCCAGCTGGATGGCTTTCACCTCCGCAAACTGACTTGATTCACCTTGTCCTTCAGCCACTTCTGCGACTCGTCGTATAGGGCTCCATACAGCAGCTTTCCACCTTCGATGTTTGCCTACAATACGACAGGACCCATCAGTAAACAGGGCATATTGCCTTTCGTTCTCTGGCAGTTCATTATATGGTGGAGCCTCTTCAGCACGCGCCACCTCCTCTTCCGGTGATATTCCAAAATCTTTGCCTTCTGGCCAGTCCATGATCACTTCCAAGATTCCTGGGCGATTAAGATTTCCTATTCGAGCCCGCTGTGTAATAAGCGCGACCCACTTACTCCACGTAGCATCAGTCGCATGATGCGTAGAGGGGACCCTCCCTTTGAACATCCAGCCCAGCACCGGCAGTCGGGGTGCCAGGAGGAGCTGTGCTTCAGTACCAAGCACTTCTGAGGCAGCTCGAACTCCTTCATATGCCGCCAATATCTCCTTTTCAGTTGGAGTATAGCGGGACTCAGATCCCCTATATCCTCGACTCCAAAACCCTAGAGGTCGACCTCGAGTCTCTCCTGGTGCCTCTAGGGTCGAGGTAGGTTTTCCATCCCACCTCCTCATGTCCTCTCCGTAGTCACGCAATTGAAACCACAGGGTGGCTCGGGGTGTGTATCCTCTATATCTTCTCTCTTGAACAGAAGAGCGCTTACTCCTAATGGCTGAGACACTGGTCCGTGTGGGTGGAGGGTAGGGCATATCCTCTTTGAATTGCCGGAACTCTCGGGACAGTTTCTCTATAGCAGAGACGCAGGCCCGTAGGGAGGAAGAGAGACTTTCTTCGTATTGCCGGAGTTGGCCAGCCAATTCATCCACCGTTGGTCTCTCTCCGTCCTTCCAGGCCATTACTGCTAATGAGTTGGCATATGATGATGGTGCACTCCGTACAAACTTCCGCCACATAGGTTGCGTGCAATTGACTTCATCTGGATCTTTGGATGATTGTCCATTGTCCAAGTCACCATAAATCACTTCCAGCACCGCTAGCTCCCTCAGGTACTGGATACCTTTCTCCATGGTGGTCCACTTGCCTGGGTGACATAGAACATCTTCCTTGAAGGGATACCTTTCCTTCACACCCGACAGGAGTCGTCTCCAGAGGCTGAGGACTTCGGAGGCCATCGCCCGCCCTTTCGGAACGGCGCTCGCCTATCGCTTAGGACCGACTGACCCATGTTCAACTGCTGTTCACATGGAACCCTGCTCCACGTTCCAACATGCCAGAGGCTGTTCACCTTGGAGACCTGCTGCGGATATGGGTACGGCCCGGCGCGAGACTTACACCCTCTCCCCCGGATTTTCACGGGCCAGCGAGAGCTCACCGGACGCCGCCGGAACCGCGACGCTTTCCAAGGCGCGGGCCCCTCTCTCGGGGCGAACCCATTCCAGGGCCCTTCACAAAGAAAAGAGAACTCTCCCCGGGGCTCCCGCCGGCTTCTCCGGGATCGGTTGCGTCACGTTGGGCGCCAAAAAGGACTGTCGTGGTTTAGCCCCAGCCGGCAACTAAGCACCACGCAGCCGCTCGCTCACTCTCCCTCCCACAGCGGGACGGGGGAGAGAATTAGGAAAAACCTCGTGGGTTGAGATAAACACGGTTTAATAGGACAGAAAGAAAGAAGGGAACAATAATGATAATACCAACAAAGGAATGTATAAGAACAAGTGAGGCCCAATACAGAAATTGCTCACCACCCCGTGATCGACAGCCCGTCCCCGAGCAGCGATTTCCGCCCCCCCGGCCAACTCCAGTTTATGTACTGGGCATGACGTCGTATGGTAGGGAATATCTCTTTGGCCAGTCTGGGTCAGCTGTGCCGGCTGTGTCCCCTCCCAGTTCCCCGTGCACCCCCAGCCTGCTCGCTGGCAGGCCAGCACAAGAAGCTGGACTGTCCTTGACGGCTCAGCAACAACCCAAAACATCAGCACATTATCAACAGTTTCTCATCCCAAATCCAAAACACAGTCTCACACTGGCTTCTGTGAGGAAAACCAGCTCTATCCTGGCTGAAACCAGGACACCAAGGCAGTCAGTTGGACAAGCAGATGCATGTTTAAAATAATATTTTTTATGAAAGCTGTGTAAAGACAAAATTATCAGGTATTAGTAACTATAGTGTTTTACACTAATACCAGTAGAAAAAAAAAAAAATATCTTGAACTAAAGAAGGGAAATCACTAGTGCCTGTGTTAACACAGGGCTTTTTAGTCAACCTTATCTTATGACCACGCTGGATTGCAGACGTTTGTTATCCATAACAGCATGCCTATTACCTGTAGCAATACTCAGAAGAAAAAAAAAAAGAATTAAGCTTTCAATCCAGCTTACTGATATGGTCTAGCAGAAACAGCTGTGCATCAGCAGCATCTGAGACCTACTCATTCTACTCATTTAAGAGTGAAGCACAGTGCAATTGCAGTCAGGAGACACTTACCCGAAATGCTGCAAGGATGATTCTAGTCACCTTCTCTTTGACAGACTCCTGCAGAATATCTGACAGCACCGGAACAATATTATACCGACGGAGATATTCACACATTTGAGGGCTAAATGCCAGCAGCCACACACAGAAAATCATCTGATACTGGAGCTGAAAGCCGCATTTGTTGCTCAAGACCCCCATGATACTGAAAAATTAACACAGTATAGATTTGATTTTTAAATAATGACTGCATAGATTGCATTGCTCCACCCTGAACCATTTACAGAAATTATTAACAAGAACTTATTGGAGAGAGCTGCTGAAGATGAGTATACAACACACGCTTCACATTATCCTGCATCAGTATTTATCGTTACACAAGCAGCTTGTTCGGAAAGCCATCTTTTAAAGAAACAGTGATTTCCTCCTTAGCCTCACAGCCAGAAAGAAGCTTTGCCCATGTGAACTGATGTACTGTATCCATCTTCAGGTTCACTGAGATTCTTTTTCTACTGGCATGTTTAGAGCATTATTTGTCACTCTAGGAGAAACAGAGAAGGACATAGCTACTCCTTCAGAGTTAAGAAAAAGAGTAAACAGACAGAAAAAAAAAATCTACACAAATTTAACTTATTTCCTTAATTGTATCTCTGCACAGGAGTGTCCAAAATCAGCTGAAGTAGCCATTATTTAACAAGTTCTCAGAAAACAGCTTATAGATATAACATCACAGATATACAAAGCACTGCTTAAGAAGAAATTCTATCACAAGATCTCCAAGAAGAAATCATGCAGAGGCTTTGTTAGGCTCAAGGTTTGAAAATTTAATAAGGAATTTACAAGTCCATTCCAAAAAAGCTAACCCAATCTAAAAAAAAAAAAAAAAAACAAAAAACAAAAATCAACCAACTTATTTTCAAGACCATTGCTATGAAAATTAAGATAAATTCAAACTTTGTGGATAATGTTTATTATTATTATTAATGCAGGGTTATCCTAATGCCTTAATAGTTTATTAAACAGCTTCCTTGGTGAAAAGGTTTGTTTCAAGTAGTGTCATCTTGACACACATGAATACCTTTTGAACTTTCATTTCACTGGCACTTTGACTTTTCTCCATTTCTGAGTATAGGGGTATTTTTTCTTAAAGTTCAAATTGTATAGTCACCATCCCCAATAGAGGCATGCATGGCAGAAAAGTTATTTGTAGACAGGCATTTTTAAATAAGGTAAGTGACCACATCCTAGCCTCATGCAGAGCTATTTATGAAGAGAATCTAGATAAAAGAATGACCCACTTGAAGCCATATGTGGAAACAAAAAATTAAGTTTCGCTCTAGAACATGTTACCCTCTTCACTAATATTTTCAGACTGAACAACTCCAAACTGAAGGACAAAGAAGATTAGCAGAAACTCATTTTGTTAGTCCTTGTTCTATTAAATAAAAAAGAGCATCTTCCACTAGAGATAAATGGCTATATTCCCCTTCAGATATTTATTTAAGCTGTTCTTCATGAAGAGTAAAGTGTCGTTAAAGCCTCAACATTGGTACCTATATCTGCAAGTTTAATTTGTCTATTTGACTGTATTAATGTTTGAAAACAAATAGGTTTTGTACTCAAACAGGGCAGCTGTCTTTTGCAAGAGAGTTCTACTCCAAAAGAGGTCGCTGGGGAACATGCTATTGTAAGTGCAAATATATCTGTATAAATTGAAATAAACGCTCACCAATTTACTCCATCTGCTTCTACCCATGCAAAGCGATATTCATTGACCCTGAGCATCAGCTGCAGACATCCAGCAACACATTGTACATACTGGGAACTCTAGGTGAAAAGAACACATCACTTCTTACAAGAAGAGTTAGGTAGTAAGTGCTGAAGTTCAGTTTTCCAAACTAGGCTTTACCGGCACACTTCAACACACACATTTCTTCAGCAACACTTCTGAGTTAAACAGGGTCACCCTTACAATGCTTTACATCCCCCTGTTTAAATCTCACTTTAAAAAAAGAAAAAAATCTCACAAGGTAGGAAGCAAAATATAAACAAAGAGTTTTGAACAGGAAAGAAACATCCAAATGTTACCATTTTACATTACCACAATGGATTTTTATAACCCATTTGAACATGTCTTATTTCAGCATCTATGAATGAAGGCTGTCCTCTGTTTGATTATACTGCCAGAGCCTTTTCACCCACAGGGTCAATTGTTATTCCATTGAGCAAACTTTGGGAAATAAATCAGCAACCTGGTTACCAGGCTTGAAGAAGTTTGCTAGAGGTCATTATAGAAAAAGGAATCTTGAGTTCAAGTTCTTCCCACTCCCATTCTCCAACTAAAAACAGCAGTGGTGTCATGAGAATTGTATGTTTTCCTATGCATGTGCCACACAGTAACTACTGTGCTTATCATAATGAGATGTATATTTACACAAAATATACCATTAGAAAACTAAGTATGCAAAATCATCCTCAAAGCTTAGGTTTACATTTTTTTTTCTCTTCATTAAAAGCTTAGCACAGTATACCGTGCTAAGAAAATAACAGTAAGAATATAACAGTAAGAATAAGACTTTCACATCAGGAAAGCACTGAGAGATGCACCACCGAATTCTATTTTCATTCAGACTCCTATATGAACAGTCACAAAGAATCATTAAACAGCTTTTCATCTCTAAAATCATGTATTTTCTGTGCAGTAACACATAAGATGGCCTAGGCTCCAGTTCAAAAATGGGTTTTGGTCAACACATTGTCCTTCCCAGTACAGCAACAGAAAGATCCCACGGTACAACAGAAGTTGCTTTTTTCCCCCCTCTCTTCATGTTCAGCTTCTGGCATTATCTTCACTAATACTCAGATATGCTGCTGACAAAATGTTGGGGTTGTTTTTCCTATAAGCCTTGGTTTTTTACTAAATGTCTTCAAAGTTTTACGGTAGATCACTTGCATAATACAAGGTCAAACCTTTCAAATATTTAAAAAAAAAATTAGGCAATCCCATTTGAAGAGAAAAGAGACAATAAACAGAATTTAAAATAAAGATTAATTAATTTCTGTGTGTCTCATCAGAGATTAAGACCTTTATGTAAAAACTGAGTCCGAACATCTAGGCCCAAATCATCATACAGAACATTCATTTCCCTGCGTAGGTATTCACTCTCACACATCATGCAAATAAAACAGCTATAAACACACAGGCAGTCCTCCCGCTCCAAATAATGTATTAATTTACAACCTGTGTGCTCCAAATAATGTATTAATTTACAACCTGTGTATTACTGAACTTGCAATTTTCTTTTTAAAGAGTCTGTCATAAAAGCATTCTCTTCCAACACTGTTATAACTGAAATTTCACAATAGATCCCACATTTCCTGTATAAAATGTTACAGCTGCATCTCTAATTTACTCTGAAATAAATTAGTCAGGATCTGCTTGGAAATCCTGCACAAGCTAGATCTGAAATCAGAACACTAACGAAGTCAAGACAATACTTACCCAACTTAATCATCCTAGAACATACTTGCCCTATCAGTTCTGGTGTTTTGGGACTCTGCAGTGGTACGGTACATCCATGCAGTGATAACAGTACAATCAACACAGATTTCTAAGCAGGTTAGAAGAGCTCACAGCTCCACAATGAGTGGTGTTGCATGCTGCAGAACTATTTACTCTTTTAAGGCTGTATGACCGAAGGCTGTCAGCCTAACAAAAACTAACAGTATGGTACACAGAACCATACATGAAATACCGAAATACTCAACTTCTATGCTCAAGCCATAATTTTACTCCTTATCTATGGCTATGCATAACAGTCTTTTATCTTTTCTATTTTAAACCCCAGTCTGGTGGTAATTTAAGAGGCTTTTCTCTACAGGAAGCTAGTGCTTTAAAGCTATGACTACATTTAGAAGAAAATCAAATTCCAGGTTCATATATATGTCTTCTGAAAACCGTGAACACTTTCAGGTTGCAAAAGGAACAAAAGACCAAACTGAATACTAGTCCATATTCAAAAGCTATGATAAACCACCCCGTTGTGCCACAACAAAACAGAAAATCCAGTTATGATGATCACTTGCGTTTGCTATACTGCCGCAGTTCGTCTCCAAGCTCAACAGCCATTATAGCTACATAAAATTCAGTATAGATAAATACTGATATGAAAAGGACAATCCATTTCCCCCAAATTCAAGCTATTCAAATATGAAAAGCTTACAGCTTTGAAAGCACTCTTGTAATTTCACGTTACAGAGGTTGAGGGGCAATTAGCTTTAATATTTGACGTGCCCTAAGTTCTGCACATCAGAAGAGCCAAAAGCTTCTTAGTCTCAGGTTTCTTCTACAAGTCCAATAGTTCAATGCTAAACAGAAGTATTGTTCAAATATTAAATTAATCGCATATAATTTTTTCAAGTTTTAACAAAGAGAATGCTAGATACATCTACAGTTTTAACAACCCAAACCAACTGGTAAAATACATACTTCCACTGCCAGCATTTTCTGTGAAATCAGTGTTTCAAAAATACTTTTGTTTCTTGGCGCCATCACCTGGCACTCTGTTGTCATACAGTTCTGAGTCCAACTACTTTCTGTTACTGACACCAGAACAGCTCTACACCTTAATCAGAGGAGTGGATAGCACCTGCCCAAAACAGCAAATTGACAGAGTTCAAAGACATACTCACATCACTTGTGGAGACTGCTCCTGCTTCCACAGAACCCCCTGTACCACGTAGTTTCTGGCAAAAAAATAAAATCTTAAAATCAGAGCTGTCCTTCACCCTTACAGAACAGTTTTTCCCAGGTTTCTTTCAATTCTCCCATCTATCTAGTCATATAAAGAAAAGATTAAGAATGTATTAGATACTTTTCATGCTTAATATACTATGATAATATATTGTATTTATTTCCCACACACACACACCCCATCATGTCTAGAAGAATATGCGTGGAGCTGATCCTGATATATCAAGATTTATTTATTTAAGTGTGGATTTACTCAAGACTTTTATCCATCTTCATCTTAGAATTTGAAAACTGTTCTCTTGAATCTTTCTGAAGGAAATTCAAACTTTAAGATTCTTCTTCCAGGGAAAAAAATTAAAACTCTTTTTTAATAAACCCAGTTTGGAAAACTATGAAAAATACACTGTTACTAAATCTACTGAATGCTTCTCTGCTCTCCAGAATCCACTTCTACTACAACATTACCTTAGCGAATGACAAATCACTGGGTTTTGATAAGGATTGAAGGGAAAATCTCCAAAGATTAATACAAAGGAGAACGATTCATCTTTGAAGGACAAGCCAGCAGTAAGCAGTCTGTAGTGAGCTAATGCCATAAAAATACTGTCCAAGTAAGTCAGGATTTATTTTGTTTCAAGAGGCAAGACTAAAATTAAAAGCTTTGTACTGCAGTAAACTGGAAAAAGGACTTTTTTTCCACAAAAAAACCTCATCACATGTTTTCTCAGCATCCAGAAGAAAAATCACAATATTAACCAACAAAAAAGGCAAAAACCCTTTATTTTTTACTTTTAATTTACATTTCAATATTTTATCATTTCTACTCTAGTCCTTAAGTTAAAAACTATGTGTTTTAATTAAGGATATTTAGGTTTAAAAATGACAAAGTAAAATTTCATTTTAAAAAAAGAAAACCAAAAATATACCTCGTTTGCACATCTATATATTCATATTTTTTAAAAAATTTTCCAAAGTCACATTAATGTTGAAACAGAAGTAGCTTTTTACCTGTGAACTGAGCTGAGTTTTAATCCAGTTGAAATAGTAATTCAAGTCACTGCCTTCCATAAGTTCCCTCCCCCACGCAGCCAGTTTGGCAATAATTCTTGCTGCCTGAAAAAGAATGCAATAAACAGATTTTTCAAACACAGCACTTTCAGGATTCAGTGAGGAGCTTTTTTTTTTTTTTTTTTTTTTTTTTTTTTTTTTTTGATTCAGTAAGATTCTGTGAATCCTTACAGAAGCTCTGGAAACCAAGATTAGGTGAAAGATGTCCCCTCACAGAAATCTACCTGTTTTCTATGTAGGAGACTCTTCATGCCTAGTAATTTTGCTTCTTCACCTTTCTTCTGCTTCTACTTCCTAGCAACTGGTGTATTTTCACACTGTTATCAGATACCTGTAGCTGATAAAGTTCACAAGGCACCAACAAAGAACTCAGAAGAGGGTGGAAAGGAGCTATCAATGGGCTAGTGCTGTAGGACACCATTACAATCAGAAATCCATCAACAGCAAGTCACTTAATGGCCTAAAAAATATATGAGCAGGGCTACTTGAGGCAGCTACAGCATATGCCAACACAAATGACTGCAAAGTATTAAAGTTTTTTGTACTTAAACTGAAGCAAGTCATCTTCAAGAAAGAAGATGTTTCAAGCCCAGGAAAAGAAGAGCAGAAAACCAAAAGGGAAGGTAGAATTTAAGAATGAAGTTGAGGAGTAAAAATGTAGTCAGGTTAAGAATTTTCATGATGCCTGTGGCACAAGTATACATATAACAAGAGTATATTTCTATGACAGCCCTTCCAAATTATGTTTGAAGCAACTCTACATTGCAGCCTGCAACTTATTTGCAGAAACATTTGAGACAGCTTACATATAAAGAGCGAGTCTAACCAAGAAACTACTGAAGTAAGGGTTTGTCTGCCTGCGTATAGCTCCATGGTGCAGTGAGGACATCATTCCAGGCACCTTTCCACTTACACTGCATTCAGACATGCAGCACCACCACCACTACTGATTTCTAAAGGGATTATGAGTGAGAGTCTGGAACAACAATCTCTACACTGAAGTGTGCCAAATCCACTTCACATGGATGCAGCCAAGTAACCCTGTAAAAACCCTTCAGCTTTAAAACATAAGATATTAGATTTCTAGCTTACCATGCTCCTGAGTTAAAACTGCTGCCTGGCCCCTGAATGAGAGACCTTTCATGCCCAGCAGAATTTGAGCCTGGACATAGGGGACAGACTCAAATTTTTGTCTGTCTATGGAGATGCAATGATGTGGCATCAAGTCTTCCAATGTGCATAGTAAAGAGGGGGGAAAAAAACCCAAGAAAACAAAGAACAAAACCACAACCCAAAAAACCCCAACAAAAACACCACAAACCTAAAACTTTGTTTTGAGAACATCCATGTGCTTTAAAAAAAAATATCTGCACAAAGAGTACTAAAAGGCATAGTAAGGGAGAAAGCAGTGTTTTAAAGTGGATTCACATCACATGAGGTTCTCTGACTTGTAAAGTGATTTGTGTATTTTTGCAGTATATAAAGAAAACCATATTGGAATAACACAGAGAAATACTAGACATAGTAATTTCTATACTATACATTTGAAAGCCACCATTCCAGGGTGATTAATTAGTTTGCATTTCAAGGGTCTAATAGTTACACTTTTCCTGCATATTTGAGAAGTCAATATTGTCTGAGTTACCTCAAACTGCAGTTTTGCAAGATGGGTCTTCAGCAGCAATACCACCAAAAATCAGAAACAAACAAAAAACCAAAATCAAAAAGAAACAGAACATAAAAACTAGCCACGATCAAAACCCCCAAAAGCCTCCTCCTTCAGCTGCACCAAGTAACCCAATTACATAGCCATGCAGTGAATCAGTCAAATGGGGAAGGAAAAAAAAAAAAAAAACATCAAGCCTGACATTTGCCTTGAAAACAGGCCAGCTCACTGTTCAAGTGGCAGCACAGCCCCAACATAGCTGCACTGGCCACACCTAAGGGCAAACAGCATGACTTGCCTGGAACTCCTTGTGCCAGTACTACCACCATAAGCATAATGCAGGCCAGTTATGTGGTTTTATAGCTTGAGCCACTGATTTGATTCTACCATACCATGCCAGCATAAACATATGCAGTGAAGAACAGTTCATAGCCATGCAGGCTCTTCAAGTCATAATACAACTTTTATTAGTGAAAACTATGGTCTCCATTAGGAATTTACAGTAATACCACCATATTTTTCCTCCACAAGAAAGAAAACTGCTGAGATGAAATGGCCAGTTCTTACCACAGATAACAGAAGAATATTAATTCCAGAAAAGTTACTCCATATACACCAGCAGCACCCAATGGCTCAAAGCACAGGAGATATCATACAACGTACATGGTTGTACTGGGCTTGGCTGGCATGGACTTAATTTTCTTCATAGCAGTCCATATGATGTTGTGGTTTAGACTGGTGACCAAAAGAGTGTTGATACCATACCAATGTTTCAGCTGTTGCTAAGCAGTGCTTGCAGAACACCATCTCTGTTTCTCACTCTACACTCCCAGTGAGCAGGCTGGGTGAGGGGACCAAGAGGCTGGGAGGGGACACAGCCTGGACAGTTGACCAGAGATATACCAGCTGGGCATCAGTCTGCTGGTGTTGTGTGACTGCTTTTACATCACTTCCTTTTATTGGATTTGTTTTGCGTTCCACTCCTCCTCCCTTTTTTCCCCTTCACTTATTAAACTGTCTTTATCTTGACCCATGAGTTTCCTCTCCTGATTCTCTCCCTAATCCTGCTGTGGGGGACTGCGCAAGCAAGTAGGTGGGAGCTTTCCTGTCAGACAGGGTCAACCCACCAGATCAGCAGACATTAGTTCTTCCCCAGTATGCTTACAAACCATTTTAAGTGGATTTCAAGTGGTATTATAAGAGAGAATAAGGTTCATCAAGGTAAAGATATTTCCCTTTCACAGGATGAGAACTTAAATTCTAATATTTGTAAGGCATGAGGAACATTGACTGGCTGTTGTTACAAAAGTTATTTTTCTCGCTATGTCTTACTGTGCTTAATTAATTCTACAATCCATGCTCTTCTGAGCCTTTAAAACCTGCTCTAATCTCCCAGAAAAAACAATGTCAATAAACAATGTAAGTTTCCTTTCTAAAATGTGGTCAGGTAAAGCTTGTATTAAGAATGACTCATCTAGACTGTAAGAGGAAAACTTTCCAGTCCAGGCAGTAGTTTAGCTTCAAACCCCAAAATCTCCTGAAGAAAAATAAACCCAGCATTTTCCTCTACCATCTTCAGAGACAGGTTCATTTAAAACTTACCATATGCACAGTGAAAAGATCTTGTCGATTTAACATCGGCAGAAAATAGGACCATGCAGTGTTTTTACCACGTTTTGCATAATCAAAGAAGATACAAACACGCTGATGATCTTCCTGTAAAAATTGGGAGAGGGGAAAAGATGAGAGACTTGCAAAAGCATTCAACATAAAGCAGTTACTTGCTCCTCATTGTGTTGGCATACATTATCAGAGTACATCCTGGCTTGTAACAGCCCATGTAAATTTTTCATTTTGACAGTTACTTGTGGATACAGTTCATTTCAGCACTCCAACATTAAAGTTAGTTTTGGGTCGGGGGAAAACAAGCTTTGAAACCCTAGTTATATCTCAGTACACCAACACCTGCTTGAGTAAAAATGGATGTATCCTTTTGATCAAGCAAGCAGAATGAGAGAAATGAGAGACTAGCTCAATACTGTCATTTTCCAGAGGAACACTACTCTTCATCCAATCAGTTATGCTTGAATAAAGTCCATACAAAGTTTCCCACGTATTGCTACTTCCACACAAAAGCCTGTTGTTCAACTTGTCTGCGTGTTCTACAAGTGAAACTTTGGAGACGTAAGCTAGTCCTGCCTCTCCATTCCTCTCAATGGGTAGCAAGCTCTTCCCTCCCAGATAAGGCTGCAACTGGTTCAGCTGTTATCTCAGGCAACCTGCATAGCTAGGAGAGGACATAGTCACTGGAAATCTGCTCCCCAGGGCTTCTAGACTGAGCCACAAGAGACCCCAAGTACCTGAACCTGGGGACTGTGCACAGTTTCTTCAAGCATTTCACCTAGTAACTGCTGTGATAAGCGGCTATTAAGGTTCTCCTTAAAGCAGACCAGAGAAAAGTGTGCAAACCTGAAGAAAGAGGAGCTCTGCTATTTCCTAATAGCTTAGAATATAGGCAGTCTTCCAGAAAATCAAATACGTGGATTCTTGCTTTTTCCCAGCATTTCCGCATACTTTCTAGCCTGGTGGATAGTAAGTTTTCATTCTAAAAAGATGTCTCCCCATTGAGTCAAGCCACTACAACAAATTATAAAACTCACAAAACTGTTTGAAACCATGTAATTGGGAAACGCGCATTGAGAACAGTATCTCAGTCTCCACTAACCAATGAATTTAATTTTCAAACTCCCCTAGCTGAAGGGCTTTCCTCCATCAGTTCAGCACCCTATTATTAACATTATGGACCAAGAATCAGCCAGGCAAGCCTGCTTGTTTGAATCTGACCTGTTAAGCACAAGACAACCTGAATGTATCCATGATCCAAACACTGGCATCTTACTAAGCATCAGAGTAACCAACACTTCATTGAAAGTATCAAAGTTACTGCACCACAGGGGCTGCAAATTGCTGTCCTGATCACTGACTGGGGAAGGTCAGATGTCACTAGTTATCTGACAGTCATAACCCTAACAGTGATTAATGCACTATATAGCATCTGTCAAAAAGCACTCAAAAATCCTCTCAAAATGTGTTGTTCAAACTATGAAATAAAATATAAAAAAGTAAGATCTCGGGAACACAGTGCCTTGGTGGAGAGTGTCTGCTCTGTGAGGTCTAGTTTGATGAAAAATGGCAGTTTGATCAAATAAATCACTGTCATCTTCTACACTTGTGCTACACAGAGTCTAGCTAAAAAGATCAAAAAAACCTAGATCAATGAGTTCAGTTTACAAAATAACTAAGGAGGAGACAGACAAGTCTGAAAGCGGAACGGCTGAAATAACTTCAACATGCTGTCAATCAGAAGACTAGTCTGGTTTGCTGTTGAGGTGCGTGGTAAAGACAGGAGGGAAGGAGTGGAGAACTGCCTGCGGCCCTGAAATACATAGTGCCGCACCTTCCCCGGCAGCTACTGACTACACCAATAAAATGGAAATCATGAAGCTCTGACATGAACAGTTGAATAATTTAGCATCTGTCATTTTCAAAGAAGCATAATGAAGCTCGCTCAGGTGATACTGCTACCTGCACCAACTACCTTGCAGGTTCTTACAGGTTTCACAAGTAACAGACTGTGTAGTGTGATGGGGTCACTAACCCAGAGAAACTGTTCCAAGTATTTATCATATGAATAAGAAATGTTTCCTCAGGGATTCCAGTATGCTAACACTCTCCACCTTCAGAAATAAGCAGAATGGTGATATTCTTATAAAGCAATCACTACATTAATTTTACTCCTGGCAGCCTCCAAAAGAAATCCTTCTCAGAACAATGATCAAACCCATAAGTAGAACTGCTGGAACAATCCTAGACAATCCCTGGTAAGCTTTGTGTGTGCTCAAAATACAACTGGTATGATTTTTACAACCTCACAAGAGAAGCATAGAAAGATAATAGAAGAACCACAGACAGTCATTATCAGCGCGGACAAAAGCTGGCCACTGTTACATACAATAGTTTCTAGTAGTTTCAGCTATCAAAGGTAGCTGCCATATTTGTTCATTTCATGGAACTGCAGCGGACATCCTCACTCAAAACAATTCTACTGAAGGAGTCAGTGGCACCATGACAGGCCATGTCCTTGAACAACTTCTCACTTAAAATCTTCACACATTCTGAATTAAGAATACTCAGGCAAAGACAGGAGACTTCATATCCACTGCCACGGATTCTTCTGTCCATGCAATCTGCAGAGATCCTGCACTAAACTCAGGGTCACAGAGTCAATGGCCAATACGCTGCTTTCTGACAAGAATCTTACACCTTGAAAATGTACAACCAAGGGTCCATAAGGCATCGGTGACAACAGGTTCTACCATGTGAACATGATTAAAAGAAAATAGAAGTCCTGCTTCAGCCTTGCCTCTTGGAGACATGGAGGGTTAGGAAGCCCTGAGATGATGCCATGCAGACGCCTGCACACAAACACTCTATGCCAGCAGCCAGATATCCCTGAATAATGAACTGACACAGAGCATTGCAAAAGCCAGTGCAGCCTTTCAGACACTGAAGCAGAATTTTTAAAGTGAAAAGGCATCTAATTTCACACAAAAGAAAATATATACTGTGCACCAACATCTCTATTCTCCTGTATCACTATAAAGCCTGGCCAATTCAAGGTCATCACGTTTAACATGAAGAATTCCACACATGCCACTTCTGTGGCAGGGCAAGGCCCCGAATACAGAAGTGTCAGTGCATGACCATGAAGTCAAGAAAATATGTTCATATAGACATATATGACAGAACCAGTATAGCAAATGAGAGATTACTCAAAACCACTTTCTGTGACCACCTAGAACTAATGTAATTGTTCAAGAGTGGGCCAGTGAAAGCCTTTACCTGTGGGGTATTAATCTCACAGCACAGGAGATGATACCGGCTATCACATACTGTAGCTACAGGCTATGTGCGAATGTCAAAGCGCACAAGCAAAACAAGACCTACTAACACTCACAAAAAGTTCCAAAGAAGGGAAAGTGAAATGATTATTTCTGTAGCCACCAGCACACCTCACATAGAAAACAAGACCCACTCTTCACAAAAGTGGCCATAATAAACAGTGTTCTCGCACACTAAGACAACGTTTGTCATCAAATGCATAAACCAAAAAAAGGTCCTCCCAACTCAGAGTCCTAATCACAGAATAACACTGAGGGTCCCTTTTGTGTTCTCTACTTCTTGATATTTATGTCACAGTTGAGAAAGAGTAAATGTAAAGAAAAGAGAAGGTCAGAGTAACAAAGCTGCAGATGGGCATGAATAAACTGTCACCACCACCACTAGCTATTATTCTAGCAGCCAGTGCACTCACTTGGGGCTCTAATGTGCACACAGGCACCTGCAAGAACACCATAATTCCCATGTTATACACACTGTGGAGAGGTTCACACTTTTCAGCTTGCCTGTTCACAATACTGAATACTCAGAGCTGGAATTAGCAGTCACATGGTTCACCTCCTCGGGCAACGCTCTAAACCATTAAGCTATCACTAGTCACGTTTCACTGCAACCTTGCATTAAATATAACATAAAACAGCAGCAGAGAAACTGTCAACCAGACATCCTATGTGAACACCAGGAAAAACCTCACACAACTGAACCCATCTTGTTACATCATCACTCCAACCACTTTCTCTTAGTCTACGAGAGAGTGAAGAAATGCAAAAGCAGGATTATCTGATTGAGTGAAGTCTCCTGCTGACTTGTCCAGGTCAGCACAGCAGTCCTGACACCAAATTTAACAGCCTACCCTTATAAGTCACTGTATCGCATAGCTACAGAGCGCTATATATTTCATTGAATCAAAAGTTCCTGTTTTATAATTAAACCATGGAGAATTTCAGAACATGTTGTCCTAAACAGTCTAATTTATGTTGGAAACTTGAAGCTGCAGAAAATATACCTTCTTGCTGAGGGTGGCCAAATTAATACCTTTGTAGGAAAAGCTTCAACAACTTGAAGTCATATCCTATCTACACAGCACGAAAGGGCTGAGGTCGCAAATCATACCTTAACAACCAAGTTTTGCATCAAACAATTGAGAGCCAACATACAAGGATACAGGTATGTTTTATTTTCAGAACATGAACATATATATACACCACTAAGTCTCCCATACAACTTTAGTTCTAACATTTAACTTCTGAAGACAAGATCTGAAAATTTAAAAGAATATTTTAAATACAGTATGACAAACACCTGAAGAGATCTGAATTAGGCTAAGGAAACATTCAAGCATGCATTCAAATACTTAAAAATAAGACAGGTTATTGACCTACTTGCAGCATATCATCAACCATAGTCAGAATGTACTGAACCGTCTGTTCCTTGGAGATATGAGTCATCAAGTTTATAAATGTCTTAGCGCACTAGAAAAATAAGACAGACGTTAAAATTAGTATTAGCAATTGTCTTCATTCCTTTTGTTAATATAAAACAGGACCTCATTAATTCACAATTAAGTCTTACATAAACATTGAGCATCCCAACATCTTATTCAACTGCAATAAGAGATGAATACATTTGACATTATATTACAAAGAAAGTTTTCTGTCACATTGATCATTACCCTTTACAAATCATTTTATGGCTTTCAAATGAAATAACAAGTACTCACTAGTGGAAGTCAGCAAGATGCTTTGTTGAAAGACTCTAGAAAAATCTCCACCAGCACCCTTTTTTATGGCAGTGGGGAGAAAAACCAAGTAAACTGACAAAACAGCAACAAACTTAGACATGGTTAAGAAAGCTTCAGCAACTTGAATGGGAGAGAAGACAGGTCACTCTTACCTGTTCACTTCCTATACCTTCTAGACGAATCTTCATTCCTACTTGAGCTGTTTTCTGCCTCCTGAACAGCCCTACTCTATTATTTCAGCAACAGAAACAATAGGCTGAAACAGCCACAACACTACTTCTTACATTCCCTCCTTCCCCTTCACCACGGTCAACTAAAACTGAAAGAAAAATGGAACTCTGAACTGTTACACTGTAATTATATAGTGGCATATAATGCTCACCATATATGCTTTTGTCATGATGCAAATTATGGTCCATTACACAGCAGTCAGCCAATACAATTTGGGGGGAAAAAAAGGAAAAAAAAGGAAAAACAGAACAGCCTAAAATTAAAGTAGAAAAAAGGGCTGGAAAGTTTTGTGTCTTAAGCATATCTCCTACTCTTCACCTTCCCCCCTGCCTCGCCCAATCCTCTTGATACCTGACATTGTCTGCTAGAACCTCAGGCTTCAAGGCTGAGATTCTACTGCTTCAAGTATCATTAAAGCATCTTTGGGCATCCTGCCTGGACTCCATAAGCCAAATGGCATGGGTCACCTATCAACCTTTTAATGGCTCTGTCCCATGCAGATGTCTCCTATCTTACAGTGCCTAAAAAATTACACTAGACACCTGTGTTTAACTGAACCCATCTTAGCAGTCAGTGGACCCAAGTACATTATAATTATTCAGCTAGCTAAGCTGAAATCTCACTAGTAGTAGCTCCCATCAATAAACTATAAAACCATCAAGTCGTGGGAGGTGATTCTGCCCCTCTGCTCTGCTCTAGTGAGACCCCACCTGGTGTCCTGCATCCAGCTCTGGAGCCCTCAGAACAGGAAAGACATGGACCTGCTGGAGCAGGTCCAGAAGAGGGTCACCAAAATGATCAGAGGGATCATGGAACACCTCCGCTGTGAAGAAAGGTTGAGAGAGTTGGGGTTGTTCAGCCTGGAGAAGAGAAGGCTCCAGGGAGACCTTATTGCAGCCTGCCAGGACTTAAAGGGGGCTTATCAGAAAGATGTGGACAGGCTTTTTACCAAGGCCTGTACCGACAAGACAAAGGGTAATGGTTTTAAACTAAAAGAGGGTAGATTTAGGTAGATTTAGACATAAGGAGAAATTTTTGACAATGAGGGTGGTGAAACGGTGGCAGAGGTTGCCCCGAGAGGTGGTAGATGCCCCATCCCTGGAAACATTCCAGGTCAGATTGGACATGGCTCCGAGCAATCTGATCTAGTTGAAGATGTCCCTGCTCATTGTTGGCAGGTTGGACTAAATGACCTTTAAAGGTCCCTTCCAACCCAAACTATTCTATAGCTCTATGAAAAAGGCTCAAAAAAAAGTGACTCAAGTACAAGTGCGCATGATTAAGTAAACTGGGATAAGGAAAGACTTGAGCTAGCTTGTCCCACAGCAGAGTCAAAGTCAGATGACATTTAATAATTATTTAATAGGTTTTTAAAAGAATGTCCAACCTGTATCTAGGGAAAAAAAAAATCATAATAGCAAGTTTTATACTTCTTCCATAACATCTTAACTGTATACAGCAAACAATAAAATAAGAGTTGGTATGAAAATGTCCTTCCATCCTCCTCCCCAAAAGTTAGATTATTAAAAGAAAGTTACTTGATTGCCTTCTGTTTGCAACAACTCCTGTTTTTCTTCTGGATTTCTTTTCTGTTCAAATCTTTGAATAAATTCACAGTCTTCACCTGAAATCATCTGCCCTCTGAAAAGCAAAATATGAAACCATAAGCAACATTAACAGTTTATGTGGCAAAACTTGGGCAGCAAGAGGGCTGCAGGGGCAGCTTGTATGAGAAGACAGCAGAAGCAGCCCGCATGTCAGACAGAGTCTGTTCCAGCAGCTCCAGGACGGACGTGCCACTGGCCAAAGCTGAGCCCCTCAAAGACAGTGGTAGCGCCTCTGGGAGAGCATATTTAAGAAGGGGAAAAACTACTGTGCAGTTGCAGACAGTAGAGAGGAGCGAGAATATGAGAGAGTGACAACTGTGCAGACCCCCAGGTCAGTGCAGAAGGAGCAGCAGGAGGTGCTCCAGGTGCTAGAGTAGAGATTCCCCTGCCGTTTGTGGTGAAGACCATGGTGAGGCCAACTGTGCCGCTGCAGCCCATGGAGCTCCACACTGGAGCAGATCTCCACCTGCCCATGGAGGACCCCATGCCGCAGCAGGTAGGTATGCCCTAAAGGAAGCTGCAGCCCATGGAAAGCCCACACTAGAGCAGGCTCCTGGCAGGACCTGTGACCTCATGGAGAGCAGCCCATGCTGGAGCAAGTTTTCTTGCAGGACCTGTGACCCCATGGGGTGACCTATACTGGAGCAATCCATTCCTGAAGGACTGTACCCCATTGGAAAGGACCCACACTGGTGCAGTTCATGGAGGACTGTAACCTGTGGGCGGGACCCTGTGCTGGAGCAGGGGAAAAGCATGAGGAGGAAGGAGTAGCAGAAACAAAGCATTACGAACTGATTGCAGCCCCCATTCCCTGTCCCCCTGAGCCACTCAGGGTGAGGAGTTAGAGAAGTTCAGAGTGAAAGTCTGAGAAGAAAGAAAGGGTGGGGGGAAAGTGCTTTTTATATTTGTTCTTCTTTCTCATTATCCTACTCTGTTTAATCAGCAATAAATTAATGTACTTTCCCCAAGTAGAGTGTTTTGCCCATGATGGTAATTGCAGAGTGATTTCCCTGTCCTTATCTTAACCCAAGAACTTCTTGATGTATTTTTTCTCCTGTCCTTTTGATGGAGGAGGAGTAATAGAGCAGTCTGGTGCACATCCAAGCAGCCAGCCAAGGTCAACCCCCCAAAACCTACCTTATTTTCTTCAAATTGATATGCCAACAGTACGACTTTACCAATCCTATATCCCACAGTAGAATGTAAGGACCTCCTTTCTGCAAAAGGTCTCATGTACAAAGAATTTAAAATTAATGACAGAATAATCCTTCCAAGGCCTTCCTTATGCTTCACCTCTGCTCAACAGCATTCTCTAAGTAATTCTTAAACTTCCAGAAGCTGAATGCAACGGTCAGTGGAAATAGTTGTAAGAACTGAAATAGGCACAACTAGCACATGATGCTGAAATTATAATACATAACATGAATAATAGTCTAATCCAACCTGAAATAAGTGCTGAAAAATAAAATTAATTGTTACTTTAAGCTTGACATAATCACTGAAGAGAATTTTAAGGAGCACAAATAACTTGGTTCCTAATGCATTTTTAGCTTTCACTAATTACAACATTTCAGCTTTTCCTGGTAGTTTAAAAACTGATATGCATGCAAGCTCATCCAAACACACAGCAAGGGGGCTTGACATAGCAAACTGCTGCGGACACCTATAAGCTAACAGATCTCTACTTAATCTTCTCTTTAACTTAATATTCAAGGGGTTACTGCCATCATCAGTGCTATTTCGGAAAGGTGTTGACTCAGCTGAAAAGCTGGTAGAATATTGTTGGGTTTTGTTATATGAAACTTACCACCACAACAAATAACAAACTTGTAAAAATATTACAATCTACAGTCAGGCACTCTTCAGGTAAAAAAATTTTAAATCAAGTAGTCCTGAAGATACCCAGGACTTTAATAGGTGACTACCTTTACTAGTTAATATCAGGAGTGCTTCAATATAAAAGTCACAGGGGATGCAAGTATTAGACGTTGCTCTGTTTCAGTTATTGCCAAAACTCATCTCCTCTTACATTTCCACTGAGTCAAATGCCTCTTCCACTTTGCAAAGCTATGTAGCACATATTCTTTTAATACATCTTTTCCATGTTCTGGGTCAGTTTCCAGATGTTCCATGACTAGAGGTTCCATTGAAATCCTCGTAAACTTACAGGAAATGTTCCTTTTTTTTTTTTTTTTTTAATTGGCTCACATGGATTTTTGAAACATAGAAACATAAATAAGACACAATATGTTCTTGTCTTTTCTCTTACTTAAATGGTTATGTCTTGAGGATGGCCTTATCACAGAGCCATATTTTATCTATTTACTTTTCAAGCAAGGAACATAAGTAGACCAATACCACGCACACCATTCCTGTATTCTAGCTGCTCTGTAATAAATAACCTCATGCGCACTGAGGAAAAGCAATTAAGACTTACTAGATGCAACACTCAAAGCCAGTGGTAGCCCTCAACTAGTTCCTACTAAAACTTAACTAATTATAGATGAAAAAGTAAATAGGCAATGATGACCATGCTGCTACCACATGCCTTTTAGATTGACTTATGTTCTTTCTGTCCTGTTAAGGATGGATTTGAGTAGTTGTTGAAAGATGAGGACAATTCATTCACCACAAATACTGCACTTAACAACCCGTAACTGGAAGCCTTTCATGTTTCAATCAATGCTGGCCAAGACAGGGACTCCTCTATATCAATGATACCGATATCAAGTAACCAGATGAGCTGTGTGTTTATTAAGAGTATTGCCATTTAGGACGCACTTCAAAGACAACATAAGGTAAATCCTTAATTTTCAGCTTTACTGCTTGAAAAAAGCTTCAGCTCAGAAAGAGAGATGTTTGTTTATAGCCAGGCTATCACAAGTAGGTCTGCCAACTGTCAAGGAAAAAAGCTTTCACGCTTTTGCTTTCATCCTACATTAGGCCACAGGAAGAAAAGAAAAAAGGCGAAAAAAAAGGTATGGGGATTGATGTTGCCTTGAGAGGAAAAGAAGTTAGGGTATACTCTTTATTGCTTTGTAAGTACCATTGAAAAAGATACTTTCCAACCCAAACAAAACAGTTCAAAGGATATGACAGCTTTGTAAACAAGTTATTAATATTTTATCAGGGATCTCATACATTTGATTAATAGTTTTAGTAATTTCAAATGCATTCATTTCCATTCATCCCATGGTAAAATTGAAATAACTGATTATTTAGTAAACCTTAGCAACTAGTGGAAAAAAAAACCACCAACATGAAAAATGCAGAGCAGCCTCAGACAGCTGTACTAGCTACCATGATACTATTACCACATTTTCCTCATCCCCTCTTTAGAGAGACAGGAATTTCACCGTACCTTTAACCAAACAATACAAGTAATGAAAACCTCCCTCTACCCCTCTTCCTAACAGCCATTTAATTTCTTATTTTCCAGGATGTGTCTACACAGTCTTTTGTGAACTGAAAAAAGTCACTTTGAGCTTCAGCTGTCTGGGTATATCGGTTTAGACCTGGAGTCCTGTAGCCATATTTTAAAGCTTTGTGCTTGAGATACTAAGGCCTGCCTTTGAGAGCACTAGCTACAGAAGAGTAAACTGAAGCCGTGTAAGATTTAGAAAGCATGAATTTGTAAGACCACCATTTTTAAAACCTCTTGGTCTCTCAAGATGACTCATAAACTTGTGATTCGTTCTTTTTATTATGCATTTCCTCCAGCAGCTCTTGTTCCTTTTTTTGTTTGAATGATTTAACAAGTCATTGGGGGTGGGGGTGTTGTGTTTAAAAATAAAAAAATCAGTTTTTTACTACATCTGGAGCAAATATGAAGCCCATATGAAGCTACCACATCAAGGCGTAATTTCTTTTATCCAGTTATCCACATTTGTGTTCTAAAAGTCCAAGATTTTTAACCCACTCTAGAAGGTTCCCCCACCCCCAGGAAACTAAAATAGATATTTGAACATCAGAATTGACAAACATATATGTAAAGTACCTGAAGACACATGGGAAACTAAGTACAAATTAGCCATCAGGTATCTCACCTGATTAAAAATGCTGTACACCTACAGTGCAGTAAGATGCAAGTTAAACTCTGAAACAAGTTCACTTTTCCACAGAACTCATTTACTACCCTTAGAAAGCAAAACCAAACTTACTTCAGGCAAGCTAACACCCTCCAAAGGCATTCTGACACCCTGAAGCAAATACTGAAAGCAATCACACAGTACAAAACAGCAGTGCACTGTATTTTCAACTCACAGAAGGCATCGACACCTCTGAACTACTAGAAGTCTCAAGATCCAAAGGCAAGAAAGTCTGTACAGAACTAGTTGCCTAAACTATGTCTAGCTTCCAGGAGGTAGCTAGACCTACACATCACCTTCTGCTGTTCCAAGTTTTGCCATTTTCTTCTCCCTCAGACACAGACCTGAGCTGGAATTCAACACAAAGAAAGTGCAAAAAATCTTCTTCCACAGCCTAATTTTGAAGAGAGCAGTGAACACAGTGGCAAACCAGTACTATGTACAGTTGTAATACATCAGTATTTCACTTTTGTGCCAACAGTATACACAGAAAACATCAAAAGTCAGCAGTTGTGTGTTAGCACAGTTCGACATTTAGTTTACAGTTATAACCTTCCGAGATGCCAGTTAATCTTTAGCTTGAACAGATTCTACAGGAGAAGTCAGGCTACTAGAGTCTCACCGTTAGTAAGCCATTTTACTTTTGCACTGAAGAACAGAGAGCAGAAGAGAACTTCAAAATGTCTTCCTGTGGTGACCCAGGCTCCAATGTTGTTGCAATTGATGCAATCTTTAAAGCATCTTCATACACATACAACTATCACAGCCAGATTAAAAAAAAATTCCATCAGAATTTCTTGTGAAGTGCTTTAACTCCAACTACATAAATACTATCTATAGTTTAAGGAACACAAATTATGTCATGCCTGAGTTGATGTGTGAATTTAGGGAAAACAAACATAAAAATTGTTCCTCTAATGGAAAAACATCTGAAGACTTGAAGTACGCCTTCATATATTTATATGCAAGCTTACCATACTAAATGCACAGACTGCCAGAACAGGAGCTCAAAAGAAAGCAAGAGAAGCATCCTTCAAAATCATCAGCACCCCATCTTCCTTCCACTCTATAGACCAGAACAAACCATCTGACCTGCCTCTACCAGGTGCATCAGAAGCAAGCTGTTTCCACTTGTTAATAATGTGCTTCGTTCCAGAAGTGAAGCAATATAGCTGTACTGACTTTTCAACAGATCCTCAAAGACATCATCATGTCCAAACCACACCATTGTAAAAGAGACATATCCAAAACCAGGTATAATTATTTCCTTTTTAGGAGCACCACAAGTTCTGCTGATATTTTCCAATAATTAATGATAAGCAAACTCCTCAGTCAAAGAACTACAGTTATCTTCACAATGCTCCACAACCCCTCTGGCACCACTTAAGTTCATCCTTGAAGCTACCTTAGCCAGACAGCCAGGCTGTTATCAGTAAATAGAAAACACAAAGTTTACATTTATTTCAGAGCAATAACAAACAGGACACACTGTCATTGACATACACAGGGCACTACACTTTGAACAGTCTCACAATAGGATCACAAACACTAGCCAGATGCACTACATTAGCCTCCAAAACCTGGCTAACCCATCAAAGAGAGGAAATAACTAGTACGTTCTTCTTTCATGCATTCCAGAACAAAATAAAGTCAAATTCTACATCTGGAATCTGAAAAAGAACCATCAACCCTGCCTCCTGGTCAGAAGAGGTTACATAGAAATTTGCTGGCAGATAAATAAACAAAACTCCCTCATCCTTATTCAGCACTAGAGAGAGAGAACCCCAAGGATGAAGGTAAATTATAAACGGTAGACCATATAAAGCACAGTCAAGCAATTAATACTACACATGTATTCAAAATACAACTCCTTGCCAAAGAGAACCATCCCCTAAACTAACAAAAGTAACAGATGAATCTCACCAGCCTCATAGTCTGAACCCCTACAGACACAGTAAAAAAGATTATCCCATTTTCACGTGGATTGACAGTAAACAATTATACTTCCACTTCCATCCTGAATAACTGTGAACTAGCTGTTCACTTGCCACTAGGACAGCACAGGAACAGCTGCCCAGGCTTCCCATCAGATGGATAACAGGGCACACAGTAACAGCAAAAGCCATTTGGTAGCTGCCACTGTCACAGTACCACACTGACCTCACTCTTTTGCCTGCAAAGCCACACTGCAAACTGAACAAGCAACCGATATATCTGAAAAAATATCCTAGAAAAGAGAAGTTTCTTCAGCAGATCAGTTCTGTAATCCAGTTTACTATGTAGATATACAATCACAAAGAGAAAAAATAACACAACTGAATGAATGGAATAGGCAAGACTGAGCTACATAGAATCTCATTAATGACCACCTACTTTGCCCTGTGCTAGCATGTTAGCATTTCTCAGCTTGCATGCGTACAGTTTTGCAACCTTATTTTAATATATAGCATATATTTATGTACCACAGCAATCTGAAAAAAACCTATCTTTTGCAAAGTGGTGTAACCCTGATAATCACAAAACATCAGCAGTGTGGTTTGTACCTCTAGAATCATCAAGATTTCTGCTCTTTCAGTTACAAAGCAACAATTTGCTATTATACGTAGACCTTCAAGGGATAATACTAGTTTGCACTTTGCCAATATTCTTCATAGGTACTTGTCATGAGGAATGCAGGGATGCAAGAATCCTGCATTTCACTTCAGAGTACAGAGGACTAGTAAAAGTCTGTTACTTCTTCCTGTTCCCTACCCTCATGCACAAATCTATTTTCCTCAGCTTGTCCCTATATGCTCTGTGGACAATATTTCTCTCGCTTACTCACAGTACCATTATGTACCTTCCAAAGTAAACTCTGATCTTACCTGAAATGGCAGCACAGCTCTCTCCACACTGACATTTTTTTTTCAGCCGGCTCCTCAATTTACTTGTTTCAATTGCTCTCCAATACTATTCTTCCTTTAGTTGAGATGCAGCTTATTTTCCTGGACTACTAGCCGAGTTTTGCTAGTACAATTTGTATTCACATGTAAGGCACTTCAGCAATAGAGATAACATACCGACATATAAGACAACTCTTACTGTAAACTTTTCTTACATCGGTACTCATCCAACAATGATAAAATTGAGAATGGTGTTTGAATGATGAGGAAAAAAATGGACAGTCTTACCACACATTTGTGCAAACTTGTATTATTTGTTATTACAGCATTCAGTTCGCAGAAGTACAGTTCCCTTTCTTGTAATAAGTCATAAGAAAATTTTCCCCAACATTTCCATTTAATGTAGACTTTTTCCAAATATTTTCAGACAGAATGCTCTGTCTCTGTCAGCACTGTAACCTAATGTTCCACTGTAACCCAAAATCACAAAAAGTCCAACACTTAAGAGGGAAGGAAAAAAAAAAAAATTGTGGACAGTTTTTACTTACTGGAGATACGACTGCCAGTTTACTTTGTTTGCCCGAACTTCAGCAGCTTTGGCAGCAATAATGTTTGTTGGGACAGCAGCATCTACAGCACCTCGGATATCCATCTTAACTGATAATTAAAATGTACCTAGAAATGCAAGTCAGATTTGAGACCTCTTACTAAAGTATTAAACAGCAGAATATCTATCCAATATTTTAATGGAAAAAAAAAGGAAAATCGTTTTCAGGTGTCCCAATTCCCCAAAACCGCACTCTGTATTTCCTGAGAAATCAAAGTTTTATACAGCATCTAAAATGTGACTTCCCTGAAACAAACAAAATTAAGCCATACCTACACGCTAAAGTATAACCAATGACAGGTTTGCAAAAATCAAAGATATATATAACATTACTTAACAACTCCCAGCCTTGGAAATTTACAAGCAAATTAAGTTATTTGAATAAAGACTACTTTTCTGCAATGCCCAAATAGCCCTACAGATAACAGAAGCTCTCCTTCCAAATCAGCACTGATGATAAGGTTTAAAATTCAGTGTACGCCCCCCCTGCCCCCGTATATTAGGACTGATTTTGTTCAGGTATTTGTCTAAGAGTATTTAGACATTAGAAACACATGAACTACACTTCAGAAAAGAAACACAAGTTACATAAATTAAAAACCATGTCACATAAACTAACATGAGAATTTAAATCATTGCTGTCCAGAAAAAAAGCAAACTGAAAAACAAATATGAACAGAAACTCTTCTTCAGGACATACTACATTACCATAAACAGTGACCTTCAGAACTTCTCCTTTCTCCTTCTTTTATGGGCTAATCACCACCTGACTTTGATGCCAAAACAAGAAGCCTTGTTTGCAGAGGCTTGAGACCCAGCTGGAGCAGGAATTCCTCACAACCTAAACTGCATCAAGCCTCTCCATGCAGCCCGTTTCTGGACGGTTTTGGCTGCCTTTACAGAAGCAAGTGCAAACTGGCACATTCTGCCCCATCCTTAACAAGTATCCCTCATTTGAATGAAAATACGATTCAAACAAAAGAAAAAAAAAAAAAGAACTAGCCTGAACAAATGGAGCGGTAGAACTGTCCTCCCTTTGAAACTACTTCTGCGAACAGTCACCCACAGAGACGGCACCACTTACTCTGGCCTTCAACGACCACTGAACGTTTCCTAGCTCTGAGGCGACCCAGGCAGCGCCATTTAAACACTCCTCGAGCCGCAGAGGAGGGCAGGGTCGGCAACAGCGGTTTCAGGAGTATGCGAGCTACACAGAAGAGCCGAGAGGCGCCTGGGGGAGAGGACGGCACTTGACCCGTGTCCTACCAGCCCCTGCACAGGCTCACAGACACAGCCGCCTCCTGACGGGCCCGCGGGCGCCCAAACCCTCGGGGAACCCGCGGCGCCAAGCGGAGTCCTTCGCGCCGCCGCCGGGCCCGCCAGAGCCCCCGTGAGAGGCCGTGCGGCAGCACCCCCCACCCCACCCCGGGACCCCCCCAGCCGCCCGTCCCCGTTGGAGGGCAGGGCCCGGGGCAGCTCTCACTCACCCCACGGGCAGGCCGGCGAGTGAGGGATGTGGGAGGGAGAAGACTGCAGCCGCCCCTCGGCAGGCCCGAGGAGCCGGCGCACCCGAAAACCCCCGCCGCTGCGCTCCACCACCCTCCGCACCGGTCCCACAGCGACCGCCGTCATGTGACACCGCCCACCTGACCGCGACGGCGGCCTCCGAGGGACAACTCACCGCCAGCGCCCTCCGCCGCCCGGCGGCCTTTTAGGGCTGTGGTATACGTTACTAGCCGTGTGTATGCATGGCTATACCTATTTAATTGCATATACGTGTTTAGAGCACGTATTTAAATATCTACAGACAGACACATATATATATGTGTGTATGGTTTTATACGGGGATCCAACCCCGTACCGAGAAGGGCGGTGGGAGCATACAGCGCGCTGCCCACCGAGCGACTCGCTGACAAGCAGCATTTCAGCAGGGAGAACACGAGGCTGGCGGGGAGGGGCTGGGAGGCTCCCCTCGGTGCTGCCCCTCAGGAGGGGCTCTCCGCGCCCCCGGCGAAGCCCCTGCCCTTCTCCCCCGCGCCCCACCGGGGCAAGGGGCCGCCGAGCTGGGGAGGGAGCCTCAGTGGGAGATAACACCCTGCACAGCTTCTTCCTTTTTTAAAAAATAGCCGGCATACCTTGGGCTTCGTCTCTACACGCGACAGCAGCAGGAAACGTTTCAGATTGAAAGTCCAAGTATTCCAGAAACCACAGGCTTATATTTCCATGTTTCTGTGAAAAAAATGTCTTTGGCTGCTGCGTGAAGTTTTCCAGTCATGCTGTGGTGAAGTGCATAGACATACCGCTCCCAGTCAGAAATGATCCTGAAGAGGAATTCTGCTAATGTTAGCGAAGGAAGGGCAGAGGAAAGAGAAATAGGTCAGCGAGTTTTGTGTGTGAGTAGATTAAGACAGCCAACAGAGAGCTGGCCTAGAGATGTCTACCGTTAAGGACTCATTTTGCTAGGGTCTCTGTATTTTCCATTTAGAGGATACACTGTTCTTTAAATTATACCTGGCCATTACCTCTATTAGTGCTTTTTAACTCAAGGGGGGTCTTCATTACTATGGCACTGATTAATGATACATCTACCATAAGATTTTTTTCCTTTAAAATTGATCTTCATATCTGTGGTGGTGCATTCCTCCCCCTGCCCTTGCTCCTGGACCACTCTTCGACCTTAGGAACTCTCATCAACTCTTGGCCTTGGTGCAATGAGTTTGGTGGTTAAGAGCCCCTTGACTGTACGAAGCACTCTTGTATAGCTAAGGTGGGGAATGGTACTGACTCTTCCAGGAATTCAGTTGTGGGAGTAACTAATCATCCCCTGATAGCCCTGGAACATATTTTATCTAATAGTGACTTGAGTAGATCAGTACCAGCATCACTGGAATTGTGAATTGAGCATTCCACTAATTACTGACAAATGATTGTGGCCGGGGTGGAAATTTACTGATGCCTAAAGTCAATCATCTCGCAACCCTATGAACGTCGGTCCTAAGTGAGGCCCTTTGAGCTCTCCTGGACCACAGCAGACTGTGACCAGCATCTCCCCGAGTGGGACACCTCATGAACTCTCAAGTCCACGATAAGTTCAGAGGACCGTCGCTGAAGACCAATGACAGGACCTGGACTGAAACTCCCATTCCTTGAGGCTCAACTCTTGTCCATTGAGAAATGCAAAGACATTCAACGTGAACATTTCACTGAACTCAAGGGGAATTTTTAACCAGTTGCCTTTTATGTATCTCTTATGTTATGCCTTGTCAGGATGCCTTTATGTATCCCTATGTTTATATCTCTGTGTGTACGTGTATGTAATTTGCCCTTTAGACACAAACTGTTGACCAAGTCTGGGTCTAGGAGTGGATTCAGCTGCACCTAGACTCCTGTCTGAGAAGTTTAGAAAGCAAGGGGATCCACTCTGAACATCGTGACTCAGCGGGAGGGTCCCCCTCATCTTCTTTCCCTAATCCCTATACAAAGCATACCAACCTTGACTTGATTTCCCTTTGTATGCTTTTTCCATATTGAACAAGTAATAGAGTGAACCTTGCCATCAAATTCTGTTAAGTCACACTTTTTGCAAATTCATATTAAAATATTTTTTTTTCTAATATCTTTGGTGGTGATTCTTTAAGTGGCCTAAACCACTCATTCACAACAATACCACAGTAAAACTGTTGATTTCTTGGTAATGTGACCAGTGAGCTTAAATCCCAGGCACAGTCGAAGTGACAGCATTTGCATTTCTTTGTGCTTTAGCAGAAGAAAGCTCTTTAAGCCATATGCACACTCTGTGCCATCCCATCAGTAATAAACACATCCATTAACGTGATTCTGTGGATTACCCAGCGCATGGAGCTTTGAGGTTTCATCTAACACATTTGCAGGTTGTTTACATACATTGGTAAGAAACACTTGCACAACTCCTGATCTCTAGCATAGAAATCTCCACACAATCTTGAATAGAAATCTGTTACTTTGAAAGCTTATCTGAATCTGATTTTTATTTCAGGGTTGAGAGACAGAATTAGGCCTTATTTTAACCAGTTCCTCTTGTATGAGTGTTCGTAACTTCTGTCCTGTGGCATTCTGCATTTCCTGCTTCTGCTCTGCCTCTTTGTGGCATGTCTCACTCGCCACTCTTCTTTCGAGTTCTGGCATCAGGCACCTGGAATAAACATATTCACCTTTTCCACAGTCATTTCAAATCACATTACCATTGATGATACATATGACTCTACCCATTTTATAAAGAAACCAAAGCGCAAAGGGCTTACAAGATAATCTGAACAAGGGTTGAAGCTTTTTAAATGGGACTTGCAGAAGGAAGGCCTCAAAGGCCTGTACAGTGATCCTATAAACTACCATTCAGCCCTTATCTAAGCTGGAGGCATCTCAGGCTTTCCTTCTGTGAAACTTAGTCAGTTGTCCACAATAATACGGCTGCCCAAACCCCAGAATGGCCCAGCACTGAAGACACCGATAACTTGGTGGCTTCTTTTACCTAAGCCAGAGCTGGTATTCCTCCACCTTCAAAGCTCAGTCCAATAGGCTGTTCTCAGAGTTTAGTAAACCCATGGAAACTGGAGCAGCGACTCTGAAAGAGCAGCTCCACCTACCAGTTTTAAAACACAAATAGCTTTGCTCCCTATCATGTGCCCATCCCTACATCTAGCAGAGTAACGGCCCAAATACTTGCCTAGGCATGCAAAGCCGTTTCTTCTGTTGGGGATCACCTAGTTCCAGGAAACCTTCCAAAACACTGTATTGCAGTTTGCTTTGCGCAGCATATTTCCCCCACCCCTTTAGAGGACTTCTGGCTTAACCTGGGTACCAGTACCCAAGTACCTGGCTGAACCCGAGCACAAGTATACACAGGACAGTGATTCTCTCACTTCTAGCCCCTGCTCCCAGCATTGTTCAGTACTTTATAGTACACAGTGTTCATGTGAGGAAAATAAATTTGTGGTTTGAATTTGGTGCCCAACGTGATCTCTTATTTGGAGCATGCATTAGGGCATCAGTGGTCCTTTTTTTTCACAGCAGACTTCTTTTGCCTAATTGCACCACCTGCAAGAGTCTAGCACCATCCATTCAGTCTGCCCGAAAGATGACAGTTT
Source organism: Phaethon aethereus (assembly GCF_964289735.1). Lineage (NCBI taxonomy): Eukaryota > Metazoa > Chordata > Aves > Phaethontiformes > Phaethontidae > Phaethon > Phaethon aethereus. The sequence continues at coordinate 45,064,287 of NC_138582.1, read as the reverse complement.
GCTATTTGCAGTTGAAATTTTGATACTACGGAAAAGAACTTTGATAAGCTGTGATGTGGCATGTTGACTTCATCATAAATGGCAAACTCTGGCTTTATTATTCATTTCACAGGTGATTGAGAGGCTGCAGTAAAAAGTATTTTCCTGTAACTTTTCTGTAACCTTGGAGTGAGGCGTAGTGGCTAACAGTATGCATCTACTGAGTTAGCAGAAAGAGAAATGCAAAGAAAGGAGAAATAATTGTAATAGTAATTAATTACATTGATTTTTTTAACAGCAGTTTCAGTGGGCATTTAAGGAACTACCAAACAGTAATCATGACATCTATGCCAGTCAAGTTAATAGAGTCTCTAGCAGAGGAATCAAATTAGTGAGCACAATGTACTGTATTAGAGAATGCAAACAATATATTCTTCCTGAACGTACCTGTATAATAATATACTTAAATAATGTTTTTTTTCTACAGCATATAGGGGAAAAAATGCAAAACATTAACAAAAAGTCACCACACCTCTGTAAGGGACAGTCATGTCTCACACCTCTGCTGGAGTTCTTCGTGTGCATGGACAAGGTTAATGCCGGTAGACTCCATCCACTTGGATTTACAAGAGGCATTTTGTGAGATGCATCAGCAGGTGCGCTTAAAAAAATATTCTCTACTGTGTTAAGAGGAAAAGTCTGTGCATTGATTCAGAACTCTTGAACAAAACATGTACAACAGAGGGTAGAAAGAAATGATCAGCAGAAGGGTCTTCAACAGAGTGCAAAAAGCATCTGGCTGGAGTTTGTTCTGTTCAGTACACTCAGAAATGTTTGAGAAAGGAGGTAAATGGTGACGTGAAAATGTGCTGACAGTGCTACTCCTTTGACAAGCACACAGTTAAACTGTGAACCACCTTGCCACAGGATGGTGGGTATGCTACAGATTGACATGTGCACTTATCCCCTGTCTGCCAAATGCTTGGGCACATCTGAAAATTTTCATTCAGTGCAAGTCCCTTGAGGCACTCACTGTGTTAAGGAACTTCATTGCATTGCAAGGGTAGGCTTTCAGAAACAAAAACATTATATAGTCATTACAGGAACCTGTCTCATGTGTGCCTGTCATCACTATGACAGCAAGAGGTGATCCTCAGCAATGGATACAAGCCCATCATGTGCCATCAACTTGAGAGAGCACATCATAGTGCCGCCTTCATGCTAGTTGATTCTCTGAACTGGATCTTGCTAAGGTTTATGATTGGAAAAGTGCTATGCTCCAATTTTTTGAAAAGCATCTCTCCTTTAGGATTCAGGTGCTGTAAAATGATTGTCATTTAGCTAATTTTGGTCACCTCAGTGCTTGTCCATTAACTCCTGTCAGTGCAGCTTCCCTTGAAGTTGCTATATTTAGATGACTTCATTGATGTGTGAAGCACAGAGAGAAAAATTAAATGCATATCAGCGTGCAGGAATAAGTCATCAATTGCCTGGATCACAAAGAACAAAAATGTTCAGTAGTTTAATACTAGAAAAATTAATGCAGATGAGTCATCCTCACAGTAAGACTACAGACAGTTGAATCGTGACAGTATTCTTCTGTTCTCCTATCCTTCTTGTAATAAGAACAATGTATCATTGTCTCTCATATATTCTGCAAATTACGGAATTGTTTTGCACACCTGCCATCTAACCTTTCAGCATTCTGTACATCATCTGCCTGTCTCCTCCATGTCTATACAGGTTTTTAACATGTATAGAAGAAGCAGCTTGGAAAGTTTATCCAAGCAAAACATACTTAAAAGGTCAGGAAAAGTGAACACACTTCCCTAATTCACAAAATATTCTTGACAAAAAATGGAAAAATTTGTAAAGAGGACATTTTCAAAGTGGTACCTACACACCCAAAAAACCTTTAAGAGCTACAATTGCTAAAACAAGTACTTCATTTTACCCTAAGGTTACTCATCCAGCGATTCAGATCAGATCTTCTGAGTGCTCAAGCTTCTACTTTTCCACGATGTAAAACCCATCCTCACAGGGCAATGTGGAAAGAGCAGCATGTACATCACATAACAAGGGGTGGAAGTGACATCGGAAGAAACAGGTGGGCACAGTCTATTAATGCATGGCTCTGTGACTGTTGTCACCACCACGGTTTCAGGTTTTTTGATAACGGAATGGCCTACATGGCACTTGGCTTGCTGGTGTCAGATGGGATTAACCTTTCTCAGAGAGGGAAGAGGGTCTTTGCTCGCAAGCTAACAGGGCTCGTTGACAGGGCTTTAAAATAGACTTGAAGGGGGGGGGGGTATAATATCAGGCTTGCCCACGACAAGATATGGGATAACACACCAAGGTTAGAGGGACAAGGTGCTAGGGAGGGCCCTCAGCCTGCTGCACCAGTGAAAGACCTCAGAGGAACTATGGGGTGTTCCTCTGAGAGGGTGACATGGCCGACAACCCAGCTGAAATGCTTTTACACCAATGTATACAGCATGGGCAACAAACAGGAGGAGCTGGAAGCCACCATGCTGCTAGAAAGCTACAACCTGGTTGACATTACTGAAAGTTGGTAGGAAGAATCCCACAACCAGCGTGTGGCTATCAATGGCTACAGGCTGTTCAGAAGGGACCGGTGAGGAAGGAGTGTCAGAGGCGTTGCCCTCTATGTCAAGAAATAGAGAGAGTGTAAAGAGCTTTCTCTGAAGAACAGCCATGAGCAGGTTGAAAGATTATGGATAAGAATTGGGGACTGAGGCAACAAAGGAAACCTTGTGGTTGGTGTCTACTACAGGACACTCGATCAAGGGGACCCTATTGACGAAGCCTTCTCACTCCAGCTACAGGAGGCGTCCCACTTGCAGTCTCTCATCCCTCTGGGAGACTTCAACTACCCCAACATCTGCTGGAAAAGTAGCATGGTGAGCTGTAGGCAATCCAGGAGACTCCTGGAGTGCACTGAGTAGAACTTCCTATGCCAGGTAATAGCCCCACCAGAGGAGTTGCCATACTGAGCTGGTTGGTCACCAGTGCAAGCGAGCTAATTGGTGACGTCAAGATTGGAGGCAGCCTGGGCTGCAGTGATCATGCACTAGTGGAGTTTGCAGTTCTGAAGGATATGGGTCAGGCAAAGAGTAAAGTCAGGACCCTGAATTTTAGGAAAGCAAACTTCCAGCTCTTCAGAGAGTTAGTCAATAGGACCCCCTGGGAAAGTGCCCTCAGGGACAAATGAGCAGAACAGACCTGGCACGTCTTTAAGGACACTTTTCATAGAGCGCAAGAGCTCTCGATCCCCAGGTATAAGAAATCGGGAAAGGAACGCAAAAGACCAGCATAGCTGAGTGGAGACCTGTTGGTCAAACTAAACGGCAAGGAGGAAATGCACAGGCAGTGGAAGCAGGGACAGGTATCCTGGCAAGAGTACAGGGACGCTGCCCAGTTGTGTAGGGATGGTGTCAGGAGGGCCAAGGCATGGCTGGAGCTGAACTTGTCAAAGGATGTAAAGAATAAGAAGGGCTTCTACAGGTATATCAGCCAGAAAAGGAAGGTCAAAGAAAGTGAGGAGCAAGACTGGCAGGCAGGTAACAATGGATGAGGAGAAGGCTGAGGTACTCAGTGACTCAGTCTTCACCGGCAGTGTCTCTTCCCACACCTCTCAAGGGGATGGACTTCAAGATGGGGACTGGAGGAACAAAGTCCCTCCCACTGTAAGAGAAGATCAGGTTCGAGACCACCTGAGGAACCTGAATCTGCAAGGCTATGGGATCTGATGAGAAGCATCCCAGAGACCTAAGGGAATTGGCTGACATAGTTGCCAAGACACTCTCCATGATATGAAAAGTCCTGGCAGAAAGGTGAAGGCCACCTAGTGGCCTTCTATGATGGAGTGACCACATCAGTGGACAAGGGAACAGCTACCAATGTCATCTATCTGGATGTCTGTAAGGCCTTTGACATGGTCCCCCACAGCATCCTTCCCTCTACATTGGAGAGCTATGGATTTGATGAGTGGACTGTTGGGTGGATGAGGAATTGGTTGGATGGTCACATCCAGCGGGTAGTGGTCAACGGCTCAACGTCCAGATGGAAATTGGTGACAAGTGGTGTCCCTCAGGGGTCCGTACTGGGACCAGTACTGTTTAATACTTCATCATTGACACACACAGTGGGATGGAGTGCACTCTCAGCACATTTGCAGACAATACCAAGCTGAGTGTTGCAGCTGACACACCTGAGGGATAGGATGCCATCCAGAGGGACATGGACAAGCTCAAGGAATGGGCCCATGTGAACCTCATGAGGTTCAACAAGGCCAAGTGCACCTCAGTCGGGGCAAACCCCCCGTATCAATACAGGCTGGAGGATGAAGGGATTGAGAGCAGCCCTGCTGAGAAGGACTTGGGGGTACTGGTGGATGAAAAGCTGGGCATGAGCCAGCAATGGGTGCTCACAGCCCAGAAGGCCAACCATGTCCTGGGCTGCATCAAAAGAAGCATGGCCAGCAGGTTGAGGGAGGTGATTCTGCCCCTCTACTCTGGAAGTGCAGAGGAGGGCCACAAAATTATCAGAGGGATGGAACACCTCACCTGTGAGGAAAGGCTAAGACAGTTGAGGTTGTTCAGCCTGGAGAAGAGAAGGCTCCAGGGAGACCTTATTGCAGCCTCTCAGTACTTAAAGGGGGCTTATAAGAAAGATGGGGACAGGCTTTTTACCAAGGCCTGTAGTGATAGAACAAAGGGTAATGGTTTTAAACTAAAAGAGGGTAGATTTAGATTAGATATAAGGAAGAAATTTTTCACAGTGAGGGTGGTGAAACGGTGGCAGAGGTTGCCCAGAGAGGTGGTAGATGCCCCATCCCCGGAAACATTCCAGGTCAGGTTGGACGGGGCTCTGAGCAACCTGATATAGTTGAAGATGTCCATGCTCATTGTTGGGTGGTTGGACTAGATGACCTTTAAAGGTCCCTGCCAATCCAAACTATTCTTTGACTCTATGATTCTTTGATTCTATGATGTAAGCTGTAGGCATGGGCTTCTTATTATGACTTCTTTCAGCACGAAGCCCCCATGGGTGCATTGCAAGAGTGGGATATATTTCTTCTATCCGAGAACTAAGTGCCATGTGCACTTGGTCAGCAGACCCTAAAATAAACCTGTTATTTTTTTGGCAAAGGGGATTCTATAGCGGGAGAGAGGCAAGAGCAGAGAAGAAGAAATAAATATGATTCAGGTCTGCTTGGGAGTTGCAAGAGGGAAACATTAGAGGGAATCAGCCTGGTTTTATAATGTACGAAACACGGAGCCTTTTTGACCATCAGAGGCTAAGTCCATACAACAATAACGTAAAGTAGGAGGTTCTTTGTTTTCTAGATAAACTGAGGCAGAGAAATACAAAGAAACTAGCTCAAGGTCACACAAATGGCGAAAACCAAAGAACATGTTGTAAATCCAAAATACTTCTTTCCCCAAAGCACTGCTCCACAGTATGGAAGAAGACAATAGTGCAAAATGAAATGAACCTACAGTAATCTGTCTCTAATGAAAGGTGGGAAAAAATGTATCAGAATGCATCCATCTTTGCATCTTCCGGCACCTTATCTCATACACTATGTCTTAATGCCTGAAGAGGAAGACTGCTAGTTGTCTCTCAGAAGATATGATTTGCTCTTCTTTTCCACTGGTGGAAATTATGTGTGTTATCTTTAAATTTTGAATAAAATAAAAGGAGGTAATTATTGCAATATGTTAATATTTTGTCTTTTATATGTTTGTTTATTTATAATTGTAAATATGTATTTCAACTACAGTTGAAGAAGACAGTCACTGACTTTCTTAGTCCTTTTGATGCATTTTTGCTAAAAAACTTCACATCTGAGGTGCTCCTTTGGACTTTTTAGTGGTATGGAACAAAAGATAAAAATGACTTTTGAAAAATCTCATTGGACATCTAGATATGTCTTTAGATGCCCAAATTACCTGAAAAAAAAATCTGGCATGATTTGATATTGCAAGGAAGTATAAAGATTACTCACATACTGGAGCAAATCTCAGTGATTTTTGATGACCCACTGATACACAACTGCCTTCTTATCCAAGAGAGAAAATGCTGTGACATTTGTAACATTTGAACAGACCTGACTTATTTTACAGTTCTGGTTTCTCCTTATTTTCATCTCATGGGTTTCCCATTTAATCCATCTCTTGCAGCAGACCTCATGTCTGCATCACAGGCATTGGGGAGGACCTGTGGGACAGGGGAATGGGGGACACCAGATTCTTTTCTCTCCTAAGGGTGGAGGCTTGTCACGGAAGAGGCTTCCTTTCACGGACATGGAAGAAATTACTTTCCAATGTGAGGAGATATGGGTGCTTCATTGGACATTTTTTCTGAGTAATTATAGCAAGATTTGCCTACTGTGAACAGGATTTTTACCGCTTTGTCTATCTTTGTTTTCTCTTCTTAATTTATCTTCACTTCAGTGTTTGTGTCATTGTGGGAGATCGTTATTCTGTGAACATCTTTTTAAACACGTAAATCCTGCTTCCTGCAACCAATATAGAATTATTTGGCTTCTAGGACACAGAACTTGGCTCATTTTTCTTTTAAATTAATAAGATCCTGGCCTAAAGGATCTGGTAAAGCTAATACGCCACAATTTTGCAAATGTCGTACCAGGCAATCTTATGATTGCTCCACAACCTCCTTGAAATTAAACTTTGCATGCTTATTTAAGGAATCACACATATCTTATCCACAATAGGCGTGGTATTTTCAAAAGAAAAATAAACTAACATTTTACTGGAATAAAACCAGCAATATTTTTCCCCCAGTCGAGTGGAATAATGCTATATTGTCAGAGAATTGAAAGTGAAGTACTGTGCAGGAACAGGAACAGAAAGGCCAGAGCAAAGCTATTTATAGCTGGGGTTATAATAGCAGAGTACATTATTTTAGGGAATAGGGACAAGTGTTTCTCTCTGTCTCATGAACATACACTTCTGTACTGAAAGCTGGAGCATCTCAGAGTCTCCAGGCCCTCTTTGCAGCCTACAGCATCTCTCCTCCTCTCACCGTCAGTCTCTGCTGCTTTGTGCTCTTTTCTGCAGCAGGGGGTCAGCACCTGAATGTGTAGAAGGGGCACCCTCCTCTGGGAAATTGCTGCCGTACCAGGGGAAATAAAGCCCACATCTGGGTTAAAATTAAAAACAAACAAACCACAGTAGATCCTCTAACTTCATTCTCTCTCACAAAAAAAGGGTAGGTCAGAGCAGTAGCTTCTTGGAAGAAAAAGCTACCCAGTGCTGCAGAGAGTAAGCCTGGCCAGAGGATGGAAGGTGGTTACCTAAACCTCAGCAGTAACTCTGCCAAAGTCAGACTTATCACCAGAGCTTATGGAACAGCTTTCTTAATATACAATGACTTTTAGTGCAATTCAGTTCTATGAAATGCTAGAAAAAAGTGTTCTCTCATTGTTTGTTATTTTTCTCCTCAACACTTACTGGATTTCTCTGAAAAAAAGAGAGAGATGTGACCAAGGCACAGCTGCTCACAAGAGGTGCTATGGGAGCAGATGGTGTTATCCCTACCTTGCATCTAATGCTGAATTGTCAAAACTTTTGACTCTCATCAGAAAAAAATGTTGGTTTAGACATATTGTTCAACCTGGAAAAAGACATTGTAAACTTTCAATACAGATATTGAATATAGATAGAATATTCCATGAGACACTTTCAAAATGGAAACTCTCTTGGCTCCCCATTTATACTAACTTCTCATTTGGAAGTTTCCACTAATTCTAATAAAAACACTAATTCAAAATATAAAATAATTAAAACTGGAAGTATTTTGAAGTAATTAATAAACTAAAAGATTGATCCTTTTCAGTGAACACAATAAATGTATGAGCTTGACTTTCTTCTGTCTCCAGGATAACATTTTTTTAAAGGCTCCTGAATGCTTTCCCACACAAGGTACACTATTATTTGCTTAGCTCTCATTACAACAGCATTGCTGATGTCCAGAACTATAGCCAATGTTTAAATAATTATTTGAAAAAAAAGTTCACAATAACTTAATATTCCTCCTAATTTTTCTGTGTTTCTCCCATCTGTGTTTTGAAAAACACAAAAAATAAATAGCAAGTGAATGTTGACAAATTGAAGTCGAAAGACTGACAGCCCTCTATAAAGCTAAGAGAAATAATCTATTAATAATCTATCTGGAGTCTTAGTCTTTATATTTAGCTTGTCTCTATCTGCAGACATGGCTGCTGCTCGTGTGGTGTTCTCACTGGGGCTGGAAGGATTACCAGTAGACCATCTGTTCAGTCAGTGAGAAAAAACATGATTGACAGATGCCACTGACCTAAGACAGACATCTCCATTTGGTGCTGCCTGCAGAGTATAACGTGCCGAGTTGCTTCTTCCTTCAAGCTGTAAATAAGTGACATTCACTCTGAGGTGATAAAACCTGTTTCATGATTGTTACAGCCTGTTTCTCTGACATGTATTCAGCCACTGGGCGCCTGTCTTCCTCCTTTTCAACTTACTAAAACCTGCGATGTCGTAAATCTAATCTCTAAACCTGCACGATGCTGAGGGGAGGAGGCACCGCAGATAGCCGAGGGCAGATAATCCTGTTTGTCTCCAGAACTGTGGAGGTTGCAGAAAGAACTGGCAAGCTGCAAGAGGCCCTGGTATTTGCCCGTCGGTGTAAGGACGAGCCATCTCTATGTTGTTGTCATTCAGCCCAGTGTCTGGGATTTGGTTTTGTTTCATCGTTAAATAAAAGTGGTGCTTTTCCAAGAAAGGTCGCTGTAAAATTGGATTCAGGGACAGCCTTTTTATTTCTCAATGTGGAGGCAATTTTTGCTCTACTTCAGGACTCACAGCTACCATGCAGACAACTGTCAAGCAAAGGAGACCCTCCAAAATGAAGATGAAGAGAATATTAAAGCAGCACAGTGGATTTTCAAGGTAAGACAAAATCCAGAGTTATCCAAATGTCCTGACGGAGCAGGGAAATTGTGTATCGGGAAAGAAGCAGAAAGAAAGTGTTAGTGCCGTGTATAACAGCCATAGACTATTTGTCACCAAGACATTGGTATTCATGTAGTTTTCCTTTATTGCTGAGCATCATCCTCTGCCCTCTGTTCCTCAGCATGTTGCAACCACGGTGACAAAGGAGGTGGTGATCCACCTTCCTCTTAAGTGTCTGCTTTCAAACAACATACTAAACACATCCATCTAACTCATAAAAATGATTCATACTTTGTGGAGCTGATTTGTGGTTAAAAGGGTGAGGGAAAGCATATTGCTTCATAGTGTTTAGACACTGAAGAGGTCTGCATTTTTTGCTGATGCTATGTCAGCCGATTTTTATTGGTAGTTAACAAAAGAAGATATCCCAAAGAAATAAAACACAGCATAATACTAAAATCTATTAGGGTGTTAGAGTAAATCCCCTCTAGTGAACTTGTAGAGCTGAACCATTTTCCTTAATTAAAAACAACAGTCATTTGTCCTTTAGATTTTGTCAAAAGCCTGAAAGCTGCCTTGAGGGATGAACCAATGTTATTTATGGTGAGCAGCACACTCCCATGCAGCTCAACAGTGCAAGAGAGACAGATGCAAGAAACTGTATCTTATTAAAACTTTGGTGCAGAAGTGGTGCACCCTGGTGCACGATAGGGAAGAGAATGTGATAGCAATGTCACACGCTCCTGGAACCACAAAGTTGGGGGTTTTTTCAGACTAACTTAGCATCAGAGTGGAGAGGGACGAAGGCAGCCAGCCAAGGTTGTTGGCAGGGTTGGTGAAAGGCAAGATGGGGGAAGAAACCATTCCCCACTCCACATCTGCCCTACAGACATTCAAGTTAAAGCAAGAATTGGCTTCTCCATCCCACCTCCTTAGACAATGCATGTCCATTTCCAGGAGGCCATTTCACTTAATTACAGGAGTACACTCATCAGAAATCCTAAATGATTTTTGCTGAGAGAAGATACTCGGCCTGCTTTGCCGCTATCGGGAGACTTTTTCTGATGATGAAACAAGTACACTCCTTTCAGAATTTCATGTCATTCTGTCTTATTTGTTCATTTAGCACAGAAGCCTGGAGACTTCTTGGCCCTCTTGAAGGCAGAGGGGGGTTTGTCACAGGCACAATTGCTCCTGAATTTAACCCTTGGTAGTCATACTTTCTGAAACCCATTTACTGAGCTCTTCACAGCTCGTGTCCCTAGTCATTTCTCATTTAGCCATCATATTATTCATCCCAGGTGAATTGTTCCTTTCCTGATCGCTTTTGTTGCCTTGCCTGAAATGGTAGTTTGTTGCCAAGTTTCTGAGTATATGGTGCACAGGCCTGAGTGAGGGACCTCCCAGAGGACCTAAATGACACTGCAAGGGTCAGGGCCACTTACTGTCCACAGTTCCTTAAATGCCAACGCTGCCAGCTTCCCTCTCCCACAGGCTATCTGTCCCATTTACTTTGTTCCTTGCTTATGTTTCTAAATGCTGCAGCTCCTCCCTGGTAGCAGGGACAGCCTGCAGGGACAGCCCAGGAGATGCTCTGTAACCACTTCATGAGCTCAGCTGAGGTGAAATTGCTGTCATGCAGAAGCTCTTGTATGAGGCTATACGCTCTGGGGGAACAAGTCTCCAGAACTTCATAAACCACATCAGCAAATAACTTTTCACACACATAACATAGCAGTGTTACTAGTAGATAATGAGTCTACGAGGACTATGTTAGTGATGGGAAGTTAGAAAACTTAACTGTCTAGAAATGTGTACAGCCCTAAGGCTGGGGAACTAAAATAAACTGCAAGCTTTACGGCACGTAGGAAAGAAATAACTTTCTTTTTTACTGGTAGGGAACCAAGGCACAGGGGGTTTACATGATTTCCCAGGGCTTAGGAAATAAACTTGAAGTTTGTAAGGTTCAAGACCAGTTTGTCACTTAGGCTGACAGAATAGACAAGATCACATTAAAATTTATTTTTTCCCTGGTGACATTGGAGCCTGCAGAAAGTTCAGATTCTTTCTTGTACAGTGTTTCTATGTGTGACACTGATTGCTATAGTCAAACTATGTCCTTAGACCCATAAATTTGCTTGACTGACAGGGACTTTGATCAGACTGGTTCCTCAGTCCTCATAAATTCCCATGTTCCCTTCTGCCTTAGGTGAGGTTTTGACTTTGATGCTTCTGAATGTGAATAGTGGCTGCTTCTGAGAGCAAGTTGCCATTCAATTCAATATGCCAAAGTTGAAGTATTAAATAAATGGGGATTTAAAAAACCTCAAAACCAAATCTTTTAACAGAACGCTTTAATTAGGTTTATTTATTCTTGAGTATGCTTTCAAAGAGAAACTGAATTACAAGAAAAATGTTTTTTAAAAGTGGTAGGCAGAATTTAAAGGCCTTTTAAATTCTCTTCATGACTTTTAAATTAACTCAGAGAGTTGTTTATTTCTAATCTCCATTTGCATTGCTTAAAAAACCTTTCCCTCTGACATATTTGCACCTTGATTTATAAATGTGTTAAAAAGCAAAAGTGAATAAATATTTTATGAGTCTCAGTGCAAAGACTCAAGGACTTACTTAACCCAGAGCTGACACGGATCCATTCTCATGTGCTCCCAATGTACTTTTTGCCAGTTAACAAAATAAAGACCCCAGAAACATTACACTGCGCGGGGACATAGTGAGAGGTTGCGAATAGATCATAATGTTTTCCTAATGACAAAATTTGGCCAAAGTCTTGTTATACAGAGTTCATGGCCATCATTTCCTCAGAAGAGGATGAGAATGTTCGCCACAAAGATGCCACATTTTAGTTCACATCCAGGTTACATCTGGATAGGACCCATTTCACTTCTATAACATAATTATGATTTCTAAGCATAGAGGGTCCAGATTTGGTTGGTTTTACATGAATAATACACCTACAGACAATAGGTAACTGGGCAAGCAAGGATAGGACAGAAGTGTCAGGGCTCTGAGGGCACTAAATAAGCATTAATGGCCCTGACCAGCCTCACCTGAGACCTCCACCCTCACCACAGCCTCAGCAGCTCTATTTAAGCTCAGCCAGCCCTTAGCAGCCTACTCCCTGCCTGAGCTGTGTTGAAGCAGTGCTGGTCTCTGGCTGAGGGACAGCCATGCCCCATTTGGTGATGGACCCACCTGGTTGAGACCTTCATCACCCTGGGCTGACTTCCTGGCTTGAACTTGGCTGTCCCTTCTCAGTGTGGTCTTGCCTGGTGATTGTGGGTCCTGATCTGTGGGGGGTTGACTTCCACCCTGCTGTGATACTGCCTTATGATCTGGATGTTGCTTGGGCTGTCTCTACCTCTGCCCTGTTTGCCTTGCTCAGGTACTGTGGGGTGGGCTGTGGGATCCCCTTGGCCTCCAGCTCTCCTTCTCTGAGGGAGCAGCCCTGCTCTTGCAGCTCCCTGGCAAGCAGAACTCTCTCCAGATCCTGCTGAGATTTGCCTTACCTGTAAGGGCTTTCTGTCCTCTGCTCCCCGAGGCATGCCCCAGAGAGGTGGAGAAAAGCGGTGTGTGCCAAGGCAGAGAGCAGCTGTTAAGCTTCCTTTACCCTCAGCCTCTAGGCAGAGGCCTATTGAGACCCCCGGCTCTACCAGCATTGCCTTCCTGCCTGCCCGGTCCTACCCGCTTGGGTTCTGTGCGGAGATCATGCAGACACTGAAATGGCCGCAAGCATGCCGCCTGGGGGAGCGGCTCAGGGGAAGTAGGGCATCCGTTTTCCTTCATCTAGCTAATCTCAGCTCTGCAGGAATCCTTTGGGTTTGGAGATGTCAGACATTGTTCCATGAACTGCATGTAATGTGGAAGATACTCGTGACCATGCATAGCTCGTCTAAATAATTCAGCAACGGCTATGAATCATGATTTGTTTGAGATCACAAACAACTCCAGAAAGGTCAAAAATCATAACAGATATTATTTGCAAAGGACAATGTGCCAGTTGAATGATTGTGCTGCTTTGGCAAGTACTCTAGTGTCTTCAGGTGATGAGTGCTGTCAGTCATTAACTACTGTTAATAGTCCTTCTGAAGTCAGATATTGTCTTTATCTTTTATAAAAGTAGGAAAAGTCCTGATATTAGTAAATATACTCACACTCTTCAGTCAATATAATCTCTCCCAAGTACATCTTTCACGTCAGGGGTGTTCATTTGGAGTTTGTTTTTCATACTTAGTCACAGTAGCTTTTGTACGTCTTAAAGCTTGTGATTGTGTCATAGGGTATTAGGAACAACCCAAGCAGTAACTTATACCAAGAACACCTTCCTTCTGTTCTTTTGAACAGGTGTTGTGCTTAATTAAATAGGATGAAGCATAGTTTAATAGACACATTTTATTTAATTCTTATGTTTGAGATGGGCAGGCGATGCAAACTGTATGGCTGTGGATTGAATCACTTGGCAGAAAACACTATTCATCTTTGCTAAGATAGTTATTCTTACATAGCAGATGTAAAATTTAAGACATGTTTGATGCTCTGTTTTATTCACGAGCAACATTTCCAGGAGAGAAATAGGAGTATTACAGGGTATTTAGGACCACCAAATTATGAGCATCTAGTCTCACTGACAACTTCTTTGCCAATACAGTACACTTTTAGGTAGGGAAAAGGCCAAGAGTTGGGGTTGTTCAGGCTGGAGAAGAGAAGGCTCCAGGAAGACCTTATTGCAGCCTTCCAGTACTTAAAGGGGGCTTATAAGAAAGATGGGGACAGATTATTTTAGCAGGGCGTGTAGCGATAGGACAAGGGGTAATGGTTTTAAACTAAAAGAGAGTAGATTTTGACTAGTTCTAAGGAAGATACTTTTCACAATGAGGGTGGTGAAACACTGGCCCAGGTTGCCCAGAGAGGTGGTAGATGCCCCATCCCTGGAAACATTCCAGGTCAGGTTGGACGGGGCTCTGAGCAACCTGATCTAGTTGAAGATGTCCCTGCTTGCTGCAGGGGGCTTGGACTAGATGGCCTTTAAAGGTCCTCTCCTACCCAAACTATTCTGTAATTCCGTGATCATACATGAATGTAAGAACAGATGAATGTGGCTTATGCAGGAATTATTCTATCAGGCAGAAAAAGTTGGGTTTTTCCTCTGTGGGATGGTTGAACAGTGGGACAGGTTGTCTAGAGAGGCTGTGAAGTCTCCATCCTCAGAGTTATTCAAACCCTGCTTGGCACAGTCCTAGGAAGCCTGAGAGCAGGAGGTTGGACTAGATGATCTACAGAAGCCCCTTGCAACCTCAACTATTCTTTGAAACAGAGCTCTTCACAGAGCTCCTTTTTAAATTGTTCTGAAATCACATGACATAATATACTTTAATGTATATGTTTTTTCTTTTTGCATCCAGAAACACTGTTCTGAGAATAACTATCTGTATTCCTTAGCAATGTCTATGAGCCAATAATAGCTGCACAGACAGCAGAGGGCATTATTTTGTAGAAGTTTTATATTGTAATACATATTAATGGGTGGATTGCTTGCGTATTAATGGTGTGCAAATTTTCTAATCCTCGGAGTTAATTTGTACTAATTTTCAATTATGTGTTTTTTCCAATTTGGTCATTTACATATTTTACCTTTGAAATAGCCCTAAAACTTCCTTTTTAGCTGTGTACCTTTGAAATGGAAAAATACAGAATTCTGTGTTTTTAGGATTAGCTGATTAGGGTATTCCTGTCAGAAAGAGTTTAATGAATACAAAAAACTAAAGATAAACTGTTTTTACACTAGTTCCAGAAATTTTTCAGCAAAACAAGCCTAGACTGGCCTGAATTACGGAAACAATTTTCATTAATATAAGATTACTTTAAGTGGAACAAAATGTCATGCTGGTTAATAAATAATCCATTCAGCCTAAATATAAATCAACTAATTTAAGATATGGGTAACTATGGACTTCTGTAAGGCCTTTGACATGGTCCCCCACAGCATCCTTCCTTCTACATTGGAAAGCTATGGATTTGATGAGTGGACTGTTGAGTGGATGAGGAATTGGTTGGATGGTCGCATCCAGAGGGTAGCGGTCAATGGCTCAATGCCCAAAGGGAGATGGGTGATGAACAGTGTCCCTCAGGGGTCTGTACTGGGACCAGAACTATTTAATACTTCATCAGTGACATAGTGGGATGGAGTGCACCCTCAGCACACTTGCAGACAGTGCCAAGCTGAGTGTTGCAGTTGACACACCTGAGGGACAGGATACCATCCAGAGGTACAAGGACAAGCTTGAGAAGTGGGTCCATGTGAACCTCACAAGGTTCCACAAGGCCAGGTGCAGGGTCCTGCACCTGGGTCGGAGCAACCCCCAGTGTCAGTGTCAGCTGGGGGATGAAGGGATTGAGAGCAGCCCTGCCGAGAAGGAATTGGGGGTACTGGTGGGTGAAAAGCTGGACACAAGCCAGCAATGTGCACTCACGGCCCATAAGGCCGACCATATACCCAATTGCATCCAAAGCAGTGTGACCAGCAGGTCGAGGGAGGGGATTCTGCCCCTCTACTCGGCTCTGGTGAGATCCCACCTGGAGTCCTGCATCCAGCCCTGGAGCCCTCAGCACAGGAAAGACATGGACCTGTTGGAGCGGGTCCAGAGGAGGGCCACCAAAATGATCAGAGGGATGGAACACCTCTCCTCTGACGACAGGCTGAGAGACTTGGGCTTGTTCAGCTTGGAGAAGAGAAAGTACTCCAGGAAGACCTTATTGCAGCCTCTCGGTACTTTTAA
This sequence comes from Phaethon aethereus, assembly GCF_964289735.1. Classification (NCBI taxonomy): domain Eukaryota; kingdom Metazoa; phylum Chordata; class Aves; order Phaethontiformes; family Phaethontidae; genus Phaethon; species Phaethon aethereus. The sequence goes on along the minus strand of NC_138582.1, from coordinate 45,048,533 downwards.
AGGGGGCCTTTACTTAAGTACTTAAAGAAAGATGGGGACAGGCTTTTTAGCAGGGCCTGTAGTGATAGGACAAGGAGTAATGGTTTTAAACTAAAAGAGGGTAGATTTAGACTAGATAGAAGGAAGTAATTTTTGATAATGAGGGTGGTGAAACAGTGGCCCAGGTTGCCCAGAGAGGTGGTAGATGCCCCATCCCTGGAAACATTCCTGATCAGGTTGGACGGGGCTCTGAGCAACCTGATATAGTTGAAGATGTCCCTGCTTGCTGCAGGGGACTTCGACTAGATGACCTTAAAAGGTCTCTTCCAACACAAACTACTGTATGATTCTCTTCTATGAGCCTTTACTCCTTGATATGTTTCTCACACCTAGACCGATGAAAGTAAATTATTTCCAGTAAAATACAAAGCTTAAATTAAGTACCTCTGTGCAACAGCAGCCCCAGAGTGACAAGGACATAATAGTTAGTATTGCTCTGATTTATGGTTTCTCTTAGAGGCTGTCCTGTGGTAGAGATCACCTGAGTGCAGTGTTCCCATCGCACCCTATTTTATTTCCAATACACTTCATGTCCAGTTGAAAGAAGAACTGTGGTGTGGGTTCCTTTCAGCTCAGATTTCTCAGGGATTTATGAGTGCCAGAGGAATCCCTAAGTGCCGGAATAAGTCATACCCAGATTGCAGGTATCAGCCAGTCCACTCTAATTCATAAGTCCTTCCAGTGACCAGGAGAATGACGTGGCGTGCAGTATCTCCAAAAGTGGTTCTGGGTAGGAGCTTTAAAGTGTCATCTGACCTTTGGTGCTAGGATCAGCCACCCCCAAGCCCTTCCTGGCACAGGTTTATGTCGCCTGTGCTTTGAAACCTCATTATCACAGTCTCCACAGTCTAGGGAGTCCGTTCCAGTGCTTCACCATCCTACCATTAAAAACCCATATTTAACCTAAATATCCCTGCCTGCAGTTTAAATCTATTATTTCTTGCTGTATATGTAGTAAGCCTGAAGAGTAATTTACTCCTTCCCCTCACCTGTTTGCATACAATGCATGCTACCTGATACTCATTTCCCATGAGTGGTTCAAAGACACAGAAGTCATGAATCACATACATGCTTTTTCACACCGATTTCTTTCCACAAAAAATTCAAAGACTCTAGGGGAAAATAAATGTTTCTTTCAAGACATTCAGAGCTTACTCTGTCCTACATTTTGCTGGCCCCTTCTGTGCAATAAAAGGACAGCTTTTTACTCCCATTTATTTGCATATCTTTATAATCCAGTCAAAAGAAAGATGCAAAAAGAGATCAGTATATCCTACCACAAATATTTTAATTTCAAAGCCCTGCTCCAGGTTGCTAGGTGACGGCTAGGCGCATCCTCCTGAGAGCAGGTCAAAGTCAAAGACCCACCAAGCCAGTAAATGCAAGGGAGAGACCATCACTCTTCTCCTGGAGGCCACACAGGAAACAGAAGCACCGTGTTTCTGTACAATATAAGAAACTGTATGTTTCATCACAAGCATTGAAACTTAACTCTGAGACGGGCAGAATGTTGTTTTTCCATCAGCCACATCCAAAAGGTGTGCTGAAGGCTAACGCTTGGGAAATGGCAAGGATCCGTGAGCAGGTGAACTGGTGCAGCCTGGCTCGCAGTGGGTCTCTGCCTGCTTACTGACTGATTTTGATGTCTGAGAAGGCTTGGCCTTTCCCACAGCCCGTCGCCGTGCTGGGCACCGATTCCAATGAAACTTTCGGGAACATGTTGATGTCTTTAACTTAACAGATCTTCAGTCTACCACCAGATGTGGTTGGAAACAACTCAGGAGGCTAATTGTCCTCAATATTATACTTTTAGTGTTATTCTCAAAATAAAGCTAATCTAAAATACCATATCAACTGTTAAAGGTAAGAACATACTGCAACAAACCAGGAGCCGCCCTGTGACGCCATCCAAGCAGCAGGTGATGATCTTACAAAATGTCACATCATTTTTCCTGGCTCATTGTTACAAGCACTTAATTACACTCACAAGAAGCATGAAAATTATTCTCAGAAGTCTAGAGATGTCAGGTGTAGGCTGAGGAATTCATACAGAAAAAGGGGAAGGGCTCAAGTTTGTTTTGTTACTCATTTGGTTCCATTTGTGAATACAGCCTAATTTCAGGAAGTAGCTGTGATTTTTCCTGTGACATCTTGTGTAATTTACTTTAGGATTCAATAAAGAAGAAAACAGTTCTTACTGTTCTGTCAACTTCACTGTTTCCTCTGAGAGTAATCAAGTTAAGAGCGAAAACAGTGGATCAGACATAGACCAAGATAGGATGAAGTATTTGTTCTTGAACTGCATAACAATTGGCATTTATTATGAGAGGTAGGAGGATTATGATATTTTGAAGTATTAATTTTCTTGCAGTGCTTGATTTTGTAAAATCCATGGTCTTCTCTTTTCATTACCAAACTGATTTTTTTAAACGCAAGCATTCTTCTGGGAGGGGTGTCTTTGGGGAAGAGAATCTCCTTTTTAGGGATTCCTTGCCAATCCTGGCATTTAATATCCCAAATAAGCTTTGGCACTCACACTTTCTGTGCCTTTTGGTACTTGGAGCTTGTGCTCAGATTTGCACAAGTGCTCAGACTGTGCTGGGGAAGTGGCTGAGTTCCTCCTCTCTGTCCCTTTGTCCTATTTTTTCATTGGCAAATCTTGCTCCATTTACTGATCCACATTACCTGGAATTCTGCATGTCAATAAATGGGGCATCTCTAACATCAATATATAATATGGGCTCTAAGTAAGAGGGTTAAAGGGTGTTTCTCAGTTTACATCCAGAACTTCTGGACTATTGGGCATGGAATAGCTGGCTAGTTCTCCAGTCAGAAGACTGATAAAGTGAGTAATAGCCTTAAATGCTAGGGACATTTCTTCAAACTAGCATTTCTTTATGTTGACTGAAGTTTTTTGTTCTGAAAGACAGTTGCTATTTTTGTGACAGACTAGCCTTCCTCACTGCGTAGTGTTTTCTCTGTTCATACAGACCCTGTGCAGATGAATGCATGCGCTTCCTTTAGGTACAAGAATAGCATCTGCCGGAATGATTTACCTGACCAACAGTGGCATGCTCAGACTATAAAATTGTTTCAGACTCATAAAAAAGCTGTGCTCTGTCAAGTATCCTACTGGGTTGTAAGCAGACATACTTCAAACAGAAAGAAAAGCCAAACTCTACTGGTTTCTTACCAGCCTTTCCAAATCATCAGGAGAAATAAGTTAAAGGTGTTAAACCAGATCAAAAAAGTATAGGCTGTTACAGACAGGACACTTTCAGTCCCACTTTGTCTTTTCTGTGTTCAGTCAGGAGGTAGGTTTGAAAAGAACTGCAGAAAGGAGATTGGGAGGGACGTTTCATCCACCTCGGAGGAGGACATGGTCTTTCAAAACAGCAGTGTAATGCAGGGAAACTGCCACAACTGTGGTCTGCTAATGAGTTGTTTTGAACAACAATGCATAAAGATGGGATAATAAAAATAGGTTTGTCCAAATTTCCACCCCTCTGGACTGCTGTTCTCCCTCTCTCAGGACACTTCTAGAACGGCAGTGAAGTGCAGTGTATTTCCAGCTGGAGGGAAACATGACAGGCAGCCCCAGAGTGGCCAGAAGAAAAGGTCCAGCCTGCAGGAAGGAGTGTCAGTCTGAGCATCAGGCAGGAGAAACGTGGTTTCACAGGAACACTTCAAATGCCTTCCCTAAAAGCTGAGTAGCTCTGAGCTTTTTTCTTTTTCCTCCTTTTTTTTTTTTTTTGAGGTCCTCTGTATCTATAACCTGTAACCTGGTATCTATGGTGTCAAGGGGAACCTGGGAAGTGATACCATTTGTAAGTCTGCTCCTAAGCCTAAAGCAAGCATGACATTTAGCCAGTAATTTGTGCTGTCTGCAGCCACAGTCTCTCTAATCCAGGCATGCACTCCTATATGGTTAAGATCACATAAAGCATCTCTGAAAGAAAGATCAGTAAGGGATTCTGCAAGAAAGCCCCAGGCCCTTTAGCTCACTTCCATGGGAGTATCTACATAACAGGCATAACCTGACCTCTCTAAATCAGTATTTGTTCAGTTCCATTGATAACTTAGTACACACTGGGGTAGATATTACCTGATGTTTTCCCATTTTCCAAATATGTTCACAACTTTTCCTTACTGTCATTCTTATGAGATCTGCTCCTCTTCCTTCCATCATCATTCAAAGGTCTTTTTAAGATGCTGGAGAAATAATGCTGGTCACCATCTCAAACTAGTCTGCAATGAGACAAATAAAGAGTTTGCTCTTCATGCCAGCATCTATCAGCCTAAATAATTCTCGTTTCTGATACTATTCTTTTTAACCTCTTACTCTTTAGCAGTCTCTTATTGCCTGCTCTTTATTTGTTTGTTCCTATTTTTCAAAGGAATTACAGTGCATTTTAGCACCGATGTCTTTTCATGTTCTCCGCCACATCCTGTGAGTGAGTTATATTCTCTCCCATCAGCTTTTTAACATGGTTGCCTAATTCCCCCGATTCCTCCAGATTATCTAAGGTTCAAAATCTGATCAAAAGTCAATGGCAGAAGTCCCAGTGGCTTCCTCAGGAATCTTGTCAAGCTGGAATATTACTGTGCAACCACACTGTGCAAACCAGGCTTTCAGGTACACTTTGAACTACTCTGAAGCCTCGAGCTGTTCAGAAACATTGGATCCAAATTGCCCCATTAATCTTTCTTCCTGAATCAACTCTGGAATATAACTACAGACTATTTTCTATACCTAAAAATTGCAGTCTTGTCAATTTTGGATTCTTCTTTAATTTAACTATATTTATTACTTATCAAGCACCTGTGTGGTAAGGATCCTGTGTAATAATTAAGTTATGTGTGACCCAGAATATCAGGAATATTGCTGCAGGTCATGGCTGGATAGGTACCTCTTGAGTGACATTGATACTATGAAGATCTTTTTCCTTTGCTAATCATGAAAAGAGGAAAATATTTCTGTCTCCAGCTTTAGTTTATTTAATCCCATTATGGGCAGAGAAGAGGACCCCTAATAGCACAAGAAGGAATAGTGCTTTGGCATTAATTGTCAACTGTTGAGGTTCCCCATTCAAATTGTAGGTGCACAGTGACACCTTCTGGAAGCTGGTAATGAGAGTTACTGAGCAGCTTCCATCACCTGGAAACTGTTTTTATATGTAGAAGCTAATCTTTTTCTGGTCAACGTTTTCCCAGACCTTTGATACAGGTTCTCTGATGTCGTTGGGATGTACACTAACAGAACGTTGTTGTGGTGGGAGAATTATTTTTTTTTTAATGAAGCCAAACCTGTAGGTTTTTTAATGATTACAAATAATTCAATGGGGTGGGGGGGGGGAGATAGAATTAGAGATATATGTTAACCTCGTGATTTAAAAAAACATGGTTGCCATTACATTTTTAACTATTTATTGACATAAATAAGGTGAGAGGGTGGAACAGACTAGAGTGAGGCTTCAATTTACTAAACATGGCAAATGAAATGAATGACATCATAGTTTCTTAACGCAGTTGTACTTCAGCAAATAATTCATTTTTCCTATGTGTCATATTGCAATTTCTAATTAGACTTTCCTTGCTCAAGCTGCCAGCTTCCTGGGTAGTCTGTCAATCTGCCAGAAACTCTGAGTCACCAAGGATTTTAAGCACATGAGTTGTGCCACAGAACTCCGTCCGAGGAGCTCCGAACCCCACGGTGCCTGCATGCATCGGCTGGACGGGGGCCAGAATGGGGAGCAGAGCCATCGCTGAGCTGACTCTGACGCTCTAAAACCTGGCATTCAGTCCTATTACTGGAAAATGTCTCCTTATTTCTAATATTTAATTCAATCTGAAAGATTATTTCTCTTTAAGTTTCCTCTTCCTTAGAAGTAACAAAGATATGATATGTAGGAGTAGAAAAGAAACAGCGTTGTGAGCGGAGACAGTAGAGGCTGACTGATGTAAATAGTGAGGCTGAGAGTTTTGGCAAAAAATACATCTGGGATTGGCCAACCCTGAAAAAGTACATCACCCTAGAAAATAACCTTACGGTGTTGAAATAATTAGCAAAGTACTAAGCAGCGCCATCAATAGCACACAATTCCGGCTGCACTGAGAGCTAAGCCAAGTCTAACCATTATGATAACTTTTCAAGCATTAGTCCTAACAAAATGCAATCACAGGTTTTAGCATAGGCCCTTGAGGAAACATAATGCTCCAGGAAAAGACTAAGAGAAACCCTATGTATGTTCTACATATGTGCTACTGAACGGTTACATTTTGACAGTATGAATGACATGGCATTGGAAGGAACTTCCCAGTGTGACTTTCACACTTGGGCTTACACAAAATAAATTCTACTGGCAAATTAAGACATTGCTATTAATGTTAATGAAAAATCAAGTACTAACTGGCATCCCAGCATGCGGGATAAGCTGGTTAATGCTCTGTGGACCTATGCAGCTCTATGGTTAGTTTTACATGTTTGAAGGCTCCAGTTTATTCTGGCTCCCATCAACATTGTACCTACATCTTCTATTTGAAATCAATTACTAATAGATCCATTAAGAAAAGTTACCTACACCTTTAAGAAACTGATGTTGAAAGAATACAAATATTTAAGAGTTCAACAAAGCTGTTTCCCATAATATCACTGGCATTACGTTCACTTCAAAATATGGTTACTTAAAATGCATCTTTTAAAAAAAATATATATATACTACATTTTACGTCTTTATTAAGGAATAAGATAAAGCAAATACTAGAATACTGCTGATACATAAAGAAAATCTAAGTTCTACTAAAGTCCCTGGAAACTCATTTTACTTCTGGAAATACCTCCTCTCCCAGAAAAGCCTCTCAGTCTTCAAAGTGATTTATAACAAGTGCATTTTCATGCCAATGAAAATAGTAAGAAATGGTGTCTTAGTTTCAGTTTGAATTGCTCCCTACTTCACCATGAATCAGCTCGATTCAACAGTCTAGAAACTCTCTATCTAACAACTGAAGTGAGCAGGAAACACTAAAATAGACTAGTACCCATAAGCCACCATATGTGTATGACCTCTCCTTGGGCAAGGAGCAGAAGTTCAGATGTGAGGCCCAGCAATCTGCCCTAACACCTTAAAGCAAAATAGGCTCCAAAAGAGCCAATACATGCATTATGTCACCCATTAAAGTGTGACTGCAAGAACGTTGGAATACAATGCTATTAAAATACAGATACATGTTCTATATTGCCTTTCTTGCAGCCTGTTCTTAACATTTTCAATTAGAACAAATTAAAAAAAAAGGTGCCATACAAGTTTTCAGTAATATAGTAATAATAATAATAGTAGTAGTAGTAATAATAATAATATCTTATTTTCCATAACATATTTTTTGGAACAGAACCAAGACCCAGGCCCAATACTCCTATGCCTAAATAGATTGTCAAGATGTTCACACTTTGCTTTCTCTCTGTCCTAGTGAAGTTGAATTAACCTGTACCAAGTAGGGCAGCAGTGGGGACTAAGAATACGGCCACAGACACGCACATGCAGGGCAAGCTACTCAAATGACAGAGGAAATTTTCTTTCACACATGAGAAATGCATGCTCAGATTCCTTTTAGGCAGGGGAAGGGGTTCAGTCTGTGTCTCTCAACTCTTAAAGCCCCTCAACTTTAAACCCCGTTTCAACAAAGTCCAAGCATTTGTTTACGCAGTTGTGTATTATGCAGCTGGACATCAGCCTGCATGCATTAGTCAGGGAGAAAGGAGAAGATGATGCCTATTTTACGAATTCTGAGAGGACTTTAAGCCTCCAAGCTGCTCAGCAGTTTCAGGATTTAGGTGGTTGTGTACATATGCAAGGATGCAGATGTACCTGCCTACAGAGCTAGGCAGAGTTGTCTACAAACATGAAGCACTAGAAGATTATCAACTTAGGTGGCTTTGTTTATCTAACACCATTCACGCTAGGAAGCCTGAGTACCATCTTTTTATACAAGACTATGCATTATTACTACACATTATTAATGTTGAAAAAACTAGCTATCTTTAATAAGGTGTCAGTTGATGATGACCCTCCTGAGAGAAAAGCAAAGGATGGAGCAAGATCATACCTTCCAAAGGGGTTACACTGTGCCAGCATTTTAAACCTGCACTTGTTCAAGCATTTGTGCTAAGATTTAGAAAGCCACCTGTGACCATAGTCTAGAGAGGGCTTAGAGGAGTCACATCCACTCACTGGTCTGAGAACTGACTGCCCTTCCCAGCATAGGGACCAGCAGCTGGGTTCAAAGGCCAGTGGTGTTTGCAGGTGTTTTGCCCTTGGTCTCAGGACATTATGAGGAACCACCTTGGTACACTTAATGAGGCTTTCTTCCCTTTTATCTGCCAAGGAGTCAGGCAGTATCAGTATCATTTAATCCTAATTGTCAAGCCTGTAATACCTCCATAGGTCCTGTCTGGGCCTTGACAACTGTAAATCAGCACAGAAGTGTATTTAACATACCAGTTGTGTGCTTTGTGCCACGACAAAAAGGACAGAGATTTGCAGAAGGGCTCCTTGCCATCGGGCAGGAGAAATACTGAGTTGGGGGAGGATATCAACCTTCCTATTTTTTCCACTCTCCTGGGAACATTGTCCAGCTTCCACCCTAGTTCACCTCTGTGAACAGACCTAGGGGAACTCTCTGCTGCTAAGCAACAGCAAGCTCTCCATGTGTGCAGGAATGGAAGCTTTCCCCGCAGGTCTCAGCTCTAGTGAGCATCTTCCTCTGGTACCAACAGCACCACAACCGTGTTCTCCCGTTGCTGTAGCAGTGGCTTTGGTCTTCAAGGGCAACGCTGTCACCATGGGAAGGGCTTTCTTCACACTGTGCAGACTTCAGTTCCTCTCTGTCTCTTTCATGTCAAGAAAGAGGTTCTGGTTGTAGGCCAGAAATGGGGAAGATGTGTTGGAGAAAAGGGAGGCAGAGCCCCGATTTCTGCCTATATTCCTACGCCGGGGTCATGCTGTTTTTGGTGGGGTGGTTTTCCCTCCAGGACCGTGGCGCTCGGGCCGGGAAGGGGCGGGCGGCGCCGCTCTGCGGGCGGGAGGCAGCCGCCGGAGGGGCGCTGTCAGCACCCTGGACAGCGCCGCGCCCGCCGCCCCGCCCGCCGCCGCCGCGGGCCCTTGTGGGGCGGAGGATTTGGGGGGCGCGGGGTGTTCTCTGCCTGTAGGCTGTAAGCGGCCAACTTCGTCCCCGTGCTCCTCTGGCACTTATCTCCAGCCCTGAACCCCAAAGGGCACTGGCTCGGTAGGAGAAGTCTCCTCCACTCCGCGCCTAAAGGGCCGGCTTAGAAAAGCTAAAAACATAGAGGGTGCCCTGGGGGGGAGAGGGGCAGTTCCAAGCCTGCCACCCCTCAGACTAGCACCGCTGGGGGCTGGGCTGTGCAGGGCGCCCGCCTGCCCCCCCGGTAACGCTTATTTTGTGTTTCTTTCTCTCTCTCTCTCCCCCCCGCCCCTCCGCCCCGTCCCCCCGCTCCCACACCTCCCCCGCACGCCGCAGCCTCCGAGGCCTGCCGGGCCCCTCGTCCCGCTTCCAGGTCTGCTCTCCAGCCCCTTCCTGCGGCCGCCGCTCCCCGCCCTCCGGCCCTGCCCGCGCTTCGTCTCGGCACCCCGTCGAGACGCCCCGGGGCCCCGCCTCGGCCCCGCGGGCTGGGCGGTACTGCTGGCCGGGAGCGGGGCGGCCACCCACTGCCCGCTCGCCGCCCTGCTGCGGGGCCGCCGGGCTGAGCCGCCGCCGCCGGCCCCCGCCCCGGCCCCGGCGCCGCCGTCGCCCAGCCGCCTTCCCCCGGAGCGCCGGAGATGCCCGGCGTGCCACGGAGCCCCGCCGCCGCAGCCCCGCGCTGCCCCCGAGCCGCCCAGCGCTGTGAGTACCGCTTGTGGGGCCGCGTCCACACCTTCCTCCTCCTCCTCCCGGCACCGGGGAAGCCCGCTGTCCGCCCACTTCCCCTCAGCTGCCACCGGCGTGGGAGTCCCGGGGCCGCTGGATGAGCTCCCCGCGGCTGAGAGCCTCGGGCTGCGCAAGGCAGAACCCGCCGCTTCCCCTTTGCCATCCCCATCGCTCCCCGGGTCCGCTGGCTCCGGCGAGGCGGCTTCTGCGGCTCCCCGCCCTGGGCTGGAAGGGAGCGGCCCCGACGGAGGGGCTGCCCTCCCGGTCTGCCGGTAACCGGAGCTAGAGACGCGCTGGACGTCCATACACCAAATGTCTCGTTTTCACGGGAAGACTGTGTCGCTGTGCCCGGGGACGGCGGTGACACAAGCCAGCCGCAGCCGTCCCTTTAACCCTTGTCCCGCCGACGGGCGCGCTGCGCCCTCCCGGCAGACGGCATTTGGGACTGCCGGGGGGACCGCCGTGGCGGGACGTTATCGGTGAGATAGTCCCCAAAACGTGGCGGTGGCGGTAAGGGCGCTGCTGGGGGGCCGCCGCGGAGGAGCGGGGTGAGCGCCGAGCCCGGGTAGCATCGTGCCCCGCTGAAACGGGAGACCTAGACCGAGGGGTCCTGGCAGCGGAGGGCTATGCGCCTCTGGAAGACGGGAGACGGCTGGAGGGGAGGGAGGGAAGTTGCACCCCTGCAGTTACTTAAAATGCAAGCGTGCTCCAACCCGGGCTTGTGAGCACGACTCTCATTTAAGGCACCCACGAACATTAAAGCCTCGGTACCGAGCTCCGCGGCGGCACCGCCGCCTCGTCAAGCCCTTCCCACGCCCGCCCCTGAGCGCGCACACACACGCACACTCTCACGCCGGTGTCTCCGGCATTTCACCCCCGCGGCGCCAGACCCATGGCTGCCCCCGCGCCCCCCCGCCGCGCTGCGGCGGCTCCTCCCGTGGCAAACCGCCCCTGAGCCGCCGCGGCCCCGGTGCTCGCCTGGCCAGGGGCGGCCCGGGGGCAGCCCGCCCCGTGCTGCCGCGGCCAGGAGGGCGGCGCCGGCTGCCAGCTTCGCTCCCCCCGGCTCCGGCCACGGAGAGCGAAACCCACCCGCGTCCGCCCGCCGGCACCGTGAGAGAAGCCCGCCGCGGCCGGGCGCATGCGTGGGGCTGGCGAGCCTCCGTCGCCGGGCGCCCAGCCCGCCGTTACCGGAGGAGGACTTCCTCGCCGCCGGCGAGGGCTGCCAGCGGGGCCCCGCCGCCCGCACCGTAAGTACCGCTCGCTCCCGCCCGGCGGCCGCAGCCGCGGCCGCCCCGGACGGAGCGGGCTGGGCCGGGCCGGGCGGCGCTGCCGGCGCTGCGGCTCCTCGCCTGCCCTCCCCGGGAGCAGCCAGACGCAAAAGGCACGCCCCCCGTGCCCCGAGGATCGGGAGCGCCACGCGTGGGGGCTCGTCCCGCCCCTCCCCACGGGGCTGCCGGCGCCGCTCCCCCCGGCCCCCAGTGCAGGGGGCTGCCGCCGGCCCTGGGGCCAGGGCAGAGGGCTCGGCCCCGCCGCTGCCGCCGCTCCCCGGGCGGGGATCGCGTCTCGCTCCGCTCTGCCTCCCTCCCTCCCTCGCCCCAGCTCAGGCAACGCCTGGGCTCGGAGCCCGCCGTGCGCCCAGGAGCGCTTCCTCCTCCTCTCACGAGTGGGGATGAAGATAAGGCAGCATCCATCCCGCCCCCGCCCCTGCGTGAAGGGAGTCCCGCGGCGCGCCTGCTCTTGGGGCCCTCGGCTCCCCGCAAAGTTAGAGAGGAGCAGCAACATCGAGGCTCCTCCAGTGTCAGCCCACCCCATCATGCATCCTCGGGCGAGAGAAAGAGCTCTTCCTGCGCTCTGTCACGAAGTTACAGGTCAGTAAGCAAGAAAAAACAGGTAATGAAAATTGGACACAACAGTAGAAAGCGAAGTAAGTTTATTCTAATATACGCCAGTAAAGAATGACAGTCATTTAATACCATTGTACTTTACTTCATGTAATCGTTTCATTGTTTCATTTTTTCTGTTGAAAAATGTAAGACCAAAACTTTTCAAACAGCGCCATGGGTATGACGTAATGGTGTGGAGTCTCCTTCTACCTCTGTGCCCATCGCACAAAGGGAACAGCACATCAGCTCCAGCACTCTGCAGAGCGGAGCATCTTTCTAAACTAAGAGCATGCTCAAGCCAACAGAACATAAAACTAGCACTATGTTTTAGAAGATGCCCTAAGAAGAAAGAGCCGTTACTTTATTTACCCTTGAATTTCTTACCTACCCCCCTACCAACACTTATTTTGATATCTTTACTCTGGGTCCCAAATAGTTAACCACAGAAGCATCGCCTCGGCTGTTACACACCTCTTTATCCCTTGGAAAGAACAGCCTTAAGTTTTTCAGAGTGAGTAGTGAGGTTTGAGGGCTCAGCTTTAAGTACCAGAAGCTGTTTTCAGAGCATAAGGTTTGTATGATGAACCTGAAGTATAGGCAACTATCAGTACACAGTCACTTCTAAAAATTCATCCCATCTTTTCATCACTCAGAAGTTATCCCAAGGAGGCAGCAGGTCTCCTAGCATCCAGAAGCAAGGGTATGATTTGCTAGAGATTCACAATTCTTAACAGTCTTATAGGCAGGTTTCAAAATTTGTCATAGCCAGGTGAAGCAAAGAAGTCCAGAGCGTCATGACTGAAATGACAGCGTGCCAAGTTCAATTCCAGCCTTACTTCAGCTTTAAGTTGACTTTGGTAATACTCCTCCTGGCTGCCACTGTCCCATTTGGCACCATAGCCAAGGGCACAGGGCAGCTATGCCAGCATCATACAACCCAAGGTGAATCGCGACAATCGGAATAGATAGGAAATGCTACATGAATCGCTAGTTAATGCACTCCAGGGTGAGTCATCCCGATTCAAACCAGCTTTCAGACCAGCACAGTGTCAGTCAGCTCCTCGCACAGTTCGATATGAGTCAGATCTCGGCACCGAGTACAATATGACATGAGTCACCGACTAATACAGCACCATGTGACGCCGATACCCAGTGTGAGGTGTCGGAGCTTCAGTGTGATGTGAGTCACTGCATAGTACAGTAAAATGGGCTTTTTGGAGACCATTCATAATTAAGCACAACACAACGAAGCGCTGAGGAGGAGATGATGGGAGTGAGCAGAGCGAGCTGCTGTGTGCACTGGTTTCACTGTTTGCATAGTAAAGAAGGTTGTAAAATATTAGGCTGAATGAATTTTTTTTTTTTTTTAAGCAAATACTTCCTCTGACATTAAAGCCAGCCAAAGCAGGGCTGAAGCAGCACTAATACACCCAACATTGGAGAAACCTGTTTGGTTGGTTGGTTTGTTTTTATTTTTACATCTGAGAGAGCTGATGAGCCAGCGTTAAGTGACAGAGATGCACTGAGGTTGACTCCAGCTGCCTCAAAAGGCAAGGGATGCCAACAGTCTGTGCTGTGCAGAGAAGGACTTGACACTGATTTAACTTAATTGCAGTTTGCAATGACCTGGTTTAGTGAAGGGACTCAGCAGGGGATGAAGTTCTATCTATCCTCGCACTCGTACTGCTCCACTGTCGTAGCACCCAGATTAAGGGCTGGACGGGAGCAACAGGTTGCTGTTGTTGCTTTTTCTATGCAACTGGTAAAAAATTCTCTCATGTCTTTCCCATATTACATGAAAAATAATGACAGGGAGTGACCCTGCTAATTGCACATTAGGGTAACATTTTCAGTGAAGTCTCTTGTGATAAAATCCAAAGTAAATAAATAATAATAATAATCCAAAGTAAATAAATACTTTACAGTGCTACCAGAGGAGGTATAGGTCATCCCTCTCAAAAAAATCCCACTGAAATGCCAAGTAATTATGTTTCTTAACAAGAAAGTCAGATTTTGCTCAGAAAAAAAAACTTTAGTGCAGGAAGGTTTTTTTTGCAGACAGTGGGCTGATCTGGCAGCCAAATGTACAGCACTGAATATCAAAGAAAAAAGAGAAGACAACATTTAAGCCCTTAGTAGAAAAAGACCTTGGTTACAGATGACATGATCAGGGACCATTACTTGTTACTATGTGGGTGTGGTAGGCTTCCAGCCATTCCTTTTGAAATTTAAAGCAATGCTATAATCTGAATAGATGCTCCCAGCTCCTCTGAGCTGCTGCTCCTCTGGAAAAATAGAAAAATTAGGTAAAGTCACTCAATTTCTGGACATTTTACATAAAAGCATCCCAGAATTGTTATTTAAACTCATAAGAGGATACTACTTTCACTTAAGCCTTTGATAGCTTCTTATGTCACTGCTGCACCGAAGTTGCTTTATTCCATGTGGCTGCCAGTCTTCTCCCTGCTAACCTCTGTCTTGCATTTGTAAACTCTCACTTAAGTCACCCCACTACAAGATGCCAAATCTCCAATAATACAAAAAAAAAAACCCCAAAACAAACCACCTCAAAAGTGCTCTTGCTCTTCACCCACTAAGTGGGCAATCGATAACTATGCGTAAAGCATGTGCATATGTGTGGGTGAGTTCATTAACATATATTATAATTCTGATCTAAAATAGTACACTGCTTGATGCAGAAAGCCTGTCAAATTTGTCAATGAAGAGGAAGAAACAGAAGCATCGAGTTTCCTGTTCATATTTCAGTTGACAATAAACTGCCAGAGACTTCAGTGGGAGTATGTTGCAGCCCCAAGTACTGCTGAATTAATAAAAATACAGATTCAGAGATTGCCTTTGAGCTTGACCCCAGTTGCAAGCCTCTTATGACAGTAGCAGACAAGGACAGAATCTCTTGCTTCCAACTCACTGGTTAACGTTACTGGGGTGATCCGAAGGGGGAGCAGCGATTGCAAGAGCTAACATAACCTCACCTAAAGCTCGTCGATACCAATAGGTGGTTTTCATTTTTTTTAATGGAGTTTCAATCCGGCCCCAAAGTATTTACTAAAAAATAACTGGACTGCGATGATCCACATCTGGGCGCTCGGTCCAACCGGCTGCCAGCGAGTGTTACAACACCGGGCTTCATGGGCCGCAGAATTACTGTGAAAGCTTCGTGCTGTCGCCATGCAAATTGGACCGGAACACAAGTTAAGGCTTGCACACCTGCCTGACTGTAATGTGTACAGGGAGGAAACATTATTTGTATGTTTAATTAACAGAATCATTGCACTTTAAGCTGAAAAATGTCATTGTGCTTGAGCATAAAATGGAGGATAAAAGTATAAGCTTTGTCTACAATCTTTTTTTCTGCATATTCTTGTGTTGGGGTTTTTTTGTTTAAAGCTGACCTTCATGGCTTAGATTTTAAATATTACTTCTTAGGGAAGGCTATTTCCTTGGCAGCCCACCTTTCTACTGAGAGACTAGCAAATACTATAAATGCTACAACTAAGCCAAATATCATCTGAAGTGCTTTTAACCAGGCAAATAATTTTCATTCCTGACCTTCACACTCCTTTGCATTCATAAGGTTACATACAGAAATGCCTCATAATCTGAATGTCAGATAGGCATGCCTTGGAGTAGGAAAAAGTATGACAGACATACTTATTCCAGTACTTCAACATTACTCTGAAGGCATACAGTAGTTTTCCCACTGTTGTCAAAAGTAGCTCTTCGGATGCTTGCTTAAATCCCTGAACTTTTTTTTAAAATTACTTACTAGCATTCAGTAATATGAATGTGTACTTTTTATATGAATCATAGATGCTGTCTAGCTGGATGAGAAGCAAGAACACGTGCCATTATTTTTCCTCTATATTTGGTTCATTGCTTTTTAGGAGTTAAAAGTATAAAAGTTAGGAGATGTTTTGCATGTGTTCAATCACTAGGGATGGATCTTGTGTGTGCTGGAGTGGTCCCAAGGAGCACAGGCCAGCTGGATACAAGAACTGTGCAATAAAGCACGACTCGGGGAGTCTTACCCGGTCCAGCCAACTCCACCACTACAAGGGCCTTTGCAACAGAAACTCCTGTTGCCATCTGGACATTGACTGATTGTCCTGTTCAACGATTTGACTCCCCATGGTGACGTGACATTAGCAAAATCAGATCTGATTGACTACCCACAAACAAGCAGAATAGCAGCTTTTAGTCCTTCTCTATCCACATGAAACAAAGTGGGGGTTTTTCTATTTAAATTATAGCTATCCAAGCTCTCCCCAAGCAGACATAGGTGTCTTTGATCAACTGACCGAAGTAGTGACAGCACTAACTGATATAATTGGACAGAGAGATACATTTCATGCTATATCAAGCAACTGGCTAAAACTAAGGTTAAACAATGCTGGAGATGGTAGAGATTAAACTCCTTTGGTTACAGGTATCTCACCTCTTTCCAGCAATAGTCTAAAAGTAGTTTTGGATTCCTTACAAAACATATACAAGATGGTGATCCATCTCCAGTTTTTAAATCCTCTGTGTTTTCTTCCCAAACCCACTTTGAAATAAAGCATGTAGCTGCTGCAGATGGTGGGGACAGAGAAGGCAGACCCCAATTCTCAAAATGAAGAGAGCATCCAGTACAAAGGGTTCTCACACAATTTGTTCTCTCTCATGCACCTTCTGAGAGGTCTGGAAATTTGAGAAGATAAAGGAGGCACAAGGAGTTTAGAGCAGTGAAATTTCCATTTTGGCGTCAGGGAGATAACCTAGAGGAAGAAGAGCAATTTTTGATTGGCTTATTCTACCTCAGAGAGACAAATTTTAGGGTATGGTTCTCTCTTGTAGTACAGCAACAGAATAAGGAAATTTAAGGTAATAGGGAATTAAACAAGAACATGAGACCAGAGACCATCTGAGATTTCTGAAATCCAGGCGTATTAGGGGATAAACCTGCCACAAACTAGGCTGATGAATCTCTCCATTGGGGCTTAGAGGTAAGTCCTCCTTCTGGACCTTCTTCTCTTACCTTGAAGAAGCAATATAGCCTTGCCTAAATCTTAAAGAGGAAAAGCACTAGAGCTCAGTGTAACAACCCAAGTGACTTAAAAACAAAAACACCCCACCCACAAACAAAAAAACCCAACAGAGCAGTAATTTGGGCTTGAACCTGTGAGATTTTGTTCTTCCTGAATTTGCAAGGACTTCAATGAGAATAGGTGAACAGCATCTTACAGGTCTGAATCTTCAACTATTTAAAGAGATATATCTAAAAATCAAAACAAACTACCTTGGAAAAAATAGAAACATCCATCTCTAAACTTACTTTATAGTCCAAACAGTAAGAGTTCTCTCAAGGAATAAATACAAAACTATTCAATCAGAGCAGAAATAGAGAACAATAGTTTACACACACCGATACACATTCACCCTCTGCATTCTCTTGGTAAGATGGAAAAAGTCACTTTCAGTGATAAGAGAAAACTCTCACTATTTGTAACCATCCGTGTAAATGCATTCAGGAAGCAGACGGAGGATTTCTAAACAAAACATTTATACAAATTTTGAAGAAAGGTGTTTCAGACAATTCATAACACCTCTGCTTAGCACCACCTAAGTATTAAGTCCAGCCCAAGTCACTTTGCAGCATAAATACAAGTACCAGATCAGATCCTCAGCTGGTATAAATCCCCTTGTCTTCCTTCACTGGCCATAGTGAAGTAGTTTTTCAGCAGTTGAAAGTTTGATCACACTACATGTGATCAGCATTAATACTTCAAAATTGAACATATAAAAACTAGAATGGAATTTTCTCTCATCACAACAAGATTTTGGTGTTGCAAAGAAAAAGTGTTCTTTGCTGATGGACATACTTATATTTGATTGTCCAGGGAAATAAAACAGAAAATACTTGACACTTGCCAGTAACAAGTCCATTTTAAACCAGATACTAATTGCATGCCATGCAAACTGAAAACCTTAGAAAGAGCACCTCCATCTTGGTTTTATTTCAGAGTGTCAGCTGACCAGGTAAGTGACTGTGACAACAAGCCGTATTTACCGATTGCCATTTTCAGAGTGCACACCTGGTAATAAGGAACAGAGTATTTTGGCTGATGGAACAACACTTGCACTGATGTTTACAGAAAATACACCTAGTTTATTTTTTTTTCTAACTGCGTTATAAAATTTCCTTATGAGGAGAAACCTGTTCCAGTTCAATCACAGCTTCCTTTCCCACTTCAATGCCATGTTGGGTAAAATCCAGTCTCCTGTCAGATTTGAGTGACCTACCTGACAGCGCCCTGTGTAGGGGGATGGCTGTACACCTTGTTTTCCTCAGGAATGCACCCTTTTGTTCTACAGCCAAATAGCAGCTCTTGAACTATCCCTCACCCTTGAATGCACTTACTTTTATACACACTTCAGTTCTCAGGGCTCCTCGAGCTCCAAAGTCTTCCAACCGATTGCTAAAAGTAAGGTTTTCCCTGCCCAGCTCTGTACATGCTTTTGGCTGCAACATCATACTACTGGTTTAAGAAAACAGAGATCATTATTTAAGGATCCCAGTCAGGTTGTGGGGACAAGGTTAGGCCACCTTATCCTACTTATGACAGGCAGCAGCTGGCGGGGGAGCAATACCCGTGTGTGTGTATCTCACCCCGCTTCCCCACACCACCACCTGTGGGTCTGCCGAATGTATTCTCAGCTAGGATAGGGATAGAAAAATACTTGGCTAAACGTCAAGTATCAACGTATGTCATCCCCTTTAACAACTTTAAGGTAAGCTATTAGCTCAAAATGCTGTTGGTGATTCAGATTTTTCATTATTAAAACAACCCGATCACCCACGAAATCAGTCTAGAAAATAAGGAAAGCCCTTGTGTAGAATTAGCAGTCACACTACCACTGGTTTTGATTACAGCTCATTGAGGCTCTTCGGCCTAATACCATGCGATAATAAATGTGAAGAGGTTACCAATCACTGGTACCATGTGCTATAGCAGTAGGATCCACAGGTCATTAATTCTTCAACTAATATATAGTGTTAGTCTCATCACTGATGCAACGAACACCAGCACTAGATTTTCTAACTGGTGTTACGCCTACTGCATGACCCAGTCAGACCATCTGATGTCCCAGATTAAAACCATAACATTATATGAACAGAAGACTTTTTTACTGAGAAGTCAAAAAAAAAAAAACAAAACCAACCACCAAACCCAAAACAAAACCCACAAAACCAAACACACCCCTCTCCTTTTTGCCCTGAGGACCTAAAGCCTGCTGAAGGCAAAAAATTGGCCCCCTCCATTCCCACAGAGCCCCAAGTCAGTCAAGCAATTATTTAAATTGTTGATAATATGGGTTGTACTGTAAAGAAGCAAGGAATTTTGTAAATGCCTACAAATAATATTCACTGGAGTTGTTGATGAATATACTGTCCATTCCTGCACACAGCATAACTCAAAGCAGTAATTTGAGCAGGTATCTGGAAAGGCTCATTACACAGCTATAGTGGCTTCAGCAAGAAGCAGCAAAGTGTGATGGAGAACTTCAGTGACCCATAGTAAAATTCTGGATGTACTAGAGGTAGCAGAAAAAACAACTACAGGCATAAAATAAGGCTTTTCTGTTTGTGTCCCATTAGTGGCCTTGTCCTTAACTCACTGCATGATCTCATGGCCAATTTGCTTCATCTCTGACTTTTTTTTCCATATACTTTCCAAGATTATTTTATTTCCTTGTGTACAGTCATACTCAGATAGTCTCAATGCTTTTCAAGGTACTTTTCTTTGAAAATGAATCCTTAGACGACTTGCACAAACTCAGTGTCTGTGCCTTTGCCTGTGTTCCAGCCAAGGAGCAGTTTATGGGAGAGCAAAAGCCGCAGATAGGGAGCTCGTGGTAAACTTCTTGTATCACCATGCACAGCTGTGAAATTGCAGGGTTTGTGTTTCCCTGGTTTAGATTTGTTTTTAAATTACATCTTTTTTTAAAAAAGCAAAGAAATCTAGAAAGCCAGTGTATAGCCATGAATATACATATGAAATTACGCTATATCCTTTAGGCAGAACTTACGTCTTACTGTGCGCTCAGGCCTCATGTCTGGCATTACACGGTCTCGGTACAATCACGATTGGGACATATATTTGCAACAAATTGTGCTGCAAACATGAACAATTTAACTTTATTTTGCAATTCTGGTTAGAGGATGAACCACAAAAGCCTAGACTTTTAACGTAAGACATGCTCTTCTCCTGCAGATTAATCATTCTTACGTGGCCAGAGGGAGTGGCCCAGGTAGAAAGGTATATAGAATCATGTGCTTGATGAGAGTTTGGTTTAGAGCCAGAGCTGCATTAAAAAACAAAACGTAAAACCAAAAAACACACCAAAAAAAAACACATCACACAAAAGGCAGGGAAGAATGAATTAGAAAAACAGTGCTGGGATGGATCACTTACTCATCACTTCACTCATCTGTGAACCTGGACCAGCCCAGTATGTTCTTATGGGTCTTAATACTATCTGTGTGTAAGGAGTTTCTACAGCTTTGTAGTAACCTGCACCACTGCTCAAGCGCTCTACCTTGCCATCCTGTAAAATTGAGCGTAGATTTTATTTAGCCCAAGCTAACTCATTATTTATCTCTGAAAGAAATAAAGAACAACAGAACATCACAACAACCTCTTACTGATCAGAAAATCAGTATGTTTCACAGTTCCCCTTTCTAGATTAACAACCCAAACTCCTACAATTTTTCTGTGTATGTCATGCTTTCTAAACATCTTGTTAGATGTTTAGATAGATGGTCTATCTGTCTTGGAAAGTGATACCCTTAGTACTTGCACAAAGGAATAAATTACTTCTTGCATCCTACCACAGTATTCCTGCTAATACACCACAGAGAGCCACACCCCAATTAGTCCGTGATCCACTCTAAACCTCTATCAAACATACAATATGACCATCAGTTGCCATAGGAAATACATGCACAATAATCACCAAACAGCTCGGTAATTCAAGAGCTTGGGGTGTCTTTAAGCCAACAGATATATTCCAGTCCTCCTTCTCTTATTTCCCATTACTCTAATACAGCTCTACTATCATGAAAGCATGCTTTATCTGCTAAAAATACCTTTCAAAACAAATCTTCATCACATAAATGACCAAAACCTACTTGCTTATTCAATGAGAAAGCTGGTACACATCTGCTGAATAAAAATGAAAATGTATAACTTAATCTGAAAAGTGTCTTGAATTTTTGTGTTGCTCAATCCTTCATCTTCTGTAAACTGTGTGAGAAATCACACAATGATGAACATTCAGAAAAACCTATAGTACCAGAAAACTTCTAGGTAAGGTGTATGATCCAGAAGTGAAACCAAGACACAATGCTACGGGGCAGTTTTTGCCCTACAGCTACTTACATACTCTTCCCTTTCATTAAACATGTCAAAGAACAATTCTGAAGAACCTGAAATGCTAAAAACGGATCCAGAAAAATCTCTTGAATTAAGCCACAGTGGGAGGAGGTGGGGAGGAAGAGTGTATTCTTCCTACTTCTGCCGTCCTTTACCTTTCTCCTTGGGAAAAAGCAAACAAACAGGAACAAGCCTTTCTACCGGGACCATTGTCAGTTCAATTGTAATACGGATTAGAGATATGAATGTGCAAACTATCCGCATAAAACATCTCAAAAGTAAGAGTGGACGGGGTAGGCTATATAAACTGCATATATCTGAATCCAAGTTACACTTTTCTAATCAATAATTGTTTACTGTCCAAAGCAGCCTGAAATATTGTTAGATATGTTATCATTCCAATAATGCTTTATATGCTATCACTTTCTAATTGAAATATGAAGATACTCTATTTTCAAAAATATAGGTATCTGGAAGGAAATTAATACTTAGGGCTTCGTTCTATTTCTGTGAGTCTGAAACTCTGAAGGAAAGAAATCTGAATCTACAAATGTATTCTACATTTCACATTTATTCTTCCACATTCTGAAAAAAGAAAGGTTGTGGGGGTTTTGGAAGGTATGTTCTTTTTCTGATTTTCTATTTCTGGGCATTTAGGCATTGCTTGTCAGATTAGGTCTACAGAGTTACAAAATGGGTTATCATTTCTCTCTGTATTGTTGTTCTTGTATTTTATTCCTCCTGCAAAACAGGTGCATCTTCTGCTGAACAGGTCATGCATTTTTCTCTTGGGAGAGTGGGTGGTTCTCATAAAAATAAAAACTATTAAGCTCTAAGAGAGAAACAAATTCAGCATAAAAAAAAAATCCAACAAAATGTAATGCTGCACTCTGCCAAAATAATCTCCTTTCTTCTCCTGACACTTCTGTTGAGTCCATGACAAAGTCTGTGCATTTTTACAAGTTACAACAACAGTATTTCCTAAACCTGGCAGAACATTTTAGAAAGGAAGGCAACTTTTAACCCTCCAGTATTCAGCTCATTAGATTATGTTTCAAGTCCAGTATTCAATTATCAATTAAAAACAAGAACTCAAAATTGGTAGCAGCTAATTTTAATTTCCCTACGATTGTCATGGCCTCAAAAGAAGGTTCAGCAACCTGAAAAAACCTACATACCAAGGGATATGATGACACAGGGGGATGACTAGTTATGTATCAAAAAATCAAATACTATCAAAACAAAGACAGACATACTCATCTTTGTACAAGCTAGCATTTCATCTATGAGACATCTGTCACTAGGGCACAACCCTCAGCAAAACATTAAGTGCTGTAGAGCAAGTCTGAAGCTCATGGAGAGACAGGTCAGAAAGGGACAGGGACTTCAAGGGGACTTGTAATTTCATTAACACCACTTCTTTGCACAAACTGCAGAATTCAGGCTCCAAAAAGGTTTCCTAGAACAGTGCAAAAACCACAACTAGTGCTCTCACCAAAAATTGTTTCATGATGTCTTCAGTTGGGGGAGGTGACCAAAAACCTGCACATTAAATATTAACATCCAGTCATGTGTTTTATCTGTTAGCAATAACAGATTCTCATCTTCACAGAAGCACTTTGATTCCTTCTTGAGAGAAAAACGATTTTAAAAATAGCTGTGGCAGTCAGACCTGTAATGGACAGAGAAGCACTGGTCCTTCCCCTTTGCTACAGGGTGACCAGCAGGTTTGAGACATCCTCAATACTCACCGATGGCCAGATTTTCAGAAGAGCTCAGGTGTCTTACTCAAGCATCACTAGGCCTGTGCATTGGCTGATCAAGAGAAAGAGCAAAAAGACAGACAAGAAAGAAAGAGGCTTTAACTACCTCTCTTCTGTACTATTTTCGTTAGGACTGGCCTTGAAGTCAAAACCTCAGGAAACCCTCTTCAACTTGTAGGCTTATATACCACTGTGCTAAGAGCTGCAGCTCTCAGAGACCCCTCACTTCCACCTTTTGCTCTCTCCATCACCACTCTCCTCTCGTTGTGTTCCCACCCATGTACAGAATTAAATAGCCCTTTGCCTTCCATCACAGCACTCCAATAAAATGCGTGAATCTTCCAAAGGATTCAACACCGAAGAGCTTCTGTGGGGAAAAATCAAGCGTTTAGCTTTTCAGTTCCATTGGAGCTACGGCCTTCAGCAGTTCTTGGTAAAACTTTTAGAGCAAAGAAAAGGAAAAAAGAAGAGAGATACATTTCTTACTCCCACCTTCTCTTGCTGTCTTGCAGCCCATGGGATCAGAGCGGATGGAGATGCGCAAACGGCAGATGTCTACGACCCAGGAGACGCCAGGCGCTGCACCGGCTCAGCACAGCACGGGAAATCGAGGGTCCAACGCCTGCTGCTTTTGCTGGTGCTGTTGCTGCAGCTGCTCATGGTAACCCCTCTCATTCAAGCCTCTGGGGAACAGAATAGCAGGGGAAGGAGGCAATAGCCAGTGTATAGGACAGCAGAAGCCAAACAAACCACCAGAGTAATTCTGCAAATCTGGGACTAAGAGAAAAGACAGTGCTCTAGTACTAGACGCAACCTTCTACTCCAGTTTACTCTTTTTTTTTTGCCACTGAAAGAACAGATTTTTTTTTTATATCTCTGTACAGTATCTCTGTTGTACTTTTGTTGTTAATACTGTGTAGTGGAAGGTCTGTTTCGTGCAGGACTGGTTCTCCTCAGCCTCAAGCTCCACCAGAGCTTCCACTAAAAATTGAAAGCAACACTAGAACATGTCACAACTTCAGATTTAGGACTGGGACTTAACAAGCAGCACAGACTGTGTTAAATGGAGTTAGGACTCAGTGGAAGAATTTGTAGGTCAGAAAATGAATCATCAGGTGCCCAGCACTGTTCTTTTGTTTTGGAGGCTACTGGATCTGTTGTCATTAATTAGTGCTGCCAATTCATGGCACCTGCAACTCGTATGAAGTTAATCCTTAGGATCAGAGACTTCAAACATCACAGGTATTTGCTGAAGATGAGTTAAAAACAAGGTAATTCAGAAGAACTCCCATTACAAGGTGTTAAAGAGGAAAGTTTATCAGGGAAGCAAAGCAAAACAGTAAAAGGAATCACTCGATTCCTTAAGCTAATGATGTGTTCACCTTCTCTCTCTTACCAACCTCTCCAGATCCAAGTGGTTTCATTCAAAACCGAAGGAAAGCTTCATATACTCAGAAGTCCTGTATCTGTTTGGGGCTGAGTGTTAATTAATGGGCGAGACCAAAACTTGCATTGAAACAAAGAAAAATAAGTCTTAAACATACACAGGAGTTCAACCAAAACATTGACAGCAACCTGAGTGCTTCTTATAAATGCACTAACCACCATAAAAAACACTTCAGAGCAAGCAAACCTGGCACTGAGGTGAAGGGAAGAAGTCATAAATAACCCTACAGCCTAGGCTAGGAATCTATTCCACCATTTTATTATTTCCCCCCCCCCACCCCACCCCCGCCAAGAGCAGCTGGTAGCAAATGCTTTGGAGAACACCAGTAGAAGGCAAGGGATGAGCAGGTTATCATTCCTTTGCTATTGGTACTCACTCATCAGGAGATACCCAATTCTGCCCTCTCTTATGGAAATAATGAGTATTTGTAAGGACAAAAGGCAGCTTGGATTTTTTTTTTGGATGATGCCAAGTACTCTAGCTCTGATCCCACCAAGCTTTTCAGCAGGTGCTTAGAGGTAAACTAAGGTAGAGATTAAAGAGGCAGCAAGTGCTGTGCCTGTACAGGACCAGTTTGTGACCTTGCAGAATGGCATCTATGTTAAAGCATCACCACACAAATTCCAGTGTCATCTGAACAGCTGTCCAGCGCAATCACAAGTGGCCCAGTCTAGGGCCACATATTACACAAACACACACGTCTTTCCAAGAAAGGAAAAAATAAGGCACATTTATCTACTACGGCGGAGTACATAAAATTTGCATTTATCTTTAAAATTGTTGATAAAGTGCTTTTTTGCCATTTTACCCGATATTTTCCAGGATGCTCATTTTCTGTGCACCTCATTATTCAAACAATTCAAAGAAAGCAATTTACTCGATTGGGTGTGTGAAAGCATTCAGATTTCATGATGCTTAAAATTCCTATTTGCATTTCAGACTCATCTAGGAAACCAGTTAAGGCTCCAAAACAGAGCAGCTTGCTTTAGCTTTAAAATAATTTCTGATTTTTTTGAGAACAATTGTTTTCTAGTAGCAAGAAATGCAAAACAAACCATAATTAAGCTATTTATAGTCCCTATTCATACAGCCTTTCCTCAAAATAGCTCAAGTACTTTGAACAGAAAAATTATGAATAGGAATAAAAATAACAGTCTACATGAGTCATGCAGCTGAGATGCTGAACATCCAATATGAAGAAATAGCAAAATGAGTCTCTCAGCTGGATGCTCGAGAGCTTGTTTTCTTTCCTACAGCCAAGACTCAAGCCTCCAGCCAGTTACTCTTTCCAGATCCTGAGAAGATACAGTATTGCACTAGTCTTATTTTTGTTTACCTGTACATTTCTAGGCAAAGAGCCTGCCTGCAAGTCATTTTGAGGCATGGCATGTTCTCTTAAGTAAGCTTTTGTTACTTCTTTTGCCTTTTTCCCTTTTTGTGCATTATCCTATGAAGACTATAATCCTTTCTGTTGGATATTGGTTCCCCTCAATCCAAAAATAACTCTGACAAGCATATCACTTCTTGTCTGTGTGTGAGGAATACATAATGTATCACTCCTCATATTAAAAAAAAGGCCAGAATAACTGGTAAAGAGAGTAGTAAAGGATTGAGACCTATACACCCCAAAATAATAGAGAACTAACATTAACTATTTTTTTATATCCTAACTATATATTTTTATATATATCCTACATATATATACACACACGCACGTATATGTACAGGAAATCGGGCTCGATGATCCTTATGGGTCCCTTCCAACTCAAGATATTCTATTAAGCTATGATCCCTGTAGAGAAAGTCTATGTGATACAATATTGAACAGTGTTGAGCTACATTAAAGTTTGCCAGGTTTACACAACTGGAAAATTAATGGCAATGTGGCTACCGTTAGCTTCTGTCCTTTTAGCTGATTATTTTTCTAAATATTGGAGGAAAAGCAGCTGATGTACATTCAGCATTTTCCTCTATCGAAGTTGACTAAAATTTTGTTTGCTACCTTGCAGTCTTACTGTTAGAAATCAAGACGAAGAGAGAGCAAGGAGAACATCTCATGAACTCCAAGCAGAGGGTATTCCAAACTGTGAGGAAAGGTATGGTCTTTAAAAGTGTTCTGTCAAGCTAAAATGAAACAAATCCAACAAACCATACTAAATGATTTAAGTGAATTACCTGAAATATGCAGATAACTAGTATTATCTATTTGTCATTTATGCTGAATTTGCAGTCATCTGTCTCTTACCTCCTAAGGAACCAAAGATCTGATCTATAATCTTTTACCTTATTTGTATGCAGCATGTAACCACATCCCCATTTTCATAACAAGGCAGATCAAAAACAGCATTGTAAACAGTCTCTCTCTTTTCTGAAATAATTTTTAAATACATCCTGTTCCCACCCAGCAACTATGAAGCTAGCTAGCAGTGCTCAGCCTTATAAAAATAAAGAGGACCTCAGATCCTCCCAAGAGTCAGGCAACTCAGAGTTGCTCAAACAGGTAGAAGCACCTGTAAAACTGCAATAGACAGGAGGGTATCTTCTATGGCGTTTGAATCATTGCTTTTTTCCATGTATTTTCATTCAACTTTTACCAATGATTCAACAAGGACTATTAGGTATAGAAAAATGCTTAGCTGTTGCAGAGGGACTTCTCTGTTGCAATTTCTGCATCAAAGCACTGCCAATCATCTGCACAAGAGCTTTTGATTAAAAAAGTGCCATCTTGTAAGTATGTTTACTAGAGTTTGCACTTGGGTAGTTCCGGTGAGGAATAAGAGCCCCATGAACCTTGCAATTTTGTTCCGTTGTGACAGCAGATGCCTCCCACCAGCTGCAAACACCTTGAGTAACAATCATTCCTTTCTCTCCTCTTGTCTTCTCCTTCCTCCTCAAGCCCTGCTCCTACTCTTGAAGAAGTAAATGCCTGGGCTCAATCATTTGACAAGTTGATGCTTACTCCAGCTGGCAGAAATGCTTTTCGTGAATTTCTACGAACAGAATTCAGTGAGGAAAACATGCTTTTCTGGATGGCCTGTGAGGAACTAAAACAAGAATCCAACAAAAGTGTCATTGAAGAAAAAGCAAGACTAATTTATGAAGATTATATTTCTATCCTTTCTCCAAAAGAGGTATATTACTTTCCTCAATACATTCTTTGATGCTGCTTTGCACAGTTAGTTCTAACCTGTGTTTAACGCTACAACAATATCCAGGGAGAACTTCTCCCCTCCCACATTCCCTACCATCAAATAGAGATTTAGGGGAAAATAGTCAGACCCATTGTTGAGGTGAGATGGTCAAAACTACTTTCACTGCCTGTAAGAAAGCTCTTCCTGTGCTACCCTGGCATGCTGCAGTGAAGTCTTTAGCTTGAGGCACAAATATACAAATGGTGACTTTATCCTTGCTCAACTTAAATTTTATCTGTTGGACAAATCAGTTTATTTTGCACTAGGAAGGGGGTGGGCGCATCTCTCCAAAAGCACAGTAACCACAAAGTGTGATTTGCAAAGCATGAATTGCTCAAAGAGCAGCTGACAAAAGATTGCATAAAGCACACACACGGACTTCCTGAAAATTTTTAAAACTACTTGTCACTTCGCTGTTAGCAAATATGTCAAGTTTCGAAGACACTTCAATTCAGTTTGAATATAATCCTGACAAGCTGGCTGGGACTTTAAACTTTCCAACTTCCTTGCAAAACTCAAACTTAATTGTTTGCGGTGCAGGCTATACTTATGTACTTCTAAAAGTGCCATTTAAATCTAGTCACTGTTCCAGTAATACTATCTTTCTACATACGCTAGAGCCTTGCAGAAAAAAAAATTACGTTACTTGTATGTTGTATGGAATCATTATATAGCCATACATACCCATGGCTTGCATCTATTCACCCTACCTTTTAACAGGAACTTGACTGAACAACAGCTTCCCAGGTTACGGTTTCCGTCTGCGTCATACTGCTCACTCCAAATTCAGCCTCTTTACAAGACCACTGTCTTGTAAATGAACTGTCACAAAAAATTACAAACCCTCCCCACTACAGAGCAGGAAGCTGGCCTGGAAATAGTCCACCAGTCTCTCAGGTTTCAGTAGTAACAGGATGGCAGGCAGCCTTGTTCAAAGTGAGGTCGCCTCAGTGAGAACACTTCTCTATCCACACTCAAGATATTACTACTTCCAAATTTCACACACAGTCATGTTTTGCCTATTTAGCAGGTTGTTTGGGTTTTGTTTTTTTTTTTTTTTTTACACTCTTGAAGGACACAAGCTGAAATGGTTAAATAAGACTGCTTTTTCAACCAGTAAAACAAACTTAAAACCCCGTATGTATTATTCACCACTATTATTTACGTGAATTTGTATTTTAATATGCAGGTCAGTCTGGACTCCAGAGTAAGAGAAGTTATTAACCGAAATATGCTGGAACCCTCCCAACATACCTTCGATGATGCACAGCTTCAAATTTATACCTTAATGCACAGAGACTCCTACCCACGGTTTATGAACTCTGCTATTTATAAGGACTTGCTTCGGTCCTTATCTGAAAAATCCATTGAAGCATAGAATTTTTTTCTTAAATGTATTTATTTTAAAACAAACACAACTCTGGGCTACACCAATCCACAGGGAACTTACAATTAATCAGATATTTACCTGAAAATAACTCAGGCAAGTTTTACTACAGACTGAATGATTTAAACCCGCACAAGGCTATGACACAATCAGCTGACTACAGTTTCTGATCAAGTTCAGTGTTACTTGGCAAATGAGAATGAAGAGAAAATGATATTGTTGTTCAAAAAAATGCAGTATTTTTTCCAAACACAGCATGCAACTCAGATGCAAGTCTGATACTATGTATGTCTAAGGTACAGATGCCAACTGGGCACAAAAACTAAAATTTAAGCGGAGTGTTAGAATTTTCTTGAAAACCAAACCAGTTGCCCCATCCACACTGTGACTAAAGTAAAAACAGTACTGTCGGTATCTGGGTTACACTAGACATAATTTCACATATTGTACCTGGCACAGGTACACTCCACTCATCTTGGTGTATTTAATGTGCATACGGTGCGCTAATGGAAATCAGTATGGCAATCCCAACTTTCTCAAAGGTAACGGTTGAAATAATGCTGCCTATAAAAATCTTTCGCTGAAGAATTGTTATTTTACTACTAGAGTCTGCTGAAAGCATTTTTAAGTTCATATTGTTGATGTTTATAGAGTTAAATTATTTACTTAAGAGGAAGAAGAGTCTGGGCATTTAAATTCCAAAATAAAGCACAAGAATTCTCACATATTCTTTCCTCCCTCCATAGTTAAGAACCCTTCACTATTCACTCCTGAAAGGATGGCAGTATCAACTATCTTGGTTTTGTACATATTAAATTCTCCTGTTACCTGACAGATCTTGTAAGGTTTCTATTACAGATACGCACACATTTAATCAACAAAAGAAGGAAGACGGAACTATTCTGTTCTGATACAGCACTATTTCAGACTGTCCAAAAAAAAGCTACAGCTCTATCCACTAGTAAACCATGTTCATTTACAGCATGGCCAAAACATTACACTCGATTTCTGGTCATATCTCAAAATCAGTAATCACAGGAAGTACTAGGAAGAAAGTAAGTTGAATCTGCATAATCTGTGTGTAGACCTGTTATGAGAATAACGTCTTTATTTTAAATAAGATTCACTACAATTCCACTATATTAAACTTTGGAGTTTATAGTGGACTACCATTGAATTGTATTTTTTCCTGCACATTTATTTAAATAAACTAAATGACATATACGTAGGCAAAGGACATATGGGGAACAGAGAAAAAACCTACTCCTAGATGAGAAGAACCAGACAAGCATAGTTCAGTGACATTTACTATAGCCTTTCTAAAAACCTACTCTTAGCCTAATTCCAGCACTATGAAAAGCACAAAATGGGGATTTTATCTGAAAAAAAAAAGGAATTGGGAGTAACAAAGCAGAATTTAGGAGATCAATTTAATTGTTTCCTCAATGGACTCAGCCAGAGATGTGTTCTTTCCTTACTGCATTCACATTATTAAACAAATAACGATGAAATTTTTCATTACATAGCACCACAGGAAAAGACCTGATATGTGGTAAGCTAACAACAGCTATGGACCAGTTTCCATCATCTCCTTCTAAAAACAAAACACTCTTCAACATGTCAGCACAAAAAAGTAAACCAAAAAAAACTTTAAGAGATAGCAAATCAAGGTGCTTTTGCCCTCTGGAGCACAACACTGGATGACTAAGTTAAGAGGAAACCCTTCTATATACCATCACTTAAGACATGGTCCAGTTAGCAGTTGCCACTGCTTAACTTATCGACACCAGTTCTCTCTGCTGAATTTCTAGTAAACGTACCCAAAGCACTATCAATACAACTTCCGTTTACATAAAGTATAACATGGCAGGTAGTAGCTTCAACAAAACAAACTAGATATGTTGGTAAGGCAGCATTGATGGGGAGCTTGCTGTCAAACTGACGATGCTGTACTTGTTTTAATCAGGGCAGGTAAGAGTGCTCTAAAACTCTAAGTTGACAAAGTCAGTTTAACTAGGTCAAATTCAGCTTGCTGGAAAGATCAGACACACACATAAAAAAAAGTTCAAAGCGTGTCATTTCACGAAATGGAGGATTTAAATTCTTTTAAGTTATCTCTCTTCCCTGCAAAGATAACTCATTAAGAGCTGTGAGACAGACCAAACACTCGTACTTTATATCAAACAATATATTCTATTATTCTGCAAGAACAAGAAAGAAAAAGATGCAATGAAATTAGGCGGGAGGTAAAACTATATTTGTTTGGGCAGTTCTGTGGTTAACACCAGATTATTAAAAGAAGAAAATAATAACTTCTAATCTTATTTCCCATGTGCCACAACTTCTAATCAATTAAAATTCTCTAGGCAATTTTCATTTTACTTCTGCGTTACAATATGCTGACATTTGCAACGTGTATCTTTTCTGAAAAACCTTAACAAAATGCAATGCAGTGTTTTAGATTTAAGCTTACACTCAACACCAATGGAGAACACGGGTCCCTAGATACCCTGAGAGTATCTCTTTAAAAACCCAAACAACCAACCCACTCCCCTAAATATCTGGTTATTTTTAGGCTGTTTAATGCTGGATTTAATTGAAGGGGGGAGAAAGAAAAAGGAGGAAAACAAAAATCCACCCACAGAAAACAAGTTTTTTAAACTACAGTTCATTACTATATACTTTCTCATTATGCACAAATTTTCTCAGAGCAAAAGTGAGTGCACTGAAAAAGTTACTAAAGACAAGCTGTTACATGAATAGCAGGAGAAAATAATCATATTGACAGAAGATATTATTTATAATTCATCAAGTAAGAAATTATCACAAAATCAATTTACCCTAGCTTGGAAATAAGCATGGTCTGTTTGTCTTGGCATTTATCTAACTGCAGGATATCATTAGGCGCTAACAACTTTCCAGTCCACTGGTATTCCTTCTTCAGTGTCTGCACTTCACAAACCAGTAACTCCCACAGAACATGCATACTGTTAAAGACTGCTCTTTTCACCAGCCTGCTAAGGAGTATTAAAATTGCATGGGCTCCTTCAGCCGACATACTGTGCTTTACACTGACCTTTAAATTCCAAAGTCATTAGCACAATACAAATGAAGACCAAAAAACATTATATATATATATATATCCTGAAGGGCTCCACTATATAAAGACAGTTTAAAATTTATCACACAAATATCATGTATTTATGCACTTTATGATTACAAAGGATATATGAAAAAGAGAAAGTGATGAGACAGATTATCACAATGTGAAGTAATTTTTAAACAAGTTCGCTCTAAGCAGTACTTAAGAACATGTCTCTTCTGCCATGAAAGGTACCGGTATCATTTCAATGACATTAATGAAAGATTTTCTATACTAATTTTGTAACTAAATTAATTCCAGACCTTTTAAAATGGTAAAACAATTCAAGATTAGTGATGATCCAGTGAAAGGGAAGCTAATATGCAGCTGTAAGAAATTGTATTTAAAAAGAGGTGAAACTTCAGGTTTATTTATATGAATGACTACTAATGATCTATTTCAAAAGGCATGCGTTTGAAAGGTAATACAACCCTTTTTTGCGGAATGAAGACTTCGCATTGATGAATTTAAGTTTGACCTAAGCTGGTATGAGTTGTAACTTTAAATTGAAAGTTCACTTATGTGACCACAAGTGGAATCCTGAAATCTGGATAAAAACCAGGCACTTCCTTCACAATGCTTGGGAAGTGCAATAGGGCTTCAAAGCGGGACTCACAAAAGCCCAGATCATGAAGCAGATACTTACCTTCTGCTTATTGCTAGTCAGAGAGATGCATTCAGTACGAAATATTTTAAACCCCATACTTTCTCCTGAGCAAGTTAACAGAATTATCTATGAGGAAATGCCTTCTAACTAAGGATCCAGAAGCTGTGTTTTCCAAGTAGCAGAAACCCCTAGCCTTCCTTACAGAAGAAAGATGACCTCCTTAAAGATCACACACACTTTATAAGGAACATGGCCCCCTCTTTTCCTCTACCACATGAGTGTAAAAAACTAGCTTAAGCTGTAGGGCAGTTATGTTCCAGTCTCTCTTTTGTCCGAGAGGATTCAAATGCCCATAAAGGTAATAAACAAACCTGCAACTCTTGTATGGGAGAGATTCATCACCAGTTCTGCCAGCATGTTTCACTGCATAAAATGTTTGAACATACTGGGTCAGTCGTAGCACGACTGCAGCTCAGCAGGTAAGCCCGACAGCTGGGGAAATGAGGTATGGTCCGAGCCTCACCTCTACATCCTTCGCCTACACATCCTTCAGACCTCGCATCCCCTGCAACAGGAGGACAATTTCAGACAACTGGGAAAAATGCAGCACCTGTTGAACAGAGATGCATCCAAAACTCACTGCTGGGCACTTTTCTTTTTGGATTTGGGTAACCAGAATGAAGCATGAACAGAATTTAGACACCTATGATCTTTTTTGGATCTAGTTCTTGGACTTAATCTTCCTCTGTGAGAAAAAAAAACTGTTCTTTTTACCTCAGAGACAGAGGAGAAAGGGTGAAGGCTGCTGCCGCAGCCATAAGGTAACATTAGGCAAAACACTTTTGTTTGAACTACTTGGACACCCCTACATCACAAAAAGCGCTAACACAGTTCTACTTCTTTTAATAAAGTCCAGATACAATTTGGTAAGTACAGAAAGAAAGTAACGGTATTTTCTCAAAATGTAAATTTTCCTAAGTGTCACAGTCAGGCATGAAGATTACAGGACGCATAGCATGAGGATGGTTATACAAACCAACCTGTGCCTGCCCTGTATATATGCTCTGAACAGCAGCAGAAATTTAGGTCTACT
The DNA here is from genome assembly GCF_964289735.1 of Phaethon aethereus. NCBI lineage: Eukaryota > Metazoa > Chordata > Aves > Phaethontiformes > Phaethontidae > Phaethon > Phaethon aethereus. The sequence goes on along the minus strand of NC_138582.1, from coordinate 45,014,626 downwards.
TGGCATCCAATTTGCAGTAATTTTGGACATGTTCTTTTACAAAGGTCTCCAAACAAAGCACTTCAATTGATATTAAGTGTCTAGCATTAGTTTGCTGCTGTTTTAAACAATCTGAAAAAAGAAAATCAATGATGCATCTTTAAGTAACTCTTAAGAAGTAATTCTGCCAGAAGGACCTACACACAGGCTAAAAATAAACTCATTCTGTTAGTAGAAAAAAATAATGTTTTCTGAATTAGGCCATTAATATAAAATAAATTGAATTTAAAACATTTTTATATAAAAGTTATACAAGAAATTTTAAATGCTGAACAATTTTCTGCCTAAAAAAATGTTTGTAACTAAACTTCTTTTATTTTAATCATTTTTCCTTTCAGCAGAAAAAGCTACTTTTCCTTCCTTGCACAAGCTGACTGGAAAAGCTTGCTCTATAAAGTATTTACCAAATGCTTCTTGTCTTGCAAAGCTCAAGTGTCATCATACTATTTCCAACTCATTTGTTACGATTGCCACCATCACACACAAAAAATATTCAACATAGAAAATCTTTTTCTTCCTTTACAGTCCAGGAATATATTCTCCAGGAGCTGCACATGCTCTTCCCATCCCGCCATGAATCCTTTATACACTGCCAGGATTAACCCGCTCAGCCCCAGGCTTCGATAAATTAAATAATATAAACTTAGATATAATGAAAGATGCTGTCATGTTTTTCCTTGAAAACACATTTGAAAATACTTCTAAAACATGTGCACTGTTAAAAAGCAGGCTCTAACAAAGCAGTATTTGTATCATTCCACAGATGGAAAAGACCATAACTTTAACAATTTATTCTCACCTGCAGGTCTATGACTGACATTGGATACTCTGCATCTCAAAATTCAGGTCATGAACAAAATTAATGCCATTTATATGAAGTGAACGTAATATTACTTCCCAGCCAGTTTATATTGTGAGGAATTGGTTAGCTGGTGTTATTAGGACAGCCTACAACACGATGTCTTTGCTTATTTACAAGTTATAAACCAAACTTGGTCATCAAGCACATTAAGCAAAACTGAACACTCAAATCAGATTTAACTGACTATTTTAAGACATTCCTAGAAATAATACCTACTGATAGAATGTAAAATACATGCTTTGGGCAATAAAATATATTGTATTGATTGAAGCTGGTTACGTAAACAAGCTTAACCAGCCATTGCAAAAGAGGTCATCACATCCACTAATAAATTTCCAAACTCCACGACCACAAATTTAGTCCTAATTCAGAAACAGTACAGACAAACTAGAGAGTTAACTAAATTGTGATTTAGTTAACAACTGAGTTTAATGTAATTAGATGAAGTCAGATACCTTTTCTCTTTGCAAAGCTACTAACACAGCAGCAAGAAACAAATTCCGTTCTTACAACTGAACAAATGTGAAGAGCTAAAATACATACGGGAGGAGCGTGTACGTTTCCGACCACAAAAAATACAGTGCATTATTCACATAGTTAGAAAAAAAACAAGCCAATTACCAAAATGTTTAATTGGTAAAAGTTTAATGTCAACTTACTTATAAAAATGAAAAAATATTTTAACATTCACCATACAACTGAGCAACCTGGCCCTACTGGCCATCAGCTACAGGAAGGCATTTAAGGAAATGATGCTTGTGTCAAAACAAAGGCTAACTTCAGGCATGTATGCTGCTCTGGGGAAAAAAAAAAAAAAAAAACAAAACCAAAAAAACTCTCATTTGCAGGAAGCTAGATGCTTAGTCTAGTTTTTAAAGCTAATTACAAAATCCTCTTTCATACTGGTCCAGATGTCTTGACAATTTCTTCTTCTAGCAGAACTGTCAAAAGAAAAGAATTTTCATGAGCTCTTCATACAACTTATTTCTAAATCTTTGCAAGAAGAAACAGAAATATGACACCATGCTTAGGATATGGAAATTAATAGTTAAAGCATTTGCTTATATCATAACCATTCCTTCGCTCAAGCATCTTTATATGGACCCATTTGTAACCACCATGTTACAGAAGGTTTTAAGGACAACTTTTCCAGGTACTGCATCACACAATTTCTAAGCTTTATAAATTATTTATATATCTTGGAGCATAGGCATTTGAACAATATTCAGTAATAAGATATTTAAAACAAGATGCACAGAAGTATTTTTTTGTAATGCTGTGCAACATGGTTCTGCAGAGATGCAGCATTCTTAACACAGAGAAATAACAGAATGAGGGTATCATGCTTCATATTGCATATTATCGTATCTTAAGTTGTAAATTTTACAGGACTTCAGTGTTTCTCCACTTTATTGGACTATCAGAGTTCCTCAGAAGCTTTAATAATTCCCATTTCATGAACTTAAAAAAAATTAAAATCAAGTTATCACTGCTCCACACTTTTATCCCCTCTTCTTTTCAGAGTAACAAAAAACCAGAAAAAAAAACCCCAACAAAAGGTTAAAAAGGCCTACTTCACTCATCAAAGCAGAGACTAAAAATAATTGTAATATCTTTGAGTGAAGAAATATAAAAGAGTGACTAACTTGCCACTACTTTGTATGGCAAAGCAGTATTGTAACTAAACATCACAAGGACTAAGTCAATGTCCTGACATCTTTCCCACTTTGCCACCATCCTACTCGTGCAACCTCACACCTTCAAACCAAAATACTTTTCTAACCTAAAGCTATTTGCAATATCAACATGTAATATCATTAATGGGCTAAGAAACAACCAAAAGTCAACAGAAACTCATTTGTCATTTACTGTAAACCAAAATTAAGCACAGAGCCTGGCTGTCGGCTATCAAATATGCAAAGCAGTCTAACAGTCTTACCTTCCATCTGTTTCCACATTCGTTACAGACAACAAACGTTGTCATGGGTTCATCAGCACTGCGGGTTTGAACCTTTGGCAAAGGCAAGAGCCAGAGCAGAAAAGGACAATTACGATCTTCAACTTTTGTTAGTATGTGTTCAATGTAAAGGTTTAAAGTCAAAGTTTAACATTAAGGAAACACATTTCAATAAAATTACAAGTGAACTTTCCATACCAATTGAAACTTTTTCTGTCTATATTATGAAGCGATCATAAACTTAGTTTTGACAGATTTAGTAGCACTAAAATATCAATTTCAGTATAGAAACTGTGCACATCCTTCTAGGAAAAGATTCTGCAGTAAAACTACACATTCAGTACAGCTTTACATACATTTACTGATGCAAAGGCTTAAAAGTCTCATGACTGAAAAACAGCTTTCTACTTAGTATCTGATAGACAATATTAAACAATAAATGTAGCTGATCCTTTGATCAAAATTACATGCTCTGAAGCACTGCAAAACAAATTAAAGCCCTTCTTATTGCACATATTTCCTAATTAAAATAAAAAAAGGTTGTAGCAATGATTGTAAATCAGGGTCTAGTGTTAGGCAGATGGTAGATTATATATCTATAAATATATATGTTTTATATGTATGTGTCATTATTTTCTGCTATTTATTCCCTCTGTAAAGAAAAGTTTACAGACATTAAAAACAGTAAATTCCCTCTCCTAAAAACCATATTAATAAGACATAATAAGAAGGATTAGCAAAAACTCAGCATTGCAAAGAAACTGATGTTTCAGGCTTTATAGATACTCAGCTTGGATTTACATAAAATCTTTGGTAAATGAATACAACAAACATTCTTTACATAAGCACACCTAAATAGATCCAACTATCTTCACACATTTTGTAATTTGTTAGCATTTTGTTAAAAGTTCATTTTTTACTTAAAACTTTTTTTTCCTCTGACAATCTTTATACAGGACTTAAGCTTTGAAAAAGGAAAACGAAGACTCTGAATAACCATGTACCTGGGTGTATGTACAGTTCTTCTTTTTGCACTTGCCACACGTAAACAGGTCAGTTTGGGTACCTCCTGTTTTAGCCATCTGGTGCTCTCTGATAGCTTCTTTGGTCAGATTTTTGCGCATTTCTTTCAGCTCATCACTTGCCATTTCCTGTTATGGACAAAAAGCAGAGAGTTTACTAGAGAGCTTTTGCTTTAAATAAGTCATTACCACTGTGCAAGTACATACCATTTTTGATTTAGAATCCAGGAACAACAACTCTATTGAAGGGCAAAGTAATTCTACACATTTTTAATTTTACAAGACTTAAGTTGGGATATTTCACAGCACAGAAGCTACAAAAAATTAAAAACGTTCCTTTTATTTCCTACGTAGTTGGGAAGAAAAAGTCAGTAAAAGTTACAATGTCAAACACCTAGAAATATTTCTATGCAAATCGATTTCTGAACTTCATAAATATAACAGAGACAAGGTAGAGTAGGACTTAAAAGTTCTCTAGAGAGGAGAAAAAAAGATCCTCTCCCTAGGTTAGATCCTTGCATAATTATCTCATGGACCTGTAGAATATTATTATAGCAGAAATTTACACTATTTTGACTATTTCCATATTTGTACTGAGAAAGACAGTAGAGCCATAATTTACCGTATGTTACCAGAAGTCATATACACTTAGTTTCAAAACACTAACCAAAGAATTCAGATTCACCAATTTTCTTTTTCCTTTAAAACAGTTCTACTGTGCAGATCTCCAGAATGTACAGTAATCAAGCGTGCACAGCAAAAACAAGTTATTCCATTTTTCTTCAATAAAGTTTTACTCCGCATCCCATGTGGATGTGGAATGCAAATCTTGTATTAATGCTGTTTCATTTTAGAAGTAGTCTTAACACTAAGGGGTAATTTAGCCATTAAAATTTTAATCCAAGACATTAATTAAAACAAAAAATGGGCACTGGACAACACAAAACATGTTTGTACATATGTACATACACGTAGAACAAAAAAAACTTAGCATATGAACTGAAGATACAATCTACTTTTCTTTACACATTCCTTTATCAGCCTCTGTTTGCCCTAACCTTTACATAAAGCTGGGGGGGAGGGGGAACCCAATCAGAAAATTTTTGTTCAGAATAAAGCTAATCATGATTTTCATTACTTGATCATAAAATTAATTTCTTTCAGTCTCCAAGATACTCCTTTATACCAGATTTCAGGGGATAGAATCCAGCACACACAAGCAGAACTAAAAAACTGAAATCAGATGTTAACCACACTTTCATTTTTGTCTCACATAAAAATCTATCTTCATTTGACTTCCTAGATTTATTTTAATTTGTAAAGACAGTGAGTATCTGAATGGGAATTTCTATTCAAGTGTCTAAAACGTTCTTTCAATAGCATAAATTTAATTTGATTTAAAGGGCAATTCTCCCAGCTTCTTTCCCCTATGATTTATGGCTTTTTCTACTTATTGTAGAGTGCCCTTCAAAATAATTTAAAGTATTCTGTCAAATTTGAGATAAGCTTTAAATAAACACTGAACTGCCAACAGGAGAGGGACTGATCTTTAAAACCACAGTGCTATACCCTGCGTAGGAGTATAACAGCAGAGGTTAGTGTTTCAAAAACAAATGACAAGACAGGCTAACACTTAAATATGCAGAAAGGTGAATCAGTAAGCAGCTTGGAGTCAGCAGCCAGACATATTTACATCTTCCTAAACTTAAACTTTCACCGATACATCATGTGGCCTTTTAAAAACAGCCCAACGTACTGCATTTCAGGAAATTTACATACAACAGCTTACTTGCCTTCCAACTTACAGACAAAATCAGGTATTTAGGAAGCATTAAGAGACACCACTGTCATTCCCTCTGCCTCAACACAGCCCAGTCTAATTTAGACTGTGCAAGCCACAAACAAGCCACAGTCTTTCAAAAGCACAGGCAGCTTACATAAATTATTTTTACGGCTAATAAATACAGGACAGGATGTAAGTCCAATAAGGAAATAGCTCAAGACTTACGCTGTACTTACCTCTGCTGTCATTTTGGCAAACTTGTCAGGAGGAATGTTCCCACATAACACATTTTTCCTTAGGTTAGGATTCTTTGCATCCTTGAGATTCGCTATTCTACTTCGTACCCTATTTTTGTATTTCATATCAGTGTTTTTTAATTCTTGAAAAATAGGTGCTTTGGATTTAAGGAACAAAACATTAACAAGTAAATCAGAGGACTACAAAGGATTCATTTTTTGGGGGAACTTTTCTAAAGCAATGTACTTCTCCACTGTTGGTCAAGCCCTCTCCCCCCACCCCAACTTTCCCATCCAAAACAGCAGGCTTCACGTCCTTCTGAAACCTAAGTATACTTGGTCAGTGAAACGTGACTTTTCGGGTAGTAGGATCTTAGCTGAAATTGTGAAAAGTCACCCATAAATTTATGTCCAGTTCCTTCATACTTTATTCCTTCATACGTAATTAATCCTGAGGATTAATTGTTTCTAAACCAAATATTCAAACACTGGCAGCTCACTAACAGAAGTTTAAAACAGGTTTGCAACAGAAACAGAAAACTCCTTAACAGGAATGGTGGCTGACTAATGACCAAAGGACAGTAACAAGTTCAAACCATGAAACTTAGACTATTTCTAGGCTTAGGAATACCCCTAAAAAAACCCCCCCACACAAACCTAAAATAAAAAGCAGCCCAGACCTCTGCTCTTGTAACTATTCAAACACTGCTACAAGAACAACCCTTTTGAAAATTCCAAATTCATTTAGAAATAAACTTGTAGAAAATGAAATACAGACATTAGAAAACAAAATTTAAAACTGTTAAAAAAAAAAACATTTAAAAATAACATAGAAGAGCCCAGCATTTTATGTCAGAATGCTTCAGTAAGATATAATATTGCTGCTGCAAGGAAAACACACCAAACTGAAAAAAAAACCCCACACACTCACCTACACACATTCCTACATGTTTTAAGGCAAATCATTTAGATTGTGCTGGTTTTTTAAACACTGAATTTCTGCACTGATGTATGGAACAGTTTGCTATTTTTGTTCTAAATGAAGTTTTAAATATTCAATATATAGGTCAATTAATTCTAATATTATCAATGCTTTTAAAAAATACTCTTGTTCTAGAGCATGTAGATGTACAACAAAGGATATCTTCTTCAATCTGAGAACCCAGCTCTTCCTCATCAGCACCAATAGCAATGTAATCATCTGAGGAAAACAAATATTAAAACATTAGCAATCTGACAATCTCATCAGTGTTCTATATCCCTGAGAATCCATTCAAAACTCTGAAACTCAGCAAATTAAACAACTGCAGTGAATTTTCCTTTTGTATAGAAAGCTTTAATTTACTGTATACTTATCCTTTCAAAACTTTGTTAACTTGTTACTTGGAAGAACAAAAATAAGCGAAATGAACAGCAACGTTAAGTTTAAAAAAGTAGAACAACCCTAAATCTTTCAAAAAACCAACAATTCTGACATCTAGTTGCAAACACAAGTAGTTACATTATGCTATACAGAAAAAATTTAAATATTCTAATAGGCTTGGCAAATACCCATCTCCACAGCATATCTGTGCATAGAATAGACTATCATAAAATATTTTGTATAGTGTTTCATCAATTCTTCCAGTCCACACAACACATGCATAAGCAATTAATGTTTTGTATGCATGCAAGAGAAAGATTCCATTAGAAACATAGTAATTAAGTAACAGAAACAATATTATTAGATATTTTAAAAAATGCAAAGCAGAGATGTATCATAAAACATGTAATTTAGAAGAAATAAACCATAGCAATCTTGAAGACAATGCAACACTTGACCTAAAATGTCTCAAGATAATTGTTTACTGTTTCTGACCAAAACCCTTACTCATAATGACAAGTTGCCTTTCCAAGATAGCTTAGGACAAATTAGATACAGTGTGTGCTTTCCTCCTTCTCATTTTAACATGGGTGTACTTCAATGAGTAATCTAAACATCATTTCTCCTTCAATCTCATGCAGAAGACCATAAAAACAGAAAATAACCTTGTTTTTTGAGGCTAGCATTCAACCCATGGATGATCAGTTTATACATGCTGTACAAAGTAACGTAACAAAAAGTTCTTGGAAAACTAGCTGAAATTAAGACTACATAGAATTATGAATACTAAAATGCTATATGCAACTATCCAGAAGACCACAAATTCATGGTCTTTAGTCAGCTTTGATCACTGTCTGTATCTGAATATATGTGAATTGAAAGAAAGAACAGAAGGGTGAAGAGGGTAAAAATGGATGATTCAGAAGTCTGCTTACACTGGGTTAGGTTACACTAAGCTAAGAACAGAGGAACAGGAGCTGGGTATAAGTGCTGGTAGAAGAGAAGGGTCCACAAGCAAAATTTCAGGTCATTCTGAGGAGTCCAACTTTTAGTTTGCTCCTTATCTAGTCTATCATTCAATTTGTCAGTTTAAAGACACCGAAGTGTACATGGAGGGTAGAAAATAAAAAAAAAAAATCCACACACAACAAAAACCCAAAACAGTCAAAGAAATTGCAGATGCCCAAAAGGCATGAAGATAAAGCAATATAAGTCTCTCTTATTGCGAGTATCTCAATGAAACTTGAAGATTAAATGAAAACAGAAAGGCAGCCTTCAAAACCCAAAATCTGAAAGCCCACAGGATCGCTGGTGTAAGGCAGGCAGGCAGGCATGTATATAGTGGCACTCTCAGTCAGAGGTAAGAGGAAAAAAAAAAATAGCAGCTTCCACAAAGTGAGGCATTAAGGACGCAATAACCTTCCTGAAAAGAAGTTCCACTGTAGGCAAGATAAACAGGCTAAAATAAACAGAAGCCACAAAATGTGCCATATCACCAGCAACAAAAATGTATTTCAATACATTCCCATGTTGTCAAGATTACTCATTATTTGCAACTTGGGTGAACTGGCCTATAGGTATATACACACAAATGGACATAAACAGAGTTTACTCTACCCTATGGGGCAGGAGAAAAATAGAATGGGAAGGACTGAAGTAGAGAAGAAGGAAATAGTTAAACTTGAAAATACAGTCTACAAAGCTCACCTCCTGTTCTGAGAGCTGCAGAGAGCATTTCTCTACATTTCACTCGTACAGAATCCGAAGTGCTTGGAGCTCGGGGAAAAGAAGGGATGAAAGAATTTGAGGAAGCACTACCCTCGTCCTTCCTGCTGCTGGAATTGCTACTTGAACTGCTAAAAAAAAAAAAAAAAAAAGGCAAAAAGAAAAATAGTATTAGTGGTTTTTCACCCTCTTCAAATAACTGTTCCAGGGCAAAACACAGGTCTTACAAAAAAAAAAAAAAAGACACTGGCCACCATTTTAAAAATACTTATAGCTCTAGAGCCAATACAATTTTAGAGGTGTCTTTACAATATTCACCAGGATATTCCACACGATAGGGACACAGCAGGTATTTGAATCCATTATGTGGCATACAAATTTTAATTCTCAGTTCTCTATGTTAACATGAAATCTTTTCTTTCCCCCCATGGAACTTAACTTTAAAAGACAGTGCCGATATATCACACTAACATTCAGTCTGCAGTGAGTGCACTGCATTCAGTCTGCTTACTGTACTGAAGTGGTACTACGATCACAAATAATTAATGCACCTTTGCAAACTAAACCAAAACGTTTTCAGCTCGCATGAGGACAAGTGGTTAAAGGTTAAATTTCAATTTGAAAATGGCTGCTGGAAACAGATTCACTAAACCATACATGTGTAGAAGAAACGGGCTTGCAGATACTATTTTGCAAATGTTCTTCAGCTCCTATAGTATCATTAACATGAGCTCATTCTTCTGGTAACATGTATTTTCGTGTTTACAAAAAAAAAGTACAGAATGAGATTGTGTATTAAACATAAAAGCTAATGGACAACAGAAGTATTCCAAGCCTCTAACACATGCAATTACCACAAAGCTGTGACTGAAAGTTGTTTTACAGTTCTCAAAGCTCACTGCTAATATTGGGAGAGGAAGGAGCATTTGACAGACGAGACAGATGAAATAAACAATAGCTAGTCTGGCCATATCTTGACCTGGGGCTATCATCTCTTCTCAATGTCAGCAGCAGCAGGGTTTACTTCCCTCACACCACACCATTTCTTGTACAACTCTATGTATTTCACAGAAGAATATGGAAGCTATCTCTAATATGACAAATTTGGACCAAATAGTTTAAAGTTAACTTATACCAAGTGAGATTATTTGTATAATCATAAAGAATTAAGCACCTCTCTTCTCTTGCTTCAGGGCTATTTTGTGAGGAAGATGCAGGCTCCTTTTTCTTTTCTTCAGAATCTTTATCAGTTGAAGGTCCATCTAGAAACACAAAACATAAGAAACTCCTTTACCCAGAAATAGTAACTGATTTAAAGCAGTGTAAAATATATTTGATGATTTCTCCTGAACCAGGTGGAAATGCTATCAGCTCCCACTCTCTGCTTTGACCTTCTATTGCAGTACAGCCTTCCACTCCTCAACACCCTCCCCAACCCAGCAAATAGAAAATATGACAACACTTCAGATCCTTTGAGTCAAGTCCAGCATCTGCTTAAACTGACAGTGAAGGTATGATGAAAACGTAGACTTTTATGATTTATTTTTGCCAACTCCACTGCATGAGGTAGACAATAGAACTACCGCATCAAGTCTCTGGAGTTTGTCATCCATGTTTTACATAAATTGCTACTAAATACACATGTCATTCTTTTAATTATATTAACGGGATTTGCTACCAAAGGACTGAACCAAATGAAACTGTGGTGTGAAAGCTAGCATGGTTGCCAAAAAATATAAAGATCATTTTCATATGCTTTTGAAGGAGTTTTCCAGACACACAGTATTTTCTGTGATAGCTTTTAAATTATTTGCCCTAGTGTTTAAAAATATTTTAATTTGCTTTTCCCATACAGGCTATATTTAATGATTTTATAAAGAATGATGAAAGCCTTTATTAAAAAGGGAAATCACAACATTTAACTTTAGCCTAGCAAGAATACATACACCCTTCCATTGTAAAGTGCATTCAGAGTGGCTAAATCGAGCTACTGCTTTGATGTGCTCTCTAGAAAGGCTGACTCTCTCCACTGCCTACAGAGAAAGCCTAGTGAGATTGGTATCACTCACTGACAGTTAGATTTTGTGAATTCCTCTCTCTAAGCCCTCATAGAGCTGCCATTACACTTCTAAATTCACAGACTATATTATTGGGATAAGGACATATTGCAAACTTTACAAAGAACTAAAAACAGATCAAGAAAAGGAAGGAAATCTGATAAGGCTCAGTCTTTCCCATGAAGATGTCCTCAACTAGACATCTAAACCCTTGCTTAAACATCTAAAAGTACCCTCATTTCCAGAAAAGCCCCATCCTCTCATTGCTCAGGGGAACTTGGTGGTATGGAATACACAAATTCAGGTCTCTTATTCAAGCACTGAACTTTTTTCCCTCCCCTCCCCAGAGGGTGGAAAATTGCTGTATTGACTTGTTTTTAAATAGGAAAAATTTACATTCAAAGCCGCACAGAAAATATATTAAACTGAACAGGATTTTGATCCTTAACTTTTGAGTTAATATCACTTTGTTTAAAAATCATCATCATAAAAGGAGACCACAGAGACAGCCATACTGGATCAGACCAAGCACCCATCTACTATCCTGTCTCCAGCTGTACCTGAAAAGATGCCTACAAAACAGTACAGGAACCAGGCAAGCCCACAAAGATACTTTTCCAGAATATTTCCCCAGCCTTCAAGAGCTTAAAGCTCTAGCGATTTCCTCACCCATTGTTTGTAACTTTGTATTCAATCCTTGATAAATTTCTCCATTAAAGAAAAAAAGGAAAGTTAAACACAGTAGATTAAAGACAGTTGGTCTGGGTGCATAATGAACTGTGTTATTCAAAAAATCCCAATAAAGATATCAATTCAATCAACTATTATTTGTAAAAAAGTAATTTCACTAAGAAAGCAAACAAGGTTATAAAACTGAATAGATCACAGTTCTTTGCTATGACACCTAAAGTGCACCATACTCAGAAAAAGAAAATAAATCCCATTTTTAACATGCATATTCACATGACTACTCTCTATGGCAACAAACGCTTACATGATATATAATTTTAAAAAAATATTCTGAATATGTATGTAGTCTCATTTACCCTCATCATTTTTTAAGTACATGATCATTTTTGTCAGAGGCTTTAAGACAAACTGATAGACCAAACAGGTATCTTGGGGTTTAGCTCAGATTCAGCAAAGCAGCCTTAGAGCTGAGCTCTGTTTCAACCCGTTTACCTCCATATTTTTTTCTGGCACACAAGTTGTCAAATTCAGAGCTGACCTAGGTATCTCCTGCTTATTTTGCATCAAATACACTGTTATGGTATAGCTGTCACGTAGTTCTATTTTTTCAAACACTTCCATTTAGTTCAGAACCATTTCATCAGAGAAGGCAGGCACCTGAGAACATCAGGGATACCCCAACTGCTTCTTTCGCTGACGGAGGGCAGGGTTTACATGCGGCATGGGGATAAAGCAAGAGGTAAAAGCATAGCTCTTCCTACATCTGCAGACCAGTCTGTGGCAAGCATGTCTCAAACCAAGGTCAAACTTCAGCAGCTGAGACAACTGGACCGTGTTTAGCAAGCATGTCTTCAGAACTACAATTTCTTTAGTCACTTAAAGAAGAGTTTATAGATACTTCTGTTTAATCCAGTTTCAGAAATCTGAAAATAAAGTTAACAATATTAACAATATTCTCTGTTTGCTCGAAATATTCTCCTAAGTGTTTAAGTCATTCACTCTTATGGATCATAAACTGGAGAGCACCAAGGCAAGGAGATCCAGTGTCAAGCAGTATTTATTCTTAAACTCACACTAATAAAGTTTTCTTATTTTATTAGAATACTGTATTAACAAAGGAACAGAATGCAATTAACAGCCTGCTAGACAGAATTTCAACTATCCTCTGGGGAAAGGAAAAAAATATCCAAAAGGAGGTAAACAACAAGTCCCTAAAATTAACCTATTTTACCTTCAAGGGCCAGACTCTAACACAAGGGAAAAATTACAGCTAATGGGAACTACAACAAACCACAGAAATTCTAACAAAGAAAGATGGAAAAAATGGCCCTTCTGTGAGAGATATTTAAAAATTCCAACAAACAAGTGATTCACATCAGGAAGACTATAGAACATAAAAACATTTATATAATATAATTTACAAGTTGCTTTAAAGAGGCACAATTACTTTTTCAACTTCATACGGCTATTAAAACTTACCAAAACTTTTTTCAGAAACAAGTTGAAATTGCCATCAATTTTAGGATTGAAAAGTGTAATTTCACAGTTCTAGCTACTGCAGCTTCAGAAGGCCATACAAAAATCTTTAAGCTTTTTTTTTTAAATAAAAAAGTAATCTGTATTAATGCTTCTTTAAAATACAAAGAACAAGCTAGTAACATGAATTGGTTATTAGCCATTGGAATAAGACTATCAAATTCTGACTACTGCATTGCAGTTTCTATCTGGGACTTGCAATTAATTTGAAAGATACTTCTACCATTTCCAGTGAAATAATCTCTCCAGGGTAAAACATGACATGACAGTGTTCTTTGTTACCAGAACAAAATTTTTAATGTAATAATATATAGCCAGAGATAACATAATTAATCTGAATGTTAGAAGCCATTAACAGCTTTATTGTAGATTCTTCTAAGTATATTACAAGTAAAGTCAGGACATTTAGTAGTAACAAGAAAAAAATTAGAAAATAAAAAGATGTAGTGTTTTTCAGCAATGTTAATGAAAGATGGCTAGTTATTCTCTAGAAGCACATGAGAATTTAATTTAGTGGGTTATCATGTGTTACTGATTCAGATATCACCACCAAAACTTAGAAAGCTTTTTGAGTATTCAGTTTAAATAAGTTAAAGGAATGAGATATGAGAACAGGTAACAGATGGCATAGTCCTTAATTTAACAGTGACCCTCATATTTAATAATTCTTTAGGCCCCATTTTCCAGACCCTGACCAAAATAACCTTGAGATGCATAAGCAGCTACACTTGTCAGCAATTCCTCTGCAAGATGTAGAAAAACATGGAAGTAAAATCAGAAAAGCTTCTTCCTAGTAGTAGCATAGGGAGGAACAGTATCTAAACCCTAAAAACAAACAACAAAATCACGAACTGTTCGCCATTTTTAAAGATTTTTTTTATCATAAGTGACAAAAGAGCATGACACTAACTTTGTTGCTATACAGGTTTCTTCTATACAGTACGATGGAATTTGCATCAAGTGTTATTATCTCTCCATTGATAATTTGTTAGGGTTATCGATCTATTAATTGTACATGGAACAGTTCCAAATATACATTTGACAGGAGGTGATGTCCACAGCTGATACTTGCTATGGAAATGAAACTATTTTGCACTTCATTCTAGTTGAGTCATAAAGACAGGAGGTATTCTTCTTATCAATAGCAAACAATACACTTAGACACTATTAGACTGTAATTTAAGAACTTGTTTTGTCAATAACAATTTTTTTGAGCAAAGCCAGTAGGTTACTAGATGTCCTTGAACAACTTTACCTAATGAGAGAATTAACATACCTGTTAGATAGTCCTAGACTGTACCAGCTTGCTCCAGCAGAATCAAACCCAGGTTAAAAATAACAAAGGATTGTATGAACAAAATAATAGGAGTAAAACACTTCTGTGAAGTCTGGCTGGTGTTATCTTCTCTTGACAACACTAAGCACTTAAACATTCTTTTAAAATAAAATCACTTGGGCATGCACTTTTTTGAAACAGGCATTTCAAAATGTTTGTGGCCCCATTTTTAGTTTTTAATACTGGCAATAGATGATCACACTTGCACTTAATGTTAAGATTATTGTCCAATCATTCTGCATTTCCAGTTCAGTACATAAACTTACTGGAGTTAAGTTTACTTAGAGATCTGGACATTCTTTTTCAATGTATACTCTCAGAGTTCAGTAAGTAATTATTTGGGATGGAGAACGTTAAATTACTTAAAGATTTTTTTTTTTAATTGTTTTTCAATATAAAGGAACACTCTTCATAACCTAAATGGGTAGCGTGGATTCATTATCTGCCTAGCATACTCTATATACTCAGCTACTTGGCAATACAATCGTTATTTGCAAATCCCATTATAACTGAACACTATTTTATTCTGAGAGCAGAATTTACTTCCTTATGTAAATTCTGACCAGCTCAGCTGTGTGGTTTAAGATTCTTACAGCAACATCTGAAAGCAATCTTCCATTGTAGGTCACTGAGTGAGTCACTTCAGACACCACTTACAAGCCTTCTGCTGGGTAGTTTCTGAGCGCCCTGAAACACAGTGGGTAACCTGGCATGGCTCTAGTCAAGCCATAAATATCTGGGGATTCACAACCTTACTTTGATTTCTTGTCATGTTTCCCATGCATTCTTAAAATGTAAGTTCCGATAGCATTGAACTTAAACAGTACATGCAGCCTAAACAGTCAACAATTTTCGCCTAAATTCAAAATGTCATTTATAAAAATAACTCACAAAGACTTCAGATCTCTGAGTACAATGCTTGGTACGATTAACAGCTGTCCGCTTCTGTTGCCATCTTTGATCCATACCATTTTACATGCACTATAAACAGCATAATCGAAACTGATTTCTCAAGCAGCTCAACATACGGTATTCCGTATTCTTCTGAGAAAGTCAAAACTAATGATAAAACAGAATAAGAGTACTTTGTAAGACTCCCACCCATACTTTGCACAGCCCAGATACTCTATCTTCCAGTTATGAGATTTTAAGTTCTAATGAATTACTGAGCAGTGAAACAAGAGGTGAAACATTTGCCCTACTATGCTTCATTGTAAGGTCTACATTACCATCAAGGAGAATTTAACTATGTAAGTTTTGAATACAAGCAGTACTGTATTTTCAGGAATAATTTGATTTTATATAGTAAGTGCACAACGACAGCTATACTAGACCCGGCACAATAATGTACATGCAATAATATCTGCCCTGTAAGAAAAATTAGAGCATGAGCAAAGGTCACACACCCACGGCCTCAAAAAGAAAGTATTCAGTTCTGATTAATGTCAAATAGTTGCTATTTACTTTCCAGTTCCTCACATGTTTGACTTCACCTGATGCAAGCAGCCTTAGGTAAAGTCTCCCAACTGTCTTTAAACAACCTGAATGTAGCAAGCCATCAAAAGGGGAAGGTCCACCTTGCCCCAGCTGGATGTTACTGCAGCAATCCCTGTGCAGGAAACAGCAACTGCAAACAGGCTGGACCAAAAAACTGATACAGTTGAAATTTAAGCCAGAAGAAATGAACAAAACAATTAGTTTCCCACTGGTCAGTTCCCAGCTCTGGTCTGCTGGATAGCCGCTTGAGCACCAGTTGTAGCACAGGAGGGAGCAAGGAGGCACCTATGCAGAACGGAAGCCAGGGCCACCCCTTCCAGCAGCAGCCTACACCCAGATTGACCTGCTTTGACCATCAGGCACCATGGTCTTAACTCCAAGACTTCTACAGCACGAACACCCTCTGGTCCTTAGGTAGGAAGAATACTTCCCATGTTTCACAGTGTTTGGACACTTAAGGATCAGTCAGCTATAAATAACAATGTATTAAGACAAGTTTGACTGACTTAATAATACTGTGTTTAAAAAAAAAAAAAAGAGACAGAAGACTATTTTTACTGTCTCAACAAATAAACAGCAATTTCTTTCCTCAAAGGACAGTGATATCCAGAAGGGTTAGCTGCCCCACCCACAAAAAAAGGAGTATCCGAGGGAATTCCCAGAAGTTTGGGGGGGGGGTGGGGGGGTGGTGTCATATTTCCTCTACTTCATTGCCTAAACTAAGTTGCAGTATCTTTAGAGGGGAACAAAAACAAACCCACAAAACTCTGGCAGGGCCTTTTTTTTTTTAAAAACTTCAATTAATAACTCGAGAGCTAGGTCACTCAATCCATCTGCTGCTTTTAGAAGTTTTTACAGTAACTCAAGTTAATATGGAAGTCCATTTCTCCACTCCACAAAAGTTTAACCACTTATGCACTGTATACAATACAGCTGGACTTCAAGTTGTAAATGGAAAGTTAAACATAAATAGTACATAATTTGCACTATTTACCAGTGAACTCTGATCAGATCCTTTACAAACTATGCATTTAATTTCTAATAAAAGTCATTATCATGGTTTAAAAAAGCATTTTATCAGCATATCTAGTATTATCTAAATTTAATTACTAAAATTAACCCAATTACTATTATCTAACTTTTTAAAGGTAGGTTAAAAAACGTCTGCTGTAGAGGTTGTTGCTTCTTACTAGAATCTGGAAGTTGCAAACTGTGACAAATTGTCCATTTCTACATACATATACCATCAGATGGATATGAAGTCATTTCTATACCATTTACAAAAGAGTAATAAAGGATCTGATAAAATACTTCACAACTGATAAAAATGAGGCTGACCTCAAATGGCAGGGGACTCTAAGACCTCCTGGTATTTAGCATATTTTTCTAGACAAAATGGCAAATATTTAAATCAGTAGAAAATAATGTAAACTGGTTTCTATTTCAAAATTGTAAGCTGAAATTATATACAAAGAAACAGAGTACAGCACGGCGTACAAACAAAAACACCTGGAAACAGATTGAGATTCCAGTGTTTTCAACTACATTAAAATTAAGCACTACAACATACCCTTGAATAAAATCCTTCTAACATAAAGGTTTCATTAACTGCTTTCATTGCTTTAAGGGAAATTAAGCAAAAAGTATTAACTCAAAAATTAGGTTTTTAGAACTATGAAGGCTTTAGAAAGTGCAGTTCTATTTCTCACTACCTGTAATTCCAACAGAATTTTAACATCAATTTTTTACAGGTTTTTTTTTCTCTCCTCAGAAACCACTTTATAACCAAACTTCAAAGCCTCCACACTCAGACGAGATTGTGTACAAGTTCTTCAGAGTACCTGTTATATTTCACAAAGGAAATAGTCAACAGGTTCGTTAGCGCTTAGTAGTGCGGTATAGTCACTCTAGCTCAACAGCAGGCAACAAGACTTCAGAAATGAGTCATGTCGCAGAAACTGGCTTCCTACTGCTTGCCAGCCCCAATAAAAAAATATATTAAACATTTTCCTCTGAATACACTTTCACAGTAATGCACTGGTGATAGTCAAAGAGTAAAAAACAACTATGTCAGTGCAGAAGATTTCAATACTTACACAGGAGCACAAATATATCTAAAGCAAGGCAGTGTCAAGGATTCGCATCAAGACTGCATACAGTTAAAACATGCAAGAGCAGGGAAAAAGAAGTTTGTGTGGCCATACCTAACAGTTTCTTCCAAGACTTGATAAGAGATTTTGCTAAAGATGTAACTTCTTCATCTGTGCTTTGCTTGCGTATCGCATTCACTGACATTCCAATTCTGGTAGACTGCAACAGAAATAAAAATATACACTATAAAAGGTGACATGAAGAAAATTTAACAAGTAAACATACATAAAGCTGTACTTTGACAGTGTTTTTTAAAAGTATCTTTCTTCTTTGGGTTTTTTTTTTTTCTTTAAAGAATATCAGGATGAAATGCTGCAAGCCTTTACAATATTTATTTTAACAACATGGACATTTTAAAGAAATACAACAGTATTACTATTTGTCTCCACCACAAAAGTTGGGGCAGGAAGGAACAGGAAGGTCAAGGGGGGGTCCGTCAGAAGATTTTTTGCTCTCAAACTGTTTCAAAAAAGCTCTGCAGAACCACCTATCTAAGCCAAGTACAACATTCAAAACACCTAACAATGTGAAAATCACATATACATCTCAATGTTATAGAAAATTTTTAGCAAATGTTCTAGCCTCAAAACCTTATTTTTCTGTGAAGCAGTGACTGTGTTTATATTCTGGCATGATCAGAAGGTTGCCAACTGCTTTAGTGACTTCATACTCTTAGAATTCCCATTTAACGGCTGTGGAAGAAGCTGTAGTACCAGTTGGAAACGACCACGTTTTAGGTTCCTAATAATTTTGGCAATACTCAGATTCTTTAAAAATCTTAAGCACAGAGGGTTCTGCGTTTAGATAGAAACAGTAGGACTAGCCTTCCCCTCTGAAAAGGCCAAGATAGTGACAGGCTTTAATCCTTTGGCACTACTGCCACCTATAGAGTGAAACGGAGATTAATTTACAATCCGCTCCTTTTAAGACTCAGAAGATGATGACACAAATTTAGCTCAACAGCAACAAAAGTTTAATTTTAGAATACTCTTGACTAACATGTTAATCTGACTAGTAGAACATTTCCACACTTTTAGCCTCACAAGACGACAAAAGCTTTTAACAACATAAATAAGTATATTATCATTTCATATTTTGATTGATGACTAAATTTTGTTAATTGTTCTTAAGATGCTTGGGTTTGTTGCATTTACCATTTACAGGAATCACTAAATATAAATTATTCTACTTACTTTTGCAGTAGTTCATCATAAATTTCCTTCTCCTTTAAAGGAAAATTTAAATCTTTGTAGCTTGCTAAAAATGGAAGTTATTTGTGCGTGCAAATTCTTCCTTACAACCCACACAACACTTTTTGGGACACTATGGATGTGCTAAATGACTGGAAGTGTACTGAAACATTCAGCAGCTATTTCAGCAAAGGAAACACATCAAACAATCTCAGGTCTGAGCATCAGCTCTAAACACTTATTTTGGATTACAGAAAACAGGCGAGTAACCATCTGTAACTGAAGTGTTTCAAGATGGACTCTGCTCACTCAGACTAACAGTGAAATGTCAAGAGAGTTGGCCAGTTTGCCACATACTCTTGACATTATGTTCAAACAATAAGGAATAACATGTGCTTGGAAGTCCATAAAATACTCACCATACCTGAGTGGGAAAATATATCTACAAAAAAAACAACCCTCCATAGATAACTGGGCACATTCACAGCCTACTCTCATCAGCAAAAAAACAAGACACCAACTTACAGA
Source organism: Phaethon aethereus (assembly GCF_964289735.1). NCBI lineage: Eukaryota > Metazoa > Chordata > Aves > Phaethontiformes > Phaethontidae > Phaethon > Phaethon aethereus. Next base: position 44,994,654 of record NC_138582.1, on the reverse strand, counting down.
CTTACTTAGGCAAGTAAAACTCAAAAACTCAAGTAAAACTCAAAATTAATTGGATAAATCACAGAATCATTAAGGTTGGAAGGGACCTTTGAGATCAACAAGTCCAACCATTAACCCGACACCACCATGGCCCCTAAACTATGTCCTGAAGAGCCACATCCACACGTTTTTTGAACACTTCCAGGGATGACGACTCCACCACCTTCCTGGGCAGCCTGTTCCAATGCTTGACTACCCTCTTGGTAAAGAAATTTTTCCTAATATCCAATCTAAACCTCCCCTGGTGCAATTTGAGGCCATTTCCTCTCATCCTATCTCTAGTTACTTGGGAGAAGAGACCAACACCCACGTCACCACAATCCCCTTTCAGGCAGTTGTAGAGAGCAATAAGGTCTCCCCTCAGCCTCCTCTTCTCCAGATTGAACAAGCCCAGTTCCCTCAGCCGCTCCTCAGAAGACTTGTGCTTCAGACCCCTCACCAGGTTCATTGCCCTTCTCTGGACACGCTCCAGCACCTCAATGTCCTTCTTGTACCGAGGGGCCCAAAACTGAACACAGGGTTCGAGGTGCAGCCTCAGCAGTGCCGAGTACAGGGGCACAATCACTTCCCTACTCCTGCTGGCCACACTATTCCTGATACAGGCCAGGACGCTGTTGGCAGTCTTGGCCACCTGGGCACACTGCTGGCTCATGTTCAGCCGGCTGTCAACCAGCACCCCCAGGTCCTTTTCTGCCAGGTAGCTTCCCAGCCACTCCTCCCCAAGCCTGTAGCGTTGCATGGGGTTGTTGTGACCAAAGTGCAGGACCCAGCATGTGGCCTTATTAAACCTCATACAGTTGACCTCGGCTCATTGATCCAGCCTGTCCAGGCTGGATTAATTTCTTCTCTGATCCCACAGGAGAAACAGAGTATGGTAACTGTCTAAAACTGTCAGCTTTCTTAAGGCAGTACATCAACATAGTTCATTTGTTTGCTTTTACAGAGCACTTGTAAACTTCAGGCCTCACCTGAAGAGAGGGGAAGGAATGATCTACCAATTTATTTGCTTGCAAACTGACACAGGTAATCACAAAAGATCAGTGTTATATTCCCAAAATGACTATGTTTTAATGACAAACCAGCTGTCAGCATTTGACATTTCCTCAGTCTTCCAGCCTACAGATTTGTTCTTGTGAGAGCCATTTTAAGTGGAAAACTCAGTATTTTTGCATATCCCAGTGTAATCTACGGAACTGCTTTATCTCTGTGCCAGTTTGTAAGTGTGCAGATATATGAAAACCTCCCTCATCCTGTCCAAAATGCATTTTTAATGAATCGTTCCTCCCCCTTCAAATTCTAGAGCACTTCTCATTTGCTATCTGAAAGTAAGAGGCTCAGAGACACCAAAAGACAGCTGTTTTCACCCCTGAAGCATTCAAGCTGTAGGCCAAGCAGCCTTCAGCTGGTATGAGCAACAGTTAGAATAAATAACCTATGACTGAACCCAAAACAACGCTGCAACGTAGTGGCAGCTACTCTTCTCTAAACCAGACCAAACAAGAAATGTAAGGAATATAGCTGGGGAAGCAACCACTGAAGCAAACAGACAGTACCACCTTTAAACTGTAAGGGAGTATGAGGACAGAGAGAACTGGTGAGCACCTGGACCAAAGCAGAGACAAATCAAGCCCTGAAGAATAACCACCTCCAGGTTCCCAGGTCTCATCGGCTTGCCAATGAACTGGCAAGAAATCAGTAACAAGGACTGTACCTCTCAGCCTAGTTCTGCGTACGTGTGTGTAATTTCCAGTAAAACCTGTTTGTTAAAATAAAGACTTGCTTAGCTATGCACTACCCACAATCAGCACCAGGGACACGATGCCTTTAATGCTGTGTGGCTGCTAAACAGATTCGCAATTCTGACCACCAGATAAATCACATGTGAGGAAGGCTACTGGCTCCCTGCCTAGCTGAGCAAGGATCAGGTTGCTTACATAAAACCTGTTAGATATGACACAGTCATACTGTCTGTAACCACTTCAGCTTTCTGTGACAAAAATCAGGCGAGAAAGACACAAGCACAAGTCCAGACTACTGATGTGCACCTTCCTATTCTACATACCTATAAATTGTTCAGAGGACCTCACCAGCTCAGACTGAAGCAAGTCACATTACAGGAAAAATCATCGCTTCTCTTGTAACACAGAAATAATGAAATTATCATGTCAGCTAGCAGTGCTCTTCTCAGTGTAGCTAGCCTCCAAAACTGCTTAAAAATGGGTAGGGAAGTATGCTTTTTCACTCCTGTCCTGCATTTCATCAGCGCAAACACATCAATAGATACCTCAATCTACACAGAGGAAGTTAGCGCTCCCACTCTCTCATGATCATCACCCTTCTTGACATTAGCACACTAATGATCCACTACCAGAGCAATGCGTATGATTACTTTGCATTTCAACTGTTGCTCTGAGTCCTCCATTGCTTTACGTCAGACTTCACATATTTATAAAACTCTCAACAAAAATAATGTAAATTTGAGTCTAACCATGTTGCTTAATGCAATCTTATGCAGCATAACTGTTTTGAATACAGCAGTGGATACTTAAGTAAAACTTAACTAAGCTGCAGCCAATCAACTACACTGAAGTATGCTAAAATACCTGATCCCTTTAGACCTACTGTAACAGAGAAATCTTCTTTACAAACTTACATGATGCTTGACCCAATTCAGATTAAAAACAATTTTTAATTGCAAATATTATTTCACTCTAGAAACAGGTACCTGTCATATGGATGGGAATAAATAAGCTTCTTTCAGGTGTAGCATAGAAAACTAGACAGAATTAACATCCAACCCTACGTAAATCAAGTCAGGGTTACACAAGAGGCCTGAAAGGCAGACAGCTGAGTTTGTTTATACTTAGCAAAATTAAGAGTACCCCCCTGTGGATAACATTAATAAGGTTTTCATTGCAACTAAAAAAAGAATGTTATCTACTTGTACATTCTTCATATCCTCAAGGTTCAAGGGTAAAATTGTTCTGCTGTTCTGTGTAAAGCTTCTCCTTCTAGTATCACTCTTCACACTAAACAGAACAGGTTTGCATAGCAGCATTTACAGAATTTCCGGAGCACTTGCAGAGAGATTTTTCCATTCCAAAGGCAAAAAAACATTATTACACAATACTTTGTATTAAGACCTGCACAAAAAAACTCAGAAGAATCATGTTAACAGAGTGTTTTTCTGGGTTTTGTTGTTGTTTTGCGTGGGACACAAGGGTTTTTTTTTTCCAGTGGGGTTTTGTTTTGGGTTGTTTAAGGATTTTTTTTCAAGGAAGGAGGTTGGACATAGGGAAGGAAGAAGGTTGCAGTGTTACATCAGACATGTTCATTCATGCATGAAGGTGACACTTTCAAATTCCTATTTTCTGTCACAAACAGTATTAGTAATAACGTACTAAGTATACTCTGCAAATATATAGGATGCATACATCAGGAATGACATTGCTACTGACACTTAAGATTTGAACCTCATAGCTAATTCTCTATCTATGACCATTAACTGACACTTAGAAAAAAGTTATTTTTCAGTCTCTTCCAATTTAAGTGGCTACCACAGCAAATCAGGGCTTATATTTAACCCTACCAGTTGAAAATTTTCAGAGATAGGAAATATTCAGTTGCTCTTCATTGATGACAAACTCTGAAACTTGCAATGCAAATAAATTTCACTGAGTTACTTTTTGAAAGAATTTACAAATATATAAAATACTATGTTAGAGATGTAGATATAAGCAAAATTTAGAGAGAGTATGCATGCAAGTGAGAGAGATTGTACCACACCATCACTTCTGCCCAGGGGAATAAAAGGAGAGTAGGAGTAGTATAATTAACTTAAGAAATACACTACTCTCAGTTGGATGGGGAGGGGGAAGGAAATGGTCAAATACAACTTGCCTGAAGGCATGAACGAGGCTTCTCCTCACTTACAGTCCAAAGCCAGGTAAGAACTAAATAAAACTACATAACCAAAGAAGGTATCAGCTGTAAATCGGGGGCATTCTCCTTCAGAAGGAAGGAAACACATCACATTTGTGTTAGTAAGAACCTAAGATCATGCGTAAGGTAGGTTTAGAAGCGGCTCTTCCCCTTTGTCCATGACCAAATTCACTATTTTCAACTTAGACAGAAAGACAAGCTTTAAGAGCTTGCTACTGGAAGGAATCACTTAAGATTAAGTGCCCTAAATTAGGGTGATATAAGACTAGTTAGACTATAACAACACTGATCCTTCCAAGGAGTTTCTACATAGCAATCTACTTTAATAGTGCAACCTTCTTCCAAATTTGCTGGCATCACCATCACTATGAAGTTAATATTTGCAACATAACAACAACAAGAAAATCATACCTGTAACAACTCAAGTGTCATGGGAATATTCTTAAGCTCCTTCAATAAATCAAGAGCTCCAGCCTGCAAAAAACAAAGAAAAGAAAAAAGTCAGTTTAGTAGCAATCTGGTACTTCAAATATAATAGCAACAACATACTCTTATCTGCCTTCAAGGTCCCAGATTGGATTCAAACCATCAGTTCCCAATTTATCCACTGAACAACTATAAGACAAGGGATGTTCTGCTTCACAAACGCTAAGTATTAACAGGTCTTAACTCAGAAATCAAAGTATTCACTCAAAGACTAGAGAAGTTTTATCCCATATAATTCAAATGAGAGTTAAAGCAATCTGTCAATTACTACTAAACCAACACACATCCTCAAGAACACAGCCTCACGGGTATTTCATTTAACAGTACCAGAAACAAGCAACAACAGCAATTTTCAGTTCAGAACAACCACACCTGTTTTAGCACAAGAACTTGGAGTTGAGAAGCTCTGCACAGTCCACCAATAAATGCATATATATATATGCTCATATAACTGTATAGATAAGACATATATAGTCATCATGCTTAACTGTATTTGTGGTGGTATGGTAAAGCCAGAAAAATTTACTGGTTTAAAAACTGTGATCAGATTACACTATTTACTAGACACAGCTACCGTTTCCCCAATAGAGAAAGACAACTTTGTGAGTGTGTCCACCAACAAATGCCCAAATAAAAAAAGCTGAGCAAGACTTGCTTTCAACTCTTATTTTCAACTATTAAGTTTAAATATTAATTCAATGAAACACATAGATTAGGTTGCATAGATTAGTGCAGACTACACCCTTCAGCCTATACCAGGCTGGCCAAGCATCAACACACATTCCAAACTAGAAGTCAGAGCACATCCTAATGTGCTGTAACATCTGAACTAATGCACTTGTTTCTTACTCAGCTGTCATGGGTTTTCCTTTTTTCCTTTTTCCCCTGCTAAGACCATAAGGAAAGGTACAAACTAGTACTGTGTAAGCAGCAACTTTCTAGATAGATGAGAATGTCAGAGATTGTACTGTTAGGCATTAAAAAACTCTATACAGAGCTACTCTGACTAACAGTTCACTCCTTGGCAATGCCGGCCTTACTTAAAAAAAAAGTTTTCATAAATGTGAGCTCCGTAATTTACTTTAACCTCTACATCCGTGATGATTTATCACATCTACTTAAGTAAAGCTCTGCAACATCCACTTCTTACCATGCACATGGGTTGTCAGACTATAGCAACCTCCTAAAGGTTGAGATGATCTTGGTGTTATTCAAGTGCATATAGTTCTGAACCTGTGAGCTATGCAGAGCAAGAACGCAACCGCCTTCACATACGAGAGGCCACTCTACCCAGACTAAACCCATTACCTTCCTGCTTTTTTTTTTGTTTTTAAATTCATGAGGTTTGGAAATAAACCCCACAAAAATTCCAACTCGCAAATCTTTGGAATTTGATTCCTTTCTGTGAACTTACCCCATTTTATTTACTTGTATATGCATTTTGCTTGCCTTTATTTTTAAATTCTCCCTAATCAACTTCTAATATGACACCTGTTGCAAGGAAACTCTTATAATCTCCTGTGCTACATCTGCAGGTCTTACAATTTAACCACTGAAGACAGCACACACAATAACCACCAAGAGGCTGAGAAAGATGGAACTTCTGTGTCACATCCAAACAGGCACAGCTTTGGACACTTTCAAACATCTGCTATAATCTCTGCTTTTTTAAACACATCTGACAGCAGAGATGCCTCTAAAAACAAACATTTCACTATGTCCCACCATACAATTCACTTATACAATTAAAGTTTTTGCTATGATGGCAGAATAATAAGAGTCTTTTTTCACTTTTATTCATGATATATAAAAACTTCTCCAGCTTTAACCATAGAATTTTACCAGCAATGATGCAAGACTGGGAAATGTCATACTGTTTTCAGGTGCTAAATTAAATTAGCATACTAAACCGTTTCTTTCTCTAAGCAGCCATAAGCATGGTTTCTTCTGTGCAGACATAGGTCCAAGTTAATTATCTTCAATGCTACAAAACCAAAAACCAAATTCAAGAAAATTTTCTTAGCCAAAACAAAACTAATGACAAAAGTCAACGTGCCATTTTCAAAAATATAATCCAATAATACTTACCTCCAAACCGATTAAGCTATTAGAAAACTGAATGCAGTATGTGATTTCAGAATAAACACAGATTATTGTAGTCTGCAATTTCAGCGTAACAAGGACACTGTAATGCAAAGTAGCACTCTCTTCACCTCATCTTCGAAATACAGTCTAGTCAAAATTTCTTTGGCTCTGTAAAATCCCTTTCCAACTGTACGTATCAAACCAGCTTTATTATTCCTAATCTAAACATTTTCCAAAATTAGTAACTTGATACATAGGAGCTTAACAAACCATGTAATAAGTAAAAAACCCCAGGTACTCTCTACACAGATGTTATCTATATTTCATGCTGTTTTCTATACCAAATCACCAAAATTTCTCAGTGCACTCATGCCTTCACTCTAATCAACTGTATTAAGTGCACCAAGAATTAGATGCCCTAAAATTAAATTTTAAATAGAGTTTAAACTCACAGCAACTAAACAGTTTTTCATAACCACTTTTCTTAGAATAAAGTCAAATGCCCTCTTTTCCTCAAAACCAGAGTGGAAGTTGCACAGTAAAACTTGTAATTCCTATTTTTCTAAGGTGAGACTTCTCTGTTTAAAACATGTTCTTAATGGTTGGGGTTTTTTTAAATAAATCTTAATAAATAAATAAATCTTAATAAATCTTCTTTTAAAGGTATTTCTAGAATTTTACAGAAAATGAAGGTCAATGCCCCATTCCGCTAGGCTGGTTGGCTTCCAGTTTACTTTGTTACTTGTAATAAGGGAAGTCAGCTTCATACAGACATTGCAGATTACTCCTTTCAGCTTCTCTCAGTTGACCAGATCATACCACCAGAATAATGTTCTATATTCCTACCTTACAGCTATGCTTCAGATAGAAAACAAAGTACTTTTCTTAAGACAGCAGAGCTATCCAGTTATAAATCTGTTCTACTTAAGGGAGCAAACATTTAATAACACAAACAATTTTACATTTTATTCTGTAAACTTACTCAATTGTTCTTGAGTTTTTCAATCCATGGGTGCAACTGTATTTTTCATATCTATTCATTACAGCAGCTTAATGAAAAAAAGCATACTTACATACAACAAAAGCTATAAAGAAAGCACCACGTGTTTTAATCCAATTACAGTTATTCTGAAGGAAGAGTAATACCTATTTCAAACATGCAACCAATATTTGAAGTAACAGCAGAAATATGTATCTCAACGTATTAAATACAATATTGCATTATTATTCTGTCCTTCAAAACAAAAGAACTGCATGTATCAATTCACTAAAATAGTTATGAAATCTGCACAGCTACAATTAAATCCTTAATCAAGGCAAATCATCAAGAGTCTAACTCAGGAAGGGCGTCTGCATGGCCTGCCTTTTCAACTCATCAAAAGAAATGCCAAACAGCACCTTGCCACAAGCCAGAGAGTCACCTTTTGTAGGAAAGGTGATGCATCTCTTGCCATCCAACAACATCGGTGAAAAAGTATCAAAGCTTTTTTTTTTTTTCTTTTATTGATGGGTTTCATCACATCATTCCCATTCAAAGACATACAGCAAATACCTGTTCTTGTTCAAGTGAAAATTGACAAAGGAATACAAGAGGTTGTCAGGAGCATCATTATCCAGCAGGTACTTATGCAAGAATGCATTTCGCAATTCAGCTTCTTCTTTGTGAGACAAAGAATTACCTCTTCATAGAGAAGATCTTAATAATTTTGCTAAAGTTAGCATTTTAGCTGCAGGGAAGGATTAGGTAGGAAATCACATTGTGCAATTAAAGAAGAAATACCTTATAAATGACGAAGACTAGTAGGAAAAACAGAGACATCTCCTGGGTTAAATACTGATGTACTTCCTCTCCTATCATACAACTAAGGGTTTTTATCATGGTACACACGTGTGCTTTGGATAAACTGTCGGATCTCCACTATCGGCCACTGAGGCACCTCAAGCCCTCAGCCTTATAAGTTTTTTGAGACAGCGCCAAAGCAATGACAGAGCCACTTGTGTGCAGTAACAAGCTGGAACAAACAAGCTCTGTTCCAAAAAAGTACAAAAGCACAACTGCTTCTGGTGCTGCCAGCACTCTCACTCCTGGGACAGGGGCAAAGATGAAGACCCAGACGCTGGCTCCAGCCAGGCACAGCCTGGCCCAGCTGTGCGCACTACATCCAGCCACATCAAACCTACGCTCACCCTAGCGAGGACACTGCACCACTCCCTCGAGCTCTGAAAGTTAATTAGGTTACACACGCTAGAACGTGAATACATGTCCCCAGCTGCTGCTTAGGAATTACAGCCAAACTCCTAAGCCTCCCAAGATCACAGATAAATACACTGTGGTCACCAGAAGCATCTCTGGTATCACTACAGCACTGAACCCCAGCCTCAACAGTCATTCCTGTATCACCTGGGAGTTACCATTTTCTTTCTATTGACAAAAGTCTTCCAAATAAAATTGAATTGACTGCACTTTATCATCCACATTGCCACAATATTTAAACATTTCACAGTCAGTACGCTGAAAAGTCCTTGACTTAGTTTAAGCACAACTACTTAGCAGCAACTAAAAACATCACTATGTTAACAACATTTTTCCCATACTAAATCCAAAATACAGCACTGTACCAGCTATTAAGGAGAAAATTAACTCTATCTCAGCCGAAACCAGGACAGTTCTATATCAAGGGTGTATGTAAGAATAACATTTGAACTAAGCTAGCTGAATTCTACCTAACCATATTCTAATCTCCATTCTGAGCCAAAAGTTATTCCCTGAATTAATAAACACGGTTAAAGTGATATTCATACTTTGTTTCAGGTTTAAAAAAAAAAAAAAAGTGGCTCGCATCCCCCATCTGCTTCAAAAGTTTGCCCACACAACTCCGGCGGCCCTGCCGAAGCAGGGCTAGGGTTCTTCATTCGTATTTTAGCCTGCACGCCCCACATAAAACTTCAGCTTTGACGCCTGAAAGACGACCGCCGCTACAGGGTACTCTGCTCCAGCTGACCGGGCTCCCCCCATCGCTTCACGTCCAGCTCTGCAGCGAGGCCCATACTGCGGCTGTCGGGAACGGGAGCCGGGCTCGGTGCCCAGGCAGGCACCTCCTCCCGGCCGAAGGCGCCGGGCTCGACGCCGCGCCGGAGCGGGGGGAGGCACCGCTGCCCGCCCGCCGCCAGCCGAGGCAATCTGCGGGCAGTCGGGCTAGCTGGCAGGGCCAAGGCCCCCCCACAGCGGGCGGGCCGCGCCGGCCGGCGGCTCCGCATCCTCTCCCGGCGGGGCGGGGAGACCCGTCGCACCCCCGCCGGGTGGCGAGGAAGCCACCAAGGCCGCCAGGCAGCCGGGGCGGCTGAAGGGCCCCCGGGCGGGCCCGCTGGAAGGAGGGAGCACGGGGCCGACCGGGGCCCGCAGCAGCTCCGCGCCACCGAGCCGCCTCCCGTCCCGCCCTCGCTCACCGCGTTCTTCTTCTGCACCATCTTGTCCATCTTCTTGGCGATGCGGATGATCTCGTCCTCCGTGGTCATGGCTGCGGTGGCCCGAGCGGAGTCCGGCGCGGCACGTGGGAGGTGAAGCCCGCGGGGCAGACCCCGTTGCCCTCGGCGCGCGGGACGCGGCCGGGGCCGCCGCCGAGCTCTGCGGGCAGGAGCGGAGCCAGGCGGCCGCGCAGCGCCCCGACCCAGCAGCCCGAGCGGCGGCGCCAGGCAGCGCGCGTCGAGCGCCGGCCGCGGGAGCCAGGCAGCGCTGCGGCAGGCCGAGGCTATCGGCGGGCGGGGGCGGTGGGCCGCGTGAGTGAGCCTCACACCCCACCCCGCCCCGCCCCACAAAAGGCCAGCAGAAGCACAATTAAATGCTCCGACCCGTCGCAGCACCTCATCCTCTCCAGCTCGCAGCGCGTCTGCGGGCAGCAAGCTCCGTGCGCGCCGTCCCGTTCGCACAACGCGTAATACGCGGCAAAACATGGTACCGTGAATTCGCTTCCCACCTTCGAGCTTCTCTTCAGCTGCCAGAAGGCTCAGAATTACAGCAGAGACCTGATGTTGTTAGCTTCCAAGTGGATGGAAAATCCCCTCTTCCGTGTGATGGAGAAGGTTGATGAGGTACTTCTGTGCAAGATGGAGTGAGGATTTCCAATTCCAGTTCTAGGGCAAGTTTGGGATTTACAGGTTTAGAGTGAGCATGACGGAGTTGAACTTTTGCACTGGCCAGGTGTCATGAGGTAATGTGCTACAGTGCTTCCACGAATGGATAGTCTTAATCTTGTATGTGCTCCAGTGGGATACCATGTTCATAAAGTTTGACAAATTTATCATATGTGCCATCAATGAAATTCTGTTCCTGAATTGAGTTATATGCCTTGCTACTGTGATCTGTTTTTTTTTTTTGGGGGGGGGGAGGCAGGCATCATTAAACCATTTTTTCTGTAAAATAAAAGCATTTACTTCAAGAAAATGGCACACCAAAAAGCATTATCTGAAGGTTACACAAAGATTGCATGAGGAGAATCCCATACTGAGATGCAGGAGGATGCTTATACATCCTTCTGGAATCCATTATTAGTAAGCAGTCTAATGCTGTAGATGCCCGAGTTGGAAACTGAGGACTGTAAAATACGTATGTTTTAGAGAAGAGGGGAGATGGGCCTCGTCCATGAAATGACATTCAGGGAAGGGATTACAGCAAGAATTGCCATTGCACTTGTGTGTCATCTACTTTGCAGCAAGAGTGTCTTGTGTTTTGAGGCCGTAAGAAGAGACAGGTGGTTTTCTTCTACATACAGGTGCTCAGTGCACACAATGGTCGCAAGCATCTGCCAGTTGAAAGACCTGCACATACAGAGACATATTAGGAGCAATTAAAATCATTTGGGACCTAGACAAGGTCTTCCCACAGGTTAGAGTTAGGCTATTTTGGGGAGGAAAAAAAAAATGAAGTATCAATGCTTGCCACAACATTTAAGGGATCATACAATTTCAGGTTTAATTCCATTTTGTCTAGATGCAGTAACCTTGTACCTGTAATAATCGACTCATGTTAAATAAGATGCTAACCTCAAATGAAATTTTATCATCATTTTTCCTACAACCACATCAATGATAAAAGCAGCTGAGCTATTGCTACACTATACAGTAAACAAGCTTGTGCGTCTTCTACAGTAGGTGCAAGTTAGGTCAGGGATAACGCCATCAGGAAACTAGAAATCTCAAAGCAGTCAATATGGTTAGTTTGAACATATGGAATGAGTGTGAACATATTTAAGTTCTGGAATGAAGTCTTCCAGTATTAATGTCTTTTAAAAATACAATTCAACACCTTTCCATGCATTTCCAATGAAGAAGAGTTAAAAAATGCAGATTAAATCTATTAACATCCAAAATGCATCAGGTAAGGAAATTATAATTGTAAATTAAATGCTATATAGTATTTATAAAAGGCCTGCTGCAGGACTGTAAGGGGAAAGCATGTCACACTTGTTAAACATCTAAACTAATAAAAGTAGCATCAGAGAAATATTTCAGTAGGGAAATGAAAGACTAACCAGATGGTAATGGTTATACTTTTTTGCAAAGGGATGCATTAAAAGACAACAAAATACAGCTCACGGTATTTGTACTCCATCCTACAATATTAGGATGATACTTAACAAGTACTAAAGAGACTCTTTACATTAGCTGCTCTATCACCCTCAAGACAGTGATTCTTTATCGCAGAGAAATACACAGCACTCTCCATGGTTGTTCTCTTTTAGCTGGTTCTAAACCAAGCAGCTTTGTACAGCATCGATCTTTTCTATAACATGCCACTGTAAGTCTGAAGAACAGTGGGAGAGGGAAGAGACCAAAGAAAAGTTAAACTACGCAACCTTTTCCTTTCTGTTTAGCTTCTTTCTCCTAAATAAACCCGTTAGAAAGAAGAACTAACACACTATTTGTTGCACTGCATTTACCTGTTACAGCATATTCTCACTATTCTTTTGCGACATTTTCTAAAAGGTATCATACACCTGCTGCTGCAGAGAGCCTGCGTCTAACTCACTAGAGCCTGTCATTTGCTGGACCACAGGACCTTCCACAACACTAAGACTTAACAGGTAGAGAAGGCTCTCCTAAGAGGGTGCCTATACAAACTGTTGTAGATTTTTACTAACTAGTCTCCTTTGATATGAGACAGCATCTTGAGAAATTTAGGTCGGGGTGGCAAACAGTGGCACACAATATTTGTAGTGAAGGATCTCTGAATGCTCGCAAGGCACTTAAAATCCTCCATTTTCAGGACTAACACTCTGTATGGAAAAAGCTCCTCTAATCAGGTGTTAACACAACTATGCAAAATATAACATTCACAGCATTCCAAAAGGTTTTATGTAACCAAGTGTTATACCCATTGTGCCTCTCCTCTTTATTTGAGCCCTCAGTGTAACATGACTTAGGTCTACCAAAACAGAATTTCAGTTGGTCTGAATCGGCCAGCTGATCCCCGACATTTGCAGGGGAAGAAAAGATGAGTCCAACCACATGAGGGGAGCTGTAGCAAATGGAAGTTCCAATTCTTCATAACGGCAAGGTTTTCCTCAAAAATTTCTGAAACAGTAACGTGCATCTCGATTAGTTGTTTCTATGGTTATTCGACAGATGGGGTTTGGGGTTTTTTTTATTTATTTCCTCACACTAGCTCTAGATTATAATGGTATGGCCTAAGTTAGACCAACTATCATTTTCAAATTCTGGTGTTTGCAGAATGTTTTTAAAAAAGTTAAGTTTTAAAATGTCTTCGCTGTTTTCAACTTAGAAGCAGTAACTGGCGACATTTAAATATAAGAAAATATTTAAGAACTTTTTTTTTAAGGTCACATTATTAGACTTCTCTATTCTGGAGCAACTTCTACTTATTTTTTGTAAGCAGGCTTAAAATATTTAAGCCTTTTAAAGATCCTCACAAATAGTTTTAAGTACTACAACATAGCTGGCAAATTATTTCAAGCAGAAGCTACTTTAAGAGTTTGCTTGTATTCACAACCAGGGACTCCAACTTTTAGACCTCATCTCCATCTGTTAATGCAGACAAGTAGCCTCTTTTAAAAAAAGAACCTTGAACATTTACCTACTGATTCACTTGGTGGATGTCCATTAAATTATACAAGTACTTAATTTAAATCAGCCTTAATCAGCTACATCAAAGACACTTGTTTCACTCAAAGAAAATTAATAAAACCTGTTATCCCAAAGGCAAACGGTGGTAACATGAGAGTGGCAAGCAATGAAAAAAAAAAAGAAAAAAAAAAGTCTGTTCTACAGCTATTATTCTTCAGAGAATCCCATTGGCCAAGTTAGCCAACAGACATTCTGAAAACTTCTTGGGAATCACCTTCTTCACTTACACCAGTGGTCTTGCACTATATTTGATAAAGTTTAATACAATAGTACATTGTAATTTTTTTACTGTGCTAATTCCAGGCAATGTTTTTCCTCACAATTATCCCCCCAGGGATGCCAGGGCTGAAAGTAAATAGAAACTGAATATTACTCAAAAAGTTTTTCATAAAATATAAAGTGACATATTACTCTGTATAGTGCCGCATCTTTATTGTTACCAGCTATTCTTATACCCATAAGTTGCCACAATATATTCACATACAGCACTGCATCTACTGTGCATTTCCATACATTCATGAACTTGCTAACTGTACTCCACGCTGACTTCCACACATGACAGTCTATGGAGACAAGCGGCCTTTTAGGTGCTTTGAACTGCTTGAGGGGAAGGTCTACCTTTGCTACATGTACACTTGAGGGCCAGGAACGTGAGGACCTTGATGAAAGTCCATCCAGGGGGTTGCCTAGGGCGAGTCAGCCAGCCCCACACATCAAGACGTCCTCTGTTAGGAGAAAAAGGAGTGTGATTGTCGTAGGAGACTCCCTTCTGAGGGGTACAGACGGCCCAATATGCCGACCGGACCCAACGCACAGGGAAGTCTGCTGTCTCCCTAGGGCCCGCGTGGGAGATGTCACCAGGAAACTCCCTGGTCTGGTTTGGCCCACTGATTACTACCCGCTGTTGGTCATGCAGGCTGGCGACAACAAGGTTGCACGAAGAAGTCTAAAAGCAATTAAAAGGGACTTCAGAGCACTGGGGCGACTGATCGATGGAGCGGGAGCACAGGTAGTGTTTTCATCAATCCCTTCAGTGGCAGGGGGATCGCTGAAAGGAACAGGAAAGCACACCTGGTTAACATGTGGCTCAGGGGGGCTGGTGCTGTCGGCAGAATTTTGGTTTTTTGACCATGGGGCGGTTTACATGGCACTGGGCCTGCTGGCAGCAGGTAGAGTGCAACTGTCTCCAGGGGGGAAAAGGATTCTTGCTTACGAGCTGGCAGGCCTCATCGAGAGGGCTTTAAACTAGATTTGAAGGGGGAAGGCAATAAAACCAGGCTCACTAGAGATGAGCCTAGGGGTGGCGTGCCAGAATTAGGGGTGAAATCAATAGCCCAGCTCAAGTGCATCTACCAGTGCACACAGCATGGGCAGCAAACAGGAGCAGCTGGAAGCCCTTGTGCAGCGGGACAGCTATGACTTGGTCGCCTTCACAGAAACGTGGTGGGATGGTTCTCATGACTGGAGTGCTGCAATGGATGGCTATAAGCTCTTCCGAAGGGATAGGCATGGAATGAGAGGCGGTGGGGTGGCTCTGTATAGTAGGGAGTGTTTTGATTGTATAGAAATCAACAATTGTGATGACCAAGTCGAGTGCTTATGGGTAAGGATGAGGGGAGAAGCAAACGAGGCAGATATCCTGCTGGGAGTCTGTTATAGACCACTCAGCCAGGATGAAGAGGCAGATGAAGTATTCTACAAGTGACTGGCAGAAGTATCAAAATTGCTAGCCCTTGTTCTTGTAGGGGACTTCAATTTACCAGACATCTGCTGGAAGTATAACACAGCAGAGAGGAAACAGTCTAGGAAGTTCCTGGAGTGCGTGGGAGATGATAACTTCCTGACAGAGCTGGCAAGTGAGCCTACCAGGGGAGGTGTCTCACTTGACCTGCTGTTTGTGAACAGAGAAGGACCGGTGGGAGATGTGGTGGTTGGAGGCCATCTTGGGCTTAGCAACCATGAAATGATAGAATTCTCGATTATTGGTGAGGTAAGGAGGGGGTTAGCAAAACCACTACCATGGACTTCTGGAGGGCAGACTTTGGCCTGTTCAGGTCACTGGTCGAGAGAGTCCCTTGGGAGACCGTCCTGAAGGGCAAAAGGGTCCAGGAAGGCTGGACAGTCTTCAAGAAGGAAATCTTAAAGGCACAGGAGCAGGCGGTCCCCATGTGCCGTAAGAAGAGCTGGCGGAGGAAGACGACCGCCCTGGCTGAACAGGGAGCTTTTGCTGGGAGTCAGGGAAAAGAGGAGAGTTTATCACCTTTTGGAAGAAGAGGCAGGCAACTCACGAAGAGTACAAGGATCTCGTCAGGTCAAGCAGAGACAAAATTAGAAAGGCAAAAGCCCAGCTACAACTCTGTCCATGGTCATAAAGGATAACAAAAAATGTTTTTACAAATATATTAACCACAAAAAGAGAGGCAAGGAGAATCTCCATCCCTTACTGCATATGGGGAGGGAACATTGTCACCAAGGATGAGGACAAAGATGAGGTACTTAATGCCTTCTTTGCCTCAGTGTATAATAGCCAGACCAGCTATCCTCAGGGTATTCAGCTCCCTGAGCTGTAAGGGATGGAGAGCAGAATAAACTCCCCATAATCCAGCAGGAAATACCTAAGGACCTCCTATGTCACCTGGACACCCACAAGTCTCTGGAGCCGGATGGGATCCACCCAAGAGTACTGAGGGAGCTGGCGGAATAGCTTGCCAAGCCACTCTCCATCATTTATCAGCAGTCCTGGTTAACAGGGGAGGTCCTAGATGACTGGAGGGGTGCCAATGTGACGTCCATCTACAAGAAGGGACAGAGGAGGATGCCAGGAGCTACAGACCTGTCAGCCTGACCTCAGTACTGGGGAAGATTATGGAGAGGTTCATCTTGAGGGTGCTCACAGGGGCACCTGCAGGACAACCAAGGCATCAGGCCCAGCCAGCATGGGTTCCTGAAAGGCAGGTCCTGCTTGACCAACCTGATCTCCTTCCATGACCAGGTGACCTGCCTAGTGGATGAGGGAAAGGCTGTGGATGTTGTCTACCTGGACTTTTGTAAAGCCTTTGACACTGTCCCTTCGACACATGGTATACTGGAGAAACTGGCGGCTTGTGGCTTGGACAGGTTTACTCTTCGCTGGGTGAGGAACTGGCTGGAAGGCCAAGCTCAGAGTCATGGTGAAATCCAGGTAGTGGCGGTGTTCCCCAGGGCTCGGTTCAGGGCCCGGTCTTGTTCAGTATCTCCATCGATAATCTGGATGAGGGGATCGAGTGCTCCCTCAGTAAGTTTGCAGATGACACCAAGTTGGGCAGGAGAGTTGATCTGCTGGAGGGTAGGAGGGCTCTGCAGAGGGATCTGGACAGGCTGGATTGATGCACGGAGGACAACTGTATGACGTGTAATAAGGCCAAGTGCTGGGTCCTGCACTTGGGTCACAACAACCCCATGCAACACTACAGGCTTGGGGAGGAGTGGCTGGAGAGCTGCCCGGCGGAAAGGGACCTGGGGGTGCCGGTTGACAGCCGGCTGAACATGAGCCAGCAGTGTGCCCAGGTGGCCAAGGCGGCCAACAGCATCCTGGCCTGTATCGGCAATAGTGTGGCCAGCAGGAATAGGGAAGTGATTGTACACCCTGTACTCGGTACTGGTGAGGCTGCACCTCGAATCCTGTGTTCAGTTTTGGGCCCCTCACTACAGGAACGACGTTGAGATGCTGGAGCATGTCCAGAGAAGGGCAACGAACCTGGTGAGGGGTCTGGAGAACAAATCTTATGAGGAGCAGCTGAGGAAACTGGGGTGGTTTAGTCTGGAGAAGAGGAGGCTGAGGGGAGATCTCACTGCTCTCTACAACTATCTGTGTGTTGGTCTCTTCTCCCAAGTAACTAGTGATAGGATGAGAGGAAATGGCCTCAAATTGCACCAGGGGAGGTTTAGACTAGGTATCAGAAAAAATTTCTTTACTGAGTGGTCAGGCATTGGAACAGGCTGCCCAGGGAGGTGCTGGAGTCACCATCACTGGAGGTATTCAAAAAACGTGTGGACGTGGCACTTCAGGACATGGGTTAGTGGGCATGGTGGTGTTTGTTTCATGGTTGGACTTGATGATCTTAAAGGTCTTTTCCAACCTTAATGATACACCCCATTCCCTCTTCCCAAAGAATCTGAATTTCCCTACACTACGTATACCAGTGGTCAGCCTCAAATATTACAGTTAGCCTGAAAAGCAAATGTGACCCCTGACCTGAAAACTGGTTCTTTAACAAATATGTTAAGCAGTATGTGTGCCAAACCTAATAGAACTTCAAAGGCTCCCTGACAGTGCAGAACCCCCAAAGGTGTAGCAGTACACAGTGAGAAGACTTTGGCTCTTTAGTGTCCTAGAATAAGGCTACTAGAAAATATTTTCATTTCCCCCACCTTTCAAAATTACTGCAAATTTCAAGAAAATAAGTTAAAATAAAATTAACCCAGAATATGAAAAAAAAAAAAAAAAATCAAATGATACTTGGCATTCTCTCAAGAAGCTAGCAAAACATAAATTGGTGATTTTTTTTTTTCCTTCTTCTTTTGTATTATAGCATCATGCATACATTACCATGCAATGAAGTTGCAAGAAGCCTCTAAAGAAAGCTCGTCTTCTTTCAGGTAAGTATAGAAAAAGTCTTTAGTACTTGCCCAAACGCTGACTGAAATTTATTTCACAGTGATAAAAATGGAAAGATCTTACATTTTCCCTACTACAGAAATAATTTCCAAAGTTAAGATTTCTTATTATAAATAAAATGAGTAAACTATGTAAATTACATCTTAGATGTTTATATTAAATATAAATGGCTTATACTTCATAACACAAAGTGTTCAGTATTTCTTTATAAAATCTAAGATACACGGGCCTTGTACATATGGCTTCATTAACATCTTATACAACTTTTTTTTCAGTCATATCCATCAACACAAATAGCACCTCTACGTAAAAGATGCATCCTAATGATTTCAAGGAAGTGTAGTATACTCCATTAGAGAGAACATGTTTTAATTAACAGTTCTAATACCAGTTACAGTGTACAGTACTTTTACCGATTGACTGTGTTGTAATTATACAAGATAGGAGGAAGAGACCAAACCATACAGTCTTCACCACAGTACAGACTCCAGTACAAGTTTACCTGTAAGAATGGCTGGAAGATTTGGCTTATAATACAGAATTCAATGTATTTATTAAAAAGCGGGCAACATATTCCAACAAGAAGTCAGAGTTCTGACTGCACAAAACTGCATCAAATTTAAGTAGCATTTTGAAATTAAAAATGCATTAGGGAGTTAGAGACCCACTGAAACAACTTATCTACAAGCAAGGTATTTTCATATCAATGCTGTTGCAGGTTTGACAGACATCATCCCCTCATGGGGAAAGTCTACCATTACAAAAAAAAAAAAAAACAAACCCAACCCTTCATTATTGGACAGTTTCAAATTGTAGTTTATGAGGCTAGGACATCCACATTTAAAACACTGACAGACCAACTTCTCCATTTTAATAGAATATTATGAAACCCCCCACACCAGACTGAGCTATCATTCAGCCTAAAAAATACACGCAATCATGACAACAATCCCAGCATCAAATCACTTCAAGTAGTGAAGCAGTTCAGCTATAAGATCATACACACAGCTTTCCAACTAGCTGGGAAGTTATAAAAGACAGGAGCTCAAGATACACACTGTAATATGGCAAGAGACAGGATAGGCTTCAAATATATCCTTGAAGTTTCCTCTAGCTTCTGGGCTCTTTAACAACCCCCAAGTACCACATACTCCTATACCCCTGCAAAAAAAAAATTATTTGAGGAAGAATTCTCTCCCTCAAGTTCAGAAATTCAGAATTTACTTACATTTACTTTGGTAACACAGCTCTTTGTAGATAAAGCAAGCAGCAAAACAACAGTATGAAAAAAAATCTTGTGATAGCTAAGTATTTGAACAAAGTTAGCACATAAAGCATTTCTAGAAAAACATCTGCAAGCATCATGGAGAGGACAGTTGAAGCTGACTTGGATTAAAATGAGGAAGTATTAGAAACTGACCACAAGCTGTGAACACAGTTCACCAAACTGAAGAAAGTGTTATGAATCTAACAAAGAATAAAGCTAGGACTGATCTCATTTTAGTATCTTAGAATGAGTTTAAAAAATATTTCTAACAGAAGAAAGAATATGTGAAATAAGCACACAGTCAATTAGAAGTTGAACAAAACAGCTGAACAGCATTATCAAATAATTTACAAACAGGAAGAGAAAATAATAAAGGAAAAATCAGAAGCTTGTGCAGCTTGGAAATATGCCAATATTCGGGGAACTATTTAGACAACAGGGGAATGAGGATAAATCTAAAAAATAGGAGAAATAACATAGTTTGCTTACCAAGTTTGCAATTCAGCATGACTACAAAATTACCTAATGCAATTTGGGAATGACTCTAAGCTAGGACATATTGTTTTCTCCACAGAACTTTGGCACAACTACAATAAGAATATTATGGTTTCTTCTGTGAACTAAATTAACTGAAAGACAAATTGGCAGATAAATAGAACAGACTGACTGAAGGAAAAGACTAATTAAACTTCAAACACACAAGTGGAATATCTAAAAGTGTTTCAATACCATTTAGGAAAAAAAAAATGCTTTCTCAGTTTTATATCCTAAGAGATGTTTAATAATCCAGAGCAACTGGATTAGAAAGAAATAACAGCTTCCAAAACATGAAGTGCAATACATATGAAGAGAAGTGCTGAAAACTGAGAACTCGCACTAGGTGAACAAGACAGATTTCTGGCAGCAGCTGTGTTAAAGAAGGGATATAAAGATGTAATTCCCCATTCATGCATTTGTACTGGCAGATGCCTCTCACGTAAATCCACATACACTGTAAGAGGACCACTTGATTAAACTGGGAGAGGGAAAAGTACCTTAGATGCAGGTATGAAGCACAGCGCTGACAGCAGAGATGCATCCAAAGTAGGAATATTCTTTGCTTGCACACATATTATAGTATAGAACATTGTTACGCAGCATATTACGTAGCAAAAACTGTAGTGTATTTTTTAAACATTCCTAAGTGTGGTGGCAGCCTCTGAACTCTACAAGAGAACAGCTGTTTCCAGAAGTAAATTATGGCTTTTAACTACAAAAAGCTGTTGAGCATGTATCGATTTCTGTAACCCAATGCATTCTACAATGTTAAGCTTCTTTCAGAAGAGACATTCTGTATCTTGTAGATTTACTTTTTTCCCATAGTAGGTTTTGATATTCCTAGGCTATACTGATCCAGAGAAATGTAGAATGATATATTTGAAAATAAAATTCTTTGTTCTTTTTCAGAAAAAAACCTCCAGTCTCAACATGCAATGAAAGAAAGTATTAGATGGTATCAATTTAAAGTTTAAGCTATATCCCAATTGCACTTATATTTCAGTGAAGAAATAAGAATTCAAATTAGTCAATGCCTGCATTACAGATGAGTCTTCAACAATATACAAAACTGCACAGCTGCATTGTTTTCAGTTAGTTACTCCACAGCAGACAGAAAAATCTAAACTATATGCTGGAATTGCTCATGTAAAATATATCATCAACATTTCTACACAAATGAAAGCTATGAAGACTAAAGCACAAGATGAATATTCAGGACGAAAACAGGAATTTTAAAATGAAACTCAAATTAATCCTATGCACTTCTTCAGAATTCTGTTCCAAGTCAGCATTTGACATGAGTTTGTAGTAATAAAAAAAAAAAAAAAAGAGAGACAACAAATAAGCGACAAATGACAGTTTAACAAGCAATGTGTCCCTTTAGAATGTCCACAGTATCTACCTATATGAAAACAGTTAAAAATTGAGAGGTTTAAAAATAAAAAATACTTTTGCTGACTTCTAGCCAGTCTAGATGAACAACCCTCCTTATCTGGAGTAACAGATATTTATTTTAATATTTAAAGCTTTGTCCTTGGTAACATTTATTTTACCATCATATGCCCACTATGTTACATGTTGTGTACTTTATGCATTCATTACATAAAGGAAATGTTTTAATATGTTTTCAAGGAGTACTAAGAACAAATCATGTCTCAAGTGTAACTAAACTGGTCACATTTATGTTGCTCACTTTTTTTAATGACTTGTACAAATAGTTTAAAATTCTGCAATCAAAAAGAAAAAAAATCAGACTTCTTAAACAGTACACTTAGGTTACATTCTGTCATTGTTACCTAGCTGCCTCATTCATATAGTCCCACCAGTGGACAATTAATACTAAAAAGATTATAATTTCTTGCATGTGTATTATTTAATCCTCATCCTAAGTATAAATTTGCAACACAGTAGTAACACTGCCGGTATAGAAGTAATGCTTCCTATCAGGCATATGAAAAGATTAACACTCTACCACAGTTGATGCTGGTGTATTTATATAGAAGGCTTCTCACATATCATTTCAGTCTACGGGAGGTAGATGTTTGTCTATGAACTGTTTTACATCCATCATTTCCTGTTTAAAGATAGAAGTATGTATTAGTTGAAGTACCCTACTATAATATATCCAGCTACACTAAATCATGTTTCAACATTTCAGTTCTAATGAGCAGCTGGGCTACAAATGAGTAATTAGTTACTTGATAAAAACATACCACTTCGCACAAAAGTCAAGGCTGGTAACTCTTCAAGGCACTATGCACTCAGATATACAAGAATGTACAAATACAAGAAAAAGAGCAAAAACTACTTTCTTTTTCTCTCCATGAAGCTGAGCTGGCAAGCTACATATTAATCATCAAGTGATCTGAACAGCATCAGGCTGAGCATGGATAGGATTTGAATGTTTCTAAGGCTTTAGCTTCATGTATACTTTAAACTTTTGCAAATTAGCAGCAGTGTGAAAAATCCAGCAGCTCCTCCTCCTAAACCATTCAGTTTCACCTTCATGGTTCTTCCTTCCTTAAGGAAAAGCAATACAGTGAACTAGACTGGGAAACCAATCCATGTTAAAAAATTTAAAAAACTAATTAAATTACAAGTCAATATTGTAAGAAAAAGCACATCATTCATGTATGTGTGACAAGTCAGTGCTATTACTGCCTAAACAGAATACAGCTGTGTAAATGTCCCAAAGAAGTTGTCCAAAGGTGCAGTTCCCACAAGGTGCAGCAATCCAAATTAACAAATTTACTACTGCTGACAAATGGCAGACTTGTTCCTTGCCTCCTCTTCTGTTTCTTCCTCCTACCATTTACTTTGTGTGAGTTCTGATGCTTCAACTCACTACAGCTGCAAAAACTGAAGCCAGCAGCTTTTGCCATTTTAGCAAGTTCAAATGGTTCAAAGAAGTTTTTGATCAGCTCCAGAGCTGGTGCAAGAAGGAAGAGAGGGCCACAAGGTCATAAGCAGAAGGAACTAGTCCACCCCTTTCTGGCAGCAATAAGCTGTTACATCAGCTCAGCTGCCTGCTGAGACATAACCATAAATATAGGTTCTGAGGCTGCCTCTTCCATAGCGTCAACACTCCCCTCTCCACTCCTTCGATGCCTCCCTCCATGGAACTGACAAGATTCTTCTCTCCAAAATACCACGTTGGATTTCTGCTGCAGGGATCTGCCTTCCAATTCAGAGATTTTTTTTTTTTTTTTTTAGTAAAGCAAATAATAAAATAAAGAGTATTTTATGGACCAACTAGCCTAGTCCCAAAAATGCAATCTTATGAGGAAGTTCCCACTAGTCATATAAAAAACTTTTGCCTTGGATGCTTTTTCAGCCAGGCATTCAGTTACTCAATAAATAAGTCAGGAGCATCAAGCACTTGTTATTAAAAAAAAAAACAAAACCCTTAACACACCCTCCCCAATACATACTTGTTTTGGGGGAAAAAAATTAACCATACACATGTAAAACATTGTGTATTAAGAAAATTACCTCAATACATGAGCTATGCATCATGCCAGAGTAAGTCCTGAAGGTTACGTTGGCTGGATTTATCATACTCTTTAGCTTCTCAACAGTGAGAGAACCAAACATTAGAGGAACCAACGGGTCACAGTCCCCATGGCACTGAAGAACAGCAATCTCCTTGTTGACACCACTGATAGGGCCCTGTTAGGGGTGGAATTAGAAGGGAGAAGAGAAGAAAGACACAGTAAGTGGAGGTAAGGCTAACATCTTCAAGATAAAATAACACCACAGCACTATGCCCTGTGGCATGACAAATAAGTTGAATCCTGAAGGAAAAAACCACAAGCAAGCTCTGCGCCTGACAACACACGAAGTTCAAAAATCTGCTAATAAAATGTTTGCACTAATTTCAGAACAGAAAAACGTGATTTCTGCCCAAGTAAAACACAGTACACTTTGTTTATATATCTCTAATAAGATAGCGGCTTTCGGATGGAACAAATGGCAAATAGAAAATTAATCTTCAAGGAAAATTTGCTGTATCCTTTAAGTTTCCTAGGAATGTCATTTTAAGCAGAGATAGGTACTGACTATTTCCTCATTTTTACAACTTGCCAAACTCTAAAACTCCAGGGCCCTATTTTAAAAACTTCTGAGTTATCAAATTACGTCAATATTTGGTAGTAATAACGGCCACTAAGTCTTGCAAAATATACAATCTTCAGATATACTCATTCCCAAGTACAAATTAGCTTAGGTAAGAAACATAAATACCTGAGGAAAAGAAGCCCGTAGAGGAAGCCAACAGCTGAGGGCTACAACACCTGCTAATTTTTGTTGTGTTGTAAGAGCTGTATACAATGATAACGCACCTCCCTAAGATAAGAAGATATAAGTATTAGAATGGTGATGGTAATGTTCCTTCTAATGCTTGTTTCAAGATAGCTGGTTTCTCCTTTAAAAGTCTTTTTCTATTCCAATCTATTCTTCCTTAGAACCAACACTAAAACCAGTATTCCCGTGTAACATTTATTTTGCGCCCCCCCTGCCAAGTCCATGTGATCAATTCAGAAGTAAAACAGCAAGTTTACCATAACTAACAGCTGGGGGGAAAAAAAAAACAAACGAAAGGCTTGAAGTAAAGCACTATCACTCATGACAGTATTATCACTACTTTAATATTTTAATTTACTTGCATGTCGACTGGGCAGTTTGTGTATGGACCAATTAATCTATTAACCTATCCACCACAGATGTTTTACAAGTATGAAGGGAAGAATTTCCCAAATAAATCCAGACCATCAAACATCTACCAAATTAAAAGTTAAATTAAAAATACTAGCAAGATTTTCAAGCAAAGCTACGTAAGTTACGTGCATAAAGACTTTAAAGAGACTATTAATTTTAGCACCTTTTTTCCAAATGCATGTTCATTTTCCAGTGAATGATAATTATTTGCATAAAACTAAAAAAACTTCACTTGTTAAGGCAAAGTGACAACTTAAAATTTTAGAAGCACCTAACATCAGCTCTTTTCAAGTGTCTGGATTTCCCACACCAGGAAAGCTAGGTTACTTGCTTAGAAAAAGACACAGTTCCTTCCTTCTCATACCTTACCTGAGAAAAGCCTCCCAGAATAATTCTATTAGAAGGAATTCCATTTTTTACTTCTTGATCTATCAGTGCTTTAACTGCAACATAAATAAAGGACAGTAGTTAAAAACCACTCCATTCTGTAGAAAGTCTAGATGAGGAAAGAGACCTTCTCCCTGACATCAACCAAAAGCTAGTGAAAGGAAAATCTAGTCTGCTATACATTAAAAATTATCAAAAGATCTAGAGCATGATCAGAAATTCCAGTGCCACTGTACCATCTCCAAAGAGCAAAACATGCAAGTAAGTCTTGCAAAAGCCCCACTGCCAGGAAGATGGTATCCTCTTCTAACTATCTAGCATCACAAATGGATGCTCGTACAGCTCTAACCTGCTGTGGTACCCAGAAACTCCTTACAAAAAAAAAAAAGTACACTGGTTCCCAGGTACATTTCATATTTGAGAGTATGAAGTGTTTGTACTGGTGAATCACTCTACCTACTCATGAAGTTTAAAAAAACAAAACCACAAAAAAAACTATGGACTTAGCTAAACTTTCACAGAAACTTTGATCAGTAATAGTACAATATATACATATTACTTTCTCTAACAATTTTGTCGTTGGAAAATCTGTTTCAGACTGATAATTAATTTTTAAGAATACATGGAAGTACTCTCAAGCCATAAAAAGTATTCCTAAGCATACCATTCTCTGCTGCCTGCTTGATCCCAACTTCATCTTCCTGTGAATCTGGAGAAAGTCCAATGATATCGAACCTTACAAAAATATCAGCAAGAGAATTACTCATTAGAGCATGCATTCCAATTCCTTAAAACACAAGTAATAAAACTGGGATATTTTCTGGGTAAAAACGTTAGCTGACATGTTAGTACCAACTACCCATAGTTTACAAAAAATAGTGGACAATCCATGAATGTGGCTAAAAGGCTAGATCTAGTGAACAAAGCTTTTCTGAGTTTTGCTATCTTCTGTAATTTAATACAGATTAAGCACCTCAGTTCTGATATTTGCTCCAAAAATACCAGCACGGATTTCAATTTATCAGTTACCTGTACAAAATTAAAATACTGTTTGAAGAAATATAGGAAAAACAAACAAGTTACTTGAGAATAAAAATTAAGAGGACTGGTTTAAGACCATTGAAATCTACCATATTTTTCTTGCTTTCTATTCAGAATGCATGTTCTGAAGAGTAGTTTCTAGATACCCTACTGACCCACCAAATATTACTCATTAGTAGCAATGTTTCCACTGCAAGTCTCTACTACTGATGCCTATGAATTCACACACAATACAGACTACAGTCTATACTTGCAAAATAAAGTGGGCTTTTTTAATTTGAAGACATACAGATTAGTCCTGAGAAATAACCACTACCATAGATACACAAGGAATTAAAGCGTACTCGTGAGAGTCCTTTTGTAAGAACAGAAGTAAAGCAAAAAGCTTTTTATACTTACATCTGATTAAAACTAGCCATTCAGGTTGTTCATAATTTTTAATTAAGAATGAGTTCAAACTCCTAGGTATCTTTTGATTAGAATCGTCTGCAATTGAATGAATACTTACCATGATGGCATAGCCATGTTCATGTTCAAAGAAACTGGCATAACTGGCCTAGAAATGAGAATGAACAACACTGACATAAGATACATACTGAAATTTAATAATGCAGATGCAGCTATGTCATGAAATTACCTATCTCTAATTCTGTCTTACTTTTAAACCATCATTAACATTAGCTACTTTGTAGCATCTCTTCAAGAAATCTCTCTGGAAACCTGCCAGAGCTGAATTACCACCCTCTCTAAGGAGAGCAAGCAAAACATTAATGGTCTGCTTTATATAAATATACGTGTGTGCGCGCACATGTACATATACGTATGAGATACATATATATCTCTCTCTCTCACACACACACACGTACCTCAGTTATTTCAAAGTAACAGTTACTTTTCCCACAGTTCCATACACATGCTCAAGTGGATGAAGGCACCTTACACAGCAGCATCAGCAAACCTAAGGAAGCAGCCAAACGCAGCATAGTGGCAGATACGAGTCTGGCCCCACGTGCTTCTCGCAGCAGCAGAACCTGCTTAAGCCATGCCTGCCTGCGCTGCAGGACTCACTCCCACCCTTATGCTGCTGTATGGCATCTTTTCGGACATACCAAGACAACTTCCATGGTCCATGCCATGGATCAAGTCTGGCTACAGTTTTAATCTACTGAAGTCGAGGAACTAAGTTCTGCGGGGAAAGACTGAAAGAAGACAAAGGGCAAGCAAAAAGAACAGCAGATATTGCTAAGCTCTTTTTGAAGGGCTCAGCAAAACGTGGCCATGTGGTAAAATAAACAAATAACTCACAGCCCCATAATCAGTAATACACCAAAACATTGCTTACTTATCTCCCTATCATCCCTGTTCTGCATCTCCCAAGACTGCTGCAGTGTTAAAATAAATTAAGACTGTGCTTAATTAGTTTTTCTATCATTAAGCAAGTACTAGATAGGTCTTAATGCTTCATTTACTGACTCCCAACCCTGCTCGGAAGTATTTTAGTTCTCAAATTGCACAAAGACAGCCCAAACTGCATTATTTGCTGAAAACGTGAATATTCTGTGAATCTTTGAAACTTGCTGCACGTAACAGGGAAATTTCATCTATTATACATGCACTTGAGTTTAAGAAGTACATGTACCTAATACAAAGCATACTTAATGGTCAGTAAAATACAAAAATTACTCCTTGTTAAGGCTGGCTTTTAACAAATGAGTGTTGGGGGGGGAAAAAGCAACAAACTCCTCAATCCAGTGACAACATAAAACAAAACAATCTAACCTTGCACATAAAACTTTCCAAGTATGTTTTCAGCCTGAATTAGTAACAAAAGCAAAATATGAATAAAAATGCAGTTCTGACATAAAGTAAATCACACAGCAGTTCTTAAAAATAACAAATTATTTAATAGCATCAACATTACTTTGGAGTGGGTTTTTTTTTTATAAAAACAGAATGCAGAGACATCCAAATCCCATTTGACTTCATCATCTGTGCAAGTGTCTTAAGTAACTCTACAGAAAAATGTAAAATAAGAAAAGTTGCAAACTTACGCATGTGGGCAAATGTATTTTACATGGGGGCTTTTGATACCTGCAAGCGCTTCTGACCATCCATGCCTGTTAACAAAAAAATACATTAAATCGCATTTATGTTTTGGCTTAGCTCTTATTTTGATGTTGGTGCAACAGCACAGAGCAAGTATGAACTATGCTGAATTAGATCAACATAAACACATTTCTAGAAAACTTTTACATCAACTGCAGTATGCTATGAATATAGTACTACACTTAAAAGGTTAGTTCTGCCTCTGAATATTTGTTGCATATCTACAGCCAGGGACACTTTATCTAATTTGACTACCACAGTTGTGGCACAGCTGCAGAAATACCACTTGGGCTCTGGGCAAAGCCTGCTCTGTATCTGGCTGGGTTTATTAACTTGCGTGCTACAGCGTATGAACACCGGTATCCTGCTTCAAGGCAGCTCTAGCCCAGAAGCTGTTTTGCTGTTCCTGTAGAGTTAAGGCAGCTTCTTTCACAGCCAACTTTGTTTTTTCTGAACCGAATTTCTTTATGTGAGAGAGTAGTGAACTGACATCTAAGCTAACGCCACATGAAACCAACCTAATCAATCAGACCTATTCACTTCGGCTCAGCTCGAATGCTCTCAGATTCAGGCAGCCGCGAGTTGTTCAGATTGCAGGTAGTCTTTTAATCTCAAGCATGTGCTGTACGAATGCACGGAACACTGGGAGATCTGCACAGCAGATGAGTTGCCAAACTTCCTACAGACCAGAAAACTGGAAAGCATAATTTAAGTAAACAGCTCCCAAAGACTCACTCCAGGGCTCATCTAGACATGAAATGAGCTGGACCCAAATCTGACCTGTGCAGAACCACTGCCTGTGCCTGCACTTAGCTTTCCAGAAGACTCAATAGTACCTGTATTTCCTGGTTCTTCTCATTATTCAGTATTCCTAACGCACCCACTAAACTAGACACTGGAAAGTTGATTCTAAGCAGAAAAAAAGCTAACAAATTCATCAGTGACACAGCTGAACCAATCAGAGCAACAGCAGACAAGCCATAAAATCATGGTTGGTTTAGTTTTAAGATCATCCTGCAAAGTGAATGTATGCTACCTGAAGTTAAAGATGTTTCAAACACACAGACAGCACAGACATTTGAAACACTGGTTGTCTATCTCAGCCTAACACCTACAAATACTTTTATATATACCATTAACAAATTGTGGGTGATATTACTTGCATAGTATTTGCAGTATCACAGAAGACCAAATAAGAATCTAAGGGAGAAATACAACTGAGAAAAACTAATTAGGTAAGAATTTGGGGATTTTTTTTAGCCAACTATAAAGATTAATTTGACAAATTTGGAGAGCAACATCATATACACATTTATTCAGACTCTTTAGAACAAGCTTCTGTATTGTACCTTTTGTTCAGATTTTGACAAGTACGTACCAATCGTTAAGTGCCATTTATATAGGAGCTAAGAGAGAAAAAGAACATAACCTCTGCTAGACACTTCTCGAGTAAGAAAAACACAGTTGGTAAACTGAAGTGAGCAATTTAAAAATTCATGTGAAGCAGAACAGGTCAGTTTAAACTGTGGGAATTTACAAAATTGTTAACTAGTTCTCTTCAGACAATTCTTTTTTGGGTCACTACTTCTGCTTTTTTGGAAAAAAAAAATGGCAGTATGTCAAAGGCAGTTTTAGCTCATCTGATCTACAGTGGACTAGAGGAACAAATACAGCTAATTCACCATATTTCCACAAAGGTGTTAGGACTTCTTAACATATATATTCCAGTTTGCTCAGTTCATTTGCAAGCTTGAGACCGCACATTAGCTTTGTCACCAAAATGGCAATACGATACTTGTCTAAAGAATACAATTTATGTTAAAGAGCAAATCTCTGTGTTTTTTTCTCCTTGTCAAAACTAACATCAACCCAATTTGCAAGGACTCAAATTCCAAAGACTCAAAAGACTCTGCAATCATTTGCTGAACATTTGGTGCCAAGATGCAGGAAGCACTGCTGCCTCAGCTGCGTCCTACCAGCAGAAAGGAAGCGGGATAATGCAAACAAGGTGGTGTGTCAGCACAACAAATGAAATCGAACAACTCCGCTTGTAGAATACTTCCAAGTATTGACTCTTGACTCTTTTTAACTTATTAAGTGTTCAGGTTATGCAAGTTTCAATTCTGACAGCTGACTTATTTTTTGTAGTTCTTCAGAAAAAGTTTATGTCTTAAACATTGCAAGTTTCAACCTAGAGGCAACATCAAAGTTCCAGTTAACAAAAACCTAGTTCTTAAAGAAATACTATGTAATTTTGCCCCTAAGGGAGCACAAAAGACAAAACATTCATGCTACTTATTTTCAGTATCTAAGTGCCAATTCCTTTAAAGTCTTCTACCAAGAAAAGGTTTCAACACACTCCTAACTTGTTAGTTCAACGGCTTTAATGAATGTATGTTTGTATCTCGGCACACACAAGCTTCAAATGGAAACATTACACCACACCTAGAATGACTCCCAGAAATTCCCTACTCTTTCCATTTCTACTCAAATGTGGAAATAACAGGATGAAGGCAAAAAAGGTATTTCACAGCTTGTTGCGGGGGGGATGGTTGGAGTCTGAAGACCATTTTTCAGATAGATACATCTGTAGACATTAGGTGACTACTTAGGAATTCTCTTAGATAAATCAAGTAAGCCTGGATTTTAATGTAAGTGTGCTGTACTGAAGAAGAAACCATGTTCCAACTGCACCTACTAGTAAACCATCAATCCACAAGTCCGGGGAAGGGGGGGGGGGGGGAAAGAGAACTCTAAATTTAGACAAGCACAGGAATAACCAGGAACCCACTCTGAGGAAGGCGAAAGATCAGGAACCCACAGCCTTCTTTTTCAACCAAGTTTGACTCAAGAACAAAAGAGGGATCACATTCAGATCAAATTAGCTAAGTGGTTGAAAAGAAAAAGCCTTTGAGGACTTATGCTGGAATATTTTGAATAAATACTTGTCACTATCACTCCAGCATACATGAAGTTTCATCTGCTGGTAGCCACTGCAGTCAATTAAAGGCAAAATAAGAAGCTTAAGTAGCTTTTAACTGCTCACATCTTTAAAACATGCAGCCCTACATTTGAAGCTATAAGTATGTAATAGATCCGAATACACACCCGGTATCTCCCAATCCATGAAGAAAAATGACCTAAAGGGAAAAAAAAAACCCATAGTGGTGTAAGATCACTAAACTGTAAACGCACCTAACCCACGTACTGCAGACGCCCACACAAGATCACACACAGTTCGGAGCACGATACGACTTTCTCGGAAGGAAACTCTGCTCCGTTCGCTTCCCAGCCCTCCCCGCCGCCATCAGCGGCCGCACCCGCCCTCGGCCGGCACACGGCGCCGCGGGGCCCCGCCGACACGGATGACCTTCCCCCGCCCGGCGCCGGCTCCAGCCGCGAAGGGAGCGCGACCGCGGTCCCAAGCCCGGCTCTGGCAGGAAAGTAACGGGAGAGACCTGTCAACCTGCCCGGGCCGGGCCGGGCCGCCCCGCCATACCCCCTCACAGCAGGCAGGCAGGCGCCCGCCCTCCGCCGGGCCGGGCCAGGCCTGACCGCCCCGTCGCCCCCGGGCCGCGGGGCGGAGGGCTCACCGGAGAACAAAGCGGGGCGGGGGACACCGCCTGCCAAGGCGGACCCCTGACCGCCGGCGCCTCCCTGCGGCTCGCCCTCCCCCCTCCCCGCACTCACGGCAGCCGTCGCCTTCCTGGCGGCCGGGACGATGGCGGGGAGCGGCGCCGACATGTTGTTGCCGCACATACACCGGGCTGCGAGGCGGCCAGCAGGACACCGGCCAGGAGCGGGGAGGCGGGACGGGCGCCGGGCCAGGAGGGCGGGCGGGCGACGGGGTGGGCGGGGCGCGGGCGGGGCGCGGGCGGGCGGGCGGCAGCCGAGGGGCGCTGCGGCAGCCGGGGGCGAGGGAGCGGGCCCACCGCCCACAGCCCGCGCGCTGGGGCGCCCGGCCGCCCCGCCCCCCCCGGCCATCCCCGGCCCCCATTGGCTGCTGCCAGGGCGGTGGAACAGGTGGCCCCCAGGGCGCGCGGTGGGGGCGGTGCCGGAGGCGGCCGCGTGGCGGAGGGGAGCCGTTACCGCCAGCGGGCCGTCTGGCCGCGAGCCTGCCCGTGAGCGGGCGCCTCTGAGGTGAAAGATTAACGTGGCCCCCGCAGAGCTGTAGCAGCGACCCTGGATTCCTCCTTCGACCTTGTACGTGCCTTCGCGGGCCGGCCTGCTGCGGATGAGAAGCGCAGGTGGCGAGACCGGTGGCCTGAGCAGGCGTGTGGGCGCTGCAGACCTCTGGGGTGTACCGGCGGCAGCGAACGCCCGCTAAGGAAACCCCTCGAGGGAAAGTCCGGCATATTGAGAAGTAATAAGTCTGCATACGCTGGTTGGAAGTCAGGCTCTGCAAAGCTGCTTCTGTGTTTGTGTTTCCAGTGGTTTGAAAGAGTTTGAACTGTCTTTTGCCTTTAAAACTACCTTTCAAATAGCCAGATCTATCTGCCAGATGATACTGCACTTTTATAGTATAATTTGCACATGTCTGTAGTTTGAGTGTTTTCTGTAAAAATCATTTTTATGCTGTATTATAAGGCTTTGAGAAAAAGGGAAATTACAATATTCTTAAATAGGGAAATATAAAATACTAAGTCATGGGAAACAGGAAAGCCAGCAAACAGCATTGTTAGACAGAACTCATTTGTCCTCATCAGATCAGATGCCTTCATCACCAAATTAAATCTCTTGGCTTACAGCCAAAGAGTCAATGATTCTTACTAATCTTGAAATGTATTGGGCTATTCAGGCACTCTGTATTGAAATTACTGGATCATTCCAGTCCATTCCAAATACTTAGACCAACTCTGAATAAGTACGGCAAACACATTTCTATCAAAATGAAGTACTTTGTTCTTTGTCTTCTATTCCGTACATCTTTGTCAGATATTTCCTCCCAGAAAGTCAATCTGCTCATTGTATTTGCTGGGTGGTATCTGGCTAACATGGATGCTTTTTTGGCAGCTCAAACAGCAGCTGAATGCAGGCTATACTTCTTTCACATCCTTCCCACTAGCATGTTCCACACCAGGCAGGGACATCTTTTCACAAAGCTTTGCTCAACAACATTAATATTTTTATCAGCATGTCTGATACGTTGGAGAAATCTTTGCACCAACTGTGTAACATTAAACATGCAGCCTCTTTTGTCATGATTGTTAGGCTGCTTTGATACATGGAATTTATGCCAGGGTGCTCCCTGTTGTCGCTAAAATTGGGTTATTTTCACAGGCAGCTTTTTGTGTTTTATCTCTAGTGTGTGTTCTCGCCTCATGTACTGTACCTGATTCAAATCTTTAAAGAAAACACAGTTTATGCATGGAAGATTCCTAAAAGATTAGGAGTTTTACATTATGCCATGTACTTATCAAGTATGCTGAACATGACTCTCGCTGTAGAGCATCCTTTTGGGACATGAACAAAATTCTGTCTTCCTTCTCTACCAAGTCATTTGCCATGTAAGTGTTACCTCCGTGAGGTGGCCTGCTGGTCAAACTCCAGGCTATGAGATCAGTAGTCTGCTCATAATTCGATCAAGCTTTTAATCTTTTAATCAGTGTAGCTGGAATGATCCCGATTTCTGCTAGCGTGGCTCAGAGTGACTGGAGAAACACAAGTTTTGCATGGCTTGGGCATAGGCAAATTGCACAGTAGTGGGACGGCCTGTGTGGGCATGGGGCAGTCTGCTGGTTACAGACCAACGTTCAAGGAATTACTGAAAATATCTGCATTATGAATCTTTCAAAGACTTAAAAGTTGGCTGTCTCTTTACAGTGAGATATCTATCATATGAGTGTTATTTTTCTACCTGATTTCAAGGTTCTGCTGAAAGCAGCAAGAGCTTTACAAGGCAAAGCATACTCTAAACTGTGTATTTTTCCCTATTCTAGTGGTTGAAATGGACTGAGGTAAGATAGTTGTCCATGCCAGCATTTCATGTGTATTGTTACATTGTCATTTTTATTAATTTTTTTGAAGGGGGTAAGAAGCTATACAGGTTTCATACTGAAACTCATGAATTTCTGCAGTGTGATTTCCATTTCACCCTTAGAACTGGCAGAACTGCTGCACGACCTTTTCTCCAAGATGTAATCTGAAGCAGACATTCAACATGGAAGAAGGTTTTTGGTCAAACAGCAGTTTCAGGACTGAAAGCAGGATATGATGCTGAGAAGCACCAGCTGACTTTCGCAACAGGAACTGGCCTTTCTGCTCTGTGACTTCTCAGCAGCCGCTTCCCCAATTCTGTTCTTCCCACCAAACCAATATACCCCTTGAACCTGGTGTGTGATTTGCCAGTAGGTCCACTTTTTAAGATCAAAATAATAAAACTGATCAAGTACCACAGCAGTACAAGGTAAGTCTCTAATCGTAACACACATTTCCAGTTAAGTATCCACCTTCAAACTGTTCGCATTGACGCAGGGCGCAGCACTGTTAGCGGATCGATGGCTGTGTGTGCGGTCAGTCGGTTGTTTTTAGATGCAGCCTGATGGTTTTAAAGGCTTGGCTTTAAAACACTTGGCCGAGATCTGTGTAATAGAACAGTAGTTACTGGCAAACGAAACGTAGCTTGGGGCCGACGCCTAATCCGTTGCTGTTCTTGCTCAGACACGATTAGAAGAACGACGCACGTTAACGTTTAGCTCCCTGCCGCTTGCCCTAGCACAGCACACAGGCGGCGGCCAGCCGGGAGGCAGCCTGGCTCCGTCCCGCTCAGCCGCAGGCGGCACGGCTCTCCTCTCCGAGGCTTCGGGGGCGGCTGGGGATCACCGGGTAACACCCCGGCCCCGGCGCGCTTCGGTACCGCAGCCCCGGTTGAAGCCACAGGGCCTCAACCGCGCCGCGCCCCTCCGTGCCCGCCGGAGGCGGCTGCGCGACACTGTTGGGAAGGCGCGGTTTACGGGTCTGCCGTAAAGCAGTTCGCCCGGGCGAGCGTTGGGCTGCCCTTGGGAGGTGAGCGGACATGAGCGGGAATGGCGGGACCAAGGCCCTGGAG
Source organism: Phaethon aethereus (assembly GCF_964289735.1). Lineage (NCBI taxonomy): Eukaryota > Metazoa > Chordata > Aves > Phaethontiformes > Phaethontidae > Phaethon > Phaethon aethereus. Next base: position 44,959,203 of record NC_138582.1, on the reverse strand, counting down.
TTGTTGCGGTCGCTGCCCAGGGTCAGTCTGGCTAACCTAAGGCCCAGTCCAGGCTCCAAAAAGCGGGTGAGTGCTTGCAGCTTGTCGGGTGGGCCGCGGGCAAGCTTCCTTTCCGGCGGCAGGACTCTGCCTCGGCAGCGGGTACGCCCGGCTCTGGTGGTTGTTGCCTCGCGGGCTGTTAGAAGGCCTTTGGGGAGGCAGCGGCCTCGCCGAAATAGGCATGGGAAGGCTGAGGAGTGGGTGGCAGTGTTGTGTGTGTTGGCCCTGTTGCTGTCCTTTGTATGTCTTGCAGCCGGTCTGTGTGTGGCCATCCCCACAAAGACCTGGCTGATGAGTGGCCCTAGCTACACCTGAGGGCCATCGCTGGGGGGCGGGAGGAAACAGTAAAGTATGGAATGCCAGATGTTTAAGGGATGGGGTAATACGTTTGAAAGGGGAAGGTTAAAAAACATAAAAAGAAAGGAATGTGTTGCAAGCCTGCATTCTTGTTGCTATTGCTTTCTCAAAAACAAAACTACATGTTCTCTTCCCTATCTCCTTGTAAAGTGATAGAGATGTAAAGAAAAGAAACTAAGAAGAAACCCACCTGGTTTGGGGGAAATATTAGTGAACAGGGCGATGAGGTTCAAGGGCTAAAGTCATAGGAATAGAGAACTAACAGGGAGCACCAAGCAGCACTTCCCTCTCAGTGCTCAAGACTCCATAGAGATGCCCACAGAGCTGGTGAGTGGTGCATAGTTCTAACCCCTTAGACCTGTGACAAGGTCAGAGAATGGAAATTCTTCCCCCCTGCAGCTGTTGTGGTTCCCCTGTCAAGTTACTTCACTTGGAGCTGTGAATGCCCATCTTGGCCAGGGTCAAGCGGAGCTGGAAGAAGCAGCCCTTTACAGGACTGGAGTGGTGATTCTTAAAGTTTTTCAAACTAATTCAGGCTCCAAAACAGTATTTTCAGGCTCAGCATTCAGATGTTGTGAGATGGTCTGGACTTGAAGTTTACTGATGTTTTCCTGACAGTGTTTGGTCTCAGGACTTCATGTTTTTCAAGGTAGCTGTTGGATTTAGGAAAATACTTTTTTTTTTTTTTTTTTTTTTTAGACCTTGAAAGCAGTGATTTTGATATGGTCATTGCGTCTTTCACAAGTAACTTGCAACTCCATCTAGGAAATGAGTATTTTTCCCCCATGTTACTGCTAACTGTTTGCCTTCAGTTAGAGTTTGTATAAGTGATCTCAGCTCTGTTTCTCTGGTGTTTCTCTGGTATTTTTCTTTTGGTGACTGACAACCAAAAGATCTGAGATCAATGAAGCTCTCAAGCGGATTTAAGAGCATTTGACTTCACAAACAGAAGTTGCAGCCAAAGAAAAAAGGTTTTGATTGCCTTCTCTGACAATCTAAAATCTGGTCAATGTACTGAGTACATTCCATTTGTGACCAGATATTGTCAGTGTGTTTGTGTTAACTAAAGTCACCGTCTAATCTGGTGTCTGTACAGGCAACTGCCAGAAAGCATGGGCCAGCTGTGTCCTCTCTTTGCTTCCAGGTACTCATACCTGCTGTATATTTTGTACTGCTGCTAGAGGTTGAATGATGAACCAGAGCAGTGAACTAAACCAGCTGAAAACTAGTTAGACAAAAATTAGTTTTCATCTAGTTTAATACCCTGACTTGTCCAACACAGAGCTGCACAACTGTCTGTGTCAGGACAAGAGGTGCTGTGAGTAAAGCAACATAATATGTGGGCTCGGGAGAAGTCAGCTTCCTTTGGTGGCAGGGATAGTCTAGTCTAGCACAAAACTGAACTCTATGCTATTTAGTATTATTATAGGTAAGCTGTGCATCTTGGGTTAGTTAAGGTTTCAAATATATTAATGCATTTTTTTCTCATGTATGCCTGTACTGACTTTTCTACTAGTATTTCAGTGCACAATAAGCGCTCCATAACTTTGGAGAACTTACAGACACAATAAAGAGCATCAAATTTTATGCCATTGTGGTGTTAGGCTAATAATCAAGTACCATGATGTAATAAGCAGTTTTCAGACCTGAGTTTTACTCAATATTCTGTGCTGCAGCCTAACTGCATAGGGTGATTTGTAGGATTAGGGCTGCTCAAATTTTGGCTGAGTATTGAATACAAAAAAATGAGAAATTGAAGAGGCTAACTGTAGTCTCTTTCATGAATTATTTAAATTATTATTGTTCTAACGGTGACTGTGCTCAGACTTAGCCAAAGTTAGCTTATAAGTGGTACAAATACTGTTTAGAATATGTTGCTTTCCATGTCTCCCAGCCTGACTGATCCACATGGAGAAAGACAATGGAAAATAGCAAATATGTGAATTGTGTTGTGCAGATATGAGACTAGTTAGCAGCATGACATTGCTCCTTCCACATGCATTCACACTGCAGTGAATGTTACCTTAAATGGGAAAAACTTTGTAAGATCAAATGGATCCATCAAAGCGATACACAGATGTGATCATGCCTCTTGGAGCCGAACACTGAACTCTATCACGTGCAGCACAGCAGCAAGGATTCTGAAGCTTGTGGCTCTGTCTTATCCCTGACAAAGCATGAAGAAATCAAAGTGAGCTTTAGTGCTGCAAATTCTGAAGTGTGTGAATTAAATGAAGTCATCTTACACAGAAAACTTTATTAGTTAGGTCAGAGTGAGCTAGCACTGCTTCATTAAATAGCAGTCACTCCCAGCTGCTCATTTCCACCCTTGCTTACTGCCTGTTGTGTAATCCTATAGATATTTACATACCCATGAGTTATACTGAATGGTGCAACTGATGCAGATTTAAAATAAAAAAAAAAAAGATTTTACCTTTGCTTATCTCTTTGATCCCCTTCTCCATTTAGCTGTGCATGTGCTTCTGCTGGCACAAATAGGTCAGTGCAAGAAGATTGTTGAACCACTGCTTATTGCTGCAATGATACTTCCAAGTTCTCAGGAAATTAATAGCTTAGTATGAGAGCCTTAATTTTAAAAAATAATAAATATTTAAACTACAGCCTTCTCTTTTAATTTTTTATTCAGTAGAAATTGCAACAGTTGCAGACTCTTTGGAAAGTATGAGTCCAAGAAAAGCATTACATATGTGCATAGAATCTGTAGTCTGTTCCCCTGCCCCTTGAAGTAGAATTGATGTTTTCTTTTTTTTTTTTAATTTCTTTTTTCATTGTCGGTGTTCAGAAACTTCTGAGCACTGAGCCTCTTTCTCATGAAATAGGGAGAAATATCAATAGTAAATTCAGGAAAATTCTCTAACTTGGAGAGCGTAGGGTGTAAGAGGTAGGATTAAATAGTAGTAATCCTTTTATTGCAATATGTGCTTATGTAAGCTTTCAGACTATTTGTGGTGCCTGCCTAAAGCTGTGCTCTACAAAAATCACATTAACTGCTTTTCTGACTATTTTTCCCCTTAGAAAAGAGCTATCTTAATTTTTCCTCAAGAATCAGCATTTTGCTCAGTTGTTTCTGTCTCCGAGATACTTATCTCCAAAGTAGTTGACTAAATGTATCATTAATTGTTTTCAAGGAGAGAAGACGCGGCCGTGGAAGATATGGAGGTAGGAAGTGTGGTCGAGGTCACAAAGGAGAAAGACAAAGAGGAAATCGCCCCCGATTAGGCTTTGAGGGTGGTCAAACTCCATTTTACTTGGCCATACCAAAATACGGGTTTAATGATGGACATAGGTAAGTTTCTTCACATTTCCTCAGAAATTAATCATTGTCTGCTTTTCTTGATCTTTCTCCTGAAGCCAGAATCTAGTATGCCAAAACAGGCCTAACTGAAAATGAGATTGTTAGCTTCCTTGCCAGCAGAATCTCCCGTTTCTTGTGAGAGTATTTTTTTCATGAATTCACTTTTTTTTTAATATTGTTTTATAGCTCTGCTTAGTTCCCCTTTTCTTTGCATAATCCCTCGTATGTAGCAGGCTACCCTTTCTCCTACAGCTGAGTGCGTTTCTCCTCTGAGACCACTCCTCCACACATGCTTTTTTTCTCTCTGCCTGTCTGCACAGCAGACAACTTGTTGAACTGACTGGGAACAGTCCCTTTGACTCGAGTGAGGATGTTAGGCATGGAAGTGTAATCCAAAGCCTTGTTTTGTTATTTCTCTTCACTTTATTCACCTGAAGCTCTGATCTGCTGCTAGCCAAACAGTTCTGCTTCTGTTCACGACTACTTTTTTTAGCCCTGCAACACTGCAGTACTTCATCTGTTCCACCTAGGATCTTAACAAGATCTTTAATATCAAATCTGCTGGATGAGGCCGTTAAGTCATCTTTCACCATTGTTCTCCCTGGGCATTCTGCCTTGTTTGACACTTCTGTCCTCTTTTCACATTGTGCTTGTTTGTGCCTTGTCCATCTTCCAGCTTGTTAATCTGTAAAATTGTTCTTCTAACATGTATCTTCACCAGTCGCTTTTCTTAGCTGGGGAGCTGTATGCCAGTGTTTTATTCATTGCCTTAATTTATATTGACAATTACAAAATTTTGCATTTTAAAAATTTTTTGTTGTTTAAAGCTAGTTTTGCTTTCTAAGATAAATGTATGTTACCTGGGTCACTAACCCTTTCATGCTTTTAGGTATAGTCATGCAAACTTCTGTACCCATACAATGCTGTTATAGGCAGCAGTAACAAAAACATGCCACATCTAGCAGACAGTTCAAGAATGCAAAGGCTAATGTGTATTTGTTTGTGAATTGTTAAACTTGCTGTTTTGATTTCATGTTTCATTTGCTGATATATCAAATAGCTGTGCATTTTTATATTTCCATTCTTTATACATGCAATATAACTTACAGACCTGTCCTGGCTATTAAAGGTTTTCTCCATGAGTCTTACTAGTTTTAAAGTGTGATTCAAACTCATATTTCCAAGTACTGTCACTTCACAGAATCACAGAATCACTTCCTCCTATTTGCTTAAGTTATTATAAGAGTAAATAAGCACTTTCGATAGCTGAAGACAGAGTGTAGATCTGCAGTCCTACAAAGGAAATGCTGCAGAAAGCAGACACTGAGCTTGTTATGTTGACCGTAGCCACAAGTTCATGAATAACCAACATCAAAACTCCCAGCTTCTGCGATGACAAGAAATTAATAGGGTCTTGCTGTTTTTTAACCACATCTGACAGCATGTGGAAACAAAAAAAGTACGCTGTAATTTCTTTTCAATGTTGTTGCAAAATTTTGCAAAAATTTGCCAAAAAGAGCACAAATCTTACGAGGAGCGGCTGAGGGAACTGGGGTTGTTTAGTCTGGAGAAGAGGAGGCCGAGGGGAGACTTTATCACTCCCTACAGTTACCTGAAAGGGGGTTGTGGTGAGGTGGATGTTGGTCTCTTCTGTAGTAACTGGTGATAGAACGAGAAGAAATGGCCTCAAGTTGCACCAGGGGAGGTTTAGACTAGATATTAGGAAAAATTTCTGTACTGCGAGAGTGGTCAAGCATTGGAACAGGCTGCCCAGGGAGGTGGTGGAGTCACCATCGCTGGAAGTGTTCAAAAAACGTGTGGATGTTGCTCTTCGGGACATGGTTTAGTGGGCATGGTGGTGTTTGGTTGATGGTTAAAGGTCTTTTCAAACTTCAATGATTCTGTGATTTCAATGTCAGGCTATTGTAAATGTTTTTCTAGTGAACACTAAGTGTGCTTCAGAGACGCTATCATGGCTGGATGAGAGCATACTGAACAATGTCTCAGCCTGTTTATCTTCACCTCACTCTTCTTTCTGTCTGCAGTGGTGTTCTTCCGCTTCTTGAACTTTTGCTCTGTTAATCGCACTGAACAGTTGCACTGACAGTGCAGATTCTGTTGCTTGTCCAAGTTGGATTTCACTTTGAAGACTGTAGTTAGTTAGAATCTTGTTGGCTTCTGAAGAAATGCTGACACTTTAATTTCTTCTTTTTTTTTTTTGCTTTCTTAAACCAGACAGCGGGTAGGGAGGTATTCTGGAGTAAATTGAGCTCAGCAACAGCAAAATCAATAATATCGTATTGGATGTGGGCTGTGTGAGCAAACCTGGAGGCATAATGGAGTCTTGGACTGTAACTAGGGTTTGTATTTGCATTAAATTAAACTTCACATTTTGGCTTATGGAAAGGTGTGTTTTAAACATTTACTTGGTAGTTTTAGAAGTAGGTAGAAAACAGAATACAGTGTGGTGTATCTCAGTTGACCAGTTCCTATTAAAAATTCAATTTTGTAAATTTCTCATTGTTTTGTTTCTTTGTTTTTTGCTTTCCTCTCCCTAGCCTCAGACGTCAGTATCAACCCCTCAGTCTTCAGAGGCTGCAGTACCTGATTGATTTGGGTAGAGTTGACCCCACGCAACCAATTGACTTAACACAGCTCACGAATGCCAGAGGTGTAACAGTGCAACCTCTGAAGAGGGATTACGGCGTCCAGCTGGTGGAGGAGGTATGTGTACAAGACACTTATTACTTCATGCAGCATAAAGCCTTGGGTTTTTGGTTTTTCCATAGCAGGCTGTCAAATGGTCCTTCCCATGTTTTGGAAGCATCTTTGCTTTTCTAAATTTGTTTGCTGTGTAATTTTTGTGATAATAAATCCACTAGAGGGCACTGTGTGTTAGCAAAACTGCTCCCAGGATGATATTTTAAGACCCGAGAGACTACAAAAATAATAATTAAGGAGCGCATAACAAGAGGTTGAACAAGTATTTTACAACGGAAGACTAGAATGTACTGACAGATATGTATGAATATTTTTGGAAAGGCAAAGTTTTTTTTTTCATTCAACCAAGGTGACTGAGTGAGAGCAATTTGGTTGCCTACCTTGGTGCAGGGAACAAATTGTAATATTTCGCAGGATTTAGTGTTTCTTACAGCTTTGCAGAGGAGAATAAATGTATGTCCTAAAATACTCATTTTAATGTTATTCTAATATGTGTTGAAACTTACAGGGTGCTGATATTTTTTCAGCAAAAGTAAATATTGAAGTGCAGAGGGCATCTGAATTAGCAATTGCAACTGTAGAAAAAAATGGAGGTGTTGTAACAACATCGTTCTACGATCCAAGGAGTTTGGGTAAGAATTTCTTTTAATTTCTGCCCCCCATCCCCCTTTTTTTGAATGTGCAAAAATTAAATTATCCAAATCAAAGTGTCAAACATAGTTCTTACTGGAAAATCATCCATTTATCTTCTAAAAGCTTCAACAACACACTGTTATACAAATGCTGAACGGTAATGCATCCTCAGTTTTGCTTTTTTTAACCATTCACCTGTTTAGCCCTACCAGTGTTAGTAGTCATTTACCGATCAGCCAGTTAAAGAAATCCAAGTAGTTTTGTAAATAGAGGAACTAGTAAAAGATTGTTTCTTTGAATTTTTGTCTTCTTTCTGACATGTTTAATAACACTAAGAAAATTCAGGAAAAAAATTGTATTTAAAAAGCTCTGTGGATGTTTATATTTTTAATTTAAAATATTTTTCTAGTTAAAGTGAGGAAATAACTAAGTTACAGAAGCTCAGAATCGTTCCTGTCAAAATGGCTATTGTTTTCAGAACACTTTCACTGAAGAATGAGGCTTTGCTTTGCTTGAGGCTGCATCCTGCCTAATATTCATTCATGCCATTTTTATTGACAGTAGTGGAGCTTTCATGTGTGAATGAGGCTGAGAACAAGAGGAATAGACATTTTTAGTGTGTGAAGTATGTTACTCTGGAGTGATACAAGTTCTTTTTTTTTTTTTTTTTCAATCCAGAAAATACTCAAAATATTAAGGTTAAAAGGATCTGAAATGTAATTTGCCAAACTCGGTAAAACTTGGAGGGAGAGGATAGTCTCACAAATGACTAAATAGGTGCATGTGCCATTGATTCTTTATTTAAAATACTTACCAAAACACTAAACTTGTCATTTTTTGGGTACGCTGTGTAAATAGCCATGCATTTTCATGGCTTTCTATCCAGGAAGTCAGTCCTTCAAATAAATGGCGGCATCTAGCTTAGTTATCGTATATTTCCAAAGTAGGCATTCTAAACGTATTAGGAGTAGTGGTTCATCCAGATTGTCACTAGAAATATTTAAAACAGAGTTGTTTATTTGGTTAAGTGAAACTTGTAAACCATTGTCTCATTCCAAACAAGAATATTCTTAAGATTTGTTTTTTTCCTTCATACTTTTTAATAAGTTATTTAGCACAAAATACTAAATAAGAAGATGTCATTTAATGTCTTTAAATATGTATTATAAAGTATAGTATCTAATTTTCTCTCATGTTTGCCCACAGAAATTTTATGTAAGCCAGTAGTATTTTTTCTGCGTGGCCAGCCTATTCCAAAGCGAATGCTTCCACCTGAAGATTTAGTCCGTTACTACACAGATGCCAGGAATCGTGGGTACCTGGCAGATCCATCTAAGGTTGCAGAAGCCAGGCTTGAACTTGCCAAGAAATATGGCTATGTCTTACCAGACATAACAAAGGATGAACTCTTCAAAATGTTAAGCACACGCAAGGATCCTAGACAGATATTTTTTGGTCTTGCTCCAGGATGGATCGTAAACATGGCAGACAAGAAAATTCTAAAACCAACTGATGAGAGGCTGTTAAAATACTATAGCTCATGAATACAGGACTGGAGACAACTGCAGGTGTACAGGAAACATCTGGGTATGAAATAATGGATACAAAGTGGTGTTTGTTTTTTTTAAGACTCCTGTTATACTAGACAAAACATAAATTTTTGTTTATGTAATCTTCTGCTATAGCTCTCAGCTTTTTTTTTGTCATAATACAGTGTATGAAAAGTCTCAACATTTAGAAACAGTTAAATGTGTGTTCGGGCACTTTCTTTTGTGATGATTTGCCAGTTATTTTTTCAGACAAAATGTTTTGATTTTTGCATTTATTTCAGAGGACAATTCCAAAGAGTAACTTGACCTAATAAATAGACTATGTTCTGTCCCGTCCCGCCCCCCTCCAATTCAAAATCAGAAACATGGCTGTACAAAACTAATATTAGTTTTACAATCATATTACATAACATCACATAATGCTATAATTTATATTTTAGAAAATGGTATCTTGAATATCTCTAAGAGGTAGACTATCCATTTTTGGATGGGGAAAATTAAAACCAACCAGAAGTAATGGAGTACATTAAGAATTCATTAACTTTTTCAATTCCATAGCAATGTTTTGGATTTTGCCACTGCCTTCAATAGCGCTGGAGCCTGAGAGGTCTTGATTTTTGTCTTATTCCTGCAGATGGAATTGAGAAAGAAAGTTCTTTTAAACTGCACACCCAGTCTATCTAAATTTAGGGGGAAAAAAAAGATAGCTATCTTAAATCAATGGCTTTTATTATTCAAACAATTTAAAACTAGTCCAGACAAAAATGTAATGACATTAATAAAAATGCATAGCAGAATCCAGACAATAGATTGTGAAGGATGGCGATGTGATGGACAAACTACACAATTAGGATTCAGTTTTCAGCTTGATCACAGACTGCATATGTGACAGTGGACAAATGAATTTTGATGTTCTGAAGAGTTAGGAACAAGCTACTTACGGGAAATGTTTTTAATCACACCAACTTGTTACAATCTTGAAAAACATTTTCCAGCAAATGTTTTTTTCATCAATCTCTCCAGAATACTGTATTACTACTATGTAAGAGTGTTGTAGGTTTCATATGGAAGCTTAGGATTTGGCATTTGGGATGATGAACCAAGCAGTAAATTAAAAGATGAGACTGGAGACTAAATTAATCTATAAGAACTTGCTCTGACTCTTCTGACATTGAGATGCTTTGTAATTACATGAACTTTAATGGAAACTCAATTTGGCATTAAAATAAGGATAATTTGGTTATTAGGATGCAGGAAACAGTCCGGAAGACCAGAACACAAGAAGTCTTGCTTTCCAATTTTCATGTGCCTGTGGAAATGCTACTGACAGTTTCCTGTAGCTGCAAAACCATCCCATCTCCTAGGGAAAACCCTCTGACTGCCAGAATCTCCTGTTTCTCCTCTGTAACATCTGTATTTCGCTGGTGTGCCTCAAGGGTGGGAGGGGGGGGAATAAAAAACATAATTAAAAATATCTTTTTCTTTCAGACAACAAGAGGAGGATGCTTTTTTCTTTTCCGTTCATGTTTGTCAACCAGCCCAGAGTTGTGCTTTACTCAACGAACTGCCTTGTCAATTAATATGAGCATCTAATGATAAAACAAGTCTTCTATTCTCATGCTGATTAAATAATCTGAAATCCAGATATTAACAATGGAAAGTCACTAATTTTTGACAATTTACTCTTCAGCTTCTATTGTTCGTTGTTAATGTGTGTTAGATGCTATCAGTAATGTCGCTCCCCTGACTTGTGGTTTAAGTATAGGTGAAACATAGCAAAACACCACCAATATAAAAGTGGGTTGTGAATAGCAGGAATTTGGTCTTAGTGGCATTAACATTCATATTTTATAAGGTGCACAACATTTTTTTGGCACATTGAGAATAATACCATGTGCCAAAAAAAGTATAGCTACTGTTAACTTGAATGTGAAGTAAATAACTTTCTCACTTTAGATGTATCCTGTTCTGCATCCTGATGATTGTTGGTTTGGAACCTTAAATGACAAGCAATACTTTTTTTTTTTTTTCCTTCTTTTTGTTATTACAATACTACTGCCTCCATTTGGGAAGGAGTTGGGGGGGGGGAAGAGTATTTATTGCCTTCCCTTATTTGTGCCCTAATGTTTCTGTTTTTATGAATCAATTCACAATTGTATTTTGTGGAGGTGGTGGTACTCAACAGGAAAGCTACTTAACTGGAAGCGAAGAAGGAAGTTAGTCATATTAGTGAAGACCAGAAGACAAAAGTGTTTATGTATCATTGTGTATTTTTGGGAGGAGAAGAAGGGGGGAAGGCAACTTTTGTTTCCACTCCTGCTCTTTGTATTAAAATGAACAAATTGCTCTCAGCAATCTTTTTTTCTAAATCAACTTCTTTGATACACACACGCATGCACGCGCTGGTTTCTGTAAGTTTCTAAATGGTTTTCAGGTGAAAGGGTAACTTGGATAAAATGATAACAGTGAAAGAAAGAATGAAAACAGGAAACAGATGTCTGGTGACGTTGAGGGATTGGACAGCACTTATTCAGTGAACGACGACTTAGTCACAAGGCAGCTGTATCCTGGTTCTGATACTATAACGCTACAAATACTTTGGAGCCAAAACAGCCACGTTCCACAAAATCCGGTCATTCTACTATATAAAGGTGATCTTTTATCATCTTATAAGTGGAGAGGGCAAAAAGGGCTGTATGTTTCTTTATTTAAAATATGCAATGCTCGTCTTTTTTCCTCTCCTGTTTACAGTAGCTAGTATTTTATAATGGTTGTTCTGATTTTTATTTACTAGTGAAAAAGTGGCAAGGCCATAGAGGATTTCCTGTTCATTTTATCTCGTCAGGAATACAAGTTTCCTGGCAACCGAATACAGAATTATCAAAAGCACAAGTTATTGACAAGGTTTCTAATAAATCTGTAATAAACAGCCTTGCAATGGACTGTTGTTTATATGAGGGTCAGGCTCGCTGATGCAAGACTCTAAGCTAGCACTGGCATCTAAGGCCGTTCTCTTTACTTGGGAATATGTACCATGTTTTCATGTTTGTAAGATAAATGATTGCCTTGGATATCCTGTTTTTGATAGGGGTTTTTCATGTGCAACAATGTATTACACAGCAAGAAGCACCCAATCTGCTGTAGCCGGAAAAGCATTATCAAGTAGCTGAGGACAAGAAACGTTATTTGTGCCACAAAGTACTGAAAGCCATGTCAATTTTTATCAACAACATCATACTTTTTAACGGTTCCTTGATAAAACTGATTACATATGTGAAAATGAAATCAAAATAAAGGCCTCTGAATGAGTACATACCTTCTTATATCGTACCTTGATAATTAGAAATCACTTCTGTCTTAAGAGATAGGCTCTACTAACAGCAGCCAGTCAATACTATGCTTACAGGTGCCTGACTGCAGACTTGAAAAGAAGCAAGTTGAAATATACGCATTTTCCCTTTTAATTCATTATACTTCATATTATACTATTTGTGCTTAACAACCAAAAGTTGACTGTACCATTCACAAGTTCCAAAAAGGAGTAAATGAATAAATCAGTGGCCCTGATCTGAATCTTCACTGGCAGTGTGCCAACACTGTTCTGACATACAAGCATAATTGATGTTGGTGCTCCAGGAAGTCATATAAAAGTGATCAATTATGAAGACAGCTTCCCATTGCTATTTTGTTTTTTTCCATTTTATTGCTAAAATTTAAAATGCTAATGCAAAGCTAATTTTGCACTTTTGAACACTCAGAAGTTCTGTAAATATTTGTCTTTAATTTGAAATTGTTGCACAAGTTCTGTATTTTAAATATTGTTACATTTACCTGTATCTAAAAGAAGAAGGATGCTCTGTCTGTCCAAAATGGCCCGTTTAATATTCCATATGCAGATGCAATTTCCTAATTGGTGATCAGATGGGAATAGTTTTACATAACTCACAGTCTGTACTTTAGTTTATTGTTACGGTTTAGTCTATGAAAAGATGTAGTTAGAAGTCCAGGTGTGACAGAATTCTTACCCATTAGAGGAGAATTATGAACTTTTTAAGTTCCTTCATCTCCTAGCCCAGGTGGCCCATCTTGATCTTTTGTAGCAGGAATGTGTGGCATTGTCTAAAGAATTACTGGTTTCTCAGTGGAAGCAAACTGTCCTCAGATCTATTCTGTCTCCTTTGGTTAATACTCCCTCTGTTGCATCTGCATCTTCCCAAGGTCTCTTCACACTTCTCCCGTTGTAGTGGTGGGAACTTCAGGACTCAATCATTCTCACAGTGTCATCCTGTCTGGCCCACTCTGGGTTTGAAAATCTGGTTGTTTTATGTGCCTCTGCAGCAGGAAAAGTGTTGATCATTCCTGCATCTGTTTATATGAGGGGGTTTTTCGTGGCTTGAGTTTCCTGGACTGGTGTTGCTTTTGTTGTTAAAAATGTCAACAGCAATGTTGTTTACTTGTTAACCTTGTAGATTCCAAGACACACTCCGACAGATTTGGAGGGGCCTTCAAGCAATGGATTTGGAGTTTATTGAGTCCAGGAACCATCCTAGGAGGGTGTCTGTGCACTTAATTCAGAATTATGCATGCTAGATAGGAGTCTTAATGGATAGGCAATTTTGCATTCAATGCCCAAATCAGTCCCTCCTTGCACTTTTGGAAACCCAGCTTCTGTAAGGTTCATTCTAGTTTCATGACAGGATTGTCCTGTCTGCTCCCTAATCTATAAATAAGGGCAAGTTAGCCTGGAAGTCTGCCATTTCTTGATGTTTACATTTTTATTGTTGTATCTTTGGCAGGTAATGACAGCTAGAGGTTTGTGTACATAGGGCAGTCTATGAAAAATAAGTTGATGTGTAAATGTGCAGCAAATTATTTCTCTATGGATTTTTTTATGATGCTAGTGTGGTTTGCCTTGCTCCCAGTATGGAGTACCTTAAATTAAGAAAATAAATTCACTCTTAATATCTGACAAGGGAGATGCTTTCTTTAGTTTGTTGAAGGTAGCTGTGGTTGTGAATGTGAATGGAGCTTTAAAAGTTGGAATCCAAATTCCTTATAAATTTAGTGAGATGCTGCCTTAATTTCAAAATTAATGCTAGTCTAAATTTATATTGCTTCACACATAGACAATTGTTTAAGCTCATTTCATAGTCAGTAGAAATCTGATTGATGCAGGTCAGTGCAACCTGGAGAATCGCTGCATTTAGCCTGAAGCAGACACCAGAGCAACTAAATTGCACTCTAGGCTCCACGGACTGTCGCAGTAGTTTTAATATATAGTGTTATATATATAAAACTATATAAAAAAACTATATATATGTTTATATATGAAACATATAGTTTTAACATCTGTGCTTTCAGTGACCCAAGATGCGTGAAGTTAATGGCGGGAAGCTCTTGTGGATCACGAGTCACCAGTGTGGGCTGCCTAGCTCAGCATTGGGAACTTCTCAAGTTTGATGTACTTGGTTGTGTTTATCTCTGAAAATAAGTCTGCTAATTTAATTTTTAAAAACACAGAGGACATCTTGGCGCCACAAGAGGTGGAATGATGGCAATTAGATGATCTGTGTTATTTTCCAACTGCTGGAGAGCACAGCTTTTCCAGGATACAGAAATTGGTGGCATCCTCACCTAGAAGCCTCTGATTTGTTTAAGGTGGACGATTCCCAGTTCACAGCTCTGCACTGCTCTTGCCATTCAAAATTTGTCTACCTACCTTCTTTGGCCCTTGTGTAATAGGTTGCTGATGTTTGTGCTAACTCTGATGTATGCATTTCCTCTGTAAGCAAAACATGGAAAATTACAGTCACCTGAACTTGCAAATGAGAAAAAACAGGAGAGGAGGATAGTGTCCCTCTGAGGTGACTCCTTCAGCAAGTAATGGTCAGAGAAGGTGACTGAGATACTTAAACACAGATGTTGTCTCACTGCTCTATGAGAACATGGGGTCCAGTGTGTCTCCTAGGGTCCCCCCTACAACTGCTGTGAAGAATTGTGGCATCTGTATAAAAGACAGATTTGGGACTGATCCTTCTACAGATTTTTTTTCCATTTCTCCTCTTTTCAGTGATTTCTGGGTCCTTGAAACCTCATAGATAACTGTGGTGAGTTGACCCTGCCTAGATGCCAGGTGCCCACCAAAGCCACTCTATCACCCCCCTCCTCAGCTGAGCAGGGGAGAGAAGCTATAACGAGCAGCTCATGGGTCAAGATAAGGACAGGGAGAGAGCACTCAGCAGTTACAATCACGGGAAAAAGACTCGACTTGGGGAAACTAGTTTAATTTATTGCCAGACAAATCAGAGCAGGATAATGAGAAATAAAACCAAATCTTAAATTACCTTCCCCCTACCCCTCCCTTCTTCCCGGGCTCAACTTTGCTCCTGATTTTTCTCCCTCCTCCCTCTGAGCAGCACAGGGGAATGGGGAATAGGAGTTGTGGTCAGTTCATCACGTCTCTGCGTGGGGTCCCTCCCATGAGACACAGTCCTCCATGAACTTCTCCAATGTGAGTCCTTCCCAGAGGCTGCAGTTCTTCACGAACTGCTCCAGCCTGCGTCCCCCCACGGGTGCCGTCCTTCAGGAACAGGCTGTTCCAGCGTGGGTCCCCCACGGGGTCACAAGTCCTGCCAGCAAAGCTGCGCCAGCCTGGGCTCCTCTCTCTACGGGTCCACAGGTCCTGCCAGGAGCCCGCTCCAGCATGGGCTTCCCACAGGGTCATGGCCTCCTTCAGGTGCATCCACCTGCTCTGATGTGGGGTCCTCCCTGGGCTGCAGGTGGGGATCTGCTCCAGCGTGGAGCTCCATGGCTGCAGGGGCACAGCCGGCCTCACCATGGACTTCCCCACAGGCTGCAGGGGAATCTCTGCTCCGGCGCCTGGAGCCCCTCCTGCCCCTCCTGCTGCCCTGGCCTGGGGGGCTGCAGGGCTGTTTTCACATATTCTCACTCCTCTCTCTGGCTGCAGTTGCTGTTTGCCATTTTTTTATCCCCTCCTTAAATACATTACCCCAGAGGTGCTGCCGCTGTTGCTGATGGGCTCGGCCTTGGCCAGCGGTGGGTCCGTCTTGGCTGGCACTGGCTCTACTGGACACATGGAAAGCTTGTAGTAACTTCTCACAGAACCCACCCCTGCAACCACCACCGCTACCATAAAGCTTGCCACGCAAATCCCGTACAATGGGTTTGTTTTTTAGTGCATAGGCAATCATTTATCCCTTCTTTTCTGATGGGTTGGTTTTTTTGGTTGTTTCTTTTTTTTGGCAAGGCAATTCATTGCACTAGTCACCACAGCAGGCAGTCTGGGTATGGGCCATGTACTAGGTTTGAGACTGTTCCAGTCAAAATATTGTTCTACTGGTTTTATGTTGGGCTTGGCTGGCTTGACATTGCTGCTGCCCTGACTTCTAGGACTTGTGAAACGTCTGGGCTAATTGTAAGTTTGTTGTTGGGTTTTGCTGTTGTTGGGTTTTGTTGTTGTTGTTATTGGAAGGCTCCAGCCCTTCCAGGTCCATCATTAAAGACAGGTGTTTACTGTGGAATGACCATGAAATGAACTACCATAGCAAAGATGTGAAGGTGTTGCAAAATTCTACATGGGTCACTTTTTCTGCACTGATTTGTATCCATCTGAGGGAATTGAAGTGCTGGGGTGCTATGATTTTATCTTTATTTATTATGGAAAAGCTTAGCTGCCAATTAAGAGAACCTAAGAAGAAAATGGAGGGTAAAAAGCTGTCAAGTCATTTTTGCTGCATCTTGTGAAAAGTGCACGTTTTCCCAGCTTGAACTTGTTGTGCTCAGCTGAGCTGGATGGCTTTGCTTGCAGCACATTAGGAAACTGCAATGGCAGCAGACTACTGCAGGCAATGACATGCGGCTATGGTGCCGTAGTTGGCCCTAAAGAAAAGATAATCTGTGCAGACTTGGAAACGTGAGAATCAAGGTATGAAAATCTCCATCGGAAGAGATTCCAAAATCAGAAATGTACGAGTATTCCACAAACACCACTGAAACTCCGCTGCGTGTTTAATTACTCTTTGTTTTTGCTGACTGTAGTGTTATGAACTGTAAATATTCAAGAAATCATTTAAAGAATACATTTTAGGTTTTCTTTATTGTCCTTAGAGTTTTCAGCCCTGCAGGGATCTTGTTTCCAAGCATTGTTCCTGCATCCAGCAAGGCTAGAAGCAAATTTAAGAAGTGGGAGCCAGCATTTTCATATCATGGCATTTTTCCAGGAACTGGTGCTTTAGGATAAACAGTAAATATTGTGAGGCTTGCAAAACAGTTACCGATTCATTGCTCATACCATGCTGATTTATTCCTTGTTTGAGAGCATAACTCTTCTGCTGTCTCTGCAGTTGACCTCCAGTCGTGTCTCCTCAGCATGGAAGAAACGTGCTGTTGTTTCCAGCATCCAAACCTGAGGGTAACAAATATTACATTACCAGGTACATAAGCATCCCACGCAAACAACATCCTCCTCCCCGAATTGTAAGACTGCTATGATCATTTGGAGTGCTGAGAGGTGCATCTGCTCACTGGGACAGGGAGAAGGTCCAAGTGTCCTTCTGGTACAGGCAAGGCTGACACCTAGTGACCAGACGCGTTTATTCCTGTGGGAATTCACCAGAGTCTGGTTCAGCGACTCTTCGCTCTTTTCCAAGTCTGGAAGCTTTAAACCTCAAAGTGAATATTTCATTTATTTCATCATTGCTTTTGGCCTTTGTTTTCAGCGTTGCTAGTGTACCCTTTTGAAGGTGAAGTTAAGGTAGCTTGAACGCTTGTTCAAGTTTAATATTGGAGCTGTGAAGGTTTTGCATGTAGCCTCCCATGAACTGTGCATTGCAGCTGCTCTGAGCAAACTGTGAGGTGCCCGATAGCAATCAGCAGTAAATTCAGAATATGGTCCTTCTGTGGTTTTTCCTTAATAAAGTCATGGCTGACCTCGCTGTTTGGACTCTCGTTGCTCATCCTGTTTTAAAGAATTCAAAATCAAACATCATGAGGATATTCTCTGAGTTGCAGAATTTTCTGTCTATTGATATCTGCTGACCAGGGTTAGCATCTTACAATGACGTTGCCACCTGGAAAGTTCTACCTGCTCCATCATCATTGCAGACCCTGCTGGAAATACTTTGGGTTCTGTGCCTTAGTGAATGCGTGTTAAAGAGGAAGAGTAAAACCTAACTAAAAGACTCTTCCAGAATGCTTCTGATTTTTCTTTGATTATCTAGTTTAACATTTCAGGAGTATAACATACTGCTGAGAATTGTGTGTGACCTTTAGTAAAAGGAGTAGCCATATAAATTTGGAGAAACAGCCCCCCCATGTGAACCAAAGCAGTCTTCTCCTTGTAAGAATAATCATTGACTCCAAAAGTAGCCACGTTCTCAGTGGTTCCCCATGTTAATGGGTTTCACATGAAACCCTATAGGGAAGCCCTAAAGAAGCCTTCTTGGAGCAGTCCTCAGGCCTGGAGGAATTTTTTGTCTTATAAATGTCTTCTGTCATTTAAATGTTTCTTGAAATATTGGAAATAAACATTTTGGTTGATTCAGCATGACTCTTTGCTACTTTGTGTTTGGCTACACAAAGAGTCAGAGCTCAATGTTTTTCTGTGGCTGAAAGGAAATTTTGATTCTTCCTGGATGAAATAAGTAGGAACTTGCACAAGCCCTGTGTTGTTGAACGGAAAAGGCAGGCTTTTTTTCCTTCAGATAATCTTTTATATCTGACTCAGAACCTTATGTATGGCTCTGGTTCTGTATCTGTGGCATGTTTCTAATTAGCCCATGAAAAAACAAAGGTTCTGTATTTTAAAATCTACGGATTTTTCAGCTGCTAACCGTCTCTGATAGGATCTGCCTCTGGAGAGAGGGATAACAAATTCCCAAGGCAAAAATCTCTGTCAAAGGCAGTAGATTCCAGTCTCTCAGCAGTACAAGCCTCCATCACAGCCATCGTCTTTTGGTGCGTCTGGGATTCAGGTGCTCTGATATCGCGTACATGAAACTCATTTTTTTTAAATGCAGAGTAGTCCACATCATCGTGGTCTATTTTTTTTTCCATCATCACAGCTTTCACAGTTTCGTTGCAGGGCTGCAAGGGCCCCACCAAGCCTGACCATCCCTGCCTGACCCTCCAGCCAGTCTCCTGTGCCTGATCCCCGGGGCTGGGGCTGCCCTGGTGCCCCCGGCTGCCCCGCTCCCGGCTGGGGTGGTGGGCCAGGCTGCCAGCCCCGGCCCTGCTGCCCCTTCACGGTGCCGTGACGCTGGGAAATGAGAGCAGCAAAACTGTCCAAACACACACAGACGGCTCCGTTCTTTCTCCCCGTCTGAAAAACTGACAGTACAACTGGGTGAGGGGCTCGAGACCAGGAGGAAAGCCACCTTTTCCCGCGGGTGTTGGCAGCCATCCTTGGCGCTGCTCCAGAAGCAGCCTGCAGACAAGGGTAAGGGGTAGTTCATTTGCAGAGCCAATTTGAATCATTATTTTAAAAATTCACAAAAACTGACTTCGAAACTTAATTTCATTTACACTGGAAAGCTGATAATCAGTTATGAACAAGAGTCACAGAAGAGGTAAATGTGACTTTGATCAGGAATAAGTAAATAAAGAGACTTCACATTCTTAATTTTGAAAGCTAAGTATTGAGGACCCTGAAGGGCTTGAATGTGATCTCTGAGTTGATAAGGAATGCGATATATAATGGTTCCCCTTCTTTTTCTTTTTTTTTTTTTTTGAGGTAATGGGATTTTTGTTAATTGGTCAGACTAAGCCAATTGTTTTCATTATTTCAGCCCGCAAGTGGAGGATTCCTGCCTTTGTTCAAAGCAGTGTTGTGGGGAAAAATAAAGCTCTCCAGCATCAAAGTAACTTTGTGCCCGTGGGGAATAAAGCAGGGCATCTGTTACGGCTCTGTCTCCCTGGACAGGTGGACGTCACTTCTGGAAAAGCTCCTCAGAGCCTCAGGCAGCTTGTGTAGTCTTTGTCAGTCCTGTGCTGCTCTACTTACGCCGGTGGCAGTAGCACCCCAGTAGCAGGTGCCCCAGGCTAGATCTGGGTCTATACACCTGCTCCAAAATGGCACGTGGTACAGAGCTCCAGCAGCACGGATATGGGAACAGCTGGAGGCATAGCCAGGGGACATCACCCAGAGCAACCCCCCGTGCTCAAAGCTCCCCCTGAAACCCCCTCCTGTGGTGGCTGCGCTCCTCCAGCGATGTCCCAGCCTGGGGCTGATGGCACACGAGGGCCACCTCCTCCTCTCCAGTGCCGTGACCCAGACGGGGCGCAGCTTGTGTGCCCCCCGCCCCAGATCGCTGGGTTGAACTGCTCTGCAGCTGGGTTGGGAGCTGAAGGGGTGGCCTGACCCCTGGTCTAGCAAGGGGGTTGGGAGGAGTTTTTTCTCAGAGCTCACCTGCAAGGCCCCCGCTGTCCGCTGCCACCTGGAAATGCGGGAAGAATCATGTTTCCTTCCTTCGAATAATGGCAAACCGTCGCTGGCCGAACCCTGCCTGCTCATACGACCGGCTACCGTCACACCGAAGGAGAGACTGACCTTTCAGAGCGACGTGCCTTTCGCAGAACTTTGCATGCTGTGTTGTGGGAACCAACAAGTAAGGCATGCAGCTCTGCGGCTTTTCTGCTGATTTTATTGCATCCAAAATTGCGAGAGCTTTAGTGATGCTTCTGACTATCCAGGGAGTCAGGCCACTTACTCTTCCTTTTTATATTATGAGCTTTTCTACCAATTCACTTGGATTTTACCTGTGTTTTATGCATAATGCAACCGGATTCATCATACACTTGCGAATATTAAGTACAAAGGCATTTCCTAAATTCAGTCATAGTTAAAACTAAATGTACCTGTTCGATCTTAGTTCTTCTCCTCATGACTCAGGATGTCTCCCCAATTGCAGATTCACTTGAATTTTGCACAGCTGTCTTCCAAAAATATCAGCTGATGAAACCTTAAATAGAAGATTGTACACTGTTGAGATTGTTTGTTTATTGTGGGGGTTTTTTTGCAGAAAATCACCAGGAAATGCATGATTCTACACTAAAACACTATTTTTGTATCTCTATCCACTAATATACCTTATAAGAAGTCAAATATTTGTCATCATTTCTGTTTATTGACTGCTTTTTCAAACAGGAATTTTTGAATATTTCTAATTCCACTGTCCCATAAAAGCTTATCAGGTTGTCCTAATGAAGATATCATGGTGAAATATCGGCTTGTGCTGATATTAAGCTATACAGTACAGTGTCATTTAAATGATGATGGAACTCTTGTGCTCACTGAGGAATGACTGAATTTCTTTTTGTATATTTGAGCAATTTGTTCAAATGATTAACATGAACAGAAAACCCTTACTAAAAGAAGCTCAAAGGGAGACTATAAAGGTCTCATATGAATGAAAAAGGTATTATCACATGGCAGAAACTTTAGAGGCTATTTAGTTTTCCTGGGGTTCAAGTATTTTCTCTCTTCTCTGTGTCCATTTCAACTTCTTTGCCATCCTTCCCAGGATGCGAAAGCCTCTGACCGCATGAAAGACATATCTGAGGGTCCCACAGGACACAGGTCATCCTGACTCATGGAACAGTTCTGTTCTGATTAACCCCTCTGTACTAATTTGTGTGGATCAATCAGATTACATATCTTCTTTTTGTGGCTTTTTTTTTTTCAGATCCAATCTTAAAACAAATCTACGCCAATGACCCTTATTTACTATGAAAATATTGTAGTTTGTTGCCCCTTGACTGATAACCAAAATCCAATCAGAAAGCTACTCCCTGGCTATTAATTTTTTTCGGTAAAAAGCACAGTGCACATAAACTGCTGATTTCGTCAAACTGCAGTCTGGTGGACGAGAATACGCCATCCCTGTACGTAATCTTTACAGAGTTTTCAAGTAAAACTTTGACCTGGATGCATGATAGTATTTCTGGAAGGCTGGTAGGAGTAGTCCTTTGGTCACCTAGTCTGGGAGGCACAGGCAGGGCGAGAGCCGGCGATGCTGGCATAGCCACTTCTTCCTTGGGTAGCAGAGCTGCAGGCCCACCCAGAGATGGATGGACATAAGCTTTGGTTGCTAACGCTACTGCCAGCTGACAGCCCTAGAATGCGATGGCTTCTTACCATAACCTCATCCAGGCAGAAGCTGATTCCCTTAAGCAGGTTCAGGGAATGCTGCCGTCAAGTTTTCCTCTGTTTTGGTCGAATATCACTATTCGGCCTGGCTGAACAGGGAGATTTTGCTGGGACTCAGGGAAAAGAGGAGAGTTTATCACCTCTGGAAGAAGGGGAAGGCAACTCATGAAGAGTACAAAGATCTCGTTAGGTCAAGCAGGGACAAAATTAGAAAGGCAAAAGCCCAGCTAGAGCTCAGTCTGGCCACAGTCGTAAAGGATAATAAAAAATGTTTTTACAAATATATTAACAACAAAAAGAGAGGCAAGGAGAATCTCCATCCCCTACTGGATATGGCGGGGAACATTGTCTCCAAGGACGAGGACAAGGCTGAGGTACTTAATGCCTTCTTCGCCTCAGTCTTTAATAGCCACTCCAGGTATCCACAGGATATTCAGCCCCCTGAGCTGGAAGACGGGGATGGAGAGCACAATGTACTCCTCATAATCCAGGAGGAAGCAGTCAAGGACATGCTAAGCCACCTGGACACCCACAAGTCTATGGGGCCTGATGGGATCCACCCGAGAGTACTGAGAGAGCTGGCGGAGGAGCTTGCCAAGCCACTCTCCATCGTTTATCAGCAGTCCTGGTTAACAGGGGAGGTCCCAGAAGACTGGAGGCTTGCCAATGTGACGCCCGTCTACAAGAAAGGCCGGAAGGAGGATCCCGGGAACTACAGGCCTGTCAGCCTGACCTCTGTTCCAGGGAAGATTATGGAGCGGTTGGTTTTGAGAGTGCTCACAGGGCATCTGCAGAACAGCCAAAGGATCAGGCCCAGCCAGCATGGGTTCATGAAAGGCAGGTCCTGCTTGACCAACCTGATCTCCTTCTATGACCAGGTGACCCGCCTAGTGGATGAGGGAAAGGCTGTGGACGTTGTCTACCTGGACTTTAGTAAAGCCTTTGACAGCGTCTCCCACAGCATTCTCCTGGAGAAACTGGCGGCTCGAGGCTTAGACGGGTTTACTCTTCGCTGGGTGAGGAACTGGCTGGATGGCCGAGCCCAGAGAGTTGTGGTGAATGGCGTTAAATCCGGCTGGCGGCCGGTCACGTGTGGTGTTCCCCAGGGCTCGGTTCTGGGACCAGTCTTGTTCAATATCTTTATAGATGATCTGGATGAGGGAATTGAGTGCTCCCTCAGTAAGTTTGCAGATGACACCAAGCTGAGTGGGAGTGTTGATCTGCTGGAGGGTAGGAGGGCTCTGCAGAGGGATCTGGACAGGCTGGATCGATGGGCAGAGGCCAACTGTATGAGGTTTAATAAGGCCAAGTGCAGGGTCCTGCACTTTGGCCACAACAACCCCATGCAATGCTACAGGCTTGGGAAGGAGTGGCTGGAGAGCAGCCCGGCGGAAAGGGACCTGGGGGTGCTGGTTGACAGCTAGCTGAATATGAGCCGGCAGTGTGCCCAGGTGGCCAAGAAGGCCAACAGCGTCCTGGCCTGTATCAGGAATAGTGTGGCCAGCAGGAGTAGGGAAGTGATTGTGCCCCTGTACTCGGCACTGGTGAGGCCGCACCTTGAATCCTGTGTTCAGTTTTGGGCCCCTCACTACAAGAAGGATGTTGAGGTGCTGGAGCGTGTCCAGAGAAGGGCAACGAAGCTGGTGAGGGGTCTGGAGCACATGTCTTATGAGGAGCGGCTGAGGGAACTGGGGTTGTTTAGTCTGGAGAAGAGGAGGCTGAGGGGAGACCTTATCGCTCTCTACAACTACCTGAAAGGGGGTTGTGGCGATGAGGGTGTTGGTCTCTTCTCCCAAGTAACTAGTGATAGGACAAGAGGAAATGGCCTCAAGTTGCGCCAGGGGAGGTTTAGATTGGATATTAGGAAAAATTTCTTCACTGAGAGGGTGGTCAGGCATTGGAACAGGCTGCCCAGGGAGGTGGTGGAGTCGCCATCCCTGGAAGTGTTCAAAAAACGTTTGGATGTGGCACTTCAGGACATGGTTTAGGGGACATGGTGGTTCTGGATTAATGGTTGGACTTGATGATCTTAAAGGTCCTTTCCAACCTAGTGATTCTGTGATTCTGTGATTCTGTGATTCTTTTGAAACTTTTTGAACTGTTTCAGCTCTGCTTGACAGAGGAGTGGAAGCACCAAAGAGAGAAGGTTCCCACAAGCCCCATGAAGGCAAGGAGCCAGCCTGGGAGAGGAGGCTCATGTGTCCCCACCAATAAATCGGCTTAAATGTGAACTATTCTCATTAGACATCGGCAAACGCAGCTCCCAGAAGCCAGGCTTCAGCAGGGGTGCTGCTCATAAGCCGTGGGTGAGGGCACGTATCTCCTGCCCCTAGTGCTCTTGGGAAGATGCGCACAAAGGTACTGACTGGAGAGGGAAACGATGAAATCAAGTCCACAAAATATCCTGTCAAAAGCAAAATAGAAACATTTTTCCCAAAAATATTTTTTCAGTTGTTGCAGTCTTAATACTGCTTGTAGCAGTAGGAAGAACAACACTTTCAGTTGTGGTGTGATTTATACAAAGCTGACAGTCCCTTAACGTTAGAAAAATTATAACTAGAATTATAACTATATAAAAATTGTAACTATAAATTATAACCTGCTTTCACATCAACAGGTCTAAAACTTTCAAAACTATTCCAAGTATATTTAATACAAATTCAGCTCAGTAAGTTGAATTTTTACACACTGCTTTGTTCCAGTTTTGTTTCCACTTACTCTGCATTTTTTTCACTTGCCACTCCTTAAACAAGGGAGACATTTTGTTACTCAGTCTCAGAAACAGAGAGATGTAAAGCACAAACAATACAGAGAATCATAGAATTATAGAATCTTTGGGTTGGAAGGGACCTTTTAAGGCCACATAGTCCAACCCCCCTGCAATGACCAGGGACATCTTCAACTAGGTCAGGTTGCTCAGAGCCCCGTCCAACCTGACCTGGAATGTTTCCAGGGATGGGGCATCTACCACCTCTCGGTGCAGCCTGTGCCAGTAGTTTCACCACCCTCATTGTGAAAAATTTCTTCCTTATGTTTAGTGTGAATCTACCCTCTTTTAGTTTAAAGATATAACCCCTTGCCCTATTGCAACAGGCCGTACTAAAAAGTCTGTCCTCATCTTTAAGTACTGACAGGCTGCAATAAGGTCTCCCTGTAGCCTTCTCTTCTCCAGGCTGAATAACCCCAACTCTCTCAGTCTGTCCTCATAGGAGAGGTGTTCCATGATCCCTCTGATCATTTTTGTGTCCCTCCTCTGGAACCGCTCCAACAGGTCCATGTCTTTCCTGTGCTGAGGGCTCCAGAGCTCCGGAGCAGGACTCCAGGTGGGGTCTCACCAGAGCGGAGTAGAGGGGCAGAATCACCTCTCTCGACCTGCTGGCCACGCTACTTTTGAGGTTGCCCAGGATATGGTTGGCCTTCTGGGCTGTGAGCGCACATTGCCAGCTCACGTCCAACTTTCCATCCACCAGTACCCCCAAGTCCTTCTGGCTAGGGCTGCTCTCAATCCCTTCATCCCTCAGCCTGTACTGATACTGGGGGTTGCCCCAAAAATCATCATGGAAGCTTCTATCAGCCTAGGAGAAGATTTTTATTAAAAAAATGATTTCCTAATTTTCTGTGAGAAGAAGATTCACCCTTATGCAATGGATGACTTGTCGGTGACTTATTGGTCATGCAGACAAACATAAAGAACAATGTTTTGCATAAACTTACTTCGCAGATGCAAATCTTCAACCTCCCTAAAAAATTTCTCTTCTTTCTTTGCTGATAGTTTTTTGGGGGGAGAGGAACCAGCTCCTTTTCTGCCCTGGCTGGAGCTGGGAGAATGTACCTGCCCGTGTGACTCATCGGGAAACGAGGCAGTAGCTCAGCTACGGATGGGGCCAGCAGAGCCGACGGGTGTTTCACTGCTGAAGAAAGAGGCTGGCTGGTACTTGCCAGCATCTCCCAAGGGGGTTTAACCACCGAAATCTGCTTATTGCTAAAACACCAGCACCGAGGAGGTGGAGCAGCCGGCTGCCCCGCGAGGGCTGGGGGCCGAGCTGGCTGCCCCCCGCGGCCGCAGAGGCCAAGGGTAAGGAGGAGAGCAGCGGCGGTCTCCAGCTTGCGGCCGTGTTTTTCAGCCCCCTGGGTTTTGTACCATCGGTGAATAACGTGGTCGATGTGTGTTTCTTTCTGACACTGATCAACAAAATCCCGCGCTCTTGTTTAGCAACGGCAAGTGAAAAAAAAGCAGAGTGTAAATGGAGACAGGTACAAAACGGGAACAAAGCAGCGTGCAAAAATTCAGTTTACAGTTTACAATCCACTTGGAATAGTTTTGCCCGTTGCAGTGGTAATCTGCAGAGCTTTGCGAGTACGGCGGCATCCGTCGCTATCGGCAGGAAGATGCATGCGGACTTCTACAGCGAGAGTGACACCCATCACCTCCACCGCCTTACAAGACATTAGAATTTAGGCTGAGGTGTGTGTGAGAGGTATGTGTGGGGCTTTTTGTCCCAGAATTAACGTACAAAAAACTTGGAAGAAGGACAGCAGTGTAGTGGCCGCTGGGGGGAGATCTTACCCCGGCCCGGGGGTGCGTACCGCCGGCTGCCTCCATTTCTGGGTCAGGTACTGAGATTAAAAGCCTCTAATTTGGGAGGAGACGTCTTGGGAGTGTTCTGAAACAGGAATACTTCAAAATGGACTTTGCGCCACAACAGAGAGTGCTCTTTAAAATGATGGGAAATGTCCCCGGATGTCTTTTTTTTTTTTTTTTTTTGGTAATTAATCGCTCATGAAAGCTTTTAACGCTTTCAGTCACGCATGGAGATTAATGAGGCAACAACTTCGGGGGGAAGGAGAGTTTCGAAAGATAATGGTTAGTAAATGGGAAAGGTGCTACTCTGTTACCTTTACATTTCCTGGTGTTAAAAACTGCAATCTTTGAGGATATCTCTAAGTCAGAAACGGGAAGATGAATACTCCCGTTACACTGAAATAATGAAGTAGTGGTGAACCCTTTAAGATTGGCAAGAAAAGAATTACTAACAATACAGTAAGCAAAGGTCTCTTGTAAAGACACTTTTTGCTTCTCTTAATAGATTTAAAAGGTGATGGCAAGTATTCATTAAGCATGATATGTTTGGAACAATTTTCAAGGGGTTTAGAATTACATTATGCTACATCACTCTACAAACAGCCCAGCTGAGCTGCTTATGAAGTTACTGTTTAGTGGGAGTAAATTTATTCCTCTAGCGCTCTGCTTACAAATGAAAGAATAGAAAGTATGCTGAGATTTAGTCTTCCAAGTGGGAAAGCAGCACCAAGCAGTCAAATACTGGAACCAGTAGCCTTGGGAAATCAGATACAATACAAATACACAGCATTTTCATGTTCATTTCTATAACCAAAGTGTTCTGGGAAACCAATTTTGTAATGTGCAGTCCATGTTCGTAACGTGGCAAGCAGCATTGTAAGTGTCCTATTGAAAGGGAAAAAGGCATCTATTCTCCTTTTCACTCTAAAATCAAGCAATGTACCATGCTGTGCACCCAAGCACAAAGTGGACAGTTCCAGGACCCTCTGTATCACAAAAAACTAGAGCAGTATATTTCTGGATTATAGCTGTGTCACCTCCTGGTTGTCAATAGGCAGTGTTAAGCTAAGACATAGAGGAAACTATCTTGCTTTTACCATTAGTGAGTGATCTAATTCTTCTTCACCTTGCATTCAAGAAAGATGTGAATGTATAGTGAAGTAGGATCTTCAGATTTCCTTAAGCCTGGGGGACTTTTAGCATAGTATTGCAACACAAGTGTATTGGAGAAGGACTGTCTTGTTCTTGGCTCTGCCGAGGACAAGATTTTGTGTTTTGTGTTTTGGCAACCTAGAGACTCCATAAACTCTGCTGCTTTCCTGAAGTCCACTACCGTCAGATACCTCGTTAGATGGGAAATATACTGCTGACTCTGGGAAGTTTTCCATTTTCTTTCAGAAAGCACAGCAAGAGCTTCAAAATTGGTTGTCCTCAACTCCTCTGGTTACAGCCCTGAGGAAATAAGACAAATGTGAAAGAGAAAAGCAACCTGTGTAAAATCAGACGACAATCACTGTTGTCTTCCCCTCATGCCCCAACACAATGTAACATCTTTTGTGTTTGTAATGCCTTCTTTGCCTCAGTCTTTAATAGCCAGTCCAGGTATCCTCAGGGTATTCAGCCCCCTGAGCTGGAAGATGGGGATGGAGAGCACAATAACCCGCCCATAATCCAGGAGGAGGCAGTTAAGGACCTGTTAAGCCACCTGGACACACACAAGTCTATGAGTCCTGATAGGATCCACCCGAGAGTACTGAGGGAGCTGGCGGAGGAGCTTGCCAAGCTCCATCATTTATCAGCAGTCCTGGTTAACAGGGGAGGTCCCAGAAGACTGGAGGCTTGCCAGTGTGACACCCACCTACAAGAAAGGCCAGAAGGAGGGTCCTGGGAACTACAGGCCTGTCAGCCTGACCTTGGTACTGGGGAAGATCATGGAGCGGTTCGTCTCGAGAGTGTTCACAGGGCATGTGCAGGACAAACAAGGGATCAGGCCCAGCCAGCATGGCTTCATGAAAGGCAGGTCCTGCTTGACCAACCTGATCTCCTTCTATGACCAGGTGACCTGCCTAATGGATGAGGGAAAGGCTGTGGATGTTGTCTACCTGGACTTTAGTAAAGCCTTTGACAGCGTCTCCCACAGCATTCTTTCTCCTGGAGAAACTGGCAGCTCATGGCTTGGTTGGGTTTACTCTTCGCTGGGTGAAGAACTGGCTGGACGGCTGAGAGTTGTGGTGAATGGTGTTAAATCCGGCTGGCGGCCGGTCACAAGCGGTGTTCCCCAGGGCTCAGTTCTGTGGCTGGTCTTATTCAATATCTTTATTGATGATCTGGGTGAGGGAATTGAGTGTTCCCTCAGTATGTTTGCAGATGACACCAAATTGGCTGGGAGTGTTGATCTGCTGGAGGGTCGGAGGGCTCTGCAGAGGGATCTGGACAGGCTGGATTGATGGGCAGAGGTCAACTGTATGAGGTTTAATAAGGCCAAGTGCAGGGTCCTGCACTTTGGTCACAACAACCCCATGCAACACTACAGGCTTGGGGAGAAGCAGCTGGAGAGCTGCCCAGCAGAAAAGGACCTGGGGGTGCTGGTTGACAGCCGGCTGAACATGAGCCAGCAGTGTGCCCAGGTGGCCAAGAAGGCCTGTATCAGAACTAGTGTGGCCAGCAGGAGTAGGGAAGTGATCGTGCCCCTGTACTCGGCACTGGTGAGGCCGCAGCTTGAATCCTGTGTTCAGTTTTGGGCCCCTCAGTACAAGAAGGACATTGAGGTGCTGGAGCGTGTCCAGAGAAGGGCAACAAACCTGGTGAGGGGTCTGGAGCACAAGTCTTATGAGGAGCGGTTGAGGGAACTGGGCTTGTTCAGTCTGGAGAAGAGGAGGCTGAGGGGAGACCTTATCGCTCTCTACAACTACTGGAAAGGGGGTTGTGGCGATGAGGATGTTGGTCTCTTCTACCAAATGGCCTCAAGTTGTGCCAGGGGAGGTTTACATTGGATATTAGGAAAAATTTCTTCACAGAGAGAGTGGTCAAGCATTGGAACAGGCTGCTCCATCACAGGGGGTGGTGGAGTCACCATCTCTGGAAGTATTCAAAAAACGTGTGGATGTGGCGCTTCAGGACATGGTTTAGGGGACACGGTGGCGCTGGATTAATGGTTGGACTTGATGATCTTGAAGGTCCCTTCCAACTTCAGTGATTCTGTGATCTCCTGTGACGTTAGAGACCTCTCACGAAAGGGATCTGCCACCCAGAACAAAACCAGACTGAGTTCACCAACTTCAAAAATGTTCAAAACCAAGAGCCATTTTGTTTGTCTTCAGTCTTCCTCTGTACGTGCACCAAGTGTAGTCGGTGCAGTAATCAGAAGGATCATATAGTTTATTCTGCTCCTTTTTGATGGAAATAGTCATTTGCCAAAGTCAATGGATTAATTTTCTCCCATGATGTACCCATGGAATGATAAGCCCAGCTCCAGCCCAAGACCTCTTTCCCGTGTATTCACTGGATGAAAGCTTTCTCCCTAAGTTTATCTTGAATTTTCAGTGGAAGTTTTGTGATTAATGTTTGCTAGTACAAGCAGGGAATCAGTATCAATGGGTTTCCTCTCCTGCATGGCATGAAGAACAGACTCCTTAAACTTTCTGTCACGTGCAAAGGCAAAAATCACTTTGTGATTACACCTTATGAATTACGTTAAGCTTCAGGAGAGAAGACACCATCTTGGAGCATTCTGGAATAAGGTGAACTAAATTATTCAAGAAACCCTTTGACCTCTGTGCCTCTTAATTGTGAAACTCCAGTGCACACCTAAGGTTGGATGATTTTATTTCTCATGGATGATAGCTCTAATTTACACACCACAGTCACGAGAAATATCAGCTACTAAATGATGTCACTCAGCACACTCAGAAGACTAGATTCTGCCCAGCTTAAATCTAGCCTTGGATGCTAAAGTTAAAGAGCACAGAGAGTATCCACCTTGCAGAGCCTTTTCTATTCCTATTTATCTTAAAAGTTTTGTGGAAAAGAAGAAGAAAAAAGTCTCCTGGCATGTAGAAATGTATAAAACCTCCCTCCAACATGGTAGAACTGGATAACCATAGGAAATACAATGTACTTTGCCTTTATGTGATGAGTGATATCGGAGATTTTTGCAGTAGAGTTCAATAAATGCAACTTATTGTTTTGGACAGTAGAAGCGATTCCTGCAGTTTCTGTCATCACCTCTTTGACAAGATCAATCAGAACAAAGTGCTGAGCAGACTAATAGAGGACTTCTCAATCTCTCCCACTACCTGATGAACTGTTTATAGTTTTGAGGCAAAACTATGGATCAGCACATGAGACACGGCTGAGGTTCGAAGAGGAGTTCCCACATACCAGCGAACCTGGTCCGTGAACTAAGCTGAGATCTTACTGTTCAGCTGCTCTGTTCAAGTGCAGACAAGAAAACAAAATCCTGTTTATATCAGAGCTGTCCTCAGCATTTCCACAGGTTTTGTGGTACTGCACAATGGATGGAGACCCAGGACAAAAGCATAAAGGCAGGTTCAGCTGCTTCTGACTTTAAACCTTCCTCTATGCAGAATCTCTTGTAGTATAAACAAAATCCCTGCTGAGGCAATCTTCTACTTCTTTATTTCAGGATCACATGAACTGGCAGAGAATGTCCTAAGCTTTGTTCCTAGCTCGCAGTTTGACAAGCTGTCCAGAGTCAGAACAACCCTGGCCTCACACTTCTTCCTAGAGTCTCCTGCTGAGTGTAAAATATGGCTGTCTTGCAGTTTGAATAAGGCTTTTAATGTGCCATGGGATGTCACGGTCCACAGAAATGGAATACTGTGTTCTGCTTGCTGAGAAATAGAAAAAAAGCTAACCAAACTGGTTTCTTCCTCCTGAGTACATAGTGACTGGAAGTTCAGTCACTGAGACTAAAAATATCAGCCTTGATCACAAAAAAAAAAAAAAAGTGTTTGACAGCTGGATTTAGTCTTCCCTCAGCACAAACATCTATTTGCCACTAAAAGTTTGGTGATTACACTGAGGCCAAATAATGTGGTCTCGTCTCCCTGCGCATCATTAACAGACTGTGGGGTGAGGTGGACGTTATTTCTTTGAATTAAGCCCTCCAAGAGGGAATGGTCAGAGCTGTCATAGAAATCATGCTGTTTTAAAGGTTGTACATGGCTGGGGGGGAAAAGAAAAGTTCACCTGAGAAAATAAGGAGAAACAACTCTTAAAAAGAGGACTTTGTTCCTCGCCACTGCTATGCTTAAAGGAGGTGAAGTGCTGACCCCCTAGTCCCCACACCTACGCTTACAGGCACAGACTGCTCTGACCAGGCTAGTTAGTCATTTCTGTGGCAAATGTCAATGAACACGGGAGCACTTCAGGGACAGCAAACAAGGAGAGCAGCATCAAACACCTCCAGTGCTGCTCGAGTATTTCTCCAGGTTTCTCACCGCCTTTTTCTCCTCTCTCCCTCCTGGTGCGGTGCTGTTAGTTGCAGAGCAAGGCAAGATGTGAGACAGATCTGTTCTTCCAGCCCTGAGGAAGACTCACCTGTGGAAATGGCCGCTAGCTGATGATGAGATTTCAGAAGGAAAATAAATCAGCATTGCTTTGGGTCACATTTTGTCCAGCTGACAGGAAACCTGCTCAGAAAACGCATGGTGAAGGCCACGGCTGCAGGCTTTGTGTGTCAGTGCTGGAGTACGTGGAGGAGTTGGTGAGACAGGTTAAAGATACCTTCTGGAAATCTTTGCTCTCTCTCACTGCCTCTACCAAGGAGGACCCTGGCACAGCACTGATTCTGAGGATAATATTACTTCTCTGCACTTTTTTACTTCCAAGCCAACACTGAGCTGTATTTTCTTCCAAGCTTTACAACATGCTTTTTTACCGTGTTGGACTCAACCAAGGCTAGTCTCCATTTTAATAGATGGATTTTCCACAGGAAATTAATGTATTGTTTCCCCAAAGCTATTTCGGTCTGTAAACTTCGCTGCAGTCTGCCCAGTTGCACGTTATTTCAGCCAGCCAAACGAATTTAGTGCCCCCGACAGCCTTCTTAGTAGTTTTAGCCAAGGGAATTGTGTCAGGCTCAGATTTACTACTTGGATCCTCCAAATGACAGTCCCCTGCAAGAGATCTAGTAGACTTTGTTTTTTTCCCAAGGAAACCTGTGTACAGAGAGAGTACAGTGTTTTCCTAATTATTGTGTTATTTCTCTCACTGTTTATCATGGTACCTATAGATACCAGGATATATGGTATACAGGGATTATATGTGTACTATGATACTTACAGATACCAGGATATACGGCATAGATGGACTGTATGTGTATCATGATACCTATAGATACCAGTATATTCTGCCTTTGACTGTGGATTTGTATATTGTTTAAAGCCTTTTCAGTCAATATTGCTGGGATTTGCTAAATTGGCATGGGCAGTTTGAATTCTTCCTTTTCTCAGGAGGCATTAATAAAATGACAGCAGGGGCACAGCTTCACTTTTAAGGTGCCAAAGGCTTGCAACCGACGACGATCCCTTCCCTGAGCCATTCTCTGTCGAGATGACAAGTCGCTGGCGGCTGTCAGGTCTGCGTAGGAAATCTCCACAGCGGCGCTGAGAATGTTTATTGTAGGGAGAGAACTTTTGCCCTGTGAAGTCACCTCCTACTAGTCACCAGTAGATTTCTGATATTCTATCACAGGAAATTCCTGGTGGACCACAAAGGCAATCCCCTGAGTCCAGCTGCTGGGGGGGAGAAGCGGCGCACCGCACCGCCGGGCTGAGCCTCAGCCTCCCGTGTGGGGCAGAGCACCTGTGCCCTGCAAAATGCAAACTCTGTGCTCCTCAAACAATGTTAAAATGAACTATACAGGGGGGCAAAGGTCAAGCGAACCATTATTGTGCTGCATTTTATGCAAACAAAAAAATGTATTAGAGGATGTGCTTTGTATTGTAACAAGGTACTGTAAGATTATATTTAGGCTTCATGTCTTTGAAGCCCTTGGTAACACAACTGTATAATCACAGCTCTTGATGTTAATGAGGAAGTTATATTATAAGGTACTCCATCTAACTGGGAACAGTGTAGGAAGAATTAATAACCTTTAGGAGAGCGTATAAAATCGGCTATCAAGACCTCATAAGCTGCTGTGTCAGGTGAATATATACCGATTTCTGCAAAGTGGAAAGAAGAAAGATAGCATCTGGCAATTACTCTTCTTACCTTTGAATGCAAACGTCTTGCTTGTCAGGTGCCAGTTCTTTTTCTCGTGCACCTCAGAGGACACAGCCCTCATTAACACTGCGTTTTCCTCTGCTCTTCTGCCAGAGTTTCAGGTATTCAATCGCAGCAGCTGCCTCAGCAAGTGAGCAAGACTGGACGAACCTTAATCTGTGTCAGTCAGCGCGCAACAGGGAAGCAGCCCTGGAAAGAGGAGTGCCATGGATGTGGTGGCATGCTCTAGGGCTGCGTGTCCTTTAACCGACAGGCATCAAACTCTTCCTTTCTTTTAAAGATAGGGATGCGGTGGGAGCAACATACTAGCCCCTGCTAAAAACAGATGACACGCTTCCAGAGAGCTGCTGTGAGCTCCTGACCAGAGGCTGATTTCACCTGCCTGCAACCTCAGGGCGTGCTCGCCGCGTGGAGAGGGCGCTCTCTGGGGCCGGCAGGACTGTGGTGCCGCACTCCCGGCCCGCGGCCCCTGAAGTGCTCCTCCGCTCCTCGGCTTCCGCATCCCCGCGCCGCCGCGGAGGGGCCTCGCCAGCGCGACCTCCGCTGCTGCGCGTAGGTGCGGGCGGTAAGAAGCCAGCACTTCAGGCATCAGCTCCTTTAACCAGAGCAGTGCAGCGGAGCAAAATGACGCTTTAAGAGGTTGTGTGTTCGGGGGCTTTGGTGGTGCTGGGTTTTTTTGAGCTAATCAGTGTGGCTGTCGCTTCCTTTTTTCGCACAGAATATTCTGGGGAGGGGAAAACTACTTGTGGGTGGTCATAAGCACTGTGGCAGCCTGCAGCAGCTGCCGCAGGTTCTCGCAATCCCGGAGCACGTAGTCTCTAGACCGAGGGAGGAAGGCCTTATAAAGATGTTCTCCAGAGGTGCCCATGTGACTTAGAAGTATATGCACCATTTTCAAAAGGGACTTACTGAGAAGTGATGGGCTGGGTAGGGCCCGCAGAGAAGTCAGATGGGCATTTTTGAAAACCGAACCCCTTATTTTAAAAGAAAGGAAAACGTGAGGCAATCGCAGCTGATTCAGCATCCGGCAGTCTCAGCCAAGTCATATTTTACCTCTTCCCTTCCCTCCCCGCACAAAACTTCCAGGAAAACCTGCAAAGAAAAGGCATATGTGGGTAGGAGGAGACCTGCTTTTAATTTCTGTACCTCCTATTCAACACAATGCCACACAATGCACAGGATGCGAGTATCCCAAGGCACCTTATACAATACAAGTAACAAAAGCACACACACATGCACAAGAAAGGGGGGAGCAGCAAGCGTGACAGGGTTATAAAACAAAATGCAGGTAAATCTCTCTGTAAAATGCTTATGTAAAGGGGACTCGTGAAAATAATCATCTTTAGAAACGAGAAAGTGGGGCGGGGGCTGAAGAAATATTCAGGTGATCACGAGAATTTGATTTCCATTTCAGAGCAGGATGTATCTGGTTTTCTCTGTCATGTTGAACGTAGTGGCCAGATCTTCATCAACAGAGGAGGAGTCCAGTGCAATGCGTCCTCAGTGCGACGTTCACCGAGGCTCCTGTGATACTATCTGTGGAGCAACCTGGAGCCAGCACTGAGTCATATAATGGCTGTAACGATAGCAAGCAGCAATTGCTGTGGTTAGAAGGATATCATGGCTTTTACTTGTTTCCCCTCCTTTTGGCTGCAGAGAGGAGAGTGTGTGTAAGAGCTGCTCACTCCCACAGACCCACCACCCCATCTGTTTAAAAGAGATCATTCAGGGGACAGAACCAAAACCACTATTCTGATGAGGTGGTGCAAAGTATTTGGAGAAACATCCAGCATTTAAGGCTACTGTCAGCATCAGAGCCTGATCAAAGAAATTTAAGTTTTCTTCAACCCTCGTGCTGATGCAATGCTCTACATTTCCATTAGAAAGACAGTGTTGTGGGTGAAACACCTGGAGCCTTGCGTGACGTGCTCCTGCTTGCAGGCTCATGCGCAAGTTACTGGCACATGAGCTCACAAAATCTACAAGAAACCCCATCTAGCCTTGAGAGGTTTGCAGCAAAAATGTATTCTGTGTTTTCAAACAGGTATAAAAGCAAAACACTTTAAATAAAAAGTGAGAGACAAGATCTTTACATACTCTCTTTATTAAAAGGACCTTTTTTTTAATGTATGAAGCCCTCTACATAGATAGGAAACACTAGATGACTTTCTAGTCACAAGAATCTAGAGCAGCAAAATCAAATGTGAACATAGAGAGGCAGGAAGGAGAAACTGCAGGGAATTTAAGCGGGATATAGCCATGAATCACTTCTCCCTATGGAATGCAGTCACTGGAGTAACTTATTACACATTAATTCTGTCTTCAAGAAAAAATGAAGTTGGCACTTTTTTATTACATTTGCATGATGATGGACAATTGCTATCAGTATAGTCTAATTATAGTGGGCAAACAGGATCACTTTCAGCATCTCAGCTACCTAATTCTGGATCAAAAAAAATGAGCAATACAAAATTCTACCTTAAAAGAGGTTCGATTACCACATAGATCCATGCTTGGTGTAATGTAACTGCTAAATTCACTAGGAAGGAGGAAGAAGAACAACAAAAATGCCAAAGAAGTCTTTTTTTCATTACACAGTGAGGCAAGGCAGAGATTTTGTGTACTGGCTCTTGAAATCGTGAGCAGTGGAACCAGATGGCCCAGACCCAGCAGCAGTCATGGCATGACACCCGCGCCTGCGGTGGGTTGCAGAGCTGCGACTACTGTGCTGCTTAAAGCTATGTGAACCTCTTCTGTAAAGGACATGTGCCTACTATATAATATTGTATATCACTACTCCTTACATTGCAGTCTGGTTTTGTATTTTGTTTTTCTAAAAAAGGGGAAAAAAAAAGAGTAACAAAGAAAGGGTTACCTTAGCTGTGTGTAGTGGTATCTTTTGCAGTAAGAAGATATTTAGTGTTTTTGGAAGGTATGTATAAAAATGATTTTGTAGTAGGTAAGTAAATGTTTCTTAAATAATGAGTTTATCTTTTGCGTGTGTTTGTGCATTGTAACGAAGGTTTTGTGTTTTAATGAGAGACTGGATAAATAAATAGCTCCTCCTTCAGCAGGGTCTGGTCCAACTCCCCAGCAAGCTCCTCATCTACTGCCTGTGTCCCATTCCCACGCAGCTCTGCAGAACCTGACCTTGGCTGGTACTTTGTAATCCTGCCCAGCTCAGGAAAAGGAGTCATTTTTTGCCTGGACATTGGACTGAGTGGTAAAAGTGACCAAAAGTGAATCAGTAGGTTAGTTCCAGTAAGTGATTTCATTTTTCTTGTGTTTAAAAAATTTTACTTGACTAAATGCCAGTGATTTGCCTGGAAAGACGCTGAACACAAATGATGCCTGCTTTGTGAAACTTACCTTATACCCTGCACCAATACCCTTTTAGCATGTTCTAGTATCTATAAGTGTCTACTTATAAATCTATTTTTATAGTAAAATAGCTCCCCAAGCTTATCCCATGGATACTCTGCATATAGTTTTCTTGCAGAAGATAGAGCTCTTATCTGTATGTGGAATGTGTTGATATATTTCCAGTGATCCAGAATCCGAATTCCTGTGTGGACAAGTGGTTAGATGCAGAGTCAATTTTTGGAGGGCCTTGGCTCTCAGATGGGGATTGGGTAGACTGAATGAAAAATTATATTTGCTTACTTCACTGCAGTTTAAAAACTTTTGTGCAGTTTAAAATTATTCCTATTCTGCACAGATGAAACCAAGAGCTTTGGGGGGGACTGGAGTTGTTGGGTTTTGTGTATGTAAAATCAGAAAGACTGAACCACTGTGAAGTAGCCCTGAGACATGAGGCCAGGAATTTAAAGAATATTCCAAGAGTCTGGCCTGATCAACAGAGTAGAGGAACTGTACCTCTCACTCATGGGCTACAATACCAGTAAATTACTTTAATAAAAAATTTACTTTTTTTGAGCAATTAATCCTGTTATATTTCATAGATCTATTTTTGAATGGCCTTACTCTGTGCAGAGCACGAGCTAAACTGGATCTGCTATTCTGTAATTCCAAACTTCCTCCATCAGATTCTGGGGGGAAAAAAAGGGAACAAGCTATGAAAATCTGAATAAAATATCTAAAACCCACATAATGAAAAGCTGACACATTTACTTAATCTTGAGGGGAGAAAGGGTTTTCTCTTGGGGTGATATGCTTAGAAAGGAGGAAGCGTCATGTGAGCAAAGTTACAAAGAGAAGCTTGCTGAGATCTTTGAGTGTAATAAAGCATAACCCAATCATGGGTGACTACTTCATACCAAGAAACAGGTCTGACACCCCAGTGTTCCTCTGGTGCATGCAGAGCTCTGATGCTCTCCCTGATTAGATACCATTTCATAACCCAGATGAACAATAATCACCAATATTGACAACCTCAGCCTGGCTGGGCAGGGGGAAATTGGTCCAAACCCCAAACGCTAATTTTGTGGTTAAGACTTCTCTTTCATTTCAGTTTGCTCCAGAACCATAAAGGCAAACATCTCAGTTTTTGTGGGCTGTTAACACACAGAACCTGAACTCACAGTCAGAGCCACCTCCTTCCCTTCCTTTTCTTGTCTGCACTGGATTCCACCAGAATCTCAGCTAGCAGTAACTACAGTGATAACAATGATATTTGCTCTCAACTTATCTCTAATAATGTCTTCAGAGTAGAAACACAACTTTGGCAGCTTGTAACCCATATTGAGTTTTGACTCACGTTTGTATTTCCAACTATATCACCTCAAACAAACAAACAAAAGAACTCCAAACCCTTCTATTTCTACCCCACCACTGCAGCACAAACATGTCGGACAAGATGATATGTTCTTCTAAAACTGCGGGTATGGGATCATACAGGCTGATGCTTAGCAACAATACACAACACAACAGAGTTTGGTGCTTGTGTTGGTTGCTACTAGGAGGAACGATCAGGTGACCATATTACTGACTCTTGCATCTTCCAGGAGTAAAATTTACATTAACAGAATCATAGAATAGTTTGGGTAGGAAGGGACCTTTAAAGGCCATCTATTCCAACTCCCCTGCAATCAGCAGGGACATCTTCAACTACACCAGGATGCTCAGAGCCCCGTCCAACCTGACCCGGAATGTTTCCAGGGGTGAGGCATCTACCACCTCTCTGGGCAACCTGTGCCAGGGTTTCACCACCTTCGTTGCAAAAAATTTCTTCCTTATATCTAGTCAAAATCTGCCCTCTTTTAGTTTGGAAACATTTACCCCTTGTCCTATCGCAACAGGCCCTGCTAAAACATCTTGTTCCCGTCTTTCTTATAAGCACCCTTTAAGTCCTGGCAGGCTGCTATAAGGTCTCCCCGGAGCCTTCTCTTCTCCAGGCTGAACAACCCCAACTCTCTCAGCCTTTCTTCACAGGAGAGGTGTTCCATGACCCCTCTGATCATTTTTGTGTCCCTCCTCTGGACCCGCTCCAACAGGTCCATGTCTTTCCTGTGCTGAGGGCTCCAGAGCTGGACGTAGGACTGCAGGTGGGGTCTCACCAAAGCGGAGTAGAGGGGCAGAATCACCTCCCTCAACCTGCTGGCCACGCTGCTTTTGAGGTTGCCCAGGATATGGTTGGCCTTCTGGGCTGTGAGCGCACATTGCCAGCTCATGTCCAGCTTTTCATCCACCAGTACCCCCAAGTCCTTCTTGGCAGGCTCGCTCTCAATCCCTTCATCCCCCAGGTAACTTTATCCCAGTTACTGGTATTGGTAACTTAGATAAAATATTGATAGCTATGCTGTGAATTTGAATCCCATTCCCCAGACTTGAATAATTGATCTTGGGAAGGTAGGACAAGAACACCGAAGTGTGTCTCTTAACTGCAGGTGGTGAGCATGGGCTCCTCTGTTTTTAATACAGGTTTTGGCCAGGAAGCTTCGTATCCAACAGACATTCTCGTATGGACATCATTAGAAAAAAATGACAGTATCTATCAACAAGTGTTTAAACAAGACTTGTATGTTATTGTCTCAGTTATAAAGTGACTCAGTGCAACAGGAATGCCAGCTATGAGGAGAGGAATTCTTTACATCCCACCCAAGGGAGCAAGAGGGAATCTCTGGCACATCCCTGCACACAGTCCAACATGAGACAGTTTCCAGCTGTTGGACACGGCAGGACGGCAGGAC
Source organism: Phaethon aethereus (assembly GCF_964289735.1). Lineage (NCBI taxonomy): Eukaryota > Metazoa > Chordata > Aves > Phaethontiformes > Phaethontidae > Phaethon > Phaethon aethereus. The sequence goes on along the minus strand of NC_138582.1, from coordinate 44,919,440 downwards.
TTAAAAGTGAACTACGAAGTAGGGGGGAGTGTGGGTGTGTTTTGCTTTGACTGCTGTAGTGCACAAAGGAGAGCTAGTTTTCCTCCTGATTTTTTCCCCTCTCTGCTTGTGTTTCTTTTGTTGTTTGGTTTTTTTAACTTCAGGAATTTGGGTTTTGCTTGTCCCTGGAAGACTCTGTGACTAAGCTAAAATAATAATCATACAGGAGTAAAAGCTGAGAAATCAAATGGGAAGGATTTAGTGGCGAACTTGGTAGGGTTAGGTTAGTGGTTGGACTCGATGATCTTCAGGGTCTTTTCCAACCTAAATGTTTCTATGATTCTATGATTTCTGCAACTGGGGCAGTGTCAGCATTCCTCAAAAGGTATAGCACATAACCCAGCACATAACCATGTTACAATGGTAACATCTCTGCTATTGTTACCATTGCACTCACAGTTGAATATCAAGTTTCTTGGCCATTTACCCATAGGGTGCTGGGGTGGCCAGTTCTGTGTACCGACAGCCATTAAGTATCCTGTGCTGGATCTGTACGGCGGTTTTTATTCATGCATTCTGGTGCTGTACAAAAGAGATGAGCTTTATAAGGATCTACTGCCACCTTCAAAATTCTTATACTCAGGTGTACTTGATTTTTCCCTCTCTGTTGCTTACCCTGCACTAGAAATGCTAGATTCTATTTAGGGAAGCTGCAGAGACCACTACATGAAGAGTAGGTCTTCTGCATTGAGCCTGCCACTGCAATGCTTGACTTGTCTGTGAGACACATCACCACTTTGTGAGGGTTAGACACCATCTTGCATTCTCTCTGTACTTATCCATCCCCAGAAAGAGGATGGCCCTGAGCATGATGTCCAGCTGCAGGTCCTCACTAGAGAAATAGAAACAGGGAGTGTTGGCACCCACAGTGTCCCCGCTAACCCCTGGTGGGCTGCATGGATGGACCCATCACAAGGGCTCTGAGGGCAGTTGGCTGATAGGGGCAATGCACTCCCACCCCATAACAGCTGCCCTCCAGCCCAGATGGCCCACTGATGGAGCATGCAGCTGTAGGCATCCAGCCACATGCTCTTCTTGTTGGCTTTTTGTGGAGATGCCCATGGATGTGTCTGTTCCCTGGGACCCAGGCTGTTTCCATGAGAAGGAGGTGTGGATGTGCGCGGTCTGGGGAGCAGCAGCCACCACCTCCAGATTGCCAGGGGGAAGAAAGCCTGGACAGGTGACATCATTGGAGGAGGACCTCTCCTAGCCTTTTCCTTCCTGCAGCAGTGGGTTGGTGAGTGGTGAGTGGTCATGGGCTTCTCCTGCAGGTCAGTGCACTGCTGCTGCTGGGAGAGATTTAGGAGGTTAGCTGGATACAAGTGTGTGTGCCAGAGCAGCAGGAGCGAGTGGTCCTGTCGTGGGTGCTGGACACCTTCACACAAAGAACAAATTCCTTGGACAGACCCTGGGACAGCTGATACCGGTGCATTACAGCCCGGGCTAGGCACCAGAACCTGTAGCACCAAGCAGGTTAGCAGAGCATCAGCGTTGAGGTAGTGACATGGATTCGGCTCATATGTGGGTTTTGGAGCCAGGCTTAGCGCATGTGCCAGCGGGTTGTCTTCTGAGAGCTCTCTGTCCCCCTCTTAGGGCTGTCATGATTGCTTCACCCCTTGACTTACACACGAAGTGCTCAGGGCAGGGGTGAAGCCTTTGCTCTTCGCAGTGTTGCCTGGCAAGGTGATGGAAGCAATATACAAACATAGATTTGGAAGGGACTTCTTTGGCCGTCATTTCAGGCCCCTGATCTCTCAGGTATTCATGTTGTAAAACCTCTTTCCAGGTTTTGTGTTTGATGTTCAGTTTCTCTGGTGAAACATTTAAGCCATAATGAAAACAGAGGCATTTTGGTGATCCATTTCCTACACCAAAAGAGGATAGACAAAAAGATGATGCAAGCTCACTTCAAAGAAAAAAAAAAATATCAACAGGGCTAATCAATTTCTGTAGCCTTAGAAGTGACTATTAGATGTAATAATTTATTTTCCGTTCCTGTGTTATTAATTGTAGGTCACAGCAGTACCCTTAAGGATAAATATAGCCACAAAACCCTGAAAAGCATCTCACAGCAGTGATGGCAGATTAAGGGATTCATGGGTGAGCAGTGGCTGAGCTGGCTTAACAATTTCATGAGCCAAATCAAATTCAATATTCAAATTCGTTGATGAATACTTCTTCCTAATGCTATCTGTATGAAACAAATAGGCCTTTGCCATTCAGTTTGGTGGCCATTCACTTGCTACCAAACAAACCACCAGTTTAATAGCAAATCTAAGCTTTCCAGCTCCACAAGTACTGCCTTTATTTTCTGTTATCTGTCTGTGGCTTTTGCTGTTTTGTGGTTTCCAGGTATAATGCATCATATCTGAATTATTTTCTTAAACAATGCTTTAGGGAAACTTACAGATCACCTGGAGGGTGAGGCCTATTGTAGAACCCCCAAACTTTCAAAATCCTTGCATTTAACCGCTGTTTGCTCTTTCAATGTACTGGCCATGAGATTGTTCAGAGTTTAGCCTTGCTCCTTCTGAAGCTACTTGTTAGTCTCCTCTACCTGGAGTGAGCTGATTTACGATCTCTATTGCTCTGTACATCTGCCTTATTCTGATTTTTCTCTTTCTAACTTATTGTCTGACATCATATGAAGCCCTGAATACCAATGGTGTCTCATTAATAGATTTTTTTCCCTCCTGTACCTTGATTTGAGCTTAGAACTGGTAACTGTGGGCGACTACCTCTGATGAATGAATTGGCAGTCCATAGTATTGGTTGCCAGATTCAGCCGACAATGTAACTTATTTTTTTAAGATGTTAATCAGTTGTATGGTCACTAATGACATTTGTGACTAAAAAAGGCCTAGAGTGATGAGGTAAAGGACACACTTCCTAGTGTCATGTTGTTTTTCAGTGCTCAAACTTACCATTAGGGATACCAAACCCATTATTTCTTCCAGTTGTACAGCATTATGCAGTTGAATAAGTGTATTAAGGGAGTACTAACTTAATAAAAAAATATTTATTAGCATCATCCAAAAAGAAGCTATCGAATGGGTGGATGTCTGCTCTTTGTGGTGGGGAAAGAACCATGTCCCGAAATGAGAATGACCTTAATTTATTGAAATCCAAAATATATCATTCTGCCATATCCCTTTGAATTTGATTCAGTGGTTTCTGTCTTTAGTTTGCAGCCCTATTACCTCATCCCAAGCTGGCAAGGTTGGGCCACCTGGGAACTCGTGGGTGCTCCGGGAAGCGGTGAATCAGTGCGGTAGGTGCCACGCTGCCCTCTGAGTCACCGTGGAGAAGTCCTTCACCATGGCATGATGGGCACCGTTCGTTGAAGGAGGCATCTTTCAGCTAAGGTATAGAACTAACACTTGTCAGCGTGTTTTTTAACTGGAGAGAAAAAAATGATCTACTTAAGGAGTATTTCTCTGTATATTTCAGCGTTTCTCTTGAACTGCTGAAATATGTTCTATTGTGTTGTTCAGTAGCTTCCCCGTTCTAACTTGAGTTAAAGACATTTATGAAGGGTGAAGTGACTCACGGATGTGTAACACTCCTGTGGGTGCATTTACTTGCAAAGAGTTTGAGGAATTAACACTATTCCACTAAGTATGGTTTAAGTTGTGAGGATATATGGGGTAAAAAGCTTTGTCTTTGAGCTAGGTTTAACTGATATACTAATAAAGCCCAAACGAAGGTAATATCCAAGGGCGCAGATTTTAAAACATGGTTCCTAACCGGGCTGCTGTGAACAAATGGCTCCTTTCTGTGTGTATTTAGTAGCAAGCACGTGCTGAAAATGTGAATGTCCACAGCATATCTCAAAGTGACTGTCACAGCTTGCTTACTCTCCAGTTAGCTTTTGCAAAAAGTGTCATATTTGGTAGCATTTTTTGCTTGCTTTGCTGGCAAAGATTTTGGTTTCTTGACATGCTCTGCCAAGGGGAGAAGGGCATCTCTAGCCCAGCCCCACGGGGCTCCTCGTGCACCGCTCTGTCCTCCGTCCCCCATGGGCTGGCTGGCGTGGAGCACGGTGGTGGCAGGGGAAGAAGCAGTGGGCAGGGGGTCAGCGGCAGCGCAGAGGAGGGGAGCCCAGAGGAGACACAGACCCTAGAGCCACCTGAATCCTTCCCTTCTCTGGGGAGCGCTGCTGGCAGGAGCTGGGGAGACAAGAAGGGCAGGAGAGCACAGCTGAGGGAACGCCTTGAGTTGTTTGGCCACCCTGGCTCTGCTCCCTCTCCATGGCTGTCTCTATACACGAGCTTGGAAAAGCTTCTGTGCAGTGGTAGGCGTAGAGACGTGGAGGGACTGGTTACAGGGGCAGCCTCTATAGGAGGGAGTGGTACTCTTTGCATGAGTTAACATGGAGAAAAGGAGGAAGGTCCTGTCCCCTACGTCATGTGTGAGTTTTTCAGGATGTTTCTGAAGTGTACACATCCAAGAAATGATATATCAGAGCTCAAAAGCTAGAATAAAGACAAAAAATTAGACACATGAAATGAAATCAAATTTAACATGTGGCAAAGGGGTTCGTGGGTTTTACTGAAGTCTTTGAAGGGCTGTCAGTTCTACTGTGCCAATACAATGAGCCAAGAGATATAAAATACCTAAAATGGCAGAGTCTGTGTGATCATGTATTTGAGACAGATTCAGATTCGTCTCTCTTTTATCTGAACTCTGTTTATCTCAGCCTGGTGACTCCAGTGGAAATAGTCCGCTGGACATCAATCCAAAGTGGAGTTGGTCCTGATACCTCTGTGCCACTGACAGATACGAGCACGGCATCTGAACTGCAGTCTGGCAGTCGTATTGTGGATAACACACCTTTAACCCTACCTCTGCAGAAGGGTTTGCATTATTCATTATTACTTGTCTCTATCCAGTTCAAGTTCATGGTGATAAATCTAGCTTATAAAGCACTTACAAAGATGGGTGTGGTGTGCTGATAGCATTCATGATTAAGTGCTTTCCTGTGTCAAATATAGCCCGTAATATACTACAAACAGGCAGTCGATTTTTATACAAACTGATCTGGCTGCTATCAGACTCTGACATTTTATACTAATACTTAAAATAAATCTAGAAACAGGAAAGAAAGTACAGAATTATTGTTTTAAGCTAACTGTGAGGGCTTATCTTCAAAGTGGCAGAGTTTCTATTGTATTTAAAGAAACTGGTCGGTATACTGGTGTAAAGGTTAGAAGTACGCATGAAGCTGGAGTTAAGTTCCAGCCTCAGTTTTCACTTTTGATATACAGCCTCTAAGATGCTTTTTGTTCTGACATGAAAACTTAAAAGGACTTTTGCTTTATTTTATTTTTTTTCAAGCTTGCTAACTTTGTGTTAAAACCTACCTCTACTGAAATCACTGGGAGTTTTGCCATGCATTGCAAAAGGATGAGGATATGGCAGCATGCACTGAAATCTGTGTGATTTGCTGTCAATTTAGGCAAGAGTTAGGGACATGAGAGCTAACATTAGCAGTCTTTACTTTCCATGTCTTACTGCATGTAACATTTGCATGTCTTTTTGAGTTCACAGTTTTAAAGGCTAAGAAAATGCTAAGATTTGGGTCCCCTTGAAAATGAAGAAGACAATTTTCTGTCTGAAAGTGCTCATCTTAACGTAATTCAGAGTGTAGGCACTTGACTATAAGAAAACAGCATAAGGTCTACTGAGGAACTGAATCCAAAATCAAGCTGAAAGCAAAACTGAATTAGTAGAAAAGATTTTAATGAAGTTCATAAAATGGTCATCTGCTGAACAGAGGACATATTTCCTAGTCGTGTTTGAGATTTTGACCAACTTGAGGCTACTTCCACTGCCAGGTAAGGCTGTTTCCATGAACCTACCTGAGACTCAGCTTGTCAGCCATCTGTGGGATGAATGCCCACATTCGTACTGGGTGTAGGCTTGGTTCCAGCTGTGGTGTGTTAAGGGGAAAGGCAGATCACACTTGCACTGTGATGTGATCTGAGCTTCCTTTCCCACAGCCTGGACAGATCAGGTATGATCTCCCTGGAAGATATCTTGAGTCTGGCTCATCATAAGCACAATATGGGTGTTCAGAGTTTGAGCTCCACCTGGACTAGAAGGCAGTGGTTGAGGCTGAATGAGGACAAGGATGATGGACTTTCCCATCATGAGCCTGTTCTCAGGCCTGCTGATAATTTTATAGTGTAGATGTTTCTCTTGATTTCTTTTTCCTGCAAGCAAAAATGACTAACTGTGGCATGTCAGTGTCAAATTCTCAATATAAGGAAATGCAAGACATTAACACAAAATGACATTTCTAAGATGGAGAGATAAAAATGAGCAACTTCTTCAAAATGTGAAAATTTGTGGACTTTAAACAATAGAGTGACAGACTGTTCATGAAACATGCATGATCCTAAAAAGTCTGTTGAATTTATTAGCCATAGCCTTTTCTTGTCACTGTTGCCAAAGTTTGTTACTCTTCTCATAGGCCCCAACCTTATGAAACAACATCAGGTACAACTTAAACCCAAGAGAAGCCACATTACTAGAACTACTTACATGTACAAGGCTGCTCAAGGTTTACATGCCTTTACTTACAGCAAGAAAATCTAAACTCCAATACTTTTCGCTAAGAAGAGACAGTTTTATTAGTGTGTTGGGCAGGTATTATCAGATGAAAATGCTTTCTGTCTCCAACTGACTACTCTGACAACCAAACTAAATTTTCAATTTTTTTTTTTTAAATCACTGTAAAATATTTTGGTTCAATACAGGTAAGGGGGGTTGTGTGTGTCAGGTGAATGGCTGATAGTGGAGTAAAACTTTTCCAAGGAATGTATCAGAACTTTTTTTTTAGTAGTTATCAGAGTATATATTCCACCAGTCTACCCAACTTGAAAAATGTTGCCACTCCAGCCTATTACAGAATCACAGAATCATTAAGGTTGAAAAAGACCTTCAAGATCATCAAGTCCAACCGTTAACCCAACACCACCAAGCCCAATAAACCATGTCCTGAAGTGCCACATCCACACGTTTTTTGAACACTTCCAGTGATGGTGACTCCACCACCTCCCTGGGCAGCCTCTACTAAAGCTTGACCACTCTCTCTGTAAAGAAATTTTTCTAATATCTAATCTAAATTGCATCCTTAAGTCATCTGAATAATTAAATGTATGGCTCTTTATTTATCTTAAGTAGAATCATTTTTAGCCAAAAGAGGAGAATATTTCTAGTCCAAGTCCATTTGTCTTTTCTTGCTGACTGGTGTTCTAATTCAGGTTAGAAATAGGGATTTGTGTGTAGTCGGTGCATTTTACTTGTGCAACACTTGTGCCATCAAAGGTACAAATTGATTCCACAAAAACAAAAATTGTATTTAAAAAATTAAAATTAATGCAAAAATCACACTCCTTTTTTTGGAGTGTGAAAGTTTAGTGAGTCCTTTTAACAGGCTGGGTTTAATGCACTGTGATGGCAAGGGGTGAGGCAAAATTGAAGGAAAAAATGCCTGACTGACAGCACTCCACCCAGATAAGACCAGTGCTTAGAGAAACTTGGGAATGGCTCAGTGCAAGCACTGTGCCAGGAACACACGCTCCGCTGCATCCAAGAGTGATTTTCAATCATCCAGCCCTTGAGAGGTCAACGGTAGCAACAGCCTGCAGGCTTGTTCTCTCCTCTCAACACAGGAAAGACTCGTGCTACTCCTGAGTCTGATTTAGGTCCTTTTCCTTGCAACCTCTACCTTATTTATAGAATCTCAGAATAATTTAGTTTGGAAAGGACCCCTGGAGGTCATCTAGTCTAACCCTCTGCTCCAGGCAGGGCTAAATTAAAAGCCAGATGAAGTTGTTCATGGCTTTGTCTAGTTTTGAAAGTATCTGAGGATGGAGATTCCCCAACTTCTCTGGCTGTGTTTAACCACTCTTACCTGATTTATTTTTTCTTCTTATACTTTCTGAGAATTTCCCTGGATGCAGCTTGTGGCCATTGCCTCTTTTCCTTGACCCCTGACTCCATCTTGTCTGTAGGGACCCTTTAAGCAGTTGAAGATCACAATCAGGTTGCCTTCCACCCCCAGCCTTTTCTTCTTCAGGCTGGGGAAACCCAGTTTCCTCAGCCCCTCCTTCAGTGTCATGCCCCACAGTCTTGGTGGCCCTCCATTGGACTTGATCTAGACATGTTAGTGCCTTTTACTGGGAAACCCAAAAGTGGACATGACAGAATACTCCAAATGTGGACTTACAAATGCCAGTTGGAAGGGAATAGCCACTTCCCTCAAGCTGCTGGCTGCTCTCTTGCTAATGCAGCCTGGCATGTGCTTAGCTTTCATTGCCTCAAGGGCGCACTGCTGACTCATGTTCAACAACTCCAACCCAGGTCCTGCTCTGCAGAGCTGTTCTCTCCCCAGTAAGTCTCCAGCTTGCAGTGTTGCAGGGGCTTCTGAATTTTATGAAGTTTCTATCAGCCAGAAAGTACAGTGCACGCAACATCAGCAAACCCATCATCCCTTCCTCCAGAGGAAGGTCTTTTCTATGTGTCTGTCTTTGAGTTAACTTTCTGACTTTTGCCAGAACTCCTTGGCAAGAACCTAGCCTCTCTAACAGCTCTGCACCACAGAATTGCTGTGCTTTATAATCAACCTGCAGATGAGTGGTTAAGTCTCAGATAGATAGGATTTATCTGGTGCTTGACAGATGAGGCTAGGTCTAACTCCTTTAGAAAAGGATACTATTCTGTGTTAGGCCAAAAAGCGTCAGAGAGAATTGCAAGTGGTTGTCCCACTGGGCAAAATGAAGAGTGAGTAGAAAGGGCATAACCCTACTTAACTTATTTTCAGGCCTCTGGAGAAAGTATTTAATAATTAGGGAAAATCTACAGAAGAAATACAAGAAAAAATACAAGAAGTGTCATACAAGAATTGTCATACAGGAAATTGTCACCTTAAGGGATGAGTTAGTTCATCCTAACCTTTCTGGTATCATCCGATGGAAATGTGTCATAAACAGGACCCTATTTCAGCTCTTGAAAATGAGAAAGCGTGTAATAATAGCTCTTTCTCTCACGATTGGAAAACAAGAGAAATTTCTAGACATACGTGCATGACAAGTTAGGAAATATTCATTATCTGGAAGTATTTTCCATTAAGCACAGGTGGCACAAAAAACCCAGAAGTCTGAATTTCATACTGAATGCCATACCTCCTTTTCTGTTGATAGTATTCAGGAGAATGCTAATGGATTCTATTGAGAAGGCAGCACTGAGGAAAACCAGGACGTTTACATTTCGCCTGATGGAAGTTCTTCCAGGCTTCTCCCTGGAGAATAGAGAGGGGTTGGCCACAGGTTATGTACCACACAGCTGAATACACAGACCATGGTCTCTGGAAAACTTACTTTAGGTCCTAAACTTTTAAGCAAATCTTGTATAATGTGTAGAAAACTCTTAGCTTTTCACTTGTAATGTTGAAATGTCCCTTGCTGTCTGTTTACATGTGACTTATGTATATTTGCTATGCAGTACTCTCAAAAATCTGTGGAAATGTTTGAGCTTTTTTTTAAAGGCTTTTTAAAAGGTTAGATCGTCAGCTGTTGTGTCAGGAATATTAGATTACTATCCTAATTAGAAAAGGCCCGATAGTCTTATTAAAATCTATTGAAGTTCTGTTGTTGAATTCAGCTGGGAATTCAGAATTCAGAGTCTAAATCACAACTACACTTCTGCAAGGTCAAATAAGAGAGGCGAGCAGAGGTAGATGGTTCCCTCTGTTGTAATTATATCAATGACTGTGTGTTCATCCTGCAGAATGGGAATATCTTAGACCAGGAGATGAACATGGGAAGTGCGCCAAATCCTGATGTCCTTTGTTCATGTCACTGTGAGGAGGAAACTAGGGAAACCCTCAGTGTCTGACTCATGGCAGACCACCAGTGGCATCAAGTTTGGAGCAAAAAGGAAAAAGTAGCTGCTGAAGGCAGTAAAGAGAAATCATGGCCAAAGGCATTGATGGGCCTGGCTTCAAGGGTCAGACTCAGAGGCGACAGACTGATCTAATTTCTGGGATTTGACACAAACACCACATCTGGATTTAAAACAAAAAGGAAAGAAACTTATGTGAGGAAAAAAGGTAACTCAAAGTGTCTGAAGGGCCTTTGCTAGACGTCCTCAGCAGTGCAGTTCTCACTGTTCTGGATCACTTCTTTACAGTTTATCTTGAGTAAAGCCCTTTGTAATTAAGTTAATACTGATTTAATCATGACAATCATAGCTGGTAGATATCCAAGGCAATGATAACAAAAATTAAGCGGTGTACAGATTGCATCTATGACAAGAGATTGAAGAATAAAAGAATACTGCAGGGGCAGGTCATACTGCAGTTTTCCTATTGTAACTGTTGTTAAAAACAAAACCAAACAAACGAGAAAGCCAGAGCTGCTTCTTCTGTAAGTATTTAATCATGATTTGTGTAATAAACTTGGACTAGTTTGTTAACACAATCCCATGTACTGGTGAGGATTTGGCAGGAACATTATTACATTGCAACTTGGCTTAAAGATGGTGGGAGACACACTCATTGTGGTTCAGGTCATTTGTGTTCATTAGCAAGTACAAAGTCATCAAAGCCATGTTTGCCTTCTCCTGCTAAGCGAGGCTCTAGCTCTCTCACCTGGACTCAGCATCATTCAGATATGCAGCAAGGTTGTCCCATCTGGCACCTCATCTCCTAGAGAGAATGAGTTGAGATCATGAGGCATTAGGCACAGCTCCACCATTTCTTCAGGTTTTTTAATTACCTGGCGAGCTGTCTGCCCAAGAGCAGCAGTGGATTGGAGGAGTCTTGGGGGCAGGTGGTGGAGCCACTACCTGCAGTGCCAGTACAATACTTCATCAGGCTTAGGTCTCCATCCTTAGACTAGAGCTTGCTTAGATAAGGTAGCCAGTGTTAGCAGAGGAAAACCCTTTAGCATGATTCATGTGTTACCTGAAACAATGTCACAGCACCATTTCAGATTAGGAAATGTAATTACCCTGATCAGTTGTTTACAAAGAAATTGTTTGAAGCTTTCCAAAGACATTGTTTGCAGTCAGGGCAGTATCACTTCCATTGTGTGGTTTGTGTACTGGCCTGATAGATAATGATGGGAGCTCCCAGAAAATGACCCTCCTTCAGAGCATCAAAGTTTAAAAAGTGTTTGTAACCCAGCTGTAGAATCTCAAGCAAAATGCAAAATGTAACAGTCTTTAAATCCATGACTATTAAGTTCATTATGCTTTAATTTGAAAATTGGACACTCAGCTTTTCAAGGATTTATGGCCTTATCCTGCACACACTGAAATCAATGGGAGTTTTGTCCTTGGCTTCATTTGGAACAGGTTTAAGTTCTTGTGATGTAATGTTTGATCTCTAAGCAATGAATTCAAGAAATAACTAGATCTGAGTAGTTATCAAGATCACTTACAGTTAATCAGATAAAAACCCTACAGTTTTAAGGGAAAGAGGAGAGTGCCAGAAGTTCAGGGCCACTGAATGCCATGGGAAGGCATAGTGGGGAGCATTTCTGTGTTGACAAAATTTAAATCACAGTCAGAACTGTTCTAAGCTAGCCCTAGCTGGAAATACCTTGGCTGACTTGCAGAGCTGAGCAGCTCTGAAGGACAGCCATTTCATTTTAAATTGCAGTTCAAAACTGACGCCAAACTTAAATGTTACATCTCCCTGGGGTCACTTTAAGAGCCAGATCTCTCACCAGTTATAATCTGGAAGTAAAATCTGGTTGGAAATATTTGGGTACTGGGGATTGCTACATTTGAACACAGGCAGGTTCAGACTTTTTTTTTTTTCCCTTCTTCACGCCAGTGTAAGGCTGCTGGGAGTGGAGAAAGGGGGAATTGGCAGTAGATCTACTATATTGATTTTATGGAATGGGAAAATTTTCTAGAAGGGAGGAGCTTTTTAAATTAATTAGCTTAATACAGTGACAAGAGCACTAGAATACACAGGTGAAGAAAACATCCCTAACCTTAACTGTGCTTTAATAAGGCTGATTTCACAGCTGATGTGACCACATTCTACACTGACTTCTAGTGCTCTACAGAAGTGCTCTTTGAACTTCTTTGTATCCTTGTGCAGACAGACCCTCACTCAGTCTCTAAATATGCTTGAAAATGGCAAGTCTAGTACATGCAAGAATTTGTGATACTTAATTCACTAGCTTTCAACTGTTTCAGCGGAGCTTCAGGCATGTGTAGAAGGTACAGATTTTGATTAAAAGGATGCCTTTATTATGCAGGATATGCTGAATGCCACATAAGCTGCTCAGAAACCCAGCTGACCTCTGTTAGCTCAAAGTGCCAACAAGCTGATTTGCTATCCAGGGACAAAACTGGATTCCTTTTGTTATGGTGCTGGTGGCTAATTGCATGCCCCACGTTGGTGTGATGCTGGCACAAAGCTGGAGCAGAAATTCACATTTGCAAAATCTGGGATACAAATTTGCAAATAACTAGCCTGGGAGGCAAGCCCAGGGAAATCTTTCTTCCAGACTTTCTGTATGGCATTTATTAACTATTACTTTTCAGTGGCAAGGGTGAGGCATTTATGGTAATGTTTCACCTTTGCCAGCAAAAGGAGTGGTGATTTTAGTTGTCTCTGAAACCCACCAGGTTGCCTGTACCTGTGCAGAGGTTTAGAGAGTTGTCAGAGCCATGAAAGCATCCCCCGTCATCCCTAAGCAGTGGTTTCAAAGATCTCCTCCCCCTTCGCCCCCCCCTCACTCCGCCTTCCTCCTCCTCCTCCAACCTGCCCCCAAGGGGTCCCTTGCTGGAGGCTGTGCCAGAAGGAAAATGCAGATCCTCATTTTAATTACCTTTAATGGCTGGGCGGGCTGTTGACACCCCACTACCACCACCTGTGTCAGAGATCTGCCCCATGGACACATCTCATGTTGGAATGGTTGAGAATTAAACGCTTGATGCAGTTCATTACACTGGTTTTACAAATCCAGAGCTAGGTCTCACCTTCTCTGCAGTAGAGGTGTGGAGATGTCTCACCTGGCACTTCTGCACCATCATGCTGCTCTGATGTTGATTCTATCATCAGTCTTCCACTGATTTTTGGTAATCAGATTACAGCATTTTCGCATGCTTTAGTTGTCAGCAAGGAAGTGGTACTCGTCTCCCTGTGCCCATGACAGCATTGCATAAAGCCACTTCCTACAGGCAGTATAATGAACCGGAATCTCTCCTCCTATAGAAGGCCATATCCTCCCTCCGGCTGCACGTACAGAGCCTGGATTTGTAAATGCATGTTAATCCATGGCCTTACAGAGTGCTGTTTCTCCTGGTCTCCGTCTGAAGTAGCCATCCAGGTGGAATCATTTGTGAAATCCAGATTTCTTTTTTCACATGTGCAGTAGCTTTCCAATATCCTGAAAAGGAGATTTCTTTGGAATGGGACAGAACAAAATTCTCCAAGAGCTGAAGCCACTGATCTGAGCTATTTCTCCCATTCACAAAGTAGCGTAGACACAGCCAATAGGCACACATACAGGTATGAGTGTAGCAAGAATATCCAAGTGTTTCCAGCACTGGAAGACACTGAAAATGTGAAGGGGTCTGAAAAACTGGTTTTTAATGCACTGATCTTTGGAGCCTTCACAATGAGGCATTGTTAGATATAGGATCTGCTAAACAATGAGTCCTTGATAGGACATAATACCTATTCAGAAGCTCAGCTTTGCACACTTGCTCTTAAAACATCCTTAGCTCAACTTAAATTTACCTTTGTTGCACACAATGCACATGTGACAGACGGTTGCATTCATTCATCTACTTTATTTAGATCTCTGACAGGCTTACTTACTGTCTGCTCTAAAGCTGAAGTTGCTAGGGGTTCTTGAATCAACGTTATTGAAAACTAGTAGCTTTTAAAAATGTCCCTGTCAGATGCTTCAGGTGACGCTGAAATAATGTTGAGGTAAAGTCGAAACCTGGAGCTCTGTGAGCATAGCCTGGTTTTGCCTAGTTGCCTTTTGTGCATACCATATATGCCCTGCTTGGACAGTTTCTCCTTTTGAATAAGAAATGCAGTTTACAGCACATACTGTACTTTGCCTACCAGCCATTAAATATACGAAAGTATTGTTTGTTGTTTGCAATCAGTTGAGCACCTCCTATTACTGCAGGCTGACAGCCAAGCTGGCAGATATGGAAAAGGTCTGAGAATCCAGGACGCAGAATCCTGACTGCACGTAATGTACTCTGCCAGTCAAGCAGAGGCTTTCCACAGCGAGAGCCCGCGGTTGTCATTCCTCTAGTACAACGGCAAATGATAGTGACAAAAAATGGCATAGGTTTCCACCAGAAACACCATGTTCTGCTTTGGTTTCTTAACCTGGGACTGCCTTGTAAATAAAGTTGCCGCTTTCGTAAGCTTGCCTGCTCTTTCGAATTTTGCCAGTGTTTCCTACAAACACCTGAACAAAACCGAACATTTGAAAATATGTAACCTTCTGAAATCTCATACATTGAAAAATGAAAACTTCAGAGCTCCAAAACCTATAGAAATGTATTTGTCCACTTGTTCAGCTGATTTTAGAAGAGTTGTTAACTATTTCCAGAATCTAAAGAAAACTTTGAAAATATAAGTAGTTTTCATATAAAATGTGTACATAAATTATAGCTGCTTATGGCAGTTTCTGGAGACTCATTCAACTGGAAAAACATTTCCTAGCTGGAGGAAGTGTTGAGATGCTGCCATTCCAAAGACCAAATCTATAGTGTGGCCAGAGAGTCCCTTGTATTAGTTAAGGTTTTAATTACAGGTAAACACTACTTGGCTCATCTGATACAAATTCTTCCCAGGGGCTAAGTGGTTCATGATTCAGATTTCTGTCTGCCACAGTGAAGTGCAATGCTAATGGGAGAAGTGGGGGGAGAGGAAAGGAAGAACTGCTAAGTGAACGAGTTCATGCTTGTCCTTCGGACAAGCCTGTTCTTGCTACCCTAAGAAGACGGTTTGCACAATACTTGAAGTAGGAATGCCCCGCTAACCTTTCAGGGAGGGAAACTTATGCAGTAGAAGCAACTGCTGGTGTGATGGGCCAAGCGTCCATCAGAATGATCTAAAAAGCCCTTCAGCGTGACTGATTTTGATCAAGCACAAGGGTGAGGAGGAAGTAGTGCATTTGCATATGTGTCTCATTTAACAGTTAACAGAATAGATGGAAATTAAATGTAGAAGCTGTGGAATCTCCTGGAAGCAAATTTGCTACCTTTAAGCCATGACAAAATGAAAATGAGAATCTTAGCTCAAAATTTGAGCAGAAGAGGTTTCACTCATGGTGCTTGGGAGCCTGTTCATTCCTTGCCCTCACTGCTGATTTAGGTGCTATGGTTGAGAGACAGACTGGCCCAAGTTTTACAGCTATTTCTAGTCCTTTGATACTTCTAGTCCACTTATCCCTTCCCTCCTACAGTGCTTCAAAATGACATTGGGTATTTACGTTTCTGATAGTGAAAAATATAGGCCAGCCTTTTAAATGACCATCCCTCTCAGTTACCAGGCAGCCTGATTGTCTGTGATTGAAGAGGGCGAAAGTCGTTGGCATGTAAATGAGGTGCTTGGTGAGGTGGTAGACACAGGGGCTGTGGATTGGCATGCATGGCCACCAAGGAGGGGAGCCAGTGCCGGACACCATGACTCATCGGCTTTGCTTGGAAGGCTTAAAGTCCCACTAAAAAGAGCTTGTTTCTCCTTGGTCTCTGGCCACCCCTTTTCCAAGTCTAGGAGATTGTTTTTGAAAATGAAGACATCTTTTCTGTTAAATACTCATGTGTCTTAAACATCATTCTTATAGATCTGTAGGAAGAATACAATCTCACCTAGCTAAGGGTGAGACTAAATGCTTATGTCCATTTAGTACTAGAGAAGTACTTAGGTGCATTAGAATTTGCCTTTTGATTGCTTGTGTGCACAGTGTTTTCAGACCTGGTTTCCTAAAGGTTAAGGGAGAGAGTCGCTGAGGTTTTGAGCAGAAATCTCAGCCACCCTCTGCACTGGGCCTTACCAGCTCTATGTCGCACCTTCTAACAGGGATGCCTTTATTATCACAGCATCCATCTTTGCTTTCCTGTCTCCTGGTGCAAACTGGGATAGAGGGGCCCAGAATAACTCGCTATGCCCAGGTTTTACAATACTTTCACCCTGCACTGGATATTAAAGGCAACTGGAAAAAGCCTGTTTGAATTATCATAGCACAAATCCACCTAAACAACAACTTATCAGATACCTGCTTTGTAAAAGAATCACTTGGTAGTACTGAGGAATATCACTGAAGATACCTATTTCATACACTTTATGACTCATTGTTTTTCAGCTTCCTTATTGGAATAGAGGCAGTGGAAATGAAACCTTAAGTGTTTTGGATCATTTCTTCACCAAAACTGCAAAAGCGTTGGGGAGTTCCTTGTTTGAAAAGTCTGATACAGATGTATGTTATTTGTTAGGGTAAGTTAAAAAAAATTCTCATACACTGAAGTAAACAATATTGGCTGATTCGTAGCTACAGCATCCCCTACAATTCAGCTGAGCACCTCACAGTCATCTGTTAATTCTTTCACACCACCCTTAGAAAATAAAGGTGGCTATTCTGTACCATTTAAGATAGCTGCTGTGCACATGCAGCACAGGGAAACATGCCCAAGGTCACACAAGATGTCTGTGGTGGGTCAGAAACCTTGGTGTCGATCAGTTCTGTTCTAGGCTGGTCCCCTGAGCCAGGGAAATGCAAACTTTCCAGACCGGGATCTCATTTCTTTTCTATAGCTTGGATCCCCCCCAACTTTTCAACTGTCCTCCTGCATATCTGTGTGGCTGCTTGCGGCTCCTGTTCCTGTACCTCCAGCCTCCCTCGAACCCAGCACTCCCACTGCCAAAAAATCCTTGTGCCTCCAGCTGTAGCAACCTTGTGCCCTCTTCCCAAAGCTTCACATGGCAGCTTGGTGGGGACATGCAGATTTAACTGCTAACTGATTCTCTTTGTCCCTGGGGGCTGGGTCAGCTGGGTGCACCCAGCCTTGCCTGCCCACCTCCCTGGGTTCCTGCGGCCGCTGCAGCACCGGGGCTGCCAGGGTTTGCTTCTGGCTCCCCTCCACCAGCCACCGGGGCCCTTGCTTATGGCAAAAATCTTACAAGGAGGCACCCTTCCTGCAGCAGCATGACCTGCGAGGATGCGGCTTGACATCCTGACTGTGTCACCCTGCCTGGCCAGCCTGAGCATCCCTTGGACCCATGGGGCTGGGACAGCTTCTGCCCTGCCATTTTTTGACCCCAAGATAGGAGAGATGGGGAAAGGGAAGAGGGAGGCAAAGGGAGGAGCAAGCCAGCTGCTACCAAACATGTGTAGTGAATATCCTCTGGCCTCTCACCCTCTACTCCACCATGCACACTGCATCAATGTTGTGTGATGGGAATGCTGCAGATCTAGTGGAAGGGAGAGGGACAGAGGGGAGGGGAAAAGAAATTGGAAGATAAGAGTGAAAGTGAGGGAGAGGCAAAGTCAAGGTGGAAACAGCTTTTCTGTTGCAGTCCATGGTCTGATTCAGGCCTCCTCATGAGAAACGATATCCCACTTCAAGAACCACTTCTGCATTGGGGCACGGCTTAAAGAGCAAGACTGGCACCATGGGCCAGAGAAGGCAGAGGTGACTGGCTTATTGTTAGTGCTGTGAGCCACTGTAGCATGGGCAGGGCCAGCATTTTGTCTGGGGAAGGTGTTTTCCTTCAGGGTAGGGAGCAAAGAAGAGCTGGCTTTATTGCTGGGTCTCGCAAAGCCCACAGACCTAGTGATAGGGTTAAAGACAGCAGTGTGAATTACTCCACAGTTAGTTCTGTGACTGCTAGAAATCTCTATGGTGCAATTAAAACTAAAGAATTGAAGTGATGAGTGGGGCCCAGGACACTACAGCTAAGATAATAAGCCTAGAGTTAGTTTTTTTCCTGTATCCAAAAAAAGCTGCAGGGTTTCTAATGACAAGTTCAAACAATGACTTTTGGAAATGTATTTGGGTCACTAGGCAAAACTGCTGCCTCCAGCTCTAACAGTAAGCATATTCTGGGTAGTTTTATAGTTGTATGTAACTGCTTTGTCATAGTCATAACCCAGAAACTTAATCCATCTTTACCTTTAGTCACTGTTTTGAGGTGATCATAGCCCTCAATCTGTCCCTGTAGGATCCTGCAGCCTCCTTAACTTTTTAGTTCCTACTGTCCTAAATTCAGAGTCCATCTCCAATGCTAAGCTTAACTTAGGCTTGTGACATGATCAACAGACTCCCCATTAACAAACTTGAAACCTTTGCTACTGCCTCCAGCCTTTGCTGGGCTTTGCATGCCGCCTTCTGCTCCAGCCAGTTCTAGCCCCACTTTTATAGCCCATTAAGCCCAACACTGTCAGTGCTGGTTGTTTCAACAACCAGTCTGCGTCTTATCCACTTCAGGCATCTCTCCTGGTGCCTGCCCTCATCATACACCTCCAGGTATTGTAAAATTCAGTGATAAAGTGATCTTGTCATCTCATGTTGTGCCCAACTGGAACATAAGCCCAACTCTAACTGTAGGGTAAGGTACTGCACAACAAACTCGTATTTGTGCCAGAACTCAGCAGAAGTCATTCACCATTTTTGGCTTAGTCTTCATCCTCCTGCTGTAGCTTTGCACATCCAGAAATAAAATCAGCTCTGTCCTGGACACAAACTCTAACCCCAAGATGAGACTGTAGCCTGGTTATATTCATAAGGCAGGAGTTATCAGAGCTCTATGCTTTGAAGTATGCTTTTTGTATCATTATTATGCTGCAAGCTACACAGGTTCCTCAGCTATGATTAAGCCTTAGCTCTGAGTATCACAAAGGTGAAGACAGTTCACTGCTGGATCCTACAAGCCCTGCAGGGCTAGGATGAAGGTCCAGTCTGACAGGTGAGAATATTTTAAGGCAAGTTTTAAAATATCTTGGGTTCAATCTAGGGCTGGGTAAAGTTTCTCACAGCTAAATATGGAAAATGTGTGTTTGTGCTAGGTCCTGCTGGAGTCACATCTCCTTTGGGTACTGACACAGGCAGATTACTTGTTGTGGATTGAAGTCCTTGGGCTACCATTAAGTTACAGTTAAAGTGTCTGTAAAAGAAGAATGAGGAATTGAGGGTGTTACTGGATGCTGTATCATTGGTCTTGTTGGGAGAACTGGGGTGAACAACGAATTGAAGAATTTTGTGATAGCCAAGAGTTACGTGGGCTTTGGGTTGGATTTGGGCTTAGGTTTAGGATAACTCCAACAGAAGTAGCTTTATAGATAAAGCTCTTAGAGATAAAGTGAAGACCAGAACCATTAACATACTTAAAGAACAAATATGTGCTATTTTTATTTCTGCTGTAGGAAGGATTTGTGGGCTGCAGTGAGGCTATTCTGGGGATTAGGGTAAGGATTCTGAACAGCCAGAACTTGATGTATTTCTGAATCATTCAAATTGTTGCAAGGATGTGGGCTTTTGCTAGTCATGGGAAAAGTCTTCTGATTAGTGCTGCAGCAGGTAAAAGTCACTGGGATAAGGTTCAAGGTTAATGTATGCCTAAACACAGCTTTATTCTCCCTCCATTTGCCTGTGGACAGCAGCACATGCGCTTCCTGTTTGTGACTTTTCTAAAAATGTGTCCAAACGGGAACAGTTCTGGTCTGAAGGGTCTTCAGGTTTTGAGAAAATTGGGGTCTCTGAACTACGTGGCTCTGCTCCCATTCATCTGGAATTTGGAAATGTAAAATGTTGAGTGGGAAATATCTAGAATGCAGTGCCCTGCTTAAATGCTTGGTTTTGGTTTTTTCAAGAGTAAGCGTTGTAGCAGAGCTGTAGCTGTCTTTCCTGGTGCCTGTTTAAGCCGTGCTTATTTTGTTAGAAAACAGCTTAATTGCCCAAGGTGAAGAGTTAAAGTTTATTTTTATGCCGCTCTGTTTTTAGCTGCATATTGACATAACTGACTAGTAGTGGAAGCCCCTTTGTATGAAACATCCCTTATCGTATTTGTCCCTCGAGCATATTGTGTGCCAAATTATCATTCCTAATAGGCTGGTTGACTTTCTGGACAGAGGAAACATCTTGATAAGTTTGCTAAATATGTTATGTCAGAGAAAGTGTATTGCGGATCTTTTATCATTCGCATAAGGACACACTCGGTCCAGCTCTTAAGTGCCAAATTCCCTAAGCTCACCTGTTGAGCAGCATGTTATTCACAGCATCTGATTATCCAACTGTGTACACTTGGCTGCCATTTTTTTCAGAGACACTTACGCAGTGGCGTTTTGCAATGACGTTAATTCTTTTCCTGTCTGACCTAGAAGACTACAGTGACTCAATGTTGGCCAGGCAGCCTTAAAGATTAAATCGAGGACACTAGCTTAATTACTTTAACAGTCCCTTTAAAGGATTTCCCAAGAATGAAAATCATGACAAATTGTAGCTTAGGGGATTTTAGTAATTCCTGAAACTGAAGCTAATGATGCAACCCAAGATATGCTCTGCGTTCCTGTTGATACACTGTGGATTTCTTAAAAGAATAATCAGCATTGTGAAGACTTTCGTGCTGCAAATCCTAAATGCATTTGGAGCGTAGTTTTGATGCACAAATTTGTGCAATGAATTCTATTAGCCCAACTGGAATACCTTACCCAAGTAAGGGTTGCCCGATTTGGCTGTAGTGAAGTATTTGCAGAATATATTCAAAACTTTCGTATCTCTAATTATAGTAACTTGTGAAAAATTAAAAATAATTATAACTGTTAAATATTCAAACCTTTAATCTAAAACTATCTTCAGATTTTATTTTCATCTGCAGAATTTTGCCATGCAATTTGGAGAAGCTGTACTTGCAGTTGTTACTAAAGTGAGTGCCTCTGCTTATCCCTTTGCTAATAAGCACAACAAACTAGATTCTGATTTCTGCTACTCCTGCATAAATGTAAAGTAAAGCCGGTGACTTTCACCCTATTGCTCAAGTAGTACTGTATTGGGCTTTTAAAATACATTTAACTTTCCATTTACTGTATCTGAGCAGAAATACTGTGGGGTTTTTTAGATTTTTCACACTAAGACATTCTATGTTGGTGTTATATCATCAAGAAATAGAGGTAAACCTTTGCCTCACTTACAGTGGTGTATTTCCAAAATAACTTTAGTACAGTTAGTGAATTTACATTTATACTGGAGCAAATAAGAGAGATTATTAGCAACTTATTTATCATTATGATTGGAAAATAGAATCCATTACAAACTTGATATTTGCTAGTTCTGCATAGGTTCTCACTATTTGCAGCTCACTCCAGCTTACAACATCAAACTTGCAGGAGGAAGAGAATCTGCTCTTGGAGAGCTGGAGAGAAAGGAGGCTCAGTAAGTCTGAGGAAATTTTTGGGACTTCTGTGCAATGCTTAAGACTTGCTCATCACCCGATCACCTTCTCCCTCCGTCATGTAGCTCTCCTGACCACAGCAGAATTTTCCTTCCTGTAGATTGTAGGACTGTTGGGGGGCAAAATCTAAGATAATGTCCCTAAAAATAGCTCCCTGAAGGTAAATTAGGATTGAGAATAATTAATGGTGGTTAAAATATAGTATTGCTTATAAAAATACTGCAGCTAGTAAGTCCTAGGGAACTCAGGGTAAGATGCACTGAAAGGACATCCCACATGCTTGAAGCTAAGGTACCAAGACTCAGATCCACAAGGAGGAAAAAAAACCTTTTAAAGTTTTTTTAGATTTCTGTGGTTAGTTTTAAACTAAAACTTTGAAGGTGTTTGGGATTTTATTTAATGGTAGGTATTATCTGTGCTATTTAAAGCTCAGCTTCCTAAGACACATAGCAGCAAACTGAAAGCAGGACACTAGGTGGGAATGCCTGGCCGTCAGCTGCGTGGCACGTCCATAAAAAGGCAAAGGAAAACCAGTAGTTTGGTATCATCAGTTAAATGTGCCTTTTTTCCCCCTCTCTTTTGTTATACTTACTAATTTGAAAGGATGCACTACTGAGTTTATGATAAACAATCAGATACTGAAATAATTTACTATGGTTATAAAACCTAGATATGCATATTTTAGCTTGGCATCAATCTACGTCTCAAAACTATCTGAAGAAGAGATACCTTTCACAATGTGTTAGCTTAAAAAGTAGCCTCCCAAACGTGTAAAGAGAACAGTCTCTCCTCCCTGGGCTGGGGTCCTCCAGCTTGACCAGGTCTTTTAAGAATATCCTCAAAAAACCCTAGAGTACGATGAAATGCCCAGCCTATTTACCTTTGATAAGAGCAACAAGAAATGCAAAGAGAATTGTTTGCTCTAGGGGAGAGGCAGAGCTGGATGATCTGAAGAGTTTTATAGCCAGCTGTGTGTACAGCGCATCCCAAATTCCACAGTAGCCCCATTTACCAAGGCTAGAGATTGCTTCTTTCCCAGCACTGAAAGCTTACTCCTGCCGCCCACAGCTTCCTTCATCCAGAGCAACCATGTTCAGCCCCCTTGCTAACACTTTCACAAAGTATACTATTAAATCAATGTGGTGATCCCATTAATCCCATTATATCTGTGCATCTTGGACTTTTTATTGGTTTTTTTGTTAAATTACTTATTTGAAAGAAGTAAGTATGTGATGGTATAAAATAAGTGTTAAACTTTGGTTTTACCTCCTTATGTTCAAAGCGATAGAGGGAAAAACTTTTCAAAGATGCTGTCCTGAGACTCAGAGGAGTTGCCTTGGACTTCTGTGGGAACAGACATAGAGGAAAAGAGCACTTTTGAATAGCTTAGTATCTCAGGAGCACACTAAAGTATAAAAAGCCAGCTTTGAGGAAATGGCTATGTCCTGAAATGCAGTCATTATTTCTAAGTAACATGAAAGAGTCACAAGGAGATGGCTGAGTGCTAAGTCATGAAGGTACCATGCACTTTTCATCTTGGGGGAAAACAGATTCTGTCTGAAAAGATTTCTTTCTAACTTTTTACCTTTCTTTCTGACTTGTCATACAGATGTGAGGTATTAACAAAGAGTAATCAAAAGGGACTTAAATCAGGAATAAACTGATATATGATTCGTCATGAAATATTCCTATCTTCACAGCTATTGTGCTCTTTATCTAATTTCCCTAGCTATCTGATCAGAGCTGTTTATTTCACTGTTGAATTATTGCTGAAGTCTGAGAGGGCACTGCTTTAAACAATGGAGCTGGTCAGCAGTGTTAGCAATTCATTTCCATAGTATCTAGCCCCATATGGGTCTGCAAAGTCTGGATTTGCCCTTGGAGCTTTCTCTCATACCAGATAGCTTCTGTAGATGTGACCAGAACAGCACCTGAGTTTAATGACGGCAAGACACACACTGTAGTAGCATTTTTTTTGTGATCAGTACACTTTATATCAATTTGGGATATGTATTTCCTACTGGTGATTGATGACACTTAAATTTGAACTATAAGGCTGGTTGGGTCCCAGGGGATAAATCAGAAACTTCCAACATCAGATTGCCTCGTGATTTCCTCGGCATTTTATTGAATAGTTATCTCCTGGTTTAAGCAGCAGGGAGTTGACAACAGGGAGTTCTTGTTTGAAGCATCCGTTGTTACCGTGTTGGCTTCCCTAACTCCATCTCCAAAGCCTGTATTTACCAGACATGCTAAAGCTGTACGGACACGGCGAGCCTGGGGGGAGCAGACTGAGCTCCCCCTTCTCCACTTTGCATAGACATGACTAAGCAATATCACTCTCACCCGCTTTAAATCCTGGATGGCCTGAGGGTATTGGGAACACGGTTGTTTTTCCACTTGCAACTTGTTACCCTGTTATACCTGAATCAGGAAACAGCCATTTTGTAGCTTGGGCCTCCCGATTCACAATAAGGAATACGTCCCTGCTGTAATTACACACACGACGGCAAGCCTACTCAAGCTGCGAGAGACAACCAGAAAAAAACCTGTGCCACAGCGCGAAGCAGCCACCCAGCCTTCGCTGTGAGCCATCCACCATGAACCTGCACCCGGCCCCAGCCGAAACCTCGGCCACGGGGCTGAGACTGCCCGCGGCCTGATGGCACAGCGTGCGCCGGTGCGACGTGCCGGCCTCTGATGGCGAGGCGCCTGCATGAGGGCACGGAGGCTGCAGCTGCCTGACAGGGCTGAGGCTGCAGCTGCTTTTTTTGCCTGACCGCAGTGTTATACGGCATGACGCTCGGGCTGTTGTTTTTAAAACCTCTCAGGTTTGGACCAGTATTTCCAGTAAGCGGTGGTTGGTGCCCCGTGGCTGCCGTTCTGAAAAAACACAGGCGCTACCAGCACGTGATCTGAGGCTTTGCCCCGCTGCGGATGAGGGACCTGGCAGAGAGCACCAGGGACGCTCCAGGTTTTCCTCAGCGCTGATCAGCCAAGCCGGGAGGTATTGTCTGCCGGCAGCTTCCCAGTTTTCTGCGAGCTGGAAACCAGCTGTGACAGAGTACCAGACCCTTGCAAAGTGTGTGTATGCGTGTAGGGGTACCTGGTACTGCTATTTTTACACCTTGTTTTATCAAAGGCGAACCCACCGAAGTTTTCTTGAGAACTTTGCAGTGCAGACAGGCCAGGGCTGTCGCTGAATACACGGTTGCTACACACAGTGAAGTGAGCCTCAGCTGCAGCCCACCTCTGGAAACACAGCACAGGAAAGATGTTGGCCTCGGGTTGCGTTCCCGGGCCCTAGAGCAGACCCTCAAACTGCTGTCCCCAGGGAGGGGACGTATGGCACCGGCAGAGCCGTTGGCTTGCGGGAGCGACAAACAAGCTCCCGGAGGGAGGCGAGCCCTGCCGGCAAGCTCAGCTCCCCGCCTGCGGCACCCAGCGAGACCCCACTGGGGCCTCGTCCGCTGTTCGTGTTATCTCTGTCGATCTGACACCGGAGCCGGGCTGGAGGTACCGTTTCTCGGCTATTCTTAGGGATTTTGACAACTGCTATAATTATCCGGATATTATAGCCCCCCCCCCGAGATTTGTGGGGGGCCCAAATGCTGCGTCTTTGCGCATTGTTCTGGCAGGCGGTTTGGGCTTCTTCCCTGGATACATCCTGACCTAGTGAAAATAAAGAGGAATTTCTATGAGTGCGAGTGAGGCTGCATCCTAGTTAAGCTGGGACAGGTTTTGAGGCTAATTCTGTCTTGAGGAAACCGTCAGTGATAATCAGGGCTGATCAGTAATCACTCTCACACCCTACCCTGTGCTGTGCCTGCACCTTCTCTGGCTTTGGACAAAAATAAGGCTTTACATACTATCAGTGAAGGAGGTTTAACAGAATTTACTTCGCAGATGGAGAGCTCTAATTTGGTTTATGGTGGCTTGATTTGAAAGTCTGTGTCCTCAAAGAAACCAAAATTCCTGAAGTTTTCCATCAAGGAGGTTTCAAAGGTGCCTGAACTAAAACAAAACAGGTAGCTCCTGGCTCCTGTTTGTGTGGAGGCAGTTACTCCTACTGTGAGCTCAGGGCCACACCACCTATAAAATGATATCTTTGGGAATTACCAAGTAATATCATTTGTTTTTCATCCTGAACATTATACAGTACAAATAGGAAATAAAGTATTATTATTGGCAGTAAGAGACGACAAACCTTGTTTTTTTGCTTGTACACAAATTGTTTCCATGTTTCATTAGCTTCTGGAGGTATTCTGCTTCTTTCCTCTCCTTGGGGACCAAAAGAGGAACTTGAACACGGAGTGTAACCCCTTCCATACCATCCTCTCACTGACTGCAGAAATCCTGTCAGAAATTTTAAAAACTACCATGACTGATCTGACTGTTGCTTTATTTATATTCATGCAGGATTTAGGAAAACATCAGGCAGGATGGAGATAATTGCAAGTGAATAATTGCAAAGAATAGAAAGGGATAGATGGGTAATTACAGAGCTTCTCTCAGGGACAATATTACTTGTCATTAAATATGATGGACTGATTTTCTTTAGGATAAACAGGCAAATGTGCCTTCCTAAACACTTAAAGTTACTTCCTAAGAAACATACATTTTGTTTAGGCATAATTAACCCTTCCTGAAAGGAATAAAATGCTGTTAGGAGTAAAATCCTTGACTGTATTGCTGAGAGTTACACATCAATTACAGAAAGTCAATCACATAAATTTTCAATATGTCCCTGTTGAAGAAATAGGACAAAATTAAATTGTTTTATTATTTTGATTTCATAGGAGTGTGTTAATTTCCTTGTATCTCAGTAATATTACTTGTTTTGTGATGATTCCTAAGATGGGCCTACCCCAGGCTCTTGCATCTGAGCAGTCACAAGCATTTGAGGAGTTGGAACCCAGATGTAGATCAGTATTGTAAATTTGGCTCATTTTGGACTGAAACCAGACCCAGATATTTCCCTGAATTATAAAGACATTTACTGGATGTGAACCCAAATACTGCAGTTCCAGCAGCGGTGGGAACAACGTAACAGCAAAGGAATATAAAAACTTCCAAGGTGTTTATACTTGTGATTCAGTCCATTCTCTGAACGTGATAAAAATCCTGTACTGGGCAATTAGGGGAGTACTTGCCCCCAAGGGAAGCTTTGCTTGGATTGCTAAAAATAATGGTTTGGCCTATGCTTTAAAACTAGCTCCTCACTGCACCGCTGCTGGGGTTTCCCATACAGTCGCACCGGGGTGCAGGACGTGGGGTGCAGACCCTGTTCAGCCGGGCTGAGGGGCCCTGCTGCTGCTCCACGCAGGGCTGGGCGCTGGCTTGGAGTAGTCTGGGACACCCCACATTTGAGACCCTGGCAAGGCCTACATGAAACAGACTTGCTGTGGATCAAGGTCGTGAGTAGGTCATTTGAACAGTGATGCCTTAAAACGTGAAGACTTTCATGTTTTCTTGATGCTGAAATTATTACGGTGGATATCCCCATCCGCACAAATGTCCAGTGCTTGTAAATCCTGATAAACCCTAAAAATAGGAAAAGACAGCATCCCAGAACTGTCATTTACAATAGTAACCAAAGAGGTTAAAAAAAGAAAAAGACAAGTTAAAAATGAAACAAGACAAAAATATACCATGGGGCAAATCTGTTGCCGTGTTGCTGCTGGGTGATGGAGTTTCCATTGACATTCCCTTGGCAGCGCTGACATGTGAATAACGTACACATCCCCAATGCCTGGCAACACCGGTGTGAGGGTATGTGTATGTGCGTGCACCACCCCACACCACTGCAGTCTGCGCGCAGAGATAATTTTTTCCCCCTTCAGGGTCGCAAAGAGCAACTGTACAAAAGACTTTTTTTAATAGAATATGTTCTTATCTTTCGTAAAACATGGACCCACCCGACACTTGGACTGGTCTGTGGGCCCCACCCTTGCCCTTTTGTTTGGAGCCTGGGATCATACGATGAACTGGGTTAGTACGTTGCTGTTTATGTTCTTCAAACCTCATCTATTTTGTTTTACAAGAGTACACCACGCTGCTGTGGACTTACTTGTGCCATGGTGGGTAGTATTAGTGGGTAGCAGGGAGTGGGGTCCAGAAAGGGGAAGGAGGATGTGACACATCTGTCATGATCTGCTGATGTTTCCAGGCTTGGGGGTGATGACAGCAACGATGCTGGCATTTTGAAAATTACAGGGCTGGAGCCTGAGCTCACAATTCTAAAAACCAGGAGCAATTGCACTGAAATCAGTGGCTTCTCAGAAGTGCAAAAATCATGTACCAGAAATTAGAATCACGCCTCCTAGGTGTTCAAAGAGTCTTAATGTCTTACAACCAGGTGGTTTATGACGTTTTGGCAGGCCCCTGGGGCACGCAGAGCGGGCGTCCTTGGCCTGCTTCTGATGTTTCCCGGTTTGTTCCATTCACTTCACCAGCCTGATGCCCGGTTTGCAGGGTTGCTACCCAGGTGTTTCTGGTGCCTGAGGACTAGAGATGAAGCTCTCACACAGACTCTGGAGTTTGTGCGTTGTTGATCATGTTCTGGTATCTGCCACTAAGCACTTTTCCCACAGGACAATGGACTACTAAATCAATATGGTCAGACTTGGTGCCAGACACTTGGAGGCTGATGGCAGGGGCTCCATGGAGCCACTTGTCACAGAGGAAGACCTGGGGGGAACCTTGTCTCCAGAGATATGGCCCCATCTGTCACAGAGGACAAATGAACAAACCCTACCACTCCGAAGGAGAAGGGCTTTGCCCTTTGGCACAGACAACAGAGGAAGGTAATGAGGTCAGTAATGGCCTTTCTCGCCCTCTGGCCTCTTCTGGGTGGCCTGCAGCGAAGGAGAGCTAGGAAGAAAGGGCTTTTGCCTGGCTCTGAGAGCAGGGTCCGGCATTACGCCTGACATTTCTGCATGAGGGTGCAGAAGTTCCCCAGGTGTGCAAAGGGGTCTGGGTTGAGGGCAAGATCGCACAGGAAAGTAAGCTTTTGAGTTAGTACCGATGTTTGCTTTGGGCTGGGTTTGTCGGCTGGTTTGTGAGTCTTCCTCTCTGCTGTGGTTTCCATCCAAAGCATGTTTCACACAATATCACAGCGGGGTGTGATGTTGTGTGATGGGGCCTACAGCTTGGCATGAAAAGCATCCTTACCTCTTGCCACCCTTCTCCTGCCACTCAGCCATGACACTGACCATCACGTCAGCTTTCCTGAGGATGTTTGGGACACCAGAGGGGTGGCTTTTTAGTACAGCGGGGCACCTAGAAACCATTGTCCTGACTGTGGATCCAGGAGGCAAGTAGTGGTTGATGGGGGAACCTGAAATCTCAGCCTCTTCACTCCATGCTACAGGACCAGAAAGCCTTGGAACAGTGGTTTTGGAGCCAGGGGTTTTTGGATGTGCCTCTGGCACAAATGAGCTGGAGGTGCTGTACCCAAACCTCAGACCTTGGAAGCACAGAGTCCTCCACTGCAGGATGTTGGAGCTAGAGCCAAGGTGGGCTGGCTCTGAATTAGTTTGTAGAAGTGTCTGGAAAGTTCCACTGGGTGCCTGCCTTGGGTTTGGTGAAAGATTTTGAAGTTGAAACAATAGACATGAAGCATTTTATGCTCTACAAAATCCTCAGCCAATTCTAGAGCTGACAGACAAGGAAAATCACTTTATATTGTTTTGCCAGATACTAGGCAGCATAAGTGATAGTAGATAGTCCTGCAAAATCCTAAATCCTAAACTGGATCAATTTCTACATTTTGCCAAAATTATCAGATTAGTTTAGAAAATAGCAAGATAAAGTACATTGAAAATAGACATCACTAAGACTTCGTTGCAACATGTCTGGTCCTACCATAAAAGGATTTGTAGAGTCAAATGAAATTATTTACCAGAAAGGTATAAAACTGTAAACTAAGTATTGCCATGTTAGTCCTGTGGTTACCTGTTTCAGAGGGCATCTTTTCATCTTTTCACCATTTGTTCCAGTCCAGGCCACGCTTGATTTCAGTCTGGCAGGATAGCCATGGTAACAGTGTGCTTCCAGGTATTCATCTGGGTGGGGTGAAGAGTTGGACACCTTCCAAAATTCTGCTCCATGCTTTATTAACACCCTGAAACCCGACTTGCAAGTGCTGCAAAATGGGGGGAAATGTGGATTGGAGGAGGGCAGAGAGCAAGAGAGAGAAAAGCTGCAGTATTTGAATATTTACCATAATAAAATTCCAGGTGAGGTTTCTGTATCTTGTGTAAACCCAGCCTGCATATAATCTTTATGACTTAAAAGTTTGCTGCAGTGCAAGTGAATATGGCTCATGGAAGAGGAGGTGATGTTGCAGAGTAATGACCTTGGGAGGCTTCTGATGTTAGTAAAATAGAAGGTGATGGAGCAAACGTAACTTTGAGAATGCAGAGCCTGCCATACATGTTTCTCTAGTTATTTATTTATTTATCAATTTTTGATTCTTTCATGTTACCATACAGAAACCTTCTACATTTGATCCAATATGGAGGTACAGTCCCTGCACCCCAGTACCTCTACGTTCAATGGGACTGTGCAAAAAGCACACTGTGGCTGGAGCAAAGATTTTATTTACTGGGATTTAGTTTACTCAGGGCAAATTCCTGTTTATGGCTCCTGCTCACCTTTTCTTTCTTCCAAGAAATGGCAGTGTGAAAAAAGCAGCATGCCAAAAAAGAAACCATCCATTTAGAAATGCACCAGCTATTTGCAGAGTTGAAATATCAAAAGCCAAACTGCTTATTTAGAATCGTGAGGGCCAGTAGAACTGTTCCTAAACAGTGTTGGGGGAGCAGTGTAAAAAAACCCAACACCCTAGATACAGTCCACTTACCAGAACAGGCATACTTAAGAGGGATGATAGTTACTGCTAACTTGGTTGACACATTCGGGATTACACTGGATATTTCAAGTATGAACTCTAGAGCTTGAACTAAAGATGAAAGGCTTATATATCATATACTGCAACCAGTGCATACCCCTGGCATTGCACATATCAATACATCTACAATTCCTGTTTCTTGCAAAATGCCCAGGTAGCTTCTTTCCCAGTGTGAGGAACTGGGCTTGTTGGACTACCTGACAAGAAAGAAACCCGGCACATTGGATCACAGAGCAGAAGAGAGGGAAACGTAATGGGTAAAATTCTGGGGTTTTTTGTAAGTAGGTATGGGGCAGATTTTGACTGGTCTATTAGTATGTTATAAATGCACTTTCCAGTTTAGGGCCTGTCCAAATATTCTGATGAGTGATTTAATTTTTTAAGAACTTTACCACAATAACTTCTGTCAGATAATAGGCAGATTTGTGTGTGTCAAAGCACCTGGAAACAAGAGTGTGAGGACGAGGGTTCGAACTTGATCATTGGCAACACAGGTGTGTCTTACATAAAAGTTTGCTTCTGCAATGACCTTTCTTAAATTTCTCTTCATGTTTTCATAATGCTGTATGAATTTACATGTGGAATATATTTTAAAAAGAGAAAAAAAAAAAAGGAAGGCGGAGTATTTTTATGGGTACAATGTCTGGTTGAAGACAGTGCAATGCTTGTCTCACAGAGCTGACCTTGTTGGCCACATTAACCCTGTTTTCTTACAAGGCCATGTATGGTTTGTGTCTATTAATGGCCACATACTGAGTTCTGGTTTATGTTTTGTCACTAAATGATTTGTGGGCAAACTGTAGTGCATCTACCAGGAGCATGAGTCAGAGACTTGAACCAGGAGAAAGATGGGGGTAAGATTTCAGGGGAGCAGAGCTAGATAAATACCAGTGCTCCACAGAGAACACCTTCTGGTGAATTGCTCACAGATATGGGTATGTGATTGAAAGTGAATGAGTTAACACATTTAAAGGACTCGCCATCCCTTAGCAGGAAGTTATTATCCTTCAGCTGAGGAACAGTAGTTGTGTGTGTTCTGCTCTATTGTGGTGTTAAGGACAATGGGTTGGTTTAAATCATCTTAAAGCATGCTATTTTGATAACTTGCTTCTGTAGAAGCAAGCCCAGATTTTGCATCAATTTTTTGAAGGAAATATAAACTATTATAAACTTTTACCAGGCCTTTTTTGAGAGGAGATGTCCCACTGATTCTCATAGGTGCTTTGGCTGGTTGGTCTTGTTTGGAGGACTAAGCCCCAAATTTGAGGCTTTCAAAATGCAGGATGTTTGGGCTTAACATCATAGGCCTAACTAGACAGATTTTTTTTCTTTTAATGGGACTTTTTATTATGGCATGACTCTACTATAGCTGAAGTGATTTCATAAGAACTTAACAAAAATGTAAATTAAGAAGTTCGCTTTTGAATAGAATGAAAAACTTACCCTGAAAATGGCAATGCTTTCTAGTGAGAAGCCTACGAAAACATGCATTAAGAATAGAAAGTTTTGCAGAATTATCAACAACTGTAGCACTCAGTGTAACTGTTTGTAGTATGAATGAACCATTTATTTTTTCACATTGTGAGTTTTCGTAGTTTTAAAATGAAGGCTTTTTCTTTATCTCTCATTAATTAATTAATTTGCCTGTGACAAATCATATCCCAACTCCTTTGCTCATCCATTAACCTATATGATGACTTACTGTTTGGATTTTCTACCTTCTAATCATGAATTGAATGGTGTTCTAACAAGCATATATCCCAGGAAGCCTAACTATGTAATCAAAACATTCTTTTCCAGGACTGCCCTACTGAATCTATCATCTGTAGGTATGAAGGAAAGAGAAACAAGGTCCTTATAGTGCAAAAAAACCCCATGAGATCTCCAAATGAATCATAGCCATTCATCTGTCTAATGGGTATACTTCTGTTTGTGTTATCCACAGAGAGAGAGATTGTAAACATCTTACAGACTGAAGCAGATGAAGGTTTAAAATCTGTTTTCTGTGGCTCCTGCTAAGAATTATAGATTAAAAGTTTTGTGTGAAAATAAAGAAAAGGCACTTTCCTGAGTAGAAAAGAGATCTGGTTTGCACACATAAATTTCTCTTCAGGTAGGGGGATCTCTTCTTCCCATTTTGTGAGATGGAATAAGACAGCGTATTGAAGAAGCCAGCAGATAACATTTGCAAGATAGAGCTGTACAAGATGTTAAAGCCAGTTCTGTAACACGGAGTGGAATTTTAGAAATTGATCTTCCTCTCTTAAAATGAAAAGCCTGATATCTGAGAAAGACTTGTAGAAACCACTTGCATGACAGATCAGGCATGAGTTTATTACTCTTTAATGGATGACAGGATGAGTCATATAACTCAGGTAAAAAGGAGAGGAGAGGACTGAACGACACCATTCTTTTACTTTCCAGTAAATCAACTGCAAGCTGTGCTGTACCTGTCTCGGTTACTGCCATGCCCAATGACTTCTGTATTGCTGCCTTCTCCCTGTTCTTGGTGTGCATTGAGCTCTGACTAAAAAAGATGTGCTGACCTTGGAAAGAGCCTTTCTCCCATCCTGCTTTCAATCTTTCCCTTCCTTGCTGAGATGAGGGAGAGCAAGGGTGGTAGTAGTTATCCTCCAGCCCGCAGCTGGAGGAGCAGCACATTTCTAGTATCAGTCCCATACAAGTATTGTTATTTTTCCTGTCATGTTTGTTGGGGTACAGCTTTTCATTTATTTTTCTTGCAGAAAGGCAGGAAAGCCAATCTGGGAAAAATACCGCTCACATGTCATCGGTAATTACTTGGCCGTTGTGCCAGGCATTGGCTTGCTGACAGTTTCAAGGCGGAGAGTGGGTGAGACCCAGCTGCAGCCAACAAGAAGAAAGAGGGAAAGAGATCTTAATCTGACTTGGGCTTCACTTGCCCTCCCTTCTTTTCCCCTCCATCTTTCTTCTCCTTGGGGAGCCACAGCTATTACTTCACACAATGAGCTCTCCCCGTCCTGCACAGGACTGCCAGTCCCTGGCCTGTGCAGCTTTCTGTCCACTTTCTTCCACTCGTTAAGTGCAACATCTAAGGAAACAACTTACCCTTAGGAGGGAAATGCCTTCTGGGAATAGAGGCCTTGCCCCACCTCCAGGAAAAAAGATAAGCAGTTTAATCTATCGAGTGTGTGACAGCCACAACAAGGTTCATGATTCTGCAGATGGTTTTCAACATCTATTTTTAAATGGGGGCAGTTTCTGAAATGAAATCTATAATTTACTTGATACCTTTAAGATCATTTAGGTCATCGCCTGGAAGGGATGAATAGTGTTCATACAACAGCCCAATATGCTAACCTCGAATAAGATATTATTAGATACAGAAACTAAGAATGCTTAATATTGCACAAGTGGGAGATCTGGGGAACAGGAGGGGTAATGTGACGCATGGAGAGTCAGCAGACAGGACTCTTCTCTCCCTGACAGCATTGGAGAAATGCCTGAACCAAGGTTTGTGAAAGGATTACACGATGTGTGAAAAGAGGCTCACTGCGGGTACAGGATGGGCCTGCAAACTGACCTTGTGCTACTGGCTCAGGTAATTGGTGGCCCCCTCATTCAGAGTCGAGCCAGGATCCTGGTGTCTTTAGCTGTAGTGTTGGTCAACTACCACATTTTTATTTGCTGTGGCGCTTAAATTTTTACACCGTGGCACTGAGTGCTGCTCACATAAGGTGAAAATGTAGGTGCTGGGGTAATCCTGCATGTTGTAGAAACTAATGTCATACCCACGGTCTCAGAAAGCCGACCGGGGCAGTAAAACCAACAACAGTCAGTGCGTATGAACAGTGAGTACGATCTGTAAGGCTGCAAATTCATACTCTTTCCCTTCCCAGCCGATCACCCAACAAACCTATTGCAGAAAGCTGTACAGTACACTGAGAGAAGCAGCTCCCTGCTCCCCCAAGCCCTTTACAAGTGCAGGCTAAGACCTGAGCCTGGAAGAAATTTTTATTCATCTTTCCCTCCTTGCTTTGGTTGGCACAGCTGTGAGAAGATACACTGATGTACTGCTGAATGGTTGTTCCGGTCCTCTTCCTCCTCTTCACTCAAATCCTTCACTCCAACAGATGGCAGAAATCTTCTCTCACTACCCCAAATTGATGACAAAATCCCAACTGGCCATTAGAGAGCATATTCTCAGGGAAGAAGATACTGACAAGAGTTTGCCAAGAACCTGATTTTAACATCCAGTTTATATCTTCATTTCTTC
Source organism: Phaethon aethereus (assembly GCF_964289735.1). NCBI lineage: Eukaryota > Metazoa > Chordata > Aves > Phaethontiformes > Phaethontidae > Phaethon > Phaethon aethereus. The sequence goes on along the minus strand of NC_138582.1, from coordinate 44,884,784 downwards.
AGCCAGCTAGAGGACATCTTGCTGATTGGACTCCTCCTTCAAATTAAGAGGCTATGTTCAAACTGTGTCCTCTAAAGTCTGTTCCTACATTGACATTTTTCTCTTCATCACACACCGAGATTTGCGTGAAATTCATGATTTATTGGTGGGATGTTTGTTGATGTTATTGTTTTCAATTTAAAAAAGAATATTTTCTCTTTTGTGGAAAAAAATCTGAATAATTCAGGCGAATTTACAAGGAGATCTGAACTGACAGCATCAGTCCATTGGTCCTTTTTATGTGACAGAAATGAGAGCATGTTTCTTTGTGGTATGTGCTGAAAACCCAGCTCAGACAGAAATGTTTTTCTCTCTGGCTACACCACCACCAAACTGTCTAGCACTTGCCAATGTGGATTTAGATTGGATTAATCAGCTTCAAGAACAAGAGTGTGATAGGAAGATATTCTCCACTCTGTGCAAGCTATGTCTGGGTTCAGCAAAGAGAAGATCTGGAGACCCAGCATGGTTAACTGTGAATTAAGTTTGTGTAGACATAATCAATAAAGCTAAGAGTTAGGTACTTCGCTATTGATCAGCAGTGCTTTGATTTAAGAATCCAATGTTAACCAGTGACAAAACATGCTGCACTGTTTGTCTGGGTTTTTAAAATATACCTTTTTTAAAAAAAACTGATCAAATACTTTTTGTGGGTAACCAGATCTTCATGTGCTCTGCGCAGTCTTATGCTTCAGCTATGTAGGAAAACTCACAAGGCTGAGTGAATATTAATATGGGAAAAACCTTTTAGGCTCTCAGGAAGGGAGGTGTAAATTTGCAACTGATACTTAGCAGCAAGGGGGACCCAGTAAATCTCTGTTAGCATTTAGGCAAGTGATATAGCTGATAATGTAGATTTGTTGCTATCAAACTGCTATCAGCATCATGTCAGTACCTATCTGTCTCAGTATTTATAACCTGCTAACAACAGGGAAGTGATGTGGTCTAATGACCTGAGGACAGGACTAGGAGCCAAGAGGAAGTGGGGAAAGGAAGCTGCACAGAAGAACAACTTCTCTGAACAGGATGTCTGGTCCTGCTGCAGCCCAAATTCTGTCGTATTTTCCTTTGGACTTCAGTACATCTTGGAGGGTCATTCTCCTGATTCATTAGGCATGTTTACAAACTAGAAAATTACATGGCTGACCATAGTATTAATTGGTCAAAACTACACTTTGGCTGGTCACTTCATCATGGTCATCTGGCATAACGCTAAGTGTAGTGGTGTCCCTTGGCAGAGCGCTCAGTCAGGTCACAAAGTTGCTTTCTTTGGAGCTCTTCAAAGGCCTATTTTAGCAAGACAACTTTCCAATGTGAATGTGGAAACCTTCTGGTCCACCTCAGATTATCCTGAGATTCACTGGGATCTCTGAAAGTGAAAACTCGGATGTTTTCCTCTTGTTTATAATTTTCCTGAAAGTTTTTGAGGAATATGGGTTCTGGGGAGAAGGCACTTAACTGTATCTGAATTAGTAAAAACAATTTCCATTGAAACCCCCTGTTTCTCTACGTAAATAGAAAGTTAAAGCCACCTCATTCATATACTTTGGAAAAAGCTGTAGAGCTAGAGCAAACTCTAGCTAAAGACAAGGCAGGCAATTGCTAAGGCAGAAGAGTTACCATATAGGCAATGTTTTCTTTGCTTGTACTGGACCCATAAAAAACCAAACTGGAAGGAGTTGCTGCTGCTCTACACAGGAGAGGGTTTCATGTCCACAGGGCAGTGGCAGCAAATGGGGCCCCTTGCATAAGTAGAATGGCTAGCCAAAATCTTCAGGGCTCCTCTTGCCTGAGGTGACCCTTCCCCCTTTCCTGCTTCCTATAACAATAGTGGTCATGGCTTTGCCCCCTATTTCAGAGCAGCGAAGTTCAATGATCCTGAGAAATATTGAGTTGGACCTGTATACCTACCCCTAGTGTTAGAGATGCTACTTTTTACTGCTGTTTTCTGTTGACAACACTTACAAACACGCTACATGAGTCATGGGGTGTGTGGAAGATGATCCCAGTACCACTGAATGCGTGCATCACTCATAAATAGTGAATTTGACAGGCAAAGCTGGAGAAAATCAGCAAGTCCCTACTAAGGATTATTATATTACATCCACTCACAGCAGCGGGGGTCTGGGCGCACTGGCTTTAATTTAAGTTATTGCCAGTGCACAGTGGTACAAATGGCAGAAGAAACAGCCTCAGGAGAAAAAGAATCAAGCAGTGGGGCTGAGGGTGTCATATGGGAATAGGATTAGGTTTGGCCAACCTAGTGTTTGGATTGTTTCATGAGTTTCTGTCCTCAGTATAGATAGAACTTTAATGAAGCAATGTTGTGAAAAAGTTCCTTTGGCCAGGTTTTCTGTCAGGTAAGGGTGAAACTGGACAAATAGATTGTGGAAGGTCATTCCTATCTGCTAGAAAGAGCAGCATGGAAGAAGGTGCGGATATGTTTGTGAGATAAGAACGAGAAAGGAGTATTATGTGAAGGACGATTGATGTCACAATGAAAACATTTGCAGTGATGTTGTTAACAGATGTAGGAAAATGTGAATAATTTTTTTTATTGTTCTTTAATTTAAATTCCTGTTGTTTTCTTTACAGTGCCAATAATTTCTTAGCCTTCCTTGTCCTTATACTACCTGGGATTCTCGCAGAAGATGTGGTTTGTGCTACAGCTCACTTTTATGCTGCAATACTTATGTTTGTTACATGCTGGAATGTGTTTCTGGCAGCTTGCCAGGCATGGATAGAAGGAGGCAAAGAAATCCTTTTTGGAGGTGTGAGGGTTAGGACAAGGACTGGGACTGGTAAGCATGGACATGGAACATTCTTTGCTACAATTTTTTGAGAGTTTGTAAACAAAATGGGGTTCCTAATTAAAGCAACCACTAAACCGTTTAACTTGCATAACTAGAACTGACTCAATAGATTAGCCCAGGTCTCACTGACCCTGGCAGAGTGACAGGGCTTGTATTTTGTGTGGATGAAATGTTCAATAATTTCTCCAGAGCATTATGTGCAAATAGGCTTTTCTTTAACAGCAGGCATGCATGTCTTCTCCTACCACCTTCCTGCTTGTTTTATCAGTCAGCAGATCTTAGCTAGGCAATGTGAGAAATCATTGCTTTCTCCTCATCTTTTTGTTCCTATATGTCAAAAAAAGGATCGGACGTTTATACAAAAAATATGATCATACTTCTTTTCAAGGGATGGAAACCTTGCCATAAACTACGTCTAATTTAGGGGTTTAAGTGGAAATGCTTTTTGGTGTATACACTGTGAGCAATTGCAGTTTCTTTCACTATTATTTAAAGCATTTGGTACTCACTCCCTTTCAGAGGCAGTATTCTGGGTGGATCCATGCTCACATCCAATGTGGCATGTTTGAAAGACATTTCAGTCCCTAGTAGTCTGAATTAAATATCAGTAACTTAAAAACCTAGAAGGGGCAAGCAAAAATAGACAACAAATAACCACCATATTGCTGCTGAGCTTGGCAACCCATCTTTATCCTCCATGTGTTCTGGACTTTAGTAATAGTACGTGGAGCTTGCATAGCATTTCCATTCAAACACTTCAAAAGCACATTGCAAGCACCACAATGAGCAACTTTAGAACAGTAAGAATTTCTGTGTACTTTCTTCATTGATGGAGATCCAGAGACCCTATGGAAGATCTCCAAAGTACTCCATGTTCCATTTAAGGTCTTAATTCCCTTAACCCTCTAACTGTGCTGGCACAAGTAGGGAAAGGAAGGTCAGAAAGGAAAGGAGAGAGAGGACAAAAACAAAAATGTAAGGGCCAGCTTTTGCTTACTTCATTAACAAGTGAAGATAAAAGATGGAAGAAAAGGAGAGAGAATCAATTAAGGGAAGTGATGGACTACTTGTAATAGGAAGCAATTAATGATATTTTGGGTTGTTCATTCATTGTGTTTTTATCTATTATCTTTCTAATGTGAATTCGTAGGTTGTCTCTGTTCCACAGTTGAATGCCAGGTACTTCAGGTACGCATGTGCTAAACTTCAAGCCTGTGAGATTGGTCTCGCTGAAATCAACAGAATTCCTTGTGGTGTTTAAGATTAAGCATGAGGATGAGCGCATCCTCTTTTGAGGGTAGCATAGAAGGGAAAGCTCGCTGATGGTTATCCCATTTTTTCCTATATGTCTAAGACCTGTGGTTTAAACTGAGAGGAAGGAAGGTTCACCAACTGAAGAATCTGCTATTCAGTCCTCATGACATAGCATGAGAGATGCCCTACAGGGTCAGAGCATGGTCTGTGTCCACAGTCTTGTCTCCAACGGGACAATGTGAGATGCTGTTTGGAGAAAGGCCTGCAAGCCCAGCCACATTCTGTGGTACCATCCTGTTACGCTTCCCAAAAATGACGGTTGTGGCATGAAGGATGTCTGGGGGCATGTCCCTGCCTGTTGCCTTCAGAACCTGTTTACGGAGCTGTTTCCTGTTAATTTGTCTAACCTCTTTTCAAACCTGCTGCCACTGCATGCCTCCACTGCCTCCTACGGCAGCAAATTCCCAAAGTTTGCTACCGGCTGTGCAAAGAAATATTTTACCTCTTTTAAACCCATTTTCTAATAGTTTCAATAAGTTTACTCTCATTCTGCTACTGCAGAACTGGTGATTAACAATTTCACCTTCGTCACATGCACCCTATCCACTATCTTCATGACGATCTCGATCACATCTCTCTCAGCCTTCTCCTCCCCAGCCTGAAGAGATGCAATCTATTAGGCCTAGTCTCCAGATGAATTTCATAACCGTATAGCAAGTGGATATTAGTAATTATTATGCCAATGAAGACATTGCTTAAATGTCTGTGACCCAAGCCTGCACTCCCTCTTCCACTGAAGATAATATGTGGAGGTAAGAAGACTGTCTGGGCCAATTGGTTTCTGCTAGGGTTCGCAATAGCTACTGGTTCTTAAAGAGGAATTATTTTCATAGTTGTTCTCTACTGATTTTTGCAGGTAGAACAGAGTCAGTGTGAGGACAGTGCTTTTCTGTTCTTCAAGCATGGTTTCACATTAAAAAAAAAAATCACTTTGAAATTCTAGTTAAGGAAGTAGGTAGTTCAAAAGGAGGTGATAAAGTTTTCATGTGAAACCCATAGCTGATACCACTGAGCACAGCTCTTGTGCTAGTTTCTCCAGTTTACAATAGTTGAAGGCCTTCAGTATATTTATTTGTCAGATATCACTGTTTTTATGTGGAGTTATAAGGCTATTGTTTCATAGCTTATGCCCTCAGTTAGGCAAAACTACAGATCAACCAGAGAATAATATACTGACATTAAGGCTAGTGGTGTCTTGTGTTTTGATCATAAATTAAAATTCTATTAGGTCTCAAGAAACAGATTTCTCTACCTTCTTTCTCTCTTCAGCTGCAGGGCCCTAGATGGTCCTGTTTTCTGCAAACAAGACAAAACAAGGAAATGAAGCTATCGTCCCTGCTTTTCAATGAAGCACGTCCACGGTCCTCTTGACAGGTAAATCTTTGTGAACGTGTTCACCAAGGCTGTGATGTTATTGTTCCACATTCCTCTTGTAACAGCATGTGATCACAAGTGAATCTGAGATACTTCAGAGCAGTACAATAAAGACCCTGTTTGTTTGCTGCTGTACTGTCAGAGAGAATATTTTAGCACCTGATAGCACTGCATAGATTAGGCTTGAGAGGATGTCCATTCCTAACTAAAACAGTAGTAATCTACATCTTTTCTATTGCTGGCTTCTCCTTGCACTCGGTACCTGATTCACTTCTAATCAAGAAGGCATTGTGTTGGTGCTGCATGTATAACCAGGAAGGTGACTGGATTGTGGATTAGCTTTGCTTTCATCTCCTACACTTTTTAGAGGACTAGCAAGCTAAATTAGGGTAAAGATGCATACTAAAGGCTTTGAAGTACTTCTTAGTAAACAGAATTTTGATGTATTAGTCCCTCACCAGAAAGCGTTATGCCTTTTGTTAATGTATCTCCTGGACTAAATCTATTGCTTTTTATTAACTAGGTATTTCTTGAGATGTGGCAAAATGTAATTTATTTCAAAGAAATAAGAATTATAAATGTTATATGCATGCAGAGACAAGAGAGTTCTCTGAAATGTCATCTGGAAAATGTTTCCCCGTTGTGAAATGTATCTAGTGCCTTTTTTTTTTTTAATGAAACTATCATTCATTTCTACAGTTTATTTCTTAAAAACATAAAAATGTCCATAACAGTTGCTGTTCTAGGTCACACCAAGGTCTGCTTAGCACAGTATCCCATTTCTGGCAGATGCCTAAGGGGAACTATAAGAACAGGGCAAGCATATATCTTATTTTCCTGAATGTGCTCCCAGCCTTCAAACATCTGAAGCTCTGGGATTTCCTGAGCTAGACATGGTTTCTACGTAGGTAGTAACTCTTTATGAATTTCTCTTCCTCTGGTTCTCTCGGGCTCCCCTTGAACTTGTGTAAGTGGCTTCCATCCAGATAATCTTTGCAATTTCAACATATTTGAAGAGTTCATTGGCTCAAAAATTTGTCTGCTTTCCCCCCAGTTATATCAAATGGCTTAATAATATAAAGATATTAAATCCCTGTGCAAACCTTGTCTGTCTCATAGCTCTATTGCTGTGATGACAACACCGCCACTACAAATTAGACTATATACTGAAATGTCTTTCCTAATGGTAAAGCTGTTCATATTACCTATTTAATAGCTGGAAAAACAGTCACACTATCCATTTTTAGGCATCTAATTAAGGTTTCTTACTCGCTAGCTGATCTCAGACTTGCCTTATATTCAGGGAGAGAGGTTCTGATACAAAATTATGTAGATTAGAAATGTAATGCAGTGCTCTGAACTGTCCTCTGGAGCAGCCAGTCTACTTCTACAAAGGGAATTTATGGAGAGTAGCTGAAGGACTTCAGTTTGCTTGGTGTGAATACTTCCACACATGACAACAAGATACAATGGCTTGACTAAAAATGAACTACGTATTTTTCAACAGTAAATGGAGAGACAATTTTACATAAGCAGAAGGATCTAAACAGGAGTACACCAAGGTGAATATTATTGTGCTTATAAAACATAAAATGAAATTTCTGCAGAACTTGAGAGATCAAAATCTTGTCTTAATAACTCTTATATTTAGAGCTATTACATAAAACAACACAAGGAAAAGTAAAAAAACCCAAAATTGTAAAGAATCATATATTTTCATTTTCTTCCCTGTAGCATTCATGAATTAAGGAGGTTAGAGGAAAGCTTATAGAGAGAATATATTTTATTAGGACAAATAAAGATGTTGAAAAAACAGGGAATCTTTCAGACACAAAAAAAATCCAGGAGAAATCCCTTATATGCCTGGTATCTTGATTGTTTTCTGGCTATATTAATTGTTTTAATTGTTTATTGGCCTACTTTTAGTAGGGACATATTTATCCCTACAGAATTGTATGCTACTCTTTCCATTTCTCCAGCACTTTTCTCTCTCGATCTGCCTGTTTTATAATTACCATGCCACCTCCCTAATGCCTAGCATTTGTGACGGCCTGGACCCTGAAAAGAGCCCCAAGACTGTCTTGTAAGGGAAAAAGGAAATCTACTTCATTAGGAACGTCTGAAGTTTCTATGTAGTTTTAATAGTTCTTCTACATCCAGAGATAATGTGTGTCTCAGGCTGAGACTAAGGTAGGGTCTAAACTGGGAGAGTGAATCTCCTCTTTGCTATGAGGAAACTCGGTAGTAGATAACTATCTGTAGATGACTAAATTTTGATGAGGTGAATCCCATCCTTTAAGAGCAGGCACCTCTCCTCAGTGACTCTAGGGGTCTGTAGTCCTGTGTTTCCTTGTTCCTTAGTACAAAAAAATAAAGCTAAATGCTTATTTAGCCCCAGCAGAACTAGGTATCCAAACCTGAACTTTGATGTTTTATGGTAAATGTTGAAAATTCATGCATTAAGAAAATAAGTGATTTTTCTTTAAATAAAATTGGTTATTTGATAAATAGAAGTTAGGGGTACTTGACAAAACTGTCTAGTCCTTTTAGAGCATATTTGAATACAGTTTTACACTTAGTGGTCAAATCAAAAAGAAAAATTAATTCAGTGCTGTTAAAACTGTGTCCTTTAGGGGCAGTCATATACCAAAGTTCTGTTTTAACAGAAATAATAAGAAATATCTGCATATGCTAGCAAGGCTTTTTGAGAAAACAGCTGCATGAGGTAGATGCCAATGAATTTTGTTCAAAACAGCATGGAGATTTCTAATTGTTATTTAGATCCTCTTCTTGGTTTATCTCTGATTAACCAATGAAATTAAACACCTATGCAGTGGGGACCAGTCTTTCTTCTTAATTTACAAAGGCTATAATTTTGAAATTAAAAACCTGAAAATTTGGCAGTTAGATCACCATTTAGAAGTTGACATCTGCTCTTCAGAGGTAATATTCATACATCTTTTTAAAGAGAAGTAGTGTCTATATAGGTATTTTAAGCAGAATTTCAAATTCTAGGGTTTGAAAAAGCAATCAAAGTCAAGGATACATTACCAAAAGTTATATTCCATTTTCAGTTTATCTTGGGGGAGAGTTTTTGGTGCCACTTCTTCCTTAGTTGCTCACCTTCTTTCTCTAAACACACTAAAGATTTGAGTTCAGGGATGCTGAAGGGTAATATTTTTGTAGGACAGACCTGCTGGTTTGAGACATATATTATTAACCCCCAATTTCAAAAGATAGGAACTGCTGGTGGTGATGAATAAACAGTGAATTTAATACCAAATGCCCAGTCATACTTGCATTCAAAATAATGTGCTGCTCTCAGCTTGGACAATGGAACATTTTTCCTCAAAAGACTTAAATTTCATTAATAACTTTTGATGAATTCTGGTAGTCACATTAATTTTTACTAAAAGGAAGCTGTATGCTGATCAGTATTGTTATCATGGTTAACACAGGAAGAAGGCCTCAAGAGGTTAAAGACACAATTTTGTATAAAGACACTGAACTTGATTGGGCACCTTCTGAACCTTTTGGTTTTAAAATTGAAGTGCAGAACTCCACACTTCAGGTCAGACTTCTTGCTGAAGCGTGAATATCACAATTTTTGTACTCTTTTGGAAGCACAAGTTCATTTTCCTGTTATTCTGTGGCTGAATTGCCACCTGAGTCAGGAAAGAAATTATTTCTAGGATGGAAATACAGCTGAAGTTGTTGATAATCAAGACGTTCAGCTGTTTTACTGTGGCTGGCAGCCAAGGACTAAAAGATCTCTGCAGAAAAAAAAAAAGTTAGCAAACTTACATAGCTAGAGACAAGAAAGCAGAAAGTTTCTAAAGACCTTATGATATGCTAAGATTTGACTATTTTTACAGAATATACTGTCCAGAATTTCCTTATATACACTGTAAGGCTTTTTGTGGGGTGGAGGCCAGAACCGGTTTCTTTAGGAGATATTCACACAGTCTACTTTCAAGCACCTGCTCTGAATGACCCATGGAAGGAATATATTGTATAGGGAACCTAGGAAGGCTGTCATCAACAACCTAATTCAACACTTGAAGTTACATATACATATATAGGTCCCTGTAAATTGAGACTGGCCTGTAGGCCTTACTATAAAACATATAATAACAAGAAACATATCTAGCCTGGAGCAAAAACTCTGATTTTGTGCAAGAGAGGAAATTTGGACATTTCTTATTATGTTTTGAAAAACAAAACAAGTATTGGTCAAGTTCTTATTTTTATTTGCACTGTATAATATTGTTAAAATAAAATATAAAGCTACTTGATGAAGTATCTGAACAGAAAGGCATAAAAGTTGTCATAAGATCAAAGTACTTCACTTTTTAAAAATACAGTATTGACATTCTTGTGAAATGCTTTAGTATCCATAAATCTGTATATTCTGTCACAAGTGATAGAAAATTTCTAAACAACTGTTGATAAAAGTTACTGGCACGTATCATTTTTACTGAACCACAGAAGACAGCATAATTCATTAAAAAGTGTCAGTCATTCTTTATAGATAAATTAAATAATGCAGATAGTGTGATAATTAAATGAACAGCAAATCCCAGGGGCTTGAAAGATATCCGAACTCTGCTGCCTCCAAACAGAAGCGACCTTTATGCTGAAAGCAATTAGGAAGGGATTTTCCCTTGGGTATATTATTCTATAACTGGATCTTTCAGGGTTTCTTAAACTGTCTGCTCAAACCGTAATACCTGCCTTTCATGGCTACTACCATGCTGAGTTAGGTAAACTATTGATTTGATTCAGTTTGCCCCTACTGCAAATTAACAAATGCATTTCATGACGCATTATCCAACTTGCTGTTTTTATTCTTTGCATATTAAGAAAATGTGGAGGAGCTAGTTGTTTTACTTTCATTAATGAAATCCTCTTACACCAGACATAAGAGCCACTGAAATACAACCTGCTCATCTTATCAACTGTTCATGTAGCATTTTGAAATCGTATTGTCAGTCTTACACCTTCATATTTTTAGGAGGTGACCTTCCTTCATATGGCAAAACCCCACATATATGGGTTTTAAGGTCCTTCAGAGTAAAGAAATAAAATCGTTGTCAATCTTATCTGAGAGTCATCTAAAATAAGTTGTAGGAGGCTGGGAATTTATTGTCTTCCTGACTCGCAGTCAAACATACGGAAGCGATTTTATCACATTCTCATTATTGTAATGTTTGATTTTTTTTTTTTAAGCAAAGTTTCTAGTATGCTCCTTAGTTTTGACTGACAGAGAATAGTGTGACTGGACTCTTTCATTGCACTATTCTTGAGAATTTCACAACTTCTCTGTTGAAACCATTTCATGCAGAAAAGCTAAGCCAGAACTAAGTTTGGCCAACTGAGACATTGACATAGATAGCCCAGTGAATCAAGCTGAAGAATTCATGGCCCTACATTACCCATTCTGACTCTTTGCAGCACATTACCACTTCCCCAGTGTTAAATGGGATATATATATATATGTGTATCATACCTACTTCAGTACAGTGTCAGCCAATTTTGCTTAAAAACATATTTTCCAACAGTTTAGGCTGCATCCTCTATTGAAATATCTGAGGCATCCACATATATTGCATTTCACTGGTCCTATAGCACCACTCTGGCACGAAGGCACAGCCAAATGGCAATAATATCTTGTATCAACAGTAACTTTATTAAGTGTCAATGTGTTAGTGCTATGAGAGCAGCAGAACTTTGCTGATGTTTGACATACAGTTTTCAGGTATCAAATAATAACATCCATCTGATTACAACTGCTCCTGTAACAAAGTTTGTCTCACGAAAGTCATACAGTTTAGTCACCCCGATTGCAGTTTATGGACTGGGATTTTTCTGTTGTTCTAACAGCTCAGTTTACACTGATCATATGCAGAAAAAAATAGGTGAAGAAATCCTATCTGGGAGCACTGTTAGGAGAGAGGAAATAAGACAGTCCTATGATATTTGTGTATTTTAGCGGTATTTTCACAAAATTCCTGATTCTAGACAGTTCCACTCATAAGAAGGATGTTAAAAATTACATATATTTTTGCAGAGAAAAAATTGAAGAAGTCCCAGGAAAGGTTTCCCAGAAAAGCCACGGGGGCTGGAGACCTCACCCCCATTAACGCCGCTTCCTGCAGCATGTGTCGCTGGTTGTGCCAGTTGGGAGTGGCTGCAGGACGGTGCAAACCCATCACCACTGCAGCCTCTGCCTCCCCTGAAGAACCTCACAGCTGCCTAAATATAGCTTATCTGCTCTTAATGCTGTGAAAGAATTAGCTTTCAGCTATCTTTTTTTTTTTTTAATAAAGCACGGAGTGCTCTATTAAAACGTGCTTTTTAATGTGCTTTTTAATAAGGAAATGTTTTTCTCCATCTATTTTAGCTCAAATTTCTATATGTTTTTATTCAATGTTTTCAAATGAATAAAAATGCGTTAGTAGAAGAAACCTTTATGTTTAATGGCAGGGGGTAAGAAAAGGAGAGGGTGGAAATCAATCTTTCCTGAAAACATAATACAGCAATAAAGGATACCCACTCTTGAGCACAGTTGGTTGCTTTATGATTTTTTTCTCAGTTCAAACAAAGCTGTATTCAAAACAAGGATAAACATATCAATGCTAATTTTATATAAGACTCTTCCTTGTATAGTAATTTCACCTATTCTATTCATATAGTAAAAAGCAGGATTTCTTTGATCTCTTCCTGCCATCTATGTTTTGCCATTTAGGCTACTACTTAATGTCTTTTGTTCTGGTATATATTTGCTAAAAGTGATAGATCATTCTGTTTATAATCTACATAACTGTCTATAATTCTGCCAGATGTCAGCTACTGTTCTTTCCTGTTAAAGCTCTCAGGAATATATCACAGTAAATAACTCAGTACCAAACAACAAAAAAAGGGATCATATCTTCGGTTCCCATGTGAAAATCTTCGTATGAATGGGGAATATTTAAGCCTCACTTGTAATTATGTACTAAGAAAATAACAAAAAGAAGGTGACTTCCATGGGGTAGGATCGCACCCAAGATGGTCACAGTGGTATCATTAGGTAGATTAGCACGGGCTTTTGGATCATGAAATGTGGTCCACATGCCTCTGTCTTATTGCTGGTTGGAATGAGGGATGATACTTCCATGACTGGCGTGCTTATTTGCATACTTACCTACCTGCTTAGACATCCCAGGAGGGTGTGACTGACACCGGCTTTTCTGCCAAGAGATTTCACCTGCAGCATTCACTAGCCTTCCACACTCAGTGCTATCTTATGGTACCCAAAATCTCTATTTTTTTCTTATCAAGCATAGGAAAAACAATAAACTGCCTGTCTTTTTCTGGGGGGAAACTAGGGGATGAATGACAAAAAGATATCTGTGACTTCATCAAAAGGATGAGAGGAACTTTTCCAAATTCAACTGTCCTCTACTCATTTACTCTAACTTTTGTTACTCTTTATCACAATACCATTAATTTATTTTCAGCTTTTTATTAAAAAACAAAACAAAACAAAACAAAAAACAACAGAAAAAATAATCCGTTTTCCATTACCTGTCAACCCAAACCACAGAAATGGTGGCCCATTTAATCTGGATGGTGATTCTGTGTAACGTACCCACTGATGGATATGGGACTGTCAAACATGGTCCATATTCAACATTTGGATAAAATTAAGTCTGCTTAGAACATGCATCTCATGCAGAAAGTTGTGATCTGGTTTTCCAAGTGTTTGTGACTGTCTGTGATCTGCACCAGTTGTTTACTGACTTCTAATTGAAATTATAAGGTGTTAAGCTGAACAGCCTCACATGGCCTATCTGCCTAAAAGTCCTCCAGTCTTATATTACCACAGGTTAGTTCAATGGGGGACTATCAGAAAGGGAGCAGTTACCATGGCCTTTTCTGTAAGAACCTGTCAGCTCAATGTGTCTTTTCCTTACCTCCCATGGCTTGCAGTATTCAAATATGATGGTCTTTGGTATGTTGTGAAAACAACATCTTTGAAGAGGTGTAAAAAATGTGAGTTCAGGCTGCAGACAGGAAGAATCGTCCATGAGGTGTATAAGAGGCTGGGAGAATTTGGTGACTCTGCCGGTGTACAGTTTCTTCTCCTCTTTTCAAAAAGTAAGGTAGTCCAAACATCCTTGCAGAAAGTTAGAGTGGTTTCTCATTGGGCACCTCACACTCCACAGTGCAACCTTGGGCTTCGTTTGAGTGGGGAGGACAGGTAACAGAGTTGATGTTAGAATGATTCGTCACGACTTCATTTCCACTTCCTCATGGAAAGTTTGTAATGATGTTATTTATTTTGTTACTACAGTTAGTTTCCAGTATATCAACATCCTTGCACTTTTCTCAAGTGCTGAATTTCACTTCACTTCTAAGCACAAAGCAATTTGATGACAAAAGCATTTAAGAACAGATTAAGGAGCTTAGAAGTAGCCAGCAGGCAGAGGAGACAGTGTTACTGACTCAGGTCGTGCATAGCGGGATGAAGAAATGCCTGGAGGAATTTTGTGCCTTCAGATCACTATCTGCTAAGTCTCCTGAAAGCTCCTTAAAATTCCAACCCAAATTCTAATGGTAAACAACATACCCACTAAATCTTTCACCATACAGTTTTATACCCCTCATTCAGCCAACTCCAGTCTTCAAGCAGAAGGAAAGGGGATTTCATCTTCTACAATAAACTAGAGGAGAGTAGAGGCCACACTGGATATGGAAGATCATTCAGCATTTCATGCTTTCTGGAAAGGCTCAGATTTATGGGCTGTGGTAGACTTATCTTTGGTGGATAAATATGTACAGATGTTAGCACCTGGGGCAGGGTAGCAGAAGGGATGTGTGCCTGCACCTCAGCCTTTCTAATTCATAGTATGATACAGTGGTGTGCATCAGTCTTCTCAGCTGTTTCAGATAAGTTTCTATAAATTGGAATGGGTACATTCTAATTCTATAAATTGGGCGGGTACATGCTCTGCGGATAGTAACCTCTAACAGACAGGAGAGGCAAAGTGTTGTCCTATCTTAAATTGCCGCCGTTGTATCCGCTACAGCACCACTGACAGAGTCTTTAACACGGCAATTACAATGCTTAATCCAGCTGTTCAGATTTTTAAAAATTATATTTTTAGCTGAGATTTCTTCTGGTTCTGTAAGTGAAGTAAGGCATATTTTTCAAACCATTTCTGTAAAAGCACACAAGAGGGAGCAGGCAAATAGTTGCATCTGGTCTGAAAACAGTTTTTACAAAAGAATTCCAATAGTTATCATTCAAAACATTAAAATTCAGCTTTTGTTTGACTTTTAGGAAGATGACAGACAAGAATGAGAACACCAGGGAAGAACCCATAGTATTTAGTTATTGGACTTAAGAATTTTTGCAATGAAACCTATTTTGCACTTTTGCATTTGCATAAACTTCTTTACCGAGATATTTCTAAAGTATCCTCCAAATAGCATAATATCTTTCCTTTTTTACAAGAAGGTCACCTTATTTGTCCTCCAGCTTGGTCACCTGAACTTCATTTCAATGTACCATTTAATCAGGTATACTCTGTTATAGCACATGTTCTAGAGTACCTGTTGCTGGATGTAATCTTGTGAAAAATGTCTTTCAGCTGTCTACTGGGAAAGGGAGAAGGATATGTTTGTGGACAAGACTGAGAAGAACTGTCTCTGCTTGGCAAATCAGACAGAGTAGACTTGTACAGAGTATGTTTCTGTAGTCTAGGACTCTGCTACCTGTACACAGAGAAAAGGACCTGTAAAGAGCACGTAAAGCAGTCAGGTTTAAGGAAAGAAAAATTAAGCTAAAATTGATGCCTTTGAACATATCACTTACTATAAACAAAATGTCATTCTTTTCATTTATATTAGCATTAACTTTATATAGCTGCTACATACATGGAGAAAGTTGTATCACAAATGATAGCTGGCAGAGCTTTTTAAAAGCTTTGTTAGCTCTGACTTGCAGGATTTGTGGATACACTTTCAGTTCATTTATTTTGGCCCACTCTTAAACTGTACTTTGATGTTCAAGTTCAAATAAGTGCAAAAATTCATTCTGAGTTTTAGGTGGACCAACCCAACTTTGCATCAGTTCCGATTTAATAAAAATCTCTAGATCGTGCCAGAAACTGTCCTAGTTTTACTCAAAACCTGATGTAAGACCGGGCCAGATTTTGTTAGGCTCCACTAACTCTCCCATTATGGAAGGGCCACACAATAATGTTGCACAAGTTTGTTGCTAATGGCAGCAACAAAGAATTACTTTTAGACAAGTGTCATGCCATGAACCAAATTCTTCTCTCTGTTACTTCTGTAGAAACACAGTTAAGGTAGTGGAATTACATGATTATAGAACATGTAGATTTTAGCTCTATATGTTCTCCTCCTTAGGGTGTTTAGCAACCTAAAAAGTAGTTTATAAGTTAAAGCTGCCTCCCAGTCTGGTTCTTTTGCCCCAGCGGTACTTATTCAACCCAGGAGAGGTCTCACTGACCTTGGCAGCTCAGGTAGGTAATATATTTTTACAAAAGTGAACTTCTTTTCACCTTTCTCCAGCAGGAATAAGCTTTGACTCTTAAAAGGGTTGCAATTATAGATCATTTGAGATCCATTTTCAGTCTTCTTGAGTACTGAATTTTTCTTTATGTTCCTATTGAACTGGTCAAGACTTTTTCTGACGAAACATGTTTTTGCTTTCTAATTGAACAGAGGAACCATTCAAAGGTAAAGCATTTCAGCCTAAGAGGGAACTTCAAAAGTAATTTCTCTTCCATGTTTTGACCAAGTGTGCGGACACATTCATGCACATGAAGAAATGCCCAGGCCTCTTCCTCCACAGGAAAGTTCAAGTTTTTCCAGAGTTTTAGTTTTATCATAAGTTCATTTTTCGCACAGACCAAAACCATTATTTAGGGTGCTACAACAGTATTAATAGTTCTTGCTGAATGGAGGTCTATTCACTTCATATTTCTTTTTCAGATATCAGTTTTCCTGTTTTGGGTACCTCCTTCATAATATAACTATTATTTGGGGGAAAATCTCCAAACCCTCTTGAATCTTGAGGTTTCTGATCTGGGTTCACCTTCTGAAAGTCAGGTACTGCTTCAAAAAAACAGTTATTGGTGGTCTGGCACATTCAAAACATGAGTCAGGACCTCCCACCTCCCAGGTCAAGAAAATGGATTTGAATTAATGGAACTTCAGGAATAACAAATTGTTGAGTTTCTTTTATTAAGGCTTCTGAGCTGTTCAAATTCATGTTTTTGTTCTATTCAGCAACTATATGTTTTGAAAACTATACATTTTGAAAACTTTTAAAAACAATTATGTCTGAGATTTGGGAACTGGGACTTTAAAAATGCATCAAATATTGAATGTTGGCTACACTCCTGAAAGAGAAAAGTCATTTCAATTGCCTCCAATTGCCTTTCTGATAACTCAAAAGATGAGAACTAAAATCATTTTCCTTGTCCACCTCTCGGATCTTTTTGCTGTTCCAGTTCAATATTTCAATGATAGATAACACTTATAAAAGCAGTCTTCATGTGCCTCTTTTTTTTTTAAATTTGCTTATTTATTTTGTTGAGTGGCTCTAAGACATTTAGATCTGTATAAACATAATAAAAGAAAGCCTCTGTCTCAAAGAACAGTGTCAAGGTATGGGAGACAAGACAAATAAACAATTATATGTTCAGTCATAGTTTTGGTACATCATTTATAGTCATCATTGGATGGCCCACACTTCACAGGCATCACAGCAGGGATGCTACTTCCTGTACCTCCACCAGTGCATTCCAGCTTCACACTTCCCACCTCTCTCTTACTTGTCTCAATCCTCTCTATTACTTGTCTCAATGATACCATCTATCTGTGATTTTGCTCCAATGCTTAGAACTCTTTTTATTTTTAAATTAAACTTCTTTTTTAAACCCAAATACTTCTCCAAGTTGTTTCTCAAAATTAATTCTATCAGTGAAATATTAGTGAAAATACAAAAGAAAAATTACCAAAACCCACCAAAACCAACTACCTGCAACAAAATCTTCCTCTCCTATATGCTGTCCAATTTGTGTTTTCTGCTTTGCTCAGTTGTAACCTTCTCAGAAAAAGCTATCTCACTTCCTCTGCATTGCAATGCTTTGAAAACCAGATTGACAGTGAACAAACAATCCAGCAGTCTATAATAATACAGCTAAATTTAATGGAAGAAGCAAACTGCCCAAAGTGTGCAGCATCCTCAAGAAGGTTGGGACTCTGCATGGTCTTACTGAAAAGTTAAAATGTTTCCATATTTCCTTTTAACGAATGTCTTACTCATGGAAAAGCTTCATTTGAGTTGCTCTAACATTTAAGAAAAAAAAAAAAATTAAAAATTGAGTCAGGTTGGATTTATGTTCTTTGTTTTTCTCTTTACTGCTGACACTGTTTTTCCTGTAGAAGAAGAATTGTAATAACCATTCTACAGCTCTCACTTTCACTGTAGATTGGATAAGCTTCTTGGTTGTTATTCCATAACTTAGAGGAGTGCAGTTGAGCAATCCTACCTGTTAATTGGGAATGAGTTCCTCTGCACCTAGTTGGGCCCAGATCCCAAAGAATGTGCACAAATTTACTATTGTGAGTAATTGTATTTTTAGACAGTTTTTTGGAGCTGGTTCTATTTTTAATATCCTGCTTTCATTGAAGTCAGTGGGCACTGGATTACATCTTTTATGTTTTAGACAGCCACATACAATAGCAAATTGTTTGGCTTCCATTTAACTATATACATAAAATAGTAATAGTAGCAACAAAATTGAAGTCTCTGTATGCCTGACAGTCATAGCACAGCTGGGACGTGGCCATATATTTTTACATTATATTAATTGACTTTAAGGATGCGTAGTTGAATCCAGAGCTAGTGGGGAATATTTGGACGAAACACTTTTTTGTTTTGTAAATGTTGATTTTTAAAATCAGAGAAACATGCAAAATCCTATGAAATTCACAGTGAGACCAAGAAAGACACGAGCCCACTCTAGGCCACTTGGTATCCTCTGAACAAGACAGTAAGAGGAATAAATGAGATCTAGGACAAATCTTAGCACTGGCTGATTCAGCATCATGATTACCAGCTCTGGTCTGGATTTATCCCCTCCTTCATGGCTGTTCTACCAGGTATCAGCTATTCTAATACGGTCTCTTTCAGCATCAGTTATTTTTTAGAGATAACATCTCAAAACTACCAAAAGTCATATTGCCAGGTTCCTTCCAGCCCCCTCCCCAATACAGGTGAACAGCAGAGCAAGAACTTCAACCTCAGTAGGTAAAATAGCGAGTGGATGAACACCCTAGCAGGCAACTGGCTCTCCTGCTGTTTGTCGTGCTCTCATTTTCAAAGGAAAAATGTAAAATGTCTTTATTTTGTCACAGGATGGAACAGGAAGAGAATGTAAATCCCCACATTTCATAGGATGGGAAAACCACTTGTCAGCACAGTTTAGCTGGACTCCCTAACCTACTTTGAAAACTTTTGGCAGCGTAATACAGAGCAACAGCCCTGGCCTTTTCTGTCTGTGGCTCTTTTACAAGCCAAACTTTGTAAGAGCTTTCCCTTTCTCCTTAACCTGCTCTCTGACTTTTTCCCATTGGGGAGTATATGGGGAAGCAGGTGATGTTTGGAAACACCAATGCAAACTAAACTGCTCCGATTCAGCTCTGGCATGACGGATCAAAACCGATATTAAAGCCATTTCCTTTGGTGTGCCCAGGGTCCAACTGAATTGCTATAAACAATCTGGTCTGCATCCCAGAAGAAATGTTTATGTGAAATAGTACTTTCCCTGTTGCCTTCCCCGCCTTCCCTCTTCCCCTTACAAAGCTGCTAGAAGCAAAAGGCAAACACAGCAAACAAGGATTTATTTTTTTTTCCCCGCAGTCAGTTTAAAGGGACAGTAGCTGGGGTTTTGCACTTGTAGCCGTTTATCTTTGGAAAATAGCGCAGTTGTTACATAGCCTAAATACAAGAGGCTCTGCTGCTCCCTTTGCTGTTCGGTCTCCTCTCAGGCCTGATAGTGCTTCCTTCCTGACCTCTCATGGCTTCCTGCCTCTAGCCTTATCGCAGCAAAAAACTTGACACTGTACTGGCTGTGCCACTTGGAATGTATTTAAATTCTCTAAATGGAAATATCCTTACCTTTACATTTATGTTTACAAACGTCTGTCATCTACAGATCACTCAGTAATTTCCTACTGATACTTATTTTTTCTTTTACACATGTTATTTGAAACAGATAAAAGAAGGGGGAAAAAAAGGAAAAGTGGAAAGGAAAACTCTTCTGTTTCTTTTAGGTTCACTTTTGTACAATCTGAGAATCCATCTCTCAGGATGCTGAAATCAACACTGCAATAACTTTCACAGTCCTCTCTCAGTTTAGATCGTTTGAGGAATATGTCTCCTTGATCTAAACACTTTAAAAGGAAAATACTGCAGAAGTTCAGTAAGTAAATGAAATTAAGGTCGTGCACCAAAATCCAGTGTAATTGCACCCCCAGTGCAGCAATAGAATTCTCCACGTATTTACAATACTGTTTTTCCCTGATGCTTTCACAGGAACTAAAAAGTGCAGTACCATGAGTGTTTATACCTCCTATGACTGTAGGGATGTCAGAAGAATGATTCTACTGACTTAAGTTGACCAGATCCAGCTGCGCTGACTTGAATAATTATTTTAAATTAAAACACTGTATTTGCTAAAGAGGAGAGTGTAGTCTGCCCAGTTAGCCTCAAATACATGTGGAACAAGTTAGCAACATCCAAGTGTAAGAATAATATATTGTTCATATACTCTTACAGAGAAAAATGTTTTTTTACAAAACTTCTCATATAGAGACCATTTTATTATTGTATTTTAGGACCAGAGGAGACTATTAATGATCGCTAATCCAAGCTATGGCATCACAAACTTTAAACATCATCAGCTTTCACTTTGATCACAATCAGAAAGAATTCAGAATACCACCACGTCAAGTAATCCAATGGGTAAATTAGGGAAACATTCTACCTATGCTGAGTTCCATCAGTTTACAATCATTGGAACATCTTGTGGTTTTCCTGGTACACTCAAGCACTGTCTACTATCAAAAGTGTATTCCTTTTGTACCTATTTGTAGCCAAAATACTTCACTATCTATTGGAAAAATTCAATAGATTCTTTTTTTGTCCCTTTCTCCAAGACCTAGTTTCCAAATTCAAATTATTCCTGTATTTTAAAAAATTATGTCCAAATCTTTAATGTATTTTTCTGTAGTGTAATCATCAGAACTAGACATAATATTTGAATAATGATCTCCTTAATACCACATACAGAGGTGATATTACCACTTTATTCTTACATAATACTCTTTGGTTATTTGTGGATTTCCCTGTTGTCTTGGAAGCTTATATTTCAAATAAAGTAGGTTCAATTTTAAGATCTTAAATGGGGAATTAATATTCAATAAAATTTAGAACTCTAGTATTATTTTGTTAATTTAATCTAGGATTTGCAATGTCAAAGGACTAATTTCTATGTTTAACTGTATCAGGAAAAAATTGGACTCCACTAAAGTCAAATGTGTTAGTTTGTAAATGTGTTAGGTATAAATGAAGGAAGAATTTGTTCAATTAAAACTCTGCATGAACTTCTCTAAGATAATTTAATTAAATTAGTGTAAATTTTAGGGGCATCTTAGAATATATCAACATTATTTTGAATTTAAAAGATAACAAGATTTAATTGGTTTTAGAAAATTGTCTTGACATCACTCTCAGGCAAAAGAATCAGAAAATACCTAAAGGATGGTAGCAGGGCTAATTAAATAATTTTTTTAAAATTAACTGAATTCTTAAAATTAATTTTTCATTAAATCAATTTGATTATTGGGAAAATAAGTCTTAGCAGCTATTTGATAACTTTTTCTTGAGCTATAGATTTGCTGGATAAAAATACTTATTTTTATATTATATGTACCTCATACCATCCCACATGGTTTTCTGAATTTTTTTACTTACCTTCATACAAATACTCTATAGCCCCTATTCAACTGCATAATATTAGTTAATTAAGAGATTTCAGTAAATTATTCTACATGGGAGTCCTCCACCTATCACATAATTTTTATTCTTGGTAATTTTGAATACTTAAGTTTGATTTTAATAAAAACTGTATGACTGCATACATACATATATACATGTATGTAAATGTGATTATAGCCCTCTCTGCCTTCTTTTTCCATATCAGTTTTTGATAGCGTTAGGTAACAAATACCTCTAGGGAAGAACTGTATTTTCCCACATTTGTACAGGTGTTGTGAGACTTGAAATTGTATTGAAATACAAATATTACACGGTAATAAGAGACAGGGAGTGGATTTATTTCACAGCCTAAGCACGGGTGCAATCTACCAATGTGTGTGATAAAGCAGATTGAACTGGCACCTCAACCTCCCTTCAGTTGGCAAAGAAAGAATTCCTGAGTGGGAGTTCCCCAACCAATCTTTCCTTAGCAGAAAAAGATAACAATACTTTAGAGTCATAACCTCATCCAGTTTAGGCATAGCCTCCTTCCTGATTAGTCAGCTGGAATATTATAATCAGTGACATCATGGTAATGATGAGGGAAAAGCATCTGTGTTGAAATGTGTAGACAAATGGTCAATCCAGAGGTTGGATTCTCTAAAACCAAAGTCTTCTCTGAACAATGTTGATTCTTTTCAACCAATTTTGCAAATAAACTACCGAGATCTTTAAAAACAGGAATGTGTTTCACATATCAAAGAAAAATGGTATTGAGTGGCTTAAAGTCTTCCATGCTCTCTTAAGTAAGCCTATCTCTAAAACGTCAAAGCTTGAAGTTTTCCAGGAACTCTTTCATCAGCTTGAGGGATAAGGTTAGAAAGAACAAGCACCATTTAAATGGAATCCCATTTATTTCCACACTTGGTAAGTATAATTTCTGTGTGATTCTTATTAATGCCACAGACAGAATCACAGAATCATTAAGGTTGGAAAAGACCTTTAAGATCATCAAGTCCAACCATCAACCCAACACCACCAAGCCCACTAAACCATATCCTGAAGTGCCACATCCACACATTTTTTGAACACTTCCAGAGATGGTGACTCCACTACCTCCCTGGGTAGCCTGTTCCAATGCTTGACCACTCTCTCTGTAAAGAAATTCTTCCTAATATCTAACCTAAACTTCCCCTGGCGCAACTTGAGGCCATTTCTTCTCATCCTATCACTAGTTACGTGGGAGAAGAGACCAACACCCATGTTGCCACAGCCCCCTTTCAGGTAGTCGTAGAGAGCAACGAGGTCTCCCCTCAGCCTCCTCTTCTCCAGACTGAACAAACCCAATTCCCTCAGCCGCTTCTCATAAGTCTTGTGCTCCAGACCCCTCACCAGCTTCGTTGCCCTTCTTTGGACACGCTCCAGCACCTCAACATCCTTCTTGTAGCGAGGGGCCCAAAACTGAACACAGTATTCGAGGTGTGGCCTCACAAGTGCTGAGTACAGGGGCACAATCACTTCCCTACTCCTGCTGGCCACACTATTTCTGATACAGGCCAGGACGCTGTTGGCCTTCTTGGCCACCTGGGCACACTGACGGCTCATATTCAGCTGGCTGTCAACCAGCACCCCCAGGTCCTTTTCCACCGGGCTGCTCTCCAGCCACTCCTCCCCAAGCCTGTAGCATTGCATGGGGTTGTTATGACCCAAGTGCAGGACCCAGCATGTGGCCTTATTAAACCTCATACAGTTGACCTCACCCTGTCCAGATCCCTCTGCAGAGCCCTTCTACCCTCCAGCAGATCAACACTCCCACCCAAATTGGTGTCATCTGCAAACTTACTGAGGGAGCCCTCGATCCCCTCATCCAGATCATCAATAAAGATACTGAGCAAGACTGTCCCCAAAACTGAGCCCTGGGGAACACCACTTGCGACCGGCAACCAGATGGATTTAACGCCATTCACCACAACTCTGTGGGCTCGGCCATCCAGCCAGTTCTTTACCCAGAACTCTTTTTTAGAGTAAAACAAGAGTGTGTCTAAGCCACACACTTGCTGTCCAAAGTTTCTGGGTTTTGATCTTGGTAATATAACATGAATGTGTTGCAAGGTTTGATCCAAAAAAGGAGAGGGAGATAATATGATAATCTTTTAAAACAATCTAAGGAGTAATTTAAAGAGAAAATGTATGTACTGTCTGCTCAGACTAGGTATTGAATAAATCTGTCCCATCACTGTCCCCTGCTCTAGTTTCCAGTTGTGACTTTTAGCTTTGTAGTTGTATGCAAGGTTGGATACAGTATGAGAAGAGACACCGTGTGCTTCGTCCTCCTCCTGCTTTATGCCAGATGAATGGATAGAAAGGGGAGAAAAATAACGAATTTAAGTCTACCCATGCACTGGCCAAGGAAAATGAACTTGCATCTGAACAAATACATTGTTCTTCATGAAAAACATTTCAACATAAGCTTAAATTAGAATTTCATGGCCGTTGTATTTTGCATGCTATGCCCCTGAAAAAGTTACGCACAGATTTCAATAAATAGTATAAATGAGTCTTTTTGATACAGGCAATTTGTTTAATTAATGAAAAATCACTATATTCTTCAGAGGTTATGCTGACAAAAGAACCATGCTGTTAGATTGTCTATTCTTATCCATCCAGCTGGTTATATCGTACCCATCACTAAAGTATCTGATAGCTGCATAGACATTCCTGGATTTCATTTTCGTTATATTCTCATGAGGCAGGGAAATAATCCCCATTTTAGAGTAATCAGACAACAATTTACTGATTTTCTACTGAAGGTTAGTACAATGAACTCTCATTTTTGAGAATGCAGTATTATGAGAGATTGTGAACCTAAAACGCATTATGAACCATGGTATAGTTGCTGGAATTAGACTACTTTACATATCTTGCTGTATGGGAACGCTTTTAAAAAATCTGGCTTCTGTTACAGGTACTGAAGAACTGTGAAATTTGATAAATTTATCCTGTAACTTATGCTAGTATGGTGTCTGCTAAAGGAAGAGTCTTTCTTGTAAGACCTTTATTCCAAAGCAAGAATAATGGTTATAATTAAATGACTGGTTTTGTACAAATGTCTGTGTATTAACTCATTAGGCACAATAGAATCCTATAAAACAAGGTAATTATCACATTTGTAAAAGCTAGGTAAGGCAAAATGATTTTCAACTGCTCTAAAGAGAGCACTTCATGTGATGGTAGCTATTTAGGGTAGTTTATGTCATAGGGAATAGGACTGGAATTAATGTGAACTTTTATCATGTCTTACTGTACTTCCCTCCAAATACTTATTAGTAGTCTTATTCTGCGCCAGAATTCCTTGAGTTTATTAATATTCCCTACACATTGTGTTTGTTTCTGTTTTTTAAAGTTATTGCCAGATTATAGCCTGTCTGTGCCTGATAGTGGTTGTGTTTGTATATGAGCACAGGGTCATCTGATAACAAATTGTAGCACTGCATGATAAGCAATGTTTAAAATGGGTACAAGCCAGAAACCTATGGCTCCCAGTATACTTTTAGAAAGTCCCATCAACAAAAGAAAGAGTTCAAGGTATTTCGGAAAAGGTCATTGATTACAACCAACTTCATGATCGTTCTGGATGTGTTCCTTCCTGCAGAGACATAATTACATTTGTTTTACAGTAGAATTTATTTTCAGCTTTGGGCAAGGACAATTGCTTTCAAACGTGATTTTGACTCACATGTACCAGTTTAAGAAAGCTGTTAACTCTGAATCAGTGGAGTAATAGGAACGGCCATGAGATCTTGTTTGGACCTCTCAAATTTAAATGTATAGGGTAACGTTGTGAGTAGCTGAAAAGCAGTTACCTTGCAGAATGCTGACCTTGGTTTCTTCCAGGAACTATTTATTATGCTTAGAGTATCTTCCAACACAGGGACTTTTCCCTGTCTTTTACTGCCGGAGTTCATGCATCTGTGTCATTTCCCTTTTTTACTTTCAGCTGAAGTACAACATGTTCTGTGAAAATTACTGCAGTTGTAAACCAAGTCAGCCCGTGATCAATTTGGAATCCCGAGAATTGGATAGCCTC
This sequence comes from Phaethon aethereus, assembly GCF_964289735.1. Taxonomy (NCBI): domain Eukaryota; kingdom Metazoa; phylum Chordata; class Aves; order Phaethontiformes; family Phaethontidae; genus Phaethon; species Phaethon aethereus. The sequence continues at coordinate 44,859,094 of NC_138582.1, read as the reverse complement.
TTTCATCTCCCTTTTTTGAACTACATTACACATACCGGTGAAAAATATTTTGAACCTAATTCACAAAGGCATATGTTGTTACATTTCCTAGGTGTTGCAGGTTTGTACAAAAGACAAATGTTTTTCCTAAGCCTGTCTTTTACATAAAATGTGCATTTATCTGTAAGGCTGTGGTCTTAACAGGAGGTAGTGGGTGCCTCAGGCTTGTAATATTTGGGGTTACATCCTTGTTTGTGGTTAATCTGTCATTAGCGTGATATCATGACTGTCATCCTGGATAGGAGTGGAAGTAGTTTCCCATGTGAACTGGAGCAATATAAACAATATTTCAGATGCTTTCAGAGACTTTATGCTCACCGTAAACCTTCCTTATATTAGGTAAGTCTCCTTTTACCCTGTTACAGTGGCTGTGCATAGCCTATGAGGACTCAGGCAAATGATGTTGACTCGATACTTCGTCTGCCCCAATTCCTCTTTGTTAATTGAAGAACGTTTTTTTTATTTCTTCTTTCTTTTTAATCTTGTACATTAGAAGACAATCTGTTTATTAGCAACTTTACTACTCCACTGTTTGAAAGAAGGTTGACCAATGTTTTTGATAGTCAGTGGGGAAATCCTGTCATGTTATGGAAAGTTAGTTCATCCAGAAAGCAGATATGTTGTAAAACAGAGTTCTTTGCTTTTCTTTTAAAATGACAACAGTTTCTGCAGGTACAAGTTTCTTCATCTTCCTTTTAGTTAAATTTTACTAGGAAAAAAAGAATTGTGATTTTCTTGGGTTTCTGAATTCCCTAAAGCATGTATGAAGCCTGGATAAAGGTTTTAATAAGATGCTGTTTATTTAAATAACTCACAGCCACCAAATCTTTTCCTTTTTTTTTAAGAAAATAATACTCCTTTGAAGATATTGGCATAGCAAGACTGCTGACAGATTCTTGTCTGACACTGTGCTGTATTTCACTGTTTGGAGATAGATCCTGCCCTGTCCTGAGTGCCATGCAGTGTCACAATAACTCTGATGCTTTTTTTCCTGCTCCAGCTGAGTGATGACCAAAGGAATTGTCCAAACTAGAAGAAATACAGGGAGCACAATAGATATGTTCTTTCCATAATGCATCTCGAAAGAAGGGGGAAAATGCCAGCAGAGGCAATGTCTGCACCTATGCCTATGCCTATGTCTACAGTGGTGAGCAGACCTGGCCTCTGGTCTGAAGGGCATATTCTATTCTCCTTAAAAAGCAAGGCAAATTTCATCCTCCCAGAACAACAAGGAAGATCTACACATATGGCATAATTCAGGCTCTATTAGATTCAAGGGAAAGAGTCACACTACCTTCAAGACAGTAATAATACACAATCTACTTTGAAAGAATTAAACCACTAGTATTGGACATTCATCTTTTTAACATTTAACTTGTGCATTTTGCTTATATGTTTCAGTTTTAAATTACTCCATATCAGGACCAGTTGCTACAGTTTCCTCTGCAAACTCCTTTTTTTCTTCATTCCTTTCAAAATAACATGCCATCCTTCCAACATAAACACTGAGGGGAAATAGATGAGTGGGTACGTAATCACAAAACTATCTCAGGCAGCAGGCTTCTGAAATGTGTTAAAATCCCAATCTCAACATGCTTTTGCTCCTGCCAGTGTCTGATGAATATCCTTGCCATTTATGCTCTCTCCTGGCCACTTCCCTTGGAATACTTGAAATATAATTAGCTTTTTTAAACATAGTTTCCTATAAAACAGCTGCAGTCAATGTGCAATTGTCCAAAAATAAGGTAATACATTACACATAATATCCAAAAGGATTTCTGCTATGTTGTGCCTTTGTTAACTGAAAGCCAAGTGTGAAATAAAATAAACTTTATATCCTATCTTTTTTTAATTGTAGGGAAAATCTCAGGAATTTCTGTTGCTGGTTTTTTCCTCCACTGAAATATTTATGACCAAAAAAAGGGCACTGGGTGCCAGATTTTTAAGTATCTATCTTAACACAATTTTTTAATAACCAAATTGAATTACAAACTTCCCACAGGATCAATTTTGTATTCAAATAGAAAATTTGGAGGAATGCGTGTGAAAAAAAGAGGTCAAATCCCAGATTTAAGTGCAAAACTCAGGCACCTTCGACCCTTCTTACATATTAGGTTCATTTTACTTCATATGACAGCATCACTTTTAACCTGACTGCACATTTTAATGCGCTGGATAGAGGAGGGAACCGTTCCTGCTCTGCTTGGTGATCCAGCAGCCACTGCCCGCAAGCAGCAGCTGGGCCTCTGGCGACGGATGGCACCAGGCAGCGCCATCCCCTCATATTTTATTTTCTAGCAAAGAGGTGATATAGTTTGTTTTTTAATGGTCAAGAGGCCCAAGGTCAGCAAGCACAGTCAGTTAGTCCTGCCAGTTTGGGTTGAATTTGGAGCAGCGGCAGGTGGCAGGGCCCAGCCAATGCCTGGAAGCACCTCAGATGGCATGGCCGCTCCCTCCTTCCACCTTCCGCACCCACCGGTGGCTGGGCCACTGAGAAGTTCCTCTGAGTAATGGCTCTCTGAAAAGGTCTGTGCTGAGGGGAAAAGAGGTGAAGAAAATGAAGGACGAAGATTAATTCCAAAGGGAAGCAATGGTGGGGTGCTGGGGAGATGAGAGCTCCAACCCCAGCCGGCAGGAGGAGAGTGGCCCTCGGCACCTGTATGCTGACAGGAAAGATTCAGTCGTTCTCCCTGAGATGGAAAGTTTTAGCACATTTATGTTGTTTTTCTGGATTTGAATGAAGTTCGCTCAGGAACTGTGAGACTCTAAGCATGATTAAGCCGGGGAGGGCAGTCATGCAGCTGGTGGCTGTGACCAAAAGCAGGGGAAGGCCTCTGCGGAAGCTTCCAGAAGGAGGTGCGCCAGGAGGTGTGAGTCTGACTCGGCTGTTCAGCTGTGCCCCTCTCTGCACTCCACAGGGAAAATGCAATTTCTAGGGAAGAGAGGAATTTGTTTTTTGTTTATTGTTTCTTCTGTTGTAGCTGGGGAGAAGGAGTAAATAACTTCACCTTTCATGTAGCCAGGCACAGGCTCTCTTTCCAAGGGCACCCTGAAATTCTCTCTTAGCAGCACATCCAGTCACTCTCTCCTTGGTAACAGGAGAGAAGCAAGGCCAAATCTGCTAAAGCCAGCTTCTAAACTGCTGAAAGTTGGATTAGGTGGCTTCCATGTTGTTTTAGGAATATAACTATGGTTGTAAAAACATTCTTATATAAACAGTGTGCCATGAGTGTTTGGTAAAACTTTGGGTAAATTCACGCATGTTGTACTTCTGCTGTCAGGAAAAACAGATTTTATAACAAAGATAGCTTCAGAACCTTAATTTTCTTATGAATTATAAAACTAGAAAGTATGATAATCTAGTTTGAACACCTGTAAAAAACATTGTGGGATTTTGCTGATTAAGTTTTTTATTAATTAGAAGGTACTTCTAGAAAAAAATACTTATGAAAAATTAAATCTGTGCAATTTATGTGCTAACAAGGGATAAAAAGAAATTAACAGAATGACAAAATTGCACAAAAAAAGTTTTAGAAGGTGTAAACTATGCAAGACCACCTGATTTTTTCCTTCCACTCTCCTGTGTCACATTCTCTTTCCTGTTGCAAACTCACTCCTCCTCCTGAAACTCCTGTTGACTTCTATGTTGTCTTTGCAGTTGACCCATAAAAATATTGAAGCAAGAAAAACCTTTGGACTTCTATCTTTCAAAAGCTGGATTGTACTCCCTGGAACAGCTTTCACTTTCTCAAGATATAGATATTCTTTAATTACTCTTAATTTCAAGAGTAATTGTTGATAAGATTTCAAATTACCTTTTGCTATATTTTCACAACTGGTTTGTGGCAGACGTATATCTCCACTTTTAATGCATATCAAAGGGAGTACTGTAAGGCTACAAGCTAATATGTTCCTTGAATTTCTTCTCGGAAAGGCTTTTATCTCTGTCATTTGTAGCACGTACACTTTGTAAATAAACTGGAGTTTTCACTTCCCTGCTTTGTTATTGAAAGCTATGATTGGGACCTGGAGCCATTCTGTTCCTCTGTAAAAAGACACTTGTTTATGTGTTGTCTAGAATATTGGGGCCTGCTTGCCAGAGGATGTACAGTAGTTGTGTCATCTCAGCACAGCATATTTTGTCTGCCCTTGCCCTGTTTTAAACAGTTGGGTCAAGAAATACTTTTTTCCCACAGCAGTTTTCTGCTAGTATAAAATGGTAGCATGACTTTATGCTGCTACTCTGATCCACTGCAATAAACTTTTTGGTTTCAGATCTGAATTTTCTCCATAAAACTGATGGCATCATTTGGCATTATGTCTTTCAAGACTAAAGTTATTATCCCATTGAAATTTCTGCTTATAAAGTTCATTTGATCCAAATTCTGTAATATGTGGTGTGTAGAAAATGGGTAACATCTTGCTAGTTACTGGAAGCTAATAAGAGCTTGGAAGTACTTTGATTTGGTGGGAACATCAGTTGCTTATTGGGTGACTTACAGAAGGTGGCATTTTAGTCCTGCATGAATACAGTCACTATCTGCTTCCTACTTGAATTTTGGGTTTGTTAATGAAATGTTGTGATAACACAGACCTTTCCCCTGAAACGACACTGCTAAAATAACACAGTAAGTGAGAGAGCGCTATTCCAGGTGTAGTAATTGTGTTTAATTTGCCCTTTTCTATAGGCTTGATATTCATAGCATAATGAAGGTGAAAATGAAACTTAGGAATCATCTTCTGCTCAGCTCAGGCCTCATGTGGGTCTTAGTCTGAACCTTTAGAGAACCAGTTTGAGCAACCCAGTACGCAAGTCTTCAGAAGAAGGGCTCGTAGAAAATGGCATGCTAGAAGCATGCTAATTGCTGTATGGATTTAAAGTTTAACCTATATTTCATCTACCACAAATATTCTTCAGTAGAATTTGCCAGACAACTGCAAAATCGTATTTTGCAATACAAGTCAAAATACTTGTGAATCTTCATATCTTTAGAAGTGATGAGCAAAACAGCTACATCATAGGGTTCACGCAAGAGTCCTGGGTGAAAACAAAAGATTAATTTAAAAAGCGACTTGCTATAAAGTGATTATGACCTACTAAACTGCAAAATTTTGGAATAAAAATTTTTATTTTTTATTTGTACTAGTTCTCTCACTTGGCCTCTCACCAGGTCTGCTAAGTGCTGCTACCTTATGACTAGAGGTAATTATTTAATAAAATCCCCTTGTGATTTCACTATTTTTCACATTTTTTCTACCTTATTGGAAATGATTTTCACATTAAGGCATTTGTTTTCCCTTCAGCAGGAGGGAAAAAAAAATACCTTGTAAGAGCTTTGTTTTCTCTTTAAAAACACATATATAAAAACAACAAGTTTTGATGAAGATCACAAATAACTATATTTCACTAAAATCACTCAGGTTCAGTTGACCTATCATTTAAAAAGCACTGCTTTCATTTTGACATAATTTTGAAACTGGGTCTTGTGCCATGAATCAGTGTTAAATCAGGAGGAGGCATATTTTAAAGTGACAGGTATAATTTCCAAACACAACCTCATTGTTCTAAATTAAATAATTATCTGAGGATGTAACCTATCACTCCTTAATGTGATCTTGCTTGATAAACTCTCTCGAGATATAAAGTCAACAAGAGAAGTGATGTCTTGCTTTTCATGGGTCCTCTCATGGGCACCTTTGGTTAGCTTCTCATATGAGGAACCTCTGAGATAATTTGTTCAGGTAGGTGATTTTCATGGTACCAAATCAAATATTTGGGCTCACTAGAGTTGAACCTAGGGGTAGGTTCAACGTGCCAGAGTTGAAATCTATAGCCCGGCTCAGGTGCATCTACACCAATGCACGCAGCATGGGCACCAAACAGGAGGAGCTGGAAGCCATTGTGCAGCGCGACAGCTATGACGTAGTTGCCATCACAGAAACATGGTGGGATGCTTCTCATGACTGGAGTGCTGCAATGGATGGCTATAAGCTCTTCCGAAGGGATAGGCAGGGAAGGAGAGGCGGTGGGGTGGCTCTGTATGTTAGGGAGTGTTTTGATTGCATAGAAATCGAAGATTGTGAAGACCAAGTAGAGTGCTTGTGGGTAAGGATGAGGGGGAAGGCCAATGAGGCAGACATCCTGCTGGGAGTCTGTTACAGGCCACCCAACCAGGATGAAGAGACGGATGAGACATTCTATAAGCGACTGGCGGAGGTCTCGCATTCGCTGGCCCTTGTTCTTGTGGGGGACTTCAACCTACCGGACATCTGCTGGAAGTATAACACGGCAGAGAGGAAACAGTCTAGGAGGTTCCTGGAGTGTGTGGAGGATAACTTCCTGATGCAGCTGGTGAGTGAGCCCACCAGGGGAGGTGCCTTGCTGGACCTGCTGTTTACAAACAGAGAAGGACTGGTGAGAGATGTGGTGGTCGGAGGCCATCTTGGGCTTAGCGACCATGACATGATAGAATTCTCCGTTGTGAGTGAAGTAAGGAGACGACTCAGCAAAACTGCTATCATGGACTTCCGGAGGGCAGACTTTGGCCTGTTCAGGTCACTGGTTGAGAGAGTCCCTTGGGAGACAGTCCTGAAGGACAAAGGGGTCCAGGAAGGCTGGACAGTCTTCAAGAAGGAAATCTTAAAGGCGCAGGAGCAGGCGGTCCCCATGTGCTGTAAGAAGAGCTGGCGAGGAAGGCGACCGGCCTGGCTGAACAGGGAGATTTTGCTGGGACTCAGGGAAAAGAGGAGAGTTTATCACCTCTGGAAGAAGGGGAAGGCAACTCATGAAGAGTACAAAGATCTCGTTAGGTCAAGCAGGGACAAAATTAGAAAGGCAAAAGCCCAGCTAGAGCTCAGTCTGGCCACTGTCGTAAAGGATAATAAAAAATGTTTTTACAAATATATTAACAACAAAAAGAGAGGCAAGGAGAATCTCCATCCCCTACTGGATATGGCGGGGAACATTGTCTCCAAGGACGAGGACAAGGCTGAGGTACTTAATGCCTTCTTCGCCTCAGTCTTTAATAGCCACTCCAGGTATCCACAGGATATTCAGCCCCCTGAGCTGGAAGACGGGGATGGAGAGCACAATGTACTCCTCATAATCCAGGAGGAAGCAGTCAAGGACATGCTAAGCCACCTGGACACCCACAAGTCTATGGGGCCTGATGGGATCCACCCAAGAGTACTGAGAGAGCTGGCGGAGGAGCTTGCCAAGCCACTCTCCATCGTTTATCAGCAGTCCTGGTTAACAGGGGAGGTCCCAGAAGACTGGAGGCTTGCCAATGTGACGCCCGTCTACAAGAAAGGCCGGAAGGAGGATCCTGGGAACTACAGGCCTGTCAGCCTGACCTCTGTTCCAGGGAAGATTATGGAGCGGTTGGTTTTGAGAGTGCTCACAGGGCATCTGCAGGACAGCCAAAGGATCAGGCCCAGACAGCATGGGTTCATGAAAGGCAGGTCCTGCTTGACCAACCTGATCTCCTTCTATGACCAGGTGACCCGCCTAGTGGATGAGGGAAAGGCTGTGGACGTTGTCTACCTGGACTTTAGTAAAGCCTTTGACAGCGTTTCCCACAGCATTCTCCTGGAGAAACTGGCGGCTCGTGGCTTAGACGGGTTTACTCTTCGCTGGGTGAGGAACTGGCTGGATGGCCGAGCCCAGAGAGTTGTGGTGAATGGCGTTAAATCCGGCTGGCGGCCGGTCACGAGTGGTGTTCCCCAGGGCTCGGTTCTGGGACCAGTCTTGTTCAATATCTTTATAGATGATCTGGATGAGGGAATTGAGTGCTCCCTCAGTAAGTTTGCAGATGACACCAAGCTGGGTGGGAGTGTTGATCTGCTGGAGGGTAGGAGGGCTCTGCAGAGGGATCTGGACAGGCTGGATCGATGGGCAGAGGCCAACTGTATGAGGTTTAATAAGGCCAAGTGCAGAGTCCTGCACTTTGGCCACAACAACCCCATGCAATGCTACAGGCTTGGGGAGGAGTGGCTGGAGAGCAGCCCGGCGGAAAGGGACCTGGGGGTGCTGGTTGACAGCCGGCTGAATATGAGCCGGCAGTGTGCCCAGGTGGCCAAGAAGGCCAACAGCGTCCTGGCCTGTATCAGGAATAGTGTGGCCAGCAGGAGTAGGGAAGTGATTGTGCCCCTGTACTCGGCACTGGTGAGGCCGCACCTTGAATCCTGTGTTCAGTTTTGGGCCCCTCACTACAAGAAGGATGTTGAGGTGCTGGAGCGTGTCCAGAGAAGGGCAACAAAGCTGGTGAGGGGTCTGGAGCACATGTCTTATGAGGAGCGGCTGAGGGAACTGGGGTTGTTTAGTCTGGAGAAGAGGAGGCTGAGGGGAGACCTTATCGCTCTCTACAACTACCTGAAAGAGGGTTGTGGCGATGAGGGTGTTGGTCTCTTCTCCCAAGTAACTAGTGATAGGACAAGAGGAAATGGCCTCAAGTTGCGCCAGGGGAGGTTTAGATTGGATATTAGGAAAAATTTCTTCACTGAGAGGGTGGTCAGGCATTGGAACAGGCTGCCCAGGGAGGTGGTGGAGTCGCCATCCCTGGAAGTGTTCAAAAAACGTGTGGATGTGGCGCTTCAGGACATGGTTTAGGGGACATGGTGGTTCTGGATTAATGGTTGGACTTGATGATCTTAAAGGTCCTTTCCAACCTAGTGATTCTGTGATTCTGTGATTTTATTCTAATGTATTAATCTTTCTACTTTTACTGCTTGAAAAAGTAAGTGTTGTCCCTGTATTTCTAAACCAGTTTTCTTGTATTTCTTTTATGAAGCGCTGATTTACTGTGACAACTCCAGTCATGACTGTTGCTGCGGTTAGGCAGGACACTGGCTGTCCTTTATCAGTTTTGTAGAGCTAGGAGGGATTTTCTTTGCAGAGCAGATTTGCTCTCTTTTAAAGTACTCTCATAATTTTGCTTGGAGTTAACTCCTAGGATATCAGTTCAGGTTGCTGCTTATTGAGATTTGACCTGAGAAAGCTTAGCAGGAAAAAAAATTTTATTATGGTAGGTTTTTTTAAATGGGAACAGGTCTAATAATTGCATGCAAAGAACCCTGGTGTATTATAAAGTTTCCTCATTTGCACTGGGTAGGGCAATGTATCCTGTCCTACAGCAGGTAATTTTGCATACAGCTAGGAGATTCTTTAATATTTTTAATTGCCTGACTTCTTTAAGTTAACCTGGGAAGCATGTAAACACTGTAGAAATAAGCACCTTGTTCCAGTTGATTACTGAAAAGGATGCTTGCAATGTCAACCCCCACAAAATTCAGTGTGAATTTGCTAAGTACCTACCTTGCCTAATTTGCTTTCTTAACATTTGTTATGTTTGTGACTGGTTTGAAAAGGGAATGCTGAGAGCTGAAGTACTACTTAGTCAGTGTCCAGTGTTGCTAAGCGAGAAGAGAGACTTGTCTTCTAGTCCTAAAGGTATGAGTCTGGAAAAGAACAGGGTCACTCTTAGCTAACTGATATGTGCAACAGAAAGTAGATCATATATTTATAATTAATTATATATCATTAATAAATATGAATTACATGAATATTAATAATTAATATAATATAATAACATAACTAATTTCCAGGGGGGTGTTAACATCACAAAAAGGAGAAATGGTAGATCTTGTATTTTCTAGCTGTAAAAAAAACACTTATATTGCCAGTCTGCAGCAACGAGTATATGTAGTTGCAACTGTTGTATTTGCACATTATAAGATACCTTCCAAATAGGTGACAACATTCTAGCCCAATCTCTCTCTTCAAACCCATCCAAAGAAGAGAAATAAATCAACCTCACTTTTTTTTCAGTGCCTAAATGACTTAATAACTTATGTATCTAGATTTTTATCATGACATTTTGGTGGAACATAATATTACACTTCAGCTTCTTACAGTGTTGTGAAAAATTCAGTTAAACATTTTGACCCATATCAGTTTTCATTGGTTCAAATCCCTATTTTTCTGTTGCTTAATTAAATAAGAGGGCTTCCACAGGTCTTGTACAACTCCATGTACAACTGAGAAAAAATATCTCCTTACAGTGGAGTTGTATGACAAGGAACTAGTTTCAGCAATCATTGATTCTGAGATTGTTGAAGCAAGAAAGTCCCCACGGGAGCGTATCTTCACCAAGTACTATCCCATTTACTTCCATCATTATATCTGCATCAGTAAAAAACCCTAGGGTGGGCAGCCTGTGGTATTGAGTTTAACCTGCTTGAAATGGGAGTAAGCTACAGTGATGAAAAAAAGAACAAACAAAAAACCCCACTTTTTTTCCTCTGTCAAAACCAAAAAAACTAAGACTGCTCTGCTGATAACTGAAAGCTGCAGCATTAAAAAAATTCTCAATATCATTCTGGTGAACAGCAGCTGATTGTTTCATTGGGAGGCCAGGCTGCTGACAGAAACTTGTGATCATTAAACATAACCTGCCAAAACTGGCTTTTTATTAAAGCAAGGTCAGAAGACTCTAGTAAGTAAATAAATTATTTTTGTTAAGTCTGACCAAACAGAACAACCTGTGGAGCTATTTGTTTAACTGGTTTTTGTTGGGGTTTTTTTTTTGAGAGTAATGCTTGTGGTTTCATGTAATATAAGTCCCATCGACTTTCAGTGAAATTTGAATTCTTCAGTGCCTAGGACATGGCTGAAAATGGAAGGCAGGTTATGAAATAACCCAGATAGTTCTGAAAGTAAGATCACATAAAATTTCAAACATGAAATTCCAGTATGTTTCCCGTTGTCAGTATTGTCTGGGACTCAAGAATTAGATTCTGACACCAAGAGTACCAGGCTGTCAGTGTCAAATTATCTGTAAAACAATTCAATGATTAGTTGATTATGGAATCACCAAGAACCTTTTTCTTCATGTAACATAGGCAGATAAAACACGGTTGTGTTGCTCTGTTTTTTGAATGTGTGTTCCTCTTTTTTTTTAGTATTGGAAAGGGCTTTGTGTGAATTCAGGTTAATTCTAAAAGAGAAAATATTGTATTATAAATGAAAAAAAGTGCAGCATTTTCCTATCATTTTATAACAAACAGGAAACTAGTGTGGTATGGACTTCTGCATGCCTACTGCTCTGAAGTGGAAAACCTTACAACCCCTTTTAGGAAGGGTTGTAGTTAAGATGTTTTTCCAAATCGGCAGTTACTGAAAATTTGCTGCATTTTGTTTTTTAAACTGCTATTCTTATTGCATTTGGCTCAGGACCGAAGGTATTCTAAGCCTTTAGAAAGTCTTTTAGAAGTTCTGCTTAATTTGAGAAGCTTTTTCTTGATCAAGCAAGCAGAATCAATATATGAGATGTTTCTAAGATCCTGGAATGTAACTTTAAGAAATTACAACAGCTACAATTTGTGAGCCAAATCCCTGCCTTACACAAAATGTACCAATGATAAATGAAGGTCTTACTGACCTAATAAAATGCTACAGATTGATATTCCTTTTGTTGAGCAGCCTGTAATTTCATTAATTTTATTGACAGTAATTATAACAAATTAAATTTATGATAGCCATAAAGAAAAGTTAGTCAACCACATGAAAATGTCAGCGTGCTCACTTTGGTATGAGCAGGATGAAGATTTTTTTTCTGATGTGGTGGCTGCTGATCTGTTGTCTTCTTCCTGCAGTTGTGTTTGCAGGCAGCTTATAAAGGTTGGGGAATGGTGCTTTCAGTGTCCCTCTCAAGTTCTGTTTGTAAAATTTAAAATAGGTTCTTGTAGCCTTGTGACCTTGGACCTGTGGTCTTACTTTTTTCTTAAAATTGCTGAAAAAGTAGCTGATGGAACTGTATGACACATCAAGCTATCTATTCAGCTGGAGGAAAAAGCTTAGAATATAAGAACTAAAATTTGCGGATTTTCAGTTCTTCTTTCTGTATGTATTAAAGTAAGAATGTAATGAAATCATGCATTTTTTTTAGCCAGGCAAATTGCCAGTTCACTGATTTGTTGGAGGTTTGCCTGTGCTGAGAATACAAGACCAGGCCTGCTTGTATTAAACATGTGCCAAAATTTCTCTATACACCTGTGCAAAAATTAGCACAGGTTGCTACTGTTGGAGGATTGTACAAACAACTAGGGGTAATGCTACTGTAAGTATCCTTGCCTAGACAGAGCAGCACCTCATGTAAAGAATACCTGTGAATATGAAAGTTGCATAGAGAACCATGTGCCTACTTCCTCAAAATGAGCATCTTTTTAAAATAAACTGATGACCTTGTTTAGTGTAAAGTGGGAGGGGAGGGTGTGCTCTCTAGGCTGAAGTGAAGAAATTAGAGTTTTGTGCCTCTTAACTAGAAATTAACTGGAGATAAAAACTACACAAATAAAATAAATTTAAAAAATTCGTAAATGTTTTGGTAGAAGATTGCCTTTGTACCAGAGATGTTACTGGGTAGTAAAATATTTTCAAATTTCACCAGATCTCAGAAACAAAACTGTAATGAGCATGTCCTGAAAAAAATGTAGGCAGATACATGCAAGTTTGAAATAAACTCCAGCAAGTCAATGAAGTCAAAAAAACATTCTTGGTGAGAAGATTTAAAAAAAAAATTTCTATAAGAAAAGTACATTTAAGAATAAAACTTTACAATACCATATTTAAAATATAGGGAAAAAAGGATGATCACCCACTACAGCTATGCCATGAACTGTGCTAATGCTCAGTTATAGCATGAGAGGCATGAAAATAGTGATAAGTGAGTGTGAATAGCATCCCAAATTTTGGGAAACTTAAAAATTACAAAATCTTTGTTCAGTTTCCATTGTATCTCCGGTACAAAACAAGTCTTTCTTGCTAACTACATTGCATAAATTCAGTCATTTCTTCTGTCATTAAAACTTGCATAGTGTAGCACATCTTGTTTTTCAATGTAAATATTGGGGAGGCACAAAAAGTCTCTAAGCTTACAGCTGAATTTTAGTGTATGAAGTCATTTGCAAGCACGAGTCTCTTTCCTGGAAAGACTTTTGGAATTTGATACAATCTAGCATATTCCACCAGTAAAATATTTGTGTTTCAGAAATGCTTTTTAAGAGTTTACAGATATGCCATAAAGATATACAAGCCATAAATGAAAATCCAGGGGAGAAATCAGCGAAAAGGCACTCTGTTACGATGGTAAAAGTTGTCAGAAATCCCAGAGTCCTGGCTTCCAGGCTGTTACTGATTTTGAAGCCTCAGTTGAAATTGCCTGTCCCTGTACTCTTTTTCTGAATGGAAGCTGTCCCTAAAGCTCCTTGATCAACAGCACAGAAGGAGATATTGCTCTTACCTTCCTAATAGGTGACAAAGTGAACCTGGCAGTGATTGAGCTTGTTTTTCTCTGTCCTATGCTCTTAGCTTGGAGGACTGTGCTCTACAGGAGAATTTGGACAAAACTATGGAGGTTATACTTGGGTCTTTCTGAAAAGAATTCTAATTTCTATTTTAACCTAATGAACAGAAAAAAAATGGTTTAATGTCTCATTGCAGTAGTCATTCTCTTCCAGCTTCACCTCTCCAGATATGTATATACTAATGGTTCAACTGAAATACACCAGCCTTGCGCCTTCCTTGGTGCAGTAGTAGGGAGGGTTGCAACAGAGGAAGTAATAGTATAGGCAAGTGCCAATTTAGTAACTGTTTTTTTCTAAACTTGGTATTACCAAATCTTAACACAAGACTTTCCTAAAGCAGACTTCTTCCTGGTGGCCTGTCTTCACTGCTCCTGCAGTTTAAGAAAATTAAATTAAATTAATAGTACTAATTGTTATTAAGTAACAGATTATCTTTGATCGCAATGTAGTGCATTTGGAAACTATGAAGATGTAAGAAGGAGAAAAAATTTGCTCTGTACATGCATTATAATCTTTTCTGGGAATCCTGAGATGGCCATATTTATTGAAATATATAGCTGTTACTCCTAATCAAATACTTATTACTAGCTGAATTTCAAAGATTTTTGAAGGTGGATGTGCCACCAATAAGCTCCATCCTGCACAAGCCTATCCTTTGAACTGTAAAAAACATCTTAAAATGGAAAACAGCTTTCTATAACTTGTTTCACAAAATCAAACATTATCTATAGCCAAAACATTAAATGTGCCGTGCATGGTCTCCATGGGGTATTTGTATCTGAAAATAGCTTTTCTAGGCACAAACTGCAGTAAGCTGTGACTTGTTCATATACCATGTGAAATGAGTGTTAATTTATATGCAATCTATTAGGTTTTTTTTGTCTGTTACCGCCAGTGCAAGTGGAAACAGGCTTAAAGGATGGCATGCAGTTTATATCTGTCAAGTTAAATAATACGTATAATTCTAAATATGAATGTTGTGAAAAAAAGAAATGGTTACCCCTGGAATCTTGTACATTTAGTGTATGACAAGAGTAAATTGGCACTGCCACATTATAGGTGCTGTTTAGAGCAATAGAAAACTTGGAGCAGTGCCTCTCAAAAGATTTCAGTTAATCCTGCATTACTTTATTTCCTTACATTGTAATGCTGCAACGTCTGTCAGCAAGTATGTGAGTCAGCCTCCCCCTTGCCTGATTTCATTGTACAGATAAGGTATTTGAAAGCCGGTTACTATTCAGTAGAAAGCAAGTGCACGTAGTGTGGCTCCTATAGCTAGATACACAAAGGATATAAAAATATATAGTGCACATAGAATGAAATCATCACCTATTATAAATTTGATATTGTTTATTTCAGTTTACACTAAGTGAGAATATGGTCTGTATACACGGTTGTCTTGAATCACAGAAGTAATGTTGAAAAGCAGAAAATATGCATCCTCTAAGTGCCTTTAGACATGCAAATATTATTTTCCTCACCTAAACCATCATTCAAACTTGTATTCTTACCATTCTGCTTCATTTAAAAAGAAAGTTTCTTACCATTGTTCCACTTACCTTGTTATGCTTTTGTGCTACCCTTCTGATTTTTATTAAATAGGACAAATTTCCACTAAAATATCATCTTTCCCAAATGTGATAGGGGTGAGTTTTTTTATATATATACCTTTACAAATTTTATCTTGTCCTCTGTATTAGTGAATCATCACAATTGCATCTTTCATTGTACTGTGGGTTCCTTTTTCCAGATACAGACTTCCTGGGAAGCATAGTCACCCTGCAAGCCCCACTCCATGCTCTAGCATTCAGTATTCACCTGTTCCTAGAGCAGCAGCTCTAGGAACTGCTCTCTGGGACTGCTCAGTTCCCGGTATCTGTCACAGGGACTCAAAAATGACCAAGTGCAACACAGAGCTCTATGTTTTTCCCCTCTGCCATCACACTATGAACCGTCTCTTTTTCAGTTTCTTCCCCTCATCTCCTCTCTTATGTGAAGTCAAAAAGCAGAGGTAAGGCAGTGTCATGGTCTGAGACTACAGGATGACCTTTGGTGTTATTCAGTCACCTCAAGGCTGTGCGTCTTCTTAAGTATCTTTGATCTTGTGCAGCTGTAAGATTGCTAATATTTTATTTTTATTTCTGAGGAATAAGTCATTGAGTTTTGAACATAGATTTTCAAAAACATCTGCATTTTCAATATGGGCTGCAGTATTAAGAGAAAAAATTACCCTGCAGGTCACATCTTTGAATGGGAACCTGTAATTTTATTTTCCTGTTGGAATTTTCGTCTGGAATTTCCTTCTTGGATCACATCACAGTGATCACATTGGAATTGATCATACTTTGCACTTTCTCAGGACTCAGCCCAGGTGCCCATACCGTCTACTTTAAGTCTTCTTAATGTTACCATTCTTAAATAGTTTGGATGGAAATTTTCTCTAAGTTCTGGCTCATTGTGGTTTGTTTTTTTAGGTGTTGGGATTTTTTTTAATTTAATCAAAATATAATGAATCTTCTAAAGATGAGATTTGGAAAAACACATTCTTTAGTCATGTTGCAATGTTTTGGTGTTTAATTAATACTAAATTGCAATAATCTAACAGCTATATTATTTGGCACAGGGACTTGAAATTTCACCTGTTTGGAGGGAGGCAGAGAATTACCATATACCTATACCTCTTATATTTTTCATGAGGAAAAAAATAAGGAATTTTAGATGCTTATAGTTTTCACTAAACTTTAAGGTAGCATGTAGTCAGAGTCTCTGCCACTACTGAGTGTGCCACTACTTAACCTGTGCTTAAGCAGAGGTTAAGGAAGGCCTTCTGCAATTAGTCTTGAGCTACATAAGTTGGACAGAGACAGTTCTCATGTCTTTCTTCTTCTGGCATCCTGGAGAAAGGAAGGCAATTTAAAATGCAAAGAGTTGGAAAAAAAAGAGATGGCATAGAATGAAGGAGACCCTAATGTTGGGGGATGGACAAAGGAGAGTTATAAAAAGAGGAAGAGAATAAGAAATGTATGAAATTATTTAGGAATACAAAGGGAATTTTTATGAATTTTATGCTGTGTAAGTGAAAAGTCTAGAGAGTAATCAAAAAAAGTTTATAGTTGCTATAGCATACCACTTTCCAGAGTCTGGAAATAAATCCAACACTGTCAAGGTTCTGCATTCTGCCCACACATGGAAGGTCAATCGTTTTTCTGTTTATCCTGCTCTCCTAGCTCCCATCATAACAGTCCACAAGAGGGCTTAATAGCTTGGGCTTTCTGCTGGTGTTGCTGAACCTACTAGCGGGCAGATGTGGAAGAGGCAGCAGGACTAGAGGAAAATATAGGGCAGAGATCACTACCGAAGTGTGTGGGGATGGGTGAGGAGGCAGCAGAAAGACTGGGGGGATGGAGGAGAAGATAAGAGTGCTGACAAGAGGAGGCAACCCAGGGAAACCTTGGTATCGTGCAAAAGAATATACAGTTGTGACACTGATGTCCAGCTACAAATAATTTGAGAAATATTTTAAAAAAACATTTGATAAACTGCCTCTTGTTTACAATCACAAAACATATTGAAGTTTTGACTCCCTAGCTTTGCTCTGATCCCATTCTGTCATGTGCTCTGTGGGGTTTTTTGTCCCCAATGAAGTGCCATGTGATCTTTGTTACTTGCAGATCCGAATATTGATTTCTACTCTGTAGCGTGTTACTTCCTCACAGTCTTGGAGCCACCAACCACTGCAAGACATTGATCACAAAATTCCTTGCCAACCACTTTGGTCTAAAATTATCACTCAAACTGTCACACCTGAATCCTGTAATGCTCTGAGACTCAAACGGGTGAAAGGGCAGAGATGAAAGAATTCGAGCTACTTATTGTTCTAATCCTTCTCAAGCTCATGATAAACATTTATTTTTACACCTGTTCTCTTACTTGACTATGGCTTCTTTTTCTTGAAGAATCTTCCTTCTGTCACCATTTCAGCCCTCATCTTTTGGAAAACTACCTATTTTGCTGATGATTTTTTGTTTTCTTTCTTCATGTTTTGGCAAGATGCTTTTAATAAATTCTGTAGAAGATGATAGAACACAATTAGGCTCTCACAGTCTTTCACTTCTATACAAATATAGTCTGCATCATCATCAGGGCTGTGCAATGAATTGTAATAAAATGGCTTTTTGGAGTTGTTCCAGTAAAGATCCAAAATTTGCCAAAAACTACTAGGGTTTAACTGAAGCTTCACAAACCTGGGCTGTCTTTGCACTTCGCCTGGGATTCTTCATCTTTTTTGTCAAACTATGAAAATCTTCATTTTACATAAATGAAATAGGGTGGACAAGGAAAAGGATGATATTTTCTGACCTGCCTCTGAGAGTTCAGTTTCCTTCAACTTTTATTTCAAATGAAGACTAATAGTTTTAAAACATTGTTATTAAGGTATTTAGCAGAGTGGATCCTTGGTGAAAAGAAGTATATGAGTAGATCCATATGACACTGCAGCCCAAAGTGCTTTTTCTGCAGGAGGCTACAGAAAAACAGGCAATAAATAATGATAATGAATTAAGTGTTAGTTAAGGAATTTGCAAGACCTGAGTTTAATACTTTTTGATCTCAGATTAGTTAGATAGGTACTTGACTCTACAAAGCTCATATTTTACTTTAAGTTCTTGTACAGAGCCACTTCCCTTCAGCAAAGTATTTCTTACTATTTGAGTCACCTACAATTTACTGAAAAACAAGTTATTCTGCATTTGTTCGGAATGGATAGTAGAACTGTAAGGCAGACCAGGAGCCTGAGCTCAGTTAGAGAAAACATTGCCACTATTGTTTAAATAGGATTCTTCCTGGACAGAAAAATAGGTGCACATGCTTTATTCAGGCACTTCATTAAATTTGACTGTGTTTTAATCTGTTCAGTGCCTAAGCTTAGAGTGCCCCTTGCTGCCTAATTCCTCTGACTTCTACCACTACCGTGTGCAACCCTCATGTCTGGCCTTGGATTGCAGGCTGAATTTTAGAGTTGGCACACTGTTTTGAGATCACCAATTACATAGATATATATCAACTTCCATCACGTAGTTTCTGTCGTGTCTGCATAAAGTGGTAAAAGGGATCAGGAAGAAACAGGGAGAGGAGACTATTGAAATACATTTAGGACCAGAGAGCCTGCAAGGCTACACTATAAGCAGCCACCGCTGTAGTCTCTGCTTTCACAATGCAGATCGAAGTGTGATAAAGTGTGTAGGTCACGGTCATGAGTACCTGAGTGCTGACTGTTGCATGAAAGTTGATGTTCTCCACCAGCAGCCACTGTTTGTTTTTCACTGTTGACACAGAGCTGAGATGTTGTGTCTTGTTACCAGTTCTACACTGAAAGTGCCACTACCTTACTCTGTGCATGCAAATATTTGCTGGATCTTTGGACAACCAGTTGGATCAGTCCAAAGGAGACAAGCAGAGAATTGCATACAGCAGGGTTACTACAGGGTCATGTCCAGGCTGCTACCAGGTTTTCTATATTGTCACTGCATAGAAACAATAGGTGTGACAAGGAGGAGGTTAACCCTTTCAGACTTCATCTCTACTAGAACTTTTAGAGGAACCAAGAGAAAGCTGTATATGTTTCTTGTTCTCAATTGTTCAAAAATAAGCAATACCTTTTTTATATTAATTGAGCAATCATCTCCAAAAATGAGACTTTTAAGATGTGTCAGATTGACGTCCAGAATTACTCATCACTCTTTTTTTTTTTTTAATGTTGATACATCACTCTTTAAGTATTTTGAATATGTTGATACGTGCAACAAAATAATTTCTTTTAAATTTTACCTCTTTTATTATGAGTCACTTTTTGATGCCGGTATTGGTTTGGCTGAGAAATGTGAGATAGTTTCACTGCTGTTATATTCTTCTAGACCGTATCTAAACTGCTTTAATCAAAGCAAACTTTAAATAAGTTGTTATTCTGTTTCCCTTTGAAACCTTTCCGTCTGAAGGTAGTGTGACTTAAAAAATATGATGTGATACTAAAGTATTCTTCTCACTTTCTTGATTACAGAGCAACTTGCAAATGTAAATCCTAGAGGTTCAAAATTCAAAAGACAAGTAAAAATATTTTTTAAACATTAAAGTTAGTGTCATTGTTTATTTTTGAGATCTGTCTCAAAATGTGACCTGTTATTAAGTTCGGCCATAACAGTTTTAATTTGGGAATTTTTGCTACTTCAAAGTATATGGGTTAAACCTCTCATGGACAAGGTCTTACTCTACACAGCCCTTCTACAGATCCAGGTTAAGTGTAGTGCCTTAAATATAAGACCACCTTTGCATATGCTGTTTAGGAATTGAAGGCTTGCTGCTGTGGTGATTTTACCTGATAAACACATAAAAATAATAATAAATCTTGCAAAAATAAAGTGAACTCCAGTTATGTTGCTAGCCAGAATTATTGCTGTATCAAATATTAATACTATACCAATTAAATTGGTATTATTTGATAATAATAGGTTCTGTAAAATATTTTTATGAAAGAAGTACAGAAAAGCAATTCACCTGTTGAAATAGTTGTTATTTTATTATGAAATTGAGTTATGAAGTACTGCATACTGTTTGATAATTTATTTAATGCTAACTAATGTAGAAACAGGAATACATTTATTTAATGCTGATAGAGAAATCCATTGCTAGTCTTCACTAGCTTCCATCAAATTGAATAAATATCTGATATTTTTGAAAAGGCAAATATTGACATTCTCACTCATTAGCTGTACCTACCGTTGTTCTATTTGCTGCCTTTTCAACAGAATGCTTAAGGAGATCCTTAAGTCCAGCATGATGATCATTTATGTATATGTGTAAATGTATGTTTAGAAGGCATATATGAGGGGTGCTCCTGGGGAAGCTGCTTGGACTGTAAAATGTTACTTCTCTGGAACAAAGGTAGCAGATGTTGGCTGTGCTGTACTATATTTTGATTGGTTGCTGTGGGTTTTTTTCACATAGATTTTGTAAAGGGAAAGCTTTTATTCAACTTTGAACATCTTTGGTTCACCGTTACTGAAACACATAATTTAAAAATGTACTCAACACAATACTTGCACTGGGACTTGCATGTTTTTTTCAGAGAATCTAACACCATCAGAGCAAATGGTGGGTGGGAACACACTGATGCCACATCCTTGAACTCCTTTGTGTGTTAAGAACAATGTCTCTTTTAACAGAACATATATGTTAAATAAACCTGGTAGAATTAAAGGGGATAAAAATTAAAAAGATTGGAGAACTTGCCTGTTGAATTTTTTATTCTGTTTGATGGGTGGTGGTGATGGTAATTTGCCACTGTTTAAAAAGTGAGAGGAATGTAATGTGCATTTTGAGGTAGCAAAGTATGACTTTTCTCAATAATCCTGTCATCAACTCAATTATTGCTTGTGACTTTAAATAGTTCCCTGAGAGCGCAGTGTGAATACCGCTACCAGAGTGAAGTGGAAAAAAAAAAAAGAGGGGACTCGTAAAGAAGAAGTCATAAAGTCTGGAGCTCTCGCCAGATTTCCTTTGCAAGGTGAGGTGTGGCCCGGGCTGTGCGCGGAGCTGCCGGAGGGCCAGCCGCCCTCCCCGCAGAGCCCAGGGCCCGGCCTGGCTGGGGGCCAGGCAGCCAGACGCCAGGCTCTGGGCTCCCAGCGCTGGGAGAGGCCGCTCAGCCTCCTCATACAATGGTATTATCTCAGGCCAACCACCGCTGCAGAAACTCTCAATGCTTCCTGTCCTTATAGCAGCAGCACAGACTGTCCGCTTTCCAGCCGCTTGCTGACACACTCACCAGTACTTGGTCGCCAGACTAGCTGTATAAATGTCTAAAGCTACTTCTTTCCTGGGATTTACAGACACTGCATGCAGTAACGTACTGTATTTTTAGTGTCTTCTGTCATGATCGACAAGATCGTGAGTCACATAGGGAGAGAGAGTAAGCTTCTATTTCAGGTTCTATAGCACCAGCAGTCTTATAATAAAAAGAATATAAATTCTTTAATAATGTAACACTTCTTTGCAATAAATGTCTATTTTAATTATTGTTACAGGGAGCAGGATATATAAAATAAATACTCCTGTTCTTTGGCTTTATTTTAATTACTGTAAGTATTTGAGAAGTTATGAAGAATCATTTAATGTGAACTATCTTATGGGTTGGAAAGGTAGGAAATCTGCTGGAAAAGAACTGTTGTTTTACAGAGCATCTTTTTAAAAAAAAAGAGAACAAGTCTGATATTGTCTGTCATGCATGTTTCTGACTCCGTTTTGCCTCTTGCTCTTGAGGTATGCTATGTGCCCATTGGTGATGAGGAAAAACACAGTCCCAATTTCTGTAAGAAGTTAATGAAATATTAACAACTGACTTATGAATATTTAATAAAAATTCCCATTAATTTTCATTGAGAAAATGTGATAACAGTTTAGTATAGATGTATTTTAAAGAAACAGTTGGTTTAGAAAATCTAATTTATGAGTGAGATATATATGTGTATTTTTGTATGATGGACCAGATTCCCTCCTTCATTTGAACTACATAGGTGTCTGGTGGAGTATCTTCCTGGTGGAGTGGGGGAATAGGATCTATCAATAGTAGTTAAAAAGCTTAACTTTTTACTTTGATTTCTGTGCAGTTACCAAATCTCATTGCAGGAAGAAGGAAATATCTTTCGTGCTTACTAGTGCTTAGTCTTAAATATTCACTTACATAAGTAAGTGTTAGTGAAGTGTAGAGAGAGGGGATAATTCACTTATGTAGCGCAAAATTTTTATTAAGACAGCAGCTGTAGTTTTCGTAAGGCTTATAATGCCAATGCTGGGGCTTGTGCAACAGTGAGATGTCAAAAAGATAAAAGCCATAATTTTTAAAATGTTTGCCGTTTTTTCAGAAAGAAGTCCATTATAATAATCATTCATACCAGTAAAGCTGGTGCAATCACCATAATGTGACATGGCTTTGTCTACGTAGTTTGAGTCAGATGGCATTATTTGTAGAAGGACAGTTTTGCGTTAGCACAGGAATGTTTACCAGACGACACCAAGTATCTCAACTTGACATACCAAAGAAAAAGAAATTTTTCATGTAGGTGTTTCTCTTTACACTGCTTAATGTCCGTTACATTTTTCTAAAAATTCTTCTCCACTTTTCCTTACATTCTTTATCTTAAAATGAATAAATTACTGACTTGCTAATATCTCAGGGAAGTTTTAATAGAATTTCTGGTGTAGAAGGTTTCCTGATAATCAGGAAAACATTGAATATTTGCCATATAGTTATCATTTGATCACTGTCTAAATTCATACTTCCCTTACAGAAAGGAAGATGGCAGTGCTTTTTGTATAATCCATGCATATGACAACCCCTCCCAGTGCTGACGCTTGGAAATAAAAATATAGGATGCAGATGATGCAATCAGCAACACAGATGTACATTAAAA
Source organism: Phaethon aethereus (assembly GCF_964289735.1). Classification (NCBI taxonomy): domain Eukaryota; kingdom Metazoa; phylum Chordata; class Aves; order Phaethontiformes; family Phaethontidae; genus Phaethon; species Phaethon aethereus. The sequence goes on along the minus strand of NC_138582.1, from coordinate 44,836,232 downwards.
GCAGTGCACATAGAGTTAAAGCAAGACCTAGAAAATTGAGGTCCTGCTCATTCTAAATTGATAGTGAAGATCCTATGGTGTTTTATTGGAGTTATTTCAAAGTGGCCTACCATACATTCCTTGCTCATCACTTTTATGAGCAGGTTTTTTACTAATTTCTCTACTGGTCCTGCAGTAGTTTATCATATTTCAATGAAATTTTGTAGATTTTAAAAAGGTCATTTGCCTTTAATTTTCTACAGTCCTGTTGTCTGAATTGCTTAGAATTAATAAAATACAGAAAAATAATTTCTTAGCTGAATACATCATAGTTTTGCAATTGCCTTTATATAGAAATGAAGACCCTAATTTATTAACAGGTGTCTTAACATGTATTGCTGGTTTACTAAAAATTCATTCCTGCAGTTGGATCTGTACATGTAAGCCTCCCATGTATACACATTTAACTGTACTTTTATAATCATGTGCATGCCAGTAAGATCAGCTTGCTTTAAGTTAATTTTACTAATTAGAGGAGAAAAAAAACCACCATAATTTTTACACAAAAATTTTATCAGGTTGTTGTTTCACACATTATTACTAGTGGAATTGTAGTTTCTGCACTGTTATTTCTCCATCAGACTTAGTGCCCCATTCTGAAGTGCCAATTTGAATGTTAATTTTTCTGTAGATTTTGTTACAAAATTGGAAGTGTTTGTAACTACCTGTATATCGGATATAAGCAAATATTTTCAGCAAAGGATTTGTCCATACAAAAATTCCATGTATTTCTATTAGTTTTCTGGAAGGCGTCTAAAATAAAATTTGAAAGTTGACTGGAAAATTATTCATAAAGTCACATCCATGGCTGCTTACAGCTCACCAGATAGTACACAACATTTATATGATTGTTTCCCTAGGTATAATCTTTTAAAATGCATAATATAAAGGATCCTCAGACTACAAATAAATGTCAATTTGAAGTGGAGAAGCAGTTCATGAACATAAGAACTCAAACACAAAAAGGAAGCCTACAGAGGGTAGAAGCAAGGATAGATGGCCTGGGAGGAATATGGAGAAATTGTCCAAGCAGCCAGGGATCAGGTCAGGAAAGCTGAAGCCCTGGTAGAACTAAATCTGGACAGGGATGTTAAGGGCAACAAGAAAACCTTCTATAGATATGGCAGTGATAAAAAGAAGACTAGGGAAAATGGGGGCCTTCTCCAGAAGGAAATGGGAGACCTGGTTACCCAGGACATGGAGAAGGTACTCAATGACCTTTTTGCCTCAGTCTTTGCAGGCAAGTATTCAAGCCACACCACCGAAGTCACAGAAGGCAAAAGCAGGGACTGGGAGAACGAAGAACTACCCACTGTAGGAGAAGATCAGGTTCAAGACCATCTAAGGAACCTGAAGGTGCCCAGGTTCATGGACCCTGATGACATGCATCTGCAGGTCCTGAGGGAACTTGTAGACGAAATTGCTAAGCTGCTATCCATCATGTTTGAGAAGTCATGGCAGTCCAGTGAAGTTCCCACTGACTTGAAAAGTGGAAACATAACCCCATTTTTAAAAAGGGAAAAAAGGAAGAGCTGGGGAACTACAGAGCAGTCAGTCTCACCTCTGTGCCTGGCAAGATCATGGAACAGATCCTCATGGAAACTATGAGAAGGCATATGGAAAATAAGGATGTGATGGGTGACAGCAAACATGGCTTCACTAAGGGCAAATTGTGCCTGACAAATTTGATGGCCTTCTATGATGGCGTTACAGCATTCATGGATAAGGGAAGAGCAACTGATGTCCTCTACCTGGAGTTGTACAAAGCATTTGATGAATGGACTGCTCGGTGGATAAGGAATTGGCTGGATGGTCGCACTCAAAGAGTTGCAGTCAATGCCTCGGTGTCCACATGGAGACCAGTGACAAGTGACATTCCTCAGAGGTCGGTGTTGGTACCGGCACTGTTTAAAATTTTGTCAGCGACATGGACAGTGAGATCGAGTGCACCCTCAGCAAGTTTTCTGATGACACCAAGCTGTGTGGTGCGGTTGACACGCTGGTGGGAAAGCATGTCATCCAGAGGGACCTTGACAGGCTTGAGACATGGGCCCATGCGAACCTCAAAGTTCAACAAGGCCAAGTGCAGGGTCCTTCACCTGAGTCAGGGCAATCCCAAACTCAAATACAGGTTGGGCTGGGAATGGATTGAGAGCAGCCCTGCGGAGAAGGAGTTGGGGGTGTTGGTTGATGAGAAGCTCAACGTGACCTGGCCATGTGCGCTTACATCCCAGAAAGCCAACCATATCCTGGGCTACATCAAAAGAAATGTGGCCAGCAGGTCAAAGGAGGTGATTCTGCCCCTCTACTATGCTCTGGTGAGAGGCCCCCTGTAGGACTGTGTCCAGCTCTGGAGCCCTCAGCACAGGAAAGGCATGGACCTGATGGAGAAGGGTCCAGTGGAGTGCCACCAAAATGATCAGAGGGATGGAACACTTCTCCTCTGAGGACAGGCTGAGAGAGTTGGGGTGGTTCAGCCTGGAGAAGAGAAGGCTCTGAGGAGACCTTATAGCAGCCTTCTAGTACTTGAAGGGGGCCTATAAGAAAGATGGAGATGGACTTTTTACAAGGGCATGTAGTGATAGGACAAGGGGCAATGGCTTTAAACTGAAAGAGAGTAGGTTTAGATTAGATGTAAGGAAGAAATTCTTATCTATGAGGGTGGTCAGGCACTGGCACAGGTTGCCTAGAGAGGTGGTAGGTGCCCCATCCCTGGAAGTGTTCAAAGCTAGGCTGGATGGGGCTTTGGGCAACCTGATCTAGTGGAAGGTGTCACCGCCCATGGCAGGGGGGTTGGAACTAGATGACCTTTAATGTCCCTTCCAACCAAAACCATTCTGATTCTATGAATCTATTATGTTTATGTTTCTGTACTCATACTTTAAACACATAAATGATGGTAGTTAGTTTAATGTCTGTATGTCTATCTGCCTGAAAAGATAACTCAGGAATGGATGGGTATTTAGTATGTTCATATATTTACAGGTTTCCTGTCATAGTAGAGACATCACAAGGTGGTCTGTTGGTCAGCTTCAGGCAGACATATCTGTAATGCTCACATGTGCAAGACTGATGATAGTGAAATAGCTTAGCTCTTTGCTCAAGTATGCTAACGACCAAGTCTGCTCAGATGAGTGAGAAACTATGGCTATAACTTTCTAGCTTCACTGCCTAGATGAAAGACAGAGCTTATCTCATGGGAAGCCACGAGTATTTCTCAGGAGAGAATGACTAGACCTAAACTTTATGACATCAGTGAAGCAGTTTGGCATCATTTTGTTTTGACTCTTTTTTCAGCCTGAATACTTATAATGCTTCTTTTCTTAAATGAAGACTTAAAGAGAGCTTTTTCACTGATCTGTGAAATTGAAATTCTTTCCTGTTGAATTTCTCTCAGTGTACTTAGCAGTATTATGTATGCATAAGCCCAAACTGTAGTTCTCTAGAAGTTTTTGTCTTAATGCTTGATCATATGCATGACATTCTGTAAGAATAAGGACATATATGACTGACAACCCTATTAGGATGTATGTCAAAATCAAACCCATATTTACAAGGTCTATAGAGGAGTGCTTGTGTAGCATAAAAGGGAAGTGGTACTTATCATCTGAATAATTAATCTACATTGATCAGATTACAGAAAAGTGAATTTAATTAAGGGGGACAATTTTCCTTTTGTACCTTCTGTAGAGTCCATTTTAATATACGAATTGTATTTATGACTACCTCCCTTTCTTCTGCCTATATATGCCTCTACTTCTTTCTGAAGATGACATGTTTGCTCATTTTAACATACTTATTTTCAAATTGCCAGTTAGGGAACTGGTAACACAGGATTTAGCCACTGCTTACCTGGAGACTTAGCAGCTGATGTTGAACTTTGTGTTATTGGTCTGTATTGATACCTGGCTTAGGCTGTTTTAAACTGACTCTTGTCTGTCAACACAAGCTAGAGTGACATCTTCGATTGTAGTGCAGATAGAAGTTGTGACTGCCTTTATCCCTGTATAATATTTATATACAATATTTTCTAAATATGAGTGCATCTTTAGCTATTGGCTTAAATATTTAGCTAGAACTTAAAGGGGAATCAGATGCATTAGAACCAACAGCTCCATATGCTATCCTAGACATGAGCTGAGGCCTTTCAGCGGTGTGTGCTAACTCAGTTTTTGCAGCACTTGGATAAACAGACTTGGGGGAAAAAAAGGAAGGGGGGAAAAAAGGATTAGGAGGCATCAGTGAAGACTTTGAAGGTCTGGACTAGGAAAATCAGAGTTTCAGATGGGAAGGGTAAGGGATCAGCTGATGTTTCAGAGAATGAGGATGAAGCAGTGTGGGGAAAAGTGCGTTTTAGAGGGCCATGGAGGTTTTCGGGAGACTACAGACAGGTATAGACTCTCCTGGTTTCATTCTGCTAAGCCATAGGATCTTTACTTTTTCTAGCACTTCCTGACCTTTCGTTCCAGTCTTGTATTGGCCCTGACTTCCTAGGCTGCTGGGAAGGAAGGGAGAGAATGAATTCCTACTGAGAGGAAAAAAGGTATTTGGTAGAAGGATAGAAGAGATGGAAGCATGGACTGCAGCCACCTATAAAGTCTGTTTTCTGTCTTGCTTAGAGCAGCAGACAGCAAAAGAGAACAGCAGGTGTTTGATTCTGGAAACCATCTCTTTTGGAACAGGGGAAATACTGCAACCTTGCTGCATAGGCATCATAAAGCTGTCCCTGGTTCAGATAGTGGCCTCCGTTGTAGCTATATTTGCAAATACCACATTTTAACCTTCAATAAACTGAGGTCAAAACATTCTGAAATGAGGATTTCTTTTACTCATACAAGTCCATGTTCATTGTGGTTCCCAGCTGCTGTACTAATATTTTTGAATTATTACTTATATCTGCACAGCACACATTTCAATAACTGTTATAAGTGATCAGACTTTGTATCCCACCCTGGTGTTATCCTTGGTACAACTGCATACAGCGTGTGCTGTACATTTTCACAAAGACTTCCACAGATGTGTTGAAATAGTTGCTCATTAGGATAGTAACTTCTGGTTTTAAAGGAAAAGCTTGTATCATGCTGCTTAAGTTAGAGATCTTGACTTGGAAGAGAATATTTTTCCAAGGGGGGAATAATAATTCCTACTGAATTTGAGTGATTGTCAAAATCTTTATAGACCTGAGTATTACTCACATCTAAAGTCAAGTCAGGAAGGGAAGTGGTCAGACCCATTACATTACTATTTTCAGTCACTTAATAGTTCAAAGATTTTAATTCCAGGAATTATTTTTGTCTAAATTTTGGTTTAGATTTTTTTTTAGTATAATAATAAAACAAAAGAATGGTTATACAGTTCTTGGAAGATTTTGTAATTATAGACAATTGAGGCTGGAAATTTCATGGATGGTTTGATGTTCATTAGTGAGGCCTTCTGCTTTGGTGTTACCTCCCATACCCAGGTCAAGGACAAGTGCAAAAGTCAGTCTTCATGTGGCTGATGAACTCACTTTCAGATGGTTCCTGTTGCTTAACCAGTGTCTATATCACTAAGTTATTATTATAAACACATCACTATAAATTAAGATAAGAAAGAATGAGGGAATAAAAGGAAGAGGAAATGACTGAGACCTCGTACTTCTGAAAAGGCTCCAATAAAACAATTCTTTATGTATGATGATGGAATACTTGAAACTGCTTTAAAATCCCTACGCCAAATTTATCTCTAGCAAAAATTTGAAGTCAGTAGTGTCACATTATATGTGAATTTGACCACTAGCTTTAAACAAACCCGTGTCATACCTCCACCCTTTCCTCTTAAACATCCCTCCTTAAAATACACTTTTTGCAAAAGACTCATAATGCCTAGTTGCCGTGAAGAGATTTGTTTGACAGTTTAATAGTTTTTTAATAGATCACCTAAATGCAGTACATGTTAAGTTTAAAAATAGACCAACATAACACTTAAACATTGACCATAATATTTAGTCATTTCTGGTCAACTTCCCAGTAAACATATGTTGATTTTATGCCTTTCTTCTTTGTCTGTGCATATAAATACAATGTGTATTGTAAAATTATTCATAGATAAATTTTTGGGGCCAGCAGCCTTGGTTTTATACAGTACAGCTTTATGAAGCGCTAAATTGAAATTATTATTTATTTAAATTATTTGAAAGAATGGTAAAAAGCTGTTTAAAAACTATACAAAATCTTTAACTACAAATAAAGCATTTTTTCTCATAGGTTCTGGACTTTGTATTTGTTTCTTAAAGCCTTGGACATAATGTCCCAGATGGGAGTGAAGGAGCAGCTTGAAATCTTAGGCATCTCGAGAGGGTCAACTAAATGTGATACATTTAGGTACAACCGTCCTGTGCTCATGCAAAAGACAGAATTGAGGTCCTTTAGTGAGGGAACAGAGAACTGTTTTATCTGTCTAATGTTGTCCAGATAACATCAAAGCAAGTGTAGCTAGGTTATATGCATGGGCTTATATTGCTGAAATACAACATGCTGGGAATTATTAATGTTAAGAGTAGATATATCATTTAGGATATTTGAAGGTCTGGCAGAAGTTGTGGATGTCCTGTCCCTGGAAGTGTTCAAGGTCAGGTTGGATGGAGCTTTGAGCAACCTGATCTAGTGAAAGATGTTCCTGCCCATAGCAGGGGTGTTGGACTAGATGACCTTTAAATGTCCCTTACAACCCAAACAATTCTATGATTCTATGATACACATGGACTTCCTAGTATTTCCTAAATATGACTCCAAGCTGTTAGATCCATTGTCTAGATGTTTGACAAACATATTATTTAGCCAGGTACTGAATGAAAATTAATCTCTTTTACTCTGTCTGAATGTATTCCATCATTTTAAAAATAACCTTCTGATTGTAATTGTTAAGCATAGATTTTGAATTATTAAAGCTAGATTTTGTCTGTCTACATGTATAAACCTATAGAAGCTCAAGCTATTAGCTGTTGTGATTAGATGTTGTGATATAGCTGTCTACATATTGTAGTGATTGCCATTTTTAAAGTGATTGTTTTAGATACTCTTTGTTTTGTGACTGAAAACATGTAACAAAAAATTGCAGAAAGCCAAAAGGTAACTCAAAACATGACTGCACATTTGGATAGAAAAATATGTATTTGGGACTATGATTTACAAGGATTAATACCTCAGAGATGGAGAAGCGCCATGTGATTTGGATTGCAAATCTATGTTTTCATTGGATGATGAACTAGGATTTTGGTCCAAATTAATACAGAGGTAAGTCTATATAATGCAATTACACTGGGTAAGATCTTCGTATCTCCTGTCTCACGGATATTTTCAGAACTTGAAATGGAGAGCAGATGAGAGAGGAAAGGAAAGGGAATTCAGAGCTGAGGCTTCTAGGCCTCTGTTTTACATATGAAACAGAACATCATAAATATTTTATTCCATTTCTGTGGAAAAATATCTTAAAAGAGGGACATGTGTCATATCAGAGAGACATTTTATTCTTCTAGGTGTTATCACTTTCCCCTTTGTAAAATTTGTCAGATCTTGTACACCTTTAGTTGGTTTTTTTAGTCATTATAAGATAGCATTTTTAATTGGTATCAATAAGTAAGTGTTTCACTTCTGTAGTAATTTTAATGGAAGTAAACTACAAATGTGTACATTAAAATTCAGTCTGTTAGGTACCTTGAGACTTTTAAAAGAACAAAGCCTTATAAACATGCTCAATTGCAACGGTAAATTAGTAACACCATTTGTATGTTTAATCAAACAGACACATTTTCAGGTTTGTTGTGTAGATTGTAACTGAAACTCAAAAGCCTGTGTTTGGATAATACCTATTATGTAATTGGTATCATAGACTTTATTTTTTTAAAATCAAGAAAATAATTAGAAGTTCAAAAGAATGAGAGTAAAACAGAACAATCTTGTAGAATTAAGTGTATCAATCTTTTTTTAAAGATCTAGATGAAAAAATAACATTTACATAGTAATGGGTAAAGCCTCTTATTTCATGCAGAATATTATGGACACTTAAAATCTGGAGGGAGAACAACATTTTAATAAAGCTTTTGCTATTAATAGTAAGTTTATCTCTTCTTACATTTCAGCTTTAAATAAGAATGTAGTAATAGGAAGTAATGAAAAATCTAACCAGCCTCTTTGAAGAGCTTGTAGAATTGAGGTGATGATGAGGATCAGACAGATAAGAGAATTCAGCACAAGAACGAGACAGAGATGGACAAATGCCAAGATAAAGAAACCAGTAATATTATGCAGAGATAATATATCTTCTTTTTTTTTTCATAGACCTACACTTATTCACCTTGGGATACTCCCAATTATTTTTAGGGACCTTACTCATTTCCTAGATGACAGATTAGAGACGTTACATTGTCAAGTCCTTGTGATTAGTGAAAGAAAGTTATGGAAAACCCTTGTGTCCTTCTGCCTCCTTTAATCTCCTAGAATATAACTGTCGTGTCTCCAGACTTCTAGTCTGAGGCCAAGAATTGTCCAGCATTTGGAATCGAATTAAATAGGTTTGTCCATCTGAAGAGTCATAGTTAAAGCATCAAAGATCTTGCATTAAAATATGCAGATACTGTCAGTCTTAGTAAGTAATGTGATTGCATGTTTCAACTTTCAGCTTTAAACCAGAAATCGTAAAAGTTGACCTCAAGCAAAATAATGTCATCCCTAAGAATATGCTACTGTAACAGCACCTTTATCTTTCATGTTGTTGTTTACAGCTAGATTAAAAAATGCAGCTTCACTTTGTAATCAGATTACGTTGTCTGCACCTCAATTTGTTCTTTGGAGCTAAATGAAGTTTAACAAGGGAGATGAAATGTCTTTGTATTTGGAAAGTATATTTCTGTAAAAATATGAATAGGAACCCAAAAGTGAAGTATCTTATTTTATTGAGTAGATATTCAGTTTGATACAATTATTTTTGAAGGAGAGTAGTGCTAATTAAGAAACACCTACTGGAAACATCAGTATGTTCTCAAAACAAAATCTTAGTCTGAGTACAAAGTTTGCAGCTTAGCCTTTTATATGGAAACTCAGATGCTTTCAGCACTGAACTGTCTGGCTTATTTCCAGTACCATTCATGCAAGCCGCTCAGTCAGCTTTTCAGAAGGATTTTTCTCAGTATCTCAAAACAGCCTTCAGCACACCTCTCCTGCATAGTATAGATGATGTTATTTTATGCGGTTTGTAAAGCACTACGCATTTTACAGAAACTTGCAGGGGTGGCAGTCTCACTCACTTCAGATGTGACAAAAAAGAAAGCAGTAAACGAAAGATGTTACAGGGAAGGAAAGACAGAGGATGTGATTATGAGCTGTAGTAATGCAGGAAAGCCTGATCTTGACACTGAAGTAATCAAAATGCAAATCAAAACTCACATCTGCATGAAGATAAACTTTCTGGTTTTTTAATTAGACAGCATCTTTAGATTTAGATGAATTCACAGTGGGTCATTTTTTTTTTAAAATATCCTTATTTTGACTTTTTGATTACTCTCCTGTATGCAAAATAGCAGTTTAAAAAAGAATAAATCAAAGAGCTGCTTGGCAAATGGAAGTTACTTATGTTCTTTGTGAAATAACAGTCTATTAAGGGTGCTGAGGAACAGAAACATGTAATACAAACAAGGAAAAGTAGCTACTTCTACTTCACCTTCCCAGTAGCCTGCTGTGATTTATCACATATGGAGAAGATCTTGCATGATCTTTCTGCTCAGGAATCACATTGCCATTGTGATGGTTATTTTCAGTTCCTGGCGGAATATCTTTTTAAGGGCTCTTCCCCAGTGAAGGCTTTGGTTCTCCACTGTGAATGGAGAGCAGAAACAGAAGTTTGCCCACTCACTGTTCAAAACAAAACAAATTTCCTGCATCAAAAATTATTCAGCTAAAAGATACTAAAATTGTATTCTTTTAATGTTTACAGATGGCCTTTCATATGAGACAGTGAAAACTGACAAATTAATTTGTATTTTTCTGTTCCACACTCCTGTCAAGATATTACATACTGTCAGAATGCTGCAGGCACTTCAGGGGAATGAGGCTTTTTTTACTTATTCAGAAATAGTTTTTCTTGATTTTTGTGAAAAATCACTTTTACAAAATGTGCATCTTAGACTAGACTTGTGGTCTGTTAAAGGTTAAGAAAAATACAGTTCCTAAAAGTATTCTTTTTCCCTTTTATGGATGACCACCAGCCTTTAAGACATCAGTGTAAATAGAGTTTCCTGTTCCAGCGAAGTTTGGCTACTGCAGAAACCCAAAGGTCCTTTGGGAAAAGCTTGATAGGAACTATGAGTTGAATGTGACCTGAGGCTCCAGGAACCAAAGAGCCAGAACTGAGGGAAACACATTTCACAGCCCTTTTGTGTAATCTGAAGTCCCATAAGCACTTCTGGGAAAGTAAACCCTTCATCATACACACAGTATTTATTGCTAAAGGAGAAGTCATGCTAATGGCTCTCAGAAATCATTCTGTTATCTGTAGATCTGTGACTTCTTTCCTTGAAGCTTGCTGTAACTTCAAAAAACCCTGCAGATTTGCAGAAATGCTTAGCAGGAATAGGAATACTAAACACTTCTCCATGGCTGGTAGGCATCGTGCAGGATCCAGTCCAAAATGCAGTTTTGCATTCAACGTATTTAGGAATTTTCTGAGCAAAGTGTACTTCAATTACTACATGAATTCTGTTCCATTAGCAATGCTAATTTACCAAAACTGTGTGTTTGTTTATTCAGAAATCAGTGTTGATCCTTTTCTCCTCCTTTGCTCGCCCTCTCCCGTTCACAGCTGAGCAAAATTTGTGCATGTGAAGAAGGAAGGAGAAAAGCAAGCTGGGTGGGTGAGATGACTTACTGTGATGCAGAACAGCCACCACACATTTATGTTCATGAGGTTGCTGGTGTGAATATCACTTGACTGCATTTTTTTCTTCATCTGACCAAGTTTTAATTGGACCTCTGCCACAGATTTTCCAACGTGACATGAAGTGAATCATCTAACATCTAACTCTATATCATATTAAAAGGAGTAATAATACTTGGTAGGTTTTTTGTGGGGTTTTTTTTTACTGACTGTGTTTTGGTAAAGACAGACATTATGCCCTGTGTCTGAAAGTACTGCTGTAATGCAAATAACTGAAGAACAACACTCAGTTGTTTATTTAACATTTCCATTTGCTTTCATATTTCCATTTGCTTTTCACTTAACACTATCAAAAATAACAGTTTAAAAAAAATGAATTAACATTGTTGAAAAACTCAAAGGAAGTTTGGGGTTTTATATTTTGAAATACAAATATTGAAATATTTTGAAAAAGTAAAGCAGATAAATTACATTAATTATAGGTATTGGGATGAAATAATGCATTCCTCCTTTTCTTCATAACTATTCTTTCTTTGCATTGCAAGAAGTTTTCCTTTGGAAGTCTGGAGAATCGCTTTCATAACTAGAAATTAATTCTGTTAGATTACCTCAATTTGATAATGTTGAAATTAAACAATTATCATTTTTAATGACTTAAACTTCAAAAATAATGTTCTCTCTCATTCTCCAATTTTCGGGTATGCTAGGCAGTTTGTCTATAAGGGTTATTCATGTGAAGCAGAACACTGGGTGTGTGCTTTGTAAAGCCCTCTGTAAATCAACAAAGCTATACATAGCACAGTCTGATGTAGTTACCAGCTGATATTTCTGCAAAGACACTCCAAATGAGAGAGGAAATTCCAAACTTCCTTATTATTCCAACATGCTGAGCTTGCTAGTCAATAAAAGTTTTCTAAGTTTTATGTAGTACATTGGTGGCATTTGGCTGGTTCCAGTGGCAGGTACCCTTTGTTTCCTACTTTTCATCAGCTAGGAACTTTTCATTAGTGTTGCATTTCTGAAACACTCCACTTTATTATATGAGGTAGAACAATCAAGTTATTTCCATTTAAGCATCCCAACTACATCCCCTTTTTACTTACCAGTAGTAAAAAGCAGTATTACAATTAATAGTTTCACAGAGTGTGCCGCTTTTGTGTATGGAATTTGGAGAGCTCTACTTTCAGGATCTTGTTTTATAAAAGAATATTGCATGTAGAAGGGGGAATTGAACCTAAATATTGCACAGTTTTGGATTTCTATTTTCAAGCTTTGGTACCATTCATGTCCTCATAAGTCAGTCAGCTTCTGCAAACCCAGGCAGTCCAAGCTGAAGAATAATGAAAAAAAGAAAAAAATTTTAAAAAAAAAGAAACAAACCAGAACCAGGTTGATAGGAAAGAGTTGTGGTTAGTAAATAAACATACTTTACACTATAGTGGAAAAACTGTGATGTTGGAATAGCAGTGAATAAAACAAAAGCAAAATCAGAATAGTCATGTTAGTGACTAGAATGGGCTTATGTTTAAATATATGCCCATTGGCTAGAATGGGCATGTATTTAAATAAAATCAGAAATATATCATCCTATTTCGATATACAAGAAGAACAGAACTGCAGGAAAATGCTACATAGTCCATGTAGACCTGATTAAGAGGTCATAGGAAAGCATTGGCCAAAGAGTGATTAATAGGTAGCGGAACAGACGCCCAAAGAAACATATCTAGTGAAAGGTTGTCTCTCACCTGGAAAGAAGCAGCTTCTTATAATTTTGGTATTCAGCTGCCATCTCTGCTCTCTTAAGGTGCAATTTTCAGCTCTGTGCTGGGGCAGGTTATCAGCCCGTTGCCAGCTATATGGCGGTCAGCCAAGGAGATGTGACTTTTTGCATTCTTTTGGTGTTAACATCGCCTTGAATTCAAATTAAGAAGTTGAGATGACAGGGTTAGTATATATGAGAAGACGTGGAATGGTGTTGACAGAACAATTTTCCTTTCAAAAGCGCAGAGGCAGTTTAATTTTTCAGACATGAAAACATCCTAGAATTGTCATGGTGGCAAAAATTAAAGGCTAAGTTAGCTGTTAGATTATTTTTGTTAACTTATCATGTGGATCTACATATGTCAGTTCATTTTCATTTCCTTTCATTTTATTCCTTCTCAGATTTAAAAAGCAAAACATTCCTTTTCAATTTTGTAAGGCAGATGAGCAGTTAGTACATTTGTGGTACGTTTTGCTGTTATTGATATAGGTGCTCCAAAATAAACAGCTAATTTCTGAAGTTGGAAGTTTTTCAGGGTTCTTTGTATGCATTGCAATCCTGGATAAAGGCATGTTTGGCTAAATCTGCTTATCTTTTACACAGATAGTCTGGTTGGAATTGCTATACGGCATTGTTGCCAGGTATTTCTCAAATGAGAATGTACATATATCGTTCACAAACTCTTTGGATTAAAATTCAGTGATCTCTCTCCTAAAGAGTCTTGGAACAAGTTTTTTTATCAGAAAAGCATACCAAAAAATAAAGCCTGTCAGAGTTCAAGATGGCAGCACTTGACCATGGGGGTCCAATTTGAAGTCTGTTTTTCATAACAATGTATGCATTACAGTAAAATATTTATTGAAGCTGAGCTGAAAGACTTCTTTGAAGAGTCTTGACTTGTCAGGTTCCATGGCACTTGCAGGAAATATATACTGTTTGCATAACTATGTAATTTCTACTACTTAAAAAGAATTTTCAAGAAACTTCTCTCATAGTAATACCCATGAGAAAATAATTCCTGCATTTTTTTGCTGTTTCATTTTCACACTAGTTTTTATAAGTCTGTCACCAAACGTGCTATATTGTCCTTGGTCACAGACACAGCTTATCCAGGGAAAGGATGTTTGCACTCGACAGACTATAGAATAAAACTCTCTGTCTGTACTCTGCTCCAGGCCACCATGGTACTCCAAGTCCTACAACTTGAGAGAAATTAGCCATGCCCTTTAAGAACTATCACTGTCTATTAATCTTCTGCATTTCATCATCTGGAATACTGAGCTCCCTTCGCTCCTTCAAAGATGCAGTATGTGTTTCTTTATTTCCATATTGGTATAAATTAAACTAAATTCCAGAAATGTACTGTTATAATGTCAATTCCATGTCTATCTGTTTCAGTAATAACTGTTGTGTATTTTACATATTTTTTCAAGTTAAACTCACCACTGACTCGATTCCAAACACCTGAGGGCAGTAGGCTAAAAAAGAATTACAAACATAAAGTCATAGGATTCTGCTGAAGCCACGTTTTTATGTAGGATTTGGCATTAGTCTCTTTAACAAGTGGAAAAGGCAGTGGTTGATTCTGTGAATGTACATGCCTGAGTATAGCAGTGAGTTATTAAAACTGTGACTATTACTAGAAATTTTTTTTTAATTACTGTATTCACTGGTAGGAGCATTCTTGGTGTGCTCTGGGAGAGAAAAAAAAAAACAAACCAGAAATTGCTTTTTGTTTTAAGAGAAGTAAAAATTTTCACTCGAAATTCCTATACAGTAGATCAAGTTGGTACCCCTTCAAAATAATCAACAATATCCTGGATGTCAATATATTCTTCCATTGTATTTATTCCTATGTATCCACCTTCCGAAAAATATATTACTTTTGCTAATTTACAGTTACATCTTCACAGGCCACTTTTTTTTTCTTTAACTCTTCTAATTATGGGAAGCATGAGAAAGCAGACCTTCCCTTTCCTCACCCTCTTCATTGTACATCAGAAGCCAGTATTCTTGTCTGCTGGAGTTCAGACAATGTCAAAATGGAGGAAGAAAAAAAAACAGAAAAACAATGACAGGGGCTGTCTGCCCATCCTTCCACTGTGTGAACAGGGAGAGTTTAAGACTTAACACTTTTTATGGGATAGGATTATACCAAGACTTAAAAAAATTAAAAAATAGTGTTTTGATACCTCAGTAAAGGGAGTGATTTTGGGGGGAGACTTTTAGAAACACACGTCAGTTATAGATTACAGTACACAGAACTGTACCAATTAAATAAATCTTTTTGTTTAAAATACAAGCCAGGCTTTATCTACTAATACTTAGATTTTCAAAGAACAATTTTAGGTTCTTACTTTAAGAAATTGGACAATAAATCTGGGCACATCGTTTAGTACTGTGAATTTCTTATGAGCTGAATTTCTGCAATGTAATTTTACTTCGTTAGATAAAGTTCTATATTTAATGTCTGTTGCTGTTCATCTTGGACAGTGATGCACTACTTGAGTAGAAAACTGGTATTTATTTCCCACAATTCTTATTAAAATGAAAAATATTTTTACTGTTATTCTGTCATTTGATGATAATTGGGGGTTTTGGTGGGGAGGTGTCTGTGACTCAATATGATTGCATCTTTTCATTACTTTGCTGGGAAATTTTTTTAAATGTTTTCAAATGTGTGTCTAAAATGGTAGTTATACATTAAGGTATAAGGTAACTTCAAAGATAGCTTTAAGAAAGAAATACAGGTGTAAATTTTCTTTATCTTTGTCACAAAGTTTATTTGTTGATTCTGAAGGAATTAAATTGATAAATGCAGTGCTCAGGTAGCACCCTGTGACATTTTAACCTGGGTTCAAAGCTTCTCTTGTAGTTCAGCTCCCTCAGAGAACCTTTGATGTTCTTACATTCATTCACCCCTCATTTGCTATTGTCTTAAGTATTTACCTTCTGGAGTTTGTTTAGGAAAGGTATTCTAGGATGTAGAGGAATATCTTAAAACAGAACCATGGTAGGATAGAGATGCTTACAGAGATGTTAATCACCTCTGATCTGTCAGGTACTTAGATGTAAATTGCAAGGTCAGTACTAACCTTATATAATTCTGGATAATTAAAAATAAGGACAAAACTGTATGCTTCCTTGAAAAATATCTCTGTCATTTTCTTGTTGAGATGGTTTTCAAACTGGAGTATTGATTTTAATTTTTTTAACTCCAAATTTTGTTGAGTTAGAAAAATGTCCTTTAAACTCACTTGAAATATAAACATTTCAACATACAGTTACTTTTTGTATCCCTTATAATTTTCAATATTAGTTTTTCACAGCTTTGTGTGAGCAATTAGTAATATGTCTATGTAAAAGATTTGTTCTGTCCTGTTCATTAGAAATATTAAATAGCTCATAAGGCATTTGATATCTAAAATAACTGGAACACCTGCCTTCTCTTCATCACTAGGCTGACCAATGGGACTTACGTAATTAAACTGTGAAGAATTAGCACAATATGAGTGCCCAGGGTGAATATCTAGAATCAGAATTGCATAGTTATAACTTTTTCTTGAGCGGAACACTGCTGAGGGATTATTTGTTTGCATGCTTCCTGAGTATAAGATTTATTTATTGAATTTTATTTTAGGAATGCTTTTTATAATTCCATGCAAGAAACATTAAGGTCTGCTCAGTGAATTCACTATTTTGTTTTAGGGTTCTACAGAAGGGGATTATTAAATATTGGAGAGGGCTGAGTGTAACACAAGACATGATTTGTCTTTGCGGTTCCTGAATAGCAATTCCTAACTGAACAAAGCCATACTATGGAACTGAAATGATAAAACAAGTATCTAAGCATGGAATTAAGAAAAATCAGGGAGTTAGTTTCAAAGTCAAGGCTAAATATCAGTGTAATTTTTCATTAAAGTTTAGAAAACTAAGGGTAGAAGGAATTTCAGGGGCTGATTAGTCTGCCCCCTCACAGGCTGCCCAGAGAGTTTGTAGAGTCTCCATCCATGGAGATATTCAAAAGCCATTTGGACATGGTCCTGGGCAACCTGCTAGAGGTGTCCCTGCTTGAGCAAGAGGGCTGGACCAGATGACCTCCACAGGTCCCGTCCAGTCTCAACCATTCTGTGAGTCTGTCACCTGATGCAAGATCAGCTGTAGTTGTTCCATTCTTAACAGGTGTTTGTCAGCCTGTTTTTAAAAAATATTTGTTCTCTATTTCTAAAAACTGGAGGGGTTTGTATTCTCCATAGGCAACATATTCCAACACTTCACTGTCTTTGCCTTCTTTAGATTGTTTTTCTTAACATTAAAGCTAAATTTTCCTTCATGTAGTTTAAGTGTGTCATGATTTTCTGTCCTATCCTCTGTGGATATCAATCTATACTGCACCAACCGTCTAGAAATGTGAAGACTGTTGTTTTGTCTCCTCTTCCCTGAGGAGAAAGGAAAGGTTGCTTCCCAGGCTGCAGAGAGCATACATGTATCTACATAGCCCAGTGTGATGGGTTTTTTCTCTTCTTTTCCTCTCAGCAGCATGACACTGTTGACTGGTGTTTAAACTGTCTTCTAAATTACACCCCAAGTCTTTTTCTTCAGTACTGCTTCTTGCTTTTAAGTTCCTCATCTTTAACATAGATTATTCCTACCTTGCTATAATACCTTGCATTTGTCCATGTTGAATTTTATCCTATTGCATTTAGGCTATTTGTGTAATTTTCAACATAGTTTTAATTACAGTCTTTTTTTTGAAACTCCTTGATGCCCCTCCTCACTTGCTGGAATTTGAATGTTTAATAAATATATGCCCTTTTCTATCAGTCAGCTTGGTAAAAAGTTTATTTTTACTACTGGTTGATCCATATTCCACTTTGATAGCAAACCATTGATAAACAATCTCTGATTTTCATTTTACAAAGAAAATACTTATGAAAAACTTACTGTGGAAATTCTTGTCTGGGTAAGTTTTACTACAAGAAAAAAAAAAGATGTTTTTGAAACTTAGTGCAAGCAACATGTGTATCTCTAATGACTATACATATTTATAGAGGAACTTATCCTGAAGAATATAAAACATATATAAAGGAATCCTTA
The DNA here is from genome assembly GCF_964289735.1 of Phaethon aethereus. NCBI lineage: Eukaryota > Metazoa > Chordata > Aves > Phaethontiformes > Phaethontidae > Phaethon > Phaethon aethereus. Next base: position 44,818,426 of record NC_138582.1, on the reverse strand, counting down.
TCACAAAAACATCGTTGCTGCTTGGAGGGGGTGTAGTTGTAGTTTAATAATTCACAAGTGGCACTAACCAGGGTTTAAAAATGCAAAATTAAAAAATACAGCATTTTTTCCAGGGGGTTCTTCCTACTAATCTTTAATAAATTATCTCAAAACCCTAAGCTAAGAGCCTGAAATTAAGCAGTATGAAATCACTGTGTAAACAAAACTGTAAAGAGCCAAAAGAAACTATCCAAGCTGTAATTTGACCTATACTTAGTCAGCAGTATCAATACCTTTATTTTTATAAAAAGGTAAAAATGTTTTTTTATCAAATGACGAAGATTTTTTGTATTATCCAGATTTGAGTGCTTAGATGCATAAATTAATTTTTCAATATTTATTAATTTGTTTTTTCTAATAGTTTTGTATCTTGTATATTTTGGCATCAAAGAATTGATAAAAGGAATTATTATATCTGAGTCATTCAGTTATTTATTAGTAGAGTAACAATAAAAAGCCAGTTGGCTATTCATTATTTGCTAGTTTGCTTTTCTTGTAGTCAGAGATGTTGGAACTTCAGCTTGCCGTTGCACATTTTGTAGTAAAAATAAGGAAAAAATCAGGTATACTGATATTGGTTATGGAGTCATGTGTACTATAGAGTAAGTGCTGATTTATATAGAGATATAGACATTTTTGTTCTATCTGTATGATTTGCCACTTTACAGTTTTCTAGGATTGATATGGAAAAAGGTAATTAAGCTTAGAAGAAAGGAAAGTTAAGCTGCAGTTCCAGAATAGCTCACAGAATGCACAGTAGAAGTGAAGGTTTAAATTTGGCTTGAGTTCCTCACTACTAATTTTCTTTTGGACCATTGATTTACCCTTTTTCCAGTTGACAGTAATCAGTCTGTTATTGCTAATCCCTGACTAGTCATCCTACCAAAGGCAAATCTGCTACAGAGTCCTAATGATGCTCTGATTCCTCCAGAGTTTTAGCAGAAACGTGAGAGAAAGGAAGTCTGAGACCGGTATCTTTAGGTTTAGCATGGAACTTCACTTAAAACCAGAGAGGCAAAAGGGTGAGGCACATGATCCACGGCCTTTGTCTGCTCTGCCGCAACTTTAGACAGGTTAGTGAGAGCATCTGTTTGTCCTGAGTTCCCAAAGGACCAGAGCAGTGTAAGTAATATTAACATATCTTTGTAAAGCATTTATTGGATGAAAAATAACATATAAATGCCACTTGTAGTGAGATGGTATACAAAAGCACAACTGATCATCGAGTGTTGCAGCCACATAGGAACTCTCATGCAGTGCTATATTCCCTTACTGTCTTGCTTTAGTTCTTGATACAACAGCTGTTCAAAATAATGTCCAGTTTAGCTTGTGACAAAGGAGTGAAGCTGCAGCTGCTTCTGCGATCTTGGTGTGCCGTCTCAGTTGCATACCCTTCAGAGTCTTCTGAAACGGTGGTTGTCAGCTTCCTCTTTCCTGGACCACTCTTCTGTTTAGATGTGCAAATTTTGCATGGAACTGGTCAGAGATCCTGCTCTCAGATTTACCCAAAAAGGTGGTTAAACACTTCAGACTGAGAACTTTGCTTTTTTAATAATTTGTTGCTGTGGAATTTATACAATTGATTTTGAATTGTTTGCTCTCTGGAAAATTGTCTTAATATACTAACATCACATCCAACCCTTCTTCTAAGATTCAAGCTGGTTAGCCATTTTTTAATTATTTTTAACAGAGCAGTGGATAATAATTTCTTCTTGAAAGAAAACTTTCCCTAGTGAATGTATCAAGCTGTAAAGTAACTAAGATAGATTTATTGATTCTGGCATGAAATTTAAAACACAACCCTGAATGCTTTGTGATCTTCCCAGTGATATGTCCAAATTACTTCTGGTGCCATGTATTGTATTTAATTCACAATATTATTTAAATTCTTTCTGTAAAAATATATTTAACTGAGCAAGTTATTTACTAAGATATATCACTGAAATTTACAGAGATGAAAAAGTATTTTATTGACAATATTTGCTATCAGATTCTGTCATACAGATACGTCTTTCTGCTCACCTCTTATTTCAGTATTGCAGGATTTATTTTGACCTACACCTGTATAAACAATGACTGTAACGTATGGCTATTCTGTGGATGAAATCACATTAAATATATGTGAACCTATAAACTCTTCTTATGTGATTAAATATGAATAATAATCTGTGCTTTGTAAAAGCAGCCAATAATCAGCAGTCTGTGTCCCTAATCTTTACAATCATAGAATCATAGAATGAAGATAATAATGTTTTTTAATCCTAATTAAGTATACATCTTAAACAACTATATACTTCAGTATTACATGTTATTTAAAGTTTTTGGAAGCAGTGCCATTGCAGCTGTCTAATCACTCACTACTGGAACACTGTTAGTTTTATCTCTAGTGCTGTAAGAAGTATGTTGTATACCTCTTCCCATCACTATGGTTCTAAATCCAATAAACTCAATCTGTGCAAGTACACATGTTGTAATCTGTGATAATTCTGCAAGGACTGTGCAAGTAATCTTCTGCTTCTGTGGGACAGCATTTGAACACGTCACAATCTACTAGTTTTCATATAGAGATTTCTTAAATTTCTGTTTTATTGAAAATCTCTAGCAAAGGAAAAAATAGCTTCAAGTATTTTTTTTAATTGAATAAGAAAATGATAATGCATATTTACTAACCACTTGCAGGTAACTATGAGCAGCAGTAGCTGCTTTTGTTTAAGGAAATTTTGAAATGTGAAATTTGAAATTTCAGGCTGAGCCAATGACATAAAAGACTGTCGTTTATAGACACATGCATAAAATAAATAAGCATACTATCAAATGTTCTCTAACTTAACTGTTTAGTGGAAAAATAGCTATTGAAATTTCATGATTTTGTGTGCTTAACAGTAAGAGTTCTCTTGAGACATAAGCATAAACATTGTATGCATCTGTCAAAGGGATTCCCCAGATTCCATACTCATGCCTGTATGTAATTTAGTAACTGAATAACTTTATCTTATCTTCTTGTTTCAATTTCAGACAAATTTGGTGCTCCTGTAAAGTGAAGTTCTGATAGGCTAGTGTCTAGCCAGTGCTGTATCTTAAGGTTAGGGAAAGTTGTCAGACCAGCGAGTCCCCCTTAATATGGAACCCTTCCAAAGACAGGTGACATATCCAGCCTTAGTTCTGTAATCACATATTTAAATAAAAATGAGTATTTCAGGATGTTTCTGAAGCTACAGGCTGCAAAGAAAATCCTAAGAAGTAGTTTGAAATAATTCGTACAACAACAACAATTAATTACCAACTTATGTACAACTATTACTTACCCGGATCAAATTTTTGTTGCTTGGATTTTGCTGTTGAATTAGTCTGACAAGTGGCAAAAAATGTGTGACTACACTGTTGCAAACCTGAAATGGAGATGTAAAAGTCTGCCCCCCTCTAATAAAAACTGATTGCACCAATAGATTTGCTTTTTACAGAAAGGAAATAATCAATGTCATTTGGTTTTCACTTATCAGTAGTTCAGGTCTGTGCTGTGGCATCTACTGACTGCTGGCTAGGAGTTTCTGCAAAAAGAAAAATGCTGAGGAAATGTATTAATCAGTAATTGAGAATCAAGCATGTGAAGAACAAAGAAGGCACTAAAAGCAAAACTAGTAACTTAATAATTTTTCATTATATTGAAGGAAAAAGAGGACAGGTACCAGGAGGTATGCAACCGTAGGTCATCTTTTAGTGCCAGAAAAGCGTGCTTGCTGATGTAATTACATCTTCACTAGCAAGGTTTTCCTGTTTAGATAGGCAACAGGGTAGTTTTACTGTGTTTAGCTGGCCTAAGATTAAAAAAAACCCTAAACCAAAACAACAAAAAAACAACTTTTGCTGTTGGGTTCTGAAAGCTGCCAAGAAACTTCTATATTATGCCCTGTTCCAAACACTGCTCATACATACACAATCTAGCCCTGGAAGGAGCTGCAGGTCCTTCCTGGACAGGACATGCTAGCTGTGAACTCAGACTTTTTTCTGTGCTTAGTTGCAATGCAAGTTAGATTACCAAAATTTTTCAGTTGGCCTTTAAAGACTATATGAGAACTACTAATACATTAGAAGGCTGGTTCTTCCCCTTGAGGAAAGATAAAGTGAGAAGTGTCTGTCTTTGAAAAGTTTTTATTTTTCTATTCAAAAAGTAGTACTTTTCTTGCAAGAACCTAGCTTAAAGTATTCAACAGCAATATATCACAAATACAGTCTAACAAACAGTGACGTGAAGGCTACCTAGTACAATATAAAACGTTTACATCTGTCAGTGACATACTGCAGATACATGACTGGTTTCCCTCGGAAACATTCCATCTGAAAAGCAAATGTAGCATCTTCTTCATTCAAGTACCTCCTGGGCTGCAGAAAGTGTTAATCAAGCAGCTCCATAACCCGTTGCAGTGCTGTACTTTCCTGTTCACGGGATGTCTGTGGGGCTCCCTTAGCTGGCAGCTGCTCCTCCCAGCAGCTGTAGAGTTTTTAGGGGGGTAGTTCTGAGGCCCCAGCAGGTAGCAGGTTGGCTGTGCTACAGATGTTGGCTTTTGGGGAAAATGGGCTCCCTCTGGTGAGTGGTTACGTGGTTGTCAACTGAACTACCAAGGTGTTTTGGCTTGTCCGAGTTCAGAGTTTATTTTTAAATGGACTGTCACAATACTTGAGCAGCCACATGCACTGGCATATAAAGTGTGGCTGGCAACTGTCAACACTCATCTATCTTTTCTGAAGTGGCATAGGTCTTGCAATAGTAAATCTTGCAATTTTTCACTAACTGGGGGGAAGGCTAGGAGACTGACTGCTGGGAAGAGATGCCTGTGGCAAGTTAGTTATTACAGTTGTGTAAGATAATTTTTCATGTGCTTTAGCTCTAACTCTGGCCTTGGTAAATTACCAATGTAGGTGGTTAATATTTCTTAGGCATTTTTTCGTTTATCCTGTGCTGAATGACTTATTACCTTCACTTTTTGCAGCATGCTGGTCTGAACCAAAAACGCACGAATATGCTTTCTTTTGTAGCAACTATATTTATACACATGTAAACCCAGAAACTAAAGCTTTGTAGTCATCCACGTTGCTTCATCAATTCAAACATCTCTAGGCTTTAATGGTAGAGGGCTGTCAACACGGTACACCTAGGCACTACATAAACTGTCTCCTAAAGATTTCATTGAATTTTTAAAAGCTGAAAAGGTCGTTAAATTTATCATTGCAGCAACATTTCTAAATTAAATGTTCTTGCAACATTTACATCTAGAGTTAAACAGGCATCCCATCTTAATGGAACTGGTGAACTGGAGATAGCTGGATAGAAATAGTCTTAGATCTTGCAGGTTGTTTGTAGTAGGAGTCATCTAGCTACTACCTCTTGATCTAGCTACAGAGTAGGTTTATTGAAACTCCTGGGACTTTTTTTTTTTTTAAGTTTTCAGTTCTGTGTGATAACTGCACTCTCATCCTTTCAGTAAATACCCTTCAAAGGGTATTGTGGAGATAAAAAGGTGATGTTAAGGGGACAAAGGAGGAGGAAAGGGGACTTTTGATTCTTAGGTTTTAGTCAAACAGAAATAGGCCATGCAAGGAAAATAGGTGTGACTGCGTAACTGCAGCTAGATAATGCTAAACATATCTCAAGCCCAAGTAATAATGACTGGATCAAAAAAAACCTGTATTGCTCAACTTAGCTTGGAGGTTTTTGCAGCTTAGTTGTCTTTTTTATTTAAAGTTGCTAGCTGTGTCAGGCATGATCCCATGAGGGGCTGAGTTCCCTTCTCTCTCACTGCTCAGTGGAAGTCAAAGGTATTCAGAATATTGAATATTAATGGCTTGTAGGCAGAAAAATTGTAGAAATTTACGCTGTGCCCTGTAAAACAGGTATGTGTCTGCCACTGGAAGTGCTACAAGTTTGGTAACTAGTGTTAGAAACATGATCACATTGACTGCTTTGGATTTGGAAGACGTGCTGGTGTCTTTTTCTTATCATTTACAAGTTTATGTGATGTTTCCATGGAACACTATCAGAATCTTAATTAATATTAAGATAATAAAATAGTATTAAGATAATTAATATTAAAATTAAAATTTGAGTTGTGCACTAAGTGTAATTAAGGAACATAAATATCAGAAAACCTAACACTTGCAGCTATCAAGAAGTGAAACCAAATTCTTTTCCCAAACATTCTAACTGCACAATTTTTTTCTTTTTGTAGTTTATTTATCTAGATAAATGTGAGATGTCAAAAGTTGTAGTGCACTTACTCACTGAATGTAACTGCAAAGATACAATGAAAATCCAGGGCATTTACACTGGGCAAATTTTAAAATTACAACCTTAAAAAATTTGGTATTTTGGTTTGCAAAAGCAGCATCAAATTTTGTATTCATATGCCTTGGTTATAAAGAATGCCCTTTTTGGTCATGTAAGAACAGATATTTTTTAACAACATTACCATTGTGTCCAATATCAGGGAAGGAAAGGAGATTGGTGACTTTTTCGTGAAAAATAAATGTATCTCATTGTCCATCTTTTCAGCATCAGTGTTGTTGAGGGTTTAAATCTGTTCTTAATTTTTGTCTGATTTTACTTGTTCATCACTTCTGATTCATCAGAACTGCAGATGGCAAGCCATCAACATTTGGATTTAGCCATTATCATTTAATAATTTTGTTATTATCACCAACATAGCTCTGCTAAACTGCTAGCATAGGATTATTTCCTTATGCTAAAATCCCAGATGATCTCTTCTGTGATCATAAGTAACTGGCAAGATGGAACACTAACTGCCCAGCTCCAGGCCCAGCTACTTTCTCATTTGCGTAATACAACAATTTTGTTTTGGCTGAAGACAAAGTACTTTACACTTTGAAATTACTGTGAAATATTGCTACCTACTAAAGAAAGGAATATATAAATATACACTAGAAGACTACAGTAGCATTACATGCAGTAGTATAGCCCACCCTCATGTCATTTGTTCTTCAGTCTGTGTTAAGGATACTCTGGGAGCTGAGTGATGCCAACGAAGAAATTTATTTCACTCCAGTGTGACTGGAGTCAGCTTTTTAAATGTACAGTTCCATGAGTTGTCCTTCACTAAGCCATTACTTTAGCATCTAGCATTTCAGAATACATCTTACATTAAGTACAAATCCGCAGTAGCTCTGCTGACATAAAACCAGTATAAATACAAACAGAGGCTAGGCCAAATTGTTTAGTTCGGTTCAGATCCCTGATCTTTTGGAATGGCTCCAGCATTGTATAAAGCATTCTTTTTTCTTTTTCTTTTTTTTTTTTTTTTAATGACTTGTATGTACCTAAGCATGAAAACTAACAGTATTTCTGTTCTTGGAAGTTCAAGTGTAGGGGGGTTCTACCTGGCCCCAGCTATGGTACTGCTTTGTGGTCCTATGCAACTCACCCTCAAACCAAAGGGCACCAGAACTGTAATGAAGTTGGGAACTCGTTATGCAGTCAAACTGCTGCCAGTTCATTTTACAGAGAAAAACACAACAGGTCTGTGATCTTAGTCTTGTGAATTTATATAAAAAGAGTAGATCAAATGATTAATATAATGGGTGATGGGCCTTGGATCTAGATTACAGGTTTCTTTGAGGACAGTGCCCTTTCCAGGCTTCCTGGAAATTCAAATGTCACTTAAACTGAGCAGCATTTGCCATTGACTTTGTTGGGATTTGTTTGGGTCCACGTATTCTCTGTCTGGAATAGATATTGCAGAAGTACCCAGCACTCGTGTCAGTTAAACATCTCATTTCCCGTGGATCCCCATACATTTGATTGATGTCTTCAGACGGGGGTAGGGAAGGCGTCACATTGAAGCCAAGCCCAAGAGCCCCGCCAGCAGCGGAATTAACTCCTTCCTAGGAGAAGGCACGGCAGAGGCTCTCCCCCGCTCCCCAGAGAGGGCTACGGGAAGGCGGGCGTCCCCCCGGGTAAGCCGGGGCTTGCGGACAGCTTGCGGGGCAGGGGAGCTGCGCTGCCTGCTGCCCGGCCCTGCCCGCGCCATGCCCGGCCCAGAGCCCGCCGGCCGCGCTGCAGGGGGGCACCTGGCGGCCCGCTTGCCGTCTGGGCAAGCGCGGGGTAGGGGGGCCCCCACTCGTGTCCGCCGGGAGGCGAAAGCGCTCTTACCTCGGAGTGGGAGTCGCGCACGTCCCTCTCCGCCCGCCGGGCGCCCCACAGTCCCGAAATGCGAGGAGGGCACCGTTGCTTAACACAGCCCGAAGCGCCTCGCAGAGAGGCAGGCGGCTCAGAGTGCGGGGCCGTGCGACTCCCCCGGCCCACTCTCCGTCCCCCGCAGCTGCCGAGCCCAGGGCTGTGGGGCGTGTTTCCACCGAGGCGGCTCCGCTCTGGGTGCTGCCTGCCGCCATGAGCAGCAAGCTTTTTGCGGGTTTGGGTCTTTGTGTGCGTTTGCTAGAACGCAATTTGCAGATTAAGCTGACACAGAGGAGCCGGTAACTTTTTAGATGCTGGGGACTGTTACTGCGTTGTGAAATAGTTAACGTTGCTTCGATAGTTAGAGAGTTTCTGAAAGGGACATTTTTCAGTTTGGGGGGGGGTTGATTTTTTTCCGTTCGATAGAGGCTCATTCCTGACCAGGACCTCCCTGTTCCACACACCTTCCTAACGCAAAGTCTTAATTCGGGGAAGATTTCTTGCACTATGAACCCTTGTCGGGCTGGGCTGCTTTCATTTAGTGGTTTTGAACTGCTCTAAAGAGGCAAAGCGTGTTGCCTTTAAATACACGTTTAAAAAAAAAAGGCTCTTGTCTTGAGAAACTGCTCGATTTGCAGGAAACCCTCCGGATGTTTGCTGCTTTTCATGTGGCATTTGTGGTCGGCTCTGATAACGCCGGGAGCACCACTTCCAACACCGCGCTCTGTAATGGACCCGAAATAGAAACACATCTCTCGCCGGAGGATCCCCGCTCCGCGCCCCCGCGCTGTGTACCGCCGGTTTAAAAGGTCAATAAATCAGAAGGATGAACTCTCGGCGGCATTGTTAGGTTGGGAAAGTTAACGAATGACCCCAGGAGTCGTGCGACCACGAAAGTTTCGGGAGCGTCAGAAGAAGCTCCTTAACTAAGCGCTTCAGGGGAGTGAGGTGGAAGCAGAGAGAGCAACTTGAGTCAGAATCAGCGCTGTGCGGGGTGCTTTAGAGTTACGGTTCAAAAATACCTAAAGAGTCGAAACAGAAAGCAAGAAAAGCCGTGAGATGATCTATTTATGCCACCGGGGGCACAGAAAGGGTCACAAACTGCCAACATTTTCTGTACAAACCAGGGAGCTTTTACTTTCTCGGCTTAGATTCAAAACACACCTTTCTTTCTTTGATCCCAGATCAATGAGCTGTAGAAACAGTTCAGACAAATTTCTCAAACAAAGTCAGCGGCAGTTTGCTTAGTTTATTATCTCATGTTCATTATATAGAAAAAACATTTTCTTTTCTGCTGGAAATTACAGCCCCAAAACTGCCGTAAAGTGTGTTTGTAAGCTGTCCCTCTACTCGCTCAACTTTTTCAGTGCGAGGTCTCGCAGGATTTGTTCCCTTGGCTCACGAAAATCTTTCTGCTAACTAGAGTAAAAGGGACGCTTTGACGTTTTAACAAGATCAGGTCGTGTAAAAGGTAATGCTCGCTCTCTCTTGCGCGTTAAATTCCTAGGCAGTCAGTTTTGTCCGAGTCAGTAAAAGGGCGTGAGCTGGGAACCGACCTGGAAGGCACTGGGAACGCACCGACTTCGTTGGGGCAGCGCGCTTGTTGCCCTTCTTCATTTCTGTTTTGCTTGGAAGCTCTCTTGCTTTCTTCGCTCAGCTGAGTGTTCTGTTCTCGACAGGGAAAAATGTGCACACTTCCCTCCCGCATGAACTTGCTTCAGACACGGTTCTGATTCACTTTAATTCCGAATTTTCTCTGGGTGTCAGCCGTGCTTCGGTGCGCGACCTGTCCCCAGGCAACCGGCCTCGGGTTAAGGGCTCTGAGTCCTTGCACGTCGGGTCGGGAAATGTCACAACCTCAGCCATAAAACTGAAGTCACTGGCACGCCAGCCTTAAAAAGGTACGCCCTAAGGTAACGTCCCAGAGGCGCTGGACTAAAAACGGTTGAAAAAAGCACTTAATTCCTAAGGAGCGTTGCTGGCTGTTACCGCCAGCGGTGCGGTGACTCTCGGCTTCGCAAACGGCGTACGCCTCCATTAACTTGTTTTCCAATCCATTCAAAATGCATCATACTTTCGCAAGAACGGTGTTATGATCCACTAGTATGAGATCAATGTACATATCCATATGTGTAGGAACATTGTTTTCACCTCCTTTTTACAGCATCTGATATGAGGAAGAACGGCAGGGCTGTTTGAACCCCTGCCACTCGTTGTGCCGGACTCGCGCGTGGGTTTAAACAGAAAAACAAAACCTAAAACCTTCTCTTCGCTTGGTTTTAGGCAGATCCTACTCTTTTGGCAATGGTTTCGACTCCTCGCAACAGGGTTAAATACAGGATACCATCGGTCTGGAAAGACATGGCCTGTTTATAATCCATAACAAAGAGAGGGGAGCAGAAGGCACGGACGCACATGTGCCTCGAGAATTGTCCTCCCCGGTGTTAACCCGGGCATCTACTTCTCGCCACTGCGTTTTTCTTCTTTTTCGAATACCTGCTGGTTGCCAAGTGTAAAGAAGCAGGTTTTACGTTGTACGAAACAGGAAATTCAATGTGAGAATTAGTTAATGCTGATGCCGGCTTCATTCATTTAATTTCAGCGCGAATTCTGACATTATTGGTTTATTTGATCGAAGCGGCTACCCAAACAAAAGGTGTCCTTAACCAAATAAACCTCTTTGATCTTCAGTTTAAAGCTCGGCGGTTTCTCAAATAAGCATTGATGCATTTAATAGCACTACATAACAATGCAAATATTAATCAGAGCGCCCGTGAAAACTCCGCATTTTACATTAGTCTGTATGTCAAAGAAGAACATAAATGGTAACAAGATAGAATTTGTCTTTATTCTGAAGTGAGGGGTATTCTACAGACATCTGCTAGAATTTACAGTTTATTTCTTCAGGCAAATCAGAGAAATCCTGGACAAAGCAATGCAACAAGCAACACGTGCTGCAAAGCTCGACTTAAATAATAACTAAGTCAACTTATGCTGCAGAGAATAAATACTTGCGCCTTTGGCGTGTAGTGAATAACTTTATTACCCAGTATGAAAAAGTGGGACAGGACACATGTCACAGGCTTTACTGTGGATTCAGTGTCCTGCTGCCCCACGCAGGTTACACCTTTCACGGGCTTGCGAGGTCAAGTATGCTAAGGTAGCACTAGAGGGTAGGGAGCTGAAGCGTGACATAGAGATGGTGACTCGTTACGTTCCAGGTCTGGCGACAAAAGCAGCCCCTCGTGTCTCTGCGGGTGTGACGGGGCACCAGGTACGGCTGGAAAAGATCTGCCGCTTCCGCTTCTTTCGTGACTCCACTGCTCAGGGTTGACGGTGACGGGTGGGCATTTGCCCGATGACAGCGCGGTAAGCGCACGGCCTCGAGGGCCGGTCTCGGCTGCCGTGCCGGGGAGCGGGGCCGAAATCCGAGCGCCGCCTACGAGTGCGTTGCCGGTTCCCCCCGAACGACAACGCCCCCAGTCTCCGACTCACGGGGGCGGGGGCAGCGCCGCTCGCGCCGGGCGGCGGCGACCTGCCCCGATGCCGGGAGGAGCCCCGGGGCCGCCCCGCGCCGCCGTGGGAGCCACCGCCCCCGTCCCCCAGCGCGGCCGCTCCCCCCGCCCCCGCCGCCCCATTGGCCGCGCCGCGGCTCAAATAGGGCCGGGCGCCAGCGGCCGCCCGCAGCCACCGGGGTCCGAGCGCCGAGCCCGCCCCGCCCCGCCGCAGCCCTTGGCCTCGGCGGCGCGTCCCGAAATGAGCAGCCCCGATGCGGGCTACGCCAGCAGCGACGACCAGGCGCAGGGCCGGTGCTCGCTGCCCGTCATGATGCCGGCCGTGGGCCCCTGCCCGTGGGCAGAGTCGCTGAGCCCGCTGGGCGAGGCGAAGGCGAAGGGCGAGACGGCGCCGTCGGGCGCGGCGGGCGGCCGGGGCAAGAGCGAGGCGCGGATCCGGCGGCCCATGAACGCCTTCATGGTGTGGGCGAAGGACGAGCGCAAGCGGCTGGCGCAGCAGAACCCGGACCTGCACAACGCCGAGCTGAGCAAGATGCTGGGTGAGCGCGGGGTGTCCCGGCGGGTCCTGGGGGGTGCCGGCGGGCGGAGGGTGCTCGGGGGCTGGGCTGCGGGCGGGTGGGCGGCGGCGGGGCCCCGCCGTGGGCTGCTGGCGCGCCGGAGCCTGCCGTGAGGCCGCGGGGCTCGGGGACCGGGCTGCGGGCGGGGGCGGCGGCGCCCGCCGGTGGGCGGCCGGTCTGACGGTGGTCGTGCAAAATGCAGGTAAATCGTGGAAGGCGCTGTCGCTGGCGGAGAAGCGCCCGTTCGTGGAGGAGGCGGAGCGGCTGCGGGTGCAGCACATGCAGGACCACCCCAACTACAAGTACCGGCCGCGACGGCGGAAGCAGGTGAAGCGCCTGAAGCGGGTGGAGAGCGGCTTCCTGCAGCACGGCCTGGCGGAGGCGGCGGGGCCCGGGCTGGGCAGCGAGGCCCCGGGCGGCGGCGGTGGCGGCAGGATGTGCGTGGAGGGCCTGGGCCTGCCCTACGCCGAGCAGGGCTACGCGGCGGCGGGCGCGGGCCAGTACCGGGACTGTCCGCCGCTGGGCGCCGCCTTCGACGGCTACGGCCTGCCGACGCCGGACCCGTCGCCGCTGGACGCGGCGGAGAGCGAGGCGCCGTTCTTCGCGGCGGGGCTGCAGGAGGAGTGCGCGCTGGCGCCCTACGGCTACGCCCCGCACCCGGCGGCCGAGTACCCGCCGGCGGCGGCCGAGGGCCCGGCGGGCGCCGCGCTGCGCCGGCACCTGCCGCCCGGCGAGGCGCTGGGGCCGGGCGGCTCGCTGCAGGGGCTGCTGGGCTGCCCGGCGCCGCTGCACGCCTACTACGGGCAGGCGTGCCAGCCGCCGGGCGCGGGGCGCGTCCCGCCGCTGCCGCCGCCGCTGCCGCCGGGGGCGGTCGGGCAGCCGTCGCCGCCGCCCGAGGCGGCGCCGTGCCGGGAGCCGCTGGAGCACTTGCCGCAGGAGGAGCTGCTGGGCGAGGTGGACCGCACCGAGTTCGAGCAGTACCTGCGCTTCGCCTGCAAGCCCGAGCTGGGGCTGCCCTTCGCCGGCCACGACGCCGCGGGGCTGCCGGCGCCCGAGGGCGCGGGGCCCCTCTCCTCGGCCGTGTCGGACGCCAGCACCGCCGTCTACTACTGCAGCTACCCCGACGTGTGAGGGACTCGCTCGGGGGCACGGCACGGACTGGCAGGGAGGCACCCGGCCCCGCTCCTATTTATGTAATTTATTTGAATCTTGAGAACTGACAGGGTATCTGTGACCTGCTCGAGGTTTAAAAGGCGACGTGCTGTCTCGCTGTCCAGGCGGTGCAGGTCTTGCCATCGCTGCTCGACAGTGACATGTAGAACTGTTCCTGCTGTGGAACCGTGATACTAGTTACAGACGTGGAATCCGATTTCTGAGATCTTGTCAGAGATCTTTACGCTTTTATAATGTTGTACAGAGTGCTGGTTTTTATATGTTGGATTTGTACAGAGTAATTTTGCACTTTTACAAATAAAGGGAAAATAATAAAGCTGGTCGCTGGTATCTCCTCAAAGAGAGGAGATCTGTCTGTCTTCTGTCCTCGATAACGATCTGTTATCGTCCTCTGTTATCGATTATTATTGCTTTTTAAACTACTCTTACTAATGTCCCTTCGACTACGAATTAGGTCCTGTCTCCCTTTCTGTAGACATTGTCTTCTTCCGTCTCTTTTGCTCAAATTATAAACAAAAATTTAAGCGTTCAGAAACTGTCTATTCCATGCTATCCTTTAATGATTCTTTTTAAACTTCATTTGTGGTTTCTTAGACGGTTGTTTAATGTGACTGAATTATAACAACAACAACAAAAAAAGGCGACCTGTTTTATAGTTCAAGTGTGAAATGACTATAGGAAAGCTCTTACCGAAGTAGGTTAGGGTTTGGGTCTGGTTTTAATGTAACCGTGGCCACACTGGATGCCATTAAGAATAGTGCCTTGCTGCAAGGGCCGAGTAAGCGCTACTTCCAGCACCTCCCCGGCGAGAATGTCTTTCGTGTCCCAGTCGCTGCCCTTACTGCGTCCGGGAAGGGGGTGGCAGCGGGGGATACCAGATCTTCGCTGCGGAGAAGGGGAGCAGTAAATCGGCGTTCAAAGTGAAAAATTTCGACAGGAGCCTATACTAAAGGGGGAGGCCGGCCGGGAGCCGCCCGCTCGGGTACCCCAGCACGGCAGCACCTCCGAGCGTACGTCAAAGAACCTTTTCTTTCTTGCGGAGATTCTTTGCACTATGTCGTCATGACTGGAAATAGAAATAGCTCTGTGATTGATAAATACGCGCTCTGCAGTTCAACTTCCGTGGAAAAAAAAAGGCGTTTTCATTTAGATGGTAGGGCTGAGTCCAGCTGTGGGGTGGGACTGATAAATTCATTACATTTATTACCGAAATCGGCGGGAGGGGGAACAGTCATCTGGGTCGTTTGCTTCCTAAGATAAAGCTCTGGAACTGAGCCCTTGGGAGGAGGGGGCCGATGCCGAAGTGGCAGACTTGCCCACTGATTAACTTGTCTTCCACGAGGACGGGAAGTTAAATTGGGTGCATTTTGAAATTACATTTAAAAAGGCTTATGTTTGTACCGGCGAAAGATAAAAGAGCGTACACCGAGCCAGGTGCAAGCTGGCTCGGTCAGCGAGTTGCGAGCATAGCCTCGTTGGCAAAAATTGACTATGTAATTGCATACTGTTAGCATGTGTTGAATTAAAGCGCGTTCAAACCCTTAGTATTCTGTAAAACAATCTGCCCGCTAGTTTCTGACTTTTCCCATTTTACTTTTCAAACAGTCTTCAGTTCTCTGAGGTACATCTCAAATACCCTCCCTGCCACTCTTCACCCCTCTTACACGAGAAAAGTGATGTATTCCTGAATGAGGCGGTACCTCAGGACAAGGACATTAGATGTCTTCTTGATATTTTAATTTGGAAAAATTTATAACGTGTTCTTAAGCACAGATTGAAATATGCATGAGAAACAACAGATTTGTGTTGGTTGGGTTTTCCTTTTATTATGAGGTTTTAATTCACAGGATTAAATGAAATTCGTTTTGCTCTTTTCGCACACGTTCAGGCATTCTGGAGGAAAATCGCTTTAGCTGTTTTTGGAAATAAAGCATTATTAGGCTGTTGATAAATTTGGCCAGCATTTCTAGTCATTTTTCGATTAGGTACAGGTTTTGCTCCCCTCCTCTCTCCTTCACCCCAACTTGTCAGACAGTTGAAAGCTGAAGCAAACTTGAAACTGTAAAAGCGGGTTCACGATGAAGGTTGAAAACCATCTACTTATTTTTTATAGTAATACCGGAAGTGATTGACAATAAATTGTATTAAATAAATATATAGGTTTTGTAAAAAGGGTTGGCCAGCATAGCAGCCCTGGGTGCCAAACAGTGTGTGGTGATAATGTATAGGCAGATCTTGCAACAACCCTTTGCACCCTTTGAGCTTTTGCAGACTTAAATCTAAGGAGCATTATTTTCTGGTATGTATCCAGATATGTAGCCTTTTTTTCCCCCTTCCTGTGAGAAGAACTGTCAGAATATTCTTTAACATGTCTAAAATGTGGCAGGTTTATGCACTGCCAATATACTTGGAGCAAAATTTTCTGAAGCTCCGTTCCACAGAGCATGTCTTGGCTTTCCGACTCTAAATTGTATATATAGACCCAAACCTGTCCTGCAGGCCTTTTGAAAACGTTAAACCTTCCCCACTTCCCATGAGTGCCCACGACAATCGGGTTTAATGGGGTTTGCGTGGCAGTGTTTTGGTAGCGGGGGGGCTACAGGGGTGGCTTCCTTAAGAAGCTGGTAGAAGCTTCCCCTGTGTCCGATAGAGCCAATGCCAGCCGGCTCCAAGATGGACCCGCTGCTTGCCAAGGCCGAGCCCATCAGTGACGTTGGTAGCATTATTTAAGGAAAAAAACCGGCACATCGACTGCAGCTAGAGAGAGGAGTGAGAACACGCGAGAGCAACAACTCTGCAGCCCCCCAGGCCAGGGCAGCAGGAGGGGCAGGAGGGGCTCCAGGCGCCGGAGCAGAGATTCCCCGGCAGCCCATGGGGAAGACCATGGTGAGGCCGGCTGTGCCCCTGCAGCCATGGAGCTCCACGCTGGAGCAGATCTTCACCTGCAGCCCGGGGAGGACCCCACACCGGAGCAGGTGGATGCCCGAAGGAGGCTGTGATCCTCTGGGAAGCCCATGCTGGAACGCAGGACCTGTGGACCCGTGGAGAGAGGAGCCCATGCTGGAGCAGCTTTGCTGGCAGGACTTGTGACCCCCCGGGGGACCCACGCTGGAGCAGTCTGTTCCTGAAGGACGGCACCCCGTGTAAGGGACCCAGGCTGGAGCAGTTCGTGAAGAACTGCAGCCCGTGGGAAGGACTCACGCTGGAGAAGTTTGTGGAGGACTGTCTCCCATGGGAGGGACCCCACGCTGGTGCAGGGACAGAGTGTAAGGAGTCCTCCCCCTGAGCAGCAGAGACATGTGACGAACTGACCACAACCCCCATTCCCCGTTCCCCTGTGCCGCTCGGGGAGGGGGAGGTAGAGAAATCGGGAGCGAAGTTGAGCCCAGGAAGAAGGGAGGGGTGGAGGAAAGGTAATTTAAGATTAGGTTTTAATTCTCATTATCCTACTCCGAGTTTGACCGGCAATAAATTAAACTAGTTTCCCCAAGTCAAGTCTTTTTCCCGTGACGGTAACTGCTGAGTGATCTCTCCCTGTCCTTATCTTGACCCATGAGCTGCTCGTTATAGCTTTTCTCCCCCGCCCAGCCGAGAAACCAAGGCCGGATAGAGCGGCTTTGGTGGGCACCCGGCGTCCAACCAGGCTCAACCTACCACAAGGGCATTAAAAGAAGGACCCAAAACAGGTTCATTATCTTTCGCGACTATTTTCCCTGGCACGGTTCCGGCGGTCAGGCGGCGGAAGAGGTCGCTGCCCGCCTCGGGAGGCTGTGAAGAAGGCTGCAGGCATGTGCCACAGGCCGAGATGCCTCTTCACTCAGCCCTGCTCTTCACGCAGAGTCGGGGTCTGCCACTGCCGCCCCGTTCCCGACACTACACCCCGGGCCGTTGCCTCCCTGGAAGCCGCACCCGCTCTTCTCTTGGCGCTTCTAGTTTGCTCCTCGCTCCACCGCAAAGGCGGAGGGGACATCTCTAAACGCCGCTCTAGCAGCCGCTCTCCCGCTGAACGACGGCTTTAGCGGGGCAGCGTCTTCAGATCCCTTCCCACAGGGACGGCGAGTGCTCTCTGCAGCTCACGCCGGCCACTTGTGCCCAAAAGGGATCCAGTTCTTCTCTTTTTTTGTCCCTCTCTTGCCAATTCATCGTGTCTCAAGAGGTCCGTAGTCGGATCTCGGTTTTTCCTAACACAGCCAAGCTCCATACGTGGGTGTCGCACTGCAAATCGGAGTTTTCTTCTTTTTTTGTGTGTGTGCGCGTGTTCTCTATTACTTAGGTAAATCGCTAGAAAAGTAAGTAGGCCTAGTCTGAAGGAAAGAGGTTTCAGGCGAAGGTGCTGAATTAAAACCAGCTCAAGATCCCTCTGCACGGGGCAGGTGGAGGGGAGAAGTCGGGAGGCGAGAATAAAAACACTCGCAGGCGGAGAGTAGCTGGGACTGGAAACGTCAGGGGCAGCGGTCTTGCGCTCTGAAAAAACAACCTTAACTCTGCGAGTTTCTGTCCGTTTCTGGTAGCTGTATGCTTTTCAAATTGGAGACTAATCCGTGGAAGACATTAGCAGCAATACTCTGCAGAATTGCTCCTTGTAGGCAAGTTTTATGGATTGACGTGGCGACCCTACTCTTGTTTTGGCATAGGTACCTCCCCAGTCTCCCCCGCGGGTTACGCCGCCTGTGAAAGGCATACAAAAATTCTGCTTTTAGCATGCCCACGCGGGAAGGAGTAGTGAAAACCACAGCCAGCCACGCAGGAGTGCGTAACGGTACCTCTGCAAACAGGGCGGGCACAGCTGGCCCGGGCGGCAGTGGCAGCTCGATGCGACCTTGCGACAAGCCTAAACGAAAGCAGCGCTGTGCCGAAGCGGCCGGGCGGGCCGGGGCAGGGCAGCTTAGGTCCCCGGCGTTACAACAACTGACGGCGTGCCGTCCATCCCCTCCCGGGACCTCCCACCCGTGTCCCCCGCGGCTCTGCCTGCGGCTCGGCAGGACCCGCTCTTCGCAGCCCGTGGTGAGAGCCGGCGGCGCGGCCTCCCGCAGCCCCGCGGGCTTGGCTTTCCCTGGAGACCCGCTGCCGCGTTCGGTTGCAATGGTCCGACGGTTCAGACAGGACAGAGGAGCGGTGCAAATATCTCCTCGGGTCCTCTTCTTCGGTGTCGGTGTGCGCCCGGGCCTGACGGTGGCTAACTATCTCTGTGCTGCTGCACCGAGTGCCCCGTCTTACGGACAGCTCTGTAAATTCCAGTACTCGCGCACCCACACATGCTTAAACGGACAATTAATGTGTTGACTAATTAAAGGCCTTCAAGGTCAGAGCTCGATCGCCCTGCTTCAGTTTCCAGTCTACAAAAAGAGGACAATTTATTTCACCTTCCGTGTGGTTGAACAGAGGCTGTTAAATACGGCCGCTGTCCCTGCAGCTACCGCAGTGCACCGACCAGCTAAGACCCCTCGCAGGCTGCTACTTTTTGATACTTTGAGAGTACGCAATGCACCCGGAATGATTCACTCAGGAGGTCACAGGAAGTCCGTGGCATAAAGAGATTTTAACTAAAATGTGAATCCTGACGCCGGAACAAGAGCAGCTGTGCAATTCTCCTTGCTCCTGTTGTGACAGCTGAGTGAATTCTCTCCAGTTTGGATGCTGCTGAAGCTATCCTCGGTTTTATTCATTGGGCTGGAAAAAAACCAACAACAAAACCCAACAAAAAAACCCAACCCCAAAGCCCACACCTTCTGAAGAAAGAAAAGAAAACGATTCTCGGCGGGAATAAGCGGTTTCCACCCTTGAAAATGAGGGGTTATGACGGCGGTTGGCACTCGTGTAGGGAAAGGGTAAGTTAACTTGTTTCCCCTGCCTGCTCAGAGAGGGGTGCACAGCTCCCCGGACCCCGCTGCTGCCGACACTGATGATCTCTTCTCGCTCCGGATCTCCGTATCCCACAGGGCTTGCGGCGTCCCGAGGCTGAAGACCGGGTGGAATTACATGTTCACTACGTATTACTTCTGTAACTCGTTTCAAAGCCACTCTTATTTTGAGGAGTATGTGATTTACTAGCCGCCTCTCCTAACGTCCTTTCTTTATGCTGCCGAATCTCTGTTTTTGGCACTCGGAAATCGTTAGTACTCAGGGGAGCTGCTGATGGCGACGATGATCCGTAGAGTCGCTTTATGGGACAGGGCCTATGACCTCATGCGGTCAGATTTTTACGTCTTGCGACTGAATTGCGTGATGTGACCCCAGCTCGCCGGTCGGTCCCGTGACCAATTTCGTGGGTGCCGAAGAAAACCTGCAGCGTGCTTGTGGGACTGCCTGTCTCCTGCCCAAATACTCGGCGCCCACGTCTCCAGCGCGCTCCGGGCAGGGACGGCGGGCGCCTGTTCCCCGGTTAACCGGGCTGGTACGGAAGGCGCAGCCTTGAGGGTGGAGGATCCGCAGGGGCGACCCAGAAACTCGGCGTTGAAAGGCAGGTCCTGTCCCCCCTGCCCCTGTCCTTGAGGATGTCAGATCTGTCCCTAAAATTCGACTCCCGGTCGGGGGAGACTGCATTTTTTTCGACTCCCAGAACGGGGCGGCTGCGTATTTCGACACTAGGGAAATTTAAAATACGTACATAAAGAATACAAGTGATAATTTTTATGTGTGTGTGAAAAACTGGGCGGAGAAGCTGTTCTTTCCTGCAGTTCAACGCGTTTTAATATAAATATATTCAGCTTATTTGTGTCGGAACTGATTTCTGTCAAACTTAAGTTGACATCATCACCGTCATTATCATTAAATGGCCGCTTGATCGTTCCCCGAGTATGTATTCCGCCCCCGGCCCCTTCCCAGCCTGCAGGCGTTTGTATTCGCTTTTCGGGGTTCCCAGTCCCGCACCTCATGCGGAGGACGAGGGATTAAATAACTGACCGCAGCGCTGTTCTTTCCTAAGAACTAACACAAAATTACTTAGTCTCGACTTCAAGCGAAACTCGAACAGAGAGCTAGCGGGCAAGAATTTGGAAGATGCCTTAAAAAATTCCCTTGTCGCTCGCTGGAGCGAAGGAGGGTTCGCAGAGGGCAGCGGGCTATCGAGGGGCTGCCAGACCCGCTCCCCGCCCGGGAGTCACCGCGGCGGGAACACAGCCCTCCCGTCCCCGCCGCGCTCCCGGCGCAGAGAGGCCCACACGGAAAAAGGCGCTTTCTTGGAGGAAAAAAAAAGGCGTTATCCTTAGAAGCTGCAATTTCATGTGTAAAGGCAGGGCTGCTTTCGGCTTCCACAGGTGCACGGCAGGAGAAAACGGCGCAACAAATGTACGCGGAGTCATGAAAGGGCTGGGGGCGGCTTGTGGGCAGAGGGGTTGTGCGTTCACCCCGCACGATACAGGGCGCTGATGAAACAGTTTCCATGGTGCGCGGTGGAAAAAGCGGGTTGTTGGATCAAGTACTAGAAAGCTTAAAACGGAAGAATTGTTACGGCTGATCATCACGTCGCATTTATAAGGACCACGCTCACCACGATGGCAGCCGGGCAGCAGTAAAAGTAGTTGGAAAAAAAGAAACCCCAAAAGACCTTTTGAGGGAAAACCAAACAGTATTGTCTTCCGAAATACTCCGATAAACTTTCCGGGGGTCGGCTGCATTGCGAACACGCTGTGACTCACTGGCAGCAGCATGCCGAGGAGACGAAGCACCGAGGCAGGCGAGAGAGAGCCCGCGGGGCGGGGGCGCTGGCAGCCAGGCGGGAAGAAATCCCTCTACCCGCGCGGTGCTCCGCCGCTGCGGCTGGGAGCGCGGGCGCACGGCGGAACCTCCGCGCTGTCACCGCGGAGCAGCCCGTTGCGGGGCGGGAGGCGCGAGGGCGGTGGCGACTTACCCCGGTGCCGGGAGGAGCCCCGGGGCCGCCCCGCGCCGCCGTGGGAGCCACCGCCCCCGTCCCCCAGCGCGGCCGCTCCCCCCGCCCCCGCCGCCCCATTGGCCGCGCCGCGGCTCAAATAGGGCCGGGCGCCAGCGGCCGCCCGCAGCCACCGGGGTCCGAGCGCCGAGCCCGCCCCGCCCCGCCGCAGCCCTCGGCCTCGGCGGCGCGTCCCGAAATGAGCAGCCCCGATGCGGGCTACGCCAGCAGCGACGACCAGGCGCAGGGCCGGTGCTCGCTGCCCGTCATGATGCCGGCCGTGGGCCCCTGCCCGTGGGCAGAGTCGCTGAGCCCGCTGGGCGAGGCGAAGGCGAAGGGCGAGACGGCGCCGTCGGGCGCGGCGGGCGGCCGGGGCAAGAGCGAGGCGCGGATCCGGCGGCCCATGAACGCCTTCATGGTGTGGGCGAAGGACGAGCGCAAGCGGCTGGCGCAGCAGAACCCGGACCTGCACAACGCCGAGCTGAGCAAGATGCTGGGTGAGCGCGGGGTGTCCCGGCGGGTCCCGGGGGGTGCCGGCGGGCGGAGGGTGCTCGGGGGCTGGGCTGCGGGCGGGTGGGCGGCGGCGGGGCCCCGCCGTGGGCTGCTGGCGCGCCGGAGCCTGCCGTGAGGCCGCGGGGCTCGGGGACCGGGCTGCGGGCGGGGGCGGCGGCGCCCGCCGGTGGGCGGCCGGTCTGACGGTGGTCGTGCAAAATGCAGGTAAATCGTGGAAGGCGCTGTCGCTGGCGGAGAAGCGCCCGTTCGTGGAGGAGGCGGAGCGGCTGCGGGTGCAGCACATGCAGGACCACCCCAACTACAAGTACCGGCCGCGACGGCGGAAGCAGGTGAAGCGCCTGAAGCGGGTGGAGAGCGGCTTCCTGCAGCACGGCCTGGCGGAGGCGGCGGGGCCCGGGCTGGGCAGCGAGGCCCCGGGCGGCGGCGGTGGCGGCAGGATGTGCGTGGAGGGCCTGGGCCTGCCCTACGCCGAGCAGGGCTACGCGGCGGCGGGCGCGGGCCAGTACCGGGACTGTCCGCCGCTGGGCGCCGCCTTCGACGGCTACGGCCTGCCGACGCCGGACCCGTCGCCGCTGGACGCGGCGGAGAGCGAGGCGCCGTTCTTCGCGGCGGGGCTGCAGGAGGAGTGCGCGCTGGCGCCCTACGGCTACGCCCCGCACCCGGCGGCCGAGTACCCGCCGGCGGCGGCCGAGGGCCCGGCGGGCGCCGCGCTGCGCCGGCACCTGCCGCCCGGCGAGGCGCTGGGGCCGGGCGGCTCGCTGCAGGGGCTGCTGGGCTGCCCGGCGCCGCTGCACGCCTACTACGGGCAGGCGTGCCAGCCGCCGGGCGCGGGGCGCGTCCCGCCGCTGCCGCCGCCGCTGCCGCCGGGGGCGGTCGGGCAGCCGTCGCCGCCGCCCGAGGCGGCGCCGTGCCGGGAGCCGCTGGAGCACTTGCCGCAGGAGGAGCTGCTGGGCGAGGTGGACCGCACCGAGTTCGAGCAGTACCTGCGCTTCGCCTGCAAGCCCGAGCTGGGGCTGCCCTTCGCCGGCCACGACGCCGCGGGGCTGCCGGCGCCCGAGGGCGCGGGGCCCCTCTCCTCGGCCGTGTCGGACGCCAGCACCGCCGTCTACTACTGCAGCTACCCCGACGTGTGAGGGACTCGCTCGGGGGCATGGCACGGACTGGCAGGGAGGCACCCGGCCCTGCTCCTATTTATGTAATTTATTTGAATCTTATCGTGGGAGTTTTGCAAACCCCATCTGGGCTTAAATATGCTGCTGTGGTGCAGATTAAAAGCATGGTTCAATCTGTTTTTCGACTGGTGTGCCAGCATGTTACATCTTTTTACATCCATGACAAACTTACTGTTCTTGCAACATCAGCACCGTTACTTGTTTGCCCACAGCACATTGTTATTACCTTGTTTCAACTATATTTATCTTTTTTTTGTTCTTCAGGAAAATAAATTTATGTACAGCTGCTTCTGTCATTCTTCTTGGCCCTATGGCCTTTTAGGGAGACTAATCTGAAGTTAAATCAGTCATGCCCTAAGGTGGAGTAAAGCAAATGCAGATACTGTATGCCACTTTCATCATGGCAATGGCTCTAAAATGGTCTCCAGGACCAAAGAAGTTTGTTCCCAGGGTGGCTATATTCCTCTTACAGAGCTGAATGGCTGGACTTGTGCTGCTGTCTGTCTCTTGGAGTACAGAATATGTGACTGCACTTAACTGTGAGTTTTGTAGGTGGTTTTTTTCTGGTTTGTAAGTGCCAACTAGAGTTTGAATTGTCATTAATGCATTGGGAAAAATGTCCCTTAAGCTGTAGTCTCTATACTAAAAGAAGCTAGGTAAGTTTGGGATACTAATTTTAAAGTGTGCTTGGAAGCTCATTGGGTTTGGATACTTGCAGATATAAAGGGGATTTTGCTTTATCTAGTAATTTCTTTTTGAACCAAATGAGTCATACATAACATTGGTACCGTATTTACAAATTCTTTTACTTTCTGCCATGTAACCTACCTTCGAGTAGGTTTAGGCCACTTCGTGTTGTTGGATTCAGGCTTGTATCAGTTGAGAAAAACCAAATCAGCCCAAATGCTCATTTTAATTGCTCTCAATAAACTGCTAGTATGAATTGGCCATTAAAACAGGAGCATTTTTTAGGATGTTCAGCTGTACTGCTCTGTGATGTTTCTGCTGGTGCAAGAGTACAACTACATCTCTTCCATCATAACTGTCAGGTAAGCATAAAGCTAACAACACTTCTGATGTCTCTCTTCCATTTGGAAGATGCTGTCTGGGGTCAACCTACAGCAGTTGTAGTAGAGAATTTCAAATACTTTAATTTGCAAATGACAGTTCAAAAGTGATATCAATGACATTCATAATATAAATATTTTTAGGTAAATGTACTTTATCTTGCACCAGATTCTTAGACTACCGACTTGTGGATGAAGAAATCCAGCAAAAATTCCATTTGTTTAATCCATGCTTGGTTTTATAAAAATTAGATTATAATGACCATTTTCTGAACACCTGTTATGTACACAGAGCCAGCTGCATTATTTTCAAACAAATAATCTAGTAGAAACATACTTGAGCAGATAATGTTTTATTTATTAACCCAGAAAGTGTAATTTTATTAGGTCAGAAGAAACCCTGATTGTGTCCACTGACTTCGGTGACATTTTTTAACTGCATGTAAGTGTAATATTGAAAAAGTTCACTTGAAATGGTGGTTGCCTCGTATTGTTTTAACATCTTCTTTCCCTCAGCTTTACAATGAGGAAAGTGTAAAGGCCAGTGTCAAGTTTCTAATGCTAATGCTAGGGTGTTGGGTGCAAGGTGGGAAATAAGACTGCATGTATGTCAGTGTTTTAGAAACAACATAGACATTTTAATATGATGTAGTTGTCTGGAAAGAAACATTGCACATGTTACAATTATAGGATAGTACAAGTTTAACAACAGTGAAAACTCTGTGGTTGAACAGGTCCAGTTGTGGCTCTCAGATGACCAGCCCTTGTGATGACCATTGTGGTAGTCACATTCCTTCAGTTGTGGACTCCTAAAACCGTAGGAGGTGCTCTTGCTCATGCCATTGCACAAATGTTGTTCTAAAAGGCCCAAAAGAATAGCAAAGAAAAACATTAGATACTTACACTCTGAATGGATGCTTAGGTATTGAAATAATACAAATTTTGTATTGCTTTTTTTCTGATACTGATTTGTTACAGATGTCCCAAGACTCAATTTTTTTTTATAATACAGTAGTGTTATAGCCACAGTGCCTAGCTGAATTATGTTATAAGATTAAAAAAAACCCTCCAATAAAAGAAAAGGAAGGAAGGAAAGTAAGCTTAATTTAGGAAATCCCAAAGTAAGGTTAATCAAAGAACTTCCAGAAGTAAGGTTACCCGGGCAGCTGTAATCAACCTTTAGTGAGTAATGTTATGATACAGGCATTAATTGTAAATCATATACAAATTTACATACATGTATATGTGTATACATATACATAAATAGACATATACAAATACAAACTGCAACTCAGTTAATCCGTATCTTACACAGGAATGATACATGAAGATTGAAACCAAAACGCTCTGTAATTCAAGCACTTACAGCACTTCTTCCTGCCCAAGTCGCAGTCCCCTTGCCTTCAGTTGCAGTTGAGAGCTCAACGCTTCTGCACCCCATCCCAAACTGACTGGTGCAACGAGACTGGTGCAATGCAACCAATCTTAAAGGCAACCTGTTATTACCTAGAACTCTGTGACTGTCGTGTTTACAGGGTACAGTTCTTGAAAGTATCGTGAAATTGCCTTAACCTTCAGGTGACCATTTTCCTGCCTCATTTGACCCCTTCTCTTGCTGTTCCCTTCTTCATTTGCTGTCTGCCTTCTAATAGTGTTTTCTTTCTAGAACTTTGTCCATCACCTGCATGAAATGAAGCAGTGACTGAGGAATGCCTCATCAAATAACAGCATTTAACCTTTCCTGCTGTATGAGCCTGTATTTTGACCTGCCACAAGGTGAAGACTGAGGAGCAACATTGTCAATGGGTTTTTGAGATAATAGCGCAGGACAACAAAATGGTGCCAGGGCTGTGAAATAATTGGTTCAGTTCCCATTTCTGGAATGACAACTTTGCCTCTGTCTTTTCTGTACCTCTCCTTTTGCTACAGTCTCCTTCTACCATACTCTTTGCCTAGTTTATGTTCCTTTTGTTGCTCACATTAGTATTTCTCTTTTTCTGTAACAGCCTAAACACTCCTACCTGGCTTGTATGTCCTCATTCTATTCTCAAAATACCAAGCTTTTTCCCTTTGTCTGTACCCATATTCTGTCCCTTAATAGCTTTGCTTTTTTTTTAATGCTCTCTTCTTTCCTATTCATAGTTCCCCACTCTCTTTATACTAATCCCTGCTCCTCTGTATCTCCTGACTGTTCTTGCGCAAACTGTGCCCTTTTTCCTATCTTATTATGTCTCCTCATCTTTCCTCTTCTTTCCTCTCTCCTCCCACTGTTGATGTCAGCTCTTAGCCCATGAGGTAGCTCCATCTTTATGACCTGCTGCTTCTGCCTTCCTGCTTCACATTTCATGGTCCAGTGCTCCTCATCATGCTTTTTAGAGTTTATATAGTTTCAATTTTACAATTTCAACTTTAGAACTTGGGGCAGCTTTTCACAGAGGACAATGGTAGTCACACCTTTGACAGGGAGGCAATGTCTATCCCAGGCTAAATATTAAAACCATCCAGCAAAAGGGTCCTAGGATTTATTTAATACAGTTGAAAGAACATATTTTCTCTAACCTTATTTTCAGAAATCTCTGACCAGTTTTAGCTGAAACTTCTGTACTCTGAGACAGATGTCTGGGATGAAAAGTCCAAATGTGTCACTAAAGCTATAGAAAACTGACCTCATGTTCTTGAAATGGAAAGTCTGAGATTGCTTTAGTTGCAGGCATCACTATCTGTACCACATTCAACATCATCTAAGTATACTGCTCAGGCGTTTGGGTTATTTACCAGAAGTGGGCACTAATTTAGGAACAGGAACATAACTGCTGTATTGGTTCAAGAATAAGACAAATATTTTTCAAAAAATCCTATGTAGAGATAATCTAATTTGCCCTATATTCGCAGGCTACTCTGAGCACTTTCTCAGTTACGTGTAGTGTGGTTAACAGCTTCCCTTGTGTGCTGGGTACCAAGCTGGTTTGTGTGGCTGCCTGGCTCCTTCTCGGGTGTCTGGGGCTTGCCTGTGCAGTGCCTACTTTGACTTTGATGTCAAAGTGTGGGTGTTGCGGACTGAAGTACCATACCTCACTCTGATTCATTGTTGGTTTCCTGGAGCTGCTGCATGAGGAGTTTATGGGCTGGTAAGTGTTGTACATGTCAGTCTCTGGTGGTTCTGGCTGTCTTGATCAACTCAGGTTATCAGAGCACGTTTCTGGAACTGTTAAAGGGACTGTGTTTTCTTCTGTCATGATAAATCAAAGGTCATCCATGACCATCAGTATGGTAAGTTGGAAATCAGGGTGTGGATGCTCTTAAATATTTTAATCATATATAAAAAATAATTTTATTAGATTTTATTACTTATTTTGTTCCTTAGAGCTGTTCTACAGAGGCCACATTGCTTTGATTGCTTTCCATATTAACATAGTGAGAGTGATATTGTTCCCTTTGCAGATATTCTTACAACTATTGATTTACTTACTGAACATCTTAATCTTTCCTAAACGAATATGGACTTTCAGACAAGGGAAATATATTAATTGTTTTAGTGACCAGTGTATTTATGGCTGTATGTGGAATGATTACTACATTAATGTAAATTGACACATAAATTTTAAATTCTGGGTTACAGATTGCAGTATGAAGTGGAGAAGCCTAGGATAGTTAGTGGAGCAAAAAGAATTTAACCATGGCAGCATAGTCCTAAGTAGGGGCTAATTTATACTTCTTGTCAGGTAAATTATGAATAAGCACCTTGGCTTACCCCAATAACTTAAAAACGTATTTACTTAAATGGGTACATGGTTGTGTAGAGACAGGGAATTTGTCACTGGGTGCCTTGCTGTCCATGCAAGACCTTGCAACAGGAAAACAGGTAGTAGAATGTAGCATGCTCTCATTATTTCTTCTATCTTTTGTATTTTTTTTGAGATTAAATGTAGTTATAAGGTGTATGTCTTAGATTTAATTAGAGCATGAATATAACTTTTATGTATCTCTACAATTTGAAAGTGCCACAGCTCTTAGAATATTAATGACTTAAGTTTCAAACTTTTGAGAAAAAGAAACTGAAACATCCAAAGACTATGGTATATGTCACCTGACACAGATAAAACTGAAACACTAATCATGATCTCACGAGTCCTTTAGTAAAAAGAATCTCAAAAAGAAAAGCACCAGGAAAAATACAGAACATTTTAATGCACATGTAGAAATGCCATTTGAGATATTAATTTAAAACAGTGATTGTCCTGAAACTTGATGTAGTCTCCAGGAATTTCATAATGAAATAAATTTTAAGTTTCTGTTTCCATCTGTTTTCAGACTCTTTCAGAACACTTGTTACAGGAATCTATTTCACCTATAGTGAAACAGTAATGAGCAAAGTAAAAATGTTTGAGCTGCTGAGGCTCTTTTGTTATGGATATCTCCTCTAATTATTAAATAATTCATTTATATATCATAGCTGTACTGTGATACAAAATAATTCCGTGTACCTGGCATTGAAAAATGCTGAAGTAAGGTTTTAGAAACAAAGCTCTTCATTAAATTTTACCATTTAGTTGTTTAAAGTCAAATTCTAGCATGTTCTGCATTTTTAATAAGCAATAGTTCAGAGAAAATCAATTTCCACATTTTTCCTTATCAGAGAGAAAACTCATTTCATGGAGTATTCTGTGGAGTTATCAGAGGGATATAGTTATTGTTCACGTTGAGGGTGGCTGCTCCATTTACCCATAGCTAATATATTTAGGTACTAGCGAGCCTTGGGTTCTTTCCAAGGCATTGTGGAATTACTTTACGGTGTCTGATTTACTTTAAAGCTTCTTGTTATTGCCGTTTAGAAACAAAATTTATCCTGCACACATCCTGTTTAAAACAAAAATTTGTCCCCTGTTGAACAAAGATAAAGAATATTAGAATATGTTTTTGTGGCTAAGCGTT
Source organism: Phaethon aethereus (assembly GCF_964289735.1). Classification (NCBI taxonomy): domain Eukaryota; kingdom Metazoa; phylum Chordata; class Aves; order Phaethontiformes; family Phaethontidae; genus Phaethon; species Phaethon aethereus. Next base: position 44,789,406 of record NC_138582.1, on the reverse strand, counting down.
GTGTTCAAATGAACTGGAAAGGTTAACCAATATTTGTGCATTCATGGACTTGGATTGATCGATACAATACAAATTCTGGTTTCAAATGCACAGATTAGTATTACTTACGGGAGAACAGTCTAAGGTATAGTCAGGTTATGTAGTCTTGATTTTGTTTTATGCTTTGATTATTTTAATGAAAAGTATAACTCCTGTAAGTTACTGTAAGCTAGGCTACATCTATTTCCTTGATTACATGCATATGCTTTCAATATGACCATGTATGAACACTTTTCTCACTTAAAATCAACAGTGAAAACAGCAGGTGGTTTCTATGAGCAAAGTGAAGCAGATTTGGCATCAGATGAATGCAATAGGTATGAATTTTTAATATTTTTGAATTGGGTATGATGTCTGAAATTGTAATATTACAAAGATACTCACTAATATTGATGTAAGAATCTTGCTTCACAATGTCCTGGGCTTGCTTTAAAAAGAATAGACTTAATTCACCATTGATTTGGAATTACAGGTTAAACCTGCAGAGAGCTATTTAATGCATGGAAAACTTGCTAGAATTTGTCAAGATACAAGTGCTATCACTTCTATACTCAGACTAAATTTCCTGTTATTTCACTACAAATGTTCTTGGAAAGCAGAAGGAGAAACCCACATGCAAAGCTGAAGCTTTTTGCCTCGGAGAAGATCTGTTCCTGAATAGGTGGGGGCAATGTCTTGGGGAATAACCTGCTGGTTTATACCTACTCGTATATAGTCTGGAAATCCCCACAGGAGATGTGAAAAATAACAAGGCTGTTATTTTGTTGCCATAAATTGAAGTGCCTGAAAAAGATCTTCTACTCCTTCAGCCTTTTTTTAGCTTCCTGCAAGGAGTCTCAGAGACAGGTATGTTTCATCCACGTGAGAAGAGTCTGATTTCCATTACAGCACCTAAAGCATTCCTTACTAACTTCCCACCATGCGTCACCTATACTCTATGTCATTAGTATGGGGGATAGCTACCTCAATTTAGATGGGTTCATTGTACTGGGTGAGTTGGCATATTGATGTAAGTAAGCTTATGTAGTCACTCATACTCTGTTTAGTATAGTCTGTTCTGTAGTTATTTACAGTCTGTTCGTTACGCAGTCAAACACTTTCTTTAGAAATCTGAGAGCCTTGACAAGATGGAAAGTAAAAGATCTAAACCAAAATTTGGATGAAGGAGATAAGCCTCAGAGCACCATTGCTAAAACAGGAAAACAGTTTGAAAATAATTTGTCAGAGCTGTGTCACCTTAAGTGACAAATCTGAGGTTCTACTTCCACAATTTTTTTTCATGGTGACAAAACCAGTAACACAGATCCAAGTTAAATTTTTAGGTTTTGTATTTAGTCCAGTTTTGCTGAGAGTAGTGTTCATAGAACTGTACATGGAGCAACTTGGAATCAAAGAATCGTTTGTGTAGGAAGGGACCTTTTAAGGTCATCTAGTCCAACCTCCCTGCAGTGAGCAGGGACATCTTCAACTAGATCAGGTTGCTCAGAGCCCCGTCCAATCTGACCTTGAATGTTTCCAGGGATGGGGCATCTGCCACCCCTCTGGGCATCATGAAAAATTTCTTCCTTGTATCTAGTCTAAATTACCCTCTTTCAGTTTAGAGCCATTACCCTTGTCCTATTGCCACAGGCCCTGCTAAAATGTCTCTCTCCACCTTTCTTATAAGCCCCTTTAAGTACTGAAAGGCTGCAATAAGGTCTCCCCAGATCCTTCTCTTCTCCAGGCTGAACAACCCCAACTCCCTCAGCCTTTCTTCATAGGAGAGGTGTTCCATCCCTCTGATCATTTTTGTGGCCCTCCTCTGGATGTGCTCCAGCAGGTCCATCTCTTTCCTGTGCTGAGGGCCTCAGAGCTGGATCTTAAAGATCTGCCAGCTCTGTTCTGCTCCCTTGTCCCTGAGGGAAGTTTCCCAATGGGTCCTATTGACTAACTCCTTGAAGAGCTGGAACTTTGCTTTCCTAAAGTTCAGGGTCCTGACTTTGCTCTTCGCCTGCCCGGTATCCCTCAGAACTGCAAACTCCACCAGTGCATGATCACTGCAGCCCAGGCTGCCTCCAATCTTGACGTCACCAATTAGCTCGCTTGCATTGCTGACCAACAGATCCAATATGGTGTCCCCTCTGGCAGGGCTGTCTATTAACTGGCATAGGAAGTTACCCTCCAGGCAGTCCAGGAATCTCTTGGATTACCTACAGTTTACCATGCCACTTTTCCAGCAGGTGTTGGTTGAAGACCCTCAGCAGGATGAGAGCCTGTGAGTGTGATGTAGCTGGAGGAAGAAGGCTTTGTCAACAGGCTCCCCTTGGTCGGGTGGCCTGTAGTAGACACTAACCACGAGGTTCCCTTTGTCGCCTTGGTCTCTGATTCTTACCCATAAGCTTTCACACTGCTTTCTGGCTATTCTTCAGAGACAGCTCTTCGCACTCTATCCATTTCTTGATGTAGAGGACAATGCTTCTGCCCCTCCTTCCTCACCAGTCCCTTCTGAACAGCCTGTAGCCACTGATAGCTGCACTCCAGTTGTGGGATTTGACCCACCAAGTTTCAGTAATGGCAACCAGGTTGTAGCTTTCTAGCAGCACCGTGGCTTCCAACTTCTCCTGCTTGTTGTCCATGCTGCGTGCATTGCTGTAAAGGCACTTCAGCTGCCCTGTCAGCCCTGTCACCCTCTTAGAGGAACACCCTTTAGCTCCTTTGAGGTATTTCACTGGTGTTTCCCTGTTGGCTCATATTACCTCAGGAGCCTCTGGCTCATCTCTGTAAGACTTCAGGTGTGCTGCAGAGTAGACAGTACTTCTCAAAGCAACAGGCTGAGGGCCTTCTCTAGCATCCCGTCCCTCTAACCTTGGCGTGTCATCCCACAACTTGTCATGACCAGGCCCAATATTATCCCCCTCCCGCTTCAAGTGTAGTTTAAAGCCCTGTCTATGAGCCCTGCTAGCTTGTGAACAGACTGTCTTCCCCCTTTCATAAAGGTGAATCCCATCTGATGCCAGCAAGCCAGGTGCCATGTAGGCCATCCCATTATTGAAAAACCTGAAACTGTGGTGGTGACACCAGCCATGGAGCCATGTGTTAATAGGCTGGGCCTGTCTGTTTCTTCCGGTGTCGCTGACCACAACTGGAAGGAGAGAGGAAAAAATAACCTGTGCTCCAGATTCCCTTACCAGCCATCCCAACCCGTCTGCTTTAAGTTTTTACATCAGCACTGGGAGCTTTGTTTGTGTCTTGTGGTAGACATGCAAGTGCCTAACGCTTCAGGTGGCATCTGAGTTGTAGCTTCCAGCATGTCTCAGTTGACTAAACTGTCAGAGAAATAGCTAAGTGCCATTGAGAGTTTGGGTCTACACAGCACTTCCCTCTGTGATCCCAGTATAGCAAAACTGCAGCGCTTTCTATTTTTTCCTAACGTGACAATTGCTGTTACTAAATTGGCTTCAAAGTTTGCTCCTCTTAAAAATGTAAAGCAGAGTTCACAACTCATCGGTTACATCTTTTTCGCAACAAGAAAAAATCAAATATGCGCACTGGAGCCTGGATAGCGGCTTTCCTTCAATAAGCTTCACACCGAGAGTATAGATAGGTTGATGCGAACAGCCACGCTGCCTGCCTTCGGGGCATCTTGCCGGGGAACTTGACCGCTAGATGGCTGAGAAAGGGTAAATAACACTTGATAACAATTTGTAGTAGCATAATCTTCATTTCTATACTTTAGGAAAAAAAATTGCAATGTGTCGTATGTAATCTATGTTTAGAAGCAGAAAACAAATCACTTGCTTGTATTTATAGATAATTCTCTAGTTTTAGCAGAATTTGAAAAATCCGATGTGACAAACTGAAACTCTTTAGGGGTAAATTGGACATGAATATTCTTGCATTCCTAACAATCTTAATGCTTCTGCCAGTCAGGATGAGCTATTTGGATTGAGTCGGTATATGTAAAGTAATTCAGAATGACTACTTATTGCTATCAAAATAGTTGTCCTGTTACTAGTTCAGTCAATATGGCTTACTGCTGTAGAGAAGCCGCCTTCTGCAGTAACACAACGTAGCATGTTCAGGCTTGTTCTGTTGCCTAACAACCTTGACATAATTGTGCTATTTCCTCTATTTGTGTAACAGTCCGTGGCTACAACACACATTCATGGGCAAGAATTTTCATTTTACTGTTCCCAAATGGCCCTCATATAATTTGCTGTGTGCACATGACCTGGTTATTACAGAAATAACTGCACAAATCCTAAATTTTAGCAGGGCAGCTAGCTGCCCTTCATAATCCAGAATCAATTTGTTTATTGTACTTTAGTTTGGATTTACGTAATACCATAGCTTTTCACTTTATACAACACTATAATACTGCTGCTAAGAATTTATTTTACATAGGAAAAATATTGGCTGCTTTTAGTTTCCTTTGGCTGTGATCCGCTGATGGCAAGTTTGGCTGGAAGTACATCTAAGATTAGAATTTTCCCTTAAGTGAAATATTAGAAATTCTCAGGATTCCTTCTGCAGTGTAACCTACATGGCTCCTCACCTCTGCAGCCTGGCAACTAAGCAGCCGCCTCTTCCTCAGGGAAAGTTTTGATTGCTTCACTGCTCTGCTTCCTGTGTTACTCACTTTTCCATTCCAAACCTTCAGAAAATGTTGCCAGTTGCTCTTGGTAGTGACAAGCAATCCGCCTTTCATTTTGGTTTTCAACTATCATAACAATATTATTACTCATCTCTGTAACAGTGGTGCTGCCATTAATGACACTGCTTTTTGGGTTAGAGTCTGAAACATGATGTTGATGATCTGTAACCACAATAAATATGTTTTCATGAAGTTGTTAGACCACCTTTTTAACTCACCAGTTCTTTTTCTGTCAATGTGAGCATTTTTGTGTTTTACTGAAGTTAGAGATCTGAGAAGCCACTTTTCATTATGATCTCCTACCACATGTAAAATTATATTCCTGTTTCATAGAGAGAAGCTTAACAAACTGACTTTATAGAAAAATATGTATTGTGGTATGTACTAATCTTTTCAGATGCTCAGACTTTTGGGCTAATCAACAATGTTGCAATATACTATTCGCTTTTATTCATGGTTTAGAGAATTCTCACCTCTGATAAGGACAAAATAACCAAACATCTCAAGAAAAAAACAGAATTTTTAAACATTTTGTAGATAGGTGACAGTAAGGTTGCCTTTAACTTTATGGCCATAGCATATCCTCAAGTTTTGGAAAAGTTTGTAATGATTCTTGTGTGCTGTGTTCTCATCTGCAGCCTGAGAAATATTCTCTCAAGGTTTTCAGTGTATTCTTCAGCAATGGATTTTGTGACCCAAATACCTTCCAAATAATGCTATACTTGCCTAAACTTCAGGGTCTAATGCCCTGTGAATACTCATGTCCTAGGGGTATTCAAGACAATAACACAAGACTGGCAGATATGACATAGGCATATGACCTGCATCCTTGTGCAGCAGCACCTTGGTTGAGAGCAGGGTCTTGGTTGGAATAAGCGATTGCTCATACAGTAGAAGTAGCTCCTTTTGGAAATGAATTGACCGTAGACCTGAAGTGTTCTTAAGTTGACACCTGGGAGTGAACCTCAGTGTCTGAGCTAGATAAAAACCTATTTCTGATGCTACCTCATCAGCTCTCTCAAGTGTTATGTGAAATTACTCCAGTTTGTAGATTCTCTGGAAATACTCCAAGCTTCCCTTTGTGCCAAATGATTAATAACAATAATAGTGTTGTGACGTCCCATATAAACAAACCACATTAACTTGACTCTTCATACTTCCTAAATTAGAACTACACTAATATCCAGGAATTACAGATATTTTCCAATATCTGTAACTTCCATGAGTTCTCATGATTTACTTTAAAGCAAGAGAAACTAACTCATTTCCAAAGTTTACCTCTGTTATCCTTGATAACAGGAAGGTAAACAGTGTGAGTTTTAACGATGACTGTCACAGCTTGGAAAGCTCATTTGTCAAACAAGTTTACCCTTCTCTTACAGGATGAGCAAAGAGACCATCCTCTGAAACACTGTGCTGTATTTATAGCATCTTAAATACAAAGCATTGAGGAAGGACAACTAATGGGAAAGTAACAGTAGTCAAGAACTGAGGGGAAAAATGATTCAAGTGCGAAGGTACTAGGCCTTTAAATCAATAGTTTTATGCTGCTAGGTGTAGTAAAATTTTCAAAAGTGGTAGTTATGCAATCTCCAATTTACTAAAAATAATGAAGTTGGAACTGGTGGAAACCGAAGGTGGAAAAATATAAAAATCGGAGGTATCTTAGTGAGAGTAGTCATGACATCGTATTTCACAATCCTGAGGAAGATTTCCTGGAATGAAAAAGGATGAACAGTATTTTTCTTAAGGAAAGCCTGACCTGGAGGGGTGCAAATCATTTGGCCTAGCTTTGATAACGAGAAAGGTACTAAAACAAACCATTAACACTACATTACAAGTAGTGAGAGGATAAACAAAAGGAAAACAAACAGATTTTTCAAGAACAAATTTTGTCAATTGAACATGATTTCCTATGTTAGCGGAGTAAGTGGTTGAGAAGCAGTAGACATAGCTTGATGACAGTAGAACTTCTGATGTTTTTCTGTGTTACTTTCTCTAAAATTGAGAAAATGTGGTCCAGATTAAATCACAGTTAAGAATAGTTATCATTGCCTTCATTTATAAATTGAAAAGTTATTTTAGATGGAATTAGATTATTGTCTGCATTGTGGTAGAGGACAAAGAGATGACAGTCCCACACTAGATACTGTATAATCAAACACAATATAAAGGTCTCCCCACCTGAGAAAGATTGCAATTAAAAGACCAGCCATAACAGGTGACTGGAATAAGCCTGTAGATGAAAGTCACAAGTTTAAATGAAAGGAGAATAATAGTCAATTCATACCTAATTTAGAGGAGTTATGAAATTAGGAAACTTTTAGGGAGCAAAACTAAGTATCACAAGAGTGCAGTTTTCTGCATGCATTACAGTGGAAAGGAGTGTGTATACATGTGTATAAATATCTCTAAAAAATCACCTTTCATAATTTTTTCCACTGCAACATACCTGGAAAATATATTGGATAATAAGTTGCCATGATTTAGTGCCTATTAAATGAAGTATTTGGTACCTCTCTTAGCTGTCAGTCTCTTGTAGAGAGTTCCTTAATAGAAAGTGCTAGCTGTTGAACAGAAAAGGGCATGTTCTTAGAATCAGAGTCATTTAGGTTGACCTTTAAGATCATCAAGTCCGACTGTTATCCTAGCACTGCCAAGTCCACCACTAAACCATGTCCCTAAGCACCACATCTACATATATATTTATATATCTTTAAATACCTCCAGGGATGGTGACTCCACCACTTCCCTGGGCAGCCTGTTCCAATGTTTGACAACTGTTTTGGTGAAGAAATTTTTCCTAATGTCCAATCTAAACCTCCTGCAGTGCAACTTGAGGCCATTTCCTCTTGTCCTATCGCTTGTTACTTGGGAGAAGTGACCAACACCCACTTCACTACAACCTCCTTTTAGGTAGTTGTAGAGAGTGATATGGCCTCCCCTCAGCCTCCTTTTCTCCAGGCTAAACAAGCCCAGTTCCCTCAGCTGCTCCTCATAAGACTTGTGTCATGCCTAGTGAATAGATTGAGAAATGAAGATGACATGCTAAGTCATTCAATTTAGTATATATTGGAGCCAGAGACTTGACTGATATGCCGTAGCCATGAATTATAATTATTGCTGTAGCTGAATGTACAGACAGCTGTCAGTGGAAATCACATGGCTGTGTAGTATTTTGTGACATGAGGAATGGAACATGGAAAAGCTGGACTCGGACTGTGCAAACTCTTCCCCGTTCCTCAGGATAATTGTATTGCCTTGAACACGGCTAATCCTAAAAGCACACACCCACCTGATAACCTACATGCACCTCAGACTAGGAAAGAGGATCTCGCTTAATTGGTGAGAAAATAGAAGAAAATGTTATTGGCTTGCCTCAAGATTTACTGGTTGTTTTCACAACTAAAAGCTTTGCAGTTGTTGATTTTAACCTTTCACGTGGACAGGCTATCGTGTTATGTTCCTAGTTGCCAACTTTACTCAAATACATTGCAGTAGGGAGCAAATCTCTAAATCAAACATGGTAGTTGATTAATATTAGAAAAACCAACAATTTAATCGAGTATCTGACATAGACAGTCACAACAATATTTAAATCTGGAGGCAGTGTAAGTCAGGAGTACATTTTCTTAAGAATAATCCACGCATTTTAGATTGGATTAATTTAGTTGTTTTCATCATAAGGGCATTTGCAGAAAAGGTGATGATATAATGATGATGAAGTTTTACTTAATGCAGACTTTATAATATTTGACTCCTTTAATTTACAAAACTATTTTCTGATATTTTTCTTGATTGTTTTATTTTTTCAAAAACAGCACTAGGGTATTTTCTAGAAATTACACTTACATTTTTTTTCATAATTTACAAATAACAGACTTCTTGATTCTTCCTACTAGAAAGATTCACTGAAAACTAACCTTCAAGTTAAAGCTTATTAATAAAGAAACCTTATTAATTTTAAAGCACTCTTAGTGGCATTTATGCCATATATATATATATGGAAATTATTTTGTCTGATTCATTTTTCTCAAAAATGAACCCTTGGTCTCCTGAAAGTAAAGCATTAAATTGATACAAATAGGCTAACAACTGCCAGTCAGTTTTGAAAGCTTTGGTCTATGTATAACTGTTCTCACACGGACACACAGACATCATTATAATACCTTATCTTTAAAGAGCTTTATAATGCTTATGGGAGTGTAACTCTGAATTTTACAAAATTAGGTTTGTATCGTTTGAAAGAGAGTAAATGCAAATGCTTGTCTTGTAGTATGCCTTCATTTATTTTCTTTTAGCTGTACAGGCAATTTTCTGTAATGTTTTTCATTTGGAGAGTGGCCACCTGTGGTGGCTGTTTATCCTGATGTGTACGCCCGTGAGTAGGCAGCTTCGGTCTGTAATCCAAACAGAAATTTTCATTTAAACAAACCCAAGTCTGCTGATCCTATCTCAGCAGGTGTAAATGAAGAAACTTGTGGAGTTGATGATAGCTTAGGGGCTCACAAGCTCCGGAGCTAAAATACTTGGCAAGATTGTATTAGGGAACTATTCTAATTAAAAAAGGACATGCTAATCCAAAATAAGGGTGTAACTGCTGACAAATTATATTTAACTGGTTTAAAAACATGTTTCAAGATAACATACAATAGGGCACAATATTTGCCAATACAGCAAATAAAAAATCTAGAATTGCTGCAGAACCTTTTAATTAGCAGAACTGTTACTTTTACCTTAAAGAAGAGGCGAGAAACTTTGTACGGAAAATGAGTATAGGGCCACTGGGAAGGAGGGACAGTCAAAAAGCCTATTAGTTCAGCATTTATGGATCAAGTATCATGATTCTGAAGTTCATAAAGTTTGTCTTCCACCTCTGCCAAACATCCTATTCTTGTTTTCAGAAACCACCCAAGCTAAAAGCAGAAGTTAACTTACTGTTGAAAAACTATTGACTAAGAAGATACATTTTCAGAACGCTGCAGCACTTTTTTAGGTAGACAAAATATTTCATTTGGTGTTCTTAGCAGACGTCCAAAATGAAAAGTTAAATAATGCAATCCTTCTAAGAATAAAAGATACTCCCGTGAGAAACTGCTAACAGGTGGGATAGCGTAGAAAAATGCAGCAGGAAAAACATTTTCTTGTTTGTTTCATTCTTGATATCTTTTCTCTGTACATGCAGTTTTGTGCAGATTTTGGAAGCTGAAGTCAGTCTGGCTATGTTTATTTTACATGTCTGAGAAGACAGAAAATTGCCAGGGACAGAAAGCCTGGAGTTTTCTCAAAATGTACATACTATCTCATTTTTCTGTGCTTTGTCTGCAGTGTGTATCATTTTTAGTAAAATAACTTATATATTGTAGATAATAAATGGAAACACTGTAATGCAGCTGAACAGTTATTTTGTGTAGCGGCAATTATTTTTACTGACACAGATACTTCCATCCCATTTGCAGACATACACATAAACACAGACATTTATATATTCTTCCTATGCTTTGCAAGCCCGTTCCCCGAATACTAGATTGGTGTCTGCCTTTAATATGATAACAGTAGAAAACAGTATTACTATGTTCAAAATGGGAAATTTTTCAGTAAATTGACAACTCTGGGTTGTTGCTGTCTTTGACAGCATTTCTTCCTTTAAGTCTGAGTTCAGCGGAGTTGCTAAGCAAGTTAAAACCAGCTGCTTGTCTGTAAAGCACTGCCTTCAGGAGGGATTTTTCTGTGAAGACTTGCTAACTGATGATTCAAAGTCAAATTGGGCACCCAGATAAAGACCTTCAATATAATGGAAGGTTGATGTGAAAGAGAAGGAACGAATGTGCTGTTGGAGCATGTTTAGGTGTTCCATACTGTTCTGATGGGTTGTGGGGAGACCCCACACTCCTTATTGAACTGGAGGTTGAGGCTGTGGACGCAGTAGTTTTGCAAGTGTTGAGCTGCGTAGCTCATGCATCATTGTAAGTCCAAAGTAGGACTTGCTGCAGTTCCACATCTTTTTGTTAAAGCTGGGAGCAAGAGAAGGTTTCCCCTGGATAATTTGGGCGATACCTACATTGCACATTGTGGGGCTCAGTAGAAATCCCGTTCCTGACTGCCTAGCTGAACTAGCTCTGGGAGTTAAGCGCAATCTTGGCCCAGTAGCTCCACGTAGACTAATGTGACCCATTTCTCTCTGCTGCTGCTCTTGACTCAAGATCGCTCCTACAGGCTTAGGTCCCATATCTCCGTGCTGTCATGTCTGCACAAGGACCAGCTATGCTTAGTTTTCAGAATCACTCTGTCTCTCAGGATATAAGGAGCGTGGAACTACGTGAGGTGTGTCTTCTGGAGATGGCTGATGTGCTATGGAAAGGGAGGAGTCAAAGACTTTCCGTTTATGGCTGCTCTGGTGACAATGATGCCATGCACTGCATTTGCACCGAGTCAGATGGTAACATACAAAACTAATAGTTAACGAGTTCTTAATGATTAAAAAGTGATAATAGAATAATAATTTAATCCAATTAAGTTATTATTAATAATAGAATGAGGGGGGATTGACATCACTTGCTGACTTTATGTAAACATATTTTTTAAAAGCATGTTGAAAACACAGAAACACAAGTGGCCGTTTGCAGGGCTACGCGGGGAGCCTGAACAAACCCGGATTCTTCATTTCCTGGCAAAACTTCTTGGGAAAAGATCTGTGGGAAACAGGGAATTTGCAGCCCATCTTTATCTGGGGGGAAGAACTGTTCTGCAAGAAAGCTTTTCTGATCAACGTTTGCCTATTGTGTTACAGAGCTGGTTTTTTTATAGTGTTAATAAAACAAGGTATGGTGAGAAAATACTCAGGTTCCCTGCAATTCAATTTAGCACAAAATGCCAAAAAAGTTGAGGTTTCAGGCTTCTGCTGGGCCACCTGTCTTGGTTTCCTAGCCTTCTGGCCTCTGTCTGCCCCGTAGATGACAGATTAGCTGTGAACATCCTCTATAAAAGGAAATAGTGTTCTATAAAATTCACACCAGGGTTTCCAATTTAGTATCAGAGTCAGGACATCCTAAAATAAAATTTGTTTCAAAAATAGGTCGAGGGGGGTGTCAGGGTTAAAACCAAACAATCTACTGATGTAAGTTTATTCTGTGAGAAAACATGCATGGAAAAGGGGTTTAGTGTCTTGTTCAGGTGCAGTAGTTTTTTGCTGATGGGGAGTAAAGCAAAGCAAAACAAGAATAGCATGTTCCGTGAATCGAGTGTGATAAAGAAGAGTTCCTATATAGCAAAACAGGAAGTTTAAAAAAGGCCAAACAATTGATCTTTGAGGACAGGAATGATATTTTAATTTTAACTTTTTTGTTTTGGCTTTAATTTAGAATTTACAAAGTGATGCAAATCGTTGCCAGTAAATAGCATTTTAATGCATTCTGTGCACACGTGTAGATACATTAAGAGATATGAAAATATTTGAGATATTTAATTTTCTTTCTGCAAATGAAATACTGAGAGTTTTAGCTACCTGAGGTATGTAAATCGGATGTTTTTCTGCTTACACTACTTGTTATCTTCCCAGTATGTTTTTTCTATGAGTCGTACAGCAAAACCTTTATCTAAGCTTTCCCAAGAATTTTATTCTAAGGATTTTTTTCCCTTCCTTTGTTAAAATGTATCTTTTGGAATTATTATTTTCCAGATCTTATCTATGGTTGAGGATGGTTTGTTTTGGAAGTCTAAGCAAAAACAATCAACTGTCTGACATTGTTGGTAGTTTTTGGTCGAAAATTGAACTGTACCTTGACAGAGACCTTATCTAGGCTTTTGCATCTTGAATCCATTTATTTTTACAAATATTATTGGTGTTTGTCTATTTTAATAAAATAGGCCAACTTTAGGTAATTGATAATTAGATATAATACAATGTGATACTGTTAATCTAATCGTAATTTTAAAACTGTCTTTTAGTGAAAATTATACTAACAGAATTGAATAATACATGATATTAATGTTTTATGTAAGTACACCTTTTTTTTGCATATATTACTTCAATGTTCGGAATAAGCTTACAGTCTTAGATATTTGCTATTCAGTATTGGAAAAAAAATGGTTTTAACAAACAGGTAGGTCCTGTCATTATTAACATTTATGTTCTACCTATTCTGAATTTTTGGCTTCAACTTCCAGTCACTGGGCCTTGCTGTATCTTTGCTGCTACCCTGAAAAATGTTGTAGTGCCAGTGTTTCCCATCTGGGTACTTAAAGAATGTGATCATATAATTTCTTCAGCTTTTCTCTGTTAAGCTGAAAAGATTGAGTCTCTGGAGTTCTGCACCATCAAACCTCTGAATGATTCCTGTACTCATCTTTTGACGTCATTGTAGCTGATCAATGTTCTTTTCAACATATTAACTTGAAATCAGGTTATGCTTTTCTAAAAGAAGATGCAGCACTGCCAAACACAGACATAACGGAACTTCTGTGCACCTATTTTCTGCTCCTGCTTCATATTCCTCTTTTTAAACATCCCAGAATCGCGGTAGCCCCTCTGGGCACAAAATTCTCTAAAAATCCATGTCCATTTGATGATCCTTTTCAGTGTTTCTGATTACCAGAGCAGAAGTCATTGTCTTTGTTCCTATGCATGACTTCACATTTGCTTATCTTAAAATGCATTGGGATTGCTTGTGTGCACGTTACCATGTGATCTTGATTGCTCCCTATCAGTGAACTCTACCCCTTCTGTTATTCGCCTTTTCCCCAGCCTTCACATCTTCTGCAATGACTTTGCTTTCTTCCAGAAGCGCTAAGCTGGAGGAGATAAGAACTGATCCTATGGAATACCATTAAAAACACAGCGTATGTCCAGATACTCTGTGGCGATGTGGTGATGAGCCGTATCCTGCTTATAGGCATGTGCCGCTGCCTTCGGACTGGAATTACACAGCCAGACTGGCCTGTGGCTGGCCAGCGCAGGTATGGGTGGGGCAGGTGTGAAAGTGCCTTCATCTGATGGTCTGAATATGTTGCACTGACGCTATTTGTTATTATCAGTCAGACTTGTAATGCCATCAAAACATCTATCAACCAGTTGCCATGATCTAATGTAAACACATAAATTAGCACGTAATTACCATTCTTAGTATTTTGATTGACTGAGTCTTGCTGCAGGCACTATTTTTTTTATTTTATACAGGATTTTTAAAAGGTTGGCAAGCCCTATAGGGGTGAAGTTATTCCAATTGTGTTTCTTAATAGTGACACAGACTGGCTTTCTTTCAGCGTCCTGAATCTTTTGCAGCATTCTCTGACCTGAACATTTTGAAGCATTCTTGTTTTTCTAACTTGCGGTCCCAACCTGTTGATCAAAAAATATCCAGCTTCAGTAGGCTTTGTATAGAAGCCTCCTTCATTACCACTGAAATAAAATAGTATTTCATCAACCTGATGGTATGACTGCATCTGATTATCCGTGCATAAAACAGGTTAGTGAACTATTCATTGTACATTTCTGCTGTGTCTACATTATCACTGAGGATTTCTAGTAATATAATTACATTGCCTTTATTAGTATTTAGTTAAATGTTATAAAATAAATAAATTTACTTTATTAGTATTTACTTTAAAACCACTCTCAATCTTTTCTCATCACATTTCTTTTACCGTTGGTTTTTATGATGGTCATTAGTTTTCTTCTGTGTAATTTTATTTACTTTTAAAATTATTTGTCTCTCAGATTGTGGCTTCCTGAGCAACTGGCTCATTTCCAAATTATTATGCTTTTTAAAAAATATTTTCTTGCAACTAGTTTCACTAAACTATATTTAGCTTTGTGAAACTGATCTTTTAAAGCAGTTGATACATATATGCATCTCTATATGCATATACATGCAGATGATTGTTTTGTGGTGCCTCTGGCAACATAAAATACCAGCTCCCCAACCAGCTTCATCTGTACTTTTGTTTGGTCTTTCATTTCTGAACAGAAATTCCATAACACTGAGCCCTGTTTATATTTGTTATTGCTAAGGGCAGTGTAATGGGTATAATTTTTCTATGCCACAAATTGTCAAACTTCTGTTATCCAGATCTAGAAGCTACAAAGCCCATATTAGGGCTCAGCTCTCATTATCGGTAATGCCTGCTAATCCCATTAAAGATCTCTGAACGCTCCCACAAGGTTTTGTAACCCATCTTTTCCTAAATTTAGTTGCAATTTAGCAACCTTCCCCACTCTTGATGATGTGCAGGTTTTAGAGGAGAGTGGATAACACCAAAGGAGACCCTGCAGCCTCTCCGTTTGCATCCTTGATTTGCTCAAGGCTTCGGCAATACCTCAGGAAAGAATGCTGCTGGTAGTCTCAAAGGGAGCTACATAATAAAAAAATCCAACTAGTTGAGCTTTGAAAGAACTAAGTGAACTTTACTAAAGATCATGTTCCTGTATCTTTGAATCGGCAGATAACACTGTAGTTGGTATGGAGCTGTACGTGGCTGAAAGGGTTTTTTGTTTCTTCTTGAGATACAGGTTCAGCAATGTATAGCATTGCCCCCGCCAGCCCCAGCAATATCATTCATCTCCCCAGGAGCAGCAGTCCTCCCTCTGGGTGATCCGGGAGCGAAGAGCCTTCAGTGCTTAGCCTTGCATCCAGTCTGAATCTGCTTGAGGACCTGGGGATCTGACAATCTGGTTTAGGCTCACAGAATAGAATCATAGAATCATAGAATCTTTGGGTTGGAAAGGACCTTTAAAGGCCATCTAGTCCAACCCCCCTGCAGTGAGCAGGGACAGCTTCAACTAGATCAGGTTGCTCAGAGCCCCGTCCAGCCTGACCTGGAATGTTTCCAGGGATGGGGCATCTACCACCTCTCTGGGCAACTTGTTTTTGCAGTTTACCACCCTTGTCATGAAAAATTTTTTCCTTGTATCTAGTCTAAACCTACCCTCTTTCAGTTTAGAGCCATTACCCCTTGTCCTATCACCACAGGTCCTGCTAAAAAGTCTGTCCCCATCTTTCTTATAAGCCCCCTTTAAGTACTGGAAGGCTGCAGTAAGGTCTCCCCGGAGCCTTCTCTTGTCCAGGCTGAACAACCCCAACTCTCTCAGCCTTTCTTCCCAGGGTAGGTGTTCCATCCCTCTAATCATTTTTGTGGCCCTCATCTGGACCCTCTCAATACACAGAATACACAATATTCTGATTTAGCCAACCACCTGAGATAGACAAGACAAAGAAGGAAATCTCTACTCGCTATAGTAGGGCAGTTATCAATCCAGAACAGCCCAAAAGACAAACAACCTGTAGTATCTCCGTTTCAAGTAATGCAAGTCCTTTGTAAAAGAACAAATAAAGAGATCTCGTAGGAACAGTTTATTAAAAGAGGAATATCGGGAAAGTAGAACAGATCTTCCTCAGCAACAAATGCTTGACCTCTTTGTATCCTTTTAATCAGATGGCTGCATTTTCACCTTTATTTATTTACTTAATGCACTTAGACAAGAACAAGGGAACCTTGATGTTGCCCTTTTTTTTTTTTTTTGGTCATTGTGTAGCTCACAGATATTTGTTGCATCTGTTTCCTGTTGAGGAAGCTTAGTGTTGCCTTTTGTCCAGCAGGTGGAAGACTTGCTGCAGTATGTATAGCTCAGCAGCCAGTCTATATATAAACATTTTAAAAAGAATCTAGGGTTTTTAAGCAATCACAGAAGGCAGGTGTTATTAAATAGTCAGTCTTAAATGAATATGTTGTTTGAAATGACTTTATTAGTCAAGGAAATATGATGGTAGAGTAAAAAGAAAAGCAATCTCTGCACTAAAAAATTTAAAACCTGAATTCAGTAACTGAACCTGGGAGATGCCACTCGGGTAAATCCCAGCACTATAAATAGCTGTACAAAGCCTGCTGGGTTTGGTTCTATATTTGCACTATCATCACAGCTGTAGACAGTAACTCCTCTTGAGTTCAAGGAATATACTTTCCCAAAGCACTGCATTTGGGAGATTTAGAAAGAGTTTCTTAAAGTTCAATGGGGCAGTAGTATTAGTATTAAGATTTACCTCTTTTCATCAGGGAAAATATACTTGAAAACATTAGAGATATCTCAGTCCAGGTCAAGTAGAGAAGGCTGTAGGACTTACTGTGACTTATGTGCAACTGGGCAGAGAAGATACTGCTTCTGAGCCTGTGACTATTACGCAACCTGTTGTGACAGGTTACTCATCTTAGAAATGCTCTAGAATACATCTGGAGATGTCTGATACAGTCAGAAAGAGATGCTTATAGTTGCTTTTAATAAATCATTGATCTGTGTGAAGAAATTTATTTGTATGAATTGGCTAAGAGCTACTTTACATAATTTGTAATATATATTGTACATATTGAAGGAATATATGAAGAGGTGAAATAAGATCTGAAATGATTTTTTTGGCTATGCACCTGTTAAACATTTTTATTTGATTGGTATGAACTGAAGGAAAAGATAGTAAAGGGATGTTTTATGGATAGATTGATAGTAAAACTGTGTTTTGACAAAGTTTTGAAAAATTAAGCCTTAACAGTTATACAAACAGCTTAGTCTTCACCATAGGTAACCAGTGAAAAAATGAAATTTAGTACATTTCTGTACTGAGGGAAAGAAACATTTGTCGGTGTTATTGTCCTGTGTCTTTGAAGAGCATGAACAGCTCAATGAATGTAGTCCTGGGATAGCCACACAGTCATCTTTTCAAACTTCACAGTGCCACTGTAGGACTTAAGAGTTCTTTGTCCTCCTGCCTGCATCAGTCTGCTATTTCTAAACATGGTTGATATATTTTTTTTAATCCCACAGCCCTAAATACAAGCTCACTTCATGTTGAAATGCAGATCTTCCTTGCTATCTTTCACTTGCCATTGGAGTGGTCAAGCATCAGGCTTGGTCATCTCAGGGAAGCCCGTGGAACAAGAACCAAGAAATAATGAATTTAATGGACTTAATAATGTATCTGTACTTTGGAGTACCAGGAATATGCTAAAAGTTGTGATCTTTGGTTTCAGAGCTCAATGCCTTTCAGTATTTCAATGACTCAGTGATTTAGAACTAATAATTAGAGACAGTGACGTCTTTTTCATGTGACAGTTAGGGTACAGTTATTTGGGGGATGAGGACAGTTGGACTAATTTCAAGTGGACTAACAGATACTGCAGAAGAACAGGATTTGGTGAGTCTTTTGAAAGGCCCTTTTTGAGAAAGAGGGAGACGAAGATGATGTATTTCCCTTAAACTGATGAGCTTGGCTGAAATTGTAGGTCTAGGTCTGGCAAAGCATAGGGTGTGAAATTTTGTCATGATTCAAGCAAATATACTTGTTTGCCAAGCCTGACTGTTTTTATCAAAGGTCTGCAGACATTACTCCTGAGGAAATTCAGAAGTAAGATTAATATTTCCCTACTGAATGTCATGGCTGCAAACTAGATGGTTTTTCAGCTTACTCTAGTTGTATGGAAGTCTTATCTGACTATTCAGTGGTTGTGCTCCTAAAACTATTATCACTATTATGCTACTGTTTGCTCACCAGAAATAATCAGATTTTGATCCTTTAGATTTTGCTATCCTGAGGTAGGAAAAACGGTGAAACTCTATATGTAATAGGAAAAGAAGCATGTTAAGAGTAGGCTACTAAAGAGATACTCCTAGCACTTATTACAATTCATGAGATAATTGTTGGGTCTGTGGTTCTTTATTCAGGTGAATTACTGCTTATTTTTAAACATAGCTTCTGTTTGACTTGAAAAGCTGCTGCTTTTTTTGTAGCTGTTTGCAATGTGATGATGTACTATGGCTGAGCAAGCTGTGGTGCTTGGGCAGGCCCACAGCTAGCAGGGTCTCAGCGTGAGACTGAGCGCACAAGAAGGCTGAAAGGCTCCCATAGGATTGTGTAGTGCCTCTGCTAGTCTTGTTGCAAAGAGGGAGATTTTAAAAGGCCTAGTGGAAGGCATTAATGGAAGAAACTTTCTGCCTGTTACATCTGATGGAAGCTATTCAAATATGATTTAGGTGATTTGTAACATGTTTGTATACAGACAGGAGTGGGTAACTATTGCAGGTAACTGTACTGAAATGATATGTAAGCTTTTCATCTTTTAATAACAAAATTATGGGAAATAATTATTATTAAAATTATGGGAAACTAGTAGCTATTTCATTTAACTTCACCGAATCACAGAATCACTAAGGTTGGAAAGGACCTTCAAGATCATCAAGTCCAACCATTAATCCAGCGTCACCGTGTCCCCTAAACCATGTCCTGAAGCGCCACATCCACACGTTTTTTGAACACTTCCAGGGATGGTGACTCCACCACCTCCCTGGGCAGCCTGTTCCAATGCCTGACCACCCTCTCAGTGAAAAAATTTTTCCTAATATCCAATCTAAACCTCCCCTGGTGCAACTTGAGGCCATTTCCTCTCGTCCTATCGCTAGTTAGTTGGGACAAGAGACCAACACCCTCATCGCCACAACCCCCTTTCCAGTAGTTGTAGAGAGCGATAAGGTCTCCTCTCAGCCTCCTCTTCTCCAGGCTGAACAACCCCAGCTCCCTCAGCTGCTCCTCATAAGACTTGTTCTCCAGACCCCTCACCAGCTTCGTTGCCCTTCTCTGGACACGCTCCAGCACCTCAATGTCCTTCTTGTAGTGAGGGGCCCAAAACCGAACACAGGATTCGAGGTGCGGCCTCACCAGTGCTGAGTACAGGGGCACAATCTTCAAACTTCGTCACAGCTGAACTGTTCTGTGGGGTGGAAAACACCATATATGGGAAACCCAAAGCCATTGTAGTACTTGCTTGTGGAAGTTTTGTGGACTAATCTACAGCTATGGAAGATGACCTTTGTTTCAGAGGAAAGATTTCTTTTCAGTGGCAGTGAGCTAGGATCCCAGCTCTGCCCTTTCTTAGGTGAGTAAGCCTAGTCTTATGCCAGACTCATGAGAATCGCTTAGTGGGATTCTGGAGTAGGAACATATTTTTTCCTTTACTTGTCTTGGCATAAAGCTCTAAGAATGCATGACTGATACCTGTGATGCAGATTTCAGCTAAAGAGGAAGAAGAATGCATTCAGGTCATAATTTTTATCCGACTACATATTTTCTCCAAAGGAAAGAGTTATTTATGAAGGAGAAGCACTTACTCTGACAACAGGGAGGTTCCCCCCTTAAAACAGTGGTAATAGTGTGTTGTTTTTCTAACAATTAAAATGAATGCTTTCTCTGTGCCTGCTCTGTGCTCTGGCCAGTGGTTGTAATGAAGGGTGGCATCGACAGAGCTCTAAGGAATTTTATGTTGTTTTAAGTGCTGAGTTTCACTGTGGCGCCAAGTCAAGTGTCGTGACGGAGCTTAGTGTCTTCTGGACTATTTGACCTGTTTTAAAAATTGAGGTGGGAGGATAAAACCCCACTAAGTTAGGGTAGGAAGCAGCAGAGTGTTTGGAAGCATTTTTTTCCAAATTCTGTGTCCTGCCTTCCCTCTTTGCTGCTCTTCAACTACTCCAGTATACTCTGCTGCTTATGTCATTAATATATCATCAATAAAATGAGAGAAAAGAAATATTTGAGATTCATTGTATGTGTTGCTTATGCTAGTTTTGCCACTGTACATGCACCTTCAACTGCAAGTTTCATACAGCATCTTATTGATCCCACTACTTAAAAAAAGGTGATATGTAGGATCTTTGCTACTTGGAACAAAGAACCTCAACATATTATAGGGGTGATGCTAATATTAATTTTAAACTCTTTATAACTCTGCAGATAACTTTGTAGTGACAAAGGAGAGACATTCTAAAGCCATGTAAGACATGTCTGGTTTTATGCAACTTGAAATCATGAATCTAAATATTTTTGATTTGGGTG
Source organism: Phaethon aethereus (assembly GCF_964289735.1). Taxonomy (NCBI): domain Eukaryota; kingdom Metazoa; phylum Chordata; class Aves; order Phaethontiformes; family Phaethontidae; genus Phaethon; species Phaethon aethereus. The sequence continues at coordinate 44,768,868 of NC_138582.1, read as the reverse complement.
TAATCCTCTTTTAGAAACAGATTTCTCTCACAGTTCTGCAATTCTGTGCCGTATGGGCCTGTCTTAATTTTTCTCTTCTTTATCCTTTCATTGTGGTGTAGCAGAACCTTCAGAGCATGATTAACACAGTTATTTTTGGTAGCATACTTTTACAGGACTGTAGAAACATTCTGTCTTGTATAGCTGCCCACACTGCAGAGTGAGCCAGAAAACTTTTAAAATAAACAAAAAACAACTGCACAGTTTAACAGAATATATGTAAAGATTAACTATCATTGTAATCAAATAACCTTCCTTCCCATGTTACTCTGCCTTCATCTTTCTCATGTTTGAAATACTCGCAGTGGCAGAGGTTTGAGACATAGCATCTGACAGGCGATAATGTCACTGTGCTTGTGTACTTCAGTGTTGGCTTTTATGGGAACGGCACAACTGAGACTATTATGCCATTCATTGATTTTAAGTAGATAAATAGTGCCGCAGCGCTCTCAGTAGGTTGAAGAGGTTGTCTGTTTAATTGCTTATGAATGTTAGAGTGCAGCACGGGCTGGTGGGTCTCTGGGGCCCAGGCATCTGGAGCCGTGGGGTATCCCCAGGCTGTCCCTGTTCCACCACCCTGGCCAGGAGTGGGGCAGCGGGGGGCACTGGGGCAGCCCCCTGGGGAGGGGGTGGCTGAGGTCGGGCAGGGCAGGGCTATGGGGAACTAGAGACTGTCCCTGCTGCACCTTCACTGGGGCCGGGGCTGACGGACCCAGGGGGCTGAGATGGGGACCTGGGACCTGGGCCGGGGTGGGGGTCCTGGGTCAAGCTGGTCAGGGCCAGTGAGCCCTGTTAGTGCCATCAAAACCCCAACATTGAATGGCTTGGCAATACTTGATTCTTCATATTTTTTAAGTTTCATGCAGTTGTAGTTCTCAGGAGAAACCTTGTTAAAAAGACATGGGAAGAATTAGATTTAGAAATCAGCTTCAAAACCATCTGGCAGTTTTGGAATATGGAAAAGCACAGAGCAGCTCACTACATTTTTGGTAAAAAACACAGGTTTCTTCTAGAGGAAAACAGCTGCTGTATGAGACTTGCACCCTGATGGCAAGAGATAATTTGAAAGGTGTTAAAAGTGCCACTTTGTTATCTTCTGTCATTTTATAATTCACTCCTGCAAACAGGTATGACTTCATATGGTATTTACTAGAGTGCAGGATATCAACGGGATGACTTGCTACACCAATTGTTAAATGGAAAATGCTTGAGGGCTGAAGCCTCAAGCCTCATCCCTAGGGGGATAATAATCTCCATTTATGTACATCCTTGATTTTTTAACTGTTAAACTGGTGCAACTGTGCTTGAAAAACTTCTCTTTGCTTGAAGTTAATAAATACAAAACCGGTGAATTTGTTTCTAATATCAGTTGACTAATTTTAGGCAGCAGGCATTAATGCTTTAAGAATAACTTTTGCAAGACCTAACTAGAAGTTCACAGAAAAATACCTGATGAAATATTTTTGTTAAAGAATTTTGGTTAATTGAAATAGAAACTTTCTCTAAAATAATGGAATTTCAGTGGAAGTTGGGCAAAAAGTATTTGCCCAATTGCTTATGCCCATAAGATTATGCCCAGTGTCAATTGCTTCTCCATTATATATTGGCACTGGGCATAATCTCTTTACATATTTTGAGCCAAGTTCCTCATGCCATCACATTACTCAGGGTTTGCACACACTCTGCCCTCTCTCATTAAAGGGAAATGTGCACTGTACAGTTCCTCTCAATTCTTATTTGGCTAACTAAGTCTTGCCTTGACATAATAAATTGATTTATCCAAATAACTCCTCTTTTACTTTAACGCCACATTTTGCTTATTTTACTCTATCATTATTTTACTTTCATTCCTATTTTTTCATTACATTGTGTGCACATTTACCTCATTGCGTCAATAGTGAAGACAGTGGGAAGGAGCTGTTTGCTTTCTGGCAACATACAAAGTTTTCTTCCTTTTTTTCTTTCAATTATTTATGTTTTATTTCTATTTTGTTTTGTTATGACTTTTTCTAAAGATGACTTTAAGATATGTTTGCTATGTGATAAGCCCATACAGGGAGGCCGCAAGAGATCTTTCTAGAAACAAATCATGCCACCGCCCTGTGCTATATGACACAGGTTGCATTGCAAAGATTGCTGCTGCTTTCAGTTTTTATTGGAAACAAGCTTTGATGGGATGGTCAGTGCATGTACCTTGTATAGGTGCTCGACATAGACTTTTCTTTGGGACTGGAGTCCTATGAAAGGGTAGACCTCTCCAGACTTCACTTTTGTTAGGGCATGCATGTACGCTACACTGTACATCAGTCAGTGTCAACAGATGGAGAAGGACCTCAAGGGGTTCTGCAGTTCCCTCACATGAATGTAGGGTCATTCCTGGCAAAGTTATCTGACTTGCAGCTAGATTACTGTGTGGTTTTTTTGGGACCCCAATACAAGAAACACAACAATAAATTGTTGTGTGTTCAGTGGAGGGCCACTAAGGTGGCCATGGGGGCCAGTTTCACATGACTCCATTGGGGCAGCGTGTTTAAGGAGGACAGGTCTGAATGCTGAGTTTTCCATAGCACAGCACACACGCACAGCCCTCCGACAGAGCAAAGAGACTTTCCTCTGCTGGCTACATGAACTGTGTGATTCTGCCCTTACTGTAGCTCTGGGGCTCAGGTATGTGAAACTGCACTTTAAATTTAGGGTAGGACTTGGCTCAGTGACGATTACACTCCTCTCCCCATCCACTGGTGAGCACTCTGAAGGACCGTTTCCATCACAGGACCATTAAGGGATTTTTGCATTTATGGTATCATTATAGCTGGTGTAAAAGGTAGAAGTTAGATAGATGTGCCTTGATGCCGCGGGAGATGAAAAGCTCTCCTTCACCTCCGGGTGGCACTGCTTAAAAACGCTTCTCTTTTCTTTAAGGCTCTTTGTAGAAACTGTCCATCATGCGTTTCGCAACTACGGTAGTTTACATCATCATGCACAACAGATAAACTGGTAAGTAAGGGAAGTAGAGCCTTTGTGTGAAAGCTTGTCATCACAAGCCACAGATACAGAGCTCCAGGATTTTGTCACTTCGTGTCCATTTTCCATATACTACAATTTCAGCTTGCTGTTTCACTGAACACGTATTGTTAGTATGCTGATTGTTTTTCTGTATGCTACTTAATAAAGATTTCCCTACAGTTTTTTCATGCACTATTTATGTGAAGTTATGCTTACTTAGTAATAAACGGGGGAATCAGAAGATGATATACCACTTGGATTATTTACCTATCCCAGCGAGATACTGTCATATATGTTCTTACATATATCAATTATTATTCCCTTCACTAGCAGGAAAAGTCCGGAGTTGCCACGTCCAAGCTTCTTTAAAGTCACAATTCAACATCTGAAAACCATGATATTGGAAAGAAGGATTTCTGTTTTTAAATTTATTTGCATTTGGGTTGTGAGTTGTCAGGGCACTTCCACGTTAGTCTCTTCACAACTGTCTTCGTGACTAAGATGAGGAGATATGTAGTTATTCTTAATGAAGCTGCGACTCTGACATTGTCATATTTTATAGAAGACACCACAGGCTATGAAAGTCACAAGAAAACTGAGAAAACTGGTGGTGTTGCCTAGACAGGCTGTACACACACTGTCTTCCATTACACCTTGACTTCCATAATTCCATCTCAGCAGCAGGTTCTCTCTTTAAACAGAAGAAAAGTTTGGGGCAGATGCAGAGTTACGGTGTTACCATAGATTCTGCAGTCATTTACTTAGACTGGGTAGAGGCTACTTTATTCCTGCATTTGAAATAGTCTGTTACTGATCCATTGATGGAATACAGAGGTAGGATGTGGGAGGAGATCTGAAGAGAAGTGGGGGAAGGAGGAATCCTTGCTCTATTTAGTAACAAAATCTTATGAGCAGAGCCTGCTAGCTATCACTCTACTTATTTATTTTAATGGTAGATCACTGTTAATTTTGGAACTCTCTTAAAATTTTTTTTCATATACTTTTAATTTATTTTCTGCTTCTCTGAATTTTTCCTTGTCTTTTGGTGCTGGGAAGATTTGCAAAGAATATTGAAAAGAGAAGAAAAAATACATCAAGTTTTGCCAGGATATATGCTTTGGTATTTTGCCCTTCAAAACCAGTTTCTATTTCAGACAAGAAGTTGTTCATCTACACACTGAAATATGACTATATGGTGTATTTTAGGAATTATATTATGCCCTGATTCACCAGGTCGTTCCTCCATTTTCATGTAACTGCAACAATTTAAATGAAACAATATTCTAAACTACAGTGCTTCTCAGTAATACCTTATTGCATGTCATATAATTCAAAATAAGTAATATAACATAGATTTTTATTACATAGTTCGATAATTTGCATAGATTGTTTGGCCTGGGTGTAGAATTTGGAACTGTTCCTAAACTCTCCTAAATCTGGTTCTGGATTTCCATGGTCCCCGAACCTTCAGCAAGTCATATATTTTTGAAACAGCAAAGCCTTTTACCTGATATCTAACTTAAGCAAATAAATTGGTACCATTGTGGTCAGGGGAATATGACGTTTCTCTGTCACTGTATCCTCAAATACTTTGCCTCTCTGGTGCGTTAATCTCTGCCTTTTTCCGCATTTAATACATCTAATAAAATTTCTCATGAAAATGCTATAAAGATTCATTAACTATTGTTTGTGCAACATTTTGCAAGCTGATTGTGCTAGTGTAACTGATCAATCATCTCATTAATAAGTATCGTCAGATTCTAAGAGGTGCCAAACTCTCTGTGATACCCACAAACTGTTATGCGAGTTTTGGAGATGTAGGATAAGATCTTAAATAAACTATATTTTCAAAAGCTTAAATAAAACATTTCTCTACAGTGTTGAACTGTATTGCGAAAGAAAATGTACAAGTTTACAGTACAGAAGACACAGGTTACAGAATATCGGTTATTTACACACCACTCAAAGATTAACAACTGCAACTATGATAATAAAGCAATCAGACTGTTGCTTAAGTGTTCTATAATGTGTTTGCTGTTGCTATAGGTACTATAGAAAACGATACTGAACTAACATCAACATTTGCTTTCAGCTAGGGCAATCGCGTCTGGAACACACAGTAGCTGGAATATGTGTGAGCAGAAAGAAGCAGTATCCATCTCTTAAATACCATCTATGTAACTGATTTTTCTCTCACATATTATGGACCTTGGTGGCTACTAAGTTGCTTTTCAGAGGATCAGGTAATACCTCTTCCACTTTTTCCTGATGATTCTTTCTACAGAGTAATAATATATCAGCATGAATTTATATGCTGGTTATACTGCAGCATATTATATTTGTGGGAGGTTTTTTTGGATGAGTTTGGGCCAAAAATATTTGTTTGTGACATTTTTATAAATGTTAAATTTGTTGTTGTATTCATTGTTCTACCTGACATTTTCTCGGTCAGCCTTAAGAAAGATGTGTACCAATATTTTAAAATTTGGCTAAGAAAGTTAATCACATTACTTTATATGTGTTTTTCTTACTGATTAATTCCATCTCCACAGGATCAGAGGCCTCGCAACTTTCTTTGACTTCGGTGACAGCCTCTGTTTTTAAAAAAAGACTATTTTTATTTAGATGCTTAACCTTAAGTTCCTATATTTGAAAAGTTTTGTGTTAGTGATTAGGAATACACCTTCAGAATAGGTCAGATTAAGAGATGTCACCTAAAAAAGTTATAGGACATGCTTGGGAGTAGCACATTCTGGTAGAGCATAAAATTGAGGAAAATATCTAAATGTGAAAGAACAGTTTTATGTTTTCCTTTGTAACTGTCAACTGCAGTCCTACCTACTCTTCCTTTGCATTTTTAATCAAGATAAAATAGTTTGCCCTTGTGAAAACGAATTTTTCAGAGTTATTATCAATTTTACCGCTTGTATAGCTCAAATGAAATTAAAAGAGTTTAATTTGCAGAAAATTTTATTTAGAATTTTTGAAAAATCCTATAAACCAAATTGGTATATAGACAAACCAAAATCATTGACTGGCTTATTGTGGCCTGTCCTGTAAATTTTTTCTCATGTTTTACTGAGTTAATGAAAAGGATGGTTTCTTATACTTAGGGTGCCAGCAGTGAGCCTGAGCACAGTCATTTTCTGTTTTGTGCTCTTTTTTCCTGTGCTGTTTGTTCTTGGTTGAATGTGGGATGTACATTACCAAGAAGTGGTAGTTACCTGTCAGTACTGTTATGTATTTATAGCATTATAAATTCGGGTTAATGGATTTTTCCAGACTGGCAAAATATATTAAGAGTATTCCATCCAAAATCCATGAGAATGACACTAGGGTATTGTTGAGTGGCTAGATACATCTTGAAAATCGGACATCAAAGTCTCTTCTTTCTTTCTAGAAAAAAACCCTGGCTGGAACATTTATGTGTGTCCATAATACTCCATCTCTTTGTGTCCTAAGCTCTGATTCTGGGGGATCGCACCTGTGGCTATGCACCTCTTCTAGGAATAGGAGTGGCAAAATACACAAGCTGTGCCTCTGTGTGATTAGTGGAGGAAAAAACTTGAAGCTCCTGAGATGCCAGATATTTGCCTTAGAAACTTCTCAATTCAGACATTATGATTAGCATGCTGTATTAGCTGGCCTTTACCACTGATTTCCAGTGGTCTGCTCCAGGCATTCTGTACTGGCCAGCAAGCAGTTATATTCTTTCCATTGGATTTTATTCATAATGTTTTTTAAATTACACAATTCTTGCTTTGCTTTCTTGTGAAAGCTTGTTCACAGCTTTCACACAGCAAATGCTGATACACCATCCTTGTCTACACAGGAAAACCGTAACTTTATAAACAGTATAAAGAGTAACATACAAGTGCAGTTGTGCGGATTTGTGTACAGGAAAGCCTACGTACTGCCATTGAGGTCAGGGTCTTACTGTGCTAGGCGCTGTATGAACAACTTGCTGAACGTGGTTTCTGCCTCAGCGCCCACAGTCTAAGCATGGAGAGGCAAAGTGTGACGAAGGGATGGAAGTTTTTTATCTGCCATATGCTCTAGATCCTATTTTTCAGTCTGAGTGAGTGACATGGTTTAGAAACATTAAAACATACAGAACCAGAAGGATTAAGGTCGCAAGGAAGACTAGGAGATAATCTAATTAGATTGGTTGAACCTCTTCAGGCAGCTTCTCTATTTTTGTGTTACAGTGCATGAAGTCAGTTTACCTTAAATCAATAAGGTATCAACTTATGGCTAATACATATAGTGGTTATGTAAGATGAAAGACATGTTTGATTGAAGGAGTTGCTCTTATGTAAAGAAATCAATTTTGTTGATTTTAATATGGCAAAATTGTGGCAACCAATTCTTGTATATAAGCCTACAGAGAGCTGGGCTGGGAAAACTGTGTCTTTCCTTACATTTGGACTTGTGTTCTGGTCATTCTTATGTAGAGATACTTGTGTTTTGTCATGCCCATTGCCAGAGAACAAAGACGAAAGAGCATGTTTGGATCACATGGTCACTGAACTCTCTTTTGGAGTCAGTAAATTAAAATGGAAACTAATACACAAACGATCTTAACTTTTTGTATTGCTTCCAAGTGACAGAGACCTCACTTGAGGTTTGTTTGAGATTCAGACTCAAATTTCTTTTCTAGAAAACACAGAATTTTTTGTGTCAAGTAGGACAAAATCCAGCAAGAAAAGCCATTCATCACTCCAGAATAGGCAGTAGTGAATGTATTTTACTGGCATGTGGGCTGATATGGAACTGCCTTATTGCAGAAGTGAACTCAGCAGTACATTCTTTTTGATTTTGCTCCAGCTATGCTACTGCAGACATAGATTTGAAGCTGACACACATCTCAAAGCTGAGTGTGTAAACACAGCAAGTTTACGTTTGCCTTTAAAGACAAACACAACAAACAGTTCTGGAGATGCCAGATTCTTCCATGAGGTTCCTGGATATGTAGCTTGGGACTGCAGACACAGTGGCTAAGTGGGTTTAACCCTTACTGATATGCTTAAGAGGAAAATACGTTTTACTTCTGTTGGTTGTGCCTAGGGATGACTGTTAATACTAAGGGGAATGACATAGCTATATCCATGTTTATAGCGCTGAAGTTATCTTAACTAACCTAAGGGTAGCAAAACACACACTCTCAACTTTTGTTATCTTATTTCCTGTGATGTGAACAATTTTATTTGCACATCAAAAAGCAAGTGGCTTATTTGTACAGTTATAACCCTTTAAAAAAATGTCTTAATGAGCCCCTCCTTGGTGAAGTGAATGTTCAATGCGTTTACTGTTTGTGCCATGGCAATACGTGCTTTCTGTTTCTTTGTATGTATCCTACTGCCTTGGTATCACTTGTGTCAGCAGAACACGCAAAATAAATAGTATCCTTAGAAACTATAAACTAAACGTGGATACACAATTGGTGCCATATAGCTTGTGATTGCATTTTGTGTTCTGAAATGTGATAAAGATCACCTGGGAATGACTTGTCAAGTCACAGTTGTACAATATTCAGTGACACAAATTGCTATCCATGAGATTTTACCTGAATGATGAAATAGCACAGAAAAAGTATTTGTTGTTGTGCAAGGAACCAACTGTGTTGTAACAATAGAACTATGACTAAAAACAGATCATAAAAGAACTGTAAGATTGGGCTGTGTTTTCTTGTTTTTGTCATTAAATACTTCAAATGAGTAGATAGTTGTAGAATTTCATTTTCTTTCTATCAAACATGCACATTTTGTGTGGACAGTTCAAATAGGTAACTCAACCCAAACCAGGCAAAACTTGAGAACACATGGAAGAAGTACCTTATGATGGTTTAAAAGCAGCTGGTAAAATAGAATGTATTTCCCGAGAAACTGAAGGTGTGCACTGCAGCTTTATTGTAGACACTTAAATCAGAATACAGCATTATTAAAAATTTTATCCTCATAATTTACTTCTGTGTGTCTGTCCTGCTGTGCTGAATTGTGCTGGCCATAATCCTCTAGATTTCATGAAAGTGATAAAGTTAGTGGCATATTTCAGGAATACTTTTCTGGTCTATTTAATGTGTACATTCTTCACTGTGTTGAAGAATTATAGGTGGTCTGTGCAAAGCTTCAGTCTAACTTCAGCTGTGTTGTGCTTGTTTAGTAGGGGGAAAGGGATGACCAAAAGGAATGAGAGAGAAAAGTCAAATCAAAATGAAGTAAATCAGGAATGATCTTGACAATTAATTGCTGTTTCCCATAACTAGGCAGTTTTGAGGCAGTAAATTTGAAAGGAAAAGGTTGTTTTTTCTCACAAAAATTGAAATTGTGACGATCTTTGCCATAAGCTGTCATGGATGCTCCAAAGTATAAACAGAGAAAAGCAGGAATAAGGAAAAGCTAATGGAGAATATATTCACCATCAGCTGTTAAACTTCATGGTCTGTAAGCAACCTCAGACTCAGGATGACGCTCAGTCGTGGAATTTGGCAAGTTTGATGGGCCAGAGAACGTGTCTGTAGATGCTATGTTTATGACCTTACTCTCTAAGACTCTGCTGCTGGCCATGGTCAGAGATTCTGGCTAAGCTGATGTTTGGTCTGGCTTAGCCCCAGAGTTCTTAAGGTCAAAGGTTTTTTCTTCACAAAGATGAAAACCTTGCTTTTGCCATACTGGTATAGGAGGATAGTAGCACATAAAATGGGTATTTGTGAAGATCCAACTCAGTCATGGTATTTTATCATGCTGTTCTAAAGCAACCTCTCTTTCCTCCTCCCCCCAGTTTTGTGGCTGCGAGATGACCCAAAAGGTTTGTTTTATTCTATCCATGTACCCAACTACTCTGCTGCTGAAGGATTTCTGAAGACTGTATGTCAAGGTAGAGCTGTCTAAGAGATACCTTCTAGCACAAATTATTAGGACGAGCTCTTTGAAACATAACACATTAGCAACAGCCTTTCTGAGTAACACTCCATGAAGGCAGCACTTTCCACATAATTTCTGTTCTGTACATGCCCCTTCACCAAAACGCACTCTGCTGTGTTTCATGTCATCATTGCTGATTGTGATACATCTCTTTAACAGATTGTAGGAACTTCAGTAGTGGGTCTTATCTTTTTAAATGCTGTAAAGATGCCATAAATATTTTCTGTGCTTCAATAAGAACATAGTTATCAGGAGTATAAAAATCAATGAGAAACAATCTAACTGAAAAGACCAAAGACAACGCAACAACATAAGAAAATATTTTCCACCCACAATTTCTTTACCTACCACCTGCAGCTGAAGAAAGCAAGTCTGTGATACAGATATTTTTCCCAGTGATTTACATTTGCCGAGCAGTAAAAATGTACTTTTCCTAACTGTTTGAATATGCAGGCCCACTCATCTTAAAAATAGTTCAGCATTGAGTTTGTCTTTTGTTCCTTTGACAGCTCTCTCTTACAAAGCAGTATTCTTCTCAGTGCGAGGATGCTTTGGGCCCATTCGAAATGAGTATCTACTGTGCGTCTTTTGTTAGTCTCCTCAGTCAGCAAATGTCCTATTGTTACATTGTGATCTAGGTCCCCAAATTCATAGAGCACATTTTGACAAATTCAGATCAAAACTTGTGTTTTGTTCTAGTAGAAAAGCCAGTTCAACATTATATCTGCACTTTATTCTAAAATATATTTTGACCTCAGGTCTCTGCCAGGAAGGTGCTGAAGGTTTTATTCAAACAATATACTTCACTGGTCAAATCAGGTACCTAAATTTATTTTAAATCTCAATATTTAGAACAAGAAAAGGTTGAAGCAAGAACTAAGATCTAAAAAATATAATCTTACAAAGCTTTAGAAATTAAATGTACTTTCTCATTCTGATCTGCTTAGGTTACATTTATTTTCTAAAGAATAGTTTTATCAGCCTCTCAGAATCGCTGAGCAGGGGATTCTCTAGTGCATGATGAACATTTAGATAAAAATATTTTAAAATTTTTGCATTGTTTAAGTTATTGCATTTTTAGAGCACCATTCCATGCACTACTTTAGTAAACAATATATACCATTTACTAACGGTGCTATTTTCTCTCACTTAACAACTTTACTTGCCTGGTTTAAGAAAATTAATCAGTCTGTTACATATAGTTAGATCAGAAATCTAGATATTTCTCCTTAGTTTTGTGTTTCTGAATGATATTGGCTCTGGTTGTTTACCATTTACTAAATTTTGTTTTTGAATTTTGAAAATGTTTATGAATTTTCATTTGGTCAAGAAATTACCATTTTGTAAAAATACAAAAATATTTAAGAAAGAAATGGTGTAGAACTTCATTTATTTCTTAAGGCTGTTAATTTTTTTTTTTTTATTTACTTTTGAAAATTTTCTGCAACTAGGAATCATGCAAATACTGCTATGGATAAACAGATGGAAGGCTTGTTTTACAGGAAGCCTGAACAGAGTAAGAGCTAGAGAAATTTGGGCAGGGGGAGAACGAATGTTGTAAGGCCATAGCTGAGAGCTGCTACATTAGACAACTTGTGCTAAGTTTGGTAGTAGCTGAAGGTGTTCAACATTACACATGATCTGCCTGCCTAAACTTTAGGCTTTGATCTTGTTAATCTCTTAAGCGTTTGCCTCCCTTTAATTTTGACTTGAGGCGGACCAGGCTACAAACATAAAGCTACCAGATATTCAAGTACTTATGCCACTGAGTCTTTCTGATAAATTTATAATGTATTATAATAGAATAATTAACCTTTCCTTTTCCTAACCTTTCTCAAAGGGGGAAGAGGATCTTTGCTTGCAAGTTAACGGGGCTTATTTAACAGGGTTTTAAACTAGACTTGAAGGTGGAAGGGGACAATATCAGGCTTGCCCGTGACAATCTGTGGGATGACATGTCAAGGTTAGAGGGATGGGGTGCTAGTGAGGCCCCTCAGCCTGTTGCACAAGAGAAAGACCTCAAAGGAAGTAAAGGGTGTTCCCCTAAGAGGGTGACAGGGCCGACAGCCCAGCTGAAGTGCCTCTACACCAATGCACGCAGCATGGGCAACAAACAGGAGGAGTTGGAAGCCACCGTGCTGCTGGAAAGCTACAACCTGCTTGCCATTACTGAAACTTGGTGGGTCAAATCCCACAACTGGAGTGCGGCTATCGATGGCTACAGGCTGTTCAGAAGGGACAGGCGAGGAAGGAGGGGCAGAGGCGTTGCCCTCTATGTCAAGAAATGGATGGAGTGTGAAGAGCTGTCTCTGAAGAATAGCCAGAAAGCAGTTTGAAAGCTTATGGGTAAAAATCAGAGACCGAGGCAACAGAGAGAACCTTGTGGTTGGTGTCTACTACAGGCCATCCAACCAAGGGGAGCCTGTTGACGAAGCCTTCTTACTCCAGCTACAAGGAGGCATTGTACTCACAGGCTCTTGTCCTGCTGGGGAACTTCGACGACTCCAACATCTGCTGGAAAAGTAGCATGGTGAGCTGTAGGTAATCCAGGAGACTCCTGGAGTGCACTGAGTAGAACTTCCTATGCCAGGTAATAGACAGCCCTGCCAGAGGGGGTGCCATACTGGACCTGCTGGTCAGCAATGCAAGCGAGCTAATAGGTGATGTCAAGACTGGAGGCAGCCTGGGCTGCAGTGATCATGCACTGGTGGAGTTTGCAGTCCTGAGGGATATGGGGCAGGCAAAGAGTAAAGTCAGGACCCTGAATTTTAGGAAAGCAAAGTTCCAGCTCTTCAGGGAGTTAGTCAATAGGATCTGCTGGGAAACTTCCCTCAGGGAAAAGGGAGCAGAATAGAGCTGGCAGATCTTTACGGATGCTTTCCATAAAGTGAATGAACTCTCAGTCTCCAGGTGTAAGAAATCAGGAAAGGAAGGGAAGATACCAGCATGGCTGAGTGGAGCCCTGTGGAGCAACCTAAAGGGCAAGAAGGAAATGCACAGGCAGTGGAAGCAGGGACAGGTACCTGGGAAGAGTACAGGGACACTGCCCGGTTGTGTAGGGATGGGGTCAGGAAGACCAAGGTGCAGCTGGAGCTGAACTTGGCAAGGGATGCAAAGAATAGTAAGAAGGGTTTCTATAGGCATGTCAGCCATAAAAGGAAGGTCAAAGAGAGTGTACACCCCATGATGAGCAAGACTGGCAGACCGGTAACAACGGATGAGGAGAAGGCTGAGGTACTCAATGACTTCTTTGCCTCAGCCTTCACTGGCAGCCTCTCTTCCCACACCTCTTGAGGGAATGGACTGCAAGATGGGGACTGGAGGAGCAAAGTCCTTCCCACTGTCAGAGAAGATCAGGTTTGCGATCACCTGAGGAACCTGAACATATATAAGTCTATGGGACCTGATGAGATGCATCTCAGTGTCCTGAGGGAATTGGCTGAGGTAGTTGCCAAGCCACTCTCCATGATACATGGAAAGTCCTGGCAGTCAGGTGAAGTCCCTGGAGACTGGAAAAAAGGGAAACATTGCACCCATTTTTAAAAAGGGTGGCAAGGAGGACCCTGGGAACTACCGACCTGTCCGCCTCACCTCTGTGCCTGGGAAGATCATGGAGCAGAAGCTCTGCTAAGGCACACAGAGGACAGGGAGGTGATTTGAGACAGCCAGCATGGCTTCACCAAGGCCAAGTCCTGCCTGACCAATCTAGTGGCCTTCTATGATGGAGTGACCACATCAGTGGACAAGGGAAGAGCTATCGATGTCATGTACCTGGACTTCTGTAAGGCCTTTGACACGGTCGCCCACAACATCCTTCTTCCTAAATTGGAGAGCTATGGATTTGATGGGTGGACCATAATTTATTACCATGTTGGCCCAGAAAAATGAGTAGGATTAGTTTGTGTATAGAACCCCAGGTAACTGAAGCTGAAGCAGAGCAAGATGGCCATGATACTGGTGACCAGCAGATACTGAGAAGCTCTTGCCCATGATACAGTCTTCTCTGTGTGAAAAATAGGCATTCATAATCTACACTTTAATTTTGTAGTTGAGGATTTCTGTATTCCTTGCTGGTTCTAGATTTCTTCTCTCTCGGTGGACTGTAGCCTGCATGCTGGTCTGTCTGTAGGCATGTGATAAACCTACAGATCGTTGCTTAGAAAGTGGCATGGAGTCCCTTCGAGACCTCTTCCTAAGCAGCACCATGTATTGTAAACTTGCCAGGTTGCCTTCTGCTGGCTTCCCATAGAATTTTGAATCATGCTGTCTAAAAGACACTCGATGGCCTGGACTTAGACCATCTTAACTACAGATTAAAGCAATAAAATCCTTTGTCTGGAAAAAAGAACGCTCTAAAAAAAGACTGGAATTGTGCTGGAAATAACAATTTTTTAGACTTAGCTCAAGTATGTGAATAGAACAGCTTTCACCTTTCTCACTTTCCATCTTCTGAGGACAAGGTTTCAGCAGAAAAGGCACAGTTTTCCGCATGAAGAAAGCTTGTTTTTCCAGTCAGAATTTACTAACAATTTGTAGTGCTGTATATAAAACAAAGGCCTGTTTTAAAGCTTACCATAAAGCAAGAGCCTGCATCATGCATACTTCTGCCTTTGGGAAGAGGAAAACAACATGTGACACAGGAAAATCAAAGTATTCATCGCAGTACTGGGAAATGTACATACGCTATCATGACAAGTGTAGTTCCATACCTTTGATATAATGGACAAATATTCACATAAGAATTACATTTTGGACGGAAGGAAATTTAAGTGATTTTGATCAGTATTGACTATCGTACTCAGACACAGCAAGTCACAGTTTTTATAATAACTGGGTTAAAACTTAATGGAAAGTTCTTGCCTGGATAATATTTTTTCACCTAAAGTGACTGTTAGTGTTGCACTCCTGTAGAAGTCCCAGAACATTTAGATTACTTTATTACATCATTCTCTTGATGAATGAGAATTGCAAAGTGTATTTCCAGCTACACTTTTAGGTAGACATAAGGTTTTGCTTGAAGTAATTCTTATTTACTGATAGGTGAATTTTAGACAAACCAAAATATATTTTGTGGTTTAGGTGGTGGCATTAAACTGTTGGCCTCTCTACCATGGCAAAATGTAAAGAAATAAGAATGTGACCATTTCATAATAAGGGAGGGTGCCCACTAAGCCAGATGGCTTTCCCGTGTTCAGATAAATCAGTCTTTTTTTTTGAAGCAGCATGACACATAGCAGCTTACATGTTGCATACTGTTTGCTTTCCAATTAGTCTTTCCAAAACTAACAGAACCCGGAGTTGAATGTTCATTAGCTTTGTTGTGTAAGCTGCTCAGGCATTAGCTTTTAACGGTTGGGACTGCAGTTATTTCGGTGAGAAATGAGAATCAAATTGTTGTGAGAGTTGCCTGTGCATTGTTTAATAATGGTATCAAAATAACAACAAGGGTAGAGGAAAAATAATTAACTAATTTATTCCGATTCAGACACAGCTCTTGTGGTCACAGGTTTGTTGCTATTCTCAAACTGAGCTCTGTGGTCCTTAATTTCCAGCAGCTGTTACACGAAGTCATACCTCATGACAAAGCCTATCCTTGTCTTTCTTTTGCAGGGTTAAAGATTGTGAGTGAGTGCGTGTTAGACATCTAATGCTCTTAATTGATGATTTTATGTACTAAAACCCCCCAGGCAATAAAACTCAAAACAAATGCTGCCACCATTTGTACCTTAGTTTGCTTGCTGTGTGATTATGGATTACAAAGGATTTTAGAAAGGGTTATTTGGGCTTCTGGAAATGAGCTAGTCATTAAACAAGTTTCTTTTTCTTATATGCCAACATTCGTGTTAAAAATCTTTGCATTCAAATCCTCTGTCCAGTCTCAGCCTGTTGTTGATAGGTAACTCCAGCAGCAATGGAGAGGAAGAATCTCTCCTTCTCCTACTCCTATGGCAGCTCTTGCTCTTTGGCTGTTTCTGTGGCCCTGACACCTTGACCCTCATCTGATACATTTGCACCAGAAAAGGACACGTGAAAATGTGATTCCACCTCTAGACTGTGACCTGGATGTGGATGGACAAGTGAATGCCTTAAAGCAGATCTCTCTGCTGGGCTGGTGTGATAACTTCATTTTTTTTTTCTCTCCCAGGCACTTTCTGCAATAAAATTGTACCAGTTGGCTTGCCAAGAACTTTTCTGTAGCCTAAGGGTGTAAAACCCCTTGGAACAAAGTTGACTCTGCTGTAGTAGATATTTTGTATGTGAAATATATATTTCCAAATCTAAAGGTAGAAGGAGAAAAGTAAAAGAAAAAACAATTCCTAGTACAAGACAGACATGAATGTCCTGGAGTGAGTCCAGCAAAGGGTATCTAAGATGATTAAGGGGTTGGAGCATCTGACATACAGAGAGAGGCTGAGCGAGCTGGGCTTGTTTAGCCTTGAGAAGAGAAAAGTCAGGGGGATGTTGTCAGTGTGTGTAAATAGCTGATGGGAGAGGGGTGAAGAAGACAGAGCCAGACTCTTCTCAGTGGTACCTACTGAAACAAGAGGCAATGGCCACACATTGAAATACAGGAAATTCCAGTGGAACATAAGAAAAAAACATTTTTACTGTGAGGGTGGTGAAACACCGGCACAGGTTGCTCAGACTGTGGTGTCCCATCCTTGGAAATATTCAAAAGATGTCTGGACATGGTTCCAGGCAACCTGCTCTGCCTGACCCTGCTTTGGGTCCAATCCCCCCATAGTGGGTTGGACTAGGTCATCTCCAGAGGCACTTTCCAACAGTAGCTGGTCTGTGATTCCAAGCCAAAACTCTTACCAACTATGTCTTAACAGTCTGTTTATAACGATCTGAAGGGACACTCATATCTGCTTGTTCGTATGTCTCGAACTGTAACAAATAAATTACTGTTTGACAGATGGACAATTTAGTCTGGATATTAAAGGACTAACTGGCACTTGCTTTCTTGATTGTAAAAGAGGAAAACATTAATTCTTCCATGTGTATAACTCAGTGCATTTGACTGTATCCTCTAACCTAATTTTTCATCTATTTTGAAGTAATGAAAGACTGTAACTGCCTTTAAAATGTAAGAATTTGCACAGCATTCATCATAATTGAGAAAGGGGTCTGCATTGGGACCTTGGCCGCTAGAGAACTGGAATATTTCCAGAAGCTTTGGGATCTGTATTTGTGCTATGATGTTTACATGTAGAATCCTAAATTTATTTGCAGCTTTACAATACGAGTTTCTAAAGTCATCATCTAAAGTTTAACTATCAACTTAACCTGAGCACAGGCAAACACTGTATTTTTCTTCCTTTTTTGCCTGGCTCAAAAACCACTATTCTCATTCATGTGAAATAAGTAAATAGGTGCTTGCATTTATATGTAGTTAAAGAATAATGCTACCAATCACTTCGGAAAACTGAGCTGCAGTTCTAGGTTTTTATTGCACAAGTATTAATTCTCTTGAAGCTAACATTCCTTTACAGATCCCGTCAGAGTGAAAACCAGGTGAAAAATGTTGAAGTCTGCAAGTGAATACACTGGGAAGTGATTTATGTCAGCAGGGAGGGAGCTAATCTTTTTCCAGTTTTTGTCTGGAAATTGATGGTTTCATTTCATAGATAAGGCTCTGGCATGAAAGGCAAAATGAAATGAGGTGCTGCAAAAGGCTTACGGGTGGGGACAATATTAGTCGGTACTAGCACAGGAGCACATTTTGTCATCAGTTATAAATATCTTGATGAAGTTAAGTGATATGAATAATTTTATATGACATTTCAAAAGTACCCCTTTACAACTGTTCTGTCAGTCTGATATTAAAAATATGAGTAAATATAGAATCACAAATGCCTGTGAAATAAGACTTACCAGATTTATGTGTTTTGAGGTGTGTCTTTGCCAGAGGTGGGGGCTGGGGTAGAAACTATGCCTGAGCATCGCACAACCTAGAACATTTTGCAATAGAATGTATCCCAGAAGTATTACAACTTTATGCTTTAACAAGTCAGTCTCATTCTTAGATATCAACAGAGAGCTCTTGGAAGCACTAGGCCAAATTCACAGTTGGTATAATGTAGCTTACTCAAATCTCTCCTTTTTATAAAGAAGCAGTAGAACATTGGAGGAGAAACCAAATGGGTTTCTTTTCCTTATACATATTTTGCATCAGCATTTCTTTTTGCTGAAATGAATTCACTTTAGCTTTGTCTCCCTAAAATGGACAGGGTTGCTCCCTCATGTCACAAATCTCTTAGGTGTCTTTTCTGTCCCTATGAGGCAGCTTGTTGTGATATAACCCTTCCTTTTGTGAACAAGTGGTTTTGCTATAGGAGTTTCTATTTTAGGTTACTAATAATGAGACAAAAGCCCAGGAAATACAATGCTACTACTTCAGCATAAGCTTTGGAACAAAGATTTTTTTCTCTGTATTTGTCCATTGGCCTCACACTAGGGTTCAGATTGGAGTAGAATTTATTTTTCTTATTGCACATGTTCTCAGAACAAATGTAGTGGCTAAATTTGATTCTTAAATGGATATGTATATGTTATGCAGTGACTTCATTACTACTCACGCACTTAAACTCCATTTTCTTCAAATAGAAAACGTTGCCTTTTTTAATTGAAATGTATTGGCTAGTTACTGACATTGTTGTGAAGAGAGAAAGATTGAAGCAGTGATTTGACATGTACTTTGCATGAAAGAGACATTACTGTTTGCCAGCACAAAAATACTAATGTCTTTTAACAATGCGCAGGAAGCATTTAGTAAAAGTACTTTTAATACTGAGTAATGTTTGTTGGCTTTCTTTTGAGCATCTCTGTTACTATAAGTATGCACTTTTAAAGACATGTTTTAGTTTTTTATGCATCAGTAATATTGAATTGCTTGTAGACATTAATTGAATGACATGGTTATAATATCACAGAAAGATCCACTGATCTTCTGCTGGCACAATTTGGTACAAGTCTCCGGGCATTAGAATAGTCATGCCAACCTATGCTGGCTGGCATGTGGCAGTCTTCCAGTTACTCAATTTTTATATTCTAGTTTTAGATGTTATGAAAAACAGCATTTACTTTTTCAGATGTGATTATAATGCTGATTGTCCTGTTAAATTCTAAACATGGCCTTTCCCAACCATGTAAGTATTTTTGAGCTTTCAGGGTTTTTTTCTCATTTTCAGTGAAGCTAGAGTTAAAATCTCAAAAGGGGGAGGACAGGAAATTGGGAACCACCCAAGAAGAAAAGGCTCTGATCAGTTTGAAATATTTCATTTAAACGATTTGATATGTTATTTTGATTGTGATCTTTTCTTATTTTACCATTTTTAAAGTATGGTAAGTTTCTAAAAGAAAAGTGTCTTCAAGCCAAAGAACTGAAATTTCATTTAGAAAATATCAGAATAAGATATTGGACAGCTTCTTTTTTTTTTTTTTGGTGTATTTCAAGTCCTGACATGCACTGAACAGTGCATTTCCCCCTAACGGTTTCATTTTAAACAACCTTGAGCTCCAATTATGTGGCCTAAGGCTATAAACCCTTGGTCATACTGTTAACTCCATTTACTTGAATGGGATTACTCTGCCAAAAGACACAGTTTGTGTTAGTTTGTGGACCGGTTGTCTGACATCCACCACTATCAAGGGAAATATCGCTATGACTAAAGACTTACTATTATAAGAGTGAAGATTTTAGCTCCAAATCCTTTGAAGATAACTAAGGCAAAAAATATTTTCAGCCTCATTTGTCTCTTATCTCCATCTGCTGCTACCAGGCATTGTGTTTAAAAAAGGAATATTTATGAGGCAGTAATTCTCATGAAACACCTTGATTTTTGGCTAGATTAATTGCACAGGCGAGGAGCTGCAGTTTCTGAATTCAGGGGTCTGTGTTTCTCCTGGGGAGCCGCAGTGGGTAAGTTTCGGCCAAGAGCCAAACGCCCACCCAGCTGCTCACCCACTCCCGTCCTCAGGGGGGCAGAGGGAGAAAATAGGGTGAGAAAATAGGGTGAGAAAATAGGGTGAGAAAGCTCGTAGGTTGAGATAAAGTCAGAGAAATTGCATACGGATTACCGTTGTGGGTAAAACAGTCCTGACTTGGAGAAAATGAATTTAATTTGCTGCCAACGAAAATAGATTCAGGAAGCCAGAAACAAAGGCAAAGAGTAAAACACCACCTTTCCTCTCCCTCTCCCAGGCTCAGCTTCACCCCTTCACTCCAGACTTCTCCACCCACCCCCGGAGCAGCGCGGTGAGGGCCGGGGGGTACAGTCAGTCCATAACAGATCCTCTCAGCCTCTCCCTCCATCTGATACTTTTCCTCTGCTCCAGTGTGGGTCCTTCCATGAGCTGCAGTCCTGCAGGGAAAAAAACCTGCTCTGGCCTGAGGTGTCCCCAGGCCACAGCTCAGATCTCTGGTCCAGCGCGGGCTCTTCCAGGGCTGCAGGGGGGTCCCTGCTCCGGCGCCTGGCGCGCCTCACCCCCCCCCCCCCCCCCCGCCTCCGCTCACCTCGGGGCTCGTGCTGCTGTTTCTCACTCTCTTTTTTTTCCTTCCTCTCCTGCCCGTGCAGCATCTTTGCCCTTTCTTAAATGTGTTATCACAGATGTGCCACAGCTGATGGGTTTAGCTGTGGCCCGTGGTGGGTCTGTCGGAGCCAGCGGGAATCAGCCGTGTCCCGTGCCGGGCAGCCTCAGCCTCCTGCCACGCCTCCCTGCATCCCCCCCGCTACCAAAACCTTGACACCGACACCCAGTGCACGTCTGTCTGCAACCCTGACAGTGCTGCTTTTAAAAATGAATCAGGGAATATACCTTTGTTATATGCCATAAAAGATAGCGTAGTCTAAGACTGTTGTGGCAGCAGCAAATCTTTGAACTTAACAGCATATGAAAGCCCTTCCATTATCTAAAAGCATTTATTTATTTATTTATTTATTATGAGTGTGTGTATATATATATATATGTATAAACAATTTGGTCCCTTTAGAAGAATAGCTTTTATTACTACGAAACATGGTTTTTGAGAGCAGAAAATCAATTATGAGTCATCGTTATCCCTTCCATGATCTCATTCTTCAACTTTGAGATTTACACTTCTGTTTTCACTTAAAATGGTCACTAAAACATTTATATCATGATACACCTTACATATTTGCGTAGTGTATGTAATGTGATTGGGAGCACATGCAATACAGAATGAAACTGAGTTACTGAAGATAGATAAAAGATAAATCAAAATAAGCCAGTTCCACAAAGCTCTGATGTATTTAAAATTAAGAAAATGCACAACTGCACTGGGGAAGGGTAAATTATAGTGATAAAGAATTTCAAGCAGAATGATAGGAATGAAGGGCCAGAGGGCACTGATAAGACTAAGAAAGTTTTAAAATTAAACAGTGACTCTATTTGAAAAAGGGGGGGGGGAATCTCCCTTTTTTTCTTCCAAAGAGAGAGAAAAAATTTCTCTCTTGATCTTCAAATTTTATAAATATTCATCAAAAAATAGGCTGACCTTGCAGACCCTCAATTTTCAGAAACCATACACTAAGTAAGAGGAATAAACCTTGGAATCTATCTAGCGTACAAATACACTACCACTACATATGTTTCCGACTACTGTGTGTAGCATGGAGATCTATATTTGTGCAGACATTTATGCTAAACCTATGTGTAATTGTTCTTCTGAATAAGGAAGGACTTATGCATGTATTTAATTAATTTGTTAAATTGATATTTACTTAATTGATACTTACTTCATTTCCTTAATGTAAGTTTTGCGGTGTTGCAATATGATCTAAATTTAATTATTTAATTATTGCTAGGATATTCAGCACAAATGAATATATGTCTCTCGGTGAATATACTTCCCTCTTTCAATGGATAAACTACTTCTCTCTCGATACATACATGTATATATTTATTAAAAAAATTCAAATATATAAAGTAAAATAAATGGTTTATGATACAACAGACTGTGAGAATGTGGGAGAATGACTGTGAGTTATTTTAAAACCAGTGTACAAGTAATGTTTGGAAAGGCAACAAGGAGAAACTTCAGATGGCTATGAGAAGGACTTCATAGCTGAACTGCATTTACAACAGCTTGGTCTCCCAGAGAAAGCAAGTTCACCTGAAAACAGTCTAAACAAAATTGTCTGGATTTTGCTGTAAGGAATAATTGTGATGTGACTAAAAGGTGCATCAGTCTCAAGAATAACGCTTTTCTCGTCTAACTTGCAGGAATATACTTCCCATCGCACTTTTTTGCCAAAATGTGTGTGTGCGTGTGTGCGCACGCGTGCGTGCGTGTGGAGGGGGCTTGGGTACGGTTCTTGTTTAGCACATTAGTTTGCCAACCTGGTAGAAATGGTTCTCACAAATAAAAACCAGCCTATTTTGAATCAGCTCCTTTTGTAGAGTACAAATGTGTTGCTATTAATTAGTACTCCCTCGTCTTATTTTCTTGCCTCTGCAGCTATTTTAAGTTACATCTTGATAGGGAGCTTTTTTTTCAGTTGCAAACAAGTTTGTTGTTGCTTATTGCAGTATAAACAAATCCAGGTGTGTTAGACATTGTCTCTCAATTTAAATTTTTACTTTGAGAAAAGTCCATGAAAACCTGTAATTTAAGGAATATCAATGGAAATAAAAAGAAAGAAATATCTAAATGAAAATTTGCTTTTTAGCCCTGAAATGAAGCCACACACACAAAAAAAGACTTTTCACCCCCATTCCCTACAGTGTTTCTGAAGGGAGATAAAGGGTAAGGATTTGTATCCAGAAAACATTCTGAACAAAGCCTGTTACATTTTCCTTCTCGCTGTAGTTCAAAAAGGCAAGAGTAAATCAGTTCAGTTTGAGGTTATGTATCTTACAAAAATGATGCAATGACTACTATATCCTCTGATATCATCGTAAGTGTGTGTACGATGTGGCATAACACATAACGTGTTTTTCAAGCAGCAAGTCTAATTCCCAAAAGCAAAAATAAACCTAAAATAGCATTAATCCAATAAGACAGTCTAATTGCTTAGAGACAGTTTGCGTGACCAGATTATAGTATGTCACTTCTTTTTAGATCAGTCTTTTCTAAGTAAACAGACATCCTTCAGCATCCGAGTATTTCCCTGTGGCGGTCTGTGAAGAAAAACATGAGAGGAGATCTACCCGACATCACTCTTTCCGCTAGCTGCTCCCTGTGATTTATCTGGAGTCCCAAGGATTGCTTATCTGCCGAGATAGAGCCGCAGAGCCCGCGTGCCTGCCCGCCCGCTCCGTGCGGTGGGTCTATTGTTCTGTCATGGCTCCTGAGAGATTGCTGTGGATTGACCTTGGCTGGTGACCTTATCAGAGGTGATTTTGCAAATACTGCTTTGTTTCAGTAACATTCAAATAACTTTTTTCAAGTTTCTTTGTTCTTGACACATTCAAAGTGAAAGCCACAAAGATTATGATTCCATGTAGAGGTTCCTCTGGGGGGGTGTGTGTATTTCTATGTTATTTTTTCATTCTCCAAGGCATTGCGCTGTCTTCTGTGTCTCTGAAGACAGAGATGGCTGTGCCTGCAGAAAGAGGGAGTCTGCTGCTTTTCAGAAGAAAAGTCTAACCACATAAATGTGCCTTTGGTGTCTTATGGAAGCATGGCCAATATTGATTATAAAGCATACCTTCTTTGTCAGTATAATAGAAACCTGTATGTCATCCTTGTCACAAGGTTCAGGTGTGTTGGTGTTGTCCATCTGAATGTATCTTTCCAATTGAGCGTCCTTTTAGACATTGTTAGATCTCTAGAAGAATACTACTTCCCTTCATTACAGTCTGAAAATCTGAGCATTTTTTCTTAATGAATGTTTGAAATCATCAAGAGGTTAAGGGACAATACCATAAAAAAGTAACTCATTAAAAATTGTCATTTTTAAATTAGAAAATACGTTGAAAATAGGTATCGTTCAATATTCAGTACAGTAAAGATAAGAGCGTGAATGCGTTTCACAGAATAGCACGATATAACGCAGCGGTATCCTGAAGGGGAATGGAGCGTCTGGGCATACCTCCTTTCCAGATGCAGTCACATTCCCCAGGCACCTTGCAGCAAATATGAGCTAGACGCTTGGTACAGGCATTGCTGGTGCAGCATGGCAGTCCTCCTCACCCGGAAAGTGAAGCAGAAAGAGTAGAAATACATTTGGGTAAAATTCCTGGGTCTGCTCCTGCTGTATTAGGCAAGAGGAAAGAGGAGCATGGGTGGTTGGCTGCAGAGCTGAAGCAAGATGAATAGAATGAACAAAAGCGGAAAGAGAGTATATGTTTTCAAAATCTAAAATAATTAAATGCACAAATTTAAAAACTTCAATGTTATGGAAAAAATAGCTTTTCAGTTGGTTCAAAGTTAATCGTAGATATTTTTTATTTTCAGTGTATTAGTTTTCTGAGATTTTCACTTCCTGACAAAAATTATAAAGGGAAAATGTCAGAAACTGACAGTTGATGGGACAGAAAATGAGTTTTTTGTTTGTCTGAATTGAAGGATAATGGTAGTAAGAAGGAGGAAGCTTGAAAATGCATCAACTTTCTGCTGTAATGGAGCAACAGAAGCAGAAACATTATAAAACTGTATTGACAGCCAGAACTTTCCATTGCTTGCCTCTCCTTAGTTTTTAATGGTAGGTGATATGTTGACTTCTGAGTTAACTCATCTGCTTTTTCTTGGCTTTCACTGGAGAATGACCACAAAGATCACGCTGGGGATAAGTCTGATCAAGTGGGGAAATGATCAGATCCTTTCCGTTACAGATTATACATACTGGATTGTATCTGTGTCAAGCACAAAGCAAATCATTTGACTAAAGGAACTTAAGAGATAGAAAAAAATATTAGTGGGTCACTTATTCTATAGCTTTGTCAACATATGCTTTCCTTTCTAAAAAAAAAATTAAAATTTTAATACTTTAATCTAATTTCAGTGCCTTACATAATGAAACTTCAAAGTACCCTTCCTATATTTTTTACTGATAGAACTGTTTGAAGACAGCAGCGATACTTTTTACCAATCTGTCTGTGGTCATGTATTCAACTCACAGACTTCCTACTTAAAAATATTTTTATTGCTTTTGGTAATTTAATTATAACTTGATTAAAAATTAATACCATCAATACAAAAAAAATTCATTAAATAAAAATATATCATCTTACTATAGAAGGTTTAATTAAAATGAAGTAGTATCGTTTTGTTTATGTATAGCTTTTAATCAATATTATGTGCAGAAAAATTGATGTTGACATCTGAAGCTTCATTTAGATGGAGGAAAAGATTGACAGATGGAAATTTGGTGGTGATGACACTGAATATGATTTGATTATTTTTGAAGGAGGTGGACATTGCCTTTCTATTTTTTATTGAGCAAAATCTTTATCCATCTAATGCCACTTTTTAGTACTATCTGAGATTGGAAACTGTCATTATGCCTAAAATATAATGCAGAAATACAGGCTGGATGTCTTCATAGAAAAAAAAAAATTCAGAATCTAATTGGCTCAAAATTCAATATATGTATCAAGTCAGTCCTTTGGTAAAATACCAACCCTCCACGTGAGGTAGTTTAGAGGAATGTACTTCCAAATCAAAATAAAATGAAAGGGGAACAACAGGTCTGGGAATATGCAATCAAGGTACTGAAAAATGACAATTTAATCCAAAGGATGTAAAAGCAACTGAAGATACATGAATAGAGTTTGTGTGTGTGTATGTGGGATGTGTGTGTCTATGTATAGCTATATATATGCTTAGTTAGATATAAACATGCATGTGCAGAAATATCTACTTATAACATCTGTATATAAGTGTAAGGGAGAATAAGTGCAGAAGGGGGAAAACCAAGTATCCTGGAGGGCTACAGTAACAGAAGTGGTGACCATCTTCAGGTTTAAAACTCAGTGTGGGAATACTGGGTTGATTTTAGGATGATGCATTCAGTTCTATTATTTTTTACATCTAGTATTGCAAGTATGACAGTCAAATACAATTCAGTAGTACCTGATTTTCTCAGATCTTCTTGCTTACCCCCTGTGGTTAACACAACTAAGTAAGCTAGACTCATACTGGGGATTCAGGCACAGTGATAGAACACTGGAGGTGGTCAACTTGTTTCCTCTGGGCGTCATCAGGTTTGAGTTAGATACCCTGGCTCCTGAATCCTGGGCAGATGCAGAGCCCTTAGATCAGGGTCCATATTTGATACTATTTCCATGTCTGTCAAAGAAATGGGTATCTAAACCCAGGCTTAAAGTTAGATCTGTCTCACCACTGGACATTTGTAGCTATGAAGTCTGTTGTGGAATTAGATGTTGTATGCAATTCAGTCTTTTCTTACACAAAACCTAGATAGGAGGAGCTTGAATTTATTCACTGTCTTGAAAGCTAAGAGATATGGACTTAAATCCTTGGTATAAATCAGGCAGTGAACTGGACCTCTGGAGTGCTAAGAGAGCTCTTTAACTACTAGCCGGAGGAATGGAGGACAGCAACAGCTTGCTGCCTGGGCTGTAAGAGAGGACGGTCAGATTTCTTCAGGCAAGATGGGAAAAGCAGCGATGAACTGTGCATTGCACCAAAGCTAAATCATTAAGCAGCTTAGTGTTGTCAGAGCCGGAATGGTTGCACTCGTGCCCAGCAGCAAAGCTGTACTGTTAGCAATTTAGGAGCCTCAGGAGTAGGCAGCAGGTCAGAGCAAGTGTTTGAAGATGTAAATTTTGATCAAAGTGTTTGTAAGAGACAAAGCTGTATAATACGTCAAAGTCTTGCCTTTTTCCCTTCTTGGCCTCAATTTATGAACTCACTCTCTCTCTAAAAACAGCCTCTGAACTCTGTCAAGGAAATAACAACAGACCCCAGAAAAGGATTTTATGTTGTCCTCCAGGAGGAACCAAAAGATCTGTCCCTCATAGTCGCTTATGTTGCTGGAGCTTCATGAGGTTTCTCTAGCTTATGCTTCACAATGTCTCTGTGAAATTGGAAGTTTGGCAAGGCCATTGCAGAGAAATTCAGATAGACAAACTGAGGCACATGGGGTTAAATTTCAAGATAAGCTGATAACAACTTGGCCAGGAAACTCATGTGCTGTCTGCTTGATCCTTTGCTTTGACCATGCTCTTTGAGAGATGCAAAGAATTATAGTTAAAAATTAACAGATTGGTAAGAAGTACAAGGAAGTTAAAAGAGTATAAAAAATGAATGTGTGACAACCCTAGCTGGCTTAATGAGCGAAATTTTCAGCAAATCATTAAGGTCCACATAGAATTTTTCTAACCAATAGAGGAAGAAGTCTATCTGTAATAAGCTGACAACACCAATTAGATCTGCAGTTAGGTGTAACATAACTGTTTTTTACAAATCATTCTGTGTTAAGGTCAGTACAGGTGGCTGTATTATATTTAGGGGAGAAAATATTTAGGGGAGAAAAGAAATTTTTGAAATGTTATGGGAGAAGAAAAGTAGGGATAGGGGAAAATTTCTAGTCACTCCTTTTCCAGTTTAAAGAATTCGAGATGTTCTATAAGCGTTTACATATCACTGCAGTGGATTATTATTATTTTTATAATTAAAAGAAAACAAAATGTAGTCTAGGATGGCTCTTTTTTCAGATGCCCATACTCAGAAGGCTTGTGAAAGGCTGACCCTTCACTTCAGCTACTATATCTTAGAGAACAGAGAGTAAGTATAGATGGTTAGATACACCTGAGGCAAGAAAATACGGAAAACAAAGCTGATAATGATTATGCATTTAATTCTGAGACAAGCTGTACACTCCAGAATGAAATTGTAACCCACTTGAAGATGATGGATCACTTTGTACTTCTGCCAGGCCAGAAATTTCCCATAGGAAGCTATCTTCTGAACACAAACGGACATTCAGATTTGAGTTAAATTTAGTGGTGGTTGAAAACCAGAAGAGCTCAAACAATTTTGCAGTCCATCTAGCCATCCAGGCAGAGTTCTCTTAAAAGCAGGGCTCTAGTTTTGTTTTGTTTTCTTCCCCAGAGGCATATTTTTTTCTTCTTTCTCATTCTGCATCCCCAACTGTTGGTTATCAAATCTATGTTGCTGAATTTAATGATAAAAGTCTGTGGGGATTAACTTGATAAGTTCATGTATTCTTCATGTATTTATCAAAAACTAAAATGTTGTTGTAATGCAATGGCTCAAAATCTTATCAGTAGCAACATGTTAATAGTGGCACATTTTTTGGAAGGCTTTACTGGAAAGGATGTAAACAGGCTGGGCACGCTGAAGGGAACTTGACCCAGGTCCCTGTTTGTAATGTGATAATTTCCTTTTTAGCTTGATAGCAGTTTCCTAGTTCCATACCTTACTGAGCAGTCCAATTAAAAATAAAAGCAGAGGTATAAGAGGTTGAAGGGACTTGGAAATAAAAGGCACATTATCAGCTTTTTCTTGGGGCATGAGGTCAACAGTAATAGTTAACTGGTGTGGCAACTGTCCGTTTTGAAGAAGTGACTCATTCTTGAATGATAAAAATACTCAAGCGTTAACTGCAGTTCCATATGGCTCTTAAACAAAGAC
Organism: Phaethon aethereus; assembly: GCF_964289735.1. Classification (NCBI taxonomy): domain Eukaryota; kingdom Metazoa; phylum Chordata; class Aves; order Phaethontiformes; family Phaethontidae; genus Phaethon; species Phaethon aethereus. Next base: position 44,740,311 of record NC_138582.1, on the reverse strand, counting down.
TTAAACAAATGACTTAAACAAAGGGTGTCATTCAAGGGCCATAGGATTGCCAGGCAGGGAGGGCCACATCGCACACAGTTCTGACCCTGCTCTGACTCAGGATAATGCTGCAGAAAAGGCTGCTTACGTTTCTCAACATGGGATGCTGATTATCTACTAAGGAAAAAAGAAAATATCAGCAAACATGATAATGTAATTGCTAACATATTTTTTCTTTCTTGGGCATCAGTTTCCTAGATATGATGCGGATCTTGAGAAACACTGAAGACTCGTAGAATGAGATGGAAAGTGTCAGGTTATATTTAGGTACTTGCAGCATTTAATCAGTTCAGTTACTAAAGTGAAGCCCACAGAAAAAGGAGGAATAATTAATCAAAATCAGAAAGATTGATTAAACTGATAAAATTTTTTTTTACAATTATTTTAATGGTGTACTTTTCTGGGCTGATACAAAGAATTTTGGAGTCAATTAGAAATTTCCTCTTGACTGAAAACTTCTACTTGAGCTTTGGTTCAGCACAGGGACTGCAGGCTAAGTATTTGCTTAGGGTGCTTGACCTAGGTCTTTTGCTGTATAGAATGGTGTTGCAGGCTAACTGCCCGCACTGGGCCGTTAAATGGCCATCTCTATGCCACTGTCTTCCTAGAGGACACCCTTTGGAATCGAAAGAAAAACTGCCACTGATGCCTGTGGTCATTAGAGTAGGTCCTTTGTACTTAGTCTGTCACTGCATTCACAAAGAGCCAAACAAGAGCTTTTCTCTTTTCATTTCAAGGAGAGACAAGAACTGAAGTTAGTGACTGCTTCACAGTGATATGGTCATAATTTCACTTACTGACCAGTCAATAACCCTTACCATATAATAGGACCAAGAGGGATATCATACAGGTTAAATGTAATGTTTAGTTTCAGAACTGAGAATTGAAGATGTTCTGGAGATAAACAGGCATGTAATTTAAAAGTGAGAATGGCAGCAACCCAGAAAATTGAACTCCTGCTTGCAATTACAATTTTGATCACTGTTATGTTTTCTCATGTGCTCTGATTTTGCCTTCTTAAATTTTCTGGACTAATTTTATATTCCCCAATTTTTCTTTGTGGTTTAATAAAAATGAACAACTGTTCTCCAAATATTAAGGCTAAATTCTTATCACATCATTTTAGTAGTTCCATGGATGTCAGTCAAGCTGCCACAGGAATGGATGAAAAGTGTTTTTGTGTCGGTATTGATTGCTGTAGGCCTGTGACAATTTTTTGTGGCTTGTTAGATTTGAGTCTGAATTACACATAGTTCTTACTGATGCTATTTTTACTATAAGGTTGTCGATTTCTTCTATCTTTTTTGGAATATATGGAGTATTTGTAGTACAAGAAGGAATGCAGTGGAGCTTTTAGGATACATACGCCTTTTGAAGTCTTAGAGAATTCAGGGGCATTCACATCATCAAAAGGTGACACTTGTTTATCATCTTCACCAGGACCCAGAAGTATTCTCTCTTGGGTCTCAAATTCTAGTGGTAAACGGAAGCTACTGATGGATTAGCTGGTTATTGAAAGTGGCTTTGCATGCACTGGAAAGCTAATGAGGGTAGCAATGATATTTAAATCCTGCACTTAAAAGAAAATCAACTCTAGAAAAGTTCCTGTATAAATGGTTAAGTTATAAGACATCAGAATAACGCATAGGATTTGCACTTGTTCATCTTCTGAACAAGTGTAAACAACAGGATACAGACTGGAATATAAGCAGAACATTAGCTAAGATAGATTAAGAACCTTAAATAATTATATTAGTATAATATTTAAGAAAGCAATGTTTATAGCAAAATACCTGTGAAAAATTATCATTTAATGTTTGTGCCTATGCATCTTATGAAAGTGGAACTGAAGCGGTATTTTAAAACTTCTATAAACATTGAATTGTCTGCTAAGGAAAATAGTTAAAAACTCATTATGGCATGCAGTGGTAGTGTCTACTGAGCAGTGTTTTTGTTACTGTTCTACACAGCTAGTCTTGAGAGCTTGCTGTAATCCCGATTAAGCAAAGAAGCTCTAAATCAGATTATGCATCTGGTAGCAATTAGATGGAACAGTTACCATCCGGGGACATAGTATTTCCGATGGAAAAACAAAAAAACCCCACATTCTGTGGTATCATTAAACTACAGCTAGAGGTAATAATCCTTTTTCTTCATAAACCGTATTCACACACATTTATAAGCATTGCATTGCCCTTTTTCCAAAATGGTGAAATGAAGAATGCCTCATGGATGACAAAACTCCTGTTTTGTCATACTGTCAGTTTTTTTTTAGTGTTGTGAAAGCAACTGTGGAACTATTTTCACTGTGATATCCGAACAGAGGAAATATGGGAGAATCTTTAGCACAAAGAGGATCATCTTGACCAAATGATTAAACAAAAGCAAGAATTAATGCCAGGAGATAGTTAATAAATAGTCTCAGAAGGTAAATGGGAGAAACTGCATTTTAGCATAATTAAAATTTATATCACTAAAATATTTAGTTTGGAGGATAACCCTACACTGACAAGAAGATAGATTAGATAACTTATGTTCCCCATCCACATTTTTGTTTTATGTGGTCCTGTGAGTCTCTTGAGCAATCTCAGTAAACAGAAAAGTATATAAATTAAATATTTCAAAGGTAAATAGAGTTTAAAATAATATGAGAGGGCTTGCTGAATGAGATGTTAGACACTCTGCTCTGAAAAATGGCTACCTGAGGTGAACCTGGTCTGGTGATTAACATTAGCTGAGCTTAAGCAAATGGATTATGATGTTTTTTCTAGCTGAGCGCACTTGGAATAAGACTAAGGATGTTCATTTCATATGGCATGGAAAATCACATGTACAATTTATAAATCTCTGAAAATAAGCTAGCTACTCTTTTATTTACATAGGATGTGACTGTGGGTGAGTACGATGAAGTTATATGCAATGTTTACCAGGTATATAGCATTAGACATATTCTTATATATTTAGACTAAAGTGTTCCACTTAGTATCTTTATAAAATTTAGCAGCTTTGCGCATAAATCATGAATAAGTGGTTTTGTTTATGAGAATATAGGCAAAGGGATTCAATTCTGAATTCTGTTTTATTTTCTTGCACAATAAAATTCCTAACATTGTAATTTCCGAAATTTCTTAATAGATATTCTGGATCATGTAATATCTGCTATTTCTTAATTTTAGAATAAAATAATTTATGTATGAAAATTGATACTATGTTTAAGATGAAATGAAGCTACTACAGTGTGATCACCTGTAGTATGAAATAGTAACTTCTACAATATGTTGATTATTTATTTGTTGAAATGTTTGCTATTTGTAAGATGCAATTATAAGGTATCTGAAAGATGCATAAGAAATTTCCACTATTAAAATTAATACTTGAAAGTACTCATACATGGTGTGCTATGCAACTATCAGTTCTCTGCCAAAACTGTTTCATCATTCTGTGTTTTGCTAAGGAAAACTTCTTTTTCCTAGTTACTTTCGTGAATTCAAATTATTTAATGTTTATAATGAAAATTGTCTTTTTTGTTTCTATGTGTATTCTCTCTCTGTTTTGGATTTTGTTACTTCCACAGTGTTAATACTCAGTCTAATAATTATCTTTATGTAAAATGTATTGTGTTTCTCTCCCAAATGTTGATGCTTACATAACTGAATGTTTTACACAAGTACAAATATCCAGAATAACTTCTGAAATCCTAATTCAAAAGTGGTTATTATCAATAGTTGCATGAGAAAATCCACCTATTTTATCTTTTTTAAGAGTGAATAATCACGCAGTTAGTTGACATTCCACTCCATTTTCATAAAGGATGAAAAGTTGTAGTACAGAGTAGCTGAGGAGTTACATCTCTTAATTTCTGTCTCTGGCCATTATTGATGATGATTTAACAGTTTTCTTCCCTTCCCCAGAGATCCTGGACTGGACTCTGTTAGCAAGCTCAAGTCTTCTTTTGCCTTTGTCGTCTTCTTCTTCTTCTAGTTAAATGGGCTAACATGACATTCTGTTCACTCAAGAACTTTACTACTGTCATTGTTGCTTTCGTTGGAGCAGAACATTTGCTCTGCAAAGAGAGTAGGAAAGTTTGTGTTGCAGCTCGCGATAAAAATGCCCTTATGGATTTCCTCTAGGGATCTCAGTATAAACACATGAAGCTTAAAATGGCTGGTTCAAATAGTGTCCCTAGTCTTAACTCACCTGTCAACCTCTCAGTTTAGAAATGTAATGCAAATTTGGGCAGCTAATGAATAGATGTGTCAAAAAAGATGGGCAACTACAGCTTTCAGTGATTTCAGTTGAAGTGGAGCTCCTCCCTACCACAGAAAGTAAGCCATTTCACCAGCCATCATGGACGGGGTTGTATAAGTTGCAGCAGCCAAGCTTGAAAGCTTCTTCCTGCATATTCCTTAATTAAATGCTTACAGGTTTTTTTTTTTAATTATTATTATTTTTTTTAATTTTCAATGGAATTGTGATTACCTAAATCAATCTTTGTGTACATCATTCTAGTGCAGACCTGTTTGGTTATTTTTCAGTTTTAGCACTTGGAGTGAATACAATTTAAAGCATAAATAATGTACTAAAAAGAGACTTTTCTTCCTGTGCTCTGATCATTTGTCTTGATTTAATACCAGCCAGCGACTAAGCACTATGCCCACTCCGCCCAGCAGGATGGGGGAAAGAATTGTAAAAGTGAGAAAACCTGTGAGTTGAGATAAAGGCAGTTTAACAGTTAAAGCAAAAACCGTGCCTGCGCAAGCAAAACAAAACACAGAATTCATTCACCACTCCCCATGTTCAGCCATCTCCAGCAAAACAGGACTCCTTCACACGTAACAGTTACTTGGGAAGACAGACGCCATAACTCGTGATGTCCCCCCCTTCCTTCTTCTTCCCCAGCTGTATATGCTGAGCATGATGTCATATGGTATGGAATATCCCTTTGGTCAGGTGGGGTCAGCTGTCCCGGCTGTGTCCCCTCCCAGCTTCTTGCACAACCCCAGCCTGCTCGCTGGTAGGGCCGTGTGAGCAGCAGAAAAGGCCTTGACCCTGTGTAAGCACTGCTCAGCAATAACAAACACATCCCTGTGTTATCAACGCTGTTTTCAGCACAAATCCAAAACATAGCCCCGTACTAGCTACTATGAAGAAAATTAACTCTATCCCAGTCAAAACCAGCACATTCTCCACTCCTTATTCCATACCATTTATGTCATGCTCAGGTCTCACACTATCCAATACATTGATATAATACAGAAGTAGAATTCCCTTAGTCTGTGGATCACCCCTGTAAAATGTATTTCAAATGTCCACAAATGTCCATTGAGTTAATTTAGTCCATAACTTTGAGCTCCATCTGTTATGGTGGTCACTCAGGACAGGCGAGGTGGGGTGTTGCTTGGAGCTACTGGGCACCAAGGCCAGCTCAGGTCAGGTCACTGCTGCACTTGCATTGCTTTGTGTAAGGCTTGTCCTCCACTGGTTCAGGTGGTTCCTGCTATAGTAGTTCCTATAACATGCAACTCAAATCATGGGTTGCAACAGTTTAAAGGTATTTCCATTACAATCTCCACCCCTGGGCCCTTTGGGCCAGGTTATAGGGTTTAACACTGCAATGAACTCCTCCCCTTGTTCCTAGACTGGCTAGCAGCAAGGGGTTCTTGCTATAGTAATTCCCATAACATGCTTTAAAGGTTTTTCCATTAAAAGATAAAATCTTGTCAAATCTGACTTTATTTGAACCTTGACTGGGTTGAAAAATAGCAACATTCTCTTACCAGTTTCAGAACTGACGTATGTGGTAGTAAAATCATCAAAATATTGTTTTCCAAAGCTTCGTAAAGAAAAATATGTAGTAGCCAGAAGACATTGTTCCATTAGTCAATATGGCAGGTACATCAAGGTTACATTGTCAAAAAATTTAATTTATATTATTTTGATGACAAACATATTTCCTGAGACTGCTATACAGCTTTTCAGTAAAACTCTACTAATTCCCTAAGACTGATTAGTTGACTAGCCATTTGTCCTGGTTTCAGCCAGGATAGAGCTGGTTTTCCTCACAGAAGCTAGTGTGAGACTGTGTTTTGGATTTGGGATGAGGAACTGTTGATAATGGGCTGATGTTTTGGGTTGTTGCTGAGCCGTCAAGGACAGTCCAGCTTCTTGTGCTGGCCTGCCAGCAAGCAGGCTGGGGGTGCACGGGGAGCTGGGAGGGGACACAGCCGGCACAGCTGACCCAGACTGGCCAAAGAGATATTCCCTACCATACGACGTCATGCCCAGGACATAAACTGGAGTTGGCTGGGGGGGTGGAAATCGCTGCTCGGGGACGGGCTGTCGATCACGGGGTGGTGAGCAATCGCTGCATTGGGCATCACTTGTTCTTGTACATTCCTTTGTTGGTATTATCATTATTGTTCCCTTCTTTCTTTCTGTCCTATTAAACCGTGTTTATCTCAACCCACGAGGTTTTTCCTAATTCTCTCCCCCGTCCCACTGTGGGAGGGGGAGTGAGCGAGCGGCTGTGTGGTGCTTAGTTGCCGGCTGGGGCTAAACCACGACACCATTTCTATGCTGTGTTCCAGTCAAAGCAAGCCAATCATTTAGATAAAGTGAATTTATTCATTTAAAAGGTTGCCATTACAGTATCTGTATGTAGATTGGATTTAAATGGAAAGATTGTAGTGAGAGTGCTCTATTTTCAAGCATGAAGTCTATCCATATAGTTGTCAGAAATAATCTGTTGTTTAGAAGACTGGCATTTAAATGTTTCAGTTTAAAGACTATTTCTACTGAAGAATACATGATTTTTTTGTGGTTTTATAAAGGTTTTAAAGACTTTTCTCTTACTAAAAAAAGTTTTATTTGATCAGTAATTTTTCCCTCAGTATAAATGCAAATATTGTAGTGGTTTATGTATCGTGAAATATAAAACTTATAATGGAAAAGCAAATGATTTGTCAATTTATGATGCAACTTAAGTCTAAAACATGTCTTGGGCCTTATTCTGGTATTGTTTACAGTGTAGTAAATCAGGAGCCAGTTCTCTGACTTCAATGGATTTGCCCTGGTATAAAACTAGTATATGAGATCAGAATTAATTGTATTGTCTTTGTTTTGTTATTTTGGACTGAATATGGCTCATGTGTAGGCACATGCGTTAGGCTCCCTCCTAATAAGGATTTTACTAATATCTTAAATATGAAATGTTGTCATTAGCTTTATCCTCAAGAAAGAAAACATCTAATTATCATTCTGGACTGATAAAGTACCTTCTTCTAAGGAAAGGTCTCTTATACCAAAATGATAAGAGATTTGAAATTACATTGGAGAGTTTTGGGAATATTTGCAAGTAGAGCTATGCTGATTTAATCCGACAGTACTGGAGTCTTTGTGGAATTTAGAGATAACGGCTTGGTTCCATTTAAGCCCAATGATTTTTGGCACAACTTATTGCTGTTTGTTTCTTGTAAATTCTCTTTCTGCACCTTTCAAAATGAAGACCATATTGTTAGGTGATATAAGAAAAATTTTACCTCCATCTCCTCTTTTTTTCCAGATTGCTGTCAAAATGAGTGAAACACCTTCAACTAGTTACTCGGTGAATCAGCCAAACTCCTCTGAGAGCGAACAGAGTTTATCCACACGCCATTTCAGTGTTACTGAACCTGTTGTGGCAAAACGGATCTGTTTTTATAAAAGTGGAGATCCTCAGTTTAATGGCATCAAAATGGTCATTAATAACCGGTCTTACAAAACGTTTGATGCCTTGCTAGATAGTTTATCCAAAAGGGTCCCGTTACCTTTTGGAGTAAGGAACATTAGTACACCAAAAGGGAGACACAGCATCACCAATTTGGAGGATCTTGAAGATGGAAAATCTTATATTTGCTCCCATCAGAGGAAAATGAAGCCCATCAACCTGGAACAGGCTAGCAAAAAGCCGCTGCCCTGGCTGATCAGTAGGCCTGTCAGCGCTCGTCGTCGAGCTGTGCAATTAGCAAGGAAGAATGAAGATGGATTTGGCCATCGAGAAAACAAAATCACAACTCCCAAAAACATGCTTGTTTTCAAAAATGGGGATGTAAGACTCAGGCGCACTGTAGTTCTGGGAAAGAAAAATACACAAACCTTTGGGGCCTTTCTAGATTATATGAGTGAGTTAATGCAATATCCAGTCGTGAAACTATATACCACTGATGGCAGAAAGGTGAGAATAAAGATGAGCACTGACAATTATTCTATCATTTCTTCTAGATTATTTTTAATTAGAAAGGTGATTTTATCGATTGTAAGCTTGAGATATTGGCCTTGTGTAAGATCCGATGTGCTGAATTTCGGCTGTTTCCTTTCTATGCCTTTTCCCCTTCAGAAAGGCTACTAGCTTGGAGGAAATACACTGGAATCTTGCCATTAGAGAGAAGCAAGTGAGGACTTCTTATTTTACGTCACTGCGAAAAAACACTTTTCTTTTTCTTACTCAGGCCTCTTTCAGACCTAAGGCTGTCAATTCTTTGGTTTTACCCATTTACACAGAAACTTCCTTTAGTCTTAATGCTGTTTATCTGTGTTTTTCAATGTTTAAAAAATATGGTAAGTAGCATCTAATAGCCACATATATTTTATCATTACACAAATGCAGAGTGGTTTGCCATTGATGACTTGGAACTATGACACCTGATGGTCTATTATAGTTTTCAAACCATGGACCAGGTTCTAGACCTCTAAATCCAGACGGTGCAGCACCAATAATCCTGATGTTCATCTCACATGCTGTTTTATGTAATTTTATCTCACTTAGTGTTTTATCTGTGGTTGTTTAACCACAGAAAAGCACTTGTGATTATACCTAACAGGTAACTAGAAAGAGAATTCCATGCAGAGCTCCAAGAGTTCAAGGGAAATCTTATGTTTACCCTCCATTTGGTGAAATTCTGGATTAGGCTGGAAAACTGTCCACATCACCTATAAGTCACAAGTCATAAGTGCTGTTTGTAAGCCTTATCTTGCAATATATTTTGGAGCATACATTCAAAACCGTTAGACGAGGCTCTGAGTACCTTGATCCTGTCAGACCTGCTTTGAGCAGAGGATTAGACTACATGACCTCCAGAGGTCTTTTCCAGCGTATATAGTCCTGTCATTCTGTCCTATTCCTCCGGCAGTACAGATCAAGTACTTGTGGTGTATTCTGAAGTTCCCCTTTCTTCCTCCAAATACGTGTTCATACGTATACCTACCTCCAAATGCATATCCTTATTTCATGGCTATGAAAAATCACTGTGCAACGATGAAAAAAAATTACATATGCAAACACTTAAATTATAAAGAAAATTTTGATCTAGATCCAAGTTGCTTCTTGAAGTCTTTTTCTAATGTATTTATATAACAGACATACCCTCACAGAGATAGGAATTGCCTTATAGGAATTGAAAAATTAATTCCATGCTGTGATACATATTTAATAGCCTGCTGCAAACTAATATAGAGACTAAGAAGTGAAGATATTAAAGCATGAAAAGGATAAATCTTTTACATTATTTTTTGTGATTACTAAGGCAGAGAATTTAATGTCACTTTTTTTTTTCCCCAGGTTCCTAATCTTCAGGCCCTGATATTGTGCTCTGGAGCTCTAGTCGCAGCGGGGAGAGAGCCTTTTAAGCCAAGCAATTATGATTCTCTTGGGTATTCACGGCCTGCTAAATTGCTTGGAATTGCAAATCGTGTGTACCCAAAAGCAAATGCCAAATCAGAAAGTGAAAACAGTAAGTTCTTTGAATTAATTTGTATTTTATTAATTGGTTTATGTCTCAGCATAAGACATAAACCATGACAATCTTACTAGGATCAAGGATATTCAAAAAGGCCAGTTGAAACTGTTTATATCTGCTCTGACTCCTCTATAAGCATAAGGAAGACCAAAGTGTTAATGTTCTTTTTAAAATATTAAAAGGTAAGTTTCTGTTACGTACTCAGCTAGTATGCATATTTTCTTTCAGACAGACTTATTTAGAACATGGATGCAAATCTATAAGTATATTTTATTTTAATGCACTTGATTGTAATTGTTACTAATTTTTTGGTGTCACAGTAATGGCAGTGGTAAAAGAGAAACCACAGGCTACTTCAGGCTCTTAACTGATGGAATTTCTTGAGCAAAACTTTTGTGCAGTTTTCAGAATTTACCTTAGCAGTGGAGGTTTGACATTGTCATTGCCATGGCTTTCACTTTTTCCCATGTCTCACGCGCCACATAAACAGGAAAAACATTATAGCTCCCATCCACTCGCAAACTTGTTGTGGTTTTGAAGCTGCTTTTGTCTAGGGTGTCATCCTTTCCTATATCCTCGTGGCCATGGTATATGTTTTTTGGATAGATTTGGGAAAAGATACACAAATATTTGCTTTCCCTTTGATTACTCACGGAGTTGTGCCACTGACAAGGTCAGTAAGAGTGTCCAGTGGATGACCAAGAACATGAGGAACTGTTGGAGAGAAGCCAGGCTAGCTGAAGAGCCTGAGGTCGAGGGGAGCAAAATTCTGTGGTACCAGAGCTTTAGATCGTGTGGGAAACCTCGGCATTAGAGCACACTGCAGGGCAGAGGTACCCTCTAGGGGGAAATTTGTTTAATTCAGAGGTACCTTGGACTCTTGATACAGCTGCGTGCTGTACTGGAGGGCCCAGGGAACACTGTAATTTTTTCAGTACTGAGACTTTCCATGATAGTCTTGACTGTGTCATAGAGCACATTGATACATGACACTTGGCTTCCATTTACTTCAAGGAGTTTCTTCCACAGCCCTCACAGTTTATTATGTACCCAATCAAACTATTAATTTGATTTTTTTCTCAACCTTCATGTTCTTTGACTTCCACAGCTTGAGAGCTGTTTGCAGAGCATAACTAATGAGTCAAAAAAGAATGAATAGGAACATTTTGAGAATGAAAGTTCTGCAGAAACAAAAAGTCCTACCCAAATTTTGCTTTGAGCCAGAGACTGAGCCTTGCAATGGTAGAAAATGTCAGTCGCTGAGAATCTGATAAGCTCCCTCTTCTAATCCTTAGTTAACAGCAATTACAGAAAAAGAGAGAAAAAAACCACCTCTCTTTTTGTCTTTAACTTGAGAAAATAAAAAAAAAAGTACCCTGTGTAGGAGACATCGCTGATGGTGTGAGAGCCTGAAAAATCAAATTGCAGGCACTTTGTTCCAATTCCATTTCCTGAGTCAGAGAAGGTGAGATATTTACTTTGGGAAGCATAAGGTCTGGTCTGTGTTAGAGGAGTTAGTACAAACTTTCATTTCTGATTCAGTTCATGGTAAAGCATATGCCTGGGAAACCTGCAAGGCAGTCTGCCTGAAATTATAGACACATATCTATAATAGTAATATGTTAACTGTGAAATTCTTGATATGAGAGCATTTGTGACTCGCTAAAGAAAAAAAAAGCTTAAATTGAAGCAATGTAGATAAGTTAATATTACTTTTTTTAAAATACTTTTCTGCAAGTGAAACCTTTCTATTACATGGTGGCTCCTATATATTTAGGTGTCAGTAGCGGATGTCTGTGTGTGGGTGTACATGCACTGTTTCCCTCACACATGCAGAACTTCTTGGAAGACAGCAAAACTTTATTTTTATCTCAGTTCTTTTATCTCTCACCTCTTCAGTGACAACTTCTAGACAGAAAGATGAGATATAATTTTTTTAAAAGCCCAAGTTATTACAGAGTAATCAAAACATATCTTGGGAATATTTAATGTGTATGCAAACACATATTGGACCATATTCAAAATTCATTGAAGCTTGGAAGTATTCTCATTGGCTTTACTGAGTTTTATGCCATTGTCTACAGTACTGTAGGATAAAGTATATCTCAGAATGTCATGATTTAAATCCAGATTTTATAAGAAATTCTAGTGCTTTAATGTTTACTTCTCTGTAGAAGGTCAATCCAGAGGATTGGATCTGAACCCTTCATTCACGTGTCAGTGACACTACTCACAGTAATTACTCATATGTTGTAGATTGTTGGATTAAGTACAGGTAGATATATGTTCACCTTGACTGACACATTTTAGCACTAACTGTAATAACTAATAGGAAATGATACATTAATGATTGCTAAGGCATGAAGGTGAAGTAAAGTGGTAGCTTGAAGCCCAAACAAGCGAGGACCTGTGAATCCCTTGAAAAATATAAAAAGAGAGCATTTAGCACTTTTTTAGGCTTTGGAGCTTCAAATAAAACTATAGTTTTGGCATTAGAAAGAACCTATTGCAAAATAAAATTAAATGGAAAAGTAGTTAAATGCTTGATTCTTTATTAAAAATTGGTTATATTTCTCTCTCTAACAACTGCTCAAAATGAACAGCAAGATTAGCCATGTTTTTCTCTTTACTTTCTAATACTCTGGTAAAATAAACACACTTCATTACCTTCTTTTGTACTAATTTTTCTCATTTCTTCTTTTTTCTTCCTTTGCTGCCTGTCTGCTGTCTCACCATCTGGATTCTTATGCATGATATTTGTCTGCTCTACTTTCCACCTACTGAATTAATTCGGGTTCTTTCAATGTAATTATTGGTAGCAAGAGCTGAAATGAGCTCTAGCTCAAGATCTCAGATATTCTCAGTTTCTTCTGATAAAGGGTCCAGCAATGATAACTCAAATGATAACAACTCAGATTCTTCCTATGCTCCTGACAGTCATAATAGTGTAGGAGGAAATCAGTCAGTTACTGGTGAAGACTTATCTGTGGCACAGTATGAAGATGACATTGAGAAATCTGTTCACGTTAATCAAGATGGCAGTATCACAGTGGAAATGAAAGTTCGATTCAAAATTAAAGAGGAAGAAACCATTAAATGGACAACCACTGTAAGTCGTGCTGGCCTTTCTGATGACAAAAATACCACCATTTGCAATTCTGCAATGCGTGCGGAAGACTGCTTATCCAATGTAAAGGTATCAGAACATATAAAACCAAAAGACGCTCTGTTTTTGAAGAGCCACAGTAAAGAAGAGGGAGATTTATTACAGCAATTCAATGCAGAAGTGTCAGACAAAGAATCAGAGTCTGATTTAAAAATTGCTGGTTGTAGTATCTATAAGAAGAACGATTTTGCAGATCTAGATGTGAACAATGCACCTGAGGATAATACCAGGCCTCGCTTTTACAGGCCTCCTACCCCTGGGCCAAGGCGTGTTAGACAAAAGAAAGCAGTAGTTGAAAGTGTCACCTTGGTTTCTGAGAAAGAGGTTCAGGAGAAGACAATAGGACAGTTTTCCTACAGTGAGGAAATACAGAACAGATCAAATAAATCTGAGTATTGCATTGTAGCTCATTCAGGCAGAAAAAAATCAAGTGTCAGTAATCCAAAGTTTAGTGAGATGAGTGAAAATAATTTATTAGAACTTTCTTCAAAGAATATAAAACAAGAAATGCATTTTAAAGTAAGCCACAAAAGTAACGATTTAATAGAAATCACAAATAGGAAGACATTAGAAGTGCCTGATGAGGATGAATTGGTACAGAATATATTAGAGAAATCGGTTGTGGAACAAGGTACATATAATAGTTTAGTATCAACCTGCAAAGCTAACATCGGTGATTTCATACCATCATCAAAAATTTACCAGGCAGATAGGCCAGGTTCAGCAGACCACATCCATAAGTCATATGACGTTAAACAAATAAAAAGGTCAGTGAGTTCTTTCGTTAGATATTCAGAATTATGTCAATCAAAAGAAGAAATGAAATCCAAAGCTGCTGACTTATTACCTATTTCTCAAGATTCAGTGCATTCAGCCTGTCCCGGACATAGACAGATGCAGATGATGGTATCTCCATGTAGTAAAGTTTCTACTGAGAAAATAGATCCAACAACTGGATTCTTTCCTACTGTCCCTGAAAGTGAGAATCAAATCAGTGTCAGGACTGAATCTGTGACAGCAACACATTTCACTGATGACAGCCAATCTACATCTTCCTTCACCAAAAAGAAGAGGAGAAAATCATCTAACTTTCTAGAGCAAGGTACATATGAAAATAAAAAAGATAAAGAAATTTCAGGGATAATTAAAAGTGAGGGAATGGATATCACAAGCAAAACCACACAGGATTCCACAACAGAAGCTATGGATAATTATTCTGAAATCCCTCAGAAGAAAGGAACAGATTTTTCTGTAAAAAACAATGATGGGTCTGTCAATTCAGGCAAAAGCGTATGTCCTGAAGATGAGTTCTATCACCAGGATTCAGTGGAACAAAATGGATTATCATCTAATAAAAAACCTAGAAGTAATAACAACAAGTTGGCCAAGGTAAAAATGAAGTCAGGTAAAAAAAATAGTATTGTTTCATCTGCAAAGAGTGAAGATGGCCTAGTGACAGTTGATTCAAACAATGAATCTGAACACAGTCAGGATACACAGAGTACTGAGAAAGATGGCACACATCTCACAACCAATTCTTTTGAACAGACACCGAACTCATCAGTGATCTTAAAGCCATTGTCAAAAGTGCCAAAGAATCTTAATTTGGAAAAAAAAAAAAAGGAAAAGAATATTTTGGAAAATTTATCATCAAAGAAAGAGAAAAAGCAAAAGGGGATGAAGAAAAATCTAAATAAAAGTGCAGATAAGTTAAATAAGTCAGAGAGAGCCATTACATTAGAGGCTTTAACCCAGGAGGATTTTCAAGAGGAGGTTGTTGAGCATTCAGTTGAAAATTATGTCCAAACCTGGCTGAAAAACTTGTCACCAAATTCTGTCTTGCCCCCTATAAATAAAAAAGGGAACGTAGAGAATAGCAATGTCTGTCATTTTCCTAAGGAAAATACTGATGCTTCTATAGATAAAGAAGGAAGATTTATCACAAATAAAGTGCATGTGACTGAAAAAAAACATCTGCTTGAACATAATCTAACCAAAAAAACATTAAAGCCAATTTGTGAATCGGGAACTTTAGAAGAATCAGCCAAGGATTCAGGTGAAAAACAAACTGACTCTTTGATTCATGCTAATACAACTATAGTAGAAGAAGCCAAGTATTCACTAAAGTCAGAATTTCATCATGGTGGTAAGCTACACTTGTTTCATGAAACACATGACAATGTGTCAGAAGTTGATATTCAAGATACCAACCTATGTCAAAGAAAAAAATCTGAAGTTGCTGTTCAAGTTGATTGTGCAATTGCCAATGAGAAAATGGGAATTGATGTTCAGAATAATTGCATGTCTAGCATGTTGCTGCATGAACTGCAATCAGCTTTGCTTGGTCTCCAGAAAGAACATAGTGGATGTATAGGAAAAGCTTGCAGCCTTTCAGATCTTTCTCCTTCATCTTTTGGTTCTTCCTCCAACGTGCTCCTAGCTTGGCTACTTGTACTGAATCTGAGAGATGGTTCGACTGGGACAATCAAAGATGATATGCAAAAAGCTACCTGTAGCTGTTCTGAAATACTTACACAGTTACAATTTCTGAAACAAACTACAGTCATAGAAAAAGTTGATGAACTGAAGGCTGCTTTCTCACATTTTCAACAATCAACAGAAAATAACTTAGTGCAATTTGGGAGGGAACTCAAAAAGCAGGACTCCACACATTGCCATGAGAACATGCCCATATCTGAAATTCATAATGGTACACATTTGCATAAAAATGAAATATCAGTTGAGCCTAGTGCTCCGAAGGACAGTGTAAATTCTGAAGAAGCTCTAAAATTGACTGATGAATTAGAAAGCTGCTTTGATATACAGAAAGATCTTTGTAGGGAAACAGAGAATTTAGACTTGAGTGCTCCCAAAACGCAGCTAGATGGTCAATATGCCAATACTAATTCAAATACCTGTAGCCTTGCATCAGCTATAGAGCCACCTGAAAAAAATGAAGAAATGCCTGATAGCCTATATAAAAAATCTCAAGATAAAAGCACTGATATGTCATTCACTAATGAAGAGTCAGAAACTTCAGTAGAACCTAACTCAACAGTTCATAGTGTAACTTCTAATGATAAAAATCACATTTTAGATCAGGATACTTCTGAGTTAGAAGGTGCAAGAGACATTATACATGTTGTTAGTGATAAAAGTGAAGATGAGAAAGATGATCCAAAGTCAGCAGGTAATGACAAAAAAACAAATAACCAACTTAAACTAGCTGCTGAAACCTCTGTATACTATAATAATGAGGATTATTCTGTACAGGAACACAAGGAAGAAACAGAAACTGGTGAGGAAACCTCTGAGAGGTTATCTACAGTCTCTCCATTATCATTTTGTTATGAATCAAAGCAAATTACAGAATGTGATATGAGTGAAGGAGAACAGAAATTGCAAGGAGAAGAACTGGAGAATAAAATGTGTTTAGACACTTCTCAACTAAAAAAATGCTTGAAAAGTCCTGCGACTTCAGACTGGTCGGATTACAGACCAGATACTGAAGAGAGTGATTGTAGCTTTAGAGCGTCCAGTGATTTGACCAATGAGAGCGGGGAGGAAGCAGTACTTGAAAAACATTATAATACTGGCTATGTAAAAAGAACTATTGAACGACTTTATGGTAAGACGGAAGCTTCATTTAAGCCTGACTTTCACAAAGGTTTTCCTTATGTGTCGAAAGTATTTCAAAAGGGTGCTGAAGAATTCCACTCTGCAGTGGTGGAAAAAAATATTTTTTTTTCTCAAGGACCTAGGTCTTGTTCTGCAGAGAAGTTGTCACATTCTTCACTACCTTCACAAGAATTTCCAATAAACATCAACAAAGACAACACTATATCAAGAAGAGAAGATACTTCTTTACCAACACCACAACTTACTCTTAACAGAGAAGAGACAAGTTATACTAATGACTTTTCAGGGGAATCTCCAACGCAGCATTGTCAAGCTAGCATAGGAACAAATGAAGATGAAGGAATATTAATAGAGAAAGGCAAATGGCTCCTCAAAGAAAATCATTTGATAAGAAGATCTCCACCTGAACAGATTGGAATGTATGGTAATGTGGATACAACATCAACAGATACAGTCCTTGATACTAACAGTGATGATGTCCCATACTCACACTTTGGCAATCTGAATCAGTACCCAGTCCTCAATGAAATCTCTTCTTCAGAACTTGAAGAC
Organism: Phaethon aethereus; assembly: GCF_964289735.1. Taxonomy (NCBI): domain Eukaryota; kingdom Metazoa; phylum Chordata; class Aves; order Phaethontiformes; family Phaethontidae; genus Phaethon; species Phaethon aethereus. Next base: position 44,723,142 of record NC_138582.1, on the reverse strand, counting down.
ATGGCTAAACCCTCTGAAAATTTTTGCAACTACTTCAATATACCTCATAATAGTGATTCAGACCCCTTTCAGGATGACATAGGTGCAAAAAGCAAACGTAGCCGCAATGGTAAGATCAATTCCCTTCCCGCAGCAAACAAAGAAAAGATCAAACCATCAGTCATGGAAGGTTCTACTTCCACACATCTTTCCACACAGGCTGATACTAATTTTTCAGCTTTTACATCTGTAGAATTTAGATTGCCTGATAACAAAGTGCACCCATTGGAACAGCCTTTAAATGATGAGCCCATACAGTCTCAGCCAACTGATGTTAGTAACGCTAACAGAAGTGCTCTTCAGGAAGAAGATTCTCTGGATAAACTCCATGCTATATGTGGCCAACATTGTCCAATACTAATGGTGACAGTAACACCAATTAATGAGGAACAGAGAGGATATGCCTACCGAAAGGCATCTGATATCGAGAACCAGCTGGGTCTCTGTTTGTTGGCCAAAAAGAGTGAACATATGCAATGGTCCTGTGAAGATTTAATAACAGATGAAAATAGTCATGTGATTCTGAAGAATAACTGTATCAATAAGATTGCCAATAATATTTTTAATAGGTTTTATGCTAATAACACCTTAGATTTTATTAGTAGCTTTGGAATACTTGCAACTTCAACTCTGAAAGGCACAAGCAGTTTAGGGAAGTTACATGATATAGAGGATACAAATGTAAAACCCATGGAAGTCAGCAACTGTCAAAATAATGTAACCAAACACATACCTAGTGATCTTGTGATAGGCACAAATAGTGATCTACCCAACAGAAAGCCAAAAATATGCCAAACCCTAAGAATAAGCCTAATTCATATCATTGGAGAAAAATTTTCTCCCATGCTGGCAGATCCAGCAAAAACCTGTCATTCTGAAACATTTCTGAAGTATGACACATCTTTAAATAACATTGAACATAATGCCTCTGAAAAACTGGAAAATAAAAATGCCTTTCCTGCACAAGAAGAAAAAGAAGGAGAAGAAGAAGAAGAAGAAGAAGTTTGCTTTTGTACAGCGGGCAATGGAAACAGTAAAGATGAGAAAGACTTGTAGTAGGGAGCTTGGAATTTCTATAACATTAGATTAGTGAAAATATGTTCAGAAAAAAAAAATCACAAAATAAACTGCTGAATGCCACACCAAATAAAACTCCCAATGTGAATACAGCCTAGACCTAGATAAATATAAAGCACAATTGTATATCATTGCTGAAATACAGGTTTATATTATTATCTTATGATAACTTAGATTTTTATGGGAACCAGCATAGGAAGAAAAGCTGTTCTTCTAAGACAGTGATTTCTTGGTTAAAAAACAGTTTTTCCTTGAAACGTTATCTGTTCAGAGATATTCAGTTATATACCAGCCATCTTATTTGTAGAGAAACAACCACTACTTGTTAGAACAGAGAACTGAAATTTGAAATATTCACCAGAGTTTTAAGGTAAGATTCCTCAATGCCATTTGAGAAGGGGCTTGAGAACTGTCTTTCAGTAGAAATGCTTTTTCTACAACAAAATCAACAGATATGTTTAATTTGAAATTAAAGTAGGAAATACTATTCAAATGCTGTAATACAATTAAAAGTAGGAAACAGAAGTCTAATTTTATATAGATTAAAATTATCAAATTGCTATTTCAGTTTTTAAAGGCCAACTTCCAAATATTTATGTGAGTAAAGAGATCTTTCAGCATGTATATAAGATCACGCAGACCCCAAATGAAGTTTGCCTCTTACCCAGAGGATACTAGGAAAGGAGCATATTTATTGCTGCTGGGATGCCACAAGAACTGAGAAGGGAGGCTGTGTGTCAATGGACTTCCTGACTGTTCTTGCCATATTCCCTTCTGAGGCAACACCACTTACTCTTAAAATGGTTCTACATATACTACAAGTTTTAGTTGTGTGTTCTTTAACCTCTGTACTTTAAAGGTGGTCCATGTCTCCTTTGTTTGTTCGGTTTTGTTTTTTTTTTTTTTTTTTTTAAATATGTTGTTTTACGAGAATCCAAGGCATATGCAATGTTTCAGGATCTTTCAATCTGTCACTAGAATGATTTTGGATACCTGTTTACAGCATTTTTGAATATTATGTGTGTGTAGTAAGCACGTATATATGGTTTACAATTTTCAGTAAATGATTTTAAATATAAAATTGGAAAATATTTAATGTATACTGTGATTAGGTAGAGTATTTCAGGTTTTCGGTTAGATTTTAATCCCTAACATTGCCTAGTACCTTGTTCCAATGTCAATGATGTCAGAGATATACCTGATGAGAAGGTGTTATTTTTCAGTATGAGAATTTGGCCATCCTGTACTCTTGGAGGCTGTGTCTAGACATTAGACTATGACATGTACATACTGTGATAAGCCCTGGATCATAATCCTTTGGTCATCCAGACTGGGGACCTAATTAAAGGCTGACACGAATCCCTTTTGGCCCAGTGGCTTTGATTGTCTCCCTGTGAGACAGAAGGCACATGGAGGGGAAGTAGAAGTTGGATCTGGAGCAAAAGGGGTTTGCAGTACAGGTAGGAAACCTAGAAGCACTCTTCAGTTCTTTTAGGAGTCCAGTGGCAGATATATTTCCCTGCAAAAAACTGATATATTTCTGTTGTTTGAAGCAGTGTATACTTTGTAATAAACTGACATTACAGCCCTAAAGCAACACGTATCGTCTAATATATTTCATACCAAATAGCTGTGTGTTATTTCCTATGCTGACCTTGTTTCTGATGTTCTTTCCTCCATCTCCACATTTTTTGGCATCCTCCTTTGCATGTTTTAGAACTGCTCTGAGTGAAGAGTCTCAATGGTATTTTTTCATCCTTTTACATGTCAATACGGAAATAAAACCTAAGTTTGGAAAATAAAGCTCAAAATTACCAGAATCCAACTAAATGACATGTAGCATTCTGAATACCAGGCTTCTATGCTGTAAATAACATCTAAAAGTTAGATAGGTATGTTAACAGCTATATATATGTCTCCATAATTTCAGTCTTTGTGCTGTATTCACAGCACCTTAACTTTTTCAGATCAAGGTTCAAAGAACTTTTGATCAGATGATTATTATAGGGTTACTGAGCAAACAAAGCGCTCAAAAGGTGAGACGTGAGGTACTGCCTGAAGGTACAATTAGCAGAGACCACAGCAAGTGGTGAAATGATTGTTATATTAACTGAAAGACTTGCTTCTGATTTCAGTACATTAACTGAAAGAGGAGGAATAAAATGCTCATCTCAAAGCGGGACAAAAGGTTGACAGTGAGATGTACCATACTGTCAAAGGGTTTATATATTCCTTAATGGTTCAGGGAAGATATAGAATATTAAGTGGCTGAGATATACAGATGAAATAAAATTGCTTTCATTAGGTAATATTGGAGAAGGCTGAAGAGAGAACCTCACAATGCTGGTGACTAGAGCAATGTACTGATTGACAGAGGGAAAAACACCATGAGGAGTAATACCTTAATAAAGGTAGCTTAATTCTTCAAATTAACTGCAAAAGGCATAGAGTCTTTCTGAATAAGTCAGGATAAAATATACTTGGAAGTAAAAAACATATTAAATAATGTGTAAAGAACATGGTAAAAAACAATTCAGCAGGCATTCAAGGGCTTTATATAGATTATCCATTCTTCTCGAAGGCATTCTTGCCATTACTAAAAAAGACAGCCAACATAACATATAGATCACAGTCCCAGGAATTTTCAGTTTATCTAGTTTAGCTCCCCACTAGAAAGAAGCCACACAATTAGGTAAATAATTCCATTTAATTACTAAATCTCATTTTAAAACATATTATCTATGGTCATAACAGCTTCCACTGGAGGGATCTTCTAGAGCTTGAGTTCTTCTTCTGATGTCTGTCTTACCAGTTTTCTAATTTCTGTCCTAAGCCTAGTAATGGTTATTTTATATACATGTGTCCCAAAGCCATCACTGTCATTTTCTTAGATACGTCTTTTTCCTCCTGGGAAAAATCTTCTAATCATCATGGTTGTCTTTCTCAGGACCTTTTCTAATTTCAATAAATTTTTTTTTAATATGGTTACCAAAACTTTATGTCTTTCTCAGGACCTTTTCTACTTTCAATAACTTTTTTTTTAATATGGTTACCAAAACTTTATGCAAAACTTTCTTTAAACTTTATTTAAAAGATTGTCTCTCTGAACTCTGGGACACTGACAGAAAAATTTGTCTACTTAGAAATCTCTCTCCTGGTGCATCTTACAGTCACATTGATGACTCAATTTTCCTCTATATTTTTAAGTGATAAATCCCCTGTTCATAGCATTAAGTTTTGGTAGTATTTTTAAAAAACATTTCCTTGCACTTTGTGCTCTTATATATTATCCCTTTTCTACTACTCTGAATTTTCTGATCCTCTTATACTTCAACAATTCTTAGCGATTGTGTTACAAAATTACCTACTTTATGCAGTACATTGGTGAAAATATGAAATCCAGATAAATTCGAACACCAGTTCCTGAGAAACTTACTAGTATCCCTAAATTAATGTTTTCACTTCTGCACAAATGTATAATTTCCGATTTGGCTAGTTATTTTGTTCCTCTACAGTCTTGCACTAATCCACGTCTCCATTTTAGCTACTAATTTGTCATATAATGCTTGGATAGATTAGAGCTACTGTAATTTCCTTGCGTACAAAGAGGAATTCTCAACACCATGGATGAGACTGCGTACTTGGACAATGAAAGTCTGGATACCTTGTGCAATGTATCTGCAGTAATGTATCTGATGCTGGTAACCTTCTTTTCTGTTTAGCTGTATCTATCTAGAGATAACTACCCATTCACTTAAAAAGTGTTCAAGAACATTATCTGGTATTGCTTTGGTGTAAGATACATGTGTTTCAGTCTCCCAGTGCACTCGTCATCCATTCTGATTGTCCATTTTAAATTTGCCATTCCATAGCCCATTCTTGTCAACAGTGCTGACATTTCCCAATCTGTATGTCACCATTCTTACAAAAAAAATATTTAAAAAAAAGAGGTATTTTTTAACTTTATTGTATAGGCATACTTAGTTCCTGTTCTCAAATTCAGCACATAGTGTACAGTCCTTCTTTGCTTAATCTCTTTTAATGTGTATGGTTAAATAAACTTTTTACTCTTTTGATTTATTTTCCTTTGCTATACCTCGCTTTTCAGTTCAATTAACTTCATTAACCTCTTCTCTTGGTTATGAAAATTAGCTATTTTTGAATCAAAGACATTCTGGACTAATTTTACCATGAACCAATATAAATATTAAGGGGCTTTAAAGAATATAAATCATACAAAAATCTTGTTTAATAACAGTCAGCACTAGTGTTTCATCTAAATACATTATTTTCTGGGGTTTTTGTTGTTTTTTTTTTTCTTTCAACAATATCTCACAGTTACATTTTCAAACAGATGTCATTGCCAGTGCATGACAGGCTTATATACAAAAGAGTTATGTTACACAGTAGAGAATTTATTTGACCTGAAAAAAATGGTCAAACAGATCTTCTACTGGCTTTTGCAGTGAATATTCTCATGTATGTAGCGATGAAGACTGGAAACTATTAACAGGAAAGGCTCCAAGAGACTGAAAACCCTGTATTGGAGAAGACGACAGTGATCTGTAGTAATCACTACTATTTATACTGTGATATATAGAAAGCTGATGGTGTGGTTTTGCATATCTAACAGTGTATATAATACAACAACTAATGAGAAATTACTGATTTCTCAGAAGTGTTAGGCTCCTCAATTTGAGTGTATATAAGCAATACTCTGGTATCATTGTTTTACTTTCTGAAATGCATAAGGCATATTTCTCTTTACTTCTATGGATATCAGAAGAAAGCAAGACTGTTTAATTGTTTAATTTATCACTGCTAAACAAGTTGCTTGACTTTTATAGCACTGATGTTATCAGATAGTCTAATTACCATGTTAATACACTGTAAGAATTAGCGGGACTGTTTAGTGCAATTTTCTTACCTTAATAAACTAAACTAAGACAAGAGGTTAGATACACCTACATAGAGTGACTTAGGTGATGTATACATATGCTAGTTTCTCAGCTATAAGTAAGATTAACATGGAGGATTATATCATCACCTGTCATCAGTCATGGCTCACAAAGTTGGAGCAGACACTGCTTTGGAACCCCTTTTGTAATAGAAAGAGCAAGCTAACTTCAGCTGTGGAAAAAGCAGATTACAGCAACTTTTGAGAAGGGTCACACTGCTGTGTTGTTTGAAAATGTGATTCTGCCAGTTATTTCTCCTCCTCAGGTCTCACAGTCACTATTTTTTCCCTATTCTTTCAATTTAATGTGTTCAGGCTATGACAATTCTTGTAATGATGAAGTTTAATCTGTTGGTAAGAGTAGCTGTTTGGCAATTTATTACTTAATAACGACAATATAATTACTTAGGAGGCATTGGTACAATAGCTGCACATTCACAGTAGTTTCAGAAAAGTGCTGCTTTAAGAATATCTCTTTAAAATTGAGTAGTGGTGTATACTCCAAATTTCTCATTATAATAGTATATTTTAGACACCTACTCTTAAGCGATATAACTTCTCTAAGATTCTGTCTCTGTCTTCCAAAATTTTCACATCTTCTATTCAGGTCATGGACTGAGAAGCATTTTTCAAATAAATAAGTAGCTCCCAGAACACTACAGTAGAATTTCAAGGTCTTGAAGCTTGTCCTCAAAGATGAACCAAGTGTGTTGTTAACGTCTCTCTGTCTCTCCCATCAGAGTATGGGAGAGAATATCTATGATTTTAATAGCTACTGATTCTACAATACTGCATTTCCCAAGGAATGTATGTTTTACACACAAAGCATGATGGCCACACAGAAGTAAAAATTTTCTCAATGGCTATAGCTCAATGGTTATAGCAAGACACGAGCAAGATTTATGGAATCTACCATCACAGAATCACAGAATCACAGAATCTCTGGGTTGGAAAGGACCTTCAAGATCATCAAGTCCAACCATTAATCCAGCGCCACCATGTCCCCTAAACCATGTTCTGAAGCGCCACATCCACACGTTTTTTGAACACTTCCAGAGATGGTGACTCCACCACCTCCCTGGGCAGCCTGTTCCAATGCCTGACCACTCTCTCAGTGAAAAAATTTTTCCTAATATCCAATCTAAACCTCCCCTGGTGCAACTTGAGGCCATTTCCTCTTGTCCTATCACTAGTTACTTGGGAGAAGAGACCAACACCCTCGTCGCCACAACCCCCTTTCAGGTAGTTGTAGAGAGCGATAAGGTCTCCTCTCAGCCTCCTCTTCTTCAGACTAAACAACCCCAGCTCCCTCAGCTGCTCCTCATAAGACTTGTGCTCCAGACCCCTCACCATCTTCGTTGCCCTTCTCTGGACACGCTCCAGCACCTCAACATCCTTCTTGTAGTGAGGGGCCCAAAACTGAACACAGGATTCAAGGTGCAGCCTCACCAGTGCCGAGTACAGCGGCACGATCACTTCCCTACTCCTGCTGGCCACACTAGTTCTGATACAGGCCAGGACGCTGTTGGCCTTCTTGGCCACCTGGGCACACTGCCGGCTCATGTTCAGCCGGCTGTCAACCAGCAACCCCAGGTCCCTTTCTGCCGGGCTGCTCTCCAGCCACTCCTCCCCAAGCCTGTAGCGTTGCATGGGGTTATTGTGGCCAAAGTGCAGGACCCTGCATTTGGCCTTATTAAACCTCATACAGTTGGCCTCTGCCCATCAATCCAGCCTGTCCTGATCCCTCTGCAGAGCCCTCCTACCCTCCAGCAGATCAACACTCCTACCCAACTTGGTGTCATCTGCAAACTTACTGAGGGAGCACTCGATTCCCTCATCCAGATCATCGATAAAGATATTGAACAAGACCGGCCCCAGAACCGAGCCCTGGGGAACACCGCTTGTGACCGGCCGCCAGCCGGATTTAACACCGTTCACCACAACTCTCTGGGCTCGGCCATCCAGCCAGTTCCTTACCCAGCGAAGAGTAAACCTGTCTAAGCCACGAGCTACCAGTTTCTCCAGGAGAATGCTGTGGGACATGCTGTCAAAGGCTTTACTAAAGTCCAGGTAGACAACGTCTAGACACAGTCTTTCCCTCATCCACTAGGCGCGTCACCTGGTCATAGAAGGAGATCAGGTTGATCAAGCAGGACCTGCCTTTCATGAACCCATGATGGCTGGGCCTGATCCCTTGGTTGTCCTGCAGGTACCCTGTGAGCACTCTCAAGACCAACTGCTCCATAATCTTCCCCAGTACAGAGGTCAAGCTGACAGGCCTGTAGTTCCCAGGATCCTCCTTCCGGCCTTTCTTGTAGACGGGCGTCACTGGCAAGCCTCCAGTCTTCTGGGACCTCCCCTGTTAACCAGGACTGCTGATAAATGATGGAGAGTGGCTTGGCAAGCTCCTCCGCCAGCTCTCTCAGTACTCTCGGGTGGATCCCATCAGGGCCCATAGACTTGTGTGTGTCCAGGTGGTTTAGCATGTCCTTGACTGCTTCCTCCTGGATAATGAGGAGTACATTGTGCTCTCCATCCCCATCTTCCAGCTCAGGGGGCTGAATACCCTGTGGATACCTGGACTGGCTATTAAAGACTGAGGCAAAGAAGGCATTAAGTACCTCAGCCTTGTCCTCGTCCTTGGAGACAATGTTCCCCGCCATATCCAGTAGGGGATGGAGATTCTCCTTGCCTCTCTTTTTGTTGTTAATATATTTGTAAAAACATTTTTTATTATCCTTTACGACTGTGGCCAGACTGAGCTCTAGCTGGGCTTTTGCCTTTCTAATTTTGTCCCTGCTTGACCTAACGAGATCCTTGTACTCTTCGTGAGTTGCCTGCCCCTTCTTCCAGAGGTGATAAACTCTCCTCTTTTCCCTGAGTCCCAGCAAAATCGCCCTGTTCAGCCAGGCCGGTCGCCTTCCCCGCCAGCTCTTCTTACGGCACATGGGACATCAGGTCTCATGAATATGTTAGATTTGATAATGTGCCTTTACTGTGGCTGGTTTTCTGTCTTTTATTAAAAGCAGTATTAATTATTCAAACTGCTAAATGGTATGAAGGACATATATTCTCAACTCATTTTTTTCCTAGATAGAAAGGTACTGAATGCACCATGCCTAGGTCAGCCTAATTATCAATTTATTAAATATCTTCTCCTTTTGGACATGGCTAAACATGAGAAGGCAAAAATATTAATCTTACCTTTTTCTTTCCAGAATGCCACAGAAAACTAAACGCAAATTCCTCAAGTTATTGGTTTAACTAGTCCTCAAATAATATTCTGCTACAGCATGATTCTGTGTATGTATCATGATCAACGTCCATTGACTCCTTTAAGAAAATGCCCATGGCGAAAATACTGAAAATACTGAGTGACACTCAAAACAAAAGTGATTTCCACTGAATCTCACAGCAGAACTGCAGGATAGTTTATTGCCTGGGGTTTCAGACACACAGATCTATGTGAAGTATCTCAGTCAATAAACACAAAGTTAATCATAGCATAATGAGCTCACTCATCATCGCCATATTATTTCTTCGTGTTTTAGAGGATCAGAGCAGACAGGATCAAAGATACTCTGAGGGAGGGAAAAGTCAGTAATACAGGTAAAATGTGAGCATAAATGAGTCTTTAGATGGTAGGTGACTTCTGTAGTCAGTAAGGCCCTTTATTACTGCTGTGTATTTTAAAGGAAGTTCTCTTTTAAGAAACAGTGATATTAATCAGTGGTGCAAAACAACCTGAGCAAGCCTGGGAGGTGGTTAAATGTATACCATTTGAGATTGGTATCAGCTCATTAGAAACATTGGGAGTGAGGGTGTTTTCCTAATATTCCTTCCTGTTATCAGCCATCCCTCGGTGATACCATTTCCCTTAATTCCATGCCATTGATACTCAGCTTCAACTAAACCAAAGCCTAAATCCATATACTTGGTCTTGGTAATTATGAAATTTAACCATGGAAAGAGTATTAGTATCTCAGAGTATAATGCCAACACTGCAACGCAAGAATATGTTGGCAATCCTTCAGTGGACTCCAAGCAAGCTGTTGCATCTGCATAGCCCACCCCATCCTTGCGGAGATACAAGCCTTTCTTAAAGAGGTCTCTTTCAGCAAGAGCTAATTTGCTTTGAGACACCCTAATGCTTGAAGTGATAAGTTTGTAATTTCATGGCTGTCATTATGCAGCACTGCACTAGGCAGAGCTGATATATCCTAACTGAACAGAAAGCCATATTTAGTACAATTTAATACAATATTTCAAAACTGTGTTTGAGAAGTGATCCATGTTCATGCAAATTTGCCTTTGTCGTATGGCCTATGCAGTAAAACATGTGAATGCAACCTGACATTTCTACATTTTTGCGTACCCAACATAGCAAACTCAATATTTGCCTGCTGTAATTTTGTGAAATACGTATTTCTGTGCTCCTTGACATGATATTATCTAGAATTTTGATTACTGAAATGCATTTTGCTTACGAATCTTGAGTTTAAGTAATTCAGTGAGTCTTTTTATCTTTTGATAGCTAGGCAATGGAAGGTATCAGTCTTCACCAGCAATATGCCATCTGCAGGAACAAGCTCGAAGGTTTATATTACATTGTATGGGGATCACAGCAGTTCGGGGCCTATTTTTCTTGATGGAGAAGAGGGAAAATTATTTCAGAGAGGCAATGAAGACATCTTCACAGTAAGTAATATATATTCATTGTTGTACTCTTGCATCCTGCCAGATTGCATGACATTTCAAAATTTATGTGATGAAAAGACAGTCAGTTTTTTGCATGGTGCACATATCTGGAAACAAGAAAGAGGACTTAAATGTTGAACTACATTTGGTATCCTTCCCAACTCCCCTATCCAAAGATGATTTGCTCCAACATATCTCTTGTCTCTTTAAGAACTACTCGTTAATTTACTTAGTGCCTAAGAAAATACCAAGAAATATAGGACAACAGAAACTTGTTTAGTTTTTAAATTTGAAATGCAGCTACAAAATTAAAAATGAAATGAGGAAGTGCAAAATTAGGGTACGGAATAAATTTTTAACTTTGTTAAATGTCTGCTGTTTTATTTAAATAATGGCAATTTTTATACCTGTAATAAAGTCTGTCTGTCTGAAGCTGCTTCTACACCTAGTTACACAAGCAAATTTCTCCCCCATCAGTCTTGTGGCATAATGATTTAAGTGAGCCAGAATAGGTCTCTTATCAAAAGCTGCATAGCTTGAGTGTGCATATGGGTTGTCAGTGGGTGTCTCTAGCAGGAGCCAGCTATAGGGCCGTATAACAAAGAAGTGCTTCCATTGTTAGTACCCAGCATAGCAAGTCCCCTCCTGAGAAAAGGTATTCAGTGGCAGCATTGGTGAGAGGTCACCTTTTTCACAATAGCCTCGTAGCTGCTTGGGACATAGGAAATGCAGTTCTTAGCCCCCTTCAGTCTGATGGAGTTTCTCAGAAGAATCCAGCACCTCTGATAATATGCCATTCTCTATCTGTGATATCAAAAAATATCCAAATATAAGATTGAAAGGAGTGGATAAAATAAGTAACCAGGTGCCTGACGGATAAAAATACTGTCTTCACAATAGGTATTGTTGGCTTTGTTTCCTGCTCCCATTATTGCAATTAATTTCAGCTCCAATGACTTTTAAATGCAAAATATGGGGGCAGTCCCTGGTTTGGGATCTAGGATTCCCCTCTTAGGTGAGTGTCCATAGCCCTGAATACAATTAAGGAGTGCTTACTCCGAAATGTATAGAAAGAGAAAGCCTCTCTGCTTGTGCTGTATGCTAGATCTCAGTTAACTCTGGTCTGTCCTTGCTGCTCTGTCTCTTTATTGTTTATAACACTGAGTTCAGGGAAGTTCATGGTACAGGGGAGTCATTTCACACCCACCTCTACACTGTAAATGAAAACATGAAAATGAATTCTACAGAAAACAACAGAAGGACAGAAAATCCAGCCTACGTAATACGAAAAAAAATTATACAGCAAGGAGGGAAGACAGTCGTGGTGTGTTTCCAGTTCCTTGAAGATAAGCTTTTTATTTCTACACTTATGTTCTTAACTAGTTGTTTGAATAACTTTCACATTCCCTCAGTGCCCTGTTATCTGTACTGGACACACTTATCCACAGCCTGCCCAAGAGCTAACCTTTCAAATATAGCTTTTTAAGATGACTTAATTGAAATGATTTGTAAAAAGAAACATCAAAGCTGAACACAGTTGTTTCCAAAACTGTAAGGCATACCCTCCTGGAGGGGTAGGGAGAAACTCAGAGGTGTGTGTGGGGTGTTTGGGAGACACTCATTTTGTAGCAGGTCAGTGGTATAGATGCTAAACTGAGCCAGCGTTTAGGGTCAAGACACTTTTGCTTTTTGGTCATACTTACAGTCTGTATTCATCTCCCACTGAGGCCAATGTTGAGTGGGGAACAAAACAGCTACAGCAGCATCCTGAAGCCATTTAAGTGGTTTGGCAGGCCAACAGGTTTTCTGAGGGCTGTCCCAGATTCTCATTTCCCAGCCAAGATTCTAATGATTTATCGGGAACAAAATATTTTGGAAATGCTTGTTTAAATATCAGAATAATTAATTCCTTTAAACAAAAGTGTCACCTGACAGTTACTAAATTAATTTTTGTTGCATGTCTTTTCCTTTTAACAAATGTTCCGTGTTTCATCAGTTGTGTTTCTTTTACAGGTTAATACTGGAAACATAGGACATCTCTACAAAATACGCATAGGACATACGAATGCAGGAAACTCTCCTGCCTGGCACTGTGAAGAGGTAAAAGCAGTGAAAAAGAATTTTATCTTTCCAAAAGCAGCCACTATGACAATGGAGTCAAAATATGTGTCAGAAAAAATCCCTAGCATAAGTATATTAACCTCATCAAATGCTTGCAGCTTCATTTAAGAGAGAATTTATGAAGGAGTGTTTTTGTGTGGAATTAAAGGCAGCTTAAGATGGTATGTCTTGGCTGTTCGCAGTTTAGTGAGAGCTGTACATTATGTTTCTTTAAAAATGTGTGGCTGGTCAGCAAGAAAGACTGCTTAAGTTGGCTGCTGTAGTCTGAGTCTCCTACAGCCTTTGTATGCTATGGAGTGTCTAGAGTTTGCTGAAACCCAGAATGTCATTGAACTCAGCCTAGCCAAGTCCTCCTCAAACCTGTGGCTGACGCTGGGTCCTTATGCACAGCACCAGAGCTACATTGCAAATGTTTCTAGTTCTGTGTCTCTGAGGAGAAAAAGATAATAACAGGTTCTTTTCCCTCCTTATTTAAAAAAGACCTTGATTCAGGTAAAGCAAAGATAATAAATAGAATCAGCAAGTTCTGCTTGAATCTTCAGTCATGAAACATAGTATATAGGTTTCTGGAATGGGAATGAAAGGATCTGGCTTTTATCCTTAACATCGGTGATGTACTACGTGCCAATGATATGTTATGCATGCCTGGAACACTTCCCTCTTTGTGTCAGAGTTTCTTATCCTTCAGTTAAGAGACAACAGTTTATGAAGGGTGAAGCTGCTGATAAACTCGTTATAATGGTACTTGTGGGTAAATCTAGATGAATCCAATACCAAGTGTCCACTGAAGTTAAATATTCACTGATATAACATTCAAGCTCTGCAGTTTCTAGTTGTCAGTTAGAAAACAACTAGTTAACTAGTTGTTTTCATCTGGGACAGAGACTCAGAAGGAAGAGTAAGGAAGGTCTGGGCAGCGTTAACTGAAGTTTAGGCAAGATGTTGTCAGTTCATGTCTAGCCAATGCATGTCTACACTGAAATATTGTGTCACTGGTAGTATCACTCTGATTTCATGCCAGAATTATAGGGGTTATATACCTTTCAATTCACGTGAGGATTGCCTGATATAAAACCTAGGTATTTGTTTTCCAGCTGTGCTGTGTTTTGGGGAATGCTGGAGTCAGAATATCATTTAAGATGCTTTTTTCTTCTGTTCCTTGCTATTTTTCTTTTCATAAATGTGCATGTAAGCAGTGAAATGGTGGAAAATATCTCATAGCTTTGTCCTGTGAGACAGAGGGACAGGTTACCAGCAATTTCTAAAGTGTATCTGAGTTGAGAAGCTAGAGGAGAACAGTGGGTGTTCTCTTATAGAAAAGTTTCATTTGTGTGCTTGATTTTGCTATTGCAAGTTTTGGTCATCATAAAAGCTAACTCAACAAATGAACCTTTGCAGGTTTGTTGTACACCAACCTCTGTGAATAGAGGCTGCACTGCCTACTTTGTATAAGACACCCATTTAAATTAATAGATTGAAGAAGTCTGACCAAAAAAAAGGGAAAAAAAGAGAAATTATTGTTCCCCTTCTCACTTCCCAGATAGGATATATTAATGGAAAGCAACAGTAAAATTTTAAAAGAAGGATTCAACATTTCAGTGTGTCACTGATTACTGGCTTAAGAATTTTAATTGTCTCCTTACCAAATCTCGGTCAATCAGGCACAGTTTTTAAGGAGTGATTCATCAGCCAGGGTTAGGTCATTCCCTCTTTGCAACTTTGGACAGAAAGTCAAAGAAAAGAAATACATTCAACCAAACACACTCTACAAGTAACCCAACATTTTGTATGGTAGAGAGCCAAAGGAGTATAGCCACTGATTTCCAGACTTCATAGAAGAGAAACGACCTACAGAGGGCTCATCAGATGCCTAACGTCATTATTCCTTGGGAAACGTACATTCTTCTGGAAGATCTGAAATAAGAGAAATAAGAGATCTGAAATAATGAAGAGAGAGTGCTCTACAACCGCAGAGCTTTACTGGTAGTTAGGCATGCTAGTCCTCCATCAGTATCCCATGGTTTCTGTGTCTGTCTCTGTACTGAGATGGTATCAGGCCTGAAAATGTCGACAGTGGTGCTGCTTTGTTAATCCAAGCTCCCTTTTCAATATGTATCAGTTGACGCTGACGGGCTGAGATGTGCCAGGTTTTCCAGACAAGATGAATCTCTTTCTTTAAAGTTTAGTATTCAAGCAGTAAAAGAGATAAAAATGTTTCCAGTAATTCTGAATTTGTTCAATATTCAAATTAAGGTGATTAGATTCTTCAAAGCATAAGGAGATTAGATTCTGCAAAGCACAGAGCTGGAGTGAAACTACAGGTAGAAGTGTCTTTGCTTCTCCCGGCTAGTCCAAAATCTAGTGTAGCTACTAGTATAAATTAGCATAATCAGGGACTATTCTAATATACAGCAGCCTCTGAGGTGCCTAGTAAGGAATACTTCGAAGTACAAAATAACTAGACCTCCTTCCCTTCTTCAGCTGGTGTGCATATATATGCTACAAGTTGGGCATGGAAGAAAATTGTGTGGGGCAGACTGCTGTTGGGGCTAGTACTTTCATGGTTTATTTATGTCACAAGCAGTGTTGAAGAATCAAAACCTGTTCCTTTAATTTCTGGTAAGAAAGTAATTTAAAGGAATAGAACTGCAAGCATTGCCAACTTCCTAGAGAGAACTATCGCATTTGGTAGCCATGCCACCTGGTGCCAGCCCACGTGGATTTACAAGCTGGAACATCATGGCTATATGTTGTGGGACTGTGCCTGAGCTGATAAACCCTGTTTCTCGGCTGCACTTTAGTTACTCTGCCCTGCACTTTCGAGTCTGACTGAGTGAAAAGTCACATTGGAGTCAGTTGTATCCAGGGAGCAGACATGCCCCAAATCCATGGTTTTGTGATCGTGCCACAGATCTCTACCTGCAACACATTTCAACAGCATCCCACACATTTCATGGTCTGTTCTATCTGGACTGAGATCATCAACTTAAATTGCAGTTCTTGGTGCTGTCTAGGTGCAGTTGCTGAACCTTTTCTCCGGGGAGCAGTTTTCTTTCCCTGCACATCGATGGCTGGCCTGGGACCAGGCTGATGGGGAAACATCTATGGAGCTTCCTGTTTTACAGCAGGGTCAGCCTATCCTTCCAGGTAAGCACAAGACCACATCAGCTAAGTCAGGCCACAGACTGATGCCAGTAGAAGTGAGTTCATTGTTTTTCATCAGGCCCTCTAATATTTTTTGGCTGCTACAACACTTTTTCTGTGTTGTTTTCCTGTCATTACTGGGCATACTCAAATAAAAGGCTAAGAATCATGGAAAGGAGATGGGAAAGTCTTTAATGCTTTGAATTTAAGAGGTCCTTCAAAAAGACTCCTTCTTTGGTAAGATTTTCAGCATTTGTGTTTGCTTTAAAATAGAGGCAATAGTAAAGACACCTCACATATGTGTACTGCCGTGAAGCCATCATACACAAGTCAGATCACAAACTCTGTTTCCAGTAACTGAGGATTATAGCTCCAGTATCATTATTGGAATTGCTGTTTTAGCTTCTTTGTTTCTTGTAAGTGGCTGAGACCGGCTTCCAGAACACTTTTAATTTCTGGGTGTGGAACAAAACTAAAAATATTTCAGAAGGCTATAAATGTTAGAAGCTCTATTACTCACATAAAGATAGTATTGTAATTCTAAAGGTGAATGATGCCTGTGGTGGATTGACCCTGGCTGGATGCCGGGTGCCCACCAAAGCCTCTCTATCACTCCCCTTCTCAGCTGGGCAGGAGAGAGAAAATATAATGAGAAGCTTGTGGGTCAAAATAAGAGCAGGGAGAGATTATTCACCAATTACTGTCATGGGCAAAACAGGCTCGACTTGAGGAAATTAGTTTAATTTATTGCCAATCAAATCAGAGTAGGATAATAAGAAATGAAAGGAAATCTTAAAACACCTTCCCTCCACCCTCCTTTCTTCCTGGGCTCAACTTCGCTCCCTGTTTCTCTCCCTCCTCCCCCCGAGTGGCGCAGGGGGACGGGGAATGGGGGTTGTGGTCAGTTCATCACACGCTGTCTCTGCCGCTCCTTCCTCCTCAGGGGGAGGATTCCTCACACTCTGCCCCTGCACCAGCGTGGGGTCCCCTCCCACGGGAGACAGTCCTCCATGAACTTCTCCAATGTGAGTCCTTCCCACAGGCTGCAGTTCTTCATGAACTGCTCCAGCCTGGGTCCCTGCCACGGGGTGCCGTCCTTCAGGAACAGGCTGCTCCAGCGTGGGTCCCCCGTGGGGTCACAAGTCCTGCCAGCAAACCTGCTCCAGCCTGGGCTCTTCTCTCCACGGGGCCCCAGGTCCTGCCAGGAAGGAGCTTGCTCCAGTGTGGGCTTCCTGTGGGGTCAGCCTGCTTCACGCACATCCACCTGCTCAGGCGTGAGGTCCTCCATGGGCTGCAGGTGGAGATCTGCTCCAGTGTGGAGCTCCATGGCTGCAGGGACACAGCTGGCCTCACCATGGTCCTTCAGCAAGGGGAAGAGGGTGGAAAGTCTGTGCTTCCTCTTCCCTTCTCTCCCAATGGCATTGTTCTTTTCTGGCCTACGGAAAGAACAAGGGCATAGCAAGATCAGTGTATCCTAGGAGAGATGTGGGTGAGGGAGCGAGAATGCTGGGGCAGATTCCCACCCTGTAAGGTGTAATGGTAGAGGGGGAAAAGTCGTAACACCACTGGTATTACTTTCATTAGAGTAAGAACCACCTGGGAGAGATTACATGCCCTCCTCTCTTCCCTTCCCCAAAAAATCATATCAACTGCAGAGGACAAGGTTAATGGGATGTGAAAAATTTCCATTCTAAGTTCTCTAAAAACTACAGAACCCCTTTTTCAGAATGTTTAATACCATAGCAATGCTTGGTGGTATGCTTGTGGAACTTTGTGTTGATCTTGGTAACAGGCATTTCAATGGTAACAGCTGTTGTGAGTGCAGGCTAGAGGAAGAGAATATAAATGAAATTGAGGGGCAGAAGTCCAGAAAATGGCCCATGGATGTGGCGAAACATACCATGGGACTGTCACTCTTGTAATAAAGAGCTGGGTGGCCTGGAGCTGTATTTATGCCTATCTGTCATGACTGAGCACTGAGATTAAGTGCCTGCAAAGAAGAGCAGAAAAACAGGTTTGTGCCTCATTAATATGTCTTTAAGAGAAAAAGAATAGCAGGAGAGATTTCCTCCAGTGATGTAGTTAACAGCTGTAAATGGCTCATAAATTCTGTAGAGAGAGGCTGGCCAGCCCTAACTACAATGATTTTTGATCTTGAGTGGTTATGATCTTCACACCCTTAAGGGCACAAAAAGCCTCAGGGGCAGTGAGCCTGCTTCCTTATAGGTTTGGTCTCCTTCACCAGTAGCCTTTAATATTATTAGTGTAGGGGGACATACAAGCACCAGCTCCCTTAAATAAATGTTAATTAATGATCATTAACATATTATATTGAATATGCTCCAGTCCCCTACTTGCAGTATCTGTTCTTCCACAAATGTTCTCTTGCTTAATATTCTGGGACACTGACCTTACCCACCTTCTAATTTTCAGGCTCTTCTTTCTGAGTAGGTTGTTTCCATATTTCTGAGATAAAGATGCAATGAAGGATTTTGTTACCAAGTAATCTCGGTGCATCATGAAGTACAACAGCACACTTAAACCATTCTTTCAATCTGCATTTTGTAATTAACAATTTCTCCCTCATACAAGAGAGAAAGAAAAGAACTGTGCATTTCTGCCAGCCTCAGTATAAGAGGAGTCATGCTGAAGGCTTTGGAGAAGGCAGTTTCATCTCTAACTTAGTAATTGGAAGATGGCTTCTGTGTCTTTTTGCCTATATTATATTTCTGCATGAGACAGTGAAAAGGGAACATAGCTTTTAACTTCAGAGAAGATAGTTTGATAACAGAACAGTGAAGAGGTCTGCATTCAATCTGAAAGAGGGATGATGAGAGGCACTTTAAAACCAATTTCTGAATAAAGAGAAGCTGGAACACTTTCTGATTTAACAGCCTTTTTTATTCAAAGGAAAAAGTCTGAATTAAACTGTTAAGAAATATTACATAAGAGACTGTGTAGTTCTAATGCTGGGGGACTGAGCACCATTCGTTTAACATTTTATCCTCAACCATCCTACTTTTGTCCCCTTCTTCACATGTTTTATGATGCAATCTTTAATTATATGATGATGAACTACTTGCTGGGGATAAATTAGAGTTGCACAGTGTTTGGTGGCTGGTGGACCTCTGCTTTTCTTCTTGCAGAAACTGGAAAGTAGATAGTTAATGTAGGAGGGAATTGTAGGAATAGAGAGGATTGGTGTGGTCTTAGACATGGGATTGTTGGTCTGGAGAAATGAATTCTCTGGCTCTGCCATGGTCTGTTCATGGGTACCTGTTCACGTTGATGCTGTAAAGAAAAAATTGGGGAAGTAAACAAATCAGGTGGAGACATGGTAAATAATGTTGGTAAAATACAGTATTAATTAACAGTTCCTAAATGAAAACTATTTTGAGTATTGAGACAGCTGTACTATGGGACAAAATAATACATTACTATGGTGCTAACAAAAGACTGCCAAATCTTCTGTGCCTTAAATGTGGCTGGCTTTTGTGCAAATAATAATAGCTGATCTGAAAAACAGATATGTGTTTTGTCTCCTTGTTCTGTTTCTCATAATTCATAGGCACAGGGGAAAAAATTAAATTTTGTAAATAATCTTAATCCTTACACTTTCTAATTTCAGAATGACGTGTTTACAAATGTAATGTTCTACACTTGCAGACAAAAATAGGTGTAAAGAATACCATTCCTTCTTTTAATCTCTGTTCTGCACACTTTCCCATGGAATATCTAAAGGAAAGTGTCATAGAATCATAGAGTATCTCAAGTTGAAAGGGACCCATAGAGATGATCAAGTCCAATTCCCTGCTCCTTGCAGGACTACCCAAAACTAAACCATATGACTAAAAGTATCATCCAGATGCTCCTTGAACTCTGACAGGCTTGGTGCCGTGACCGCTTCCCTGGGGAGCCTGTTCCAGTGACCGACCACCCCCTCCGTGCAGAACTTTTTCCTGATGTCCAATCTGAATTTCCCCTGACGCCGCTGCATTCTGTTAAGAGAGTCATTATTTCCTAGGATAAAAGCTGTAAGCATTATAAATACTCATAGATACTTATTATAAATCTGGGATGATCCCTAGGCTTATGAGAGGTAAAGAGAACTGTAAAAAATTGTGAAAATTGCTTGAATTTTTAAGTTAGCCATTTTAAATCTCTATGCTGGATTTATTAATAGAATATGTCTATGGTACAATACTTCAGTGGAGTTTAGAGGTACCCAGTCATCATCTCAAAGTGAATTAGCTCTGATGCTAGAAGCAAACTAGCACTAGTGTTCTGTGTGGGCACATTAAAATAACCTGTGCAGAGTGCTTACTCTTTTAAATAGATTGTTGCAATTACCCCAACCGAATTCCTTTAAGACAGCTTGTATAGTAACCTGCACACAAATGCCATGTAAATAAATATGAAATAATAATTAAAAAAATAATCATCAAGGGAAAAGTTGTAAACATTGAATGGCCACTCAGCACAATTACAGATATGGACAGATTTTCACTGGTTATTAAAAGAAGGTGTTTGTCAATCATAAGAGTGAGACGTGGGAGCAACCTCTTTCAGAGGATTACAGTCAAGCTTCATAACATATTTCAAGTGCAAACTGATAATTGAATGATGATAATGTTGATGTTCTGGACCCAATGGTCCGGAAACTCTTTTCTACTTGCAAGACAGAGAAGCACAAGGACACCTGTATGGGGAAGAAGAGCTTATGTGACAGAAAATGAGGTTTTCTCTCCCTGTTTTGTTCTCTCTGTACCTCACTTGATGTAACAAAATATTGTTATTGTATGTTGGCATAAACTTTGCCTTTCCCACGTTTCTACTGAAGGTTATAATTGCATGTTTTTGTCTTAATTCTGAATTTTATGGGGTTCCTACATCTGAATTTTAACGACCACAGTTTTCTATTGATACAAATTTGTATGTATCATAGTTTTGATTCCAGTTTCATTGGATTTTGACTCAAATTTAATTTTATTTACATTATCCATTTCTATCAAATAACCAATTTATTGAATTTAAGTCCTAGTTTTTTCCTCCCAAATTTACAGCCTTTAAAGAATTTCCATATGGAATGTAATAGAGGAAGACAGGAAGAGTAATGATGAATAAGTGGAATGTATTGAAAAGTGTAGGACCTGGGCATGATGTAAATGTTATGAAATAAGGGGTGGGTACTGTACTGTCCTGGTTTTGGCTTGGGTGGAGTTGTTTTTTTTTTTTTCCCCCCCGATAGTTGGTACAGCGCCGTGCTTTGGAGTCAGTATGAGAATGATGTTGATAACACACTGAAGTTTTAGTTGTGGCCAAGTAGTTGTAGTGTTTGTACTAAGTCAAGGACTCTTCATGCTCCCCCATGCCAGTGGAGAGGTGCTCGGGGGAGCTGGGAGGGGGCACAGCCGGGACAGCTGACCCAGGCTGGCCAAAGAGATATTCCCTACCATATGATGTCATGCCCAGTACATAAACTGGAGTTGGCCGGGGGCAGGGAATCGCTGCTCGGGATTGGGTTATCGATCACCAGATGGTGAGCAATTGCTGTATTGGGCATCACTCGTTCTTGTACGAGTTCTTTGTTAGTAGTAGTATTATTGTTATCATTGTTGTTTCCTTCTCTCTTGCTGTCCTATTAAACTGTTTTTATCTCAACCCACGAGTTTTTCCTGATTCTCTCCCCCATCCCACTGGGGAAGGGGGGGAGTGAGCGAGTGGCTGCGTGGTGCTGGCTGCGGCTAAACCATGGCACTATACTATCCTATTGCATGAATCAATAAAATAATAAAACAAAGTGGCTTTCTGAGTCCTGAGGTCCTAGAAAACTAAAACCATGGTGTTAGATTTCTGCTTTTTTGATTAACCAGTGCATTCAAAATGTTAACGGCTCCTGTTGCTTGTTATAGTTTTGATCTCACCACTTATGGTGAGGCTAATCTTGGATTTATGTTATTTACTTTTCAGCTATATGATGATTTCAAATGATGCTACAGGACAAAGACATACTATTGTGCATTTAAAGTTCAATTCTGTTAGCATTCCCTGTAGTGACAGTCTGGGATAAAAAGCATAAATGTAACACCAGAACAAGTTTGTACATTATTTTACTTAATATTGAAGAGGATTTTTAAGTTTTTATATTTTAACTGTCCTTGACACAGATGTATTTGGACCCTACAGGCACATTCACAGCTAGGTGTTATTGTAACTATAATAGTGTTTGTGATATGAACAGTTGTCATCTTTCATTGTCAGTGACTATCTATGAAGTGCATGTGACAACCGGAGAACTGTGGAACGCTGGAACTGAGGCTGATGTCTATATTTCTGTCTATGGAGAAAGAGGTGATACAGGATCAAGGCAGCTGCTCAGGTCACAGAAACCCAAGAAATTTTTAAAAGGACAAGTAAGTGAAAGACAGGGCATTTTCTGATATATTTGGCTGGCTTTTCTCTCTCAGGTGGGTGGTTATCCCAGGCAAGGTACAATTAAAAAAGAGGTAATTACTGCATTCCAATGTTTCCCCAAAATTCCATAATTAAGCAAAAAGTACTTTGTAAAGGTATACCAGTGTTTTTGGAAGATAAAATTTTCATTTATAAATTAGGTATGCAGTGTACTTTTATTTTTGATTCTTTTAAAAATTTGATTTAATAAGTGAAGAGAAAATTAAACTACATTTTATATACGTATTTCTAACATTGCAATCTGCTGTAATCTGTAGTTGTTTAGCCAATTAAACTTTCAGCAGGTTTCTCTTTTCTGACTCTGATCCCATTAATTTGAATGGAACTACTCCCATTAACAAAGTGTCAGGCTTACTTTTATTTCAGGAAACCTGTCCTTCTTGGTTTGTTCTCACCTTATCATTAGGCGGTATTTCAAAGGATGATCTTGACAGAGGAGTTCTATAGGTTTATGGATCTTAGGGATTCCACAGCTGAAAAGTGTTCTGCTTTTTAGATTTTACTGAAATTTTGTTGATTGATTACAGACTGACATCTTTGCTGTTGAAGCTGTGCACCTTGGACATTTGTACAAGATTGTTATAGGACACAGTGGTCTTGGATCAGGTCAGAAATATCTCTATATAGTCATTGATATGCCTGTAAAGTTATTAATCTTTTCTTTGAAATACAATATGTATTTCTAAAACTGAATGTATGAAAATATTTTAGAAGGGAAAGGCAAAGGCTTCTAAGGAAACTATTCAAGTGACACAGTTACCTTATTGTATCATCACAAATTTCAAATAGTTTGTGTCCACTTTCACTGTACTCTCAAACATTATGTTAAGGACAGCATCTGCTACTGTTCTGTCCTTTTTGACTAGTCCCTATGGAAAAACCATGGAGAGGGGACAGTGTCTGCATGATAGGACATTGAATATGTCTTGTGCAGTCTGTGTTATAGATAAAATGAGCTATTATAATTTTAGGTCAATTAGCATTGCTGTAAGTTATTTTTTTTCATTTATTCTCAGGAAATGGTTGGTTTCTGGACAAAGTTGTAATCAAGGATCCTATAACAGATTTGGATTATACTTTTCTTTGTCACAGGTTGGTGGTGTTTCATTTGGGTTAGATTTGTAATAGATTTTTAATTACTCATAGTTTTTCTTCTGAGATGTCCTGTCAAGAGAAATATGTGTTTCCTAAAAAGTGAGCTGAAATGGTCTGATTCTTTTTACAGCTGAGTTGTACCTGTCCCAAATCTCTGGTGCATTTGAGCTAACAAAAAAAGCAATAAAACATTCTGCCTGGGAACTTTCTATCCTTGCACCTTGCAAACTATTCAAGATGTGTTTTTTTGACACACTCCCCATATCCAACACCTTGGATCTGACACTAGCAGGTCCATCCATTCTTCCATACCATGCAATGCAAGGCTTTAAGATCTTGTGAAATGGCTATCACAAACGCAGCTACCCGACCACATCTCTTTTTCTCATTTGCCTTGCAGCCTGTCACTGAGCTGCAACGTAATTTGAAGCAACCCTAACTTCCCTGCCTTTTTCCCTGCAGATGCTGCTGCTCTGAATCTTCTGTTTCCATAGCTCATTTCTAATTTTATCTACGCCTGATTAATTCTCAACACCTTATGGAAAAATTATAATTGACAAAGATCAGTGCAAATATTAGGAATGGCAAAGTCCAGTCACGTATGAATCTAGCTGCAGCTTGCCAGTGGCACCTCGATTCTATTTCCTTCGCTCACTTCCCTGAGTGAATAAATAACTGCCCGAGACAGCTCGGAGTGAGCGATGTGCACACTGAAACTGATTTATGTGCGAGTAAGGGCTTTCTGCCTATCAGATACAGCACCTCATCTTTGCCTGACCTAATTTTGATTCTGTATTCTAGATGAGATGAACTGCTATGAAGAGATCTATAATGCTAGCTTCATACATAATTTAGGGAAAGTTCAAATCCATTTCAGGCGGAAAAACACAGGGTATGTGCTAGTTATTGCTAGAGCCCGACGCTGTGCTTGCTGATCTTACTCCCACAGTGTGTAAATCCTTTTGACTCAAATAGAGTTAGACTTAACTTATGTAAGTAGATGTGAAGCAGGTACAATGGCATTGTAAAAGAATAGTTCAGACATGGTAAAATTGTTGCCTGTGTTGGATTTGCCTCCCTGTGTAGGGATTTTCAGGGCATGGAACAATTTGCATCCTGCTGTAGCCTTCCTGCAGACAGGAAGAGCAAACATAATGACCGCTGCACCTTTTGTTATTGATCTGGGATCAATATGAGTTCTCTGATTTGTAATAATTGTCTTAGGCCCTTGTACCTCAGCCCAGTAAAACATTTATTTATAAGTTTCATCAAGAACTAACGAACAAAACCTGTTTTCCCAAAGTCAATCTCTTTTCACTAAAACCAGATTTGTCTATTGCTGCTTGTCAGCCTTGAGATTTTAATGAATAGAAGAGGAAGTATCGGTATGCAAGTGCCATGTATACAGTATTGTGGGAGTTGCCAGTCAAGGTTACGTTACTGAAATGGGTTCTGGTTTTTAGGTGGCTGGACCAGGGGCAGGATGATGGCAATATTGCTAGAGAACTGACGGTGACAGACGCCAGCACATTTCCAGGCAGTAAGTGAAAACTGGTGGGGACGAGAACCCAGCCTCACTGCAACTGTGTCAAATGGAATGAGGATGCTCTGTAAATTAACTACATGTTTTTTACCTGTACAGGACAAGAGCTGGAACTCAAGAGAGAGGAAAGTGTAAGAATGTACATTTTAATTTTTGTTTAAACAATTCAAATTATGCTTTGAGTGAAATCAGGTCAGTTGTTCTCATGTATATCAAACTCCTGTGTATCATCTTCTCATAAGTCTTTTCTGCTTGTTTACAAAACTAGTGGGCTGCCGAAAAGTGGAAATTTCAGGAAGGCAACACACTTCAGTTTTACAACAGGCTCACCCGTGGCTTCATTTGCCTTAGTCCAGATAACAGAGTTGATGCTGTTGGTGACAAGAAAAACAAATATGGTAAAGTATTTTTCATGTGGATGTATGCACAAAAGATATGAGAAAGAAGGACTTTATAGTTCACTGTGATGTCATATGGTGATTCCTGTAATGAATAGGAGTAGATATAATAAACACTTTCCTTACTTAAATTATTTACATAGAAAATACATACATGTATTAATGGCTGTAAGAACTCAGAAGTTATACGCTTGGTTTACATATAAAGCACAAGAAAAATCTCATATGGTAACTTGTCACTGGCTTTTGCTTGCCAAATAGAAACTTCTTGTCATCTGCAGCTCAATGCTCCCATGGAACTGCCATGACAAGGACAGCTACAGTCTTTTGTAACTAGATCCATCTAAGCTAAGAAATTCAAATTTCCAGGTATAGTTCATTAATAGGGAGTGTATATGTATATATAGATTAAAAAAATCATTTTATTCCATCCTTGTGATTGATTTTAATGGCACTCTTCCAGTTCCTCCTCTTTATCAGCTTCCATCCTACTGTGTTACTAACACTTAACTATAATATGTATCATATTAGGCACACATATTTATGTTATCTTTGTAGTGATGGAGCTGCTCAGCCCTTCTGACATCTTCCCAGAGACCTTACACACATCTTTTTTATGTGATAGAGCAGAATCTTTCAGGACACGCCAAAGAGTGCATGGAGAGCAGTGCAATCAATACTCCTTAGCATAGCCTATAAAGGCACCTTAGAGAAGTTGCGCCAGAAAACTCAAATGTATAATATGGGAGACCAGTAATATTAGAAATATAGAAAGTGGCTGTTACTCTATTTTACTAAAGGTCTTCCTATTAGCAGTTTTGGTCCTTTATTTCAAAGTATTTGGTAACTCAAACACAGATTAACTCAAATCTCCTATCTACAGCCTTAGGATTTGCAAGTGTCTTAAATGTCTGAAAGTGGTTGCACAGCATGGTAGTGTCCTTCCTCCAAGGAGATCTATTTAGGATCACAAACTGTAAATTACTTTGTGACAGACCAAACTACCTGCTTGTAGGAATTTGGTCTGTAATCTGCACTCATGCAGTAAGCACATCTTTGCTGTGTTTTAATGCTGTGTATTCAACTAATGGATTGCATCTGATTTGATTTAGACAAATCAGATCATTTAGACACTGCAGAGTTCATAATCTTTTAACATGCAGCATTCAAGTTCACACTGGAGACTGTTTCCAGGTTTTAATCTAGATGCACTTTTCTTTCTATAAAATGAATTAATTTCTAATGGTATTTTTCTGACATAAACATGCGACATTTTTATTATATTCTGTACCTTTTTGGTACATTTTTACATGCTAGAGGTAAAATTCATCAGTGTTATCTCTACAGTTTTAAATAAGTCATGTGTATAATTGTGCAAGTACCAAATCTGATGTACAACTACTAAATATCAGTAGTTAAAGATGATAAATATAATTAAATATAGTAGAAAGAAAGATCAAAACAAAATTGGTATAAATTGGCTGCCAAAAAAATGAGTAGTGTGATCTGCAACCACCCAAGGATTTAGCAATACTTAGGAATTAAACTGGTAATCAGAAAGAGCTTGATTTTTCAGAACAATATGATAAAGTTGCCTTGATATCAGAGGAACAGTTAGTGACACAGGAATAACCATGTATTCTTTTTTTAGAATTCGGAGTACAAAAAAACGCAACTACAAAATGAATGCAGACACCTATCATGCAACTCTTCTGCCTTCAGAACAGTATCTTTCTCCTTTAACCTCTTTCAGATTTGTTTGTTTTGCTTATATGTGCAGTAATTTATGAAGTGTCTAGAACAGTCATGTGCAACAGAAGTCCACAAGTGCTGACTTGGGAACTGTTGTTTAAATTTTCATTTAGGGCCCCTGCTTCCTTGTATGTAATTTGGAATAAAGACCTCTGACATAAATTATCTACCTATCTTTCCTAATAAAAAACTCTGCATTTCAGACACTGGTAGAACTGCTTATTTGTCTTCAGTAGATCTAAAATGATATAATTCAAAGGCCTTCAAAGTAGTGATGGCGAAGTAGATGATGATCTGGTCCAGGGGTCTTTAATTTCGCAGGAAGCTTTATCTCGATCTGAAAGCAGAGATCCATTGTGACAGTTATGTGTCCTGCCTATCTTGCCTGAAGGACTAGAAGCCTCATCTGTATTTTATGATTTGTGGCATCATCCAGAGAGGCACAATGGTCCTTGGCTGTATAATTCTCATGGCCCTAATGACACCCTGAAACTCTTACATTATGGACACCAGAGGATTCCTCCAGAGACAACTGCACCTTACAAATGGGCAACATAATGTACTGGTAGAACAGCTGTTTAAAAAAATCATCTGCTGCTGCTGGGAACAATAAAAATGGCACTACTGTCGTGGTTTAACCCCAGCCAGCAGCCAAACACCACAGAGCCACTCGCTCCCTCCCCCCACAGCAGGGTGGGGGGAAGAGAATCAGAAGGGTAAAAGTGAGAAAACTTGTAGGCTGAGATAGTTTAACAGGTAAAGCAAAAGCCGTGCACGCAAGAAGAGCAAAACAAAGAATTCGTTCACCACTTCCCATGGGCAGGCAGGTGTTCAGCCATGTCCCAGAAAGCAGGGCTCCATCATGGGTAATGGTTTCTTGGGAAGACAAACACCATCACTCCGAATGTCTCCCCCTTCCTTCTCCTTCCCCCAGCTTTATCTACTGAGCAGGATATCATATGGCATGGAATATCTACCCCTTTGGTCAGTTGGGGTCAGCTGTCCCAGCCATGTCCCCCTCCCAGCTTCTTGTGCACCCCCTGGCTGCCTCGCTGGTGGGGTGGTGTGAGCAGCAGAAAAGGCCTTGACCCTGTGTAAGCACTGCTCAGCAATAACTAAAACATCCCTGTGTTATCAACACCGTTTTCAGCACAAATCCAAAGTATAGCCCCATACTAGCTACCTTGAAGAAAATAGCCAAAACCAGCACAACTACTTTACCTTTCATCAGTATCTTGTAGCTATAAGAGGTAATTTTATGGAAAATTGGCCGGACTTAGAATTTTAGAAGCCATGAGCTATGCTGGAAGATTTGCTTTACAAGTTCTAATAGGGATACAGAGAAAATGAATTCTCTTTTCCTACCTGAAAGCTTTGTGTTCCCTACATGATCTATTATTTATCATGTAAATTCATTGCTATTGCCCAGTTCATTTTGCTGGAGTCCTCAGCTCCTTCTTATGGATTTTAAAAAAAAACCCCATATACGCTGATCAAAAGAAATTTCTTCCTTATCATTAGCTCTCAGCGTCTTACTTCTCAAAGCACTGAAGTAGACAGTAGTCTCTAGATGCCCTTTCCTGAAGGAATGAAGGGATTCATTGATCAGAGAGGTCAAGCTGTTGAGTTAAACACTTGATTCATTCTTTTCCCTTGAAAATGATAAATTATTGATTGTAATTAAATGCAAATATGAATTAATATACTCTCGTATTTCTATAATTTTTCATTTAACTCTTAGGTCTTTTTGATGTAAATGTCAAAGGGAGAAATATATGCATATTCAGCAGTCATCAGATGCCACGACTTGCTCTTGCACTTGTCAATGGCTATGTAATTGGAAAGGTAGGAAATGTTACTGATTTCTGCTTCATAATTAGATTTCATTGTCTGATTAAAAATAATGCTGTTTTTAATCTGTCTAATAACTGTGCTTCCAGTCAGATAAAGAGCGAAGAATTGCAGAACAGAACCCAGGAAATTGCCAGTGAACAGGCAAATTTATATGTAGGGCTTTGTGTGTTTTCTCAGTTTATTTTTTACTCTTTCATAGGATTTTTTAATAGACTAAATGATCTGATGCAGGAATACCAGGCCATTCCAAGCTATAATTTATATTGCCTTGCCACATGTTGACAAGGTACCTGGAATGCCCTCATATCTTATCTCATACCTCTGCCATCCAGAGGGACCTGGACAAGCTTAAGAAGTGGACCTGTGTGAACCTCATGAGGTTCAACAAGGCCAAGTGCAGGGTCCTGCACCTGGGTTGGGGCAACCCCCAGTATCAATACAGGCTGAGGGATGAAGGGATTGAGAGCAGCCCTGCCAAGAAGGACTCGGGGGTACTGGTGGATGAAAAGCTGGATATGAGCCGGCAATGTGCGCTCACAGCCCAGAAGGCCAACCGTGTCCTGGGCTGCATCCAAAGCAGCGTGGCCAGCAGGTTGAGGGATGTGATTCTGCCCCTCTACTCTGCTCTGGTGAGACCCCACCCAGAGTACTGTGTCCAGCTCTGGAGCCCTCAGCACAGGAGAGACATGGACCTGCTGGAGCGGGTCCAGAGGAGGAACACAAAAATGATCAGGATGGAACACCTCTCCTGTGAGGAAAGGCTGAGAGAGTCGTGGTTGTTCAGCCTGGAGAGAGAAGGCTCCAGGGAGACCTTATTGCAGCCTTCCAGTACTTAAAGGGGGCTTATAAGAAAGATGGGGACAGACTTTTTAGCAGGGCCTATTGCGATAGGACAAGGGGTAATGGCTCTAAACTGAAAGAGGGTAGGTTTAGACTAGATACAAGGAAGAAATTTTTGACAATAAGGGTGGTGAAACATTTGCACGTTGCCCAGAGAGGTGGTAGACGACCCATCCATGGGAACATTCCAAGTCAGGTTGGACGGGGCTCTGAGCAACCTGATCTAGCTGAAGATGTCCCTGCTCATTGCAGGGGGGTTGGACTAGATGACCTTTAAAGGTCCCTTCCAACTATTCTATGATTCTATGATTCTATGATTTCCTCTTTTTGGATAAATGTAAATTCTAAGGATTGATTTTAAATGCCCATTTTTCCTTTGTGTCTTTTTCTAAGTAGCATGCTTGTCATAAGCCAATTGAAATATTCCAGATTTGTTTTGATCCATTTTTATTTGTTTCATCCCGTCTTCAAAGTCTTACTATTGCCTGCCTTTCTCAGTACTTGCAGTATAAAAGTAGGCAATGGAGTTGCAGAAATTAGTTCTTTCCAATGAAACTCTTCTACTGATGAGGGAAGAAGCTGTTTCCCTTTCACTTTTTTGAGTTCTTCCCCTTATTTATCCAGTGAATAATTTTATAGTCAAAGCTGGTCCCATTCCTCTTTTACATGATGTGCATTGGCGCTAGTGAGAATAGAGCACTCTCAGTAGAGTTAGATTTCTTAATGGGGATAGCATCAGACTGCCAGGAAAAATGTCATACCTCCTTGCAGGACTTCTAGTGTTTATCTTCATTAGTGTAATTCTGATACAGAGAACCCCTTGCAGTCTGTCACATTGCCATATACCTTACTACAGGGAGATTATTAACTGGGTACTTAAATTTGAACTTTCTCTTCTCTGTTTTGCTAAGGACATGCTTTATGAAGTTGAGCAACCTATCGAATTGGATCTCAATTTTCTTATTTTTAGTTGTGCAAGACGTTCCTTTTCCCAAGGAATGTGAAAAATGCTGTCATTTAAAACTATTTGTGGTCCTTGGAATTGAGATAGGTAGATGTAAAACAAAATGGTAATACAAAAATTGCAATTTACCTTATGATACATACCTCATTATACTTTAAGGACATGCTGGCTCACTTGTTTCACAACCACTTCTAAAATCATACAAATTTTCTTTTACTTTTAGAAGAATATTGAATCTGATAGACAGGTTTTTGTGTATGAAGCTTTTTCTTCAGAAGGTAGTGCCTTGGCAATGATAATTTTCCCTAGAAATATTGGTTCTTTGAAAACTTAAAAATGCTGAAAAAATGTTAGATTATGTAAGCCAAAAGTCTCTTAAATTATTGGGCTGCTTACTAGCATTTTACATTTATTAAAATCCTAGTTTTATTTAAATATGAGAATAATGATGGAGTTGATAAAATATTTAAATATGTATTTTGTTTATTGTGTCTTTTATATAATGGGATTACACAGTCTGCAAACCTGATCAGACAGGCATGGATAGTGTGTTGCTGTATTCTTTCATGTGAAACTTCTCACTCCTTAAGTGTTTTCTGTGAGAACGGTGTCGGTACATGAGGAGAAACACTGTGGCAAATGAAGGAGGGCAGAGAGTTGCTGTAGTTCATTTTCTGTCTATGTCAAATTTATATTCCAACCTTCTTTGCAGCGTTTATAAGCTGAGAATCTAACTCTCTCTCTGATTGAGGCACCCAGGTTATCTTTCATGTTATCTTCAGATCTGTGTCATCTTAAGATGAACTGTTTCTGTGTTTTGAAATTCCAGAGTCCACAATTTGGACTTTGGTGTCCGGACTGCAAATCTGAAAAATATAAAGACATTTTCATACTAGACTGGTAATATTGTGGAACGTTGAACAATACAGAAAATTTATGGTGGTTTTGGGTTTTGCCATATCTAGTAGTTCATATAATTTATTATTCCTACTTTGACTTTGTTAGAGCAAAGACAAGACTTGCTGTGAGCTCTGTGTTCATCTTCAACCAAATGGTTGTGCCATTCTTGAGTCAGCCAGGAGCCCAGGTCACACTGTTATGTTCAATCTTCAAGGCAAAGTAGCTGATGAAACAACAGGATATGCTGGACTTTCCAAAGAATTTGTTGTGCATGTCAAGGTAAGGCGGGCAGAGGGAAATGAAGAAGAGTCTTCTAAAATTTACTGTTATCCAGCAGATTGTATCTAATGAAATGTCAGAGGGTTGCAAGCTAAAAGAGTGATCCTATTCCACCAGGTAGAGCTAACCTACAGCTTCACAGGTAGGTGAAGATTCTCACTTGAGAATTTTTCCTTTACTGCTCTCCTGGGGCCAGTGATGCTGATACTGCCGCTGGTATATGCAAATGGTGTGGGCTGTTACACAGAAAAGATGCATCCCTCAACTCTTTAGTAAACCTTCAGACGGTAGGAAGGTAGGCACATACAGGAGAGCTGCATGAGAAATGACTTAACTAGAAAAGAGAACAAGTTTCTTAACTTACCACGCTCCTTGTGCTCTGGATGTTGTGCTGTGATGCTGAACAATAAAAAGCAGGGAAGCTGCAGAGTAGGGAAGGATTTTCAATATCCAGGTCAGTGTCTGCACAGAAAGCAAATATTCAAAGGCTGGAGGTATACTTGAATTACTTGGGACTTATTAATTTCCATTTTATATATGAAAATGCATTAGTAAGTGCTTAAAATAGATCAGTATGAACAATACGAACGTCAAAGTTTAATATGGAGAAAAGCTGTGCTATTCATAAAGAACTTCTTGTCTCTGATCTGAAGGGTGTGTTTCACCATGGTGCCATCATTCTGCTCAACACAAGTCTCTGCCAGGCTCTGTCTCTTAGACCTGACGGAACCTGCAGTGGAGCAGGTCAGCAGCAGAAGGAATCCTACTGGAAGGTGCATAAAATTGGCTCTGGAGTCTGCATGTTTGAAAGTGTGAGAAACCCAAGAATGTATCTGAAGATAAAAGATGACCAGTGTAATGGAACAGTAAGCAGTTCTTGTTCGTATTTCCCTCTGCAGATAGTTTGAGTAAATTGATAGCAGTGATAGCAGAGAATATTTTTTTACTTGCTTGGATAAAAATGGAAAAAAAAATTGAAGAGATCTAAAATTTTTCAGATCTTTTCCTTCATTTGCCCAAGGATAAATAGAGAAATAGAGCAAGAGAAGCTGCCTATTTTGCACTTGATTGTAAAGACCTGATTATATTTTTAAACTATTGAGAATGTGGATGTAAAACTTATTAGTTACTAGATAGCTGATGACCCCCTGTTAAGATTCTGTTGTTCTAATTTGATTTTTGTTAAACCACCACAGTTATCCTGGTGTGAGTTGGGAAGATGTTGAAGTGATGTTGGCATCCTAGCTTTTACAAATGAACCTGATTTTTTTTCTTCATCATGCAACCACATAGTATTTAGTCTTGAAATACCTCACCAGTAGCCTGTATATTTAGAAATAAAACTAGGCTTGGGGGATGGCTGAAATATTCTGATTTTTGGACCTATAATATTCTTCACCTGCTAGGAGTTTAGCTATTGCAGATTTACATTTGAGGGCGAAAGAGTGAATGAAATGTTAGTATTTGCTGATTAGAATCAATGTTTATTAATCCTATGTCTGTTTGCTGTTATGAACTGATTGTTTTGAATGTGGCAGAGCACAAACATGTTCAGGGGTTTAGTGGTATTAAGTCCAAATAAGTTGATGATAAAACCCACTAATTAATAATTGAGATGTAAGTCGATTAAGTGGGAAACTCCTTTGAATATAACCTAGTCTTTGCCTAAATCCTAACAGAAATCAGAATGCTTTCATGTGCGATCTTTCACTTACTCAAATGACGTGATCGGTCTTTCTGTTCACAAAGGAGTAGGCAAGGCCAAAATATGTATATGTGTGTGTGTAATAATGTAGGACATTGTGAAGAACCTGAAGTTAATCTGAAATGTTATTAGAAGTTAGTAATAAAGTCTTAAGAAACAGCCAACTTGACTAGCTACATCAATTCAATTCTTGAATTCACATTTCTGTTTTCAATTTCCTAGGGCACAGGTGATGAATACTGTCACTTTAGAATTGAGAAGAATTTGGAAACTGCATCTGTTAGTCTAGAATCAGTGCATAATAAAGGGATATATGTTGGTCTCCTGCCCGATGGCCAGACAAAGCCAGTCATTAACACTGGAGAGAGAAACATTTTTTTCTACCCACAAGTCATCAGATGTATGTAATTTCTTAATATTCTACAGTTTGCTTTAGTGATTAGTGTTTCTGAATGATAAATTCAAAACAAAAGTGTAAAAGCTAGATTGACACCATTTCCTTTGTTGTGTTTCAGTAATTTTAAAGGTGGAAAGTTTATTGTGCCCACATTTAATTTCTCCTATGTAGCTAGTTAATTTTTTCTTCATTTCTTTCTTTTTATAACAATAAAAGATGCAGAAGAAATATATATATTTACTGAACAAATGAATTTCTGAGCATAAGCATCAAAACAGGTGACAAATTAGAGGTGGAGTTGACTTGCTGGGTCTATTCCCTGGGAGATGTCTTGTGGTCAGCTATACCACAGTCTTCCCTGATTTTATAGGGAGAGAAGTAGACTTTAGACAGGGCCTGCTTGGCAGCGTTCGGTTTCTTTTTTAATGGTGCGAAATACATTGTACTTCCCCCACTAGTATATTGATTATGTGATTCTTCTGTCCCACAGTCAGATTTGAGAGCTACTGCAGTCAGAAAGCTCCCTCACTAGGGTGCTGACCTGTTCTAGTCAACTAGCCAGGACTCAGAAATCAGTTCTCAGCACACTCTGCATCACCGTCACTGGATTGTCTGCTTGTCCCTTCTCCTTCAGGAGAATGGAGTTTTTAATTTGGTGAACAACAGATTACCAAACATAGCCAGCTGACTTGGATTATAACTGCAGAAAACAGTGGAATTACAGTACTTACATTCTTATCTGGTGGACATATTCACAGAGAACAAGAAATTAAACATCTCATGAAAATGCTAAAATGCCCATCAGTTCAAAATTGAGAATTCAGTCAGATTTTTGCCAGACACAAGCAGAACAGGGTCATCTTGAACGCATTGACCAGCAAAGGGACAGTATCAAAACATACAACCAGTCTTATTATTAATTGTTCTATGTATATTGTGAAGGAGACATACAGAAGCATTATGAAAGGCACTGTAATGGCATCCCTACCATTCAGTCCCTACTTGCTACAAGGTTATTTGGTCACTGTGTCCTTGTAGAAATGAGGAAAGTATTTTACTTTGCTACTTTTTGGAAGAGCAGGGTTTTCAATGGAAATTCTCAACAAAGCAAGGCTTACCAATGCCATTAAAATAAAGCTAAATATTACTTCATTACAGGCTTGAGTTCCCCTGAATCCTCGTTACTCAGTAAAAGGAAGATAAAAGGAGCTAATATTTTCTATGAGAGCAACCAAGATTGTCTGTTTACCACTTTATATTATGAGAAATGGCCTCTAGCAGTTTTCATTTCAGCATTCCCACTCTTAAGAAGGGAAACATCAGGGGGGTGGAGAAGCTTATCTTGGGGAAGACTACATTTTAACAAGTCTTTTTTTTCATACATCAGTGTTAAACTGTTACTTAGATTTTCAAAGCAGTAAATGGACTTTTATTGGCATGCCAGGTTTTTTCCACTTTTCGTGGCATGCTGCTAACAATAAAACCTAATAATAGCTAGTGGCTGTGCAATACATAGAGGAAAGATTTTGGTGTCCACTGTGCTGAACAATTGTGATACCTGTTATTAGTGTTTGTCACTGAGCTTACAGGAAGCTTCCGAGCAAGAAAAAGCAAATGATTTGTAGCTAGTGGCAGAATTTACATTTCATTGTTTTAGTTGGCCGGGAAGAGCCTATGGGAACATCTGCAGCACCCAATGAAGAGAAGAAAGACTTCAGAGAATCTCAACTCCAACCAGCAAAAGACCAGAAGCCAGTATCTCAAACCCTTTCCACTTTTCCACCCTCAAGTAAGTAACAGTTTACACACTAGTTGTGATATAGCACTGTGTTATGTTTGCCCTCCATGCATATTTGCAGTGACTTACCTCAGGAAGGACAATGAATAGCTTTTCTAGACCATTGACTTATGCATGCATACATGCAACACAAAACATATTACTGGTTACTGTTTTTTAAAAGGGCATTGGAATGTGGTTTATTGTTAAGGCAACAATCAGCATGTAACTGCTGAATAATTTCACATTGCCTTTTTTTTTTTTTAAACTAGTTTTGTGTCATAAGGACTATTTCTGTGGAAATTAAGACATTGATATGATACAGAGCCCATTCTAAAACTCACTGAAAGTAATAGAATATTTCTCATTTATGCTGTCACTCTTATGCTTTCTGCTTAATGACTCACTGGAGGAAAGAGTAAGGTCTGTGGTGCACTGCATGCTAGCTTTATACCTATGTTTAGGCAGGTAGGTATTGATAAACAATGTTCTAGTCAAGCTTCTGAAGCGATAGTCTAGGAGATGTGTTTTGCTGGAGTAAACAACCTCTTCCTTTAGCTACAGAAGTTGCATAAATGGTCTAAGAAAATGATTTCCCCAACTCAAAAATTTTACAGAAATATTCAGCATCCCAGTAACCAAAGAAGGTGTGACTAAGGAACTAAACAAAACAGGGAATGATACATCTCTTAAGGAATGGGTATGGTCATGTTTGCTTCTTGCCTGGCTTTTATTTCAATGTACCCAAGTACCCTGTCTGCACAGCCTGAATTGTGTCACATCACCATGAAAAGCAAGCGGGATAAATGGAAGCTACCAAGCTCCACACAGCACATTGAGGCACACTCACACGGTGGAAAAATGTCTGTTAACTTGAATGAGCTTTAAAAAGAATATTATACCAGAGCTTCCACTATGGGAGACATGCCTAGGTGGCTAGAGGTAGTCCCAAAGGCTTTCACGTAGCAAAGGTGGGTTGCTGATTGCGTTTTGAGCTTGGTCCTCAGACTGCTATTTCGAAGTGTACATGAAAAGTCCGGCAATATGAACAAGACATCAAATATGGCATACTTGTTCATAGGATATAATGTGAAGTATCGGGAAGGATTTAAAATAAATTCAGTTGCACCATAGTATCTTGATTAAATTTAAAGCATAGGTGTGGATTATTATTAATTGCTGTTGATTGTTTCTGCCAATATTGTTTCCATTCTTAGCTCAAAATACCCACTTTCTGTTTCTAATCTATCAGACTTCATGTTGTATCATTGTGTCACAAAGTCTTCCCAGAGTGTTGTGGGTTGTCAGCAACCAGTGAGATATGCTGTGTTTGAAACCCATGGCAACAGTACACAAGCCATCAAACCTGTTTTCAAAGAAGCTGGATGTTTTTAGGGTTGGATACAAAGGATTCTTTTACAGAAGCAATATCTGCTGTGAAATTGGTAGCATAGAGTCCATAGCACTTTTTAGGAAGTATTACTGACATTCATAAATGTGGGCTCTGCTTATGCAAAATGAAGAGAAATATCAAAGTTACTTTGCCCTTCAAAGAAAATGCTCATTTTTAGTAAGATATTTTCACTTAGAATACTAAAATATTCTAAAGTATAAAGTATTCTAAAGGTAACTGACTTTTGATACATAGAGGTGAGCATTTTTAAACTTATTCATTAAATTCTTATTTGCTTTTTTCACTACCAGTTAACATTCAAAAAAGGGTGATGTTTGTATTGAGCGTACAATCCAGCAATAAGCTTAGCATCGAAACTCAGAGCAGATTAACCCTTAGGCTGACCAGGCCATCTTTTTTGTCTGTGTCTGCTAACCGCTATCTGTGTTTTGGTTGTTGTTTTCACAAATAATAATTGGTTTAGGATTAATTAAACTGAAAACTATGCTACAGCAGCTGGGCCTCCTCCTGTTCCAGTGTGAATTCCCTGTTCCTCAAGAAACTTCTTTCACTGTACAAGGATAATGGCAGGTCCCAGCTTCTACTTAGCAGCTCACAGGATGGAGGTATTAGAAAGAGTGTCAGAGACAGGTCAGCTAAAATGCATGCAAGACACCACATTATAGACTCAAGACTGATAAAATGTGCTGCCCAAACCAGAAAGGAAATAATATATATGGTTAGGGGACCACAAAGTCTAGAGATAAAGGAGATGAAGCATAAGACACTAAAAACTCAAACCAAAAATTGTGAGATTTTTTTAAACTTTTTTTTACTCTTCCATTACCAGTTGCAAAAGCAAACCAAAATCAACAGCCCTGGTGAAAATACAGACTTGTGTCATATTATGCATCAACTAGCGAGCATGCAAGAATCTTATGGGATTTCCCAAATGACTTGGTACCGGGGATTTCTCTTTGCTTGTTCCTTGTGTTTCTCCAACGATGTTTACATTTCAGTGATGAAAACATGCCTGTGTGTGCTAGTGAAAGCAAGGGGAGAGATGTCATTAGCTTCCATGACACAAACGCAGTCTGTGATGTTGAAAACTTCTTTGTGGTTTGGTATTAACAAATTGTGTCTCTGGGAAATGATTTCTATATCCTCCACATTGCCTTCCTGTATGTCTGGAATACTGTTACTGTTAATTTTTAATATATTTTACTTACAAGAGAAAATAAGATACAAATAACATCTGATCTCATTTCCATCTGGTTTACTTTGGAAATGATGATACAAAACGGTGTAACAAAAATGCAACAACTTTATTGTCCAAGCTTCTGCTCTAGAGATTAATTTTTCTGATGGTTCATTTCAAAAGTGTCACTCAATCATATGATCTTCTGAGACAAGATAATTTTCTTTTTGCTTTAGATTTAGGATAAGTAAATAAGAAAATAAAGTTATTTTTATGAAACTGTGTGAAGGATTGTGACTTCATCATTCTCATGCAGGCCTATTGGAATGAGTTTTTGTCTCAATAGATTTACAGCATGGTGTCATGAAGTGTGTAAACTCCCATGACTAACGCAGGATAAGCACCAAATCCTCTTTTCAGACTCGAATATTTTTAGCCTGTAGCAATCAATGCCACTGATTTCCATTTGTAAGAAGAGGCAGTAAATTATGAGGCAAAAAACATTCCAAGCCCATGAATTGTTTGTGCATTATAATTGTTTTCAAGAGGTAGCAGTTTGAAGGTGCAGTAGCTGCTCTGGGTAGCAATAGCCCAAATATGGAATTCTTGTGCTAAGCATGTGGATTTTCTTTTTTCTTTCAGAATAACTTGCTCTCAGTCATGACGAAGAATACAATAAAAACAGTGATTATTATGACACTATTGCCTATTTCTAAAATATTATAACCATTCCAAAGTCATACTGCTACTTTTAGAAGCACTGCTGTAAAAGTCATACTACCACAGTTCTAAATATATTGAAAATTGATTAACTAAATTTTAGAGTCTTTACCAGGACTGAAATTTCCCCGCTTCCAGAATTTAGTCCTTATGTTGTACTGGATCCTAATTACTTTGCAATTCCTTGTGCAATTATTTCATGTCAGTTAAGAGTTCAGTGCTAGTGGATCATAATTGAGGTTCGGTGTTTTAGTTACCATGTTGGTTTAACTTATAGGACAGCCTGATGATCCAAGCAACCATATAATTCCTTTTGAGTAAAACCTTTAAGAAAAAAATGCATTTATTTAATATCATAAAAGCAACATTTGAAAAAATGTAAAGGGAAGATCAGGACCATGTGTCATTATTGAATTAATCCTTCTCCACGTAACTAATTTGTTTCAGTGATGTTTCAGCAGGATGTGGAATTTATTGCTCATAAAAGTTTATTAAGAAACAAGTCTCAAGGATTCAAAACTGTTCTTCACTTTGCCTTCAAAATTACATTTTAATGCTAGCAATGAAGCACTGCCAGATAAATTTTGCAGATTTCTGTCATAGGTATTGCTTTATTTTGTTTAGTATTTGTACTGGGCTAGACTGAGATGGACTTTTAATTTTCTTCATAGCCATGTGTCTGGTGCTGTGTTTTAGCCTGGTGACCAAAGCAGTGTTGATGACACAC
This sequence comes from Phaethon aethereus, assembly GCF_964289735.1. Taxonomy (NCBI): domain Eukaryota; kingdom Metazoa; phylum Chordata; class Aves; order Phaethontiformes; family Phaethontidae; genus Phaethon; species Phaethon aethereus. The sequence continues at coordinate 44,683,090 of NC_138582.1, read as the reverse complement.
CAATGTTTTCGCTGTTGCTGAGCAGTGCTTGCACAGCACTGAGTCCATCTCTGTTTCTCACTCTGCAGTCCCAGCGAGCAGGCAGCGGGGACGACGGCAAGAGGCTGGGAGGGGACACAGCCGGGACGGCTGATCCCAGCTGACCAAAGAGATACTCCATACCTTATATTGTCATGCTCAGCAATAAAACTGGAGAGGAGTTTTTCCAAAGTAGTCGTTCCTCAGGGACTATCTGGGCATCACTCTGCTGGTGGTGAGTGATTGCTTTTGCAATCACTTGTTTTTCTGTTTGGTTTAGTTTCCTTTTTTCAGGTTGTGGGGTTGGTTTGTTTGTTTGTTTTTCTTTTGAGGTAAAGGCAGTTTAATAACTGAAGGGAAAAACTCCATCCAGAGAAACCCAGTACAGTATTTTAATCAAGCAAATAAAAAAGCAAAGGGCTCTGATAGCAAGGTATGTAGTGCAGCAGGAACATACATAGTGATGCATTGGGAATTCTTCAACAAATCTGTATCAGTGTCTATTTATGAGTTCTGCAAAAATGTAAGTGAATTCCATTACATGTTTGGAGCCTCTGGCCTCCAAAAGCTTGGTTCATAGAAAGCCACTTAATGGATGAAGAATCAGCTGGGGAATACAAAAGAAAATTAATCTGCAGCACAGATTACATTAATTATGTTAGCATATTAAAAAGTCCCTTTGCAGTTGCATGAAAAGGCCTCATGAAGAGCAGTTTGGGAACCCCTGCAGGACAGCATATGGACAATGTGTTGGTTCATCTTTTCAGGTTTAGGGTTTATATCTGCCTCTTGTGTCAGAACAGATTAGAAATTCTTGGAGGCAAGGACTCCCTCTTTTGGAGACGACTTCATGGTCAGTTTTCCCATTATTGAAAAGTAGTGTTCCACACATCTGATGTTTGTAAACTCCACTTTGATTAGAACACTCAAAACTAAATTCCTTCATCCCAAGAGAGTCTATTTTTTCATATCTCATGTGCAGAGGTGCCATTTGACACCTTTGCATATGTATATATTTTTCTCTTAAAGGTAGATGAAAGGTCACTAGGTGCTATTCTAAAGTTAACTACATGTTTTCCAAAACTATATTTGCTCAGCCATTAAAGCTGTGAAATTTATTCATAAAGTGGTGCTGTGCTGCTATTGTCTCATTTATGCAGAACCTGCCTTAGCCCAAATGCTGGCACTGTACATGTAAGTATGGTTGGGCAAGGATACACTGTGCTCTTTTTTGAGTACTTTACAGTATTTAATCAATATATAACTTGAAGAAAGTTAATTTGCTGTATAATTTTCTTTATTTGAAATGACAATTGTTTCTATTCTCAGACATGCTAATAATGTCCCAACACAAGGTATGAGAGGAGTATTTACAAGTAATTCTACTCATTTCTAAATGTCAGCCTAAGGAACCAGAAATGTCCATTTAATGTCCATAGTTCTGCATCGTAGCACCCTCACTCTACACCAGAATATGTATAAAGAATAATATGATCATAGTGCATGTGATACTTGATCTTTTCCAGTTGATTCTTGTAGCTCAACTAATCAGTACATTTTGGTCTAGACAAGAAACATAAATCAATCTTTTCAGACTATCTCACTTGCCATGAAAAAATACAATCCCCTCTCTATTATGGTCTCCTTACGGGCTGAAGTTACAACAGCGACTGGCAGTTTCACAGCGACTTTCATCTCCCACTAATGTTCTGTATTTCACAGGGGAAATGAGAGATCCCCAAGGTGGTGAGTGTCCCCTTCCTTCAGATGATGAATGGAAAGTGTCAATGCTGACAGGAGATGCAGGAACTGAAGCAAATGTCATTCTCTGGATATATGGAGACAGAGGAGTAGCTGGACCAATAACTCTTGGCAAGGACAACAGGAAACAGCTGTTTCTTCCCAGGCAGGAGGATGAATTTCAGGTAGCTAAGGAAGGCTAGGAACATTATTTTAATGTGTAACTTTCCAAAAATTATTCTGTCATGTGAAAATAAAAAATGTTTTTCTCCTATGTTTACTGCCTATAATAAATCTCTATCTAATCTCTATGAATTCTGCATTAAATCAGCTTGGTGCATATAGTTAGCAACAGAGGAAATGCTCTTTCTTTTAATCCACTCTCCCTCATATAGTAGCCCAAATGGCACAACTGCAGGAGTAAATTAATTTCTTTAAGGTATTCGATTTGAAACTAGCTTTAGAAACTATCAACTCCTAAACAAACCATGTCTGATGTAAGACTTGTATATCATTTAGGGATCTTCAGTAATGCAATCTTCACATATACAGTTTTAAAAGCATGCTATAAAATGTATACTGTGGAACTGGTTCAGTTAAGGAAGAAACTCCTTATATTATAAATAGCTGAAATGCTAAAGCTTTACCTATGGAATTACTAAGAGCTCAATAAAACCTATATGTTATCACGTCATGAAAACACAGAGAGTTCTGCTATTACTTAAGAATAACCCCACCTCTATCATAATAAGGATTATGTCTAGGTAGGCTGAGAGGAAATTACCAAAGGGGCTAAAACTTCTGTTTTGCTTAAAACTTTCTGTCTGAGATGCATGTAACCCATGTCTTCATCTAACTGAAGAAGTTACATTTTTCCCATTTTGTGCAAATATTTTTTCTGCAGTCATCAACTCTTCCAATACAATCTTGGCACAAACCAAGATTGTTACTGACAATATTAATAATAATACTCTCTAGGAATAGGGCATAGGCAGGAAGATAAGATAACTAACTGTAATGTTAATTTTCTAAGCATGTAGTCTATATATTATGATCCATGGGGAATCCTGTTCTAATTAGTGAATAATTTATAAGCAACATTGGGTAATGACATGTTTGCAGTGCTAATACATACATTCTTAAGAGATGGACCAATTTTCTTCTCTAAAATAGATATTGCCCATTATGGCTGTGCGCTGTGGATATTGATCTTGTGAGAGAGATCTTTCTCTCAGCACCTGGGGCTACTACTATGATTCTTTACATCATGCTGACACTATTGCTTTCAGGCATGAAACAGCAAATGTCACCAAAGTGCTTTTCACTCTTTATTCTGCAGTAGATAAATCCACAAAGAAAAAGCCTATGAGTAAGAGCTCTTTCTTCCTTTTTTTTCCCCTTTAAAATTTATCCTGTACTTGTTTAGCAGGATAAGTCTTGAAATGAGGGTAGGAATGCAAGACTTAAAAAAAATTACATTTTCTTTTTATCATTTACAACTTTGAGCTTGATATGGCCTCACTGATATTTTCTAGAGTAGAAGATAACAGATTTTTTTTTTTTTTTTAAGTAATCAACTTAATCATAGCTCTGCCCAGGAGTTCTAGGAAGAAAGCATCTTCTGAAAGCCTGTAATAATCAGGCAATTTGGAGTCAGTTTTCTTTAATCCTTCGCTTTATCAGCAGTATGCACAACTATGAAAAATTCGAGTGGAACTATTTTGAGAAATTAAAACCAGTCATATGGGTCCTTCCCTGTCTTACCTTACTCATGTGAGTAATCATTGTCTGTTTAATTCTTTCTAAGATTGTGCATGAGAAAAATCAAGAAAGATACCAGAGGGTTTCTTCTAGGAGACCTCTGCTTGTTTTAGGCAGAAGTCACTTTTTGCATTCTAACAAAGTTCAGTACATTTATGGTTGCATACATGAAATGAACATGTAACCAAAAGCCTAAAGAGGGATTCATTAGAGTAAACAGACAACATGACAGCAAAGTATATTCAGTGAACACCAGCTCTGTGAACGAGAAGACAGTATCTCATATTACTTGAGACATCACTTGGTTGGTTTGTGAAATGTGGGAAATTATAATAGTTGTTTTCTTCAGTCAAGCTGTATACATGCCCTTACTTTACTACTGCTTTAATCCCAAAGTCTTCAGGTTACCTCTAACAAGACTACTTATAGAGAGAAATGCTAGAGATGTCTATTAGAGAGCAAGGGTACCAGAAGCTGACTCCACAGACAAAGCTGTTTTCTTAAGCTGATGGAAAAGACAGGAACCATATTGTCACATCAGCGTTGCAAGCCTGGAGTTAGCATTTATTTTGTTAATGAAATTCTGGTCAATGTGGCAACTATACCAATATAAATACAGGTGTGAATCCCTCAGATTCTTTGTCAAACAACCATTGCGATTTACTGAGTGCATTTCAATGTTAGAGAAATCAAGGGTAAAAGTAGTTTGCTTCTTTGACTAAAGCATGGTAACACTCTGACTATAACAAAAAAGTTTGTTATAAAAAAGCATAGAGAGACAGCTAAAAGCTGATATAGAAACTGAGGTAAGTCTGACCTCTGAAAAGAGAAGAGGACTTTTTATTAATGAGTGGATAATATACTAGTATGTGTTTCTAAGAGAACGAAAAGAAAATATTTTTTGTACAGTGTAAATAGCTTTTTTGGATGTAAATGATAAAGGGGAATCTTTTATTAATAGAATTATTATTTGAGAAATAATATGATAATGCACTTACTTAATTTTACTTTCCCAGCAGTACATTACAAATGATCTAAAATTATTTATGCTTACTTTAAATAATGGTTAAACTTCAAATAAACCCCAGAAAAGTGGGATAGGATAGGGTTGCATAGAGTAGATTTCATAAGTAGGGATGTGTATAATCCTTGAAAGTGCAAAGAAAGTGCAAATGAATGCAAATCATAGTCAGAAAGAGAAGACAGTATCAGTGATTTTCCAGGTTTTGCAGATGTTCTGCCAGCTTTTGAGAGTTTATTCTTTAAGGTATCCAAAAGTTTTATATCCTTCACTTTGACATCCTAGGGTTTATGGTCATGTTGCTGTGTTGCGTTATGAAATATTAGTGACCTGTGGTTTAGTGGATTTAATTTTGTATTCCACATTTCTCTCATAAATGGCCCTCACCAACTTTTTTTACTTTTCAAACTTTGAAGAGTTCAAGTATCTACTAAATTATTCCCCTGGCAAGCATTGTGATTTCACCAGGCTATAATCTGGTCGATCTGGGGCTCAGACAGAAATCTGCTTAGAAAAAACAGAAGCGGTCTCTTTTCTGTATCTTATAATCCAAAATCTGCCAACCAATGTTGTATGCTGTTCCTGTATACTCAGATGCTACAGCGGTTCAGAGAAAGCTGGAATGAGTTGCAGAGCTAAAGATGCGGTTTTACGTATTTCTTTTTTTCCCCCACATGTGATGTAGCTATATTTTTTCCAGAAATATAGATCAAAACGAATGAATGGCAAAATGTGGAAATACAGGGCAAATGGGTCTTTTGCATAAATGAGAACTGGATTTTTGAGTTATTTCGCATGTGATGATTGGAAACACAGGAAGGGAAGTGTTCAGGTGTTTGGGGATTTTTTACAAGGTGTCCCGAAGGCTGTAACAGTTTTAAGCATAGAACTCATAGGCCTGTGCTTACCGTTAGGGTGCTGCTTCTTCCATATGTGTGGGAGACTAAGGCTGAACTGTCTTTCAGTCATGAATTGGATATGGTGTTAGTTTGCAGGGCATGGCCTTACTTACTATCAGCATGCAGCCTCTACTGCACAAGTTTAAAAGGTAAGTCATATATTTTTTTTGTCTGTAGTCATATGTTTTATTGTTCTGGCTTTATTCAGGTTAAAATAAAAAGCGTTGGGAATATCTACAAGATAAGAATTGAACTTGATGAAATATTGAATGAACAATCAGAGTGGAACTTACAAAGGGTGAGATCTTTTATGGTCATTTTTTTCTGCTTTAATAATTTTTATATGAACTAAGAGCCCATCTTTTCATGAAGCCACAGCTTCACAGATCAAAAAATGCTGATTGTGAAATGTTTTTATTGCTTTGCCTTTTTAAGTTGCTTTAGAGATGACAAAAGCACTGATACAGTCCATCTCCTGAGAGCTGGAAACATGTAGCATTATTTTGCATTTATTCTTAATTCATATAATTCATAGATACCAATTTTAGTGTATTGATGGTTTCTACCAAGTTTTGCTTTCTGAAAGCTCACCTATATTCTTCAGTGTGTGTTAGGGAGATTCTTGCTATAAATTCCAGCTATGAAAAATTGAAAATGATGGAGCAACAATTATTCCGTGACATGTTCATGTGAAGAATGAACAAGGTTTGTGTAAGAGTAGGCTAGTCCTAACTGTCCCAAACGTAGCTCACAATTATGACCATTTTCAGGGAAAAAGAAACTGTTGCTTTTTTTCAATTTGGTGAATGAATTACTCTTTTCTGTTTCTGTTTTGACACTGTTTTTCTCATGGTATTTAGGAATGTTCACCAGATTAAATTCATACTAAATTCTTGCTAACACTGACTCCCATGTAAGGTTTATTTCAGAATTGCACATAAGTATTTGTCTTCCGTTTCTTTTTTTGAATTGGCAAAAGACACAAGCTTATCCTTTGACCTTTAATGCATCTTAAAATGCCTGATTTAGACAACCAGAATTACACAGTAATTTTTACATTAACCCAAAGGCCTGAACTGTAACTGTACCAAAACTGATTGTAAGTATAAATATTTCAGTTGCTCAAATGGTTGCAGAAAACCTACTTTCCATGCTGGTGGTTATAAAATATTTTTTTAATATTTTGGTTCAAAATTTGTAGGGTAACCCTGGGATTTCAAATATTTCTTTTCATAGAAAGAAATAAATCAGGTTGAAAGCTGTGTTTTTCTGACAAAGCAGTTAATACTTGCAATTGTTATGAATCAGCAGGGGGAGCTCTGCCAATAAACATTAGAGATTAAGAATCACTGCTGCAAAAATAGCTCATGTTAGAACAAATACATGCTTTGCTATTAAAAGAAAGGTGTATTTTACCTAAAATAATATGTTATTGGAAAAGTGAGATAAAGGCATATATTGTCCTGATTTCCTAAGTGTTAGAATTTGAATGTGAGTACTTGTTTTCATAATTTTGTTTGCAAGGCTTATGCATACTATATGCACATTCAAAACACAACTGCAGAAAGACAATATTTTGGCACTGATTTCCTTTTGCTAGAGAAGGCCTATGGAAAGAACTGTTGTAAGTATTGTTATAATTCAATATCAAGAAAAATTGCTCCCATAAAAGAGAGGAAAGACTGCTTTAGTTGTAGAAAACAAGTAAGACAGATATCATAATTTACAGTGGCAAATAACTTGAGAATTTAAATTCTAACTGTCTTCAGAGGAATAAATAGAGGGTGCTGGTACTCAGGTTGTCATTTGTTCTGCTGTAGAAAAGCCAAATATAATGCAAATTGATTTAATATATCAACATATCCTCTCCTTGCCAAAGTTCAGAAGGATATAGATTGAGTTTTATCCTGTTTTCATTTTAATATAAATGTGTTAATCTTTCCACATCTTCCAAGAGCTCAGTCTCACCTAACGTCACCAGAAAGTTTCCAGTCTTCAGTACTCCAGACAGTGTTACAGAGGTGATTCACTGACAGAAATCAGAATTGGTGACATTTCTTACGGCAAAAAAAGGAAATTTTGATTACAGATTTGTTTGTTCTAAGAATAAGATAATTTTAAAGTCCAAAGCATATTCAAAGAATAGAGGCTGGCAGTTTCAGCCGCAATACCACGGGTGTGAATAAACATCCTCTCTAGTGAGGACTTAAGTTGCAAATTAGTGGCCAAAATAATAATGATTTCATACTGCAATTTTGTATGTCTTATTTACTGATCATGTTATCATTTTCTGAGCTAGAAGAAAAGATATAGGAAAATATGTTTTGCTGTTGGGAAGCAAAGCACTGGAAAGAGTGAACTGAGTCATAGTTGGAATTGCTTCTTCTCTAGGTGACATTACAACATCTAAAGAGCAAGAAAACACTGAATTTTCCAGCAAACACATGGTTGTCAAAGAATCGTGATGATGGAGATATTCTCCGTGAACTTCCAGTAGTGGAAGCTGGAAAACCTATCTACCCAAGTATGTGTGTACTTCGGTTGCACAGTTACGTATATATCGGTTACCTGTTTTTCAGTATTAATATAATTTGAATTATATACCATCTGCTGTATCTTCATAAATGTGGTCTTAACAACCTTAAAAACAGATAGTTAGACTGACTTCTGAGAATAGATTTCAGCAAATAAATTGCAAATCAAATTTGTTGGCATTGTTTCTATTAAGCTAGAGTAGTGACCAAAATGAAGTGTGATTACAAATGTATTTTCTTTTGGTTATTTTTGGAAGTTGTTTTATACCAGGTTTATGTCTACACTGGTGACATGGAGCAAGCTGATACAGATTCTGCAGTTTATCTGTGTATCTATGGAAGAAGAGGAGATTCTGGTCTAAGACTGTTGCATAAATCTGGTATACCAGTAACATTTCAAAGAGGAATGGTAAGTCTGGAAAACAATTTGCTTAGCCAACATAAATATAACCAAGTAACTTTTACTGGTCTTAACAGGTTCCTAATAAAAAAGATCACAGACATTTAAAAAAAATTTTTTAAGAATGAAGGAAAATAATTTTATAGTAATCCAGGAATAACTAGAAAGGTAACAGGTAGGAAAATGGGAAGAAAAATGATATGAGGAACTCCCTTAGGATGACAAGACCTGACTGTGAATATGAAACATATTCGGTCAAGGTTTAATGAGTACAGCTGATTCCAAAGGACTGCACAGAAATCATTCCATGTTTTCAGGTCTTAGTAGGACTGTTCTTTATGTATTTCTTTCAATATATAATAGTGTAATATTGTGATTAATGCAGGGCAGATTTAAATTAATTTTTCTTTCAGTTACCTCTGATCTCTTCCATAAGGAAAATATACTTCATTCTGATTTTCTGCAGTAGTGTACGGTTGAATTTAAGGCACTATTCAATTTAATCTTAGCTCTGCCACTAGCCGCCTTATGACCTCTTGTTAAGCTTGTTCCTTCCTTTGTGAGCTATTAATATTTGTATGTCTAAGAAATAGTATCAAGCTGTTAGTAGAATACTTAATTACAAAATAAAAAGCAGTATCTAAAATGCTAAGCATAAAAATAACCCTCTGGGAAACGTCAGAGGAATCTATACTATTTTAAAATAGATATTTTGTACCATTACTAATGTATTAGATATGAAGTTCTATTCCAGCTGAAAATCAGTTTTTCTGGGGGAATTATTCTAGCCAGACTGATAAGAAATTCAGCTTATTATTTATACAGGGGCTAAGGCAAGGTGGCTCAAAGTGCACTTTGTTATGGAAATGGGTGAACGAGACAGTGCATTGTACAGAGCCGCAGAGCATGGCCTGGGATATATTATGATATGACAGAGGCAGTTGAGTGCTGACTTGAACAAGTTCATTTAATCCCTGCCACAGATATGCTACATGATATTGGGCAATCACTTAAAGTAAAGCTTCCCTGAGTGACCACTTTTGTATGCTCCTGTTTTGCTGCCTAACTGGTTCAACTTTTCTGAGCAACTATAGCTGTAACTGAGGTTTGTTCAAAGAGAATTCTGCTCTGGACATAGTAAGCTCTTTGAAAAGCTAGATTTGCTGATAAATTAACCCCTCTGTTTCTCAGTTAAGCACCTGAACTACTTTGCATCTCGACAGCTTTTGGCAATAATCTCTGTACTTTAACCATATAGGTAAAATGAAATATTACGCAGAAGTCCTTTTGAAAAAGAGATTTCAGCATTTGCAGAAAACTTGGGTACTATGGAAAAAGGGCAAAAGCGAAGTCACTGGGGAAATCAGTTCTGCTTCACTGAAGTGTTTGGATGGTTGCAGTAAATAATGCATAGAGGCATCAAAATAATGAAGATAAAAAGTATTAAAGAGCTGCAGTCCTGCCTGTGCACAATTTGAGGCAGGGATCCTTCAGAGAGAATAGCCTGTGATCACATATTTTATATACACAAGGGAGAACTAAAGTTGCACAGGCAGTCTCAATTCCGCCATTTGCGAAGGACTGAGAACTTTACAGATATGAATTTTCCAATGTAGTTCTTTCCTTTATTTTCCTTTTACCGAGAAGTGTGACCTGGACTGTTACATTTAAAGAGAGAGAGCTATATGCTTTTTACTGCGACAGAAAATTACCAGCCTGAACCTTTCACCTGATCAGCTTCATGCTCCTGTGAAAACAAACTTTGCCAACTGTAAGCTCAAGCCTAAATGAGTTACAAGGGGAAAGTGGCATGTCAGATTTCAGTCTCTTCCAGCAGAGTGAAATGTAGATAGAGGAGGTGAGACCAAAAGAGGAAAGGATGAGAAAGTCTGTATTTTAAATAGTACCAACAAAGGAAATAATAGCTTTAACTCGATCTTACCTAGAGAAGAATAATTGTAAATGGTGAGGTATTGAAACAACAGTGAAGGGTTGTGTGTGGTGTTTTAGATGATGGCTGAAAAACCAACTTATTTGGAATTATTACTGCAGTCTGATTTTAGTTGTGTTTCCTTATTTACTCTGATACATAATCAAAAGACATTTAACTTTTCAGATCCAAACACTTTGAATACAGTCCAGCTGTCATTGAAAACAACGAGAATCTGTGTACATTGTGAGAGCTAATCAGGCTTTTAAAATACTTCGGCTTTCAGACGGGCTTAGCGGTGGCAGATTGCAGAGTAGTGTCTCCTCTGCCTTCTAGGTAAACGCTTTTGAAGTGGAAGCTGTATCCCTTGGAAAACTGGAGAAGGTGCTGTTGCGCTGTGAGGCTAATGCCAGGTCCCAGTATTGGTACTGTCACAAAGTCGTCGTCAGAGAAGCTGGGAACACCTCGGAATCTGTTTTCAATTGTGAAAGGTAGTTTTTACAGGAATATTCTTAAATATTCTTAAATATGTATCACTGACAGTATTACGACAATCAATGTACTAACTATGAATTTTCAAAGGAAAGACAAATTTGGATTATTTTGCAGTTTCATAAAATGCACCAAACGTGTTGTTCCAGAACGGATTGCTAGAGTTAATGTGCTGTATGGTCCATAGCAAATGTTAAACGCTTATATTGTGGCTGTGTTACTAGATTGTACAGTGCAGCCTTATCATAGAAGGATTGGTGCTATAAGTGTGATTTACCTATTCAGGAAGCAAAGATAAAGCGCACAAAAAGGTTCTAAACTAAGTGCACTTCTAAATGGGAGAGAAAACAGATTTGCCATCCAGAAGTAGCATTCACTCTCTTTATGAACAGCATTGCCAGAGACACAAATGTGATGACCAAAAGTCAGAATTATTTTGTGGTTGTTCCATTGAAGTTATTAAATAAGCATCTTAAAAGTCATTTGACAAACACTGGTTTTTGCATGTTTGGAAAAATATTATGGTAATCCCACATTTGGAGTTTCCAGTTTTGCAGTCTGTCTTGTGGGTATATGCATCACTCGAGTGAAACAAAGGAGGTGTAGAGAAACAATGTGACCATGTGACAAGGCACAAGAATTAATAATATTTAATTAGTAATATTTATTTAATTAACAAGATGCCTTGTGATTTTGTCTGGATTTTTATGAACTTGGTACATAACCCTGAACAGCTTCTTGCAACTCTTGGTGTCACATCCTCAAACACAGGAATAAAGATGATCTCTCATCTTGATAAAATGCTCTAAAATGGAGATCTTTCTTCAATCTGGAGCATGTTTTTAAATAGTAGTACAAGACTGAGGATTTCTCTGGAGTAGATTTGGATGCGGGCCAGCTGTTGTTCCTAGCTGTGTCTGCTACCTTTCTAAAAAAATATAGGTAAAATTTCCTAGTGGAAGCTCTACAGAGAAATCAGACCAACTGCCTACCTCAGTCGTGAAAAAATCACTCTGTGTCATAGCTGTCCTCCAGTGGGCAACACAGCTTAGGAGCGATGCATGTCAGGACACTGCTGTATTAATTCTGTGATAATCACAGAATCTTTGGGTTGAAAGGGACCTTTTAAGGTCATCTAGTCCAACCCTCAGTAATTAACACCAGACGTTGACCAGCAAAAATTATTCTGTGGCAGACACTGTCAAGAAGAAACAGAGAGGTTTTTTTCATTCCTAACTTTTCTACAAGGAAACACTGCCATTGAAAAAGGGTTAAAATAGGTCAGTGGTGGGGGTCAGGGGCAGCTTCCATGTTGGCCAAAACATGCTCTATTCAAGGAGGAGGGAAATTTTTGCTCTTCAGAAATATCTCTTTAATTTATTAATCTTCAGCCTCACAGCTTTATTTTACATTGATATTGTATGATTCACAGTATGAACAAAATGCTGTATCTTTTCTCATTTAACCAATGAGACATCAGCATTTTATCTGACTTAAAAATCTAATATTAGTTGCTGAACATTCAATCCACTGGATTTCAATTACACAGTATTTGTTAGTTATAGACTGAAACTTTTTATCATTTAGGATTGCAGAAGATACCTGTGTGGTTAGGTTTTAGCAGAAGTGATATAAATAAGTAGTTGTCTAGTAAGACAAAAATCATATCTTAGGGGCTAGTTCTTATATGAATTAGCCTGCTAATGTTTTCAAGACAAAAAAAAACAGGAACCTTCAAAAGCTGCTCTGGACTCATCCTGCCCAGGTTATACTGGATTCCCAACAGGCTTCATAGGAGACTGAATAGTTTAAGTCATTCCCAGAGAGTCCATGGAAGTGGACCAAGTAAATAAAAACCAACAGCCCAGAAGTGTGCTGAATTTTTTTTTTTCCTGTAGAAAAAGAGCTGATTTTTTACCAAGCAGTAGGAAGCTAGAAGAGTTTGTAATCATGTTCTGAATGAAAAGCTTTCAAAATTATCCGTAGCCTAGAGTAACATGGCTAAGAAATCTGACCAATGCTTGCCTTAATTTGTACTTTTGCAGACTCATCTATCTGTCCTCAATTTGTAGGTGGAATAAGGAAGAATAGTATTTGGTTCCAACTTTGTTTTTAACACTGAACTTTGATTTTAAGAAATAGTTCAATAGATAGATAAAATTATTCTTAGCACTCAATCCATAGTAATGAAAAAAATGTTCTGTGCCATATTCCTCTGTTTAACTATACAAATAAGTACAGTTGTGCCACATAAGTCTCTTAATCTGAGACAGGTATATTTTGCACTTAGCTGTTACCTTTGCACAAATAAAATTCTTTGTTGGGTCAAATAATTTCTGCTTTAACATCTGTCAAATCAAATACTAAAATTTTAGAAGAGACCCTTTGCTGTTATATGTATGCAGTAGGAACATAAGATGTGGATCATTCAGTTATATGGTAATATGATGGAGAAAAAATTGATTTCTACCTGCCTCCTTATTTTGCTTCTTATTCTTAGGTGGCTTCCATTTATGTCCCAAGGTGTAATTCATTCAGAAATTGAGCTGTACCCTCAAGGTAAGGTTTATTGTAACTTTACAGAAATAAGATCAGTAATTTGTAGTTTTTACCTCTGAAGAAATCTGGGCTGAATTTACACTTTAAGTATCAGAGTTAATGATTTTGCAGCTTCCTTTGTTATATTTCTGAGAGAATATACTTTGTGTTTGCATTGTATAATGGGTGTAGGTCATATTGAGAAAGTAATGAGGGAATGAATGCGAAGGAAAGTTTTCTTGTATTGGCTAGAATCACAGAATGTCTCTTTCATCTCTTCTTTCAAATCTTTAATGTTAAAGGATAGATCCTTTATTGTTTTGGGTTTTTTTTGGCAGAATTTCAAATAAATCAGGAGCTGAAAATGCAAGAAGCACCAAACGGTAAATGCTGTTCTAGTCTTCCATCTTTAATGAAGGCTGTTTCCGTTTCAGAACTAATTGCTTTACACATTTGTTGCCATTTGTATTTATTTTAAAACATTAATTACAGCACACTGTTTGAACGTTTTAGTAAACTCTGATCTTCACATTGTAATTTAAACAATAAATCACTTGATTTATGCTTTCTTTTTATTCTGTCATTTTTCTTTCCACAATGTTATTTTTCTCCCTGTTTGTTTGAAAATTTATATTTTTCTAGTACTTATTGGTGATCTATCTTAATTTCATTTTTTTATAGTTAACATTTGAAATGATGATTCTTTCTCCTGGGCTATATATAGTTTTTTTCTCACCATTAGTTTTTCATTTTCTCTTTTACCTGTGATTTCATATTTGTTCAGCTTGACTTTTCTGTCCTTGCAACCAGCACAGATTAAATTACATTTCTTAATAACACATAACATTTTCTCAGCTGTGAGAAATGCTTCATGCTGTAGAAGCTGTTGAGAGAAAGTTTGAAGATGTTTATTCATAATTTATTATATCAATCAAGATATCCACAAAGACCCAAATACCTTGTCTTAAATGGTATTGCTATGGCAAGTAGTTAATGATAAAATTTGTACCCAGTTGTTTTACAAATTATATTCAAATCCCATTCTATTATAAGCTTTATTCTGCATCAAAAGTATCTTTGCCCTTCTTCCTTTATATGCCTTTTTCAGAAGGCATTATTTTTCTATCTGTTCATCACTCTTTGTGCCTTAGCTCTTCTGCACACCTTGCTTGCCCAAGGCCTGCGCCTGGAGATCCTCCTTTACATCGTTCAAATTGGTTTGCTTAGTCCTTTCTGCACCTCCACCTGGATCACCACGCCATGTCATTTAAGCTGTGCTTCTCTGGTTATACAGTAAAAGTTGCAGCAGACAAAAATTGCCCCATAAGCCTAACAAAAGATGACAAAGAGCAGGACTAAATTAAGTGTATATCCAGCTGCCTTATCTTCAGCGGAGATGGGCTCGGTCTTGCAGTGAACATTTTGTTCACAGCACTCTCATCCCGACCCTGTGAGAGAGATGTCTCCAGAAGGGCTGGCCAGCTTCGTCATTGACAAAACTTACCCTCCGTCAAAACAGACCTGCTTCGTGGAAACGCAAGGTGGATTTGTTGCAAATGTCTCAATCAGACTTAGGCAGCCAAAAGCATACGCACCAATTAGCCTCTTGTTTGGGGCACTTGCTGAAATATGGAACAGTGGGAAAGAGGGTTGAAGTTGTGCATCCCATACCCACAGGGACTGCTCCAATTCCTGGTTGGGTGGTTGATCTGAGATTTTTTTTTCACTTACCTTTTTCCCACGAGTTTTTTTAAATATCTGATTTTCATTCTATATTACTTTTTTTTTTGTAAAACAGAATCCTTTTCTGGGAAGTAGAACTTTCTAGTATTGTATTTTTTCTAATACTTGAGCAAAGGAAAAAAAAAGAAAATTTCTAGACAGTCATGTGTGTTAAGGTACTACTTTCTGATTTCCCCACGGATGTACTTGGTGTCAGGTTGCACCTTTCCTCCATGTATGCTAAATGAAAGTCACCTCATTACACATTTTTCTGTATTCTTTTCTCCTCAATGTGTAGTCTTCTTCAGTCATTAAGGAACCATTGGTATTCTATCTCATCAGAACAAACCACAGCTTTTCATGCCAAAGAGAGTTAGAGTTATGTGTCTGTAATACTGTTTCCAGTTTCTATTTGGAAGCATGCAGGAATGCTATGAGGATTTCCAGCGTCAAAGAGATTAGAAATTTTAGGATCCTTTTATAATGACTTTGTCCTTCAAACACAAAGTCCTGTCTGTTTCCAGAAAAATAAAAAGCCTCAAAGTTAACATAGAGGAGTGCAAACCAAAACTCTCTTTTATCATGTTTTTGGGAAGTTTGATTCCCTTTCTTACCTTGAGAGTTGGTACTTGTGTGCGAAATAGTTTACTGATACTACACCTATCCTTTTGAGGCAGGAGTTGAGCTAGCTAGAATATACAGTCTCAAGAGTACCAGCTTCATTGTTTTGAAACTGCATTGCTTAACAAAAGGGAGACTTGGAGAGGATAATAGAATTAAAAAGACCATCAGAAACACCTGAGGTACTATAAAGCAGACAACGAACAAGTCCAAAAGGAAATATTTAAAATGGATATTTGTTTCTGAATGACTTCAGAATTTTTAGGAGGAGCAGTGGGTCTTATTTTACCTTTTGTCTGCACCATTCTTCATAACCACTTGTAAATTGAATTGACTTTTTTCCAGCCAAATGGTCCAAAGGAACTTTGTCTTTAAGGAATTAATATTATATTGTCTGAAAACAGAAGAGGCTGATTTTTTTGGTACATGAGCTCTTCTATGGGGCAGGGAGCCCCTGCCTTATGCTCTTTGTTTCCACCTTCAGTGTATAGAGGCTTTTCACCCTTCTAATTGATCTTAATCCTTTTGTAGCCTGGTGCTCTGGTTCTTTTGTCAAGAAGGTGGGTCTATAGAGAAAGCTGTGAACATGCGAATTTTCAAAGGCACAAAAGAGATTGATACAGCTGGAGTCTGACAATTTTTAGTGGAAATTGGATGGTTTGCTTCCTTTATAGAATCATAGAATGGTTTGGGTTGGAAAAAAACTTTAAAGAACATCTCGTCCACTCCCCTGCCATGGGCAGGGACATCTTTACTAGATCAGGTTGCTCAAAGTGCCATCCAGCCTGACTTTGAACACTTCCAGTGATGGAGCATCCACAGCTTCTCTGGGCAACATGTTCCAGTGTCTTACCACCCTTACCATAAAAAATTTCTTCCTTGTCCTATCTAAATCTGCCCTCTTTCAGTTTAAAACCATTCCCCCTTGTTCTATCACTACAGACCTCGGTAAAAAGTTGTTGCCTTTCTTATAAGTCCCCTTTATGTTTTGAAAGGCTGTAATAAGGTCTCCCTGGAACCTTCTCTTCTCCAGGCCGAACAACAACCTTTCTTCACAGAAGAGGTGTTCCATCCCTCTATCATTTTTGTAGCCCTCCTCTGGACCTGCTCCAACAGGTCCATGTCTGTCTTATGCTGGGTTCCCCAGAGCCGGACGTAGTACTCCAGGTGGGGTCTCACCAGAGGACAGTACAAGGGGAGAATCACCTCCTTCAACCTGCTGGCTGGGTTTGATTGATCATACCAAATGAGCTGTAGCTGTTTTCTGAATTCCCAGATGTGTATTTATGCGTATTTAAAGATCTATCAAAACCAGGCACCAGCCAGACCTCAAAAATTTGTGAAACAGGAGATCAAACTTCCTGCTCCAGTTCAGTCTTTGTGGGGCAAATTACTGAGGCATAATGGGGCTGGCCCAAGATAAATACCTCTGTCAGATGACAGATTTAATTCATGCAGGCATTACCAGGCAGCTTTCTTTTAATAAAACTGCAGTGTACATTGTGGCATTTATTTGTAAGATGACTGTGGGCCGGTATTTCATTTGTTGTTTGCCTTACACAGAATAAATTTAAGTCACTAAGTGGAACTTGTTTCATACAGGCAAAAGCTGCAATAAAAAGAGGGGTGGAGAGTGTGCGATCCCAGCTTTTCAGATGTAGAAAAGTGTTTTCCAATTATGAATTGTTCTTTTTTTAAATAAGATCTATATTAAGCTGCTTTCAGATATTTAAATCACTTTTGTGCATTGTATGGGAGCAGAGATGATATTTTAGTATCAGGAAAGCTTTATTTAAAATGATTTTCTAAAGAGTCCTTGTCTAGTGTCAGGATTTTCTCCAAAATCTTTTTTTTCATGCAAATCTCAATGTCATGCCTCCATCCAGGCAAACAGAGCTCTTGTTAATGTGTCACATCAACATAAAATGAGAGGAAATTGCACTTAATTGGGATGTTTTGATACTTTTTCCTGTTGCATTTCTTGCTTATTCGTGTTGTCATAATCCAAATTCTGGAGGTTGGGCTTCTTCCTGATAACCCACAGGGTTATCGCTAGAAATCTCCCTGGGCTCTATGTTCATATTTCCAGCTTTAGTACGCTACAAACCTCCTAAATCTTTAAAGTTACACAACTTGCCTAAGATGAGTTTGAATGATGCAGTATTTAGCTCATCTTCTGTTGCCCCTCCCAGCATCATTACCTTTTGGGTGCATAGTAGTTATGGTCCCTGGGCTAAACTATGCTTTTATTTATGTCTTTCAAGTAACTTGCTGCATAGCAGTAACAGTTATAAAAGCATTTTGATTTTATTTTTTACTTTACAGAAGGAGACTGGAAGATTACTGTAGTCACCGGGGATTTTGAAACAGCTGGCACAACAGCAACAGTATCCCTTTGCGCTTATGGAGAAAACAAAGCTTCTGGTCCTATTATTTTGGGATCTGGGAAACACCAGCTGTTTAATCCCAACAGTGAAGATACATTTAAGGTATAGTATGGCTGTTACATAAGCACTGGAGAATTCAAAACATATGCAAAATAGCTTTTCTCAAAACTGGATAATAGTGGTAATAAGAAGGACTCAAAGCAACATGTAAGGATCATTAAGTATTTCTGAGGGAGTGGCTTACTTTTATGATAGTAAAATTTGAATCAGTGAATGTGTTCAGAACTGCATCAGGCAGACGTGCCTCTCGGAATCTGCGTCCTACCTGTATCTTCTTGGTGTGCTAGTTTTAGCTAGATGTTGTTCATTTGCAGAGGTAGAAAAAACTTTCTTTGCCTGTTCTTTGCGTTGATATAAGAAGATAGTCCTGTCTATGCCTTGTGTTGTATATCCATCTTGGGAAGTGTCCACTGTAAATTCTTCCATGGGCTTCCTAAGACTTCCACTGAAGCACACTGTCGTGCGAAACTTTTCTTGGAGAAAGTAAGAAGGAAAGGGGGGGTGGCTAGGGACTAGGGTCAAATCACACTAAGTAGGTTAACTCAGGTGATTTAGACTGGTAATGTCCTACTTCTCCAAGGAAATGGGGAGATTTCTCTCTTCTTCAGAGAAACCTCCCGAGAACCTTCAGAAGCATGACATTTCCCAGGGCTTCTCCAAGTTCCTATAGTTCCTGTAGTTTCCTCCAGTTTCTATAGTTCCTCAGGACTGTACCTGTTGCAATTGTTAAATCTGCAATACGTCATTCAGGTTGAAAAAATTTATGCATAATAAACAGATGATGGAGAATCAGTGACAGATCGTGCAGGAAGTTTCTCCAAGGTTTTAAATTTTTGTTTTCCAGTTTGAAGTATAAATATGTAGGTTTTTGAAGAGTCAAGTCAATGGTGGTACATTTACTAAGTTGAAAGTAACTTGGGTAAGTTTTCAGTTAATACTGGTTTAGGATTATCTCATATCAAAACAGTAAGGTGCAATCAGTGTTTATCTGAAGACCAAATTTAAGTGTTCCTTTTCAAATCATTCTATCTAGATCATCATGGATATTTATTCAGCTGGTTAATGCTGTCTGACAGCAAGTTCTTACTTGTTTATTCAGTTCATTGAGGGGAGTACCAAGAACATTTGTTTGCTTTCTTCCTCTTTGGAAGGAACAATAAGTTTCTCAAAGCATCATTTTTATCCTCCCAGCATCAAAGCAAAACCTGATAACTGGTCCAGCAGCTCTGATGATCTGTAACTATACACACTAGCACCCAGGTTTAGGCTTTCTGCACTGTACCCAGGACTTGGTGCCTGATGTTTTTCTGTGGTGATGTACTACTGAAAGCCTGGAGGAGGCTTGGAGGCTAGAAACAGCACTTGAGTGCAGTTTAAGTGCTATGAGTCTGGACTGAGGAATACAACTTAAACCTTTCACAAAATCTTTTACAACTTTACAATTGTGCAAACATTTAAATTTGTGTGTAATGAGGTTCTTGAGGAGGCTTCTGCCTGATTTCTAACTGCACCATCAAAGCTTCAAGTTTGACCAGATTACTGTCCATCCATTATTTCTCAAATCCATTTAATTTTCAGTGCTGATCAGTGGGGAGAGAGAGAAAATAAGAGATAAAGTAATTTTGCTTCCTTTTCCCACATTTTTTCCCCTTAAATGTCTCAATTTAATAAGGTAGCTGAGTTTTTTGTTAATCCAAAAGAAAGCTGTGTTCTCCAAGTATTTCAAAACTTTGTAATGCTGCAATTTTACAATATTAAGAGCACCATGTAATAACATCAATATTGCTAAAAACTGTGGAGTTGCAGAAAAATTGGATAATCCCTATTGCTTTCTATTACACTAGTTTAATCTGGTAAACACACTGGGGAAAATCTTGACTAAATAGTCCTTGATTTGAAGCCTTTGTGTAGAAATATACTGCATATTTGAGGACTATTTAAACTCCAGGTAACCCCCTTTTTTAAAGAAAGTGTTAAGTGATGCAGGGAGCTGCAAGTGTTCAGCGTAATATAATGGAAAAAATGAAGCACAAACAAGTCCCACAAACACAATCAAAGTACCATCTCATTTCAAAATCCCTTTGGTCACAGATATAATCATAAGGAATGACAGAGAAATGGCCCACAAAAAGAGAATGAGACAAAAATATACTGGATTATCTTCATAAAAATAAAAAATAGTAGCCTGACAGAAAGTATAGTTAACTGCATAGTAACTTGGATACCTAAAAGTAAATAATGAACATTCAGTAACATTAAAAATAACAAAAAAATAAAGTTATTAAAACTTGAGTAAATCAAATGATGTTCCTCTATATACTCCTGAGATTTTGTTGCTTATCTAGAACTTGATTTTGATGTTGTTTGCATCCTGTATACGGCTGGTGTAATTTCATTAACTTTGGTTATCTGTGGTTAAGCCTTGTGTAAATTAGATTAAAAATTGGTCAACCTCCAGCGTAACACAAGTAGAATGTAACAAGGCTATTGCCCTTGGAGATTTCCATATGATGGTAGCACATGAAATTCACTGAAGGTAATTTACAGTTGTTGTGTGATGGGGAGAGTTCTTGCTTCTGACTGGAGTCTTGGGTTCTAGCAAACTGCACTATATTTTCCCTTGTGGCTTAGCAATTTTTCCTACCAGATGGGAAAGTCAGGGATGAACAATATGGAAACGGGAAAGAAAAGGAATTTAAATTTGATGAATTTCCCTTTTTGGTCTCTAATCGTTCCTGCATGTTCAAAGAAACTACTTCTAGGCTATGGTTTTCTGCTTCCGTTACTCTTCAGGCATAGTTTTTAGGGCATAATTTTTCTGTTGAGAGTCATTCCTCCTCCAATAGAGGGATATCAATCTACCATAAGTTACAGATTTCATCACAACTGTGATCTGTTTCCCGCGTTTTCCTCCGGTGTCATCACAGTCCCTGAGTATTTCTCAGTATTTCAAAAATACTGATTTTGGCAGTAAGTTGAGTTTCTCAAGACACTGAAGCTTTAATTATATTGTAAATTACATTCTCCAGAGCCCTGTATTCTGCATCATCATTCTTTGAAACATGGCAAATCATCTCTTATGAATGTACACACTGTTTGATAAAGAAATTCTTTTTATAAGTATTCTTTTAATGTTTGGTCATGGCAAATATTCCCTTCTGTGTCAAAGAGAACTAAGGAAAAGACTGTAAGCCTATTATCTCCTGTAAGTCAGCTACAATCTCTCACTTTTTACTACTTCAATACAGAATAATTCCATACCTTCAGTTACAAATTCTGCTCTTCTAGTAATAATGAAGTCAGGAAAAGCACTGAGTGGTTCAGTATGTCTGTTTTCAGAATATTGTATGCTAGCCTTAGTGAGAGTGGCAGGACCTAGCACCTCCTTAACAAGAATTCTTCCATGCTTTGCTTTATGAGTTTGCTTCATTACCAGCTCTGCAATCTTTTTAGGGCAGTGTTGGTCTTACTGATCTCAACACATTGTCAAGTTTGTCTGAAATAACACTATATTAAGCTATTAAGAGTGCTGGATTTGTTTCTAAGGAATCTTGAAAATCTTCACTTTAGTTATATTTTGTAGTTGGTGGTTGTCTTTGTAAGGAAGATAGCTTTTCCATGTTTTCAAACATGGCACATGGAGTATGCATGGTATTTTAGGACAATTGGAAACTGGAATCCATCCTTGGCGTGAATTTGGTTAGATGATCCCATTTATCTAACTTGTCAAGCTGGTGCCGTATCCAGTTACACTATTTAACGTTTCTTCATCTGTATAAATAGTCCTTTAAACACTGCCATATGCCAGAAAGTAATGTAGGTAGATGAAAAGCAGGGCTCCTACTAATACTTGCAGAGATACTTGATCATAAAACTTAAAAAATGGTGCTCCTGTGATGAGATTCTTACAGTGTTAAAACCAGCCTTTTTCCTTCCAGTTACATGTACTTTGTTTGTAAAAATTGTGTTTATCGGGTGCACCTTAAGCTGCATTGCATCACATGGAGATGTTACACTTAGAAATGTATCTGTTGTTTTTCATTTTGGTTTCCTCCTGTTTAAATAAAATCATCATTAATTTTAAATAATCTATGCATTAATAATTGACACTCCTTCCTTTAGAATCAACCCTATGGACTGTAAGAATCTGTCGTGTTTCACTGTGTGTCTTTCATTCCTGTGCCCTGGATCCATATTCATTCTTTCATCAGTCAAAACTGGGATCTCTAAAGCAAAATGAGAAGCAGCGGGGAGAAAACCAATGTTATAAAAATAGATTGAAGCAAATCCATTTTCATGCTTTTCCTTCCATTTTTAAAATAAAAGAGCCTGTAATGAGCTCCGTCAGAATTCTTCCCAAGTGGGAAGATTGCAGAAGTGACCACAAGCATTGATGTACCTATCTGCTCTCTTAACCATGGGACTGCCAATGCTTAAAAGCTGGGCATAGCTTGTGTCCTGCTATTTTCTAGCTGTCCCTGTTTGCCTTAATGGCCATTTAGGTCCAGAAACAGTTGAATAAAACTTAGAGAAACCCAGGCTTTAGGCAGATATTCTTAAGGCAGTATAAAACAGTCATACCACTGGCTATAACTGCACTTGAAACTTTCCATCTCCCTACGAAATGTATATGATAACAACATGAACCTCATTCCTTACTGAGATAAAAGGGAGACGTATGTAAAACTGTCTCCATCACCTACAGGCAGTGCATGAAGCAAAATTCAACTTGATCCAAAAAAACCAACATAGAAGGCTCGTAAAGAACTCAAAAACAATCTTGGAGAAAAACACAATTCAGCTCATCTTCAAGAAATGAGAGTGAGTGAACATGGTGCTACTTGTTCAGTAACTGCAATATGGAGTACTGCAGTATGGACATATGTACGGAAGTTTTTTTTTAAAAACTTACATACGTATGTAAGTTTTTCCTTTTTAAGGTAGTTTCTTGAAATAACTTTATGTACTCAATTTCTCAAGTTACAGAAGTTTATAACTCAAGTTACAAAACTTCTTTTTTTCTACCTAATGGCAACACAAGTCCGAGATGTATATACATTAAAAACCCCCGTCTGTCTCTTGAGTGACTCCTCTCTCCCGGGTTACACCGTCCATTTAGCGCCCCGGTAGGCTTCAGGGGGTTATTTCTAGGATTTTCTGACCCTGTTTTCCTTTGTTAAAGGTCTCCCTGTTAAGAGCTCCCCCACCTTCCCATGTCAAGTGCCCAAATCCAGTTTCTGCTTCTACTAATCCATGCTCTTGCTTTGCTTTCCCCTCAGCCATTTTCTAGTCTATTCATATTCTTAGGCCTCCCATCATTTCAGTATCTGAGCTCTTTTAAGAAGTGTGGCTTATTCTTTCATTCTTGCTCTTAAAAATATATTTTTTTGTTTGGTCTTGGTACAACTCTATAAAGAGAATAGACACATTATACAGTACAGGCCTTACGGTAAACAAGAGGAGATCAATTTATCTTGCATAGAAAGAGAAGATGATAAAGTGATAATGTTTTTGATGGCCCTTACTTTATATGGACAGTTCTTTGGCAGCCCTTTAACAGTTCAATCTCCTGTGAAAATTATTTTCACTGTGCAATATAGGGATTTCTTAGTACTAGTGATGTTGAATGTGGTTCTCACCCTAGAGTTAATTATGTCAATAAGGTGATGCCATTGCACTGAGTGCTACAGAATTACAGAATAGCTGAGGTTAGGAGGGATCACGGAAGATTCCCCAGTCCAGCCCCTTGCTCAAAGCAAGGTCAGATAGAGTAGGTTGCTTAGGACATTGTCCAGTCAAGTTTTGAATATCTCACACTCTACAACTTCTCTGGGTAATCTGTTTCAACATTTGACCACTCTCACCCATTTTTTTTCTTATATATTTAAGTGGAATTTGTGGTATTTCAGGCTTATGCCTCTTGACTGTTCACTGGATACCACTGAGATGAGTCTGCCTCTGTCTTCTTTAGCACCTCCCATCAGGTATTTATACACATTGATAAGATCCCTGAGCCTTCTCCTCTCCTGGCTAAATAGTCCCAGGTCTCTCAGCCTTTCCTCATGTAAGAGGTGCTCCAGTCCCTTAATCATATTCATGGCCTTTCACTGGATTCTTTCCAGTATGTCCATGCCTCTTGTACTAGGGAGATCAGAACTGAACACAGCCTCCCTTGATCTGCTAGCAACTCTTCCTACTGCTGACCAGAAGGCTGTCAGGAAGATACAAAAATAATCCCTTAGTTGCTAGGAAGACAATGCAGAAAGTTGAAGTCTGATGTGTTCACAGTAACCTACATTGTTGAGAGAAGACACTGTTAGATGCAATTTTTTTTCCCACAGGTGATGAGCTCATGCCTGAGTGATAAATATTGCTGTAAATCCACCAGGAGATGACAGACATACATTGCAGAGGCCGGTTCATAGTCTATCAGGGTATTATATTGAGTAAACCTGAGATCTGGTCCTACTCCTAGGCTGTGGACTGAGCTGACTACTCTGCACTTTTCTTAAATGAATCTTCATGTGTCTTCAGACTCTTTGAAGCACTATTATGTGTCCACCAATATAATCTTTCTTATCATGCCTCACTTGTTCATGCATAAGGTGGACTTGTCCAACCACAGCATCATTCTGTTAGTATGATGTGCATGCATGTGATGAGGGTTAAGTAAAGCTTAAGTTTTCTTGCATGGCCTGACCTTTGTTGAGCTTTCTTACACCAGTGCTATGCTGTATTCCAGTTAACATCCTCTGGTAAGCAGTGTTTTAACTCCTCACATAAGCACTGTGGAAAGTTTCAAATCCAGTAAAATACTCCTGCTCTGACTTGGAAAAGCGCAGATCACTCAGAAAAACCTCAGATATATAAGTGGCTACATTCTCCTAACATTAAAGTTTTGTGCTTACTTTCAAGAACTGACACCCTGATACCATAAATACTTGGTGTTGGCATAATTTAATTGACCACACAGTAAAAGAAAATCTTTAATGTTATTCTTAAAACATTTTGCCATTTGTTGTACTTGAGGTTGGGAAAAACAAGCTGTCGGTACCATTAGTTTAGCAGGTAACAAAAATGAGACATTTCCTTTCTCTAATTAGCCTGGTAACAGGTAATTTGCATCCATTTTAGTGAATAGTAGCACATTGTTAGCCTGTATAAGAAGGTCAAGTGAGTGAGTATTGATATTGGGCTGACTACAGGATGAAAAGAGCTTTACTAGACTGGAAAAGAAAGTGTTTAACTGTCACTGTGCAATGAGCAGTACTTGTTTACCCAGCTTATTTTCGTGACTGAAGCAAGTATGAAGTGGAAAAAATAATGCTGATTTTTGTGTGGCCTTTAATCATACTCCTTACATGTCTATATCCACCTTTTTCATGAGACTGTTAAGTTTCTGTGTGAGCCCCTGTGACACAATCTAATTCTTCAGTTAGTGTGTAACTGTGCCAAGTTTGTTGGCCACAATTAACAAATTGGCTAAATTCAGGCATTTGGAAAATGCAAGCACCATGTGTGGACCCTGAGTACTTTACTAGTACATTAGTTATATTTTTGGCAACATTTACCAGCTGCGTGCTCACAATTTAGAAATATCTTCTACTTCCATTATACGCAGATGCTGTAGAAGTTAAACTAACACAATCAATAATTTCTCTTTCTTTTGGGAATCCAGCTGCTGCACATGACTTCTCTGAAATTCTGTTAATGAGGTGGCCTTACATTACATTAATAACTGTCTGTCAAGCATAGCCTCTAGTGGCTGTGTTAGACATTGGGATTTTGGTGTATCTTCTTCTAAGTGTTGACTTATCCAAATGATTTTCATGCTATCCTGAGTTTATTTCAAAGAGATTGCAGGATTCTTTCTGTACAACAGGAATACAGTGACATTACTTCACTTATTCCAGTATATAAAAGAGAGATGGAGTCATTACACATATTCTTTCCATCCTCTTACTGAAGTATCTTTCCACTGAACAGTCTTTTCTTATGCCAAGGAACTCTTACTTCACTTTTCACTTAGTTAAACATCTGAAGTACATGAAAATAGGTCATACTGACTCCACTCAAAATATCACAGGTATGCTAGGGACTGGAAAGAGTATTTGCATAGCTCATTTAGAAATAGAATTAAAATTTAGTTCTTGCATCCTCTTTAGGAAGAATTTCTTGCTGATAACCTAGATTTCAACTTATGCTTAGAGACAAACGGTAAAATATAAGCTTTGTTAAGCTTCAATTTCAAAACATAAGGCAAAGTTTTCTAATGCATGGTTTAATGCAAATGTTCCCATTGCCTTTCCCAAGAAGAGAATTTAGTCCTATGCTTGCACAAAAAATAAATAGTAGCAATGAGCAAAGCATATAGTTGTATTGATTAGCAGGCTAATCTTGTTTAACTGCTTGTAAACATTTAGAATATGGGTGTAGCTGAGGTAAAGGTACCTCTGTTTGAAAATGTGGCCCTTTTGAAATTGGTGGACGTTTTTTTCAATAATATGTATTGGTACTGATACTATAAAATATATTGAGTATTGATATTATTGCCTGTAATAGTAAAGAAGAATACTACAAAGATAATATAATTACTGCTATCATTGTACTCACTATGATATTATTAAGGTTAATAAGTGCTGGGAATCTCTCACATAAGCAGGGTTGTATGAGGCCCATCTCCTTTAGAGCTTATCACAGAATTTGGTGCAAATCTGTTGACCCATCAGAAGGAGTTTCACACTCAACCAACAAGTGAACTGTAAATGAAGATTCAAGCATTTTGTAAAACTTTTCGCTCGGAAGAGCGTGAGGTTGGCATTTGTCAGAAGACCTCTCTAGTAGGCAATCCCTAGGAAGATCAATATATCTGATGTTTGTGGTACCTAGATTCCTTTACCTCAATGAGATATTTGTGTTTCCATGCCCTTGTTTGTTACCTCTGCATGTGTTTAGGTCTTATTTGTGTTCTGTACATGGCTGATATAAAACACATCAGAATGGCAGCTTCATACCCCCAAACTGTTATCTCTTAAATTTTACAACTTTGAATTTCCATCCACGTCCAAATTCTACCATATCAAGCTGAAGAATTTACAGGACAAGGGAACTTTGCAAACCAATTTTTAAAATTTTTAATGAACAGGTATTTGAACCTGCGCAATGCTTTGACCATGTGCTTTGGTTGAGGATTAGATGTTTGATGATTTTGTCAATACTCTTTTGCAGAGGCCAGCAAAGATTAGCCACAAGCTGCTACTTTTGCTGCCACACTGCTGTTCAGTGCTCACCAGAAGCAGTATGCCTTGAGAAGCAGGACTGGCCAGTTTGGACTATTGTGCTAAGTCAGGTGTACGGTTGCTAGGACTCTAGTGAGCTTGTTCAGGGCAGTGTAGACCTATTCCAAAATACATCAGTCTTCTAACTCTGTATGTCCTTGTTGTTCAGGCAGTTTGAGTACCTGAAACATCCAATTACAGCGTAGTGGAGGAATATCTTTATTATATTGACTATATTCTTCAATACGTTTATAACATATTTGCTGAGCAGCTTGTTGCTATTCCTCCCTCATTCTGTCTGCACAACTTCTGCTAGTGGCAACAGAAATTGCATTGACTATATGAGAGACTAGATA
Source organism: Phaethon aethereus (assembly GCF_964289735.1). Taxonomy (NCBI): domain Eukaryota; kingdom Metazoa; phylum Chordata; class Aves; order Phaethontiformes; family Phaethontidae; genus Phaethon; species Phaethon aethereus. The sequence goes on along the minus strand of NC_138582.1, from coordinate 44,655,333 downwards.
ACTGTGAGATCACATTATCCTTGAGCAAAGACACTAGCTTTACAAAGATAGCTAGGAAAATTACAATTGATAATATTTGATCTGTCAATTGAATTATGGAAAAATAGCAATTAACCCCAAATATACAGAAAATTTTAGAAAAAATACAGAATTTTGGACTTGTGTATTTTTCTGAGGATCTCAAAATTTGTGAAGAGAGCTTTGCAGTGTCCCTGTGTTGTCCTTGTTGTATAGTTGAAAAAGTGAAGCAAAGAGGACTTGTAAATTAGGTAATGTTTCTCAGAAAGCCTAAACCAGATCCAGGACTAGAAACTAGGTGTCAGATTTCCAGGGTGATATTTTAGTCCTGAGACCCATCCTTTCTTCTTTGCATAGCCATTTATTGCAGTTCTGTCAGAAAGGCTGTTTCCATGTAAAATTGAATGTTACTTTTGCAGCCATGGTGCCAGAATATAGAACAGCTAGACTAAGGTTTTTGTAAGCATGTTGTTTATAAGGGCAACAAAGTCAACTTTGCTCTACAACTTTTTACAGAATATTCTGGCTGCGAAAGTAGATTTATAAATGCCAGGTTGTGTTCAAGTCATGCAGAAGTTCAAGGCAATTTAGTCAACACTGGAAATGAAGGCACACTCTCAAGATACAGTGTTTATGTCAGCAAAAGAATATCGTTAGCTCTACCATGTTATAAGAGTATTTTCATCTGCATTTCACTACAAGAGCAAAATTTGACAAATGTTTGACAGGATTCTGATTGGCAAAAAGTAACATGTTAGCAAGTCAGTACCACTGAGAGACCAATGTGATATGTGATCTGACAGCAAGACAAAGTGTTCCAACCCCCAAAGCTAAAACAGGAACTGAAACTAAATTTGTAATTGTATTATATGTCTTCCAGAACATCATATACAGTTGATTTGCTCTCTGCCATTGACATTCTTGCCTTAACTTCCATCCAAGAATAAACATGATTTTTTGCACAAGAACACCCATAAAGAATTAGTCAGAAACAGAAGTATTATTAAGCATGTTATTAGTTTGGCAGTGTTCTGTGTTTTTAACTATTTTTGAGACCTTTCAGTCTCAGAAATATGCATTACCTGTGCTCTGCATAGCTTACCATTCCAAAAAACCTCATCATTTCTGAGTCTAGTAGAGAGGGACACTTTATACTCTTCCTCCCTGTAGTTGAAAGCAAGGAAATACATTTGACTTCACACTTCAGAAAATTTCCCACTTAGCACATGAGCGTAACTTCCTTAATTTTGTTATGTTTTGTCTTCTTTTAGAATGTGAATGTTAGGGAGGGGTAGGAAGTATAGAAAGACAAGAAATGAAGGAATGTTTAAAGATGCTAAACAGGACTTTAGTGAATCTAATTGAACTGCTCGCAACTAGGAGCATCTCCTGGAGAAACCTAACAGTCTAGACAGAGCCGTCTGTTCTGTACTGATTTTCTTGAAACTCCATTTGATTAGGTTTAATGGATTGCTGTGTTGCTCCTTCCTCAGGACAGGAAGTCCCTGCATGGTGATATGGTGATGAATGGGTTTCATAATTTCCCTTTTCTTTTTCAACACGCTGCCTTTTTTTTTTTTTTCTTTCTTTCTTTCTTGGTCAGATATCCTGCCTCTGCTTTCCATGGAGAAAAGCTGAGAGAGTTGGGGTTATTCAGCCTGGAGAAGAGAAGGCTCTGAGGAGACTTTATTGCAGCCTTTCACTACCTAAAGGGGGCTTATCAGAAAGATGGGGACAGATGTTTTAGCAGGGCCTGTAGTGATAGAACAAGGGGTAATGGTTTTAAATTAAAAAAGGGTAGATTCGACTAGATAAAAGGAAGAAATTTTTCACACTGAGGGTGGTGAAACCCTGGCACAGGTTGCCCAGAGAGGTGGTAGTTGCCCCATCCCCAGAAACATTTCAGGTCAGGTTGGATGGGGCTCTGAGCATCCCGCTCTAGTTGAAGGCTCATTGCAGGGGAGTTGGACTAGATGGCTTTTAAAGGTCTCCAACCCAAACTATTCTATGATTCTATGATACAATGTTGAAGTCCTTTGCAGATTCACCTGGAAACTTATCTCCCATCTTAGACTTCCTTCTGAAAAAAATGCACTTTAGCACAATAAGTAATATAATTAGGAAAGTTCTGTCTTCACTTTTCAGCCAACTCATATGATACCCACTATAGATATGCACGATTTTTTTTATCAATAATGTTTCAGTTTGCTTCACAGTCAAATGACTGACTAGATACTTCAGAAGACAAAAGAAGCTCTGCAACAGAGTCTTCTGGTCCTGACCAAGAGTCATGGTAACGAACACTGTATGCAAAGATGGCTGTGAGGCTTCCCTTTCAACAGGGGTTATGCCAGAATTTAATCATGGGCATGAGGTGTGTATGCCTCATTGAAACTAAATTGCCCTTTTTTATTTACTAAATTGCCCTTTAACACTTCTGCATCACAAATAGCAGCCAGTGCCTACATCTCAGGAGAGTACCACCTTTGTTGTTCAACAATACGATACTTTATTCAGTTTGCAATAAAGGGTGAGAGTTCTAATATATTGTTCTATTTATTTGCAAGGCAACTTTAGCAGTCACTTGCCCATTGCAGAGGTCTCTGCTTTGTAGCTGGGTGGCAGGGTTATTATCACAACTTAGGCTATGTCCTGGCTACATTTGTGGTTGGTTTCAGAGAGCTTTTTATCTGCTCCTGTAATTCTGCTGTATTAGCAGCATGTTTTTGAGGTACATGGTTTTATTGCATTAATGTTATAATTATACCTTCAGATAGCACATCTTAATTTAACATACTGTTTTAATATAGGAAAACCTACTAATTTGGCCATAAGTGTGACTCTATTCAGACTTTATACCGCTAGCATATGTGTCATGATATCATCCTATGAGACTGAGTTGTGCCAGGCTTGCCTCAGGGATGCAAGGAAACAGTGATCAATTAGGGCTGCAAGACTATCTTCTGAGATGGTCCTCATGACCAAGAAATGTCAGTGTTACACAAGCCTATGCCATTGCCTAGGAAAACATTTCAGCAAAAGGGTGAAAGGGATATGTCTCTAGTGTCTCTGACATTTCCCAGCTCCACAGAGAAAAGCAGCATTACCTTAGAGTCTTTCTTAGCAAAAAACATTGAAGGGGAAACTCTTACTCTGGGGCAGACTTCTTAATATTACCTTCCAGAATAGATGCAATGGACCTTCAAACACAAATCTTAGTTCATCCGTTTTGGTGATTCAGACTACTTGGGCAATGTTATTGTTAATTGTTTGTCAATCTGTTTTTTGTTTGTTTGCTTTTTGTTTTGATGCTAAACAGTACAAAATTGGTATAATGGTAAAAGAAACAACTATTTTTTGTTCTTTTTTCCTCTGTGATTTTTTTTCCCAATACCATGAGCTTTCAAACATATCACTGAAAATGAAAGCTGTTAACCCTGCTTTTGTGCTTAGGTTACTGCCATCAGCATTGCTCAAAAAATTTCTGCAGCCCAAAACAAAGTGGCACTTACTTCAGTGCTGCAGTATTCAATGTGACACAGTCATGTTTTACTGTCTAAATTTGCTGCAGTGTGGCATTGGCACTTACAGAAACAGTTAACCCTGACACAAATACACATAAAAATAGAAGACAAAGAGAAAAGTGGGCCACAGCAGACTGAGAAGTGGTAGGAATAGTTAATAAGGCTCTGCTGATGGTAACTGTATGGACTGAAAAACGTTATTTCATGCAGCAATGACTGAAGGTACTTCTGCCTGTTGAAGTATTTTTCTAGAAATAGATATTTACATTATAACACTACAAACTGTATTCTGCCAAGAGATCTAAAACCAGACTGAATTGTTTGAGTCCTTTAGCCACTTTAAATAATACGGTACTGAAGTCAACAAAATTAGGCTTGCAGACTACTCCGTATGATTTTGCTCAATTGCTCTGGGATTCGTTGTATATTAAGGCTTCATTTTTAAAAAAAAACATTACTCTAGGTTACATTAGCTGCACATTTAGCTTACATGCCCAGTATAAGAAAGATCACTAAAAGACAATGTTATAATTTGTTATTAAAATCCGGGAATTTTTTTTTTTTGTTGTTACAGATTAACCTCAGAGATCTTGGGCAGCTATATAAAATCCGCATTGGCCACGACAACACTGGAAATGATCCCAGTTGGTACCTGGAGGAAGTCAGGCTTGAAAGAGTAGTCCCTCTTTCTGATGAAGCGATTTGTCTCCCCATAGAGTGCTGGCTTGCAGAAGACAAGGGTGAAGGTGATACGTGGAGAGAAGTGGCAATAAAAAACCCCACAAAGGAGCTTTTGCCGTGTACGTGCTCAGTATTTTAGATCATGTGTTCACTAGCCGTGTCCTGTGAGTATATGGCAGCTTTTCATGTTTCTTCCAGGGCCGGCTGCCCAAAAGCCAGCGTAAGCATGCAACAATCCCTTCCAGATACTTTCTGGTTCCACAGAAGAGGGAAGTGATCATTTTACCCCACTCCTTTCCTCCCCAAAATCAGAATAATAGCTGTGGTCAGGGCATCTTACCCCTACAACATTCTTGGTCTCTCAGAGTGCCCCTAAACCACTGGCAAATACTGCTCTATAGAACAGGAGATCAAGGTGTATCAAGATATGTAATGTCATGAGATGTCCAATTCCTTTTAGCAACTTTGATATCATCCTTTCTTGTGCTGCATGAAATATTCTCTACCAGAAACCCATGGTCTGAATCATCACACCGGTGGTTTCCAAATCAGACTTCAGGTCATAGCCATTCACATAGAAATTGTTAGCTGCAGGGCGGCACTTTGGTACTTCAAAGTTTACTACAGCTTTGACGCACTTTGTTCTCTTCAAGCGAAGTGGGAAATAACCCGTCATATAAATTTATTATTTAAAAAGTCCTGGGCCTCTATGAAGGAATAGGGAGCCAGTATAATCATTTAGCATTAGTTTTTTTAAGTGGAATTCTCTTTACGTTAATAGAATAACAACGATGCAGCTCATAGTCAATACTGTCTGACTGGTAGGTCTTATATAGATAAATGCTATCGTTCAGGCAAACTGTATTCAAAATGAAGCCGTGAATATTGCAAGGAAGGAATCGGTGATTCAGCATAAAAAGGGTCATCATGTACTTAGTGACGATCAAATAATTTCAGAAGAAAATATCATATAAGTGAAAAACCTCAGCACAAAAGAATATAATTCTCAAAAAACCCCATCAAAACCGGTGATGCATGAATGTTTTAGATGGGTTTGAAGGCCAAAGGGGACTACTGATTTCTATCACAGGGGCCAGAAGATGCTGAGCTCACATTTCCCCTCTGCTATTTTTTTAAAAAAAAATGTAATTATTCTGCAGAGTATATAGTGACTTTAGAGATTTCAAAATCTGGGACTGACCAGGATGACCCAGGCCCTATGATATATTAACATATAGCACAGTATCATATGCCACTTCTTACAGTGACATAAATATCATATACTGGTGCAATAGAAAAATAGTGCAGAAGCCAATTAAGTTGTATGAACAATTAATTCAACATCAATAACTCAAATCTGCATTATGCAAACTGAAAAACCCTTTCATAGAAAGGTATTAATATTCTGGTAGGTGCACTCCATTTGTGTACTTGTATGTGAAAAATAAGTCAGTTCTGTCAAAGGCTGGGAATTTATTTAAAACAGCACATTTGTTTACTTTTTAATTATTATATTACTGTATCTTCCCTTGCTTTTACAGGAACATTATCTTTATTATAATATATGTCCCAAGTTTGTAAGAAAAGATACATTAGAAAGGATTTGGAAATTTCCTGGAATTGTAAGTTTTACAAATTAATTATTGATTTTAGGCACATTTAAATTGAACATCAATATAAACTCAGCAAGGCCTCCTAAGGATTTCCTATTTAGTTTCCCAAGAACAAGCAAATGAAACACTGTCCATTTGCATTTCCCATTTAAAAGCTAATTGCTTACAAGTACTGGACAAACCACATCAATTCACTTTCTCCAGCAGAACAAACAATGTACTACTTATTACTTAAAGATAATCTGATATGATTTAGTAATTTGTGTCCTGTAACTTTCAATTCATTCTGGTATCTTATAGTGGTATTAAATTTGCTTAACTATAAAAGCGATGTGCTGGAAACTTTAAACAAAATGAGCAAATATAAACTAAGTTCAGAAGGCACCGTTTTCTTAACTGCTGTTCTTTGATACTTTCTTGTCAGTTTTCTTTACCTTTGTCTCTGAAATCCCTTCTTTTCCATCCAGATTTCTCACCTTGGTAACCCGCCTTAGTTTTTCTGACTGTCCCTCAGACACTTCAAAAAGTGGACACTAATCTGGCCTCCTACTCCAAGTGATGCTTTCAGGTCTTTCTCAATCTCTCCATCACACCAGTCTCAATTTCCACATGTAACTCAGTTTTCTTATGCCTCCAGTGTATGTCTGCATTTGTCTTCCCTTCTTTTCTTATTTTTCCCCATTGACAAGGCTTCTAGGTCTGTGGCTCCCTTTTCTCTTCCTATTCCATCTTCTCTTTTGCTTTTCCAGCCCTGGAGAGTTACAAAACTTCACCTGATCTGTCTTTGAAGCTGTCCCTGAATTGAGCTGTCCCAATTCTATTGAACTGGAAGATCCCCGGAGGTCTGCTCCAACCCGTTTTTTTTCTTGCTTCTTCTACCCAGTCTCACTTTTTTCTGGCAGTTCCAGATATTTTTAGTTTACCAAACTTTACAAGTATTGGATTGTTTATTTGTTGCTGTCTTGGTTTCATCCCCTAGTTATGTCGTGATGCACTAAAGCAAAAAAAAATGTTCAACTATTTTCTAAGTGGTAGGTATTGAAAATTAGTGATCACGTCCCGAACTGGGTAAATGTCAATGAAAATAAGATAGAAGCTTTATTCTGAATGCTTTTGACTTAGCTTTATAACACCATGACAACACAGGAGTGTTAGGGGAATCGGACCAGATCTGGCAACTGGATGTAGGTGAGGCTGCCGCAGCTGCATGGCCCCAGGTCCAACCAGCCACGAGGCTGAGTGTGTGTTCCCAGTCAGCACATGCAAAGAGCACAATGTATATACCACACACGTATACATGTATACATGGCCAGCTGCACAGATAACCCAGACACACAGAGCAGTCACACAAACACAGACAGCACTGGCGGCCTCACCTCGTTCCCCTCTCTGGCTAAGCAGAATGGGGGTCCACTAGTGGGAATATATATGTGTATGTGTATGCACAAGGTGGATGCTTCCAGCAGCTGGGCTCACACACTCTGTCTGCTCAGCAGCTGCCCATGGATCACAATCTACCCAGTTGCTGGCACCATATAAGCTCCTGAGGCTGCAGCCCTGCTCCAGCTGCTGGTACAGACCATCTCACACACACACACGCACACACAGAGCTGTCTTCCCCTTAGAGACTCAGATACACCTCAGCAGGTTTCAATCCTGGAGACACCCTTACCCCATGGTGTTTCTGGCAGCTGGTTGGGACTCCCCTGGTCCTTCCAACCGTCAGCTGCTCACATGGTCTTGCCCTTAGAGACATGGGCCTCTGACCCCTGGTCCCACCCACTCACTGACAGTTTCACTCCCTCCAGTCTCTCCAGTTGCTGTCATGCAGGATCCCAACTAGGACCCAGTCCAGTTGCTGGCACTCAGATCCCATACCCACACATGCATACACACACAGAGGACAGAGAGTCCTTTACCCAGGAGAAGAGTTCGAAAGCCACTTGATAAGAAGGTGGGACAGACTGCACTGATCAGGTGCAGGACACAGCAAATTGTGTCCAGCCCTTCTTATCCTCTGATCCCTGTATTTTCCCACACTTGTTCCTCTCCAAATCACCTAGATCCATCCCTTTCCCTCTCTTTGGTTCCTCCCCTAAACATCCCATAATAAATCCTGTGCAATCCCAAAACGCTTGTCCCCTGTGTCCCATATTGTGATCCACACCCCTAGACAGCAAACCCCAGCAGTCTGAAAGATACTCCAGAATTGACTCATTGTGATGGGTTTCATGTCTGGACACTAGGACTGAGACTCTCCTGGGACAACCCTTGTGAGGGCTGAGAGAGGGTGTCCCTCCCTCTGAGTGCTTGATATGGGTTCCCACCTCTCCCCTGTGCTTGTGGAGATTGGATGATGGCTCTGGTGCTGGACCTGGGAGAAGCCAGAGCAGGGTGTTATTTGGACTCCCCCCTGCTAATGTCTGTCCATGCTTCTCTGTGAGTGTGCAGAAGACCTTTATCACACAACATAACATGGATTGTCTTCACATATGGCTGAAGTTTTGATCTAAAGGGGTGCATGATAACAAGAAGTGTTAAATCTTCTTACTGTTCTGTTTAGGTGAACATAAACTTCAAATGAGTATATAAATGGTAAATTCTGCCCTGTTCTTGTTCACGTAACTGAAGGAATAACTGTACTGATTTAAGATAAGAGATGAATACTGAGGCTGAGGCAGGAAAAATTTCAGCTCAAAAGATTTAGATTTCTTTTCCACGTGGAGAAATGTGCAGGCAAACACATAAAGATTAGAATGTGCCCACTGACTGAAATAGTGCAAAAGATGACCAAAGCAAATAGTAATGACTCAAGCATTATCTCTACAGAAGTTGTCCCCCCGTTTAATCACTCAGGAGGCACCAACTACTTAGGTAAATAGTCAACCTTCTCTTTCCTATTGTAAAACTGATTAGTAAGTGTGTTTTTTCAAAGCTAATCATTTTCTTACATGTTATGAAGAATACACCCATATATTTTTTTAGAATATTGCTCCAAATAGCAGGAGCAAATGGAAGTGGAGATTAGAAAGCCTGAGAACTGTAATTCTAATTGAAATGTCTTCACCTGATAGTGTTTTTGTATTTATGCCTTCTCAAATAATACATGCATCACTTCTGAGGAAGATAGTGCCTCTTAACTGCTATCAGCCATTAAGAAATTGTTCCCTTTTAGTCTTAATGCTGCACCAATCTGTATCTTTACCCTTCTGTCACGGCAAAATACCAAACACTGCTTGTGCAAACCAGGTAGCAAATACCAAATGATAAAACCACGTGACAGAGATTCAATCTGTCTTGTTTAATAAACCAAGGCAAAATGACCATTTCATTCAAGCGGGCACATCATATGGAAAAAAGGCAGAACCTGGAGCAGTACTGTGTAATACTGTTCTGATATCTTGGGTCACTATCATTAAAGGAGGACTGAAGAGAAACAGTTTGACAATTTTAATGCTGTATATCATTTACTACCTCTGGGTTATGTATTGTGGCCAGTTTGTCTGTTTAAACTAGTGGCCTGATGGCAGCGGATTTGAGCAGTGAAGCAGTTGGTGCTAAAAATCCAATGAGCTAAGGGTCCGATGTCCTCTTTATGGGTGTTTAGGGGGAAGTTACTCTGGGCCTGTTCTAGTCTAGTTCTGTTCTAGTTCCCATGGACTGACTGCCAATTTGTGTCAAGATCATTGTCATTGTGTTCCTGGACCAAATACTCTGGTTTAGGTTAATCCAAAAAGAATCTATTTCTTTGCCCTAAAACCACTCCATGCTGCAAACCAGAAGGAAATAAGGAGGGCCAACCAGGGGATTCAGTTTCTTGATTCAAACTAACGTGCTGTTGTAGGCACCGGTGTCATTAGGCTCAGACAGCTGTGATGCAGAGGAAGCTTATCTAATGTGTTCTGAGTAATAAGTGATAAGTATATTTATCTCTAATTCATCTGCTCTTAACTAGAATTCTAAAATAATGACTGTACTCTTCTTTTAGTAGAATTGCTTTGGAAAGAACTGACAATGGGACAGTAATTTATACTAAGTCAGCAGAAAAAGACCAATATTTCTGCACCAAAAAATTTAATTTTCTTATTCTCACCAATAAATTCTTCTTTAATTCTATTTTGATTTTTTCTTCTTCTCACAAAACTTATCAAAATATTAAACTTAGTTTTTAAGGTAAAGTATTCTGCAATGCTTGCCTACTGTTTATATTTTCCAAAGGAAAAAGTCATAAGTCACTGAATTCTTTACATTACTCCTTCATAAGGAAATGAGAATTATATACTGTGCTTGCAGATTGGACCAAACTAACTCTTACCATTGGTGAATGACCAGGAATATACGAACCTTCTGTATTGGAAGCCCTGATTCAGGTGCCCAGAATAAGAAGTCTGGAAAAAAGTGTTCTCTAACTTGCATTTTGTTGCCCTTAGTATGCCTTTAGGTTACCTTTTCTTCATAAACAGAGAAACAAAATTTCCTGTCTCTTCTCCTTTATTTCAGGTAGTTCATGTTCTCATATTATAGATAGATGCGAGAAGCTGGAGTTGGGATTAAAAAACCACCTGAAGTCTCATGATAACATCTCAAGATTTAGCAGTAGTAGCATTTTTATGGACTGAGCAAGTATAAATTTGGTACTTGTACACTTGACTGCTCAGTGATTCCCATAGTATTTTTGATACTTTTGGTATGCCTTTTTTTTAACATAGTCATGATACTGCTTTAATGTCTGTCTTTCATGGAGCCTTTTAGAAGCTCCCTAACTCTGCCTGAAAACATTTTACATCCCTTTTTTCAACACTTTCATCCGTGCATCTGTGTCCCAGAGTTTTCTTTTATAGAGCTTATCTAAAGTTACTCTGTTAGCAATTTGAAGTTTTCAATCACTTATTTTTTCTCTTTTAGTGAGTGCTAGCTGAGATTTTTTCCTGCTATTTTGTACTAATTAATCCTCTGACATACTTTATACAAGTTATTGTATTTTTCAAGACATTTCTCCTATTACTTTGATGTTCCCCACATTAGATAGATGTGAGTCTAGCAGGTGTCTCACAATGCTGAAACAATATTCCCTGACTTCTGTTCAGTGGTTTTATGATGCAATTTTCAACTTTTTCTTTCCTTTTTTTGCCTATGGTCCTACCTCTCTGCTTTTCCACACCAGTTTTCAGCTGGTGTAGTTTCACTAAATCACCATATAGTAAAATGAAATTGCTGCTACAAAATAGAAGATCGGGCCATAGAGTTCCAGTTCTCAGAGTTTTGGGCTGGCTTTTTCTTACTGCAGTGAAGCAAGTCTCCATTTCAGATCTGGCAGCAGTGGGGGCCTTAAGAGTAGTTAAGTTTCTCAAAGGAAATTAAACTAGAGTCACAGAGGCTGAACATATTTTCCAGGGTCTTTTTATTTTATCCTATACACAAAAACCTGTGTTTTGTGAACAATATACAGAAAGCTACAAACAGGAAAATTTCATATATGGTGAGTCTTGCTGTCTCAAGCAGTACATTTGACTGGTAGGTTCTTCTCCAGATTTGGTTGTATCTGTCCTCTGTTCTCATCAAACTACTGGCGCACCTTGTCTTATCTGTTACAGAGGGGCATCATCCTTCTTATCCTTATATTTAAGCGGTCTGTAGCTCAGGAACCATTAACACTAGGTAACCTACCTTTGTAGCTGTTCTGCAATCTAGAAGAACTGCTTGACAAAGTTGAAAAAATTGCATCCACTCAAGCTGGTCTGTGCATAGGTTTCCAGTTGTACAGAAAAGGCTTAATCTCTGCAATCTATTTAGTGAATGTTTGTATGAATGTCCAAGAATTTCTCCATAGTTGCATGTTCTAAGTAAGCATTCAGTGTGTTTTTGAGAATATTTTCATTGCTTAATTTTTTGCGTGTTTCCTATAAAATGCATTGCATTGCAACATATACTCAAGTTAAGGGAAATGAACATCCCATTTATTATCCTAATATAGCAGCCTGTATTGTTAATATGTACAAAAATTTAAAGCACAAACTGGTCTTTTTGCTAAGAAGGTTCCTTTATAAATAATGCAGATTGTGTAGCCTAAATAAATGCCAGACCTAACATCTTCCAGATGGTGAGAGATGTATAGACACAAGGAGCTATGGAAAATATTTTCCAGTTCTTTACATTTCAACATGTGCATATTTTCTACTTCAGACTGATTTATTTAGGCTTGTAACAATAGAAAGCTGTATTTGATTAGATCATTATCATCTCTCTGGTTACCACAGAGATGCACAGTGCTACAAAAGGAACTGTCATTTATTTATCTGTTAATATAAATTTGTGTTGTGTTATAATTATCTCTTATTCTGTCCTGGTGTGTCCTGTACTTAATCCATTTGGTTTGGTCTCCCTCCAGAACTGAAAGGACTTGTTGGTATTTTCTTCTTGTAATCATTTATTGTTAAAGGGCTTCTTAAAAAAAGCATTGAATATGCTTTAAAATTGTGCTTATAGTTACTTAAATTTTGCAGGTTTGATGATGGAAATTACTTGTAATACAGATACCAATCTTTGTATATAAACAGTCATAGCACAAACAGTCTATACCCTTTCCTCAACTCCCACAGATGTTTTGCGTTTTCAAAACTGGGAATGTAAGTAAGAATGTAAAAGCGTGGAGAAGACTTCATGTTGGTATGTCCCTGCTTTTACAAACCCCCACTGCCTTGTTCCACGGGTAGTCCAGCCTTATTATTCAAATGGCTGGTTACAGAAGAATACAGTTAGGTTTTCCTTTGGAACTGTGACCTCTCTCCTTCCACACTCCGAAAGAATTCACGTCTTCATGAACAGTGTGGCTTTTTGCTTTGCCGCACATTTCTTTTCATATTTTGCTGTCACTCCTTATCCTCTATCCGTTGAACAGTTTCTTGTTTGTCTTATATTCTCCTGTTGCTAGTCTGCGCACAGTTATGATTATACTAAGAGTTACGATATAAAACATCATAACTTAATTAAGCTAATTATCAGATCCATTTATCTTTGTTAGTTGCTATCCATATCTCCCATTTGTTTTAACATAATGTTTTTATGTTAAAAACCTTGAAACTGGTTTTTATAAGGCTCTGCCAAATTTTTGAAGACGTGTGTATTATTGAGATCAATTTTATGTCACAGGCTAAGCGTTGGTACACTAATGGATGAGTGTGAGAGCTGGTGTGAATGTTTGGAGTTACAGAAAAGAATAAAACTAATCAAGGGACACCACTCCCATTTTCAGTTACAGTTATAATAGTGATAAAAAGTTGGCGACACTGACTTTGCCAGTTTAGGATAATTTTATACAGATTAAAAGAAATATTCTAACTTGGCTAAGCATACAGTGTCCATCAGCATTTCCTTCCTATCTTTCAGTATATGTGGGGTTATTTTTTTCCCTTAAGTATTTGCAGTATTATTTTACTACTTGTTTAGCTTCTCCACTGGGAATCAGAAATAGCTATACTTCAGTGATCGTGGATGACATGATGAGTTTTATAAGCTGCCTTGGGGTCCAGTAAATTAAAAATTTAAGGAAATGTCAGGCTCTACTAGCTATTTGGTGGTACAAAAGTAATAGTATTTTAATTAGTTTGTAGAATATTGTCCAGTTTCAAGCATTTTGTTATAATTTTCTGTTTTCATCTTAGTTAATTCTTTAAAAGTAGTGTTTAATTGTGTTTGTTAGGGCTTCTGCTATGTTTCTTCACTCCCAAGAACTATTAAAATTACCCATTAGTAAAACAGTAATCTCCTCTGTGATCTACTATATAGCAGGAGAAATGGCCAGCTGTGATTAGAATAGAAACACTGCATGGAAAAGTTTTCATTAAGATGGAAATAGGAAAACTGTTCTTAAAAGTCATAATAAGAAAAATGGAAATTAAATATAATAGTATGTGATAGCTGCAAATAATTTTTTTAAAAGAAGTTTGCATATCTGGGTAATTATAAAGATAATATTAGTGTGGTACAAAATATGTTAATATAGTAACTCTGAATTATATTTCAGAATCCTTTAAAGATAAGTGTAAATTTTTTGTGTGTAAGACTTTGGTCTAGACTAGAAGGAGAAGTATTAAAAAGCTGTAAATATATTTTAAGTGAGAGCTGTTGTTAAACGTGCTAGCATCCACTAGTGATAAAAGTTGAAACCTTCAAAAAAAAGTTGTGTACACTTTTTATAGATGAGGGAGCTCATTCGTCTGCTTGCCCACCATTGTACATGAGGGGAAAATCTAAAAACCCTAGGGTTCATGATTGCTATTCTCCTTTTAAGATGAAATGAAGGTTAGCCACCTAGAAAATTCTGATTTGCACAAATCTGGAGGTTAAAAATGCTTCGGTACCAGTGAAATATTGTTCGAGACCATGACTAGGCACAGTTAGGTGGTCTCCAGTAACGTGCCAAGAAAGACTTTGAAAATCCTGAAATCATGAACACTCAGCAGGGAGTGAGAGAAGAAAACGGAGCGCTAGGGAGCACTTGGTTTATGGGCTGCTTAGCTGAGCAATGCACAGCGATACTCAGCATAATGTGTCTTTTTTAAGCTTGGTATTTTCGTATTTTTGTGCAGAGAATTACAAGATCTGAACCTGGAAGTAACAAATGCATGGGTAGCTGTTGTTACTTCCAAACTTTAAAGTCAGTACAGTGTGCTGGCAAAATTTTGATGGGAAAGCTTTTGAATCGTGTGCAAACCACAAGGATAATAACCTCAAGCTTTTTCTTCTTCCAGTGTTGGTGTATGAGGTCCATGTATACACAGGTGCTGAACTTGGTGCTGAAACAGATTCTAATGTTTATATCAACCTCATTGGGACAAGAGGAGATGCTGGCAAAAGGAAACTCCATAGATCTAAGAATAATAATGTAAAATTTCGACACGGACAGGTGAAGTAAAAACAATGCTACTTCTGATCAGTAAGAGTAAATTATGGCTAGCAAACTGTTTCATCAACAAGTTTAAATATATTTTTATTTACAATTTTTATTCAAGTAGTTTGCCATTTTCTCCTGTATTTTCTTTATTCAAAATTACTTACAGAATTACATCATATGAATAATTTTTATCTACTGGTTGAATCATTTACTGAGAGCTTTGCGTAGTAGAATTTGAGTACTCTTGGTTATTTGTATTGGACACATAGATAAAATGGTAACAATAACATTTTTGTTCTGAACAGATCACTGTGAATTCTAGAATCAAGTTCTAAATCCTTATTCTCAAGTATGTTTTCCAGTCTTGGTGAGGCAGACAGGGCTAGAAAATGTAGTCAAGAGATGACCAAATAATTCTTTGCAACTGATCCTTGCACCATGCCAAAGGAATTGACTGCTTTCTCTTTGGAGTAATTTGAAAGTGCTATTCACCTTAGAAAGCTTTAAAAGATCTTCACTGACTGGCCACGACCTATATAAGACACCTATATTCATTTAAAAAAAAAAACAAACGAGAGAAAAAACTAACTATTCTGTGCTGTTATAGTCAAAGCAATAGCTGTGTTCAAGACCTTTATAATTTTCCTTGTATGGTTCCACAGATGGATATTTTCTGCATAAAGGCTGTCTCACTGGGAGACTTGGAGAAAGTTCTGATTAGCCATGATGGAGCTGGTCCAGGTAGGATTTAACTTCCTAGAGACCAATCTGTTTTCAACTCCTTTTGAAACACAATGCACTTTATTTATATGGCATCCTTCATACAAAATGTGACAGAAGGTCTTGTAGTGATAAAAAGTCTTCCCACAGGCTGGTCACTTTGATGGGACAGTGAAAAACAGTGGTAATAGATAGCAAAAAGGACACGAGTTTAATGTCAAATACGGTCACTCCACTCTTTGTTTTCAAGTTTATTTATAAGGAAGCACTATTTATTTGCATATAGAAAACTCATGAAAGCATTGCTCACACAGATAAAACAATCCTTCATTAGACAAAGAGTAAAGACTGGTCAGAATAGAATTAAAGATAATCAACACCTGGTTTACTACCAAACAAATTTTGAGTAGCTATAGCATAATATTGTTGCTGCTTTGGGCAATGGTAGAAGATTTGGTTATTTATTTAATCTGTGCAAGTCAGTATGGAGCTGCTCCAGTGGGTGGCATTGCATTCAGCTTGTAGGTTTTTCACAAAATAAAAGATATAATTTTGTGATGAGACAAATTTTTGATACAGGCCCTTGAGGTGTGCATCTCTGGAATGATGTAAATGAAGAGAAAGCCAGCATTTAAAAGCACTGAAGGTGTAAATAATTTAAATACGTTTGCAGATTAGTGGCTATAAAGAATCCAAGTGAAGAGAAGGATTTTTAAAGCAGTTCAGGGCCACACTGATACAAGATGAGAAAAGGACTTTTAGCCTACTCTCTTCTGAAACAGCCTAAAGCAACATCCATCTTGCTGACTGTACTGTCTAAGGCTCTGAGCAGACTTGTGCCTATTACAGAAGTATGGGATGTAAACTTGATTCTTTTATCTTTTATCTTTGTAGTTCTCTAGGGCTTGCTGCCTTCAGCAGTATGGATGATTGTATATCTGAGAGTTTCACATCCTAGTAGGCCAAGACATAACACAGAAGTCAGTGTGGTGGAACCTACCTTCACTCTAGCACCCAGGACACCATACCATGCTCTCTTCCCTCATCTCTCCTTTATTAGGCAGCACAGACATATCACAGGATCAGCATTACAAATCTGCAACCAGACTCAGACATCTTAAGCTGTTTTTTGACAATGGAGTTCAAAATCTGGTTTTGGAGGATTGTCTAAACAGGACAATGGATTGAATTCTATGTATATCAACATTTATGCCTTGGTAATTAAGATGATTGTTCATTGTACTCAGCACAGACAGATCTCACAGACCTCTTCTGAACTGTATCCAAAATTAGCCCCAAATAAGCCTGGCCTGAGGTGACCAGGGGGGTGAGAGAGCTGGAAAAGGATGGAAAGTCAGGAGAGAAGCCATCTAGAGACCAAATCTTTTGGGGGTTGAGAGAGAGGAGGGGGTTCCTTTAGAGGTAGGGCTACCCTTTTTTCTAATCATATCGCTTGCCTGAATGATAGGGCAGAAGGTCTTTAGTCTTTATTTGGAGACTGTCTTGAAAGGATCATGGAACATATGCTTTCTTTGGGGCTCCTAGACTGCTGGGCATAGCCACATCTTCTATAGCCACTGTGAATGAGGAAAGAAAAGGAATTTTGTCTTAGCAGGGTTTTGGCATTGGTCAGGTGTAAGTCACTAGATGATGTGTCTTATCTGCTAAAAGAACCTTCTCCTCTATAGAAACTTTGTGTACATTTACACAAGCAGCGCCTTTCATCTTTTTTGTCCTATTTCAAAGTGACCTGCCTGATTGCTGGTGAATCTTGGCCAGGCTAATAGTCTCCTTCCAATGAAAGCATATCTGAGGTATAGGAGGGTGAGAGAAGAAGCTCACAGAGTGGCTTAATGTTCCCTGAGCCTGAAGTCTTGGGGAAGGGGAGATGCCATTCTGCTCCATGCACTGCCTGGGCAAGCCCTCCCTATGGGACAGAGACCGCTGCCTCCTGGGGACTTCCAGGCTCAGATGCAGCCAGAGAGGCAGAGCATGAGAATAAATAGGACAGTTGTCTGTTTCTGACCAAAACATCCCTCACGCTGCTTTGCCACAATGTGCTGATAATGGTATGAGTCAGGCAAAACCTTGTAAGCAACACAACAAGTTGTGAGTGGTGCAGACACAGTGAGAACGGGGTATTTGAAAAGGACTTTGCAGGAGAACTGTACCAGTCGCTAGGATGGTTATTGGAAGTGATCTAAGAGATCAGCATGGATGTGGAAGTGGTTACTGCTGCTAGGGAGAGGATGAATTCAGTAGCCCATCAGAAGTGAGCCTGCACAGCTCCAAGCCCACTGGTCCCACTGGTAGCACTGAGTATGTGTTCCCACTAGGCACACGCACAAACACATTTATAAAACACACGTGTACGCACATGGCTGGCCAGGCAGATCAACGTAGACAGGAACTGAGCACTCACAGACGCACAAACAGCACCAAGCCTTATCCTGTTACCCTCTCCAGCTGATCACAATGACAGTCCATCAATGGCAAATATATACATATATATACAGTATGGATGTATATGACTTCCAGTAGCTGGCCTTAGACACTCAGTCTACCCAGTTGCTGGCCCTGGATCCTTGGATCCTTGGATCCTCAGTTTTCCCAGTTACTGGCACCTAGACATACAATGCCCCACCAAGGCTGCAGCCCTATTCCATTTGCAAATGTAAGCAGTAGTCTTAATTGTTTGTTAATTAATACTCTTATATATGCAATAACAACATCACTCACAGAGGACCAAAATTTCCAGCTTTCACAGAGATCTCAGTTAACTGCGTAAACAGATTTGTCCCAAAGTCCTTGTGCCTGATCACAAGCGATCAAAGGATGTAGGCTGGGATGTGAATGGTGTTGGCAGCTCACAGATGTATGCATATACTTTTCTCCAAGGAAAAAAACCCACCTCCCTTAAAACAGAGCAAGGCAGAGAAGAATTAACATTGTACCTCTCGTGAGAGACACAGAATAATAAATATTTCATTCTGTTAATATATCTTATCTATTTAGCTGAGCTCTGTCTTAATACGACCTGTATTTCTGCTGGAAAAAGATAATCTGGGCTTTTTTCTTTAAATTTATTCCCCCCCAAATTGCATTATTTCACATGATAAACTTTTGTCATTTCAACACAGGCAACGGATGGTTCCTGGATAAGATTGTCATCAAACATAAAGAAGGAAAGGAAGCTCGGGAGGTTGTATTTCCTTGTAATAGGTATGCCATTCATGGAGAAAAAGAATTTGACACACTGCCAGCAGCCTAAGGAAAAAATTGCAGAACAGGCGTGTGCACACAACCTAGATATATGAGCAATGCCTGAGTTTTTCAACACGTAAAATTTTGCCATCGAAGACAAAGAACAAAGTTGCTCTATTGGTATCAGAGTCATAGCCTAATGCCCCAAGCCAAATGTTGCATAGGAGAAAAGGTGCATTCATCTTTCCTTTATCTAGATTGCACACAGACCACATGGAAATAAATAAGCTTTCAGTTCTCAATCTTTTAAAAAGTATTACATGTAAAGATCTAGCTGTATTTATTTTGGTCAGTTTCTCAGTCACTGACAACCTTATATACATCCTGGAATTCTTTGGAAAGACCTTTAACTTTTCTCCTCAAGGAGAGCTACAATATTTCCTTTCATTTAGTAAATCTCTACTTGCTGTCTTACTAGGTTTAGAATTTTGCTGCCATGGGCAAAATTGGAAAATGCTTGACTTTCTCAGTTCTAACAATTACTACACAGTCTATTTTTCCAAATTTTTTTATTACTCGAGGCAACTGCAACCTGAACTTTTAGCAGTCATTGAGTTGAATCCTATGTCTATAACAGAAAGAAAAAAAAAATAACATAAAGCCAATAGATGAAAGTAAGGATTTGTATGTGTTATTAATATACTTGTATATTTAATACAATAGAAACAATTTGAAGAATTGTAATTTAGATCCAGCTAATTATATGCTGTAGTATGTGGTTTCTGGAATTTATGAGTTTGAGTTATGTGGCTGAAATAATTTCCATGTTATTTTACAACCTGTGCCTTAAAGTCTTGAAAATCTTTAGGGGTTCAGTAAAGACAGCTCTCCTTTTCTAGGAATCCTATCTGTTTACAAAAAAACAGCGTTTCAGTTTGCAAGGTTCCTCGAAATGACTAGCTAAGAACTGTTTACTCCTCTCAGAAATCTTATTCTGATGATCGGGTGTTTGGTTTGGTTTTCCTTTTTGGCTATTAGGCTTTTTAATTGGTTCGCTGTGCATTAAAGATGGTTATTGGAAGAGTAGATGAATGAGACAATTGTTTCTTTAATTACAAGGAGATTTTATGAGACTTCTCTAAAGGGAAGGATACTTAATGAAGACATTTGGGCTCTCTATAAAACTGCCTTGTCAAAAAAAATTATTAAGCTCCTAGAAAAAGATTAGAGACATTATATATAAAACTAGAGGTGTCCTGTCATTGTTTACCTGCAGTGTAAGCGTGCTGCCAGTGTGTTAAAGCTTACATTTTATTTTTAGAAACTGCTAGTGATCTTTTGTTTCTTAGGAGTGAATGAGGAGATAGATGGCTCACAAAAGTTAATCAAGCTATTTATTACAACAGTGGTTGAAATACAGTAGAGTTTAGTCTTCAAGAAGTGAAATATATATGGACCCTTGGGTTTAAACAAATGTAACATCAACATGGAGCCAATAGAATAGAAGTTGATAGTGAGCACTTATTTATTTATTTTTAAATAAGTGAGATGATTGTTAAAGGCCGTAAAGTGTTATTATATCAGCAAGGGGGATCAATTGAAGGAGTATGGATGTATATTTTTAGTGAAATGATATTGCAGGAAAGATCATTAAATTCATCAATATAAAAGAAAAGGAAAGTAAAAAGAGAACTTCAGTTCATTGCTGCAGATCTACAGAAGTTTTAGAAACTTCCAGACCTGCAGGCGTTATATATAATTTTAAGTACAATGAATATAACTAACTACTACAGGCTATATAACCCCCTAAATGTACAGTTGTGTCTCTGATCCTGTAAATACTTAGTGTTTCATGTAATGTTCTTCATATAGTAATACAGTACTTCATATAGCTACCATGAAAATTCCTATTTCCTGGAACAGAGTGAGCCAAATTGTCCTAATATGAGTAAGGCCAACTATGATGGATGTATAAAAGAAAAGTCAACCTAAGAAGTAGTTTCAAGGTGTAATTTGATAAAAAAGTATAAAAAAATACTGTTGGAGAGAGAAGGTAATTGTCAGATTACTTGTAATATACTGATAACTGTTACTAATCTTATTGTTTTTGTTTTTGCAATGAAAGATGGTTAGATGAATATCAAGATGATGGGAAAACTGAGAGGGAGCTAACTATCAACAGTAAGTATTTTGTTAAAGAAAATTAATGTTATAAAAATATATTATCTATTTAATGCCTACTTATTACTGAAGAACCCTTCTGATAAGACTGTAGCTTAAGAAAAGTGATAATAAAGCTTCTTCACATATTTTTTTTCTGTTCATATTTTAGAGGATGGCAATTCAAAGATGGCATTCGTTAAAGGTAACAGTTGTTTTCCACACCATTGTTTTTGTTGTTTGAATTTAATCTGCAGTGTTAGGTGACAAATATGTAAGCAAATGACCTCATCATATGTGTAATCGATCAACTGTGAGAGAAAATGAAGACAAATTGGCTGGCTGATGTTAGTCCAGAAAGGACTAGGCCTTTATAAGAAATTGAGAAAAACATGTTGCTCATAAACTGTTTTTTATTTTCTTCATATTTCTACTATTCTGTCCTGATATCACCCAGGGATTCCTCTGAGAAGAGATCCAAGTGTTGTGTTGTTTATCCCAATGTCACTGTCATTTAATACATGGGGACAGGTCCCCTAGCAAACATCATCAAGTTGAAAAATGTGTTATGTGAAGTGTCAGTGGAAGCATTTTCAGGTCAAAATTCATCAGGGTATTCCTGAAGTAGCCAGAAATAATGCAGGCTTAAACTCCGTATCTGTTAGTGAAGCTAAATGTAGTATATGCATTCAGTTGACTAAATCTGCTTGAATTAGTAAAAACTACCCACCCAGTTGTCTATCTTTATACCTACAAAGACAGCCCCATCTGTAATATACTAGTACCTCCCAAGTTTTTAAAATTTCAGATGCCATCTCTGTGTTTCTCCCTAACCAGAAAAGAGAAACAGACTGACACAAGTATTTTTAAGAATATTTAACTGTAAATGTGTATTCCGTGTAACTGTGTCTGGGAACTGTATGGGAGAAACTAAAGTAAAAAAAGCAACATTTACATTTGGCTTGGGAAACAGTAACTTGACTTCTGTAGGATGAGTCCTGATCTCTTGATCTAATTCCAGTTTCAGCGAAAATTAAATAACTCGCGTTCAATCAAACAGTTTAGCCAACAGCTTTATTGTTTCATGGTAACGTAACTTTGATAAGAGGAGACTGATTAACTCAGGTAAGCAAAGGCTTTCCCTCAGAGAAATTTGATTTTCACAGGAGTGACTTGGAATTGGATTCTGCATTCTGCTAAGTGCACAGTTCAGAGATGCAGCCATAACATCTATTTCACCTTATGTTCAGAAAATAGACTGTATTTTACTATTAATCTAAGTTTTTTCCAGTGCAGCTACATTCTGGTAGTATTCTGGTAGTCGTGGTATAATGAGCAGGCAGAGATGCACAGACTGCTGAGAGCCTGTGCACGTCAAGAGTGCTTAGACACCATCTATTGATGATGAGGAGAAAGGAGTGGCTTATTCTTAACCAGTTTGTGAAACGTCACACTGTCAAGACGTCCAGGACGACCCAAAGAGTGTGTGCTGTTTTCTTAGGTTGAGATCAGACGTTATGAATAATGAAGACATAAAGGAGTAGGAACTATTAGCTATGCATCAGCTTAGCTTCAATTGGTCTTTAGCCATCTTTTCTTTACACAAGGACTCATTCCAGTGAGGAACTGAGATAGGTGAAAGATCATGCTCTTATGCCTTATGTAAAAAAAATGATGAGCTGGACTGATCTCAGGATTGTTCACAGTTTAATTTGTGGTGGTGTTCCGGTTATCTCACAGACCTTGCATGTGAAAAGACTGAGCTTCATAGGAGGTAACAATCACAACAGGTTTGGAAAGGTGTCTTGTACTCCGTTCTGTGTCAATCCATCATGACACAGTATCAAGGTTAGAGTTGATAGGAGAAAATTCCAGAGACGTAGAGTCTTGGAAGAAAAAGTCATTGCCTTAAATTCTCCTAGAAGCTATAGCGGTGAAGATTTGACATCGCAGAACAGATAGTAGCAATAAGCAGTCCCACTCACAGTGGAAGCGAAAACTTTCTATATAATATACATTTACTGAATAAGAGGCGAGCAGCAACGTTGATGTTAGGGAGCCAATGTTTTATGCATTTGTGTGGTCGTATTGTATATGAGCTGCACTCTGCAAGTGGGCTTTAGGGAAAGTCATAAAAAGTTGGTTGGCATAATTCAGTGGTGTTTGGTGATTTTCAGAATAAGATCAATGTGCTTAGGTAAGGTCTATAACAAAGGTTACAAAACAAAATAGTAAGTCACTCCAAAGGTCATTTTCTTTGGATAAAGCTAGGAAGATGTTCAACCACCTAGCCAAAGAAAAGAGTTTGAACATCATCATTGCTAAGCACGTTATCTGAGGATTCTCAAAATTCTTCTTCAGCCAGGCTGGCATTATGCCAGCTTTAATGAAGCATAAATCCCAGATCCCTGTGAATGCTGCTGCTGCCTATGGGTTCTGACAAAATATGGTATGCCCATACCAAGCTTTCCCAGCAACCTTTGTACATCTGTACATTATGGAGAGGCTCTGGCAAATCAAGCACAGGAACAGATATATTTGTATTCTCTTGATGCCACCTTGTATGTTTGATGCAAGAGAAAAAGAAAAAAGGGACTGCTTTGGTAGGGAAGGTGGATAGCTGATCTCAGCTCTCAAATGATGAAGTTGTTTTGAGGGAGAATGCAACTTTACATCGCTCTCTAAATGTTTCCTACATTGTGGGGAAATTTTACTACTTCCACTTTCTATTTTTTCTTTTCCTTTTCTGCCTCAAAATAGGTGGAGTATCATAATAGCACATAGTAAAAGATTTTCTCTCCAAGCAAGGAGACAAGACATAGCATATTCCAATGTTGTCCACACTGCAGTCAGTTAAAAGGAGCTGCGTTCCTGTGCTCTGTGGTAACGTGGGCTTTTGTGGTCAGTGCATAAAATACGGATCAACACTGATGAACGGAGTTCAGTTAATGGATACGTCTTGTGCTGTGCAAGGTTGTTGGTATTAAGGCATATAGAAAATTCATAAAAAAAGAGAAAATATGCAGTAAATTCTCCCATGAGAATTTAAAACAAACTTCCTTTGTTTATAAATTATTCCCTACCTTGCCAGTATTTGCTAATGGGGTGAAGAATAATCACAGAATTCCCAAACTGTAAAGGGATTGGTCCTGCTTCTAAAAAGCAATGACAGTATATATTGTCAGGTGGAGGCTGAATTTCCTAAGAAAATTGAATAAGCAGACTGACTGCTCTGCCTCGATTTGCCTCAACACAAATTTCTACAATGTCTGGGAAGTAAGCAACCTGCTCCTACATCTACCAAAGTGTGAATGCTGTTCTAGATCTTAAGACCAAAAAACACCAGAGTAAAAAAACTGGAATAATATATTGTGAAAAAAATGGTGGCAGTCCTCTAAAAACATATAAATTGTTCATATTTTAAAAACGGAAAAAAAAGCCTTCCTTTTTCAGTTTTCTGAATTATATTACAAAATGCTGACTTGATGTTTTACCTTGCCCAGTTTATTATGTGCAGAACTCATTGCAGGTTTGATTTTCACAGTTTTGCTGCAAGCATCTTTCAGGTTCCAAACTGGTGGTTAAAGGACTTTCTGGAAGGAAAAGGGCCCCTGCTTCTAATGTATCTCTGGATACATCCCTGTAATGTGAAATCAGATCCTTGGTTATATTATTTTGGAAAAGAAAGAATTCTGAGATTTTTTTCACAGAAGTCTGTTTTGCCCCCACCATTCATTTTAGCAGTCATGATACTGATGTCTCAAAGAAAATGGCTATAGCTCTATACAGAAGCTAAAAGTACAATAATACACTAACACACTAGTCACTCTGAAAGGAAGTCTAGTCACTTAGTGAAAGGAAGCTAACACAGTTCAGTAGTATCAGGGGAAAAGTCTCGTTTTTAATGTGGCCATGCATATGAAATACAGAAGATGACCTACTCAAGCCCAGCAATCTGATTTTCAGAACTTACTGAGGACTTCAGAATATCCTGAAAAGAGATATAGAAATCACCGAGCACAATAGGTATTTGCCATCAGTCTCCTGTCTGGTGTAGCCATCTTTACCTAATAGCTGTCTAAGTCAATATAATATTAGATAAAACTTTATTTCTTCTGGTATGAGCTGGTTAAATGAATTTGTTGAACTCACAGAAAATGCAGTCAGTCTGGGTTAGCACAGCTTCCACACTGCAGAAGCATTAAAAAGTAAATGTAGAAGAACAATCAGTCACAGATGCTAAAGAGGCCTTAAAGCTGTTAATCACTGATTTATTTCTTGGAAAACCCCCAACCAGTGTCTTAGTCTTTTTTCTGAAATAATAATTAAAATCACAATCATGGATATTAATTAAAATAAACCACCTTGCCTGAAATACTTTCTCTAAACATGCTGCCTCTTTGAGCAAGGAACAGGCAGTTATGCATCTGTGCTTTCTCTTAACTTGGGGCTTGCAACCTCCTGAAGCAGAGGGATATTACAGAGAGAAAAAAAAGCTCACCTGGGAAAGACAGTAGTGCAAAATTATCTTAATTTTCCCTCTGCTGTTTTCCTGGGACAGCCTTAAAAATGGGGCATGGTTGGAGAGGATAAGAGGTTCAGGGCTATGTTGGGAGTCTTTGTAAAAATTTGAATCTGCTCATAAACCCTCGGAGTGCACAGGAACGGCAGAAGCTCAAACGATGCTTGACTTCACCAAGTGTGACACCCTGAAGGGTACCACATGCCAACCTGGCACAAGGAGATAAAATTTGAGGCTGGCACATATATCAAATAGCAAAACTTCCTCATTAGGCAAAGTGTGGATCTTCCATGTACTACATCTGACTCATTCCTGGAAATGACCTCAAAAAAGAGTTCAGATGGAAGGATCCTTTCAGCTCGTGTGTTACTCAGCAGACTGACTGTGAGATGCCTATTTGCCTGCTGTTTTGTAGCCGAGCCCAGAAGAGTCAAGGAACAGTCAGATGTAATGCAGAAAAAGCTTCTATAACAAGGGGGAAGCCAGAATTAGCTAAAGAAAACAATGTGAAAAACAGGGAAAACCAGGATCATAAGTCAAGAAAACCAGATCAGGTTTTCATGCAATCCCCATCTCCAAGCAGGTGTAGGAAAACAAAAGGTATGAAAAAAATACACAGTGCTATAAGAAAAAGAATCTCATCCAATTTATTTCTGAATTAAAGGATTCTAAAATTTGTTTTGTCAAGACATTGCATTGTAGGCTTACACACAATCATTAAACAGTTCTCCTTTATTTTAATCCCATTAGCAAATTATCATATTATCACAGTATTGGGCACAGTCTAAACATAGGCTTTTTCTTTCCTTCTACTGTAAGTTCCCTTAAAGTAAAGCATCTTTTCTACAAAACAATTCATTTGAATTCAGGGGAAGATTCACATTCAAGCAGTCAAGTAACTTTCTAATCTATACTGTCCATCTAAGACACAGTCTTTTTTTCACACCTGGAGTGGTTTTCTGTAGCTTCTTGGTTGCATGCTGGACTTCAAACATTGTTATGAGTACAGGTCACATACCAAAAAGAATCTCTGAAAGGCCCAAGCCATGAGCTGAGGCCAGTGCAATCACTTCTTTGGAATTCCCTACATTTTGGATTCAACCCTAATGAATGATCTTGATCTGACAAAGGAGCAGACTGAACAAAACAAATTAGGTTAGAAAAATCTGAGAAAATAGGTTTAAGTTTCATTGTTTAACTAGTTGTGTATTAGCCAGCAGTTCTTACAAATGAATCACATAAAAGTCTTTCAAAATGTTATTTTTCTTTTTCATGTTACATAGGATCACTTTAAGAACAGAAATTTAATAAATTAATTACTGCAATTAAAGCAACTATTTTATTATAAAGAATGCAAAAACCTAGCCAAATATTCCTTTTCCTGTTTCCTTGGTGTTAACTTCTGCTTGCATACACACTTCAACAGTGTTCTTATATTTATCAAGTCTTATTTAAGTTATAATTATCTTCTTGAGAAGTAATGTCTATTTGTCTACTTTTATAAAATGTGATATAAGTTCATAGTAATCATTAAATTCTTTGTTGTAATAATAACAAAATCATCCATTACTCCCTGCCCATTGATACTAAAAATATGATGTTTTTACTTTGTTTAGCACAAGAGTGGAGAGTGCAGGTTAAAACAAATGGAGATTCCCCAGAGCCACAAGCATGTAAAAGGACCCTTGTGATTTATGGCTCAAAGGGCAAAAGTGATGAACTTCTGCTTTCACCACAAACCCCAGGATACGTGTGCTTTCTACCCAGAGCAACAGATGAATTCATTGTAAGTCATAAATATACAGTACTACACAGAGCTTATCATGACATTCTCCTCTAGCCAAAAGATATGAATATATATGGAATGTTAGTCTGGCTGGTAGAAATGACGTATTTATTTACAAAAATGGAATGTTATAGCTTTAGATCTTGGGTCATCTTCTGCTGGTAGTCCTGTTCTACTACTGCCAGCTGCAGTGTTCTCTTTGAATTTTCAGTGCCTTTGAGTGCATGTGTCATGGAGAAAAATGGTCCCTTTTGTGTAATTTATTGCATTCATCTGCTCTTCTTGCATTTTTTCTAATTCTCTAAAGATTCCTGAGTTGCAGTTTATACAAAAGGCAATATACAATTATTTGAGAATGCCAAAGATGAAGGATTGGACAGTATTCCCAAGAAGGCTTTTCTTTCCTTTATTTCAGTCTCTGTAAAGCATTCTCCACTCTCGCCCAAATCATTCTGTCTCTCAGGCCATCAGGCAGAGGATTTTTCTGGATCATCATAATTCACAGGAGAATGCATTCATGCATATCAAAGTATGATGAACCCTGAAGCAATAGCATATACTTGGCCAGTATTAAAATCAACCCTAACACAGTCCTGACTACCTGTACACCTGACATGCATCCTGCTGCTTTGAGAGGATTCATCTGAGGCATCTTTTTAATGTTCAAATTCTGTCCTGGCTTTCTAGGCTAAGACACTGCAAATTCTGTTGATTGGCAAGAAGTGCAGCTTCTAGCCAGTGAGATGAGAGAAATATCTTGCAATTCAAGGCAGTTTTATATAGCTCAGAAATACTTTTCAATGGCTGCAATAAACATTCTGAAAACAATGGTAAACCTACATTTAGAAAATGTTGTCAAAGCTTCATCATAATGACAAGATCCAGGCTGAATTTTTGATTTAAATAATAAGCTAAAGCAATTTAGGAACTTTATAAGGAGTAAGTGAAAAGATAAATGGAACTTGTTAAAGACAAGAAAGCAGCTGCTTATCAGAAAACAGACAGGAAACACACTGAGCAACAAAAGGAGCTTCCTAAGCCATCAACAAACTGGAGAGGTCAACAGAGGCAGAATCTACGTATGAAGCAACTACACCAGCTGGCTGAATTTTGGCAAGCACCATTCCATAAAGCAGACCTCTGCAACATCCAACTTGTTGGATATTTCCCAAATGGCATGTATTCCTTGTTAAGATTGCCAAATTTCAATGACTGAGTATCATGCTAGGAGAAATTAGTATTGTTATGTGTCAGTCGTGGTTGTCCCTTATAGTCTACTATCCTAAGTACCATAGTACCATACCCTTCATACCGGGCTTCCCCCACAACGGCTTTCTAAATGCTTGTTCATACTTTGGACTGGCTTTGGGTTAGTGCCTATATTTTCCTCTCAGCTATTTGTGTCCTTGTTTTTGTTGCTTTGTATGAAGAAGTTAATACTATTTAAGCATTGTTTACTGTGCATGAAATTTTGTCTCTTTGCCACATTGCTTACAGTGTTTTACAGTTTTTGTGGTATTCTAAGGAATGGGTCTGATTATAAAGGAGCATTTGGGGATTCACAGATATCTCCATAAATACCTTCATATCTTCTCTAGGTGGTTCAGCTAATAAACCCTGATTCTTTTTACTCTCACTTTCTTTGTTCTTACTAAGGCTATTCAGAAGAGTGCAGAAGCTTTGCTCACGTTCTCCCACTGTAGCAGCGTGATAGGCTGGAGGCATGAGCATGATATCACAAGGAGGACAAGCTGTGAATTCATCTTTCCAACAGGCAGGAGTAAATGTACTTTCAAACCCCCCCAAGATCCTGGTCCGAGACAAATGCCCTTAGTAACATAGCGCAGTAAAAAGAACAACAGGTTATGTGCTGTAAGAAGCTACAACAGGTTAACGTGCTATAAGAAGCTCACATTGCTTTGAAACAGTAAGCTTAATTTTGATCTTGGTGATACATTTATTGCACACTGAGGACAGGAAGGCATGTAAGTTCCTGATTTTCCAGGTGCTCTCACAGAAATATATGCCCAGATGTGTATCATATTCAGAATGTTTATTTGATCCAAAATATTTCTAACCAACTCCTATGAAAGAACAGGTGTAGTTTAATTGCACATAGCAAGCATAAAGAATAAATTGTTAAAAGAGATAAAGTAACAGCATGCTATCCGGTACAGTTGTTGGGTTTCAGTGGTCTCAAGCATCTATCGTATAGCGTGTGAGCTGCTTAAATAAGAATAAAATTAATTAGAACACCTCAGTTCTAATAAATAAATTGAGAAATAGGTGAATGTGTTAATGTTATTGAATCTGCTGGGAGTTCTAGCATTGAAGATAGCATGGCAAGAAACCATGCCATCTCGAATGAACAAACGCATTGAAAAATAACTGGGAAAATGAAAGTAAACTGACAGTGGGGTAGTAGAATTTTTTTTCTTGATATCCCAGTCATGATAAGAATCAATTGTTGATCCCATGTGAAATGAATAAATTTGTAAAATATATTTATCTTTTTCCCAGTCGTCAGTGTTTCTTGGTTATTTACAGAGTAAGCTTGTCAGAGCATGCCTTTGGAGAGTCCTGGTGTATCATGCACATTCTGTTATCCAGAGAATCATAAAATGCAAAGATACATCAACTGACAGATCGTGGGGTTGGGATCCCTAAAACTACTCTCCAAAACACTAGCACAGGTAGTATGAAATGAGCAACAGAACTCTGCAAGTAGGACTGTTCATAAATACACAAATATGGAATGTATTTTGCGCTAAGGACTATAAGGGTGAGATAAAATTTTACATCACGTAATGCAATACTCCATGTGTTTTCCACAGTATGAGATGATGATCCAAACAACAAGTAGCAGGATTTCTGGAGCTCCTGACAGAAAGATGTTTGGCTGAATTTTAGGATGCTTTGACAACACCTTTTTAACTACAATAATTTATGCACCTTATTTTTCTTTTTAACAGGAAAGTGATAAAGGATTTAATTTAAATGTGCACCCAAACAGTAAATTTTACAAAGCTTTAATTAAGTTAGGCATGATGTCTTTGGAGAAGCCCTGTGCGAGTCAAAAAGGAAAAGATCTAAAATGTTATGAAATTCTCTAATCATCTTCATCAGTTACCTGTCTCTGAGAGCTTCAAAACCCCAGTGGCTTTGCCAGAGCATCCTCTTGATTGTAAGAGCTATGCTCCTTCAATCATGTAATGGAAAAAATATTGTGGTTTTTAGTATGTGGCAAATCGCATACAACTCAGATCAGATTTCAGGTACTCAAGATTACATAAAAAATCAATTAGGAAATTATAATCATGAATAAAAAACAATATAGTGTCTTGCAAACATCCTGCAAACTTAAAACCAGGATATTCACTGGATATATACTTTGTGATGGATTATTTATTTGTCTCCGCTTTGAAGGTCATGTTACATCAATTAATAGACATCGATGGAGGGAAAAAACAATTATGGGATCAAAGATAGGCTATCACGTTCCAAAGGGAAACTGATTGTATTAAATTGCTCAGAAAATGATTACAAGAATGATGTAATGGCAATGCTCTGTTACAATGATAGCGCTGAACAGAAAGGCTAATAATGGCAAGAACTGTAGGGAAAAAAAAACCCCAAATCCATGAAAAGGGTGGAAATATCTAATATAGTCAGTTGAAAATAGTTGGTGTTGTTTAATTCCACAGATCATAGACAGTGTGATTACCAGTGCTTGCTGGTTCAAAGGCAGTCATGGAATTAATTGAAATTGTGATTCTAGAAACAAAAGGGAAAACCGTGGCTTTTTAATAGTCTGTCCCGTATTCTGAAATTATTTTCCTATATATCTCATCTGTGCATCTCCTGCAAGGATCATAACACCTGTCTTTACAACAATTTAGAAGCCCAGAGAATTGCAAATTTGGGTAGCAGAAGACAAAGTAAAATGTGAGTTACAGCTTGCCCTGTTGTATAAAAATAACCAGGTTCTGTAATGTTACAACTCCAAACCAGAGAGCTTTGTGGCATAAGTTGTGCACGGCATTTAGAGTAGCTGTGTGATACAGTCATGAAGTCCATATGCAAGAAAGAAAATCTGCGGGCAATAATTTTACAGGTCGGTAGTCTGGTTCTGAAAGAGAAGCAGTAATGATTTTGTTGTCTGTGAAGGAATCATACTATAGACAGGTGAATAACCTGTGTGCTCTCCGCTCAATGAACCCAAGTAATTCCCATGAAGTTTAATAAGAGATGACTCTATTTTTTAGGAGAATTAGAGCACAGTCCACCATAGCTAATGATATCCTTTGCAGCATACACAGCATGAATGAAAAACTCTTGACATGAAATTGTGCCCAAGTATTTCCCTTTTCATGGCACAACAGTGGAGGCCAAGTCAGGAATCTGGGAGGATGTGGTCGATCTAAGAGGCATAACCCCCGTCACATGTGCATCGTAGTCTGGGACAGCCTTAAGGTCTGTGTGCGTGATAGCATGGAGACAGGCAGGGCAGTTAGGCTTAGGGAGAGGACAAGTCCGGTGCCCTCTTCTTCAGTGTAAAGCTACTGCTGCTGTGGCTGTTGTGGGTACGTGGAGTTACAGTTCAGGACTTGAGAGATCGAAGCCTCGAGGCTGTTATATAGACAGTGGGAAGGATTTCTTCCCTGGTCCTAAAAGAACGATGCCTTGAATCTTGAAATTTTGTAGGAATGGCATGGCAACCACTTATAACATTTACCTTAAGAAATTCAGACTGGAAGGGATCTTTTAAGTCATCAAATGCAATTCCTTCCTACCACAGGCCCCTTTTCATAAGTTCTACATCATAAACAATTCAAGCTCCTGTAAAATGATTTTGGCAGGTTTCCAAGAATGCCACTGGCAACATTTTCTGTTTTGATCCTTTTTAAGAACAATTGTTACCTTTTAAAAATAACAGCTCTGTCTTGTTTCACTCAAAAATTACTTCCCACCCTGTCTTTCCTGCAGTTGCCCAGTGAAAGGCTGCAGCACTCCAATTGCTGGTGTTCAGAAGACTTATCGTGCAGTGGTTAATGTCATGCAGATCATTAGCACTTGATGCAGTTTGATCATCCCAGTTCCCACAGCCCTAGGTTGGATGGTTTAACCAGATCTCAAAGAAGCCCACAATCAGCAACCAGATATTGAATTTCTCATACGTAGTATGGGAACAGGGCTGTGTTGTTCTACAGAGTTATTTCTGTAACATTCATGATTTTCTTTTATGCACAAATATCCCTTCACTTTTCCAAAGTATCGGTTATAAAGTAAATTCATGTTCTCAATCCAATCATTTTGCAAATGAGAATTTAGTTAAGATTTTCTAGGCTTATGGCAATTATCCTTAATTTTAATACCTCACTTGACTGCTTGTATCAGAACCTTTAATTGTAAGTTAATGCTCCCCTTATCCAGTAGGGTCAAAGCTTTCCATGTTATCTTTTGTCTAAAGAGCTTAAATGCACAGATATTTCTAATTTTAACCTTGACTCATCCTAATGGTAGAGTATCATGCTCACAATACTAATAATGGAACAGAGGAAAATAAGGGAGACAATCTCACCTGTGATCATACCATGAAAAATAGACGGACTGATTCCCTCATCACACTTATCCCAGCCTCTGATTCAGCTTTTCCATTGGTTAATTTTAAGTTTAGGAATTCTACACTGTTTGGGAAAATCTCTGTAAGTGAACCATCCCTGACAGTACACTTTTCCTCGTGATATTTCTTGCAGGTTGAGACTGGAGATCTGGGAGATGTATACAAGATTCGGATCAGCTGTGACGATGTGCCAGGCTTTGAGGGTTGGCATTTGAAATCTTTTCACTTAGAAGAGCTACATACAAAACAAAAAATTAACTTTGACTGTAAGTGCTGGCTCTCTCTTGACAGAGAAGACAAGGAGCTGGTGAAAGAATTCCCTGCAGTGAATGAGGACCAGAAAACTTTACCAGGTAAAAACAGTGAGAAGATATAAACAATGTAAACTAACCTCTTGAAAAGAAATCAATGCCACAGATATAATACAATATAATTATTTGTCTGAATTTTATATCTTCAGTGGTTCTAATGCAGCTGTCTCCACATATGCACTGCGAAAATGCTGACCATGTCAGAAATTTTAATTTTCCAGTTAAGACATATATTGGGTTTCACAGTTGCTAAATATTCTGTATGACTCTAAGTGGGCAAAACTGAACAATATAATTATACTTTCAAAAGATAAAGCACATGCTCAAAGCCATGAAAATGATTTGTAGGAGGCTTACTATTGAATTACTTAGCTTATAATAGCTTTAGTTACTAACACAAGAATCAGACGTAATCCTCATTGTACAAAAAAGTTTTATTTGTTTTTCTCTAAGGACTACTTTTGACATGCTGAGAGTTTCAGAGTATATTCAGAGATCAACTTGGAATGTGAAGATCTATAGAAGTACCACATTTTTTCAGAAAAGTTGGCAGTTACACATGAGATAAAAGTAATTGGAGACATGACTGTTTCTCCAAACTAAAGTTCCCAAAGTTCTGGGTACCTAAATACCTCAAACCTATTCACAACCTTAAAAGAAACTGTAGCATTATGTTTGTTAAACGTTAACTCAGCACGACCGTATATTAAAAATGACATTTGAAAAATTTTGGTTATTCTTTTTGTATGAGTATGAATGCATATGCAATATAATGATCTTTCTCAGAAGAAAATCTAATCTGTGTAGAAATCTGTGTAGAAGTACATTTATACAGGAGCACTATAAAGGCAAAAGGTTTATAGTTCCTGTCATGCACCTTAAATTAATAAGTGTATTTTAAAAATTTTTATACTTATATGTCATGTCATGCATCCAGGTGCTATGCTACATGTCTCTGCTATTCTAATTTGCATAAATTTACATAGTGTCTTATTCTTTGACCTGTGACAGTTATTATCTACTACAAAGATAATTCAGTTTCAAACAGTCCCTGAACAAACTCAGATAACTTCTTATTTTCCGGATCTTGCACAGTAAAATAGAATTGGGCAGAATTTGTCTAGATGTTAGTAGCTCTCAGCTGCATAAGTCTAAAATGTCCAAGTCCAGCTTCCTTCGAATTTCTAAGGAAATTAATGGAAAGTCTTCATTGAGCTTAGCATGAAGAGATCAGATTCATAAAAGTAACCTGACTATTTTATTCACTGTGTAGCAGATTCTTCAGTAGCTGAAGAAATAAAACCAAGCAGTAGTCCTACTAAATACTCAGTGTTGCTCTTTTCTTTTAGGTACACTTTGTACATAATCAGGTTTATTTAAAGTTTTTTTTCTTTTTGTACAGTCTGTAAGTATGTTGTCTCTGTACATATTGGCGACCACTGGGGAGCAGAAACTTTTGCAAATGT
This sequence comes from Phaethon aethereus, assembly GCF_964289735.1. Taxonomy (NCBI): domain Eukaryota; kingdom Metazoa; phylum Chordata; class Aves; order Phaethontiformes; family Phaethontidae; genus Phaethon; species Phaethon aethereus. Next base: position 44,620,812 of record NC_138582.1, on the reverse strand, counting down.
TTATATCACTCTCTATGGCAAAAGAGGGGACACAGGTGTGAGGAAACTTCACACATCTTTAGCAAACGGAAGAAAATTTCAAAAGAATAAGGTAATGGCACAAAAAATGCTGTCTTACATGTGCAGGGGTTAGTACTGCATTAAGTGTCACAATGTCTTCTCAGAATACATCTTGCTACAGATAGGCAAGAATTTGGAAACAGATATTCACAGTAGACCAATGCCAGTGTTATTTCCTTCCTGTACAAGGACATCTCCACATGATAATAAAGGCTCGACATGAGCGCATAGAAAGCAGATTGCTGGGGAGAACCTCTGTGATCGTGCTTACTTCTTCCGTTCCAAGTGTAGGACAGCTCAGGTAACAACACATTAAAAGCTAGTGATTCGAAACAAGTTACAGAAATTGCTGTGAGATTTTTGCCATCAGTGATGTTTCTGTAAGCACAATTCACGTGAAACACTAATTCAATGTCTAGCCAGTAAGTTTAGACAAAGGACAAGAATTCCACTTACAGAAGAGAATGCATATGCAGTCTTTGTAGATGACCAATAACTATAAAATACTTCTCTTGTGTATTAGGTTTTCCTATGAGAGGTTCTCTCACTGAACACTGAGGTCTGAAAAAGTTCATTATCAAGATGTACATTGTCAAGGAGAGTCTTAGATTTCTATGAAATTATTTCATTAGACAATTACCACAGCACTTGGTAAGGTAAAAGTGGAATCAGTGACACAGAATTTCTAAATTTGATTTTTGCATATATCTCAGGGCTATGCCTATATAAAAAAGATAGCACTCTACAATACTTATTTTAATTTACCTTCATGCACAGATTAATTTCCTAAAATGTCTTAATTAAAAAAGTTAATGATTTCTGCTTACAATCTGGCTGTTGAGTCCTGGCTACTGTTAGAAAAAAAAAAATAGTATTTTTGTCACATGAAAATGCTTTTACTATTAGTAGCAGAAAATCTACTTCTCCAATACTTTTAGTTAAAAAGTAGCAGGGACAACGCATAGGACTTTGGCAAGTACTACATTTTTTAGAGATCAGTTTGCTAATATCTTCTTTCTTAATTGTCCTGACATCTGTTTTAGTAAGTTCCTACTATTCAATTAATGTTTTATTGGGATGATGGTGTTAATTACAATCCTAGACATTGCTGTTTAAATGCCAGTTGTTCACAACCTTGTTGATCTTTATAAACTACCATCAGGTCCATCTGGTCCTACGATGGGCCATATACAGAACACCTGGCTTTCTTACAAAACAAGCAAGAATTTAGTAGGGCATAAAATTTCTTTCTTTGCATGTCACATTTTTCCTTGTCTTGTTGTTTTTGTTGTCCCTATTCTCACCCACTGATGCCTGCGTTTACTTCTCTTTTTTCTTACTCTCCCCTCTCTGTTCTGCTTCCCTTCCCATCTCTCATTTTTTGCTCAAATAGTTCTTCACCTTCATCTTAACCTCCTCCTTCTATTGCTTACTCTTTTCTCCATTTACTACTTCCACAATTATTTTCATTTTGTAAGAAAAACAAAAAGACAGGCTTTTCTGACTATTGGAGAAGAATTTAGAAGTTGTCTTGAAATGAACACACTCTTTTTAGATTTCTAAGAATTTAGAAGTTGTCTTGAAGTGAACACACTCTTCTTAGATTTCTAAATTTTCTTTAGGACTATTACTACATATGTAGGTTTGTATGATAAATTTTAGAAACGAGAAGTATCTAGAAGGATAGAAGTTTAATTAGAACCAAAATCTTGTCATAACTGTCAGAAGGTTGAGGTATATGAATTTTATTGTAATATGAAATGATCCATATTGTCCAAAGATCAAATGAAGTTACAACACATCATTAATCATGAATGTGGAATTCAGTGTTAGGTATAATTAGCGTGTACTTTCTTAGATTCAGAGGGAAGATGTTATGTTAAATATTTCAAAAAGGCGGACACAAATTTTAAATCCTCATCTGAATCCAGGATTACATTTTCTCTGAAGTTCAAGCATATTTGGTTCCAAACTCTGTTTTATTAAGTATTTCCCTTTTTTGTAGGTGGATTCATTTTTGGTGGAAGCTGTTTCTCTGAGTCATTTGCAAAAAGTGGTCATAGGACATGATGGAGAAGGCTACGGGGCTGGGATGTACCTCAAGATGGTAACAGTCAAGGAATCACAAGACTCAGACAAAGAATGGGTCTTCCCATGGTGGAACTGGCTTGATACCCATCTGGGGCTATGTGAGACTGTTTGTGAGATTGTGACAGTTGGTAAGCTCTTTTGCAACACTGTTCTGCCTGTTTATATATAATATTTTTAAATTTTGCTACAGTTCTTTCAGATCTCTATGGTATCTTTCTTTTATTGAAAATGTGAAATTCGGTTTGATCTTACTATTATAGCAAAAACACATCTGGTAAGGTCAAAGTTAATAAAATTCCATCCTGTCAAAGTGTTGTGTGTGGAACATTTACCTTCCAAATTAAATTTAGCACATTGCAATAAAAGATTTAAAGCAGTTTGGGATGTGTGTCGCATGGGAATAAATAGCTTCAGTTTTACGCACTACTTTCAGGTAGTTCAGGATCTCATTTGAAATCCAGAGAAAAGTTACTTTAGTGAAATGAGCCTGGTCTTCACCTGTGGTATTATTCCACAGAACAAAGCAATGGTTGTGGTATGCTCAGTTTCTCCTCATTTCAAACCTACTACATCACAAGTTGTGCAAATCTAGACCTGGATGTATTTTGCAAAAGAACACTCACAGCAGGACCTTTGGTCATTTAGAACTAGTAGAAAAGATTCCTTCCTTCAATCCTGTGAAAACAATTCCACGTAAAGTAAATGAGCTACAAAAGTTTGCCCAGAGGGAGTAAACCAACTTAAAATCATAAGGTGGCCAGGACAGATATACAGGTATTCAGTTTTTCTGAGTTGTAGAAAGTACCTTTTATTGAGCTGTTCCTTTCCATCAAATGATTTTCACTTTCCATAGGATGGTTAAAAGAGAATGAAAATGAAAGATAGCAACAATTAATGAAGAAAAAGAGAGGGAGATAGTAATATTGATCTTCTGAGGATCTGGCAAATGTTTTGTGTTTATTATAGGTTTACCTGTCAGTCTTCCATTATTACAGCACGTTATAATGCTAGATAAGATCTAGTTACAAGTGGAGTTCATTGGTATTAATCATTTTGCATTAGGTGCCTATTAGCTACAGATGGCTGGTGCTTCTAAATGATGAAGTGGTTTTAGTAATATTGATCGCTTTTTTAAGAACAATTAATTGGACCTCTAAAATGTGACTGAATGTTAGTAATTACTTCCAAACATGACACGGAAAAATACCTTGGCATCAAGAAAATACCTCTGAAACTAAGTTTTAAACACAGGAAGAACATTAAGCTCTTAAATTTTTGGCAAAAAATATAATAAAGGTATTGATGTGTTATTCTTAGGGAACTGTTGCTATAGATACAACATAACCTGAAAATAGAGCTTTGTTTGTGTACTGTAAAGGCTATGATCCTGTTCTATTATGCCATTCTCTCATGCTGTCACTCTTCCTCTTTCTCTTTGATAATTTTTAAAGGTAGAAGATTGATTTCTAGTCCTAAACTGCCTGAAATCAACATGAGGTCAGCAGGTCTCTGGATAATGGACATCACTGGATCTGACTTGAGCAATGAAGAGGATTCAATATGCCTTTCTTTTATCTTCTATGGCAACCTGAGTTGCAAAAAGTTGCCACTTCAAGTTACAGGAAAAGCAATTCAGATCAAAGTACTTCAACCTTTCTCTATTGAAAGAAAAGTCTAAGAATCATGTAGCCAATAACCCACTTAATTCTGAGATAAATTGTTTCTTTAAACTAAAATACCAAATTGATTTTTGTCCTCTGCGTAGTTTGGCACAGGTCGTCATTTTTGTTTGTAGATAGTAACATTGCCACTTGAACAGTGGTTTTTGAATGAGCAGATTCTCCCAATGTCTCATGCTGAGGGCTTAAATGAACAAACTGGTCCCTTGATGCATATCACGGCATATATCACACTGCAGGTACTGATTTACAGGTTTTGTTGATCCCACAAAAGTAAGTAATTTGTAAACATACAATATGCCATGGGATACTATAGAGCTTTTGGGGCCCATGATGGAAAAGGAAGAATCATGAATGAGATGAAACTAACAGAAAGTTCATTTTTCTCTTTCATGTAATTTGTTCACCCCTGCCACCAAGTTTTTCTGGGCTAACTGCCTTTTCTTGCATGGTTTATCTCTTTTTTTTGCCTGTCATTATCACGTTCTTTTTCCTCTTGATCAGCTCCTTTTTACCCACAAGTTTTCTCCTTTATTCAGTTCACCTGCCCTTCCTTCCTTTGTCTTCAGTTCCTCTTACTACCCACTAACTGAAATATTAACAAGTGTCTGAGGCTCACTTTGACTGAATTGTAGCCTGCTTTTACCAGTCCTCTTACTTCCCTCTTGTAGCTATCATTCCTTCCCAACACTGTGTTACTTACACTTTCCTGGCTTTGCTCTCCATGAAGTAGATATTTGGAGCTGACCTGAAGGTAAACACTGCAAAAATCTCCTCTGGCTCAGGAGATCCCTGAGCCACAAAGTGCTGGAAGTTAGGACAATAAAGAGAAGTGTGACTACCACTTTTCCTGTTCTTATACTGCTTGTTCCATCCTTCTGTTGTCCTTCATGGGTTTTGAAGAAATGGTTGATCCCTGTGAGAAAATGGGAAGTTTTAACCTTGATTCGTTCCTTAGTCTTTTTTTTAACCCTGATCAGTTCATTCTGCAGCTGCAGATACATATATAAGGCAGGACTGAGGGAATGGGGGCAAATGGGCAGACAGGGAAGTGGAAACTTCACAAGCCAGCTTTGCATCAGAGAATTATGTCTACGAAGCCACATCCTGAAAGATGTTTCTTTAGGATTGACTGCTGGAACTGCAGAAGCAGGTAGCAAGAGAAAATCAGGAAAAAAAGAAAAGGGGTGAAGAGAGCCCTGGCAAAAAGCCCAAATAGTGCATGAAAATACGTTATTTTTCATTTTGGGATTCATCAGAAAGTAGCCTTGGAGTTGTGAATGAAGAAGCTGTTTCCTGGTTCTTCTTCCTACTAGTCAGGTAGATTGAATGATTGAGCTAAAGAAATAATTGGCTGTTCTTTTGATGTTCCTCTTTTCTTTAATGAAAGAGGAAATAAGCACACTAGCCTAGGCCATAAACATGATCCAAAATGAGGAGTGCCCAGATGGTTTTTCTAAGTTATTTCCAAGAACCTCTGGTAAATATAAATAAATAGTATGAAACTGGAAGTGCCCTGTCAGAGGAAAGGCTGAAATCAGGTCACATGCACTTCTACTAGCTGAGCTATTTAGAAATGAAAGAGCAGGGGAAAGAATATGAGAAGTAGAGAATAGGAAAAGGAAAAGACAACTTCTGTTTTCTCCCTTCTTTTTCCCTTAGAGGGGAAAATTATTGGTTTAAGAACAATAATTATAGTCATATAAGGCCTCCTCTACTTTTACTTACTCAAGTAATGGTATGTCCCAGAGATACTGTACTATCTCCAGTTGAACTAGGAAGTTTTTTTCTCAAGCATGAATGCAAGAACAGGAAGATTTTAACGGACAGGTTCTATATGAAGATATGATGTGTGGTGAAGATGGAGGGTCTCTTGGATGTTTCCTCAAAGTCAGATTAATTCTCCTTCAAAATTAGAGTCAATTGCACCATTTTTATATTACAAGTTGTAAGAAATACTTCTAATAGTGTTCAAAATTTTAAAAATTTACTAAAACTTCTGTGCCTGCAAATAGTCCATTGAATCAGTGTTACATGAACATTGTGCCTTGTTCTGTGTACAAATTTCAGTGGTGACTGCCATCACTCGTTCCCTGATATCAAACCTCAAGCATTCCATCTCCTTATCCATGTTAGTAAATCAATTTTGTATTGATTAGAAAGGGAAAAAATAGTAGCAGTTATAAATCTGCCCCAATTCTTTTACTACTGAAGTTTGTTCAACTGTTGCATACAGCTGTCAAATACACTTGATCTGGCACAATTAGAATGAGTTCCATTCATCTTCTCTTTTTCCTCACATAGGATAAGCTGGCAGATATTGGCTCAATATACAAAGTTCAGGTAACTGGCCCACGTAGCGAGCTAAAACAGCCATGGCACTTAGATGCACTGCATATGAAGCACATGAGCACAAAGGAAGAGATGTATTTATCCTTTGACTGCTGGTTCAACCCTAATGAAGACAAATGTGTGGAACTGCCAGCTCTCTATGCAGATCAGGAGCCTTTGCCTGGTAAGCAAAGTCCTTTTTTTGTTACTGGGGTAAGGATCTGTCACTGGAATTCCAGTATATCTCTTCTGGGCCTAAAATACTGTGCAAGGATTTCCACAAGAATTTTATATTAAGGAATGTGATGGCTTTGCACATGGATTTATCACAAAAGCAAGCTGAGAGAACAGAAATCATTGGTATCAGGATTATGACAGATGCTGTTAACTGCTGACACCAAACACAGGCTTTGGCTTCATTCGTGTTAGATGATGTTCCAGTTTTAGCTCTTTATTTATTATCTTTTGAAATTAACCCTATGTCAGCTGAAGATGTGTACAAAATACCACCTACTGTGTGGTATTACCTAAATCCTCCTATTCACAGAAAAATGTATGTGACCTAGAAACATAGTAAATTTTTTTAAGCATTAAAGAACTGCAAAGACCCCCTACAAAAATAGATTTTTGAAAATCTATCTTGAGGAAACGGTTGATCCATCTCCTGGTTGATCCAGCGGGCTCCTGTGCAGCGGCGGCTCTGACTGAGCGCGGGCGGGGCCTAGAGCGGCGGCGGCAGTTTGAAAGCCAGCGAGCCCGCCATTTGGGCGAAGCCACCGAGGCAGAGGGCTCCGGAGCGGAGGGTGGCGCCGGGGCACCCTTCCTGAAGCGGCCAAACCGCGAAGGCGGCAGCGCAGGGAGAGAGAGGGTGCCCCAGCCCACCCGCCCCCACCCCCGGCCGGCGGAGCGGGCTCCTGACGAGCGGCAGCTCTGACTCAGCGCGGGCGGGGACAGGAGCGGCGGCGGCGGCCAAAGCCCCTCACCTACAAGAGCCGCCCCCGGGAGCGCGAGCGACCTGCAGCGCGGCGAACAGGGCGGGCAAACAGGGCGTGGCGCGTCAGAAGGGCGTGACGCGTCCGGCTGCGCGTCAGTTCGCGCGGGCAGGGCAGGCGTGCGGGTAGGGCACAGTCCGTCCCCCCGGAACTAGAGGCTCTCTCGACGGGTGGTCATCGCCTTCCCAGAAGAGGCCCGGCCACGGTCTCCACCCGGCTGAAAGCCGTGGCCCGAAGGAATATGGCGACACAGACGGAGCTCCCGCTCAAGCATGCGGCTGTCCGGGTGTCCGGCTGCAGACAGGGCCTGAGCCTGTCACTCGTGCCAGAGGGCAGCGGAGACACCACCCGTGTGCGGTGCGACCAGGTGAGCGACTTGCTCAGCCTGGGGCAGGGCTGACAGAGGCAGTGGAGAGGCTGAGGAGCATCAGGGGGTGTGAGAGGGAGATGGATCGTTGGAGCCACTCCTGGCTGTCCCTGAGGCAGAGGCAGCAGCTGGAGGCCCCACAAGCAGCAGGGGATCCCCTGCCCTTTTGCTGCTGGGCAGAAGGAGAGTGCCTAAGAGACGAAGGGGAATGGAAGCAGGTTGCTGCTTGGGGCAGCAGACGAATCCCCTCCCGGCCTCCCTCACCGTCCCAGCTGCTCGTACACAACAGATGCGGGTCTCAGGAACTGGAGATCCAGGCACATGAAGACCTTGACGAAAGTCCATCCAGGGTGTTGCCTAGGGCGAGTCAGTCAGCCTCACACATCAAGATGTCCACTGTTAAGAGAAAAAGGAGGGATTCTTCTGAGGGGTGCAGACAGCCTAATATGCTGGCCAGACCCAGTCCACAGAGAAGTCTGCTGCCTCCCTGGGGCCCGGGTGAGAGATGTCACGAGGAAATTCCCTGGTCTGGTTTGGCCCACTGATTACTACCCGCTGTTGGTTATGCAGGTTGGCGATAATGAGGTTGCACAAAGAAGTCTAAAAGCGATTAAAAGGGACTTTAGAGCGCTGGGGTTACTGGTTGATGGAGCAGGAGCACAGGTAGTGTTTTCATCAATCCCTTCAGTGGCAGGGGGATCACTGAAAGGAATGGGAAAGCACCCCTGGTCAACACATGGCTCAGGGACTGGTGCTGTCGGCAGAATTTTGGTTTTTTTGACCATGGGGCGGTTTACATGGCACTGGGTCTGCTGGCAGCAGGTAGAGTGCAACTGTCTCCAAGGGGGAAAAGGATTCTAGCTTATAAGCTGGCAGGCCTCATCGAGAGGGCTTTAAACTAGATTTGAAGGGGGAAGGCGATAAAACCAGGCTTACTAGAGATGAGCCTAGGGGTGGCGTGCCAGAATTAGGGGTGAAATCGATAGCCCATCTCAAGTGCATCTACCAACGCATGCAGCCTGGGCAGCAAACAGGAGGAGCTGGAAGCCCTTGTGCAGCGGGACAGCTATGACTTAGTCGCCTTCACAGAAACATGGTGGGATGACTCTCATGACTGGAGAGCTGCAATAGATGGCTATAAGCTCTTCCGAAGGGGTAGGCATGGAATGAGAGGCGGTGGGGTGGCTCTGTATGGTAGGGAGTGTTTTGATTGTATAGAGATCAACGATTGTGATGACCAAGCTGAGTGCTTATGGGTAAGGATGAGGGGAGAAGCAAACAAGGCAGATATCCTGCTGGGAGTCTGTTATAGACCGCCCAACCAGGACAAAGAGGCAGATGAAGCAGCTAGCAGAAGTCTCACAATGGCTAGTCCTTGTAGGGGAATTCAACTTACTGGACATCTGCTGGAAGTATAACACAGCAGAGAGGAAACAGTCTAGGAGATTCCTGGAGTGTGTGGGAGATGATAACTTCCTGACAGAGCTGGTAAGTGAGCTGACCAGGGGAGGTGCCTCGCGTGACCTGTTGTTTACAAACGGAGGACTGGTGGGAGACGTGGTAGTCGGAGGCCGTCTTGGTTTTAGCGACCATGTCATGATAGAATTTTCAGTTCTTGATGAGGTAAGGAGGGGGGTCAGCAAAACCAGTACCTTGGACTTCCGGAGGGCAGACATCGGCCTGTTCGGTCGCTGGTTGAGAGAGTCCCTTCAGAGACAGTCCTGAAGGGCAAAAGGGTCCAGGAAGGCTGGACAGTCTTCAAGAAGGAAGTCTTAAAGGCACAGGAGGAGGTGGTGCCCATGTGCCGTAAGACGAGCTGACAGGCAAGATGGCTGGCCTGGCTGAACAGGGAGCTTTTGCTGGGAGTCAGGGAAAAGGGGAGAGTTTATCACCTCTGGAAGAAGGGGCAGGCAACTGAAGAAGAGTACAACGATCTCGTCAGGTGAAGCAGAGACAAAATTAGAAAGGCAAAAAGCCTAACTAGAAGTCAATCTGTCCACAGTTGTAAAAAATATCAACAAATGTTTTTACAAATATATTAACAACAGGAAGAGAGCCAAGGAGAATCTCCATCCCTTATCGGATGTGAAGGGGGAACACAGCCTCAACCAAGGCTGAGGACAAAGCTGAGGTACTTAATGCCTTCTTTGCCTCAGTCTGTAATAGCCAGTCCAGGTATCCTCAGGGTCTTCAGCCCTCTGAGCTGGAAGACAGGGATGGAGAGCACAATAAACTCCTCATAATCCAGCAGGAAACAGTTAAGGACCTGTTAAGCCACCTGGACACCCACAAGTCTATGGGGCCTGATGGGATCCACCCAAGAGTACTGAGAGAGCTGGCAGAGGAGCTTGCCAAGCCACTCTCCATCATTTATCAGCAGTCCTGGTTAACAGGGGAGGTCCCAGACGACTGGAGGCTTGCCAATGTGACACCCATCTGCAGGAAGGGCCAGAAGGAGGATCCTGGGAACTACAGGCCTGTCAGCCTGACCTTAGTTCTGGGGAAGATTGTGGAGAGGATCATCTGGAGGGCGCTCACAAGGCATTTGAAGGACAACCAAGGGATCAGGCCCAGCCAGCATGGGTTCATGAAAGGCAGGTCCTGCTTGACCAACCTGATCTCCTACTATGACCAGGTGGCCCGCCTGGTGGGTGAGGGAGAGGCTGTGGATGTTGTCTGCCTGGACTTTAGTAAAGCCTTTGACAGCATCTCCCACAGCATTCTCCTGGAGAAACTGGCAGCTCGTGGCTTAGACAGGTGCATTCTTCTCTGGGTAAAGAACTGGCTGGATGGCTGAGTCCAGAGAGTTGTGGTGAATGGCGTTAAATCCAGTTGGCTGCCAGTCACAAGTGGTGTTCCACAGGGCTCAGTTTTTGGTTTTTGCAGAGGGATCTGGACAGGCTGGATTGATGGCCCAAGGTCAACCATATGAGGTTTAATAAGGCCAAGTGCAGGGTCCTGCACTTGGGCCACAACAACCCCATGCAACACTACAGGCTTGGGGAGGAGTGGCTGGAGAGCTGCCCGGCAGAAAAGGACCTTGGGGTGTTGGTTGACAGCCGGCTGAATATGAGCCGTCAGTGTGCCCAGATGGCCAAGAAGGCCAACAGCATCCTGGCCTGTATCAGGAATAGTGTGGCCAGCAGGAGTAGGGAAGTGACTGTGCCCCTGTACTTGGCACTGGTGAGGCTGCATCTCGAATACTGTGTTCAGTTGTGGGCCCCTCACTACAAGAAGGACATTGAGATGCTGGAGCGTGTCCAAAGAAGGTCAATGAAGCTGGTGAGGGGTCTGGAGAACAAGTCTTCTGAGGAGCGGCTGAGGGAACTGGGGTTGTTCAGAGTGGAGAAAAGGAGGCTGAGGGGAGACCTCATAGCTGTCTACAACTACCTGAAAGGTGCTTGTGGCGATGAGGGCGCTGGTCTCTTCTCCCAAGTAACCAGCGATAGGACGAGAGGAAATGGCCTCAAGTTGCCCCAGGGGAGGTTTAGACTCGATATTAGGAAAAATTTCTTTACTGAGGGAATGATCAAACATTGGAACAGGCTGCCCAGGGAGGTGGTGGAGTCACCATCACTGGAAGTGTTCAAAAAACGTGTGGTCGTGGCACTTCAGGACATGGTTTAGTGGGCATGGTGGTGGTGTGTTGATGGTTCAACTTGATGATCTTGAAGGTCTTCTCCAACCTTAATGATTCTGTGATTCTGTGAAAATTAGTTACAATCAGCCAGCAAATAAATATCCAAGAATTTCAGTTGCACTAGTGTTTTATTGTTGTGGATAAGAAATTTAAAGTACAGCAAGTAATATTCCACAAAAATATATATTAAGTTGCGTGTTTCTTTGCTGTTAGGAACACATATGAATTGTATGATGCCAGAGAGAAAATAAAGTGATTTCTCCCAAACCCTTGGGAATACAGAGTGGAACAACCAATTGCATACTGATAACTTCATCACTAGCTATTTAAGAACAGGCTTCCAATCTACCCAGCTCATTAGAATAAAGAGGATTGATGGGAATAGTAAAGATCATATATTCAAGTTTTTAGTGACAGTTAAGAGGTTTGTCGCTAGAGGCTATAGTACAAAGAATGTTCTGCTTAAAGAGAAACTAATAGAAAAAGACGGAAGTGGCCCAGAAAAAGGAATAAAATATTCCATGTGAACTTTTGCACACTATTCTCTAAGGAGATTTTCCTAACTATTTCATCTCATTTAAAGTTGAAACTTGAACAAATAAAACAGTGAAGTTTTATTTAAAAAGTGAAGACCTTTTAAATATCTGGTTTTGTGTAGGTTTGCATACTTTTATGCAGTTAGTAAGCTCATATTCATTTACTGAAAAAATCTCATGATTTTAGGGTTTTGATCCATCAGATTCAAAACAACATTGTATGTTGGATGTATTATATGCAGGTTGTACAATCATCAATATAGTAAATCTAGAGCTTGTTAAAAAGCTCTATTTCCCCAATTTATTTATGAAAAAATAGGTAAAATTATAAATAGTGGTAATTATTTTCAGAATTAAAAATTGCTAAATGTTTAACTACATATAAAAAGTCCAGAAATTCAAACAAAAAAAATTTCTAGAATACACCCCTCAAAGCATCTATTATGCTAAGAACCAAATGGACATACTGCCAGCAGTATCCTGATTTGTAAAGCAATTCAGTTTTGAGGTGTATTAGAAAGTTGAGGTGTTTTTCTTGGGAAATTTCTAGGAAAAAGATGTGTATATACTCTTTCTCAAAAATTGTTCCATAGATGGATAGTATCTACTAACCTGGGAAGTTGCTCATAAACCGTTTTGTTAGGTCCAGTGATCAACAACTGGAAGCATTAGTATCAATTTTATTCTTTGTAGCCCCAATACTAGTTCAGTCAAAGATTTCTATCAGCTTCTTCCTTGTATTCCAATTTGATTACTAGAGACAAAAAAAAAAATCATTTTTATGTGTTTGCTCTCATTATTGGTTTGAAAGAGACATCCATTTATGGAGATGTCTTCAATGAATGTCTTGATAGAATAAATTCAAATAAAGACAAAAGAAAAATTTTGAAGAATGTTGATCATTGGTATCCCCAGACAAAACCAACAAGAAGTATATAACTTTATAGGAAGCAAAATAAATGCTAAAAACTAAGTATCCAAATAAACAGTAACCTTTATCAGTAATGTCAATTGCCTGTTTGTAATGAAAACCATACTAATATAATTACTCCTGTTCTAAACTAAGTGATTCCCTGAGATTCAGCAAGGCAAAAACCCATATCTATGCTAATGTGTAATCTTCAGGAAAATTGCAATTCCTTTGTTAAAAGCAGTGGCCACTCCCAATTTTTTCCTGCATCTACAAACACATTTGTTCCATGTTTTTTCATCTCTTTCTGAGCTCTAGTATATCCTCTGTCCATGTCTTCTGCATATCCCACCTCATCTGGTGGGGCATAAGGATGATTTTTCATGCCCAGTAAATCCCATCACCGTTATCAGCTATCATTGTATCTATTCTTAATAATTAAAAACAAACAAACAAAGAAAAAATAAGCAAAATTTAAACATGGATCTCTGAAATTGCTTTTTTTCCATCTGTAGAAATATTTCTTCTGAAAAGTAAGTGCCCAAGTCCAGACTATAGGCAATTCTCCAGATAAAATTAAATTAAAAAAACAAGGTCAAATGATTCTATTGCATAATTTCATTAGGTTCTGTGGGATTATCTCGGAGTTGAATTTGTATTCTGGGTATTAGCTACTATTACAGAAGCAAATAATTTTAATTAATTCTTTTCTTTAGTCTGTCCATTCTAATATTTGTGAGCACATTATTTTAGTCTACCTGTATCATGGGCCAATTTATTTACCATGCACCTTTTTGGACTTTGGATTAAAAGATACTGGGTTTTTTTTTAAGAATTCTGTGATAACTCTGTTATAATTCTGTGCAGGACATTGATGTGCATATTAACACACTGGGACAAAGTCACTGTACACAATAACAATTAACATTTTAGAAATTCTTGCTGTTAGACTCCATATTTCTTACTATTTTTTCTTACTATATTTCATATTATTTCTAGATAATTTCTTGATGATTTTTAGAATACCATTATTTGTGACTGCATTTGAAGGCATGCACCAGGAGTTATATAGCAGTAGGAGCTGTTTGAAGCTACAGTAGGAACTTTGCAATATGTAGCTGTCAATGTAACTATCGAAGATTGGTGTTACCTTTTCTTTACAAAGGGATTTTTAATGCCAGTTGGGAACTGGCCTCTTCTGGCTGATATTTGGCTCCTGTGACACAAATAAAGTGTTTTTTTTCCTGGAGTCTACTGACATTCTGCCCGTCCTCCCTCCCCCAGTCAAGGCCATTAACATAAGAACTTGAAGAGTTTAAGTGCTTAACATCTGTAGTAAGAAACATCTGTATTAATAAACATACTGACCTTTATTAAAATTCACCCAACTTCATGTTTTTATAGGTCATAGATAAAGTATAGCAATTCCACTGCTTTGTTAATCACAATAGGTCATTATTATGTAGTAGTGTTCCATGATGTGTTTGAGCATGGAGAAGTAGTTGCTTACTACATGGTACTTAACTCTTCAGATACAATTCAGTCCAGAAGCTCGTATTTAACAAATTCCTTTTTCATTAAAGTTAATGGTAAGTCTCATGCTATCTTCCAAAAGAAAGTAGTTTAGAAATGCTTCAGCTAATGTAGTCTTTTGACTCATTAGGCTTATTAGCTCAAGCATGGCACCAAACTAGCATGAACCAGGCTGGCTCAGGCATAGAGCTGGTGAGGTGAATCATAGTGTTCCACTTTTACTGATTCAAATTCCAACCCACTCAGGCATCTTTCTAACACACTCTGTTATGTAGGTTAGATGAACCCTGTACTTTTGACTAGATAAATAAGACCAGATACTCAACTGTCATAAACTGATTTGCTCCACTGTCTTGAGCATACTAGCTTGGTGGCTATATCAACTGAGGACGAGAGGCAATGGGCATAAACTTCTTTACCGTGAGTGTGACAGAGCACTGGAACAGACTCCCAGAACAATGCCCAGAGGTTGTGGAGTCTCCTTCTCTGGAGACCTTTAAAACCGACTGGATGCGTTCCTGTGTAGCCTGCCCTAGGTGATCCTGCCATGGCAGGGAGGTTGGACCAGACGATCTTCAGAGGTCCCTTACAGCCCCTACCATTCTGTGATTCTGTGATTCTGTGATCTTGTCCTGAACTTTTAATTTCACAGAAAGGGTGATTCTAATTTTTTGAGACTTATGTGATAAATTAGCAGGATTAGGCATCAAATTTAGTTTTCCAATTTTTTTTGCCATAGAACCGAATGAACATTTAAAAAATACCCCTGCCTACTCTACCTGCCTTTGATTGTTAGTTGCCTAACATTCATTTAAAACCAAAACTGATTCAATGGGGAATTGGGACAATAACCTCTGGAATTCTCATTCCCCACATCACCTTTTTCTATATATTTTACTGTTTTGTAGAGTAGAATTTCTGCAGAAGCCTATGAAAAAAAGTCCCTGTCAGCTATATCCAACAGCTCTGAAATACAGCACCCTACCCTGCCCCATTTGCATTCTCATCCCTACCGTCTCATCTCTCCATAGAGAACCTGACAAGCTGCAGAGGAGAGCAGTAAGAGAAGAGGTCTTGAGAGCTCCAACAGGAGGAGTTTATTTGATAGTTCATTTCCTTCCATAACGATTTTTCTTACTGTTTTCTCCCCATTTATAAAAATTAACTGCATTGCCTGGTTTCGTTACAAAGCTAAAATCACAATGCTGTAAAAGGTTTAACTATACCTCTAACATTCAGAAAGGATGTGATTGTATCATTTAAACTGTTCACCCTTGAAAGGCTATTGAGAGTTCTGTGGGCAAATGTTACAGAATTGTCACAATAAATGATAACTGGATACATAATACACAGTAAATTCAACAACAACAAAAAAAAGGCAAATTCAAAGCCACATGTTCTGTCCTATATTTAATTCATGGTTTTTCTACCCTTTTTAAAGAGCGTTAGGTGATCACTTTCAGTTTCACACTATGCTGGCTTACATCTGAAATAGAGCTCTTAAAAATAGGATTGGGAAGAGACAAAGAATGGCAAGGTTGAACAGAACATCTTATTTTAATAGCTTTTTTTGTTGGGATTTGTTGTTCATCTCATAGTCAGAATGGTCCCAAATTCACCCTGAAAACTTTTACCCCATTTCCCAACATCTCTTTTGTGTTATGCCTTCCTCCGTAGGGGTTGCTTTATATATATTTATTTCACTTATATAGTGGAAGTCCTTTCTCTGATCCAAAACCTTTGAAAATTAATGGGAAATATTTGCTGTGACTACACTGAACTTTGAATTATGCATCAATAGATTCAGCAGATTCAGCTGAAAATACTGACTCAGCAAAAACATTAAATGTGTTTCTAATTTTCAGTGTGTATCTTTGAATACTACTTGTGTGATTAAAGCTAAGCTTGTGATTATTAATGATTCTGGACAAAAGCAGTAAAGATGATTGTGAGCACCGTGATTCCTAAATCCATCCTATATGAGTGGTCAGATCTGTGGACCAAACTATTCCGATTTTATTCACACCATAGCCTTTTGACTACAATGAATCTGCTTATATCACCAAGGTATACAGGCAAGGCAACACTCTAGATGAATAAAACAGAGTCTTACCTTCATATCCTAACAACTCCTCTAAAAGCAAAAATCCCATCGGTTAAATGCCAGAGGGTAACATGGACATCTCATGTACTTTCAACTATCTGGATCTCTAGCAAGCGCAAGTTTGTGTAGCTGCACTGACTCTAATGCAGCTATGTTGTCTTTCACCTGGCAGTGCATATTTAACTGCTTTGAAGAAAGGGATGAGATACATTAGGGCACCAGTCTAGGAAAACTCTTGGTTTACTTCTTTTCATCAAAACATGAACGGTGCTGTCAGTTACAAGTACTTTCCCAGCTCTTGGTTTAAATGATTAAAAAAAAAATCCTGGTGGAAGTCCCTGAAGTAAAGTAGTGCAGTAGTGAAATAAGGTTACTTTTCAAAACACAGGTTTTCTCAGATGTCATGCCCATGTAGTAAAAGATGAAGAGAAAGAAAGGCATTTCAGAAGTTTATTGCAATGAGCACACCTTTATTAGTGGCCTGACACAGCCCTTATTATTTAATGAATCCTTTTAGATATTAATTTTTCAATTAGTATGCAAACCCACCCTCTAGGACCTTTGTTCCAGTCATGTGGCCTTTTTATTTTAGACATATAGAGGAATAGCTATGTAAGATGTCACAATATTTGAATTCAGGCCTTTTGTTATAACACTCAATATGAATAGCAGCAACTTGTGAAAAGAGCTGTAAGAAAAGCTTAAAAATAAATATCCTCAGAACACTTTTTTTTTTCTCCCTGTTTTCCTATCACCTACGCATGAAAATAAATGACAGCCTTAGCTTCTGGGTTTTAACAATTATTCTCAAACCTACCAGAAATTTCTCATAATTATATCTTTTTAAAGAATGTGCAGTTTGGCTAAATCGGGCCTTTTCTAACTTGGAATAAATTTGATTCAAGAAGCAAACTGTACTGAAAATACCAGATATTTACAAGATCTTCTCAGATATTTGTGTATCCTGTGATGTATTTTAGACTGAAATATGTTTCAGATTTGAATAATATGTACTTCAGTGCTCTCTGACTTGTATCATTAATTGTGAGACTGAAAGTGCTTCTTATTTGCTCCTTGATTTCATGTTTATCTAAAGCACCATTACCCTTCTTTGCACACACACGCTTCCTGGAAAAGCAGACATTGTACAGCCAGACAGGTCTCAGGTAGGAACAAGTGCAAAGCGAGGCTGGAAGACTTTCTCCAGCACGTAACTGTCACATAGTCTAGATGTTCTCTATGTCTTCTTTACTGCACCAGTGATGAAGGCTGTGGGAGTTGGGGATGAATAGTTTGGAGCAGTCAAAGATATCTCAGTACTTGTAAAATGTTGGATTTTAAGGGTGCTCAGTCTTTAAGAAAAAAAAATTCTATCTTGAAGCTTGTATCAAAAAAGTTCAAGAGATAATACATGCATTCTTAAATACATTCTTGGTATGTGTGCATTGCTTATTACTCACATGCTGAATGTGACTCTGCATTTTACAGTGGATAAAAGTCATTTTCTCCTGAAAAATATTAGAAAGGTGTGTTTTACAAACCTGTATTGCTGTAAGATAATAGCTTTTTTTCTTAGGCTGAAGTAATGATACTTGTGGTTGGAAGCAGAGGAACATTCAGACCACCTAAGTTTAGACCCCTAATTTTCAGTGTCTATCCCTAGAATATATGGGAACCCATCACAAGTGTTTTCTACAGCACTTGCCTTTCCCTGCTGACTACATAAGGATCATATTCCTAATATAGCCACCAAAGTTAGATTCCTGAAGTGACAGAACCAGCATTATACAAATGAGCACAGATTTATTATTGTAATCTGAGTAATAGCAGACTGAAAACACTAGGGAGAAAAAAAAACAATCCCCAAAAAACCCTTCTTATTTTTCCTGTGCTCTTCGTTAAAATGATACAAATAACCATGAATATTGAGATTGTGACCTGCTTCTCTTTAAGTGTTTCCTTATTCCTTGTTTCTATGATAAACTCAGGGGCTAAAATAGGCCATTTAAAAAATGAACATAGGAGTTTTCCATTAAGTTTCTTCAGAATTAGTGCAACCTGGTCTCATCTGCATCACTCCCCTGTATATTGTGTTATAAAGAAGCAAGGAAGCAGAAGCTCCACATAGTGGTCACAGGTGTCTCTTCTAATCGCTGTACTATGACCACAGCTGAGAAAATCAGGGATGTTTTCCCTTAAACTCAAATTTCACTTATCATTTGTATTTGTGATGTATTATATAGTACATGAGAAGTTCACATGGAGATCGGTGACAAGTGGTGTCCCTCAGGGGTCCGTACTGGGACCAGTACTGTTTAACATCTTCATCAATGACATACACAGTGGGAGCGAGTGCACCCTCAGCAAGTTATCAGATGACACCAAGCTGAGTGGTGCAGTTGATACACCTGAGGGATGGGATGCCAACCAGAGGGACCTGGACAAGCTCGAGGAATGGGCCCATGTGAACCTCATGAGGTTCAACAAGGCCAAGTGCAGGGTCCTGCATCTGGGTTGGGACAACCCCCGGTATCAATACAGGCTGAGGGATGAAGTGATTGAGAGCCCTGCCAAGAAGGACCTGGGGGTACTGGTAGATGAAAAGCTGGACATGAGCCAGCAATGTGCGCCCACAGCCCAGAAAGCCAACCGTATCCTGGGCTGCATCAAAAGAAGCGTGGCCAACAAGTCGGGGCAGGTGATTCTGCCCCTCTACTCCGCTCTGGTGAGACCCCACCCGGAGTACTGTGTCCAGCTCTGGAGCCCTCAGCACAGGAGAGACATGGACCTGCTGGAGCGGGGTCCAGAGGAGGGCCACAAAAATGATCAGAGGGATGGAACACCTCTCCTGTGGAGAAAGGCTGAGAGAGTTGGGGTTATTCATCCTGGAGAAGAGAAGGCTCCAGGGACAACTTATTGCAGTATTACTTAAAGGGTACTTAAAGGGTCCTTAATGAGAAGATGGGGACAGACTTTTTAGCATGGTCTGTTGCGATAGGACAAGGGATAATGGTTTTAAACTAAAAAAGGGCAGATTTAGACTAGATACAAGGATGAAATTTTTCACACTGAGGGTGGTGAAACACTGGCACAGGTTGCCCAGAGAGGTGGTAGATGCCCTATCCCTGGAAACATTCCAGGTCAGGTTGGACGGGGCTCTGAGCAACCTGATCTAGTTGAAGCTGTCCCTGCTTATTGCAGAGCGGTTGGACTAGATGGCCTTTCAAGGTCCCTTCCAATGCAAAGATTCTATGATTCTTTGGAGACTGATACAAAATATGAAGAGGTTTTCCATTTAGGTAATAAAGCTGATGAAAGAATTTTAAATTCATTTCTGTTTCGCATTAACGTGTTTTAACTTCAAGAACATTGTAATAGTGTTATGGTCTGACTAGTGAGAAAGCTTGATAGTCCTGATGTGTTCATTCCTTGGGAGATAATTACATGAGCTTAAAGCATAAGATAATCAGGTCCCAGCTTTCTTTTAACCCACGTTATAAATGTAAGCTCCCATTTCATTTCAAGGAGACACACAGAGGGAAGGAAGGAACAAAGAAATGTGAGTCTTAGAGAGCAGAACTTAGACTTTCAAAGAGCATGTAAACATGAAATATTACTTTCTTAGAAATGGATTCCCTACCTTAGAGGAAGGGGGCTGTACATAGGAGATTCTGTGTCCCCAGCAGCAGTCAGTAGTGCTGGTTTTCTGGGAGTGGTGTCAGAGCAGAACAAATTTGTATTCTGCAGATTACCAAACAGAGAGTTACACAGCAGGGATGTCTTTTGGTTATTTATGTCACCAGGACTGAAGAGACCTGTGCTTCCTGTTCTGTGGCACAGATGAAATTTGCAATGGTTTCTACCAGGGATTCGTACATAATGCAGGTGTTGGGCAAGAAGACAAGGAGCATTTTCACCTGCTGACTTTTGTTTTTGTATGTGTATTTTTTCTGAAGTTGTGGAATATGCAATCTATTTGCACACGGGAGACTTGAAGAAAGCAGATGCCGCTGGTGAGGCCTATCTTTGTCTACAGGGAGAAAAGAGTGACTCGGGGAAACGATGGCTTAACTCGAGAAACAGCCTGATCACTTTTGCTAGAGGGCAGGTAAAACAATGAGGAAAAATGTAACTGAATCTGAGAGTGTCTTTTTGTTAAAACTTATGTTTACATAAAACCTTTCATGGACAGAGTATCAAAAATACTAATGTTTTATATTCCATATAGACATAGTTTTCTCTTGTAACTCTCTTGTAGCCTATGATTGTCTCCATAAGTAACATGTTGCTTTTAAGCATCATCAGCATTGCACAACAGTTCAGCTGATGATGTAATTTTGCGTTGGACTTACTACACTCTAAATGTTCTATTTTAATATTCCAGTCTTTTAAGGCCAGGGAGGTATCAGTGCTTTGCTAAAATATGGATGATTGATAGAACTGATAATATTTTTGTAGGCTATCTTGCCTTTGTAACCTGCTTTAGACCATGACCTTTTCTTGTTAACTTTTCTGAACACTAATGTCAGTGTTCAGCAGAGTTTTATTTTTTCATGTTTCCAATTCTTCCACCCACTTACTGCTATCAAACATGGTAAACACATTCTTGCTTTTTGAGACTTAAAGGGCTTTTCCTAGAAGAGTAATTCCTGGAGTAGTTATTGGCATAAGAACAAAGTAACTAAAATTTCCAGATCAAAAGAAAATACCTATTTCACATCAAAAGGAAATGTCTAGTTGATACTTTACTAAACCTACTGTTTGCTCTGAGTTTAGGTTTGGAAGATTTTTTATTTTTGTTTTAAGGGAATCATAAAATCATTGCAGAGTACATAGGAATCTTCTTTTGGGGAGGGCAGGTGGGAGTATTTAATTGCTGTCAGCCAACTCACATTAGATTGTTCTCTGATGTAGAAATATAGAGAAATATTCTTGCAATATGCTTAATTTATTCTTTAAAGGTGCTCTGTTTATTTTATCTGATTTTCTTTTCAATTCTAAAGATTCTAGAAGACACAATGTTTTTTGTATGAAAACCAAACTAAATATTTGTTAGTCCTTGGTATTGCTGTATTTTCTTTCTCCATTAAGGAAGAGAACATGCATGCCCAATGTCATGCTCTTCAAGAGCTGATCAAACTGCTAGCTCAGACTTCACAGAATAAACCTGAAAATAATAACGACAGGGTAGTAGGGCTCATCTGGCTTTAATCAGTAATGTAGGAAGTTGTATAGATTAATCTTTTTGGTGGTATAGATAGTAGTTACCTTATCTCTAAGATAATACCTTAGAGAAATCTGAACAGTTCGACTGCTTGCTACAATGGATAAGGTATCAGTACAGACTGAAAGAGGGATTGATTCCTGTTTCTTTCAAAAAAGTGAACTGTCCTGAGCTTTTTTTTTTATTCTTTATTTTGTAAGAATGTACGTTAAATTTTCTTTAAGAATAAAACTTATAGAGAAAAATAGATGAACAATAAAATTGACTTCTGTGAATACTCACTCCAGGGGAAATATAACTCATCTGCAAATTCACAAGAATTTTTTCTGTATAATCCAGATTCTGTGTCAGCTTTTGAATGGGCCTGTTAAGAAGGCTAAATCCTTCATCTGAAACTCTAAAGGGCTTTTTTATATCCTGGGCTATAGCACCCTAATCTTATTATAGAAAAGATTTTGAGTAACAACGGTTTGTTTGGATATTCATTTTCTCACAGGTTTTTTTTATTCCAACTTGCCCTCAAAATGCCTAATTCTCTGTTCTTACTCTTTGCTCCTTTTTTCTAGATGACTTTTGTGATCAACATGGTTCTTACAGGTAGCATGAATTTTTGTATGTCACTGTACTTGGCAGCAACTATGGGAACAATACAACATTTTTATTTGTTTTCAAATCCCCAAATTTGTCCCCAAATTTTGTCTTCAAATTGCATTTTCAACCTAACCTGTCCAAGACAAGTCCTTCTGTCTTCAACTGGATAGCTCATGAAGTCACAAGAAATAAAACAGTCTTACTCGTGGAGATTTTATTCCACAGCTGGTTTCCCAAAAGAGCAGATGAATCCATTCGTGAATAGTATGTTTCCAAACCTTGTTTCTTCAGGCCCAGTTAAAAAAAGCCAACAAGTATACACGTTAAGCGATATGTGCCCCGGTGTCAGTGTGCGTACTTATGTGAGCTTTCCCATTGACTATGAAGATGACTGCACGAAGAAAACAAACATGTATATGCAAAGTGAATGTACTATGATTTACAGTAGGGAAGAAAGGGAAGATTCCATGAGGTCTATTCATCATGCAGTGATACCTGTTATATGTCGAAAATTTGACCTATTACAGAGAGGGCTTCAATGAAAACTCCTTATCCCAATAGTACAGTGGTTGAAACCTTCCCGGATACTATTCACTTAATTCCCGCTTAGCTGCCTAATTCCCACTAAATTAACTGTGAATTTTAGTGAAAATGAAATTGCTCCAGATTTTCAGAATTATTAGACACCTATTGTTCATCAGTTTCATTGGGAGTTAGGTTCTGGATCGAACTTTCAACACAGGTAGTAATTGATCTGATTTGGTTATTTCAATCCATGAAGATAGTAGAAAAGAGCACTTTATTGCTAGTGCATATCTCTGATGTTTCCAAAATTAATTCCTATTAAATACAGAAGCATTTTGAAATTCATAATTCATAATTTTAACTGGATCAGAAAATTTCTGTTATAGCATGTAATGTTTATTAGCTCAAAGACAATGGAATGGCATAAATGAGACAAATTTGCTTCCACTGAGATACAAACCAGACACACAAGGCTAAATGGATAAATATTCAAAAGTAGATACATATTAAGTTTAACTAAAATATAATTTTTATTATTTTCATATTGCAGGTGGATGTTTTCAAAATCAAAGCAGTATATCTTGGCAAGTTGAAACAAGTTCTTGTTGGATTTAAGAGTTTAAAAAAAGGTCAGCAATTTTTTCAGTTAATATATGGTAATAATAATGTAGATTATCAGATTTAGGAGATCCTAGAACTTCAGAAATGTCTTAAATTCAAGATTAAAAACCACATGCATTTTTTTTTTAAGTTCTAGAATTTTGAAATTTCTTTCCATTTTCTGCTGTTTATTATTTTTGTTGGACTACACATGTCAAGTATCCAGAGTGGTTTTACTAAAATGTGTAAAGGATTCCTAGGAAATGTCATGATAATGTAAAATGGTAAAATTATGTGAACGTTTTCTCCATAAAAGTTACTATGTATTTACGAGTACAGTCAACAAACCTTTTGTTTTTCAGGAAGCAATATGACATCATGCTTTTGCAATTTTTGACATTTTTGTTTCCTCTGTATTTTTAGATGATGGACATTTTCATTTTAAAAGAGAATGTTTTTTCAGGACTAAATGCTTCTAGGTAAAGATAAGAACAGAAAATCAGTTCATCATATTGGGAAACAGAACATGGCAGAAAGGCTGTTCTGGCCTCATAGCCTTTTTTCTTCTAACCCGTGAGAAATACATTCTTTTTAAAGGGATTCTGCATGCATGAGGCTGAGTGGCAGATAAAAAGTCTGCACTTCTTGCAGCAATTTTTCTTGTCCTCCTTCTGACTCCACAGCAGCTGTTGGAGTTAAATAAAATTGCCTACTTCTTAAAAATAAGAAACAGCAAGGAGCATCCTGAATTGATATTTTCTTCAATAGTTTGGCTACAGTTGTGGTCCATTGTTTTTTAGAGGCAACAGAACAGAGATTCTACAGATAGCCTACTTGTGCAGATAGTGTTGATAATGGAGATAAGATGTTCCAGAGCATGATAAGCTGAGTCTCTTGTTCTTTTATCTTTATCAAAAAAACAAGACTATAAGATGACTGTACATTAAACTCAGACTCAGCAAAACTGGTTTAGAGACTATTCCATGTATTTCCTAGATGGTAACATTAAAATGAATGACCAAACTTTCCTTGACTTCACCAAGACTTGGAGTATAACCCAGACTCAGAGGTCTGAATCTTCAAATGCTTTGTTTCCAGAGAATCAGCACAATGGTCCCAATCAAGAGAAAACCTTCACCTGAAGTTTGTGCCTTATTAGATAGCAAAGAACCTCACTGGAAAGAACGTTGTGTTGAGTGGATTTTCTGACAGCTAATGTGTTAGAAATCCTGATCCATTTTCCTTTAGTACCTTGATAATATCATTTCCTATGGGGGACCAGTTGTATCTGGAGATCTCGTACAGAAGCTTTTCCATCCTTTGGGACACTAATAGATCATTAAATCAAATCTATCCCTATGTTTGATTTCATAAGATCTGTAGAAAATTTAAGACTTCTTCAATTTGTGGAATATTTTGGAGTGTAGGGAAACAGACAGAAACACATATACACACAACCAGTATATTTTCAGAAGCCTTATTTCCTTAGGAATTCTGGCAAAAGAAAACATTTTATTGATTTTCTAAAGATAGAAACTTATGACCGCATACACAGAACACTTTGTTGCTTAAAAAAGGTATAAATGAATAATGTTTGGTTTATTTTCAATCAGATGAATGGTTCTTGGAAAAAATTGTTATAGAAGAAGTCCTCTACCCTTTTTCTGCACATGTTTTTATTCACAATGACTGGATCAATAAATGCTCCAAGAAAGATTTTGTAGAAGTGGCAATTCCGCTCAAAGGTAATACCAGCTGATATGTCCTTCATTTGCATGAATTACTACTGCATGGCAGTGCAGAACAGAGCCATACAAGGCTACATCACAGTGCAGACAGAACTGAGCATTGGTACCCCAATGGTGAGGGGCAGGGGCCTGGACCAAGGTGAATCTTTGTCTTCTGTAAGCAAGGAGGAGGAAATTATGCCTGGGATGGAGAAGATGGAAATGGCAGTATTGGAGTCTCCTCTGGCAGCACGTATCCTGTCCTTGGAACAATACAGAGAAGACAGGCATGGCCCTTGCATGAGTGTGACATGAATTCATGAAGCAGCCAGCCTGGTTTTCTACACCTCCACAGGGATAAAATGAGTAATGAGGGGTTTGCAGCTGTGTTGCCTGACTTGCCTGTGCTAGATCCAGCACTACCAGGCAATGTCATCTTGTCTCTTTTGCCTTATACTGCCTTGTAACTTAGACACGGGCTCTGAATGTATGTCTGTTTTCATTGCAGAAACATCTGTGACATCTCCTCTCACAAAAAAATCTGATACTAAAAGCAGAGGACGATGGCAAACATGGGTGCACTGTACACAAGTACCAGAAGGCATTCCTGATATTCAAGTTGTTGTATTTGGAAGAAAAGGGAAATCCCCTGCACAGAAAGTTCAGAATCTGAATGATAATCCATTTTTGGTTGGTTTCTTTTTTATTTCACACATATCTTACCAAATAGTTACAGTAAAAAAGTAAAAGTTGTAGCCAACATATATGAAGTTGTGTGGAATGATTTTTTGTTTGTCAGACCTAATGTTTATACCTCCGTGTCTTAAATAAACAGCACTTGGAGAAGTTCTCACATGTGCGCTAATACATATCACTTATGAATGCTCACTTGAGCAAATGCCAACTTTGACATGAAAAGCCTCATTAACTTTGAATTAAGACTAGAAGGCCTTAACAGTAAGGCAATAAATAATGAAGCTATTCCATACTTCCTTTATGTTCTACTTAAACCTCAGCTAATCTGTTTTCACTACTGTGAAAAGCTGTGTCTCTCTACAAGGAGCTTGGGCCTGGGAAAATATCAATTCTGTAGTTTGCACATGAAGTTAATGGCAGCTTCTGGACAGGTGTGTGAACCTGGGTCACCCCTTTCAAAAGGTTTTTATTCTTAAACATGGGGAAAAAAGTAGTTACACATCTTTTGCAAAAAGGCAATATAAACATCACTTGGTTAACTTCTACAAGATGAAAAGCCACAAGCAGCAGCATATGACTTACGAAACCAGCCATCCTTTCTTTTAAGCACTAGAATAACTGAGAACAGAACCAATAGCCAGGGCTAAAAATCACCTTGAGTTCAAAATTTCAGTTCAAGTTTGAGAATAAAGATGCCGTGAAGAGGAGGTGAATAGAAAAGTGAAAAGAATAGCAATATTGAATTCAGCTTGGAAGTATAGACTCAGTCATGCATTTCCTTGCTTTTCATATGTTGGTCTAGGCTCTGCAGCCAATTCTCCTGGTTAAAAATAAACATAAATTATGATACAAATGTGAGTCCAAATTAGCTTGCAATCTTAATGGGACTTCCTCACCCTAATGTTAATGTCCTTGACTAGTATTTTTACTTATTTATCTTTTTACCTGGGCTTAAAGTATGTCATACAAATTATTACATACAACATATAGTTAATTTTTTTCCTTTATCTTTCTGGCAGTTAACTGTTGGTGATATTGGAGATATAACAAAAGTTTCCTTTGTGCTATTTGCTCCATGCTTGGGAAGAGGAATTAAACTTCACAAGGTATTCCAAATACACTGCCTATAAACTTGTAATATTGTTCACAATACAAGTAAATATCTTTTGCTAAGAGACATATTGTTAGCTTCGCTTTGCACCTGTGATGGGTTGACCCTGGCTGGATGCCAGGTGCCCACCAAAGCTGCTCTGTCACTCCCCTTCTCAGCTGGAGAGGGGAGAGAATATATAATGAAAGGCTCATGGGGTGACATAAGGATGGGGAGAGATCAGTCACCAATTACTGTCATGGGCAAAACAGACTCTACTTGGGTGAACTAATTTAATTTATTACCAATCAAATCAGAGTAGGATAATGATAACTAAAACCAAATCTTACAACTTCCACCCAAAAAAATCTTCCACCCACCCCTCCCTTCTTCCCAGGCTCCACTTCACTCCCAGTTTTCCCTACCTCCTCCCCCTGAGCGGCACAGGGGGATGGGGAATGGGGGTTGTGGTCAGTTCATCACACATTGTTTCTGCTGCTCCTTCCTCCTCAGAGAGAGGACTCCTCACACTCTGCCCCTGCTCCAGCATGGGGTCCCTCCCATGGGAGACAGTCCTCCATGAACTTCTCCAATGTGAGTCCTTCCCACAGGCTGCAGTTCTTCACGAACTGCTCCAGCCTGGGTCCCTTCCACAGGGTGTCATCCTTCAGGAACAGGCTGCTCCAGCGTGGGTTCCCCGCAGGGTCACAAGTCCTGCCAGCAAACCTGCTCCAGCCTGGGCTCTTCTCTCCACGGGGCCCCAGGTCCTGCCAGGAAGGAGCTTGCTCCAGTGTGGGCTTCCTGTGGGGTCAGCCTGCTTCACGCACATCCACCTGCTCAGGCGTGAGGTCCTCCATGGGCTGCAGGTGGAGATCTGTTCCAGTGTGGAGCTCCATGGCTGCAGGGGCACAGCCGGCCTCACCGTGGGCTTCGCCATGGGCTGCCGAGGAATCTCTGCTCCAGCGCCTGGAGCCCCTCCTGCCCCTCCTGCTGCCCTGGCCTGGGTGGCTCCAGAGTTGTTGCTCTCACGTATTCTCACTCCTCTCTCCCACTGCAGTTGCGCAGGTTTTTTCCCCACCTCCTTAAATACGTTACCCCTGAGGTGCTACCACTGTTGCTGATGGGCTCAGCCTTGGCCAGCGGTGGGTCCGTCTTGGAGCCGGCTGACACTGGCTCTATTGGACATAGGGGAAGCTTCTAGCAGCTTCTCACAGAAGCCACCCCTGCAGTCCCCCTCTACCAAAACCTTGCCATGCAAACCCAATACAGCACCACACTAGCAAGGCCACACATCTTTTGGCTTAGTTACCTGGTATCTACAGAGGATTGCCTACAGCTTCCACATCTCTCTGTGGGCAGATCTACCTTGTTTGTGCCTGCTGAAGTGCATATAGCTGTATCTGTTCACTGATGTGCAGATCCATTCTGCATAGTTCATCATGACGTGGACAGCAGTGTTTCTGCTGATGTTAGGAATTGTTAATCCCTGCATGGAAATACCAGCAGTCTCCTGACACAGAGCAACCTACTTGTGGAAACCAATTAAGCTGATACTTCAGTATTTATTCATTACAACACAGTCATCAGTGGGCCTTAAACATCTGACTGTAGTTTAATATGTACTTAAGATGTCTCATAAAAAGGGATGGAGAAATTATTTAATGCTGTCAATCTTATGATTCAACTAGATTTTAAATGTAGATCTTTCCCCAGGGTGAATAGGAAGATTCAACAGAAAGGTGTTGGGCCTGGTAATACTTGGGCTTTGGGGAAATACTTAAACTTGAAGGTTAATGTAAAGAAAGATTGTGTCAATGAGCTCTGCCTGTAGGCAAGGGCCCAAAAAGCGTTGTGGACATAGCACTGAATTATTCTGAAGTTAGTAAAAGAATGTTTTCCTGAACTGGGCCACACCATACCTTAACCCTGCTATGGATTTAAAAGGCCAAAGGGTGATTCCCAAAATGAATAAACAGTCCAGAAACTGTTCTGATGGGAAATACTAGAGACAGCTTCATTCCACGCTAAAATTTGATTGGGTTTATGGTGCTTAAAGGAACATTAAGTTTGAGTTTATGAGGTCCTCTGAAGATAGAGGGGGGGTTTATCTTGTTCATATTTTTTCCCCAAATTTGTTCTTTGTCAGCTAATTTTGTAGTCACAGTTTAGGCTACAAGAATGGAAAGAATAGGTAAGCAAAACTAATTTCTCATTTTAAATATGCATCTCCAGGACATTGATAAAGCATTCCAAAAATATGTTGACACTACCCTCACTATATCCATTGTGTGATTATGTAATATAAAATTTCAGCCTCCAGAATTGGTGGCTCAAAACATGGCAGGAAATTCATAAATGTAATAGTTTGCTTTCTGCTTTCTTTCAAGGACAACCCTCTGCAAATGGCTAAGTGATTTTTGTTTATACTTTTAAATACTTCAAAAATTATTTAATAATCAGTTTATTAGTAGCTATAAATTGTTGCAATCTACAAGAAGTCAAGAGGTTACTATAGACCTATGTAGTCTTTTCTACTGGTGCACTTACAACCCACAACATAAGCCACATACACTGCTTGTGCCAGTAATATGCTTATAACATCTGTTACTCATTTATTAGTCTTTTTATAAATTATTTATACATGGAAACATAAACTAAAATGTAACAAGTTTCACTTTAATAGGACTCTTACAGTGCAGTAGAAAAAGAGATGCTGTATACAAATAGAAAGACTACACGAAACAGTCATTATATGTAAGTTCACTATGAATTGGTCAAATGCAGCCCCAATTGAAAAGAATTCCATTTCTTACTTTCTCCTTAAGTGAAAGAAGTAATAGCCAAAGTTTCAAAAATTTCACAAAAACACGGATTACAGATGAAACAGCAAAGGCTAAAAAGCAGATAAAACCCTTACATTCCTTTTGCTACTCTTTATTTTTTCTATTCTGGTTGTCGTGGTTTAGTCCCAGCCGGCAACTAAGCACCACGCAGCCGCTCGCTCACTCCCTCTCCCGCAGTGGGACGGGGGAGAGATTTGGGAAAAAAACTCGTGGGTTGAGATAAACAGGGTTTAACAGGACAGAAAGAAAGAAGGAAACAATAATGATAATACCAACAAAGGAATGTACAAGAACAAGTGAGGCCCAATACAGAAATTGCTCACCACCCAGTGATCGACAGCCCGTCCCCGAGCAGCGATTTCCGCCCCCCCGGCCAACTCCAGTTTATGTACTGGGCATGACGTCGGATGGTAGGGAATATCCTTTTGGCCAGTCTGGGTCAGCTGTCCCGGCTGTGTCCCCTCCCAGCTCCCCGTGCACCCCCAGCCTTCTCGCTGGCAGCCCAGCAGAAGAAGCTGGACTGTCCTTGACGGCTCAGCAACAACCCAAAACATCAGCACATTATCAACAGTTTCTCATCCCAAATCCAAAACACAGTCTCACACCAGCTTCTGTGAGGAAAACCAGCTCTATCCTGGCTGAAACCAGGACACTGGTGTTTACAGCAGCTTCAGAATACCAGAGTTTTTCTCATTATCTCCTAGGGTTTTCTGCACACTTCTGCAGACAATGATACAACCTTAGCTAGAATTTATGTCTTTTCTGTAACTTTTGAAGATTTATGTACTCTAGAATGAGTACCTTTTTCTTGCTCAAAAACAGACTTTATGGCCCTTTCCAAAATAAAATACAAAATCATTTTTACTTTCATACAGGATATAGAAACACTATATGATTTGGAGATAAAATTCACACTTAGATGTGATCTTACAACTAACAAGAAATTGTCAGGTACATTTTATTTTAAGGCCAAAGTCTGAATAAATTTACACACCTCATTTTTATGAGTCCAGTTTCTGCAGGTTGTCTACCTGCATATGCAGGTAACCCTTGGTCCAATTTTAATATGGATAGGACTTTGTGATACTTATTGATATTTAGTTAAGAATGTTTATATTGATAGAAGTTAGGGAGGGTATTTTTGTATGAGAAGAAATTAGACATTTAGCATGAGAAAATTCAGTTATTGCAAGTGCAAAAAATGGGTTAACCACTGGCTAAAATTTCAGTGGAATTTAATACTATTTAAAGAAAAACACCGTTTATTCAAGTAATTAATGGAATTCTGGAAATGGTCATGGGGAATTGTTTACTTTCATCTGGAAGCTTTGTGCTTGATCTTGCGAAGCATTGGGCACAAAGCATAACCAAGAATGGAAAATGTTTAGTAATTACATTTCTAGGAACTCAAGAGCAAGATAGTTTGACAAAATTTTTAAGAGTGGAACTGCCAAATTCCTAATATTTTCAATTATGTAATTCAATTATATAAATATTTATGCATTTCAAAGCTTGCACTTGTAGTCTATGTAGGGAAATCCATACTCAGGATTTCCAAACAGTGATATGTGTATCCCATACAATAAACCACAAACTTTTGTTGCTGCCACTGGTGTCAGTAGTGGTAATAAGTCACCGCAGTAATTTTAGGAATCCCTGCCTAAGAATTCCAATTACCTAATGTCTTGATGAAATTAAGTTTTTGTTTCATATTGTTTTGTTTTTAATGTCTTGGATATAATATTTCTATGCAAAGAGATTCTAAAGGCTGAAAAAACCATTTCTGCTGTAGTCAGTAGCTATGTAGCAAATTCAGTCCTGCATATAATAGTTACCAGCAATGTTTCTGCATATGCCTGACAGTTTGTCATTCTATATTTTATAACCTGACCGAGGATAAAGTTCATGATCTGAGTTGCCCTTCTGTGAATCTGATCTCCACATTGACTGTCTCAGTAGTTAGGATAGGTGGGCTCCCCAGGCTGTGCTTCCTCAGTTGGTTTGGAGGTTCTAAGTTCACAAATTTGGAACCTGATTTGTTCAGTCTCTACTGAGTATTTAAAGTCAGGTGGAATGAAGCTGGACCTAAGCTCACACCTTCTGTTGGAATTCATTCTTCAAGTAACTCACTCCCAC
Source organism: Phaethon aethereus (assembly GCF_964289735.1). Classification (NCBI taxonomy): domain Eukaryota; kingdom Metazoa; phylum Chordata; class Aves; order Phaethontiformes; family Phaethontidae; genus Phaethon; species Phaethon aethereus. The sequence continues at coordinate 44,589,137 of NC_138582.1, read as the reverse complement.
AGGGTGGCCCAAAGGCCACTGGACACCTAATTTCTTCCAACTTTGAAAATCCTAGCTGACATATAGCAAGTTACATGTAAACAAAAAAAACCAGCAAAATAAATGTTTTTGCGAAATGGGCATATGCTATTAAGATTGATATAACTGTATTCATTCATTTGACATTCTGAAATTGCAAGTATATACAGGTCAATTTAATCTGTATCCTTCATTGGTTCCCTACAAATGGGTCCTATGTCTGCATCGATATGCAATGAAGAATACACCTATAAGCATCAGGCTGCAGAATCAGGGGCTTGCAGCAACTACTGTAGCTCTTGTTATACAGAATCAGGTAGTTTTTATACAGTGTGTGCAGGCATTAACAACAGGAAGAAATGTAATTTTCTATTGGGATGGAAATAAGAAATTAAATAATTCAGATAAATGAATTTCCTCTTCTGATTCTGCCTGCAGCTTCGGCTAAAAGACCTGGACACTAAACAAGAGTTGGGCTTTCACACTGAAGCCCGATGTCTGTTTGGAGAAGATGGATCTGAGATGGTGACAGAGATAGCAGTGGTCAGGCCAGACAAGCCACCACTCAAGGGTATGCTGCTGAACTAAAAAATAAATACGTGAGCAAATGCACACACAGATACAAAACTGTGAATCGCCTAATGGGATGAACACAATGGGCAAGAATGCAAATAATTTCATATATATTAAAAAACACTCAAAATTATTTTTAAAGATTCATTTAATATACCTGTGTAAACTATGTGAGATCTTTAATAACGTGTACTGTTCAAGCATTTCTGTTTTAAAACAACTTGCATGCATTGTTTTCACCAGGCTAAGTGTCCATTTGAAAGCCTGAAAAATATTCAAAGCCCAATTAGTATGTTTCTGTTGAAATTTTAAAAAAACGACCGATTTACACTCAGTAAGGGACTGAGTCACAGATTTTAAAAAGGCATGAATCACAAAAAGAAAAACCAATCTTTTTGGATGTGTTCTTCAAGGCCCATTTCTGCCCCAGAAGCTCTGTTCATTTCATAATTACATTTAAAATATGGTAACATCTTCCTTTGTTCTGATTACATTTTATAAAATATTTAGAAAAGTATTCTCATTCATTATACTCTATGAACAGAAGTGTTAGTTAAAATATTTAAAACTTTTTGTATTTAATATCTAACTAAAGGCTAGACTGCAAATGGAAATATATCTTAACAGTCCGTTATAACATTTAATTCTTCACAGACCTTACAGAACCCATAAAAAAATCCTCTGTCATGCTGCCTCGAGGAATATGAACTACATACCTCATCAGCCAAAAGTCATGGCAAGCCATACTTTGTGGTGAAAATGCATATCTGTATAAATAGCTGAGCCGTTTCTCCTAAACATATTAATTGATATTGGCCATAGTTATCAAAATGCCAGACTAAATCAGAATTCAGCTGATCCAGAACAAAAAGTGGATTTCATGTCTTATATCTGTTTTATCTCTGGTAAAATGTTGTTAAGAGTTGAGAAATCCTAACTCAATTTAAGACCTTTAATTCCTACAAGAATTCAAGGCTTTTTACAACACCTGATAAAATCAATGTGATTCTTTCTGTTGATTTCAGTTCTGGATAAGACTCCAGAACTACATTTTATTTTTCTGTAATGTAAGCATGGATTATTGCATTGATGCATAAAGGGACTTTCATCTCTAATTCTCTACTGTGCTGTTGTGAGGTTGTTAGCAATCTGTATGCAACTCAGACAGAAAATTAATGTCAATTACTATAACTTCATTCCTTGGTCTTGGAATTAATCTTTTACCTAAAATAAATTGCTTTATAATGTTTGGCAATTACATTGCTAAATAATCTGATTTGGTATTGTCTTGTGTCACTGATTTTTCATGACAGGAGTTCTTTACTCGATCTGTGTTAAAACGGGAACATTGCCTGCATCAGGGACTGATGCAGAAGTATTTATCACGGTATTTGGAGACCAGGGAGATTCCTGCAAAAGGAGACTAAGGCGCTCAAATTTTGAAAAAGGACAGGTTAGTACTGGCTTATTTTCCTTACATGTTTACTTAATGTGATTTATTTTATTACTTTCCTCCAACACCATATTTCTTCTAATTATCAAATACAAGCATTGATGTTACACTGTGGTAATCTGTGGAAAAGATGTGTTGCTTACAAAGTATAAACATTTTACCTGAATTGTGATTATGGTTTAAGAATGGTTCAAGTACCAATAAATTTAAAACCCACATGCCATCAGTAACTGTTCGTAGAAACTGTAATTGAACTCAATGATATATACAATTCCGTGGCTTAGTTTTCAGTCATTTGTGAAGCAGATATAGAAATACCAGGGCTATTTCCTGTGACTGTTCCTTTAAAATATGTTTTTTTAAAAGATCTATCCAGATATAGTTGAAAGAGAGGTTTTAAATGTGTTAGCTGCTATATGTTAATTAATCCACTTATAAAGAGAACTGCAAACAGGTAAAGCTGCTTGTAAACAGACTGTGACTGCTCAAGATAAATCCTAGGAGAGATTTTCTGGTCAACCTTTGCTGATTACCATATTAATGATTATGTCTACACAACATGTTCACACATACCCTGGACTCAGCCTGGATATGACTAGATAGGATTTAAAGGGACTTTTCAACTGATCACTGTATAGTAAAGCAGGATCCTCTATACTTATTTCATACCATTTCTTAAGAACTCTCATGGCTGACATGCCATAACTTTCTTAGGCAACCTGTTCCACTGGTTTGCTAGCCCTGCCCTTAGACAATTCTTCCTTCATTTGCTATATAACGTCAAAATATTCTCTTGAGCACAGAAACATAGAAACCAGCCATGTCACCCTCGTGTTCCATAGCAATTGATAATTTTTCTTCTATGAATTTGTGTGAACTCTTTTTAAACACCTGATGAGTATCCGCAGTCTCCTGTGGTAGTATAGACTGCACTGATCTGCAATCACATACTAGTTTCACCTGATTTCCCTTCTTTTTTTCTGGAAGATACAGTGACTGTTTTTTAATCTGTCATCCTCTCTTTGCTCTTCTTGATTTTATAGACCGCTATCCTCTGCAATCTTGTTTTGTCGCTGTTCATTGTTCCTTGTGTAGAAAAACGCCTCTTTAATCGTCCCTACTTACACTTTCCTATATCTTTTTTTGACTCTTTGATAACACATTTGCAACCTCTAAAAATTTGCCATTACCTCCTCTGCTTCTCTTTTTTCTTTGTCAGAATTCTATTTGCTCAGCTCTAGGTACCATCTTCAGACAACTGTTGCTTCAAATGGGCTGTGTGATACAGTCTATAGAGCACTCACAGGCAGGACATATACATTCATTTCTAAGCTCAGCCACTGGTTTACCTGGTGATCTGAATGTATCATTTTACCTTCCTTGTGTCCCTCATTTCACACTGTAAAATGAAGATAACCAATAGTTTAGACGTGATTGAAGAGAGGGAAGCATATATATATTTCAATGAAGTTTACTTCCCTTTTTATTTACTGCTGAGGAAAATTAAATAAAACTTTTAAAAATATGCTTAATCTCTCCCTTTCATAGCAATAACCTAATTCTAGATTCATAGATTCATAACAGTATTTAGTGTCCTAGCACCTAGTGAAATTACCATGCATTGGGAGATATTTAATAATTTAGCCATAGCCTTCCCACCCAAAGTATTTAGGCACGATTTTTCTTTACTTTTCCTATAGTCTCTTGCAACCCTTTTTTAATGTCATTGTTGGCTGAATCCTGCTGACTTAGTCCAAACTGTGCTATTAAAATATAGGAAGAGGTTTGTGATGCTGATATTATTAAAAATACGTTAATTCTTGGCATTTTTGAAGACAAATGTTTATAGGCAATTAGAAGAGTTAATAAGAGACATAAAGGTACATAGTTTGTGACATAACTTCGCAACGAGGTCTAAAAAGAAATAATTTACATGGCACTTTCAAGCTGGATGTTAATACAGAGTCAGTGACTCAACTCTTAGTGTTAAAGAAATGGGAGCCATTATATTGAGCAATAGAGTGCTGAGTGTCTGTCCTGGTTTCAGCCAGGATAGAGCTGGTTTTCTTCACAGAAGCCAGTGTGAGACTGTGTTTTGGATTTGGGATGAGGAACTGTTGATAATGTGCTGATGTTTTGGTTTGTTGCTGAGCCGTCAAGGACAGTCCAGCTTCTTGTGCTGGGCTGCCAGTGAGCAGGCTGGGGGTGCACGGGGAGCTGGGAGGGGACACAGCCGGGACAGCTGACCCAGACTGGCCAAAGAGATATTCCCTACCATCCGACGTCATGCCCAGTACATAAACTGGAGTTGGCCGGGGGGCGGAAATCGCTGCTCGGGGACGGGCTGTCGATCACGGGGTGGTGAGCAATTTCTGTATTGGGCCTCATGTGTTCTTGTACATTCCTTTGTTGGTATTATCATTATTGTTCCCTTCTTTCTTTCTGTCCTATTAAACCGTGTTTATCTCAACCCACGAGGTTTTTCCTAATTCTCTCCCCCGTCCCACTGTGGGAGGGGGACTGAGCGAGCGGCTGCGTGGTGCTTAGTTGCCGGCTGGGGCTAAACCACGACAGTCCTTTTTGGCGCCCAACGTGGGGCACGAGGCTTGAGATAATAACGGTTGCAGGTCACAATATCAGTTTATTTGATTTGCATCATGCTCTCGTCTTTGCTGTACATGTTAAGGATCGGTGTTGGTTTCTGCGGGCTGCTGCACTCTGCAATGATTAGTAATGTCTCGCCTGTGAATTTTGTTTTTAGAGCACTGACCTTGAGCTTAATGTGGTATCATCTGAGCTCTGTACTAAAGCCGTTACTATATTTTGGCTACAGTCTTGTGGAGACGATTAGCAATTATACTTCTGCCTCTGAAAGGTTTTTTATGGAGGAAATGCAGAATGGTACCTTTGCTACCCTCTATCATAACGTTTCCTCCTTCATCACAATAATTTTTCAGTATTTTGAACACCCTTGGGTAGTTAAAATACCTCTATTGCTACTTCTGGGGAACATTGTTTCGGTTTTGTCTAAGGTTGGCAAGCGATTTAAGAATATCACCCGGAGATCTGCCCCAAGGCTGGATAGTTACGAATGGCAGGGTGTGTGGAACAGCATGGGCAAATGCCTGGGGCGGTGGGCACCTCTGGTGTTTTGGAGCTTCACTCCTGAACAAGTGCAGAATCCTGATAAACTAGCAGAATATTTGGAAGAAGTATGCTGTCAGCCTGGCAGCTCCAAGGAGACACAAATCATTGCCATGTGCTGGGGCCTGGCCCATGCCTACCGAGCTCTATTTAACACTGTGCAAAGGGGAGAGAGGCTCTCTGGGTCTGATGGCAATGTGGCAGGCACTGTGACTACTCCAACCCCTGTGGCAGGCACTGTGACTACTCCAACCCCCACGGCGGGCACTGCCACTACTCCAACCCCCACGGCGGGCACTGTAGCTACTCAGACTGTTGCAGCTGAACCAGAGAACCAGCCCATCCCGGTATCAGTTGCCCCTGTACAAAAGAAGAAATCTTGGAAGCGGAAGTCAGCTCGTTTAGTAAGGGAGGAGGAAGATTCTGCTAAGAAGGAGCCAGAGGAAGAGAGTGAGGAGGCAGAGTGCTCTGAAGCAGGGCCATCACAAGCACGGAAGAGGGAAGAGAGCGAGTCATCACTTGAAGAGGAGGAAGAGGAAGAACTTATAAAAGAGACGGTAACTACCCGATCTCTATCCCTGAGTGAATTGCGAGATATGCGAAAGGATTTCAGCCGTCGTCCAGGTGAGCACATTGTCACCTGGCTTCTCCGATGCTGGGATAATGGGGCCAGTAGCCTGGAATTAGAGGGTAGGGAAGCCAAGCAGCTGGGATCCCTTTCTAGGGAAGGGGGCATTGACAAAGCAATTGGAAAAGGTGCACGAGTCCTCAGCCTCTGGAGACGACTCCTGTCAGGTGTGAAGGAAAGGTATCCCTTCAAGGAAGATGTTCTATGTCACCCAGGCAAGTGGACCACCATGGAGAAAGGTATCCAGTACCTGAGGGAGCTAGCGGTGCTGGAAGTGATTTATGGTGACTTGGACAATGGACAATTATCCAAACATCCAGATGAAGTCAATTGCACGCAACCTATGTGGCGGAAGTTTGTACGGAGTGCACCATCATCATATGCCAGCTCATTAGCAGTAATGGCCTGGAAGGATGGAGAGAGACCAACGGTGGATGAACTGGCTGGCCAACTCCGGCAATACGAAGAAAGTCTCTCTTCCTCCCTACGGGCCTGCGTCTCTGCTATAGAGAAACTGTCCCGGGAGTTCCAGCAATTCAAAGAGGATATGCCCTACCCTCCACCCATACGGACCAGTGTCTCAGCCATTAGGAGTAAGCGCTCTTCTGTTCAAGAGAGAAGATACAGAGGATACACACCACAAGCCACCCTGTGGTTTCAATTGCGTGACTACGGAGAGGACATGAGGAGGTGGGATGGAAAACCTACCTCGACCCTAGAGGCACGAGTACGCGAGCTGCAAGGAAAAACAATTACAAAAGGGGGTTCAGGTTCCTCGAGGAAAATTGTCGCTCCACTTTCCAGTGGGCAGCTTCCCAGAAAGAATAGAAGAGCTGATCTCACCTCTGATCCTCTTGAGGGGACTTCTGATTCCTATTTACAAGAAGTGGGTAACGAGTACTATGAGCAGGATTAGAGGGGCCCTGCCTCCAGCCAGGCGGAGGAGAGGGACAACCGAGTTTATTGGACTGTGTGGATTAGATGGCCTGGCACATCAGACCCACAGGAATATAAGGCTTTAGTGGACACCGGTGCACAATGTACCCTGATGCCATCAAGCCATATAGGGGCAGAACCCATCTGTATTTCCGGAGTGACAGGAGGATCCCAACAGCTGACTGTGCTGGAGGCTGAAGTGAGCCTAACTGGGAATGAGTGGCAGAAGCACCCCATTGTGACTGGCCCGGAGGCTCCGTGCATCCTGGGCATAGACTACCTCAGCAGAGGGTATTTCAAGGACCCAAAAGGGTACCGGTGGGCTTTTGGTATAGCTGCCTTGGAGACGGAAGAAATTAAACAGCTGTCCACCTTGCCTGGTCTCTCAGAGGACCCTTCTGTGGTGGGGTTGCTCAGGGTCAAAGAACAACAGGTGCCGATCGCTACCACAACAGTGCACCGGCGGCAATATCGCACCAACAGAGACTCCCTGATCCCCATCCATGAGCTGATTCGTCGGCTGGAGAGCCAAGGAGTGATCAGCAAGACTCGCTCACCCTTTAACAGCCCCATATGGCCAGTGCGAAAGTCTAATGGAGAGTGGAGACTGACAGTAGACTATCGTGGCCTGAATGAAGTCACGCCGCCATTGAGTGCTGCTGTGCCGGACATGCTAGAACTTCAATATGAACTGGAGTCAAAGGCAGCCAAGTGGTACGCCACCATTGATATTGCTAACGCGCTTTTCTCAATCCCTTTGGCGGCAGAGTGCAGGCCACAGTTTGCTTTCACTTGGAGGGGTGTCCAATACACCTGGAATCAACTTCCCCAGGGCTGGAAACACAGCCCTACCATTTGCCATGGGCTGATACAAACTGCACTGGAACAGGGTGAAGCTCCAGAGCATGTGCAATACATTGATGACATCATCGTATGGGGCAACACAGCAGAAGAAGTTTTCGAGAAAGGGAAGAAAATAATTCAAGTCCTTCTGAAAGCTGGTTTTGCTATAAAACAGAGTAAAGTCAAGGGACCTGCACAAGAGATCCAGTTTTTAGGAATAAAATGGCAAGATGGACGTCGACAGATCCCAACGGATGTGATCAACAAAATAACAGCTATGTCTCCACCAACTAGCAAAAAAGAAACACAAGCTTTTTTGGGTGTTGTGGGTTTCTGGAGAATGCATATTCCAAATTACAGTCTGATTGTAAGCCCTCTTTATCAAGTGACCCGGAAGAAGAACGATTTTAAATGGGGCCCTGAGCAACGACAAGCCTTCGAACAAATCAAACAGGAGATAGTTCATGCCGTAGCCCTCGGGCCAGTCCGGGCAGGACAAGATGTTAAAAATGTGCTCTACTCGGCAGCCGGGGAGAATGGCCCTACCTGGAGTCTCTGGCAGAAGGCACCAGGAGAGACTCGAGGTCGACCTCTAGGGTTTTGGAGTCGAGGATATAGGGGATCTGAGTCCCGCTATACTCCAACTGAAAAGGAGATATTGGCGGCATATGAAGGAGTTCGAGCTGCCTCAGAAGTGGTTGGTACTGAAGCACAGCTCCTCCTGGCACCCCGACTGCCGGTGCTGGGCTGGATGTTCAAAGGGAGGGTCCCCTCTACGCATCATGCGACTGATGCTACGTGGAGTAAGTGGGTCGCGCTTATTACACAGCGGGCTCGAATAGGAAATCTTAATCGCCCGGGAATCTTGGAAGTGATCATGGACTGGCCAGAAGGCAAAGATTTTGGAATATCACCGGAAGAGGAGGTGGCGCGTGCTGAAGAGGTTCCACCATATAATGAACTGCCAGAGAACGAAAGGCAATATGCCCTGTTTACTGATGGGTCCTGTCGTATTGTAGGCAAACATCGAAGGTGGAAAGCTGCTGTATGGAGCCCTATACGACGAGTTGCAGAAGTGGCTGAAGGACAAGGTGAATCAAGTCAGTCTGCGGAGGTGAAAGCCATCCAGCTGGCTTTAGATATTGCTGAACGAGAAAAATGGCCAGTACTCTATCTTTATACTGACTCATGGATGGTGGCAAATGCTCTATGGGGGTGGCTGCAGCAATGGAAGCAGAGCAACTGGCAACGCAGAGGCAAGCCCATCTGGGCTGCTGAATTGTGGCAAGATATTGCTGCCCGACTAGAGAATTTCGTCATAAAAGTACGTCACGTAGATGCTCACGTACCCAAGAGTCGGGCCACCGAAGAACATCAAAACAACCATCAGGTGGATCAGGCTGCTAAGATTGAAGTGGCTCAGGTGGATCTGGACTGGCAACATAAGGGTGAATTATTTATAGCTCGGTGGGCCCATGACACCTCAGGCCATCAGGGAAGAGATGCAACATATAGATGGGCTCGGGATCGAGGGGTGGACCTGACCATGGATGCTATTGCACAGGTTATCCATGAATGTGAAACGTGTGCTGCGATCAAACAAGCCAAGCGGTTAAAGCCCCTCTGGTATGAAGGACGATGGTTGAAATATAAATATGGGGAGGCCTGGCAGATTGACTATATCACACTTCCACAAACTCGCCAAGGCAAGCGCTATGTGCTTACCATGGTGGAAGCAACCACCGGATGGCTGGAAACATACCCTGTGCCCCATGCCACCGCCCGAAACACTATCCTGGGCCTTGAAAAGCAAGTCTTATGGCGACATGGCACCCCCGAAAGAATTGAGTCAGACAATGGGACTCATTTCCGAAACAACCTCATAGACACCTGGGCCAAAGAGCACGGCATTGAGTGGGTGTATCACATCCCCTATCATGCACCAGCTTCCGGAAAAATTGAACGATACAACGGACTGTTAAAGACTACACTGAGAGCAATGGGTGACGGGACATTCAAACATTGGGATAAACATTTAGCCAAAGCCACCTGGTTAGTCAACACTAGGGGATCTACTAATAGAGCCGGCCCTGCCCAATCAAAACTTCTACATACTGTAGAAGGGGATAAAGTCCCTGTGGTGCATGTGAGAAACATGCTGGGGAAGACAGTCTGGGTTACTCCTGCATTAGGAAAAGGCAAACCCGTTCGTGGGATTGCCTTTGCCCAGGGACCTGGGTGCACTTGGTGGGTAATGCGGAAGGATGGGGAAGTCCGATGTGTACCTCAAGGAGACTTGATTTTGGGTGAAAACAGTCAATGATTTGAATTGTATTATGTTAATTGTTCAGTATGACATTACTACTATGGCTGCTATCTACCATATCAATGGTATTACAGTAAGAATCACCCAGACTGATGAAGAATGAGCTTCACTGAAACCAAGCAACGTGCAGCAGTGATGAAACCAGAACTGGCTTCAGCAGCTTGCGCCCAACAAATCCCTCGAGATTGACATCTTCAACCTGCAGATCATGGACATGGACCGTGCCAGATGACAATCCAACACCACATACCATCTCCCCTGCCCTGAGAGACTGCTATGATGGATGAAGCCCAGAGTCATGGACTGACTGAACTCCATAGACATTTTAAAGTGATGGCCCATGGATTAAGAAAGTGATATCTGTGTGTATATATTAAAAGACAGGAAGAGTAATAATGAATAATTGGAATGTACTGAAAAGTATAGGACCTGGGCATGACGTAAATGGTATGGAATAAGGGGTGGATACTGTCCTGGTTTCAGCCAGGATAGAGCTGGTTTTCTTCACAGAAGCTAGTGTGAGACTGTGTTTTGGATTTGGGATGAGGAACTGTTGATAATGGGCTGATGTTTTGGTTTGTTGCTGAGCCGTCAAGGACAGTCCAGCTTCTTGTGCTGGCCTGCCAGCAAGCAGGCTGGGGGTGCACGGGGAGCTGGGAGGGGACACAGCCGGGACAGCTGACCCAGACTGGCCAAAGAGATATTCCCTACCATCCGACGTCATGCCCAGTACATAAACTGGAGTTGGCCGGGGGGCGGAAATCGCTGCTCGGGGATGGGCTGTCGATCGCCGGGTGGTGAGCAATCGCTGCATTGGGCATCACTTGTTCTTGTACATTCCTTTGTTGGTATTATCATTATTGTTCCCTTCTTTCTTTCTGTCCTATTAAACCGTGTTTATCTCAACCCACGAGGTTTTTCCTAATTCTCTCCCCCGTCCCACTGTGGGAGGGAGAGTGAGCGAGCGGCTGCGTGGTGCTTAGTTGCTGGCTGGGACTAAGCCACGACAGTGTCTTACCAAGCAGATCCTGTGTTTTAGGTGAGCTATTTTTGTACTGTGAACAATGAAAATTTTCTTCAGCTTAGATATTTTGTGTATTCATTTTCTTCATTGTGCAATAGGTACTTGGGAAAGGGTTGAGCAGTGAGGTGGCAAAGTGTTCTGATGATACTAATTTATTTAAGATAATAAATATGAAAGTTGGTGGCAGAGACTGCAGAAGGACCTCATGCAGAGTGACGGGGTAATAAAATGGCAGATGAAATTCATTGTAACTAAAATAAAAAGCAGTGGCTGTAAGGGGGAAAATCCCTTAAATTTGGATGCAGAATGATGGTCTCTGAAATAGATTTTACCCATAGGGAAGTGACCTTGCCATTAGGATAGCTCTGTAATGATGTCAGGCCAGTGCTCAGTAGAGGCAAAACCAAAGGAAAACAGAACAGATCAAATATTTAGGAATTATTAGAAAAAGAAAAAAACCCAGCCACCCCAAAGTAGAAAATACAGTCACACCTCCAGGTAAGTTCTCTAGTGCAGATGCATAATAGATGCTGTGTTTTGTTCTGATTCACTTGTCTTAAGAAGTGCAAGAAGAACGTCAATTGATATGAAATATCTTCCATACAGGGAACAACTAAGCAAACTACTGTTTGGCCTGGAAAAGGAATGATGAGAAGAAGGGAGAGGGAAGTAAGAAATATAAAATGGCATAGAGAAAATGAGTAATTCTACTTTCTCATGAAATACAAGGGCTCAAGAGATTAAATGAATCCTGCAGGTGGCAGATTCAAAACAAAAAGAAGTGGCTTCTTACACAGTGCATGATTAATCCATTTTACTTTCTTGCACAAGATGCTGCAGATGGTAAAATGCATGTTGGTGCAAAAAGCCATTGCACATTGTCAGGGAAGTCAGCTTTCCACTGAGGGCTGTTAAATATAAAGACACAATCTCTGGTTTAGAAAATCTCTGAACCGCAAATTGCTAAAGCCCAAGAGACTTTATATTGAAGAAACATCTCTATATATTTGCCCTGTTTTTCAACTCTTCCCTAGAAATCTGTTACTGGGAGCTGTTGGCACCAGGATACTGGACTAGATGGATCTGCAGTCTGACATACTACTGCCAGTCTCATGTTCTTTTTACATAGAAGTAGATTAATAAGAAGGTTGGAATGAGGTTTTAGTGAAAGTATCTAAGAATAGAAGGTGAAAGGAACGGATGTAAAGCGTAAGCTGTCCTGAGAGACAAGATTAAGTCAGCAAGATCCCTGGAAAATAGGGAATGGACAGGCAAAGAAAACAAAGTTAAGGAAACTTCAAATATGAAAAAAAGGATCTCTCTTGACTAATAAAGGACTGGAATATAAGGAAAAGCTAGGAAGACAGAAAATTGCAACAAAATGTCAGAGAAAAGAGTAAAGTTGATTTAATTACTGCAGAAAGTAAGGCTGGTTTATATTTATTTAAGTAATTGTATGTCTAACTTTTTCACCAGTTTAATGGGTTAAATAAATGGGGATTGTAATTTTGCTTGCTAACATCTCATCTAATGCAAAACAATTTAAAGAAAATCCTTTTGGTTTTCATTAATTACACTTCTAGTAGTGTGTTTAATGCAGTTCCGAATGTCTTTATACTGAGGGGGAAAAAAAAAGAAATGTAATGACATCAACCAAAAGTACATTCTTGCTAATGCTGAGGGAGCAGGCGATTTAATGTATTATTATGAGAATTCATTGGTAACAATGGGTGATTATGACCACTGTTGTCTAATGACTGTTAATTATTATCACAAAGAATGGGACTAATGATAGGTCCCTTTTTCAGATAGAGTTAGCTGTGAAAGAACATGAATATTAGCAATACAGGCTATTTCCTCTAAGTCAAGGGTCATGTAGACTGACAAGAAAATTATATTTGCCTCAGAACTACAAAGAATAAAATTAAAAAGCAATGAGTGCTCCCAAAAAAGTTATTTACAAGATGTTCCTCACAGCTAGATCTTATTTTGGGCTACATATGCATTACATGAAGGGGAATAACTTGCCATGGTAACTGTTTGGGAAGATCATGGATATAACAAGGTAAAAATGCTGGAAGTCCTAAGGCTGTGATAGGAATAATAACTCTGATGTTTTCTTTTTCTGAGCACGTTGTAGAGAATAGTCTGACACAGACAGGAGAATGGACCAGATGACATAATTCTTTCTAAAAATCATCTCTTCCTTTGTTGCTTTCTGGTCCTCATGCTTTTTCCTGCCTGGTGGCAAATTGGTTGGCAACAAATAAAAATTATAGCGTCTGTTTCTACTATCCATCTGGGTTTTTTTTAATGTCACCCACACACATGCCCATGTATCTACCCACCCACTCATATTGTCTCTTGCACGGAACACATTCATTCTCTCACATAATTTATTCATCCCAACATGCACTAGTGCAGTTGCCATTTAGCTTTTGTTTACTGGTAGCCGTAGCAATATTTAAACAGATGTCTATTTACATCTGAAGAGCACATCAATTCTTGCCTGTATGCGTGCACAGCCGTAGTTATAGTTTCTAATGTCAGTATCTTCCTTTGTTTGCATAGTCATCAACAGTGTCAGTATTTCTGTTCAGAGTTGAATAATGTGAAATTTCCCATTTGAAAAATAGGGTATCTTAGAATGTAAAAGACTTTGAAATGTTTAAAAATAAAATGCTTTATCTAAACGAAAGTTCAATTCACTAGGCCTATCCTGATATTTAAAGCACTCCCTTTGTTTCAGTTATGAGGGACTGGTTGAACTTCAATTTTCATGAGACTTCTGTAAGTAAATTGATCATCAGAGGTTTCTTTCTAACCAAAATAGTGGCATGTTTTTCATAATAAAGACAGTGATCATGAGCAAGATAAAATGTACATATTCAAGGATCCACATGTTTTCTGAACAGGGTCTCCAAATATGAATGTCAGACTATAATATTTTTTTTTTTTACTATCAGAAAGGAAAAGATACTTCAGCATTGAGAGGAATCTGTCTTCCCAAACAATCTTCTTAATGTCGGACAATAAAATGTATGGTTTTGTAAGTTTGCTATTTATTTTGCCTTTACTTTCTCAGGTTTGTATCTCTGAAATGAGAGCAGTAGAACTTGGACAGTTAAGCAAAGTGCTTGTTGAGCACCATAACATGGGTTATGGAGCTGGATGGTACCTGGACCAAATTGTCATCCATGAATCAGGCAAGACTGATGGCCAATACGCATTTCTTTGCCAGCAATGGTTAGACAGTGGAGTTGGTGATGCACAGATGGAACGAATGTTGAAGCTTCTTGGAAAAGTCAGGAACGGGCTGTTGACAGGAAAGATTTACGGTAAGGTCCAAAATCATCAAAGGTCCTTCCAGCTTTTGTTTTAATTGTAATTTGTGTTATTTTGGGGGTTATTTTTAAGGCTAAATCCAAAATACAGAAATAATATAGCTTAAATGTGAGTTGCCTCTCTCACAAAATTTGTCTCTCCAAACACTTTCCAGACCTGGTAAATACAATTATAATGTTCAGGGAAGAAAAACTACAGCAGAAGGGAGATATTAAGTGATTGAGGCAATGAAGAAACTATGTTTTTAGTTGAAGCTAGAAAAAAGCTGAAGCAGAAAGAGGTAGGTTGTTCCATATGGCAGTCAATGCAGAGCAGAAGGCTCCTGCAACAGTAATGAAACCACAAGAAGAGATACAAAAACTCTTCATGAGATTTACCCGTATGTTCATATATTTGCAGAAAGCATTTGCTTGTATTTGCAGGGTTTTTTCTACTTACATCAGTGGCACAAGTTCTTGCAAACAGTTAGCTGACCTGAACACAATATCCTATTCAAACTGCTTAGTGAAAAAAAGACCAAAACTCAGAAACAACTTAGACACTGAAAACATGATAAGTCTTTTTTGTTTTGCCAGGGTACTGGATTTCTTAGCTCTCTCACATGTTTTTTTTGAACTGGTGTAAAATGTTGGTTTGGGTCCATTTTATGAAATCTGAATCAGAACTGGTAGACTAAACTCTGTAAAGTTTAACTAATCTGAAGGTGTGAATTTGCATTCTATATCAGCAGTTTTGTAAACTGATCTTTATTAATTGCTATGCTAATGGATATTTCATTTTATGCTCAGAGAGTTTTATTTTATACATACTTGCAGACACAGTTAGTAGTGTGCATCCTCATATTTAGCAACCTGTACTTAGTCCACTAGCGAATATCTTATATCATCTAAGGAAATCGGAAAATAATGTCGTTAAGAAAACAGGACAGAATACCATGGAAATATAAGCATAGGATGAGCAGCTGAAGTAGTAACAATTTCAGAAGAAGAAATAGCTGTATTGTACCACTGCAAGTATTCCAGGTCTCTAAAAAAGTAGATTACATAGGTGCCCTACATAATCCACAGAGCGAGGCAGATGTCTCCTGAGGGTGATTCAGAGCAGAAGCCCAAGGCTGGCCAGAGTCTGTTGCATCTTTCTTCACTGATAATATTAAAAGTGAGAGAAACCTTGCATCCTTGTTTATGCACCTTAATTAGTGTCTGAATGTAGCTATATAAAAACGTTTTCCCTTCCCCTGTTTCCCACACACACAGAGTCCTCAAAAATCTGAGTGCAGGCTTGCTAATATTTTCCAGTCTATGATTATTAATACTCAGCTCTGTATCTACTGAAAATCAGTTCTGGTCTGGGTGTATGATAAGTTTAGAAGGAATATGACAAGTAAGCAGAGAGCCTATAAGGAATGGAGAAATAAAAGACTGATCAGCCAAGAGTGCTATACCTTAGAGGTCAGAATGTATATGGATATGATGGGACTTACTAAATGTCAAGCTGAGTCAGATTTTATAAAAGTATTAAAACAAATAGTAAAGGTTCTTCAACCATTTACTTATAAAATGAACTCAGAAAGATGTGTAATTATGCAGGAACAATAGAGTGAGGACTGAATGTAATGTAGGTAGAATCCCTAAACAAATAGAATACTTTATCTCTGTTTTCTTTAACGAACCGTAATGTTGGCAAGGGAAGCAAAACCAAAATTACTAATGGGAATGAGATTATTGGAAATCACCAAATGTGAAATGCAGATAGAACTCTGAGTTTCATGTAGTCAAGCAGTGACAACCAAAAGGAGTCGTTAGCCCAGAATATTGAAGGAATTGGGAAATGAAGTAGCAGATCTAGTAGCAAAGATTTCAATCAATTTTATGAAGACAAAAGGTATGACTTGAAAACGGCAAAGGTAATGCCTCCATCTAAAAACCAGAAAGCATAATGTAGGTGACTGTAGACCCAGTATTTGATCACATGCAGCCTTTATAACGCACTTTGAAGAAAAGAATAGTTAAGATAATAGAGGCAAATAAGAAATGAGAAGGAATGCATCCATGACTTCAGTAAAGACAGATTGTAAAACAAAGTTGATAGTCCTTAGAAATATTTTCCAGTCAGAGAAATGTAATGACATCTATACTGTCTAAATTTCAGTACTGAATTTTATTTGCTTTATGGGAAATTATTAGGTAATAATAAGCAAGTGGAAAGTAGTACTAAAAGGAAGAATTGTAAAGAGATGGAGAAGAGAGGATGCATATGCTGATGAAATCTGTTGGTGCTACAAAGCTGAGAGTACTATCGGGGGTGAAGAGGTTGTGTGATAAACTTGGAGAACTGGAGGAAAGCAATGGAACTGAATTCTGTAGCACAAAGCTTGAATACAAGTAGGTGTAAACCCAACTAAATATTTGAGCTCTTGATTCTGGTACAGGTTCCTAATTTCCTTTGATTTTTTGGAGGAAATTAGGAACTAAGTAGTAGCTAAGAGGCTAAAAACTGGATTGGATTTGTATCCCCATATTGTGTAATGATTTCTGCTACAGGAGTTCATCAGCAGGGTATGGCTAGGGGAAATACCTGTTATATGATCGCAGGGTAATTTTTGAGACAGCAATGTGATGTGACTGTGAGTAAAGTATTTGTGACCCCACAATGTATGTAGGCATTATCAGTGAAGATTGAAAAGAATTAATGCCACTACAGAGAAATAGTGGTATTTCACTGGGAATGCTGTGTGCAACTGTGGTCACGTCTGTCCAGAAGGACTGGTTCAAGCTGGAATGGAACATTATGACTGGGAATATGGCAAGTCTTTGTTGTGAAACAGTATTGAAAAAACTCGACATATTCAGACTAGCAAATTAAATGCTCAAAATGGACACAGTTGTGATCTATCAAAGTAATGGTGGCTTACACATCAAGGAGGGAAAAGACTAGCGGACAAAGTTGTCATAAAAACAAATGGGTTTCAAGAGTCCATTAATGCCATTCTGTGAAAATTAAAAGATTTCTGAGAAAGAATGGATTTTTAGCATAGCTTTCTTTTAGACTTAACTGAAGAGAAGGAAAGAAGTTTAATGTAGCTGCTTTTAAATTGGATCTTGACAAATTTATCAGAGATTATACAATATAGTCAGCATGTAATAGAAGTGTATAGTACTGTATGATCCAACAGAGATAGTCCTTCTATTCAGTCTTCCTAGGCAGCTATACATTGATGGTTTAAAGGCTTAATATTTCAGTACTAAAGGGCTAAAAGATCTTGGATTATGTCACAGGGGCTATGATAAATTTTCATTTGACTTCCATTCTTTCATGGATTTCATTGTTTTCATTTATATTTAATGTTCATAGAAATTAAAATGGTAGCTCTTTATGATTATCCATAACGTCATAACATCTGAAGATATTTTAGGTGATTTTAAAGATGGTGAGTACTAACTTTTTACCTTCACCATGTCCTGAATTTATGGCATAGATCCCTACCTGATCTAAAGTAATAAAGCTTTACTCCCAGAAGTCATTGTCTCACTCTACTCAGTGCTTGTCAGGCCATACCTGGAATATTGTGTTAGTTTTGGTCCCCGTTATGCAAAAAAGATGTGGACAGGCTGCAAAGGGACCAGAGAAGGGCCATGAAGATGTTCAAAGGCCTGGGGAGCCTGCTGTATGAGGAAAGGCTGAGAGAATAGGGTTTGTGCAGCCTTGAAAAAAGAAGGCTTAGGGGGGACCTTATCACCATGTTCCAATATTGAAAGGGTGGCTACAAAGAAAATAGAGACTCCCTTTCTACAAGGAGTCACATCGAAAAGGTATGGGGTAATGGTTACAAGTTTCTCCTGGGGAGATTCCAGTTGGACACAAGAGGAAAATATTTCACAATGAGAACAATCAGAACAATTATTCCAATTCACTGGGATAATGTCCCCAGTGGTGGATTTCCCAAAGCTGGACATTTTTAAGATTCAGCTGGACAGGGAGCTGGGACATCTTGTCTAGACTGTGCTTTTGCCAAGAAGATTGGACCAGATGATCTTTGAGGTCCCTTCCAACCTGGTTTCTATGATTCTGTGATTCTATGATTCTATGATTTGCATTAGTTTATAGTAGGAGATAAGGGTTTGCCTCTTGTGGTCAGGAAGCTGGACTTTACCAGGACTATGAACATAAACTCAGAAAGTCACTGTTTCCGTCGCTCAAAGTTAAATACCCTGTTTTACAACATAGCCATTTGAAATTATTAAATACATACTTTGTGTCACTTTGCACAAACAGAGCTAAATTATCTTAATAAAAAAAAAGTCATGCTCAGTTCTGCACCAGCCACCAAAACCTCTCTATAGGCATCACGATTTTTTGGTTTTGATATCCCTGAATTTTCCATATATTCTATTAACATTAATGAAAATGTTGAAGCTAGCTAAATCAGTGGGATTTTTTTTGATGTGTGCAAGTTTCTGATCCTGAAAACTGTCTTGTTGATTGGAAGTTTAACTAAATACCTGTTCAGTATAGAGTTACAGAGGTTGCTCAGGAGGCTACCTGGTATCAGTCTGCAGTCCTTATGAGCCTTCAGTTGACTGCTAATTTGTCTAGAATGTGTAAGAGGCTAAGTGCTTGAAACCAGAACTTTAGTTTGAACAGGTGCTACTATTCTTTTTCAACATAATTTTGCTTTTTTTGGTTTAAAGTAAAACTGCTGGTTTCGAGTGTTTTCTGTGTTCCTAAAGTAGGCAAATCTATGTGCTGTTATATAGAACTATTTTTAATTTCTCAGCAGAGATCACTTCTTCACAGAAGAAATGGATAAAGTTTTGTACTTTGCTGGCATGGTTAATTGTGGTGATCTGTGTTAAAATATCACTTTTCAAGCTCTGAACTGGTTTATCTCATCAACATCTTGTTACAGAATATATGTAGCAAATTTTAACATTCTAGTTTAAGTAGCTCCCGAAAAAGTTAAAATGAAAAAATATCCTCCCCTGACCAAAGGCAAACCTGATAACCAGTACTATCTAGTAGAAAATATGCTGCTTTTGAATGGTGATTAGTAAGAAAAAGAACCTATATTTATCAGAGGAAACATTTATGATAGGAAAAAATCAACAGATTGGCATGGCTCTTCCTAAGTCTCTAATACGGAACTGGCAGTCTTATCTGCAGAGTGCTCTTGGACTGGCCTGTTTCTAAAGGGTCAGGTATCACTTCAGGAAGGGCTGGTGTCCAAATCTGATTCTCACTAAATCACTGATAATGAGTGAACCTGTTACATGCCAATATTTTAGCTCAGGGCAAAGGTGGGAATGGGTTGCTAGTCACTTACTAACTAAGCCTGTTACAAATTCCTGTATTATTTTGGGTATTCAGCAAACCCATTATTTTTTTTTCTACTGTTTTGTTTCAACAGGGACTTGGGATGTCTTTGTCACGACTGGTGATATTTCTTCTAGTTCCATGAATCCTAAAATGTCTCTAACCGTGTGTGGTGAGAAAGGTACCTGTACTTCAGTCATCTTCCCAAAAGGATCCCTTAAAGAAAAGCAGATTTATGAGACTTCAATTGAACTAAATAAGAAATTCAATACTATATTCAAAGTTCGCCTAGAAATTGAAGAAGCTGGAGAAGGAGAGACTTGGCATTGCCGTGAGGTAAAAAAAACCCCCAAATTAAAGCAACTACTTATTGTGTCTTTATCGTAAAATTCTCCTTATTTTCATATTTTATGGTTATTGCTTCCAGTTTACAGTTCTGTCTGAAATTACATAATTTTTAATTTACAAAGGTATGTGCATTTAGTAACAAAACTTACAGAGTGATAACTTCAGAGACTGCTCAAAACACTTACTAGGGTAGCTATCGGTAACAAAAATCTTGTAAAGTTAGATGGATTTCTGGAGGGCATATATATAGATGTGCCATCATCTATAGCATATCCAGTGGTGTCTTTTCATAACGGTACCCACTGGCATACATTGCAGTATTTACATAACTCCAAATTGGCTGCTACATGTTGTAGACCCAGTGATCCAAGGCAAATAATTAAACCAGACACTAGAAATGCCTTTTGATGAAAATATCTGCCTTTTAAGTTGGCATGTGAAAAAAAGAAGTAAATAGCATAAGTGACAATCTTTCTCCTGATGTCCAAGATGCTGAAGCTAAAATCTGACATTGCACTGAAATTGCTGTGGCACTTCACTCTACAAAAAATATCTTTATCCTCTTATGCTGGCAAAATAAAAAGAAGTCTAAGGGAAAGAATTCCCTTCTTTCAAATTGCAGAGGTACTTTTATCCATTAATGTTTGTATTTTTTTCTCATTAAAACCTGTAGAAAAAAATAATTTTCCTTTCCAATACATGGTATTAGTGAGCTGAACCCCCTGACATTTAAATGGTAGGCAGGTTGTTAATTTTATATTCGTGGCCAGATGAAATAGTCATCTAACAAATCTATTGATAAAATTAAGACTGCTTCTTGGATATAGTAGGAGACAGAGGATCACAGCAAAAATTTCAGAACAGAAACTTGGCAGTTGAAAACAGTGACATCTATTAGCCTGGTTTACTTCATTAGCTCAGAACAATGACTCAAAGTGGAGTTAGAAAAAAACCATAATTTATGTAAGTAAGGAAAAGAGACAGACATTTATATTAGGTAGGATTAGAAAGAGAAAGAGAAAATAAATTTCCCTGCTTTGGGATATATGTAAATTACTGGGGTTTTAAGGAAGACATTTCCTCTGTTATTACATGGATTCCATAGCAAGACTGACTGCATCCTTGTATGAAATAACTAGGTTGGTATAAGAGGCTGTGGATAATATCTGTTATTAAAGACAGGTTAGCAGTCTATTTACACTGCTGCTTAGAACAAGGATGGTCATTTCTATGCTATTGTATTTTGATTTTACAAGATTGCACCCCACAAAGAATCTGAGATTTCCCCCTTCTATCACAAGTAAATGCAGGTGCAGTTCATTGAATTACATGCTTAGATTCAGAATTCACTTTTATAACCATAACTGCAAAATAATTCTTTTGATGTTTTTGAGGAAATTGAAATCATTATAAAATAATGTCCAGAACAAAATTAATTAAGATATGCTTTATTTCTGAAGCATGTAATAGCTAACATCTTTATTCTTGCTTCTTTCACTTCTTGAAGAAATAAAGCACAGTAAATGAAATCTGATTTTCAAGAAACGGTTCAGGAATGTAGATGTTCGTATAAAAGGGAAATTGTATTAACATTATACATTACACTGCATTTTAGAAAAACTTTTCAATGTGTCTGTCATAATGAAAAATAATAGGAGCCTTTTGAAGACAAAATAATGCTACCATCTCCCAGTGACAATTGCTAAACAAAGATAGTTGAGCTTACTGGAGTAAGGATTTGGTCATTTTAGTGAGTTAGGTCAAAGAAATGTATGAGTGAATTCTCTGTGCTCTTTTCAAAGTGGGGTTACTTCCTGCAACATATTTTCAAATATGTTTTCCGGTCTAGCTTTAAATAGTTTAGAAAATGGAACTTTATCTCTTAGTGTAGCTGGTAGTACCATAGTGTAAGACACCTCATTACTAAAATATGTTTTCTTACAGTAAGACTAAGCTGCTTGGCTCAGGATCACCCTTTTATCACTTTATATACAGAATTTCATAAAGATTAAAAATATTTAGTAATATAATTTATATATTCATATGATACATATGTACAGATATATATACATACCATAAAACATTCTTAATTTCTGTTTTTCAGTTCTTCCCAGAAACACTTCAATTTCTTTTTCCCATCACTTAGAATGAGAAAACATTCTGCACTGAAAAATATTGTGGCATACTGACATTTATCACAAGCTGAAATGGGCATATCAACACTTCTTTTTCTTCCATATGCTGGATAAATAGGTTACATAAAGGAACCTTTTGAACCATTCCAAGTATTTTTTCCCCTTACTGCAGTCTCTACAGCAATAATGCTGACAACATTTTAATTATTTTAAATTAAGACAGATATCTATTCCTTCTCTTTTAAAAGGCTGCTTTCAAAAACATTTTAGAAAAATTTATTTCCTCTTTTAATATTGAGATGATGTGTCATAGCTCTTTAACAGTATGTCTTTTGCTATAGTTTCCATTAGAGCACAACAGATGCTGACGGTATTTCTTTTTGCTCTTTGCTAAGGTAAAGCTTCAGCACAGAGAAAGTAAAAATGTTCTAGAATTTCCATTTTGTCGCAACTTTGCAGATGAAGAAGGAGGAAGAGTGGCTGAGCTTCCAGTTCTGACAGCTGGCTCTCCTTTTCCAGCAGGTTAGTTACAAATCAGAAACACCGGAAAAGATTTGGTCCGTGATGATGGCTAAGATCTTCAGAGCAGTCCAAAGGATTTAGCAGATGCTTTCTATTCATTTTAGCTAGTGATGCATGGCTAGGTCCAATCCTCTCCAGTGTTTAAAAAAAAATAAATCTCAGTCCCTGTAACTGAGCACTGTGCATTCAAGTCTGATTGGTATCAGTTTGTGACAGATAAAAGAACAAGCATACAGCACTGAAAAGATAAAAAAAAGTTTTGAACAGTACTCAGAGTTCAGCTTTTTCTCAGTAATATGATTTGGCTCTCTCCCAGAGGAAACAAAGGAAATCCAGAGGAAATAACTCTCGTACTGTAATTTCAGATAAGGAGGAGATCCATGGCATTTCACAACAGAAGCTCATCTCTGTGTTCCTAGAGTTTCAGGCATTCTTCTTTTGTGACCTAGCAGTTATATGTCAGAAACTCCTTCATGCAAGTTGTGCCTTGATCACCTCAAGACTGGATTTTTTTAGTTTGCTCTGTGTTTCTTAGGAGGTTTTATAACCAAAGTTATTGAAGAATGGAAGAGCTTTTGTCCTAAATGGATATTCTGCCATGAGAATATCCCAGTCTCCTCCAAGTGTTTCCCAATAGTTAAGGGTTTAGATCAATAGCCCAAGTAATCTGTGTATTCCTTGCCTTTTCTGCTGTGCTTTCAAAGCTAGTCTCAAAAAAGCACTTGAGCAGAAGCTCCTTGAATATAAATTTGAGAATACTACTGCTGGAGTATTGCCTGGGAAGGCTCTTTGTCTTTTTAATACTTTAATGTTTGGTTTTTTTCTGGAGGAGCACAGATACTTAAATCTTTACAATGCTGCTCCTCCCTCTTTCTGAGGAGCATTTAACATGAAGACAGATATTGTTTTCTTTAACTTCTCCCCATATTTTTTTCTTTTTTTCAATTGAATGTTTTGGCGATGTGGCTTCTTTCTTACTTTGGGGGCCAGATCATCAGTGTGTTATGCATTTCTCTGGGAGTACAATCAGGTACTTACCATTAGCAGTCATCCAAGAAATACTCAGCTGAAGAGTTGCAAGTAAGATGACATGTCAGAGAACACACAACATTTCTGGAAATCCTCTGCTGAGGCCAATAACTGCAACTGGTACAGTGTAGAGTGGCCAGCCACTGTGATCCAGAGGAAATACAGAAGTTGCCATCTTCCTGACAGAGTTCAGCTTCATTTGAGCTCCATCAGGCTCAGAGAGATATGCTTTTTGAGTAATGTAGTATCAACCATAGCCTAGGAACTGTTTCACAGGAGTGTTACATATTTAAATGCATGCAAGTGTGTGGTAGAGTATTACTTACACGTTTTCATAACAATTTGTGATGTGTTTATTTTTCTGTCATTTTCTATTCTGCCTGTGTTTCAGGCTCACTCACATACTAGGTAGCTTATTATTCCTTATAATAGTGGTTCTTAAATTTTAATTAGAATGCTTCTGTGTGCTTTTCTAAGCATTATAATATAGTTTGGCCTTTTGATCACTCTGGGCGGGACCAAAAAGGAAAATATAATTGTATAAAATATAACATATTTTTAAACTGATTAAGCTCTGGTAAACCTTTTGTCTCTTTTTCCCCAACAGTGAAAAGGTATGTTCTCTATATCACTACGGGAGCAGCCCCTGGGTCAGGAACAGATGCAGATGTGTATGTTATGCTGCAAGGCCTTTTGGGAGATACTGGCAGAAGAAAATTAATCAGAAAAGGAGACGACAATTTCATTAATGGAAAGGTATACTTATAATTTCTGCATGATATTTTGCACTTTTATAACCCAGCCCAATTCATGTGGACTTAATGGATGTAGGATAGGGTCTACGAAGTCCAGTTTGCAATGCTCCGTGATTGTAAGTGCACGTGTTTGTGAATATCTAGATCTATTTTGCACGGAAATTACTGATGCTTATGCAGCTGATGCTAATAATATGTAATAATGTAATAAAATGACTATATCAAATGTTTTAACCTCAATTTTGCAAATACTGAAGCTCTTCAGTGACATGCCATTGGTTTTCCTGCATATTTGCTTAACCACAGAGTTATAAAGATACTTCGTTTCCTTAAATGCCTCTTCTCTTCCCATGCCATTCTTCAGGCTAAGGCGCCTTTCCCTGCCTTTTGCCTCTCCATTGCCAGTCTACCCCTCAGTCTGGCTCTTGGTCTCTCTCCAGACAGCCAGCTACTGTTCTTTGTAGTTTTCTTAGGTCTACCAAGAGAGTAATTCATTCACTGTGCAGGAGTGAGTCTCACAGCTCATAGATGTAGACCAGTCAAAGACCAGCATAGCTGCCAGAGCATTTGTCTGCAGCATTGTCAGTATAAACAGAAATTAGAGGGAATTTAGGTACAGAATATGCTGCAGAAACATGGGCAGATTTACAGCAAAATGCACGTCTTTGACATAAAACCTTGTCCCTGTTGGAAGCTCTGTCTAGAAGGAGTGAAATTTTCATCTAAAAAGGTCACTAGATTTGGATCTCTCACTAGATACATGGAATAAACAAAGTGTTTGTATTGTCTGCTGATTTTTATATGAAAACAAATTTGAGGATTGAAACAGTTTAATAAAGATTCTGAAACAAATGTCTATTACAGAAAATTTGAGTTGGAATAGCTAAAGTTTAGAAAAAGAAACACCAGTGTCTCACAACCAGAAATGCTGAGCCTATTTTACATTAGACAGTGCTACCTGTCTTTCTTATAGTGTGTGCACTCTTCTACCTCTCTGAAATCTCAGTGAATACTGTGCTTATGGTGTTCTAACCTGTTCCTCTTTCAGAAATATTATGCAGTAAACTACTTCTTCTGCTGGTGTTGACTGCCAAACAAATCAGCGTTTCTCTAAGGCAGCAAGCTTGCAAATCAGCTTAGATTGATAACCAAAGCAGAGGCATGATATGTGGGATTAGGAGGTGCTCAGCTCCTAACTACCCCCAGCTTCATTAATTCAGTGGGAGCTGAAGGGGGTCATTATCTTACTGGATTTTACCTGCTTGAAATGCTTATTTGTAAGAAAAATGGGAGATTTTAAATCTTTATTTTTAAGGGACTATGTACTTGTGGATGAGGGTACTCAGTTTTGATAAAGGCACATTTAGCTTCCCTAATGTTGAAACCCGATTATGGTTTATTGATAAGCTGATTTAATTGGATTTCAGAGCTGCAGACCTTTTGTCCTCATGCAGTAAAGTTAGTTTAATGTAAGTTTTACTGGATTTCTCCTTAAATCATAATTTCACAAGTGAGCAATCTGATTTCTAGACTGGTAGTTTTTAATGAAGAATGACCCTGGATGCACATCCAGAAATGTTGCCTTAAAGAACAGAAAAGACCTACAAAGATTCATAACCTGAGGGGTGTTTTTATAGTATTTGCATCTACTTCAACATGGCACAGATTTTTTCTATTTTACAGAGTAAGAGGCAGAGCTGGCATATACCCATCTTTTCATTAGTTATTTGAATTTTTTTAGAAGCAGTATGTGAATGTATCACAATATACTTGTATTTCTAAAAGTAGATATCAGCATAGGAGTATTTTAAGGGCCTAAAAAGAAATTGCTTGTAGATAAATCATAGAGAAACATAGAAAAGTCTTGATTTGCTCCTTGTTCAGTGAAAATAAAGTAAAGGTATTTGGTTAATTGACAAAGTGTATATTGATTCTGCAAGTAAGACTCCTGCTTTTGCAGCAACATTTTGTTCATGACATGTTTTGGAAATTTCCCAGTGTTTTCTTCCCTTTATGAGTAATTTCCAAAAAGACTCTCAAGTGTAGAATGTCTCTTTCTATACCAGCCCAATCACATATTGTGCCGAGCACCCCTGCAGTCAAAGAGTCTGGACTTGGTGGGTTAGAGGATTTTGGAGTATAACAGTCAGAATTTGCATTCTGAATCTTAACAGCTGTTCTGACATTTTAAAATGTGCTTTTCCTTGCAATAATTTCCCCCTGACTATACAGTAACAGCTAGTGAACTGGAACGGTGTTTCTGTTAGAAAGCACATCAAAATATGGTGTTAGTCTCACAGAATGTCAGGGCTGCTGCAAACAAGAGTTTAGCAATACAGAAACTCATAGAAATGTTTAAATATTCAGAGGGCTTTGCAGTGGGTTGGAGATATGCTTCTTGCATTTAACAGGTCTTTTATTTACAGGAGCTGAGTTACATGGTAGTAAAAGATTGAATTAGCTTCTTATATCTGAAAAGTTGCTTTGTGTCTTTCCAAAGTCCTTACGCCTGTGAAACCATCAGAGAACTGGTAGATAAAGCAATGTTCATGATATTATTAATTCATCAGTAAGCTCCCTGTAGCTAACCCCATGTCTGAGGGAGCAGCACTGTCACCGAGAGAGCTGAGCTTCTAGTGATCTACTCAAATGAGTGTGAGGACTAGTGCTGCAAGGAGTGTATTCTTTCAAATTGCTTATGACATTGATGCCTTGTTTGATGTTCTCCTCAAAACTCTAAGGATAGACGAAGCAATCTCAGCATGCTTCTTCATGTAGTTCAGCTTTCATAAAATCCTAATAGTATTTATTCATACTTCATGAGTCAGTTTAAGTCTGACAAATGTTACCTGCTCCAAACACTTTTTTGAACCAAGTATACTCAGTGCAGACATGCTGTAAAAACCAGGGCCTAGCTGTGTGAAATCCTTATGGTATCTCCATGTTGCTTCGAATGGCACCCAACATTTTTCTTCAAATTAGATTCTTTGTGTTTCTTTGTATAGTTGTTGATAGACTTGCTATATGCTCTTTCATATGGCTGAGTTACCCATAAATTTCCTCACTGAGAATGTGGCTTTTATCAGATCAATTCCATCAAAGCCAGTAAACTACACAGGATATGTTATGACCAATATTTAAACTATTTTAATCTCTCTACGATGAAAGTGGCCAGTATTTTAAATACTCTGTTACTGAAGCAGTAAAATCTCCTTGAATTTTTACTTCATTCTGTCAGTTGTTGAAAAGATATATCCTTTATCCTGCCCTATATTTAGACATCAACTGCTCAGGTTGGTACCATGGTAACTGCAGCACATATAAAAATTGTCAGTGAGAGG
Source organism: Phaethon aethereus (assembly GCF_964289735.1). NCBI lineage: Eukaryota > Metazoa > Chordata > Aves > Phaethontiformes > Phaethontidae > Phaethon > Phaethon aethereus. The sequence goes on along the minus strand of NC_138582.1, from coordinate 44,561,404 downwards.
TGACTGTTGGTGTTCAGTTTCAGTACTCACAGATTAAGCATTGGCAATTTTAAAAATTACTTTGGGAAAAAATCCACGTGTACCAAAATACACTAAAAAGGGCCAGAATGCGGGACAGTGTACTGTGGCCACTAGTAGGAAGTCAATATTTGTCTGCAGTGTCCACATGACATCATGTCTAGAATAATGCTATTTTGTAACCGCAGGTAAACCTTTTCTTATGGAAAGCATATCTGACATAATGATTAAATAATTGCAAAATGCCATTGATACAAATATATTAATCACAGTGTTAGGCTGCTAGCCAAGTTATTGTAGTACAGAAGTGAACAGTAAAATGGTCTGGTCATTGAGCAGAAGGATTATTCAGATGGAAACTAGGAAAATATGGAATACATCATAGTGAAGGAAAGACTGGTGGAGTTTGTCAGAAACTCTGAGGAGAAAAGCGGAAAGGAAGAATGTAAGTAGAACTTTGTATAACCCTAGGAGACAGTGGCAAATTTTTGAGACATTTGGTTCTCAGTGATACCTCTAGGATGGTATTCCCTAGTCACTAAGCAAAAGAGTTGTAGGAGGTTTTAATTTCTTTGTTTGTTTCTTCTCTTTTGTTTTAATTTCTATTATGTAATATAACATGTTTTTACAGGTTTGGATGTGGGTGATGATATTGGTCTCTGTAGCAGTCCTAGAACATATCATTGCAATCACCTAGTTTGTCTACAGGACATTGGCCAATGGATTAGAGCTGTGTGAATAATTAATTTTGATTTCCTGGCATATTCTTGCAGAGCAAGAAGAAATGTAAAACTTTGTTGCCAAAAATTTAAAATTGGACAAAAGTAGTTAACGTTGAAATTAAGTACGGGGGGGCAGGCTTTCTGCCTATATAGAGCTCAAAAATAAATTACATATATTACATTTCTAAAGCTGAAATACATCTCACTTAGCTTTAGTTCCCTGCAATGTACACATTTGTTTGTAACATGATGATTTGAGCTGCTTCTGCAGAAAGGGAGTGAGGTAGGTGCTTTGAGAAGGTGGTTACCATCTCTCTTTATTTGGACATTTATCTTAAAATGAAATTAATTATCATCAGAGAGTGCCTGCTGCTTTCTCCGGCTGAACAAGAGCCAGCAGTGTGCCCAGATGTCCAAGAAGGCCAACAGCATCCTGGCCTGTATCAGGAATAGTGTGGCCAGCAGGAGTAGGGAAGTGATTGTGCCCCTGTACTCGGCACTGGTGAGGCCGCACCTCGAATCCTGTGTTCAGTTTTGGGCCCCTCACTACAAGAAGGGCATTGAGGTGCTGGAGCATGTCCAGAGAAAAGCAACAAAGCTGGTGAGGGGTCTGGAGAACAAGTCTTCTGAGGAGCGGCTGAGGGAACTTGGATTGTTTAGTCTGGAGAACAGGAAGCTGAGGGAGGGACCTTATTGCTGTCTACAACTAACTGAAAGAGGGTTGTGGTGAGGTGGGTGTTGGTCTCTTCTCTCAAGTAACCAGCGATAGGACGAGAAGAAATGGCCTCAAGTTGCACCAGGGGAGGTTTAGATTGGATATTAGGAAAAATTTCTTCACTGAGAGGGTGGTCAGGCATTGGAACAGGCTGCCAAGGAAATGGTGGAGTCACCATCATGGGAGGTGTTCAAAAAACACGTAGACGTGGCACTTCAGGACATGGTTTAGTGGGCATGGTGGTGCTGGGTTGGCGGTTGGACTTGATCTTAAAGGTCTTTTCCAACTTTAATGATTCTGTGATTCTATGATTTTGCAGGGAAATTAACCAATTGTCTGACTATAGACTTATTTTAGATAGGCAAAGTCAGGTGAGTGAATTCTATGTCACATTTATTTCAGTTTTTTAAAAAACAAGATAATTTTAAAGGAAAATACAGGTGAGTGTATTACCTTGATTTATCAAAAAATTGAAAATAGTTATGGTCAATCCACGCCTGCATTTTTCAGTAAATAAAATATTCAACCATTTTCCTCAGTGCAGCAAGAACTGAATTACCTTCAAGTTAAATAGTTTAGAAAATATATCAAACTCAAAGTGAACGGCTTCCAGTGATGAAGTGCTCATCTAGTTAGAAAATTGTTTCAAAGCTTAATTATCCTTCTTTTTTTTTAAAAAAACCATTATTTTCTGTTTAAATATGTCAAGGTTTAACTTCTAGCAACTGGATTTTGTCATGCTTTTGAATGTTAGTCTGGATAGTGCTCTTACACCACATTTCTGCTGCCTTTGGCAGTATTTGTGACAATAAGCAAATCAGTACGCCTTAAACAAGTTAAATATATTAGGTTGGTTGATTCACTGGAAGGCAGGCTTTCCAGTGATTTATTAACTCTCACAAATCTTTTCAGAGCACTCTTCAATTTACCACCCTAGTTCTTCAAGTGCCTTAAGTAGCAATTGTTTTTGCATCATCTCCAAAATCTTGTTTTCTTCCAGTTAACTCATGAAAACATTAAAGAGCATAAGCTTATTAACTGGCCTCACTACCATGAAATGTGCTTGAAAATATTCTCCATTTACAGCTGTGCTTGGAGACTTACCAGTTAATTAGACATTTTATTGTCCCATTGTCAGCCAGGTTGAGCCCACCCGAGAATCATTTGAATATTGCATTATGGTGTCTTAATCAAAATATTATACAATCATATGCATTACTAAAGTTGAAGAAAATTACATCCATCATATTTTCTTTGCCTGTTAAACCAGATCTCAAACTTGGACTGTTACTAAACCAATCCAAACAATCAGAAACTGCATCAGATGGGTTTGAATTTTTCCAAAGTGATGTTTGTCTTTGGGGTTTTTTTTTTTGTTTTGGTTTTGGTTTGTTTTAATTTCTATTGTGTAATATAATATGTTTTTACAGGTTCAGATGCGGCTGATGATATTGGTTTCTGTAGCAGTCCTTCTGCCTTTTAGTAAATGCATTTTACTTGATGTCTGATTGAAATGTCTTTTATAAGTTAGTTGAACGGTCATAGCTGCTGATTATTACAATGTACCGCTATTCTTTCTTATTCCTGTTGCTGTTCTATGCATACAAATCCTGTTTCAAAAAGATTCTGTTCCAGTTATACTAAGCAAATTAACATGAAGTCAGTTCAGGGCAATTTTTTTTTTTTTTTTTTTACTGCCCCTATTCTTTCATTTATTTTTCACTAATCTTGTTGAAGATGGATGAACCACAATAATTGTAGGTTATCAGAAACCTCTAATTACGTGTTCACTGTAATTAATTTTTTTTTTCATGTAAAGATAAAGTTTTTCAATGAATTTCTGGATGAGGATTTAACATAAAACAAAAACATGCTTGCAAAAATGTGTGAATTTTGGAGGAAGCTCAGGGTTCACATCTTCAGATGCATAGAAAACTCTATTTTTAAAGAAGTGTTTGTACAGAACATGGGTTACAAGATACTGAGGTCACAGGCAGATGCACTGTTCATCCGTCCACTGAGCTGGGTGAAGACAGTACTGCTACCAGTGCTTGTCATCAGTGCTGCTTACCACCCAGTGTTTCCACCCCTTAAGTCTGCTGGCACAGCGACATTCACTCTGTCCAAATTTTTATTTAGTTTAAGCAATTAATTTTGCTAAATAATTTGGGCTTTTCCACTTGGTCTATCTTGATAATATTTGGCTGGAGAGAAGCTGATTGTGTGGTTATTTTGGCACAGCTAAAAAGGTGATAGTCTCCATCTAAGGAAAGGTAAAGATGTGACAAGCATTTGGGACAGGGTGGAGGAGTTCAGTTCAGCACAACTGGAAGAGCCCATGGGACCACAAGTCTGAAGGGTGATGTCTCAGCAAAAGTTATTTTTCTCATTTGTCTCCTTCTACAGGAATGTTCAGACACTATTTCTGATTTGGGCTTAGCGTCACAGGGGCCTTTATAGTGCCTTCCAGGGCTAGCTAAAACTCTTTTGTCTTCAGTGAACTTTCTCCAGATTAACAAGTGAGATCAAAATAATCAGGCAGCAAATCAATAGGTTTGCTAAGCTTAATGGAAAAGGTCCGTTATCTAGACACTCTAACTCCTTTTCCAATAAAAGCCTATTAAAATGATAGCAACATTAGCAGTATGGGACATCACTTGTGCGTACAGGTTGATGAAATTAAGCATATGGCGTGTCTTGACTTGCCGTTTTCAGTTCTGCTGGGAACATCGTCACTAACCAACCATCAAGTCTCAGTACTGAGCCTATAAAATGATTGGCATTTATAAAGGTAAATATTGCACAGTGACTGTTCAAATGCTGCTTCTGTTACAAGAGCTATTGCAACTGCTACAGACAGTTGCCAGCCCTGACACTGAAGAGTACTGAATAAAGTCAAACCGGGTCAATAGATTCAAAGGAAATGCTCAGAACATGGGTCCCAGGACAAAAAGAAACATTTGAAGAAAGTATGAAAAGGAGTTAACAAAAATTAAACTTTAAATAGTCTGAAAGGTTTGGTAGAATGATTGTTTTTAAGGAATTTTTCAGTGCTTTTTTTCTTATCCCAGAAATATGAAGTGTCAATTCTGCTTTTGCTAGGGGAGCTCTTCTGGGTCTCAGAGGATGTATGGCTCTCACATTGTCAGTCTCAGCTGCTCAGTCTTGGAGAATATCTTTCTTTCTCCAGACAGTGTTAGTTAAGAAAATTTAGTGGGCTGTACAGACACACAAATTGTTTTGATACTATTCTGCAAAAATTCAATATAAGCTCTGCTGAATTAGACATTGTGTATTACTATCAATATTTAAGGAGGCTTTTCTCCATTCAAACCTAATTTGCTGGTAGTAACTAAAATGCAATTGACATTTTTCTCTAAGGGAAAATGAAAAAGAAAAGTTTTATATTCTGTAGCTTTACCTATCTTGTGTGTGTTTTCTTCCCCTCTCTCTCTCTTTTTGCAGAAGAATTAAGCCTCCAGTAATTTAAAAGGTCCCATCTGTAAATCAGATAAGAGATGGAGTATCATGTGACATACAAGACCTGTCAACAACAGAAATATTTCCTATGTTTTATGACTAATCCATGGTCTGTCATGAATCCACAAAAATATTAGCTAAATTTTGGATAATGATTCAATTTCTTATAATTATAATGAAGTATATGGCATAGTCTGTCTAGTTGCAGACAGCTTGTGAGGAGAAAAGTCGATTAAATTTGGCAAATAAATTGTCTCTAGCAAATTGTTCATCTAACTCCCACAATTATAGTTGCTTCTCTTTCTCTATTCTTTTTTGGTCTCTTGACTGCAATAAAGTTTATTACACCACATAGATTTTCAAATGTACAGACAAAGTGAAAATGTAATCTTCTCGGTGAAGTGAGTTTACCCCAGTTGTCACAATTTCTAGTCTAGTTAACAGTCTTTCAACTTGCAGTTTATTAGATGGTTGAACCATCTGCAAATTTGACCATGGATTTCTAATATTTTACATGCTCTAAAATGGGCTTATTAAAATTGCACATTGGCAAATGATGAAGTAGTGTGTCTAATGCAAGACAAATATCAAAGTTTTCACAAATGTTTATTCTGCCAAAATACATATATTTTCAGAGGAAAAAGGATTAGGAAAACCTTTCATGCATTACCTATATATACAAACTTGCTGTTACCTGTGGCTGGATTATCCAGGTTATGTATAACCCATAGTACATTCTACACCTGAGTTACTAAGTGCTTTCAGAAACACTACCACTAGGGAGAATGGTGTACAAATTCTTTTGCTGTGCTGATGTTGTGTGAAGCTTTTCAAGTTTAATAGAGTTTATTAACTGTCAAGCTTAGTGCAAGTCAAACACAACTATCCTTCTGGAGACAGCACAAATGTAGAAGTCTGCAGAATATTGTCTGTATTTTTCCTTTATTCTTAACTCTCTCTCCTTTCCAAAAGTGGATCACTGACAACAGATTTTTTGGAGATCCTGATGATAGTGTCACTAAATTAGTCATCCTCTGGAAAACTCTTTTCTCTTAAACAGAAATCTATTCTAACAAATATTCTAATCTGACAAAACCTTCTTCATGGGAAGCTTCCCTCTTTCCATGGGACTTACTTGGAGAAACGTGGTCTACTGGAGGCTGTTGTGGTCCATTTATCAGAGAAGGCGAAGAGCATCTTCGGTCATAGGCTTGCCAAGCTGATGAAGAGGGCTTTAAACTAAAGTTGCTGGGGAACCTCAATCCATCCCACTCCTACCAGTTTGATGCCAGTGCCAGCAATAGACGCCCAGAGCCTGGAGAAGGGTCACAGGTCAGCAGGAGAGCACCTGAAGAGCACCACAAAGTAATTCCAGCCACTCCAACCAATGTCAGCTTCATATGGGCCCAACTTAAATGTCTCTATGCAAACACATGTAGCATGGGGAATAAACAAGAGGAGTTAGAGATGTGTGCATGCCTGCAGGGCTGTCATCCTATTAGCATCATGGAGATGTGTTGGGATGACTCCTATGACTGGAGTGTTGGAATGGAAGGATACAGCTTCTAGGAAGGGTACTCTGTGCAGGGGCAATGAGGAGAGGGTGTCACCCTCTATGACCAGCTGGAGTGCATAGAGCTCCACCTGGGGATGGATGAGGAGCCAGCCGAGAGCTGGGATGGGTCAGGATTAACGGGAGGGCAGGGACAGGTGACATGATAGTGATGGTCTTCTTCAGGCCACCTGAGCAGGAACACTGAGCAGATGAGGCCCTCTATAGACAGATAGTAGCAACCTCATGTCCACAAGCCCTGGTCCTCACAGGAGACTTCAACCACCCTGATACCTGTTGGAGGGACAACACAGCAGGGCATAAGCAATCCAGGAGGTTCCTGCAATGCATTGATGATAACTTCCCTCTCCAAGTGACAGAGGAGACAGTGAGGAAAGGTGCTATGCTGGACCTTGTTCTCACCAACAAGGAGGAGCTGGTGGGCAATGTGAAGCTCAAGGGCACCCTTGGCTGCAGTGACCAGGAAACAGAGTTCAGGATCCTTAGGGCAGCGAGGAGGGTGCACAGCAAGCTCACTACCCAGGACTTCTTAGGAGAGCAGACTTTGGCCTCTTCAGGGATCTGCTTGGTAGAGTACCATGGGATAAAGCCCTGCCGGGAAGAGGGCCCCAAGAAAGCTGATTAATATTCAAGGATCACCTCCTCCAAGCTCAGGAGTAATGTATCCCAACAAAGAGGAAGTCAAGCAAAAACAACAAGAGGCCTGCATAGATGAACAAGCAGCTCCTGGACAAGTTCAAACACAAAAAGGAAGCCTACAGAGGGTAGAAGCAAGGATAGATGGCCTGGGAGGAATACGGAGAAATTGTCCAAGCAGCCAGGGATCAGGTTAGGAAAGCTGATAGAACTAAATCTGGCCAGGGACGTCAAGGGCAACAAGAAAACCTTCTATAGGTACGTTGGTAATAAAAGGAAGACTAGGTAGGGAAAATGTGGGCCCTCTCTGGAAGGAAATGGGAGACAAGGTTACTTGGGATACAGAGAAGGCTGAGGTCTTCAACAACTTTTTTTCCTCAATCTTCACCAGCAAGTGCTCAAGCCACATCGCCCAAGTTACAGAAGGCAAAGGCAGGGACTGGGAGAATGAATAACCACCCACTGCAGGAGAAGATCAGGTTCAAGACCATCTAAGGAACCTGAAGGTGCACAAGTCCATGGGACCTGATGAGATGCATTTTCAGGTCCTGAGGGAACTGGCGTTTGAAGTCACTAAGCCACTATCCATCATATTTGAGAAGTCGTGGCAGTCCAGTGAAGTTCACATTGACTGGAAAAGGGGAAACATAACCCCATTTTTAAAAAGGGAAAAAAGGAAGACCGAGGAACTACAGACCAGTCTGTCTCACTTCTGTTCCCAGCAAGATCATGGAACAGATCCTCCTGGAAACTATGCTAAGGCATATGGAAAGTAAAGAGGTGATTGGTGACAGTCAACATGTCTTCACTAAGGGCAAATTGTGCCTGACAGATTTGGTGGCCTTCTATGATGGGGTTACAGCGTTGGTGGATAAGGGAAGAGCGACTGTCTTCATCTACCTGGACTTGTGCAAAGCATTTAACACTGTCCCACACGACATCCTTGTCTTTAAATTGGAGAGATATAGATTTGACAGATGGACCACTCAGTGGATAAGGAATTGGCTGGATGGTTGCACTCAAAGAGTTGCAGTCAACAGCTTGATGTCCAAGTGGAGATTGGTGATGAGTGGTGTCCCTCAGGGGTCCATACTGGGACCAGTACTCTTTAATATCTTCATCAATGACATACACAATGGGACTGAGTGTACCCTCAGCAAGTTGGCAGATGACACCAAGCTGAGTGGTGCAGTTGACATGCCTGAGGGACAGGATGCTCTCCAGAGGGACCTGGACAAGCTTGAGGAATGGGCCCATGTGAACCTCATGAGGTTCAACAAGGCCAAGAGCAGGGTCCTACACTTGGGTCGGGGCAATCCCAAGCAAAAATACAGGCTGGGCAGAGAATGGATTGAGAGCAGTGCTGCCAAGAAGGACTTGGGAGTGTTGGTTGATGAGAAGCTCAGCATGACCCAGCAATGTGCACTTGCAGCCCAGAAAGCCAACTGTATCCTGGGCTGCATCAAAAGAAGTTTGGCCAGCAGGTCGAGGGAGATGATTCTGACCCTGTGCTCTGCTCTGGTGAGACCTCACCTGGAGTACTACATCCAGTTCTGGGGCCCCCAGCACAGAAAAGACATGGAGTGGGTCCAGAAGAGGGCCACAGAGATGACCAGAGGGATGGAACACCTCTCCTATGAGGACAGGTTCAGAGAGAGTTGGCATTGTTCATCCTGGAGAAGGCTCCAAAGAGATCTTATTGCAGCCTTCCAGTACCTGAAGGGGGCCTACAAGAAAGCTGTAGAGGAACGTTTTACAAGGATATGTAGTGATAGGACAAGAGGTAATGTTTTTAAACTGAAAGAGGGTACATTTAGATTAGATATAAGGAAAAAAATTTTTACAATGAGGGTGATGAGCCACTGGAACAAGTTGCCCAGAGATGTTGTGGATGCCCCGTCACTGGATGTGTTCAAGGCCAGGTTGGATGGGACTTTGAGCAACCTGATCTAGTGGAAGGTGACCCTACCCATGGCCGGGGGGTTGGAACTAGGTGACCTTTAAGGTCTCTTCCAACCCAAACCATTCTATGATTCTATGATATGTTTCCAGTAAAATCATGCATTAATATAAGCATAACCATTTGCAAGGACAAGCAGCAATTTTTAAGATATTTTTTCACATTTTGGGATCTTAAAATATTTATTTACTAACAGGGACAGCGGTCTGTATGTTTCTTACTTGAGTTTATCTGTTTTTCACCCATCTTCTAGACCTGTGTATTTTTAATACATTTTATTTAATAAGTGCAACAGACCATTCTATTTTTTTCAAGCATGATGCTATAATTTTACCAATGCAATTAAAGACGGAATAAAGCAGTGATCAAACTCGTATCACAATTAAAGTAAATTAAGAGTTCAGATTAATGGTATTCAATCATCAAATTAGTCCAATAGGTAGTAAAATATAATTGTGGTGTTGACAATAAACATTACTTTTTTGACTTAACTATGGAAAATGTGAAGAACAGCATCCTTCCCAGCAGTCCTGCACTCCATCTACAATTTCAGCCCTTCCAATATATTTGCTCTGCTGCCGAAGGACATAATTATCCTGAGAACCTTCATTTCCATCTTATGCTTTTGCCAGTCTAAATTCGCTAAGCAGCTGGTAACCTTGACTAATTGTAAGGAAGTATAGTTATTCAAGTGCCTCTTTAACACTTTTTCCTTAAAATCATTGTCGGCTTGCTGTTCTCATCTTCCCCTTTCACACGATAACACAGGGGTGACAATACAGATGTGATGGTTATATGATGCACTATAGCAGTTTTTGAATAACACTACCTTTCAGTGTAGAAGAAGCCACGTAATTCAATGACAGGTTCGTGATTATTTTTAGGAAAATGTTAAAGGCGTAGTTCACAAACACAGACATTCATATACTTATATTAATGAAAAAGTAGAAGAGTTAAAGGCAACCCACCAAGACCAGAGCTGAAGAAAAAAGTTTGAAATTTTTCTGTTTCCGGAGATTCTTTTTTTAAAAATAGGTAGTCAAGTATTATCTGCAATTTCAAGCTTGATATTTTATTTCATGGTGGGTCTCATTAAGTTGCAAGCTGGTCAGGTTGGTCTTCTTAGTGACACAAATCCTTCATCAGTTCTTCACTGGAAAACCTGTCCAGGGATGACACAGACCTGTGGCTGATGGAGCAAGAGAACTGCTTTTCTCTGGTTCATCTCTTCATAATCCTTTGAATAAGGATTATTGCCCTCTTGCTCTGGCTAATCAACTTCAGGATGGATTAGGTTGGTAAGACTTCTCAGGACTCAAGTGTTTTTGATCATTATTGCAGTCCAGTCCCCTCAAAAACATCTTTATATCTCTAAATCATGCTGGAAATTCCATCACAAATAACATTAGATTTTACCAGTTAGCAACCCTTATAGAAATAAGATGATAATTCATAAATCTATAGAGCAAAACAGGTGGAAGAGCTCTATGCCAAGAAATTAATCCCTCTTTTCCAGCTGAGGAAGTAGGTGTAAGACCCACAAAAAGCCAAAATCACATATTGTGAAAATGTACTTTTAAACTGACAAAGAATAGTTGAACTAATTTAAATTTATAACTTTATCTAATATTTTTCCTTGAATCAATTAATTTTATTAAAACTAATCCTGAAAGTATTAATTAAAATCTGGGACCAAGTTCATTATTCTTCCCTAAGAGAATAAAATACCGTTCTGCGATATTCACTTCTGCCCTTCTCATTCCCTGTGTTTCATCCCTCAGGAGGGAGCCATGGGCGTCTATTGTGTTGAGAGTAAGAGATGTGTAAAATGGTATCCCTGTAAATCATTAAGTGTGAAATTTGGGAAAGAAAATTTCTCAGGAAGTTTAGCATGAGCAACTGACTGATCTGTGTGGGGAAACTGAGGTGTTTTAGCAGTAAATTGCAGAACCACAAAGGGAATGCTGCTTGATGCAGGACTTTAGCATCTTTAAACTTGTCATTTCTGGTTCTGCTGATATTTATTGAATGGGTGCAAAAAAAAATCTTGATTTTCTTCTCACTTTCGTATTTTAAAATACACTATTAATTTAGTTTGATGGTTCTGTTTCCATATGTTTTTTTGATTCTGAATTTTTCAGATGGATGTTTTTCAAGTGGAAGCAGTAGATGTTGGGACTCTGCAAAAGATGGTGGTTGAAAAAGGGAAAGGCTCTGACTGGTTTCTGGAGAAGATTATTGTGAAAGAGGCAGCAGCTGCAGGGACGGAAACATTGTTTATGGCTCAAACATGGCTAAAAGACAGACGCGATGGAAAAAGACATGCCTCAGTAACTGTGAATGCCACAGGTCAATATTGTCTTCAAACTATCATTTGATAAGAAATTAGTTCCAAACTGCAGAATGCAGCTATGTGATTTGCTTCTGTAAACAAGTTATGGTTTAAAATATTCCAGTAAACCATTGTCATTACATAGGGAATTAGCGTGTCTGAACGCTGTGGGTTTTATAGTACTATTTAATAACCACTGTTTGCCAGAGGATAATTTCTGCTTTGTTACTCCAGATTTACAGTGGCATAAATGGCAACAAATCTTTACAAATTGCTGCCTCCCCAAGTCTTACTTCTACTTTGCCATTTGCAAACAATTTTTTAAGCTTCAAATACTTCTGCCGGCTACTTGCCAGGCATAGTAAAAGTGAGGTAAATAGTAGGGCAAACTATATTTAAGCAGTGGAGAAAATGGCTCCATTGTATTCAAAAAGACTGTTTTACATTATTTATGCCACAGTCTTTGGATAGCTTTTGCCAGAAAGTGGACGTGCTTTTGGCTGACACTGTGTGGGTAATTAGTCCACAGAGGAGCAGTTTTGACCCCACTGCCTGTGATTGCAGTCTTTGACAAGACAAGAAGGGAATGCGCATTCTCCCTCCCTGTGCCGTGGTTTGAATGCAAACACAATCTGGTGTGCAAGCTGGGAGGGAACCACAGCACGCCCCAACCAGATGAATAGGCAGCCAAAGCCCAGTACGTACCTTTAAGTCTGATGTATTTCTACTGATCCTGCCTCCAGGAGAAGTAAATAGAAGGTATAGATGAGTCCTTAGATTACAGAAAATATTCTAGTTCTTTTCATCCTAACACCTACGGCATCTCAGCTCACCTTAGTGGCACTGGCATGATGGTGCTTGCCCAGCAATAAATAGCCTGTTGAGACTGAGTAGAATTCCAGTGCAGTCTATTTCCTCTGCTTTAGCATCTCTAACTTTTGATCACTTGAAACCCAGAAATAAAAGGAGGAAGCTGTTATTGTGCAAAAGCAAGTAATTTCAGCTTTTCTTTAGATTGGGATGTTGGGATTTTTCTGAATAAAATATAGGAATATTTAGTTTAATTAAGGTTATACAACATGGTTTTATTTGAATTTAAAAAAAACTCAAACATTCTGTTTCTACTAGAATGCATTGATTTGGTAGAAGGAGAAAGTGTTCCTATGAGTTTTTTATACAATAATTGGCAAATCCAAACTTGGTTGTGATCTCCAAGGGCTTTCCATCTTTGGTTCAAGTCTCTAATGCTTACAAGTAGTTTTGGTCTATTATCAAATCCCACTGAAATCAACTGGAGCTGATATCAGTTGGAGGAACATCAGCCCCCAAAATGGGCCTTAAAAACATCCAACTAGTTCTGATTCATCCAGAGCATAAATTGTATAAATGAAACAGAAATGCTTTGAAAGGAGAGAGAGTTGAATCTTCATGTTACAACCATTTCATAGTAAAGAGCTAACTCTAGAGTCAGTTCCTTAAATAGGATGATATGTAGGAGATGATGTTTAAGTAGAAAATCACATTGTACACATCCTAGTTTAATCTATATGATATAATACTCAGTCAATTGCCTCACTAGAGATGAATACAGGCATTTATTATCATTTAGACACTGTTCTACAAAAATATTAATTTGGTCTTCAATCTTTTTTAATTAGAAATTCAGGAGAGGAGGAGCACATCTGCCTGGCCTTTAGGAAAAGAGCAAATGAATTCAGGTATAGCTTCTGCCATTACACTGACTGTTTTATTCATCAATTCTGAAATAATAATATGAAAATATTTTCATCACAAGTACTGCCAATATTTTCCCCTTTGTAATGGTAAAAAATGGCAACATACTTAGGGAGCTGGTCAGTACCCAGCTGAAGTGTTTATATATTAATGTTCCACATATAGACTAAGACTTGTCTTAGGAATTTTATCTCAGGTACCTTGGTTAACATATGAAAACAGAAACACCTTTAATCTTTTTTTTTTTCTTTTTATTTTCTTTATTTTATTTGTACAGAAGGCAGATGGAGGATTTATTTCACAAAACATCAAGAAGAAACAAAAACAGACTTTGAAAAGTTGTCAGAAAATATATCCAAGTTGGTTATGGTTTTTTATGGAAGCAAGGGCAAGTCAAATCCGGTTTCCATGGAAAACAAAGTGGAACATCAGGCTAAGAACCAAACAACATATGATGTAAAATAATATATAGATTTGTCTATATTTAAATTTTCCTTGAGCTTCCTTTTAAAGAGAAATACTCATGTAGTGCTGTAAATATTGCAGGTATTATTGTTTAAATATTCAAGAAAACCAGAACTGAAATTTTCAGTTCACCAGATCTCATTTTTGGCTTTCTCAAGTTCATGATGATTGAGCGTATTCTTTTTTATCAACAAATAGTCCTTTTTTTTGTCAACAAATAGTCCTAGTTAATAATGCATATCAATTTAAATGGCATTAAGTATTCACATTTAGAAATCAGTGCAGTATGTAATTTGAATTTGATAGAATAATTACAATGAATGCCCCTAGAGTATAAAGATAATATTTCCGTAAATGCTTACAGTCAACCTGGTCCTGCTGCCTTTGAACTCAGTGGGACTTTTAGCACCAAGACTGTTGTAAATGATGCTAGGTCCATACTGGTCCCTTTAGAGAAGATTTCCTCTCTTCCTGTAAATTAGCTACGCATATACCTATATATCTCTGTTTGGGTGCTAACTTGTTTTGTTCCTTCCTAGATACATTTACCATCTGATTTGGGAATGCTTTATAAAGTAAGACTTGGTCTCCAGAGTTTGGAAAACAGCATATCCCAGTTGTCTCTTCGTCACTTTAAAATGCAGAACACATCAACCCTGGATACCTTTAGTCTCACCATAAATAAAACACTTCCTCTTTCTCTTAATGGAGATAGATGGATTGAATTCCCTGTAGAGTGGCCATTAAAAGAAGCACTTTCTGGTAGGTATAAATCTACTTTAAAGCATTAGAGTGGTCCAGGAGGTTAACACGTCCTAATATTACAATTGAAACCTTTATCAAAACAGAAAGTTTTATTGTCTTTATTTAATGATTCATAAAGTCTGGAGAATAATTTAAAATGTATGAAGAAAAATACTATCCACTCAGCTTAATTTCTGTGCCATAAACTGGGAAATGCAATATTCATTTGACTGCACAGACCATTATTATATGCTACAAAGAACAGTTTATAAGAAATATCCCTTTCTTCAATATTGTAATATTTCTACTCTCCTTTGTTTAGTCCTCAGCTGCTCATATTACTGACATTAACAACATGATTTTTTACAGCTCATTTACTATTAGGCGATTTTTTTGTTGTATGCACATTCCAAACAAAGATTCTTGGTAAATAAAGCTCAAAACTACATATAAGCATCAGCTTTATTACCTTTATACACTCCAAATATTTATGCCTGTTAAAATTAGCTCAACAATTGTCTTCCATATGTCACCTTTGTTAAGCAAAATAGAAGAAACTCACTTAAAATCCACCGTATCTTCCATATTTTTATAATGTAATGCTTACTGAATGCCACCACATGACAGAACAATTCTCAATGTAATAAATGGATCAAATAACGACACTTAATATTCAAATCATTTGTGCCTGAGTTTTACTCAGAAAACGAATGAGTAACCTGGGTAAAGAATAAGTCAGTTCATCCAAAGTGAGCTGAAGCAGGTGTTAAATGAACTACCCCAATATACTTTGGATTGGAATTTATGGCCCAGTTTCAGTGAGGTGTTTGCATGTGTCTCAATGTAAGCAAGCAAGTAATCTCAGTAGAATTAACAGGGGTTGAGGGGTTTTTTTGCATATTTTGTCTGCAACTGAAAATTTAAATTTTGTATTTAGGTTTTAGATTTTATATTGCTTAGAGCTGTTATTTTTGCTTGAAGACTTGCACAGTATGGGTACAGGACAGGGCTCAATATCATTCATCTCCTATATATAAGATTGAAATAAAGAGGACCTTCAGATTAACATAAAGCAAATGAGTGTGCCCTTTGCAAAAGGCTGATCACTGTCACATGCAGCAGTATTTAGGGTACATGTAGAAGCACACAGAAATGGTGAGAGAAAGATGCAGCCTCTGTGATAAATGGGCAGTGAGACTGGAACCCTCGTGACCTTGGTTCTGACTCTGGCTCTGTCATTGACCTCTTGTTGAAAACATCACTTCCCCACTCTTTGCCTTTTTTTTAATACTTCCTTCTCTGTAAAATACTTTGAGTCAAGAGATAAAAAATCACACACAAAAAAAGAATAGGTATTATATCACCTGTGTTTAGGTAAAAGAACAAACAAAATAGCTCTTCTCTGTTGCATTTCTTTCTTTCCACATGTGCTTTAGAAGTCTTCAAGGCGGGATTTGTAACCACAGTGAAGAAAAAAACTAGGAGAGTTTTTCAACATATTCCCCCAAATCTTTGCCATTTTATGTCCAAGAGAGCTTTAAGCAGCTCCACAGCAGTTGGCACACATGGAGTTCAAAGTGATGCTTTACACACAAACTTACTTGCACCTTATTGTGCAAAAGAGATCTGCATTTCTGTCAACTTTCTAAATCCAATTTATTTTCTCCTTGGATTTCTTTTTCTCAGCTAAAAGCAAAAGCAGTATTGTGTTAATTGGAATGGAAAGCAGCTGATCATAATCACCTTAACCAGAAACCGTGTGCTGTTAAATTTCAGATACAGCTCTGTCGTTCATAGAGTGCCTTAGCATTTAATCTCTTTGTTATCTTTTCCTTTCTTTATTTTGTACTTGGGATTGTGATGAATCATATGCTAATGGCTAACTGAAACCATCAAAACACAGTTGATAAAATACAGTGCAGACCCTCGAGATCTGGCTGTTCACACGTGTGCCTTTGGGTGTAATAATGGGGAGAGGCCTCCAGCTGAGTATATACATAAATAGTTTCTCTTTGCTGTACCTTCCTTTTTGATGCTTACACCTCAGGAATCCCTGGGGATGAACAGTGCACGCTCTTTCTCTCACACATACAGGGCTGTACAGAAGGTCAATTTTTTGCACTACTGGAGCTTTTAAGGCAAAACAGTTAAATAGTGAAAAGGGGAAATAAAAATGTATTATGCTACTTTCAAATAGTGGATTATTTCCACAAAGTTAACACACAGCCACAATTCACACTGAGATTATGAAATTATTAGAATTGTATAACATTAATGGAGTTGTGACATTCATAAGTGTCATCCTTACTTTACGTAACTTCTTTTCAAAGATTTCTTTCATCTGTCCTCTCTCCAATCTATTCAGTACGCTACAGAGATAAAAACTTACTTGCCCACATTTGCCCTATGATGGCCTGATCTCACCACCTGAACAAAGACCACCATTTAAGCATTTTAGCCCTCTTCCCTTTCCTATATTAATTTCCTTCAATTGCCCTTCTTTGTACAATGTACTCTGCCAGTTCTATCCACTGTATAATCTGATCCAAAGTTCATTCAACAACAATCTCTACAGTGTGTCAGGGCCATGATAACACAATAGATCTTACTTGCCTTGGCCAGATTCATTCGGAACCTCCAGCCATGATGGGCATAGGATGTCCATTTAAGATCATGCCTGAGCTACATCAGATGTGTGCCTGCCTCTCGTCTTCTCTCTGACCCTGTCTTCTGGATGGACCTTGGACCTATGTTGTAGCCTTATTTTCAGTCCTATCTGGCCCTTTCTTCTGCTGTTCTTGTCTAGACCACCAGGCTGGATCTTTTTCATTATTTGCGGCATCTGGGACTGTTGACAGCTCTGTCTGCCACATGCAGATGCTGCAGGACTGTCACTTGGTCAGTGAGGGCACTGCATGTACTGGGATTGTGCGTAGCTCCTGTCTTGTCCACCTTCGTGGGGCAGGCCCACTCTTGTTGCTCTCTGACACAGTGATCCAAGAAACAAGCCTTCCAAATGCAACCTTTCACCCTTGTCTTGGGCTGCTCCAGCCTTACTTCTCAAGTTTCAGACCTGGGAGACTGTGGCAAAAAAAGAGGTCAAGTAAAATAAAAAGACAACACGAAGAAAATCAGAGATATAGCCAAAACCACAACTGCACAGGTTTCTTTGTTCTGTGTAGTGACCCACTCACTGAATTGCATCCCTGGCCAAATATATTGTTTCCTCCTCTCTTGATTCTTCATCTTGGTAGTAACACCAGCCACCATATTCCATACAGTCCTCATATTTAATATTTTCTCTTATATCTTATCATGCCATGATTTGTTCCTTAGGCAGCATCAAATTTTCATTTCCATTTTATACTTAGCTGTATCGTCCACCACTTAGGCTTTTACTAAGTTTTACATTTACAAGTAAAGCTAAATACCTTTTTGGCACTACGGATTTCTTTCCATGCACGTGCTCAACTGCAGCAGGTAGGCAACAAGCATCTGTTCTGACTCTCCTGTTGCTGATGCTGGGGAAACAGGCAAGGACCATAGAACAGAACTGGTTCTTATACTGAGCTCAGTTTTTTAGATGATCATTAGATCTGAAAGTTGATAATAACAGCTTGTTATCCGCTTTACCTGACTTTGTCTTCTTGACTTCCAAGTGATGCAGGTAATCTATTTATACACACAGTCCTGTATGGGATAAGGGTCTGACTGATCTAAGCTCTGAGCCACATTCTATAAAGTCTTCTGCAAGGTCAGGATTCATCCCCTTCTATTAGAGTGTCTACAGGAATAAAAAGGAAATGATAGGTAGATGATTAAAAGATTCAGTAAATACTCAGAACTGTCACATCATTTGGTTCTATGAGTAAAATGTAAATGAATATAAACAGATGCTCTGTGTACGCATTTACTTTTAAAGGTGTTCAGGTGTTGTCATCTTGTCTTCAATTAAATAACCATAACCATTGCATAAATCACAAGCAGTACAAATTCATGGGTGACAGCTTCAGCTGAGACAGACTTGTCTTCCTGAGCTCCCTCTGTAGTCAGTGGATGTGCTCCATCATACTGAAGTTCAAAGCAGCGGCTTTGAAGTGTGCTCTGAATCACACACGAGGAGCTTCTCTCTCCACCTCTTAGGTGAGGAAGGCTGAAGGACTTGTCTCTCTAGCTAAAGTTAGTCTTTGTAAACGTCCCAAAAATGATTGATGAGTCTGAGACTTATTAGGATTTTATCTATTAGGCATTTGCCATTAAAAAGAAAAAGGCAACTGACTGCAGTCATTTTTCCATAATGTGCTACTGTTAACAAACAGCATAAAGCGCAAGTATGCTTTTCTCTAATTTAATGTAAAGTTGTCAGCATCACCAGTGTTTATAGTTACAGGACAAAATTAAGGGGAAATTGAAAAAATTTGAATTTTACTATCATTTTCAAGTGTTTGAATGTTTAATTACATCTGACTGAACATCACTATGTTGTCAATGTAGTTTTGCAAGGTTGTGGCACAGTCTTAACAAGATCTCTTTCTGCTTGATATTGCAGTGGTTACATATCATCTAACAGTATTTTCTAGAAATATTCTGAGTGAGAGAAATTTAGTGCATATGACTGCGTGTATATGTGGTACTCATGGTGACACAGGGGACAGATCCCTTCTCTGGTCGTTGCAGAATGTCCAGCAGGGAGAGAACAACGAGGTACTCTGTCTTAAAGTACTTTAACATTTATCCTTTATCTATTCTTGTATGTTTTATATCTTATTTTCAAATCTTCCTATATAATTAAGTAATATATTTTAAGATTATAACACTGAATAATTTTATTTTAGTCATTTCTTGTTATCGTGGATGCTGTTGAATTGGGAGAACTGGACAAAGTTGTTCTTTTGATCAGCAGTAAAACAGGTAAAGTACTTTTGCTGCTCTCTAAAGTCAGTGATGTGAATCACACAGCTAGCCTCCTGTTAAAAGCCATGAAATCACTGCCAGAGTGAAAACCTGATTATTTTTTTGGCTATTTTTGCTAAAATATAATACTTTATAAAGCAAAATCTTACATTTTGACACATTAAAATTCTTAGATCTAAAGGCTATATCATTATCACATCGAGTAAACTATTCCTTTCCATACAAGAAAGAAAACCAGAAAACTAAGATGAATAATTATATTCTGCAATTAATACGTGATCTAGGAGAATAATGATAACTCATGTAAGAAACCGGTATTGTTTAATTGTCCTTCTGTGATTCAGTTATTTTCACTGTTTTCCCCACCTCTTCTGCTTTCTCCCCGTGACATTTGGTGGGGGATTTTATTAAATGATTTTCCCACATCATTTGCTGATGAGGCAATCTGCAGTTTTGTCACCGAATTTCATTAAAATCATAAATTTAACATGTCTTTGTGTCATCTGTAGGATGGCTATCATACTACTAAGGAATATTCAGAGAATTAATTGTAAATTTTTTTGAAGTCCTTTAATGAAATTTCCTATATAATTGCAAATTGTTACTATGTGTTACAGTTGACCATTTTCAGACAGTTTTCTAGAACAAGGGTTCTGTGTTTGCACTTTATCCTTTTTGTTTGCCCATCTGTTGGCTCCTTGTAATAACCTTTTAGACTCACCACCCAGTTTCAACCAAATCTGTAAAATGTGTGTAGATGTCAAAGACATTTGGGCAATAAGCGTGTACATAATGGTTGGCTGGTCAACACATCCTGCACCACAGCATGGTCTGCCTCGGCTGATGGGGGCTTCAGAGAGGGCACGGTGTGGAGCTGCAGTTCCTGTACAGGGGAGAGGACGGAGAGGGACAGCCCCGCCGTGCTGCTGTTGGGGAGCAAGGCTTATAGCTCACTGCTTTTGTTTCCCACAGCTTCAGTTGTGGAAGTTAACTACGGCCATCTGTCTGACTGACAGTCATTGAATATGGAAATTGTATGTTGCAGAGGGCACCACAGAGGGCATGGCAGGCAGGATTTTTCCAGTCAGGTTTTGAAAACACGATTCACAAAGGAAGAACTCTGGGGCTCATTGGCTCTGTGTGTGTTATGAATTGTGTATAATTTGTTTCTTCCAAAGGAGTTCTCAGATGATATAGCACTTTAGATGAGTAAGGGTATCCATATTGTATCTAGACTTGTTTGGACTGAGAATAGTTTGGACCAAGACTTTGAACCAAAAATCTCCAAACACAAAAGCTCTTTAGTGTATGTACCCTGCAGGACTGGTCAGCCCAGGCAGAGTGTTGCTCTAATGCATTTATGCTTCTTCCAGTATCTGAGTGTGTTCTTAAGATCAGGTGGTTCGAAATCCCTTCCTGAAGCTTCTGACTCTCTCCATTCACTGTCTGGGCAGGTCATGAGTGCAACACAATATCCTGGATTCCTCCTCAGGAGCCTGAGCCTATTAACTTAGACTCCTATTGGTATAATTAAAGGGACTTGGACAGTAGTAGAAGACATTGGGATGCAGTTTGCTGAACAGGGATGAAGGGACAAATGAATGAAAAGAAGGGTAAATGAATAGTCTTCATGATTGACTAGTGGCAAGAGATTCAGGCCAGTGCTATAGACGGCATGTTGCTGAAGCCCCAGCAGAACACTCAAAAGGAAGTGTAAGTCAGAGAGCAATCTTACCCAAACAGCAGAGGTACACAGTAAGTTACTGAACCTCCTTCATGCCTGCCATTTCATGAGATCCTCTTTGCGCCACATGTGGAATGGAGCTCCAGCCCTCTTGTCAGCCAGTCACTGAGAAGGAAGCACCAGATACATATTTCTGCTCTTCCTCCTCAAATGTGCCTGCCTGAATCATGCTGAATCTTTTCCGCGTGCCTGTCCAAGGATGGTGAAGACAACACTCCTTTCCTTCACTAAGACAAAGGAAATGCTTACTCCTAAATTTATAAGTTGAGGTTTCAAATAAGAACAAAATAAGAAATGTTATGATAATTCCAGGATTTTTAAGTGAATTAATAAATGATGTTTTAATATGGTAGGAATGACACCATTGTATCAACAACAGACTCTACCTAATTCCTTGACGTGCAGTACAGCATTTTCACTATACTTTATGTCCTTCTTTGTAGACTGCAAACTGGACATTAAAAAATTTCACGTGAAAGAAGCTGTAA
The DNA here is from genome assembly GCF_964289735.1 of Phaethon aethereus. Taxonomy (NCBI): domain Eukaryota; kingdom Metazoa; phylum Chordata; class Aves; order Phaethontiformes; family Phaethontidae; genus Phaethon; species Phaethon aethereus. The sequence continues at coordinate 44,539,879 of NC_138582.1, read as the reverse complement.
AGGAGCATCCTATCTATGTATTTGAAGTGAATGAGTAAGTATATTATGTAAAGCTAGTAATTTTTTAATCATTTTATAGTATAATAGTTGAAAACACTGAGTGGGCATTTTATTAAAATGACTGTCACAGAGTGGTTCATTCAATGGATATTTTTAAAATAAGTCCATCTTTAACTGTACCGCATAAATTCATCTATACCACAAAAACATATGTGTTTCTTTTTTTTTCAGAGCATTTTCTGTGGGTGCAAATAAGCCAGAAATACAGAGAGAAATCCCAGTATCTTTTGTTATTAGAGGAGAAAACCAAAAGAATGACATAGATAACAACTTACATAAAGAAGGAAGTCAAGCAAGAAATCTAACAGAGTATACTATTAAAGTATACACAGGTGACAAAAGGGGAGCAGGGACTGATGCCAATGTGCGTATAATTTTATTTGGGAAGGAGGACAAATCTGAGGTATTTCAACTCTCTCAGTCACTGGAGCGTCAAGACCCCTTTGAAAGAGGAAAGGTGAGTAAACAGATTTTATAGGATGTGTCCATTTCTCGACTGGGAAAGCAAACTTTATGCAAGATCTTTATGGAACTTAAGGCATTTATCCTGTTTTCCACATCACTAGATGAGATATAGTCTCAGGTATCTCTGTGTTTCACCTTTTCACCAGAGTAATCAAGGAACATTTTAATTCTATCATATCTAGCTGACTCTGTTGCTCTTCTGTCTCTTGGTCCCAAACACAGCACCATACTGCATCCACCCATCTGCCCAGTTATGCATTTCCTTGACCTGAAATGCACAGCATGCATAGCCTGTGTATGTGCATATACATGCAATATCCCTTGCTGTTGCACAACCTTCGAATATTGTACTTGAGAATACATCAGTCTCTTACATCCCATCATTTTACTTTGCCATGGAAACTGATTCTGTGAGCCTCACTGAGTGTATAAGCCTATAACCAGATAAAATGGAACCATGCACATTAACCTGATTCTGATATCCATCATGCTTTAGGCTATTCAGAGACCCCTAGTTCAGATACAGATATTTGCATAAGAATGCTGATTCTCTGCATGACGCCCTAGTACCTTAGCAGAATGTTCTCTTATTTTAATAAACATATTACTCTGGCAAAGGAATTGCTCCATTTGCTCAACACCTGTGCAATGGAGTATAATGATCGTTACCCTTATGTAGTAAGAAATAAATATATTTTCCATATCTTTCTCCTGTGAATTTCTTGAAAGATAATGACTGAATAATTAAAACTCCAGTTAAAATATATTCCTTATGAGATCTACCTCATTCTCTCCAGCAGTACTAAACTTCATTTTACTTGCAGTTGATCCATGTTTCTTCAACCAGAATGTCTGTGAATATATTCTAAAAGATCTTTACCAATGTATCATCTTCCATACTGAGGAAGTTAATAAATGTAGTTACTTATAGGCAGGAGGAGCAACTAAGAAAGTGTCTTGAATAGTACTTCCTTTTGCCTAGTACTACACAGGAGGTGCCATTGCTCTTTGAAAAAGAAGAGTAGATACGTAGAAATCCTGTTGGCAATCCAGCCAAGTCAGTGGGTAGCCCATGATGTCAAATGTCTGATGAAAAAAGAATTTTTAAAAATCTGTAATACGAAACAAGATAATGCACTTTTAAATTAAAATATATAATATTTGAGACATAACGGTACCTGTAGTAAAAGCCTTTATCTTTTATGTTCTTGAACGTATATTTATGTATTATATACTGAAAACATTTTAGAAGTCTGTATGAGTTGAGAATTCATAAGAGAGAAAAAATATTTCTCTGGTATATGAAAGTCAGGAAAGAGGTAAGGATTCTCCTACTATAAATGGAAAAGTGAATCTTTCATGTTTAAACTGAGATTTAGGAGAGAATCTATACCACAGACCTTCAGTAAGGAAAATAAACCACATCAGGTATCAGCCACCTATTTTGACTTGGTATTATTACATCTGAATTAGTCTCAGAACTGACCTAAACAAATGTATAAGTTTCCAGACATTGATATATTATTTTTAATAACTGTATTTTACTATTAAAGGTTGATACATTCAAGATTAAGACAAAAAAATTAGGAAGCTTACATTCAATTGAAATTGGTCATGACGGGAAAGGATTTGGTGAGTATAGTGGATGTGTTCAATAGCCTTGTAAAAATCTTCTGCTTAAAGATCTACCTGACATTTGGAAAGATTTTTGAAGTCATGCTACTCTTACAGCTACCTCATACAAATCTGTATACAAATGAGGTCAGTCTGACTGCTCTTGCTTACATCCCTTCTGTCTCTATCACATTTCACTTGACGTTACCTTGATTTTTTCACTAACAGAGAAGAGATCTAGTTAGCATAAACCTCAGATGATTTTATCCTTCAAATATGGCTCAGCCAAAACTCCTATTAGATGTCTTAAATAACATAGGATTGCACGTTCAAACAGCAGGCTAAACTTTCCATGCTTTGAATGTTATCTAGAAATGTTTGGGCAAGTTTGGGACTCTGGTCCAAGCATGCTGTAGCTCCCTCTGACACACATACAGCTTTTCTTCTTGTGAAAGCTAAATTATAAGGAGAACACTAGTGTGTACCAGGTCTTGCCCTGACGTTAAGTTAGGATGTGGCTACAGTACACACCCACACATGACAATGGAAACTGTTTCTATGTACCGTGCATTACACATAATCTCTAAAGCCTGAATTAAAAAAAAAAAAAAAAGATGGGAGACTAGGGCATATAATATTTTGAGTCTACCTTTAGCGGTGCTAAAAACCCCTAGAGATATACAAATATATAAACGGAAATTGCAGGCAATGTACAGCTTGAGTCAAAAAGGTCTGATTGTGTTGAGATATTCTAGTCAGGTGAATTTTGCTTAACCTATCTGAAAGAAGTAGGTTTAGGTTTAATAAAATCTGATTTATCTAAGTGCATGAGCCATTATAAGGTGGCAAGGTTTCATCATATCTAGGATGAACCCAGCAAAATTCTGCAAATAGCAGTTCCTATTTGGGCAAAAGTTGAACATTCTTTTTTCTAACTACCCAGTCATACTGTACCTGTGATGGTACTGAAAACACAAAAAGAAAAAAACACCAAACCTATTGAAATACCTATAATAATAAAATCCTCCTACTGACTTTCATCTCGTTCGTGTTAGCAGCTGTAGATGTACACAATTCAACTTAGAACTGATCTGGGAAGGGAACTCCACATTAGCAGGCTTGTATCCCTCCAAGTGCTGCGCAGAAGTCTGCAGGGGAAATACAGGTTGAACTTGTATTTCCTGGGTCCCAAACTGTCAACAACATGATTATCTTTCCTCTTTGTGTCCTGATCACCATCACATAGTTGTTAATACTGCCTTCCTAGCACATCTGGTGCGTGTTGATTTGTCTTACATCCATGACTACCTTCCTTTAAATTTTTCTCTGAAATTATCTCCAAGTGTCTTTTGTCACATCAGCTGTAATCCTCACAAGCATCCTCAAATGTAACACCTCTTTGGAATCTTTCATCTCTTTGCTAATCATTCCTAGGTGCCTCTAGATTTCTCCATATCTGGAGATTTCAGTGAGGGCAGTTGGACTTTTGGCAATAAAGGAGAAAGCGTTAGATTTTAAACTTTTCAAGAGAGCAAACATGCTTTTATATTCGTTTGTCAAGTGCCGTGTAAATTTGAGAGACTATAAATTCTTATTGCTGATAGTCTTGACTGTGAATTACAGAGATTTCATGAAAGGTCATATATTCCAAGTAGAGTCTATGATATATTAAACCATTCACAAGATTTCATTAAAGGAGTTCCAAAAGTACTTCACAATATCAATAAATGACTCTTGCAAATTGAAGATGAAAAATATAGACACCTTTATGGCTTAGTCGTACTAGCTAATTGTTTGAAAATGTCCATGAAAAGTGAGAAACATCGCCATGCCTTTACATTTTATCTAAATTGCTACGATTTGCAAATATTTTATATTATATTTTTATCCTACTTACAAACATTTTTATTGGTTTTAGCCCACTTAGTACTTTGTCCAAATATTTGAAAACCAAACTAATTTGTTAGACTATAGTATGTCATCTCTAGGACATGCAAAGAATACCAAAGGGTTTTCAGCTACTAGCAGTATGATCCTAATTAGTTTTTAAATGTTGTCATTAAGTATTTGCATTGGCAAGCACGACTAAAGATGCCAGCACAAACATTGCGTTTCTAGAACAAAGTTTTGTTTTTAAAATCTTCATCTTTTAATATTCTATGAAATAAAATACTATAGCACAATAGTGAAGGTATTTTTCACACAGCAAAACAGGAGATTATAGCAGCTATTAAATACATTCTTAAAGCTAAAACAGATATGAGTGTTGGCCTAAATGCAAATGCTATTCTGAATTACTACTGCTGAAGAAATATGGATATGAGCAGCATTCACATTCACCCCTTGCTTTATATAAATATATTAATTAGAGGTAATAGAATTTCTGGTTTCCTATTATTTAAGGGCTTGGGCTATCATTAAAGAAATTACATGTATTGATAAAGTCTATCATAAAGTCTATTGATAAAGTTTTTATTGTTTGATGGACATTGAAAATCAAAGCTGACCAGTGTACTTCAGAGTACCAAAAAGAGCAAAATGGGATTTCAAGAATGTATTCAATATTACCATGCACTCTGCTTCATTTGTCTTACTGCCTGTTCCGTTCAATGTGGAAAAATGAGTCAAGTTGTAATAAAAATCTTCCTTTATATTTTCTGTCAAAAACATCAAAGACCTTCTCTGCAAAATTGAGAGAAGTTGGTAGTAATTTGAATTATCTACATTTCAGTTTTATTATTGATATTGAATACATTTGGAAGTACTGATCCACATGGGGTTTGGAAATGAAATCAGAAACCTTTCTTATACTTTATTTGGGTTTTGTTTATATTAAATTTGCTCTTTTTTTCCTTCTGCAGCAAGTGGCTGGTTTTTGGAAAAAGTAGAAATCACAGAGGCATCTAGGAATTCAGTGTATTGCTTCAACTGTAAGAGGTCAGTAGAGGAGTTCATCATCACTCTGTAGGTCCTATTTTCTTTTTAACAAGCATTAGTCCCTCAGTTTCTCTTCTGGTTTCTTAAAACAGTAAGAAATTTTTAACCATGCTGTGTTCCTATCAGTCCATCCCCAGTAATTTTTGAGCCCTTTGGCCAATTTCAAACTAATTTGTCAGAAGAATATTTAGAGGAAGACATTATATTTTTCCAACTTATTAAAACTGGATGACTGTAGGAGGGAGAGACAGTTTAGTGCCTTTGCCAAGAGAAGATACTAGTATGCCATTTTCAAAAGGTAGAAGCTGTCTGGTGAGCCATTACACAAGTTTTAGTGCATATGTAGCTCTGACAAGCATATCACAGACATGCAAACAGGCATGTGAGGGAATCAGAAATATGGGATGGTGGGAGGATGTAGGATACAGCAGTATAGATACAAGTCTGGAGTAAAAGTAGTGGTTTTTTATTTTGTTGTGCAAAAGCAACATTAAAATCCTTCTGTTTCAACGTCTGCTTAGTATGGATCTAAGATACATTCAGCAAATGGGGTAAAGATAAAAGAAATCTTTTTTCAATGTAATGTAAGAGGATAATGATCTAATTTTACACGCTTATTTGGATAAAGAGGTGCTGGGGTAAAGGGCTTTGAATGTACAAAAAGAAGATTCACTTCAGTCTGCATCAAGCTGAAGCAATACACCTTCAGAAGTTGGAAATTAAATTGAAAGGCATATTTGGAGTGACTGTTCACTACAGTATAAAGTTTACAGCTTAAAGCATTTCAGAGTAAACAACAGAAGCAAATGCATTCATGTCTTTCTAAGTGTAAAATAGGTTTTTAATGCATCTGGAGAACAGACAAGTGTGAAAACTTACAAGTTCCCTATACCTAGAAAGAGTGATGTTGCCTGCTGGTTTGAAAACAGCAATGGTAGCCAAGAATACTTAATTTTATCCTTCCTTTAAATGTTTCTGTAAATTTGACAATTCATGGAAACCAAATCCCAATCCTGAACCCAGAAGAACATTTTTTTAGTTCTTGGATAGTCTATTGGACGCTACAGTCTAAGTCATGAGAATGTGTAGCTGTTACCAAACTCAACCACACTAAACTTCTTCCAACAACATTAAACTTCCCTTCATTAAATTCCTTCCAAACACACGCTCAGGTACTATCTAATCTTCTAGATAACTAAATTTAGGTTCGTGGGCATGAGCAAAAGTCCATAGACTATAATATCACTCAAGGGCACAACACAATCCATGATAGGACTTTCAGCTGAGGTCACTCCACCTTTTTTGCTTGTAAGATTTCTCAGACCACACCAGTCAGAGGAAGATTCTTGAAAAAGATAGCTTGTGACAAACATTTTTTTCTAGAGATTTTTCTTCGCAATTTTATTTAAAGTCTTATGGTAAAAACACAAAGGTATGTAAGAGACCCATTTGGAGCAAGAACTTGAATCACGTTATTGATGTGGGGGAGTGACTGACACAGATTGATTCTACAGATTGCTGACTAGGACATTTAACTGGGAGCTTGGTGGGTTAGAGTCACGTCCTTACCTTAATGTACACCTGCTTACTCAAAATAGAACTTCAGTAGAAGAGATTAGGAGGTCCACACCTCCTAATACAGGAAACTGTAAGTTCATGCCCCTGTTCCAGCTCAGACATGTAGCTTCTCATCTCATAGCCTACTGCATAAATGGGAAATGGGTTCATTCTCTCACAAAGACAAGACTCCTCTGATACAAATGCTGTCTCTGAAAGATACTCATCACTGAGAAGCCTGAAAGGAGGTGGGCATCCTTTACTAACCAATTTAAGTGGCTGTTGTCTAGCTTACACGTCAAGCCTTTCCTTGGCTCTGGGACTTTCATGAGCAATTTTATCTGCCAAGATTAGCTGTGTTTCAGCCTGGAACTGTTTAGCTTCAGCCATATCTCCCAGCTGTTCAATGGTGCAACTTCAGATATGAGCTACATTAACGCTAGACCATCTGGGAATCCCTCCCATACTAGCTCCTTAGTAGACATCACATCAGGTAGTCTGTCATTAGCCTTGCAAAAGTTTTAGAAGCTTTTTTACTCTCTGTGGAAGTTAATGTCATTGCCTCCATGGTTCCAGTTGGACATTAATCTACCTGAGCTTTGGACTCAGGCCTATTTTCCATATAGTCAACAGCAAAACCTCCATAGGCTTTTATGGAGAAGGGATCAGGCCCACCATATAGCTCAGTATTTTGTGAGCCAACAAGGAGATACAAAAAATAAACAGTCCCTGGAGTGGAATACATGGACAATAACTTGCTATCACAAAACAGGTTTCCTTACTCTAAATTACCCTGATTTTATGCCACGCCATGAAACAATCTACTTGTCACCTGTATGACCAACAAGTTAAAAAAAAGTATATTTCATAAATATAAAGGTAATTATACTTTTAAATTACGAATATATGGATACAAAAAAAAAAATCACTATTTTCTTCAGGCTGGTTACTGCTTCTGTATAAACCAATGTAAAAACTCTCCTAGAAATACAAAGGTGCAGAAGCAGGCTCTCACGATTTGTCTGTTTGTTAAGTTTTATATGTGCTGTATCTCTGACAGGTTATGTTTTTTCCTTAAGGTGGCTTGCTGAGGATGAGGGTGATGGCCACACCATAGTGCAACTTTATCCACAGCTGCTCGACTTCTGATTCTTTCTGAGTGTGTTTCTTCTCCAAATTCATGCTGATTTGATTTACTTGTATTTTATAATTCTGAAAGTATTGTAATTACTATGAAGGAATGTCAAAACAATGCATTAAAAACATCACAGCAAATTAAACATGTCTAATGTGAACACTGCATTCCAGTCCAATTAAAGATGCTCAAAAACTTTACATGACTGAGATATAGAAAACAGAAATTTAAATCTGCAACATGGCTCTGTGGATTTGATCTGAATATTCATAATGGTAGACATATGTAGTAACATACTCAAACATTTTTGTTTCGGTAATAATTTGTGGGTAAGTTAAATTTAGCTCTTTGGTCAAATCTGTCAATATTTATTAATTTGATAAATCTCATTTCAACTTTTTTTAAAATTTAGATTTTCTCAAAATCATTTTCCCAACAAACTGAACAACACACCTGATCAACACGTGGCTTAGGGGCTGGTGCCATCGTCAGAATTTTGGGTTTTTTGACCACGGGGCGGTTTACACGGCACCAGGACTGCTCGCAGCTGATGGAGTGCAACTGACGCCAAGGGGCAAAAGGATTCTTGCTCATGAGCTGGCAGGCCTCATTGAGAGGGCTTTAAACTAGATTTGGAGGGGGGAGGGGATAAAACCGGGCTCACTAGAGTTGAACAGAGGGGTAGGTTCAACGTGCCAGAGTTGAAATCGATAGCCCAGCTCAGGTGCATCTACACCAATGCACGCAGCATGGGCACCGAACAGGAGGAGCTGGAAGCCATTGTGCAGCGCGACAGCTATGACGTAGTTGCCATCACAGAAACATGGTGGGATGCTTCTCATGACTGGAGTGCTGCAATGGATGGCTATAAGCTCTTCCAAAGGGATAGGCAGGGAAGGAGAGGCGGTGGGGTGGCTCTGTATGTTAGAGAGTGTTTTGATTGCATAGAAATCGAAGATTGTGAAGACCAAGTAGCGTGCTTGTGGGTAAGGATGAGGGGCAAGGCCAATGAGGCAGACATCCTGCCGGGAGTCTGTTACAGGCCACCCAACCAGGATGAAGACACAGATGAGACATTCTATAAGCAGAGGTCTTGCATTCGCTGGCCGTTGTTCTTGTGGGGGACTTCAACCTACCGGACATCTGCTGCAAGTATAACACAGCAGAGAGGAAACAGTCTAGGAGGTTCCTGGAGTGTGTGGAAGATAACTTCCTGACACAGCTCGTGAGTGAGTCCACCAGGGGAGGTGCCTTACTGGACTTGCTGTTTACAAACAGAGAAGGACTGGTGGGAGACGTGGTGGTCGGAGGCCGTCTTGGGCTTAGTGACCACGATATGATAGAATTCTCAGTTGTGAGCGAAGTAAGGAGAGGGGTCAGCAAAACTGCTACCATGGACTTCCGGAGGGCAGACTTTGGCCTGTTCAGGTCACTGATTGAGAGAGTCCCTTGGGAGACAGTCCTGAAGGACAAAGGGGTCCAGGAAAGTTGGACAGTCTTCAAGAAGGAAATCTTAAAGGCGCAGGAGCAGGCGATCCCCATGTGCCGTAAGAAGAGCTGGCGGGGAAGGCGACCGGCCTGGCTGAACAGGGAGATTTTGCTGGGACTCAGGGAAAAGAGGAGAGTTTATCACCTCTGGAAGAAGGGGAAGGCAACTCATGAAGAGTACAAGGATCTTGTTAGGTCAAGCAGGGACAAAATTAGAAAGGCAAAAGCCCAGCTAGAGCTCAGTCTGGCCACAGTCGTAAAGGATAATAAAAAATGTTTTTACAAATACATTAACAACAAAAAGAGAGGCAAGGAGAATCTCCATCCCTTACTGGATATGGCGGGGAACATTGTCTCCAAGGACGAGGACAAGGCTGAGGTACTTAATGCCTCCTTTGCCTCAGTCTTTAATAGCCAGTCCAGGTATCCTCAGGGTATTCAGCCCCCTGAGCTGGAAGATGGGGATGGAGAGCACAATGTACTCCTCATAATCCAGGAGGAAGCAGTCAAGGACATGCTAAACCACCTGGACACCCACAAGTCTATGGGCCCTGATGGCATCCACCCGAGAGTACTGAGAGAGCTGGTGGAGGAGCTTGCCAAGCCACTCTCCATCATTTATCAGCAGTCCTGGTTAACAGGGGAGGTCCCAGAAGACTGGAGGCTTGCCAATGTGACGCCCGTCTACAAGAAAGGCCGGAAGGAGGATCCCAGGAACTACAGGCCTGTCAGCCTGACCTCTGTACTGGGGAAGATTATGGAGCGGTTGGTCTTGAGAGTGCTCACAGGGCATCTGCAGGGCAACCAAGGGATCAGGCCCAGCCAGCATTGGTCCATGAAAGGCAGGTCCTGCTTGACCAACCTGATCTCCTTCTATGACCAGGTGACCCGCCTAGTGGATGAGGGAAAGACTGTGGATGTTGTCTACCTGGACTTTAGTAAAGCCTTTGACAGCGTCTCCCACAGCATTCTCCTGGAGAAACTGGCGGCTCGTGGCTTAGACAGGTTTACTCTTCGCTGGGTGAGGAACTGGCTGGATGATCGAGCCCAGAGAGTTGTGGTGAATGGCGTTAAATCCGGTTGGTGGCCGGTCACAAGCGGTGTTCCCCAGGGCTCAGTTCTGGGGCCGGTCTTGTTCAATATCTTTATCGATGATCTTGATAAGGGAACCGAGTGCTCCCTCAGTAAGTTTGCAGATGACACCAAGTTGGGTGGGAGTGTTGATCTGCTGGAGGGTAAGAGGGCTCTGCAGAGGGATCTGGACAGGCTGGATCAATGGGCCGAGGTCAACTGTATGAGGTTTAATAAGGCCAAGTGCAGGGTCCTGCACTTTGGCCACAACAACCCCATGCAACGCTTGGGGAGGAGTGGCTGGAGAGCAGCCCAGCGGAAAGGGACCTGGGGGTGCTGGTTGACAGCCGGCTGAACATGAGCCGGCAGTGTGCCCAGGTGGCCAAGAAGGCCAACCGCGTCCTGGCCTGTATCAGGAATAGTGTGGCCAGCAGGAGTAGGGAAGTGATTGTGCCCCTGTACTCGGCACTGGTGAGGCCGCACCTTGAATCCTGTGTTCAGTTTTGGGCCCCTCACTACAAGAAGGATGTTGAGGTGCTGGAGCGTGTCCAGAGAAGGGCAACGAAGATGGTGAGGGGTCTGGAGCACAAGTCTTCTGAGGAGCGGCTGAGGGAGCTGGGGTTGTTTAGTCTGGAGAAGAGGAGGCTGAGGGGAGACCTTATCGCTCTCTACAACTACCTGAAAGGGGGTTGTGGCGACGAGGGTGTCAGTCTCTTCTCCCAAGTAACTAGTGATAGGACAAGAGGAAATGGCCTCAAGTTGCGCCAGGGGAGGATATTAGGAAAAACTTCTTCACTGAGAGGGTGGTCAGGCATTGGAACAGGCTTCCCAGGGAGGTGGTGGAGTTGCCATCCCTGGAAGTGTTCAAAAAACGTTTGGATGTGGCGCTTCAGGACATGGTTTAGGGGACATGGTGGCGCTGGATTAATGGTTGGACTTGATGATCTTGAAGGTCCTTTCCAACCTAGTGATTCTGTGATTCTGTAATTCTTCAGCCTTACCATATATTGCTTCCTATTTCTGTAAGACCATAACAGAGTAATAATTTGTTATTCAGGAGTTCACCCTGTGTCAGTAAGCCTCCCACTGACATTTGATTGTAAAATCTTCTAGTTGAGCCAGAACCTCAGCTGAGAACCTTTAGATTCAAAGGGTCTCTTAAGAGGGGCTGTTATCGGTGGCATTGCAGTAGCTTACTGGCAAGCTTAGGCAGCTCCTTGCTCATCTTGATAACTTTTGCAGTGCCAGTTCTTAGCCACCTAACTGGCTTTCCAGTGCTATACATGTGAATGCCTTTACTTAAAAAAAAAGCCCAATTCTTTTTGAAAATGCACGATAAATAGAAATATATTTACCTATAAATGCGCAAATTAAAGTTTGGTTTGGTAAGCTTTGACATTGCCAGAATTGACTGAGAAAGGGTTTAGGACAGAGGTGAGTCTGAAACGAAATAATGAGTTGCTCACCACCCAAAGTTTCATGTGTGTGATCAGAATACGAATATTCTGTATAAGCTACATAGAGCATCCCTCTGTTTAATCAAAGGCTCACCTTTAGTACCTCCAAAATTTAAAATTTGTATGAAGATCTGAATTTTAGACCTGCTTAACCCTCAGGGTACTATTATGTCCTGTAGCAGCAATGTGCTTTCTGTAATTATAAGAATTAAATGAGTTTCTGATCTGTGTTCATGAAACATTGTCTGGCTGTGTTTTTAATATGTTTAATGCTTATTTACTCACACAATTCTGTGAAATGAGGAATGTTGGCCAATACCTGTATGGGTGATGAGATTTCTGTTGTTACTTTGACACAAAAAAATAATAAACACATATAATAGATCTTAGCAGGTAATTTCATTTTTATCTACCTTATACGTCACCAAAGGAAGAGCTAATGTAAGGTGTGGATGTGATCAGAGGGAGCAATAGAACAGAGTCAGTTTCTTCTAAAAGTGCTCTTTTTGCTCACGCTGCTACCACGCAACCCAGAATGGATTTGAAATTGCATCCCCAGGATGCACAGTTCACTTACTTAGTATCAGCATTCATTACACTGAATCACTTCGTTGTGATCTGTTATGTGATTTGTTTCGTTATTATGTCTTGCATTAATAGTTTGTAATACTAGCTCTCTTTGATGCCGTTTCTGATTTATCAGGTGTAAATGATGCCTTCCTTATCTGTTTTTCATTACTAAGAGTGAATACCCTCCTTCAGCAGCTGCCTTCCGTATTTGAAAATTATTTTCTCTACCTATACAGTGTACCACTCAGGTTTTAGATTCACTTCCCTGGATCCAGAGCCATGTAAACACCTCAACCCTTTCACTAACAGGACCACCACAGCAGAAGGCTTCATTTCAAGCCCATCATGGGTGCTCACAGCACATATTACCAGGGGATCACACTTTGATAGGAAAACCTGAAATACTGTACGAACCCCCTTCTCAAGTCTTGCTTGGAAGACGTTCCAGTTAGCATATTTATCTTGTGACTAGTGCCAAACCCCAAACTTGCCTCTGCCACATGGTATACAGCGATGTCTGCTGTGTTTGGCACAGAAGTCACTTAATCTCTGTCCCTTGCAAGTGGGACAATTTTTGGACAAAATAGCTGGCCAAAGACAGAGGCATTACAGAGGTGCCACCTCGTGTGCTCTCTGCTGTTGCTGCACAGCAAGGTTGCTGCCTTGCTTTTTTTGCTCCCAGCACCCTGCCCTTCCTATGGAGAGCCTGTGCAGATATTGGCACCACTGATGCCTCTACAGGGAACAGAGATGTAGCATGGAAAAGAGACTGCCTGGGTCAACAAGAAACCCAGGCATTTGGCACTCATGGGAACCTTGGACGGAGCAGTGAGATAACTCAGTCAGCTGGAAGAGGCAAAGCTGTAGTGCGGAGAAGGGTCTGACTTTTGCTGTCACTCCCTGCTGCATCCTGTCCTTGAAGATTTGCATGAGACGGCAGTGGCTAGAGGATTTTGTTGTTGTTGTTATTATTATACTGAAGCAAGAACATTTAATTTTGCACTGCAGAGGGAACCTCAAACTTGAGCTGGGTGCTAAAACATAGACCCTGAAGACCATAACATAGACTCTTGGATATAACAGAGTCTGAAAGCCTCCATTAAGGGTCCAGTATTAGTTAACTCTATCATCCACTTCTCCTGGTGTGCTTTTATATATATTACTGGGTTGATCTAGGTGACATATTTCTGCCCATTTAAGTCCATAAGTGTCTCATTTCTTTTGGTGATGATGTTAAGGATTTGAAAAAAATGTAACCATGTTCTGACTGGCTCATTGGACCACTTAATATTCTCCAAGCACCTCCAAGTACTGCCTTGCTGAAACTCATCATAGAAAAGAAAGGATTCCATCCTCTTAAGTACATATGAGCAGTTATATTGCATCTATCCATCCTGTAGTTTGTCAGCTGTGGAAAGGGAATGAGAGTAACAAAAAGTACCAAATGCTCCTTTGAGTTCCTTTAGAAGTCTTGGATGAATACCATCTAGGCCTGTGAGTTGTTAGTATTTATAAATGTGTTTGCAAATATAAACATCTTCTATTCACACATCAATCTACAATGGTACCTTGGGCTCCTTCTCCATGAAGAAAAGCAGTAGTCTGGAAAAGTCCATAAACTCCTCTGTACTAAGCAGTGCAAAGCAGTGTCATAACTTCCTGTACTGTGGCTGAATCTTTGTTTTACAATTATTTTGCTTGGCTTGAAATAATTTTAAATAGGTGAAGCAAAAAGGGGAAAGAAAATGGGGCTTTTCATTTTCTTCTTCAAACGTTTGAAAATTCATAATTATGTCTTAAATACGGTGTCACAGGGCATGCTAATATCACCTTAGGCATTCCATAACAGCTTCTCCCATATATCGCAAAATGGGATGCTGGGTTGTTGCTTGGTTTCTGCATGCACAATGGCAGTGAAAGAGTTGTCAGCATCATACAAAGCCTGGTTGCAAGCTTGCTTCCTGTGATGTCTTCCCATATGTCTATGTCTTCTGCTATCATTCGTAATATATTTATGTCTATCGTTGATTATATTTTTAAATACATACTATGAAGCAACATGAAAGGTAACTGACATCTGTTTCTAAATAATAAATGTAAATGACTTAATTAAAAAATTCTATGAAATAATTTCTTCTCACACTTAATACTAAAGTCAATATGCTGTCATCAAGGTGGGGCTGTTCTCAGTCATTCTGGCTGCATAAGCCTGGAATTTATTTGTTTGTTTACTTATTTATTTATTTAGAGTGTACAGTGGAATGTATTTACATGTTTCTAATGTTTAGACATTCTGGAAATATAATACAAGAAGCTACAGCCCCAAGTCAGCATGAAATATAAGTATGTTCCTGAAACAGAAGTATATGCCTAAAATATACATACATAAACAGTCCCATTAAGTTTGATTAATAGGTTACTTAAAGTTAGGTGTGCTCCTAAGAGCCCTGCTACATTGCACCTCTTGGTTGGGTGTGTATGTGTTGGCATTTTCACATGAACCTTCACGTGCTACAGAGAAGAGATTTAGGTGTACAGAATGCACGTACCAGTATCAGGATGTGATAAAGCAAAGTAACTTCTGAAACCAGGGAACATTCCAGAGTATTCCTTGTAGTTGTAAAAGTAGGCTAACATATGGAGATACTTGATTCATGCTTTTCTCAATTTTAAAGGCAAGTTTACAGTTCGAAAATGTTTGTGTGAATCTACATGTAGGCCTATAAATAAAATAATCTCAACCTAAAGCAAGCAAGAAATAGCTGTTTATACTTGATATGTTTTTAAAATATATAGTATTTTAATATTAGTTTTCTAAATAGTTTAGCAATTTACCAGTGTATTTCTGATTTGTGCTTACGTTAATTTGCTGAAATACTGGCTTCATTGAAAGGACGTGCCTTTCAGAGCACGTGCCAGCTGTGAAGGAAGACATTCGGGGAAAAAGGCAATTAAATACATTAGTGTGTAAACATTAAACATTCTATATTACAACTTCCAGTGATACCTGTGTGTAACGTAAACATGAATCTATTGAAAACACCTAAAACTTGTGAACGTTTTGTAGAATAATTCTCACTTGCTGCTTCTAAAGAAATTGATTGCATGTGCACATGTGCCTAAAGGCCCTGTTTTAACATGGAACACTAGTTAAAGTCAGAAGTATGGAAGACATAGTAGTGAGACTATATCAGAGTGAATGAGAAAATAGATGTTCATCAGATTCTCCATCAGGTCAGCCCAGCTTTCTGTCATGCACAGCAAGACAGAGAGAAGCACAGGGCCAGAAAAGGCATTGGGTGCCTTTGAGAGAGAAGTAAAACACAGAGCAGAAGGTAAGTAGAAAACAAAGGGGAAGGAAGGAAGGAGGAAAGGAAGAAAATCTGCTAGCAGATTCACCAGAGAACTTCTTACGGCATAGGGCTTCATTTCTTTCTCAGGGGGCTGCTCAGGAACTCTGCTCAGCAGGAGGGACCGGCCCGTCGCAAGCCCTACCAGGACAGCAAGGGTTCTGCCCACCACCTTCATGATGCAGAACTGCTCCCCAAAGGACTGAGCATGGTAAGAAAAGCGGGCTTTTGTGCCAAAATACTGTCACAGGGTGTCAAATCCAGGTACAGTGAACTTGTTCTAATACTTCTGTTGCTCTGAGCTAGAAGAAAATGCAGAAACATTAAGCACCAAATTGCAAATTGTCAAAAGTATTGCCAAACAATAGAAAATAGATTTAGGAATAGTTTGGAATGAATGCATGCAAAAACTGATTAGACCTGTAGAGTAGAATGATACTCTAATGGTGAAATGAGAGAACTACAAGCAAGAGCTTGAGTGTATTTTGATAGGGCCATGTATAATATATAGCTAAAGAAGACTGGGAGAAACATCATGGTTAGGAACCTGAAGAAGTAAAAAAATACTTTCACGATAAGAGGATTGGAACACAGAATTGTATTTCCTGGACATATAGGTTTGAGTTGATAACAGTCTACAATGAAAAAACAGAAAGACAAAAAAGAAGAAAGTATCCCTAAAGTTGACAAAGGTGATTTGATATTGTAAGGGGGGAAAAAAAGGAAACAGCAGTTGCAATTCCCAACAAATCAAAAGCAGTACTTGTGGCAGCCGTGAAAATGTTTTCTTTAAATAAAAGTGGAGAAAAAGGAAGCCAAGAATAAAATCTCCTTTAGAGAAATAGTAGCTTTACATGAGAAATAAGTGTGTCTGTACTCAGTTTATGAAATATGTATTGACGTCTCTGATCACGTTTTTGTCCTTCAATTGTATTTTGTAATTAATAATTCCTGAGGTTTAGTAACAACATTGGCTTGCTGAATGTATTCTGGTTTGTACACGCTGTGTATACAAACTCTTCTGGCCCCGATACAGCCCCACAGAAGCTATGTCAGTGTAACAAAGAGGAAATTTGGTTCTGTTTCTTGGAAGCAATTTCTTCAGCACTTACATTTGACTTGAGATCTTTTCCATTTGTTATCTTTTAAGTCAGAAAACAAAACAAAAAACATTCCTCTGGAAGTATCAAACAGACTTAAATTTAAGTATAAATGTTCATCTACTGCACTACCTTCATTTAACAGACAGCTATTAACATGAAAATCAGTGGGAAAGGATATTATTCCCCTCAAAAATGCAACAGTAGCTGAATCCAAAATGAGAAAACCAAACCAAAGAAACAAAAGAGAGGAGAGGAGAGGAGAGGAGAGGAGAGGAGAGGAGAGGAGAGGAGAGGAGAGGAGAGGAGAGGAGAGGAGAGGAGAGGAGAGGAGAGGAGAGGAGAGGAGAGGAGAGGAGAGGAGAGGAGAGGAGAGGAGAGGAGAGGAGAGGAGAGGAGAGGAGAGGGAGACAAAACAGAAAATTATAGGGAAGAAAGTGTAAAACTCTCCCCATCACAACACAATGGCTGGCAAACTGAACACCTTTCAGATTTACAGGTCTGATCTAAAGCCTGCTGTGGTGAACTGACATCTTCCTGGGTGATGGATCAAATCCCTTTGGTCAAATTCTGCCTGAGTGAAGTGGCTGAGGGTAAATATTCCAGAAAGTTTGTCCCACATCTGGGGCAGGGAGGGGGGGAAGTAGGGACACTTGTCCCCAGCAGTTACCTCCTCCAAGCTAGCTAGCAGTGGGGTAGCCTTAAGCAGGCTACCATGACCTCTGAAGACGATGTACAGCTACACCGACACCATTTATGTTCTTAAACACCTACTGCATTGCTCAGAGGTACCTTTTGCCCTTTTAGTGTTAGACCTTGATCTCCTCCATTTTATTCCCTCCATCCTGAATTTGACACCTTTGAGTTACTGTCTTACTCCACCCCCAGCCTGAGCAATTTAGGTTAGAATTTGGCTCTAGCACAGTTGTTTCCCCCACCTTCTCCCTTCTGTATCACACTATAACCTCCATTATAAATTTGTAGCATCTTTTAGACCTGTATATGTCAGAAAGACTCAATTAAAGTAACTTAAAGTGCACACTAAACCATTTTATTAAAGATGTAACTATAAATGGAGTAACATTGGAAACTTGTTGGTATATATAAACCACCAACTTGCAGCTAAATTAGCTTCATTATTAAGCATCTTCTCTGCTGACAAGGTAATCTTAAGAGAATATATTGTATTATATATAGGTGCTGACTGAATTATTAAAAGATACCTTGAGAAAGAAGCAATTTGCATTAAAAGTCTAAGGCAATAAAGATCATATGGATTGTAATGAGAATGAAATTAATATAGGGTTACAAAAGGAATAGAAATAAAAGTACAGCTATACTACTGTAACAGAGATTGCAGAGCAAATGTGTATTATTTAAGAACCATTATGTGATGACGTAATTAAAGACTCTTGCAATGTGTGATAACATGCAAAATAACAAGCCAAATCAGTTTTATATGTGCTCTTTCCCTTTCAAAGTTTGATTTTTGTGTACTTAGCACTCTTTGAATAATACAGTAATGCATGCTGTACGTCTTTTCTTGGAATCTGGGGTATATAACAGTCAAAGCTAATTTCCAAACGGCAACTTTATACTTGCCACGTACATTTAAGAGTTAGAAGGCAGGTTTTTCAGCTGTCCATATGACTTCTCTTTAATCAATGAAGTTGAAGGGGCTTTATTTAGTCACGTATCTTAATGTAACGGTGCCCTATCACAGTCTCCCTGGCATCCCTATTAAGATATCCAGCAACGTGGTTGAAAAATCTCACTGCTCTATTTTAAGGAGGGAGAGGGCATGTTCATAAGATATACCAGAGGTGCAAAAAAAACCACGGCAAAAGTCTAAGATGCCAATCATTTCCCCCTCGTGCCCGCCCCCCCCGTACGATTTGGAGATGCAGGAGGACAGCGAGGGCAGAAGGGCCAAGGGCGGGTGGCAAACGGCCCTCCCCGTCCGCCCCCCCCGAGCCCTGCACCCGGCAGCCGGGCTTCCTGGCCCGGGTGACTGCCGGGGGCAAGAGGCCGGTGGCCTTCAGGGAGGGGGCAGCCACCCTACCGACACCTGTGTCTCCCGCCGGGCTCCGAGGGGGGTCTGGGCTCCCGCCCTCGGCCGCCGAAGTTGAAAACTGCCGGCGGGGCCGCTTCTGCCGCCGAAATACCGGGGTGAGATCTGAGGAGCGGCGGCGCCCCGGGGGGCAGCCGGAGCTGCGGGGAAAAGGGGCGGGGGGCGGTGAGAGGCATCGTGGGTTCGCCTCGTGAATTTTGCGCATAAAACGCGATTTCTGCGGGTTGGCGGAGTAAAACGGTGTCTCCTCACCTTCCCCCAAAACGCCTCTGCGAGAGCGTGAGTCAGGGCGCCAATTCGAGAATCGCACCTCTCAGTCGCATTTCACAAAGTTAGGGGAACTACGGCGGCGTTTCCTACGGGACGGGCGGGGCAGTGTCCGCCCGCCCCACGCGGGAGCTGCCGGGCCGGAAGGGTCAGCCCACGCGGGGGGCCCCGCTCTGCGCGCCGGGCGTGCCGGCTCGGCATCACCGCCGGTCCCGGCCCCTCGTCACCGCGCTGAGGCGGCGGCGGCGGCTCCCTCCGCTCCGAGGATCCCCGCTCGCAGCCGGGGGGGGCCCGCCGCGCTCCTCGCCGCCCCGTCCACATCCACCCGCGTCCCGCCGGCGGGGCAGACTCACCCCAAAGCGGCGCCGAGGACACCGGCGGCAGCGGAGTGGGGACAGCGGAGCCGGCAGCAGCGCCGCGCCCCTCCCGCCCCCGCAGCCCCGGCCTCGGGGGGCGGCCAGCCACACCCCGCCTCTCCCCGCCGCCCCGCTCCGTCGCCCCGCGGGGCAGCCGCCGGCCCGTCACCGCCGCGCACCTCCCTCATGCCGGGCAGCCCAGCCGCCGCCGCCCCCCGGCCG
This sequence comes from Phaethon aethereus, assembly GCF_964289735.1. Classification (NCBI taxonomy): domain Eukaryota; kingdom Metazoa; phylum Chordata; class Aves; order Phaethontiformes; family Phaethontidae; genus Phaethon; species Phaethon aethereus. Next base: position 44,520,159 of record NC_138582.1, on the reverse strand, counting down.
CGCTCCCGCAGCCCCCGGGCCGCGCCGGGCCCTTCCCTGCCGGCGGCCGAGCGCCCCCTTCCCCGCCCCTGCGCCAGTGCCGGTGCCGGTGCCGGGCGGGGGGCGGCGGCAGCGAGGGAAGAGGGATGAGGTCATCCTCTTTCCCGGCGTCAGTCAGCTGGGTGGTGGCGGCGGCGGGTGCGGGCGGAGGCGGGCGGGGAGGCGGGGGCGGGATGCGCTGCTCCGGGCAGCGCTGCCCTGCCTGCTCCTGGCTCGGGCAGAGCGCGGCGGCGGCGGCCCCGGCACCGCCGGCCCCCGCGGAGGCGGCGGCGGCGGGGCGGGCGGGCTGAGCGCGCTCCCCGCAGGCAGGCGGCGCTGCGGGCGCGGCCGCCGCGGAGGAGCCGCCCGCGGGCGCGCAGCCCGGCGAGGAGCGGGGACGAGGGGAGCGGCGGGTCCGCGGCGGCTGCGGCGGCGGAGGGCGGGAGGCAGGAGGCAGGCGGCGGAGGAGGAGGAGCAGGGGGAGGCGCGGGATAAAGGAGCGCTCGCCGCTCCCGCTTGCTCTTCGGCGGGGCTGCGGGAGGCATCATGGCCGCGAAGTCGGACGGGCGGCGGAAGATGAAGAAGGGCGGCGAGGTGGCGTTCACGCCGCTGCAGAACTCCGAGCACTCGGGCTCCGTGCAGGCGCTGGCCCCGGGGCTGCCCGCCGGCGCCGGGCCGGGCGGCGGCAGCGACGACGACGAAGCGCCCGGGGGTGGGTGCTGCAGCGGTGGCAGCGGGGACGGCTCGGGCGGCGGCTCCCGGTGCTGCCGCTGCTGCTGCTGCGGCGGCGGCAGAGGAGGAGACGGCGGCGGGGGCGGCGGCGGGGGCTCCCGGGGCTCGGGCGGGGGCTCGTCCTCCTTGTGCCTGCGGCTGGGCAGGGAGCAGCGGCGCTACTCGCTGTGGGACTGCCTCTGGATCCTGGCCGCCCTGGCCGTGTACTTCGCGGACGTGGGCACCGACATCTGGCTGGCGGTCGACTACTACCTGCGGGGCCAGCGCTGGTGGTTCGGGCTCACCCTCTTCTTCGTGCTGCTGGGCTCCCTCTCCGTGCAGGTCTTCAGCTTCCGCTGGTTCGCGCACGACTTCAGCACCGAGGACCGCGCCGCCGCCGCCGCCGCCGCCGGGCACTGCCCCGCCGCCGAGAGCAAGCTGCTGGTCAGCAGCGGCTCGGCCGCCGCGGACATCGACGCCGCGCGCCCCTGCGCGCCGCAGCGGCAGGCGTCCACCGCCAGCAAGAGCAACGCCACCAACAGCAGCAGCAACGGCAGCAGCAACGCCGCCGCCGGCGGGCCCGCCGCTCCCCGCCCCGGCGGCGGCAGGTCGGCGTCCTGCGCCTTCTGTGTCTGGCTCCTGCAGTCCCTCGTCCACATCCTGCAGCTCGGGCAGGTCTGGAGGTGAGGAGCCGGGCGGGGGCGGCCCTCAGGGGGCTCGGGGGCGGCCGGACCCGGCGGGGCCGCGAGTGGCCGCGGGCGCGGGGTGTCCCGCCCCGTCGAGGGGAGCCCCGACGGGTCCCTGGGCGCCCTGTGCCGCCCCGGGAGGGGCGCGAGGTGCCCCAAACTTCCCGGGGAGCCTGCGCCGGGAGCTAAGGAGAAAGAAGGAACAGGCGGGGGGAGAGGGGAGCATCCCGGTAACGTGCGTCTCCCGGCCTCCTCGCATGTGGCCAGGGCAGCGTTGCCGGCAGCAGGGAACGTCACTGGCAGCGAAGAGTTTCTCTCCAGAAACTGTTCGTGAGCAGCCCGTTGCTGTGTGCCGGTCTCTACGTGTAACGATGCTGCCTGCCGTCCGCCGCTTGCTGTGGGTTATGCCTTCTCTGTATACGTCATTAGTAAAGGAATGTCTCCTAAATCAAACTTCTGAGTAACTGCTCGCAAAAACATCTGCAAGCGACGTCATGTGCGCTACGGAAAGGATGTGCTGAAGTAGGTTGTGGAAGGCACGCACTGAAAAGGGAGATGACATCATAGTTTGCAAAAGTAACGTTTTCCTTTATTCTAAGCACATTTCCGGGAAAGAGTTATGTGGAGGCTAAATACCCCACAAATGCATTTAGCGCTGCCTGAGAAGTGCAGAATTCAGAAGACGTAGTGTATAAGGAGTTAAAATCTCCGCATAAAGTCGTGGCAGATCGATGCTGTGTCGAAGAAGGCCATCCATTGGGGCAGCACGCTAAAGCAACAGCTGAAAATGCTTTTGGGGTTTCTTGCCTGATGGGTGGAAAGGAATTCTCTCATGTTTCTGTTCTGGAAACACTAGCTTTTCACAATTATTTCATTAGAGAGTTTAATTCGTTGTTACTCTAAACGTCTAACTCTGGCTTTTTTAATCTCTATCCCACCCTCCCACCCTTTTGGACAGGGACTGTCTTTTGCTCTGTATTATTAGGACATTATCTAGTAGAGCTCAGTTCTGCTTGTGGCCTTTAAGCATCAAGGAATCCAAGTGCTGCTAGATAATAGACCGAAGATCTTGGGATGCTGTAACTAAGTATCTTTCACTTTCCAGATTCTTTGGTTTATTATAACAAATACAGTTTTCTAAACTTGTGAAACTAAATCCATGTTACAGGTGTGCTTGATACTAACTATGACACAACATGAGAGGGAAGCAGAATTTTGAACAAAAAGTGATGCTTTGTTCTGGATCTGGTACGCTTGTATGTTCTTGTATGGTCTACCTCCACAGCTGAACACAAGTTAAATTTAGGATTTTCTGAACAAGATGGTTTTATGTAATATTTAGTCCTGATCCTGCAGAGTGAGAATAGTAGACACAATGTCTCAAATTATACATAAAAATTCATGTTGATACTCATCCACATACAAGATAAACAATGTGTATTGTGCGGGGTGACACAGAAGAGAGTTTTACAAAGTCTGGTGTCGCGCCTCTGTATTGGAGAACGCAGAGAGTGGGGCTTTGGGTGGAGCAGGGTGTGATCCGATACTGCACAGCACTTCTGTCAGATGAGGTGGCTGGGATTTAGGGCTCTCCAGCTGCTTGCTTGTTGATGAAGCCCCATCTCTTTTAACATAAGATTTGCTCCTTGCAAGAGCACCTATTCCTCTATACTTAAAGCTAGTTGAGCCTCTTTTGATCATATGTAGCTTTTCTTCATGTTTTATGTGCAATAGCGTAAGACTGCCAGAATATTTAAATTGATGAGAAGCGTTAGGACATTATTTATGTTTTTGCCTGTTGCGCTTTTTTTTTTCAGTGAAACAGAGCTATAGAATTGTTTGTCTGTCAGTAACTTAGCAGTATTTATTGCAGATTTCCACAAATGTACAAATTATATGGTCACTTCTATGCAGTTTTGCATATCAGCACTTCCTAATTGATTGAAGTGACTTCGTTTTAATTCCCTAGGTATATTCCTCATAAGGGAGAGCCTTTGGAGTCATCTAAAACTAATAATCAAGACCAAAAAGGAGAGGTCACATCAACCCCTGAGACACTCTGTACATAAGCACAGAGTCAAAACTAACATGATCCGTGGGAAATAATTATGGTTTCTGGAAAACAGAGAACTCACACTTTGTCATCCAAAACTTCTGAGCAAACAGCTCCTGAGCATTTAGGCCAAAGGATGATCGGAAGTGTTTTCCAGTTGCACATGTTCGGAGACTAACTCCCCCTTTGATGCAGCTAAACAGACCGTGCCAGCTGTGTTACCACCACAAGTGCACACGTGCTGGGGGCACCGTCCCCACGGTTGACAAAACCCATGTTACCCTTTATTCTGTCACTGTTAATGCTCTCCTATAGCTTTATTTATGTTTTCTGTTACTTACTGTATTGAATCCTGCACAAGCAAAAATTATAGTAATATTTCTGTAATTTCTCTGTCAACAAGGAGCCCTAGGTATGAGAACTGAGGTTTTGGTGTTTGGTAGTTTTGCATATGGGCAAGGGTACCAGGGTGTGAGAAGGGAGGTTTGCTTGTGCCTTGTTCTCAACATACCGAGCCTGGTGCCCATTCTGCTTTCATTTGGCATTTGCTGTCCTCTGCCTCCTCTTGAAGTGTTGAACTGATTCTTGAGGTCTTCAGTTTCCCTTTATTTGTCACATTGACAAAGGTTTTTGGGGGAAATGTGTCAACTGCTTATTCAAGGAAGCCATCCTGAGGAACTGGGGGTACAACTAGCAATCCCAGTGTTCTTGGATTAAAAAAAAAAAAAAACAGTTTGAAAATGCAGTTTTAGTGTTTAGTTCTGTCAGGATGAATTTTAACAATTCCAAAGCTTTTCCTCGTCTTGCATTTGAGATTAATTTTTGTTTACAAGTATGTTGAGAGCCAGATCATTGAAAATGATTATGTGTTAATTTTAACTAAAATATGCTAATGGGAAATGAATGAGGTCTTTAATGTGGCATGGAACAATACTGGAAATAGGCAATCTAAAATTGCTAAAATGATTTTTTTCCTAGAGTGTAAAGAAGAGGAGCTGCAGGAGCAGCTAAACTGCCAATCAGTTCTGAATAAAAATGTATCTTTTTTTTTTTTTGAGATTGGTATAACTTTTTTTTTTCCCCCCACAATTTCGAGAAGACTGAGTTCTTCCATTTTGAAGAATAATCATATAAATTCTTTTTTTCAGGGGATTGGATGTTCACAGACTTCCTGATAACACTGTCCCACAGTTAAAATTCCAGTGAAGTCTCTGAGGAGTTGCTTGCTACAGCTGAGTGCAGCTACTAGGCCTTTGTTGGCAGCTAATTTCATATTAAAATATGATCACTGATGAGATTTTGCCTTCAGAGATAGATACAGATACGTTTCCTTATCCATACTTCCAGTGTGTTCTGCTTTTTACCAATATATGGGCATGGAAGCCGTACTGCGGAGCCCTGTTCTGCGGAGTAGGTGCTGTGAGAGACGTGGCTTTTTATAAGCAGACTCTGGGGAGTGCAAGGAGGATGTAATGCACGAGGTCTTTGTATTCCATTGAATGGAAAAAAAGGGAAGCGGATGCTTTAATTTATAGTCTGTAAGGACTATGTAGCAGTGTACGGGCCGGGAGGATTCAGATAAACTATCGCCCTTTGAGCCTGGCTCAAAGTATGTAGCCACTGCCCTTGAGCATCCCTTTGATTCACTAAGCTTCCCAGGCTTAGCCCTGGCTTTCAGGTTTCGCAGTGGGTAGCAGGACTGGGTGACTGGGTGTAACAGATAACAGTGTTGATGTGGCGTCTGTGGAGCCGGTTCATTTCCCTGAAAACTTTTTCTCTGGGCAAGATGCCTTTGGGCTGGCAGGACCAGAGAGCCATGCTCCTGAAGCTGGGTAAAGGGGTCCTGAGAGCCAGCCCTGGGGGGGAGCACGGGTTGTGGGAAAATTGAGCAGGTGAGAGGAGGACACTGGAGGACTTGGTGGTGCCCATCTCGTGGTGTCTGGAAAGCAAGAAGTATCTCTGTGAGACAACTGTTGTGCCTTGTAGCTCTTGGCAAGAGCAGGCTGTCTTGGTGCTCGGAGTGCTTGGAGGTTCCCACGGTGGCTGTCGTTTTGTCTGAAGGGCTGCAGTCGAAGTGCCTGAAAGAGCACTGTCAAGTTTCTGTAGCCAGCAAGGCCAGAAGAAGGGTGAATCATTTGAAGAAGAGGACCGGAAATTACCCCTTAAAATTATTTCTGGGTAGCTGAGGTGATACTGAGATGATTAAGTATATTCCTCTCAACAGAGTGAGGGATTTTGTCTGAGATTTGCTAGCTGTGTGGAAATCCCCCTGGAGAAGAAGGAGGAGATACCAGGTTAATTGCTGGCCCTCCCAGGTGATACTTCTCTGGGGCGGGTATCTGTTCCAAAGTGGGTCTGGTTCCCTGAGAAGTGATGCTATGATTTGGCTATGTCTGTTCATGTGTAATACTAAGAAATCATTCTCTTCCTTATCCTTCCTGGTTCTTATTTGGTGGGGAGAAGTTGGAGGAAAGTTGGAGAGGTGATGCTGGATTCTGGAAGCAGTGTGAGCTGCAGTCCCTCTGGTGCCTTGTGGAAGCATTTTTCACAGGCTGGATCATCTGCCAAAGAAATTTCATTGCCTGCGCTCATAAGCTTCACCTCTGCAATCAGTTGATGCTCTTACAATTTACAAAAAAAAAAAAAAAAAGGGAAACGGTGTCTGCACTGTGTATGGAAAGTCCTTACGACTTCCTCAGGTGCTCACTGTTAAGCATGGCTGCGCCCCTAAGCTGGAACTGTGAGCAAGGTAGTTCAAATTAAGAAAAACATAATCAATCTTTAAATCAGCTCAATGCCATTCTTAAATAGGTTCATTTGTTTTTGCACTTTTGCTCTACATACTAGTTTTGACACTTTTGTTCAGTAGTAGAGTAGGAGTTCAGTGTAGTTAGGTGGTCAATAATTCCAGCTGCCATTGGACTTCACACTGAGATGTGATAATATCTCAATCTGACACCAGTTTTTCTCACTGTTTTGAAATCTGTCAGATAATTTGTCACATTGAGTCCAAATTTATGAATCATAGCCATTTCCCAGACAAGATTATTGCGTATCCTCCCCATCTGTCTCTTAGTGTAGCGAAATGCTACCACTCAGCAATACCATATTTCTTTTATTGAGTTACTGCAGTGCTTGAGTTAAAGTCCTACTGGTTAACTATTTTGCTTGCTGTGTCTTTAGGGCTCCAGAAAGGTGATGGGCTGTCAGAAATAGGAATTAAAGTTTTCTTTGTTTTCCCCTCAGCAAGCAGGATTAGAAGGGGCACACCACCCTGTAGGTGGCCTAACTACATTTAAACTTTTGCTAATACATTCAGCAGACTAAATATTCAATATTTTTTTGTTTTTCTTTTTTTTCCTCAAGTCAGTGATATGCAGATGAAGTCTGTGCCTTTCATAATTTTTTTGGAAACACAGAAGTGAAGCTTTACTATGTTCTTAAAAATCTCTTCCAAGTCTGTATACAAATCAGATTTGGTATTCAGTTTATTTTAATAACTTAAGCTACATGTAAAAGATGCTGATATACTTTAGAAGAAAGATACTGTACTTTAATAATTAACAAGGGTTCTCTCTATAGGTAATATTTATCAGTTACATAAGTTTTCGGATTTTCAAAAGACTGCTTAAGCACTAAAATTTCTGATTGCTCAATTGGCTTAGTAGGAGAACTAGTATTTTATACAGAGAATGCTTTCTAGAAACTTATATATGGAAAGAATTTATATTTGGCCTTTTCCAAACCAGTGGAAAATCTGTACGATTTTAAGGGTTTGTGTTTCAGAGGTTTTTGTGTCACAATGTATAGATACTATTCTAGACTTCCCCGATGCCATGCAGGAATGACTGTAAGTACAAACCGTGAATTCAATGAAATGTTTCACACTGTGATTTGTTTCTAAATGTTGTAAACTTACAGAAGGTCCTTGCAAACAGATGAGGTTTTTTGGCTAAAATTTCTGTGTTACTTTCATCGGGGCAAGTATTTAGTGCTGAAAGGTCAGTTTGCATGTCCACGTCTTCCGTGGGAAAGCAAGAAAGTGTCACATCATAGCATGATCTATAGCTTCAGTTACCCTGCTCCATACCTTCAGTTTATTTACATCGCAGTTTACCTTGCTCGGAAGAGCACTCACCTTGTCAGCTGGCTTAGCCCTTAATATTTGTCCATAAGGACTGACGTGGCTACAAAGATACAGAAGTTCTAGTAAAATTAAAATGAAATCAATTCCAGTGTCATTTATGGCAGTGTTAGCTCACTCTTCCATCTCTCTGTTCCAATTAAGTGGCTTTTAATATATAGCACATTAATCACAACAGTGACTTACAGTTTCAGTAAACAGGTTGTTTGGGAGGAATTTATCAGGCACAGACAAAATCAATAGCTCTTTTACTTGCATTTCAAGGTACAGTAGAAATTTGTGGTTGCTAAAGTATATTCACAAAGTGGTGCCATAAAAATGTCCATTTTAGCACAGCTGTCAGTTGTATACATTGTGCCAGGCAGACATATAGGAGTGGAAGTGGCAAACAGGCTATAAAAAGAACTGTTCTGATTTGTTTGATTTTTAAAATGAAAGGAGGCTGATATAAAAGGGAGCATGAAGGAGAATTGAGGGAGCATATAAAAGGAGGCAGGTTCTGAAAAGACACAGGAATACCAGTTAATCCTCATCCAGTACGTACCTACCTCCAGTTTATTTCCCTTCAGCCACTGACTGAAGAGAGATTATTTGAATAATTTTCTAAGTCACTGCTTAAGGGACTGGGGAAGGACGCTGGAAAAAAGAAGAGTTGTATGTCTGGGCAAACTCACAGCAAAAATGTTAGATACACAAATACTAGATTAACTCTGCAATGAGTAATCATCTGAACAATGATAAATACAAATGTGAGGTATCGGTCTGACATCAGTTTGCAGGGAAGAGAGTACGCTTAAGTATCTTTTCATAAATTTTAGAATTAAAAAATACTAGGTCTTAGGTATATATTTTTCCAAGAGATTTTACCTGAATTTTCTGACAACCATAACCTGAAATATCATCTCCCTGTGGGCTCTGATTGCTGAAGTGGTTTCTTATCACGCTCCCTCTCATTCTGTTTTCCGCCATGACTGGCTGAAATGGGTAATAATGTATTTTTTCCCCCAAGATAAAATAATTGCTATACTGCGTTATTATTTCCATTACTTTTCCTTTGACAACATGCTCGTGCTGTTCACTATGCTCATGGGATCAGATCTGTATTACGAGCCATATAAATCTTTTTGATTGGCAGGGATAATCAGTGGGGGTGGTTAATGCTATCAGTTACAAATGATTGATATCATGAGTTGGAGCAAATGGAGCAAGGCTGTTTTGTGGGATGTTTTCAAAGGAATTTTGGCAGCCAGTGATGTGACAACAAATGTAACTTCTTGTTCTAAAATTGGAAGGTGTGACTTCGGCAAGACTAATGTACCAAGGACTGGTACCAGCTGCTTTAGAGAAAGATGCAGATGTTTTACGGAGAATAAAAAATGAATTAACCTACAAATGGAAGGACAATTTTCCTTATCTCTATCAGCTGCTATATCTTAGATTGATTTCTGCCCTTAAGAATGAATGTTATCAGTGCCACAGTTCTCAACATTACTCACTTTAATGGGAAGTTTTCATGTAAACATCTGATCTATTCTAGGATCCTGCCAACTTCTTTGAGTGGTGTTTTTCCATGTGTGGTGTGTAGGATCAGTAGATTAGTTCCAGCAGATCCAAGGAAAGTACCTTGTATCAAGCACTAGACTTCAGTTCTCTACAGAGGGATCTATACATGCATAGAAAACAACAAAAAGCCACTGTGCCGGTACTTTCACGGTTTAATAGTGGCTAGTGAGAATCGATAAGCTTTGTCATTATAAATGTGTGGTCTTTTTTATCTTAAAGAGGGGTATGGGTGGAGTTGTGTCTCTTCTTATTTTTCTTCAACCCTAGTATTTATGTGTTTGCTTTATATGGAAATCTTTCTGTGAGCCAGATATAAAATAGGACTTGGCTCTGCAGAGCAGGATTTAGATGTTCTTCAGGCACATAGACCTGAAAATATGATCTAGAATATTGGGCTCAACAGCGTTGTTAGCAAGTTTCTTGAGGAACTTAAACGTTACAGACCATAATGTTCAACTTGAAAATGTCCCAGAGGCTTGTATTTCTGTGTTTTTGTGTGTCCAGAACTTCCCCAGCACATGCAGCCTGAGTTCCTAGATCTCACTTAAGCGCGACGCAAACCAGAAGCTAGGCTGGAGCGGCACCAAAAATCCCTTAGTGGATCCACTTGGTGAGCATTGTTAAAACCTGCTTTATGTGCAATGATGAGCTTAGATCCCTGACAGGTATTTCTGACTCTGCCTTGTTTTATAGTACTGGGGAAACGTCCCTGATTAGAGTATTTGCTCAGGTTTTAGGAGATCCGAGTCCACTGCCCTTTCCAGCTGTGAGGGGTCAGATCCTGTCTCCCCGAGCGCTTCTGCACAGAGGCTTAGGCGAGGCTGGATGGGGACATTTACCGTCCTTCCTGCTGGAGCTGTGTCGTCATGCTGACAGAAATGTCATGTTTGTGCGGCCAGAGAGGAAGACCCAATACTAAGGGCGTTCAAACAGGACCACATACAGATTTCTCTCTCTTTCTTTTTTACTTCTTAATTAGTTTTTGTTTCCTGCCTTTTAACCTTCTTTCTCTTGTCCTGAAAGCACGCAGCCAGTATTTCTGTTTACAAACATTCATCCTTCATGTATAATATAACACAAACAGCACCATAACACAGATCTACAGGGAAATGCCTGCTTAGCTTATGGGAGTAGCTCTAGATGACCTGAATTAGCTGCAGGTTTGGTTTATTCGTTTTTTCATCACCCTTTCCCTGTCGTCTGTAGTCATCCTTAGAGAAAGAGGAAGGGTGTTTTTGGTATGTCACTCAGTAGCTGTTTCACCCTTTTCCTCTGCTGTCTCTTGTAAAAGTGAATTAACCAGAAATTTAAAAAATACTTGAGTTCCCGGTTCTAGCTCTGAGTTGATTTCCTGATAACATTTTTGTAGTTGATTTTAATCAATGTAAGCAGCACAGTTTTGTGGTTGAAATAAAACCCCATCTTCGTGTCCCAACTTCTTGTCTCTGAACTCACCACAAGCTCCACAGCAAGTAGAGCCCAGGTTTTCAGTATGCATAATTTTGGTTGCCTTTTTTACCTGTCTGAGTTTCAGAAATGAAGAACTACATCTCCCTTTTCCTTGCATTGGAGTGGAGCTTATTACCATCATCTGTTTCTTAAAAGGGGAAGGAGATTTAAAATGGCTCAATTTGGGCAGTCAAAAGCAGTGTATACTTCTGAAAATATTACCCTTTAGTTATTTAGTATGTAGTTGCAGTCTAGTTGTTATATAGATATTATGAAGCTTAATTTTTGTAATATACTTTGAGATACTCAGAAAATGATCTAGGTGGAATAAATGCAAAAAAATTATCATTTCAATGTGCCTATCAAAACATGTTTTAAGTTAAACATGTTGAAAACATGAACATCTCTCCATAGTGGACATCATTGGGATACTAAAGCAAGATTTTAATATTTTAAGGATCTCTTTCCTCAAGGGTTTATGCTTATTATGCCCATAATATGCTATAGAGCTTAAAAAGTTCTGTACTACTCCCTATTTCCTTCACCTACCCACTTTTACTGCTTTTAAGTTAGCTCATCACCTCCTCTTTTGTGCTGTTTTCCTTATTCGTTAGCTTTACAACACTAAAAAGTTGTAAAACTAGTTCGCTTTATAAACTGGATCCAAACAAGCTATGAAAAAAAAATGGCCTGGGTAACAAGGTTTAGGCATTTTTTTAAACATAGCGGAGGTGCTAGAATCAACTTCAGCCCAAAGGTTCCAAGCACTGGACATTTCAACTTCAAAATCAATTACATGTATGGGTGACAGCAGACAAATAAGTCGAGTGCAGAACATTACCAGTAGTAATGGTGGAAACTACATTCAACACTGAATTATTGGAAAAAGCATAAATGTAAACAGAGTTCATAGTATATTAAATGAAGATGTTCTGTAAGTAAAGACTGTGCAGTTAAAGAAGATTTACCCAAGTGAAGCCAAATACAGTGCAGAGGATAATTAATGTGGCTGATACAACTCAATAATAATGGCTTTGAACTTTTACAATAGTGCATTAATGCATGTGTCAAAAGGAGGGATTCCATTTACAGTCAACAACCATTTGTTAGGAACATTTACCACACAGGTTAATTAAGAACTCATGATAACAGAGTATGAAAATTACCTTACCGAACTAAGGGCTGTGTTTGGTCCTTAAGTATGCCATTCATTATTTTTTCTGTACCTAAAAAATACAGTTTTGGAGATGTATGTTTTTCTATAACCTGGCTTCATTCTGTTAGTGTCACTTCTGTGGCAGAGCTACTCCATTAATAATCCAATTGACTCAAAGAAGTAATTCATTATTGGGTGTGTTCTCTGCATGGCTGGATTAAATCAAGAGGGCTGCTGAGAAAACTAGCAAAGGGTTCAAAACAAGCCAAGCCACCATCAGTCCCTAAGTTTGTTTGGAGAGGCTGACTCAGCCCCTTGTAGAGCCTACTGGTAGGTTTCAATAAGCAGAGTGTAAAAGCCCAGGAGCTGAGAAGACTCTAGTTGAAATGGACCCGTTCCCTTGCCAGGTTGGACCTGTTACTCAGATGCTGTCAGGTAGACTGAGAACTTGAGAATTTGGGCTTGTTTTGTAAGTTTGTGGGGGTTTTACACTCATCAGTGTAAAAGTATAGCCCCTCTAGAGGGAGAATGCTGATCTCATGACCAACCTGTGATTTGGGCCATGGGAGGTTCTTCATGTAGGACTTGGCTCAGACAGCCCAGAGCAGGTCTTTAATCTTTGCGTCTCCTTTCCTCTTCCGGTGAAATGTTTTAGCAGTTTCCAGCCTCACCTGCGTTGGTAAGCTGTTTGGAAGAAGGATTTCTTTTCATTCCTTTGAAAACTTCCTAGCACAGCAGGAGGCTGATACTATATGCAGGTTTTGGGATACTTCTGTACTAGAAGTAATGAGGAGTTGCTACTACTTGTAGTTAAGAGCATGTTCAAAATAGAGTGGTGTTTTTGAGCAGGTGCCTTTCCTAACTCATCTCAAAGTCAATTCCAGACCTGGACTCAGTCCTTCTCGAGACTAGCTATGCCTGCACGGCCCATCTCTTTTATTACGCAGTGCGTGGGTTCCCACAAGGGGGTCAACCCCTTCCGTGATACGAGCCAGAACTTTTCTACAGGGCTAACATATTTTGGACAGGTACCAGACTTGTGGTATATCCTACTGCTGCAGAATTCATATTAATAAGTTGTTATCAATGTTATTTGCAGTGTCTTACAAATGAGAGAATCCTATAACAAAAAATGAAGTGACACATTCGTACCTTTCTGTTTATTAAATATTGGGTACTGTGATTGGCTCTCTTTAAGTGCAGAAAGTATTGGATGGGAAGAACGTTCCGAAAAATGTTGACTGTCAGCTGAATTAAGTGTATTTCAGTAATGACCTAAAAAATGTTCCTAATGGATACTCTAAGCAAGAAACAAAACCATATTATAAGAAGAAGTGTAAAATTTAATTTTTTAGAAATATAATGCTATGTCTTAAAGGATTTTAAATTTCCATAAAATGATTCATTGAGCTTTGAAACAATTGGGGTTTAAATTATCAACTTGTATTAACACAGGCTGTTTTCAATACCCCAGCAAAACCTATATCCCTAATTTTTAATTTTATACCAGCACCTAAGGAGGAAAGATGGCCAGTAGCTTTATTTGACAGCTGACACTAATATAGGAGTCCAACTTAAAAGGATGCTGTTCATAACCATCATCATAAAAAACCTTACAGGTATTCTTTTGAAGTTCACTTACGATTTCAGTTTGACTGTGTTCATGACTTGTACTGATTTTTTTGAGGTTGAGCTTTATTAGTGCAAATACTTATGGAAGGTGTATTTTAAGCCCGAGCGCCAGAATCTTAATCAAAACCTTAATTACATATTCAGTAGTAACATTCACAATTCATACGGGTCCTACTTAATTTCATTACTCATCTGATCAAGGATCAGAAGCAATGGCATATGATTTAAATAGCAAATTGTTTTGGATATTTCTAATTAGTAGACACAAAGGGTTGGTTATTAAAGAAATTAACTTTGGCATCTCGAAAACTGAAGAATAACCTTGAAATAAGAATAAATTCAACATTCCAATCCGTTCACAGAAAATTTACAGAAAGATTTTATCCATGTCTAGTGTATATAAACTATTTGCAAACAGATAAACAATAGAAATAAGATAGAAATATGTCTTCTAATGGCATGCCATAAATCATTCTTTGGAGAATTCTTCATGAATAGCAACCTTAATAGTTGTGGTGAAGGAGAAAGGAAGACAGAAGGATTATTTATGTTCATTTCAAGTAATTGTTTTGGGTTCGAATATTGCAGCTGTCACTCAAGAGTGCCTTTATTGTGAGAATACCTCTTTGACCAAATACATTCTAATTTGGTCATAACGCAGAATGTGTCACACTGGATTTATCTTAGTATGTGGGAGTCTGCCGCTGCTTCATCTGTGTTTTCACTTCCCCATCCTCAAAAACCTGCGAAGACTCCTGTTGAGGAGGCAAGGGTTTGAAAAATGTGTCTGACAACTTGAAGGACCAGTGGGAGAATTGGATCCTTCTCCCTGTTCCTGCTGTCACTCCATGCTCAGTTAAGTGTCCTTCATCTCCACTACAACCCAAAGCTCTTTGATTCTGTGATGTACCACTCTTGATGCCAGAGGAAGGCTGCTCTGTGGCTCCCTTGAAGCTGCATTTCTGTGAGCAGTATTGGATTCTAGAGGCAAGGAAACACAAAGCCATGGGAATAGTCTGGGACTCTTATTGATTGCCATCGCTGAATGTGTATGTAGTTGTGATTTGTTGCAAGCAATTTCCTGACACAGGCTGTCCCACATCTTACAGTTTTTTAGGTGAACATCATTTTAGCATATAGATTTCACAAAGAGAAGAAATGCATGAAGGAGTTGGGTAAAATCTGTGAGCTGTCAGTTGTGGAAGTATCTTTTTTAATTTCCTTTTTCTCTTGGCAACTATTTTTATCATATTCAAGCATTAGCTCTGAGAGAGAACTAATGTTCACTTCAAAAGCCACTTCCTCCTCAATAAATAATTCAGAGCCATAGATTGTTCACGAGGAAATATCAACACACTTGTAGTAATTTAATATACCGAGCAATCGCACTCACTTTAGCCTACATATGATTTAAATAGAATGTGACAGTTTAGGGTCTGCATTTGCCCCATGGCATGTTGGGATCAAACTTGGCAAGTGATTGCAGTGTTCTCATATCTTCTGAAGAAGTGAATGAAAGTTGCATAATTCAGAGAGGATTTCTTAATTACATGCCAAATCAGAGTTTGCCTGCTTGTGTTCTGAATCCAAATTGTTGCCCAGGACCAGCTTTAGAGCATGTGAATATTTTCTCTGTCCTTTGTTAACTAGTGTCTCACAGTCACGTCTCTTTTTTTTAACTTTTTGAACTATTGAAGCACAGTTTCATTATATTAGTTGCCTTTGATTTGTCTTGTCGGTGAAAGGCTGTACCTACCCTCTCTGAGCTCTCTGACCCATGGGACCCATCTGCTGAGGACAACCTGCTTTCTGGAAGTTTTACCTCCTTTGTTTTTTAAAATAGTCTCTTTTTTTTTTTTCTTTTTTTTTTCTTCCTTTGCCACTAGTAGGGCAACACCCTACACCGCAGAGAGTTAGCTACTGGTTGTGCTGAGAAGGTTTGTATTTCTTTGTCTTAAATAGTTATGGTTAAAAATAGACAGATTCCTTCTCACTCTAATGCTCTTGCCCTAGTGGTAGGAAAACGCAGAGCTGGGAGTACATCTATGGCACGGGTATTGTGTGCTCCTGGAAGAAGGCTACAGATGTGTCACACCTGAACTCAGGTTAGGACTTCTCTTGCACTACATCAACTTTTTGTGGACTGGCTCGGCTGTATTTGGGCTGGTCTGTGCTTGGTGCATCGCAAATATGGCATAAACTGTCTTCTGTTTTGGCTCTACACAAATTTAGTCTAAACACGGAATGAGAAGAAGCAGTCCCATGAAGGATTATGGCTATAATCAATTAAACCATAGCAATTTACCTCTGGTTCGCATCCATAGAAGTGGGTTTGCACTGAAAGCAAGGGATGCCTACAATCAAGAGATGTTAAGGGAAATGCATAACATTATGCATCTGTCCTTTGTGTCATCTAGGGTCTGTACCTTCTAGCAAGCCTACTGTTAGGAAGCTTTCTAACCATAACAGTGTTTATACCAAAGATGTGTAATGAAATCATACATAGGGACATGTAATTGTCATGGTGATAAGGTTCAGCCCAGGGCTATATTTCTCCAGGAAAAGAGCAGACTGAGATTGAGCAGTAACATGTTTTTCTGTGACTTGGGAAGGAAATAACTGCCCTCCCTACTTCTATAGCATTCTCCTATTCATCTGGCTGAGAAGGGGAAGAGATAGCCTGGGCTTCTCTCACAAACTGTTTGCCTACAGAGAAGGCTGTAGCTGAGTAATTCTTTCTCCAAAGTTCCAGTATAATCTGAAGAGTTCTATGAAGACTTCAAGGGAGCCATCCCCGCTTCATATAAATCCATGCTTACCTGAGGACACGTAATGCCACAAGATTTGGCTCATTACTGTGAATGTAATGTTGCCCTTGTTATTTAGCTTCCTGGTTAACCTGGTCTTTCAGCAGGACTATGCCAGAGACTTTCCTTTTGGAAACAGTCTGCTGATCATACAGCATGCATGCAGAAGCAAGGAACATTATTTCAGTGGTGGATGTGATTCTGCTTTGATTTAAAATGTCTTTAAGATGTTTGGAAATTTCCTTTATGTTCTGGTGGCATAAGACAGTGGATACATGATGAAGCACTGGTGATCAGCACACGACTCAACGCTACGAGGGATGCGTTTTGAAGCACCAACCATTACTGTGCAGCTGGATGAAAGAGGTGTCAAAAGATGCACTCTTCTTGTCTGACTGAGAAACTGGCCTCAAGTTGGTGCTGACACATCTGGAAGAAGGACTTTAAACTCAGAAATGAGAGGAGAAGATTGGGGGAAACTCATATATCCCCTATACCTTTTATTAAAATTAGTGCAAGAGGAAAGTGGGGAAAATGAGGATAGAACAGTGGATATAGAAATGTTAATAGTAATTTGGTTAGCAAAGAAAACCCTAAGTTGCTGAGGAGGTAAAGTGTCGATGATACATTGCTGCTAGAACTGTGTTTGATCTGTTCAGTGGCTGAGTGTTGTCCCTAAGGAAAAGCTGAAACACGGATACAGACCCGCCAAAAACCTGTGCAAGAAAAGGGAAGAAGTAGGAGCATCTGCACAGAGCTTGAGTCAGGTGAATTCGTGGGCGGAAATAGGGGCTTGAATGTTGTATGCTACTGAGGAAAGAGAACTCAAACTACAGACCTGCTGGTATACTACTGAGTATTAATAGTATAACAACTTGAAAGAGTGGGTTATATTTGTTAAAAAAATAATTTTTGTAAAGGTCTGCAAAGCTGGTTTCCCTGGGCTAGCACTGGGCTTCCGTAATGGATTTCTGCAGTTCTGTTGTGAGAAGGGAAGGGTAGACATTCCAGAAATCTGTGGAAACATTACTATCGTGGGGGATTTTAACTACTTAAATGGATATTGGAGAACACAGCCTATTAGTAGTCATCATGGATGTTTTCATGTGTAGCTGACAGTCTTCATCAAGTAGCTAACGTATCAATAAGATGTGTAACAGTGTTCTGTGTTTTATGGGAATGTTTTGGAATTTTTAGAATTTCTCGGCAATGAGGACACTATGGACTACTGATAACACCAAATAACCTTCACCACAGTGATCACAAATACCTTCCTTTTATGTTTCTTGAGGAAATAAAAAAGTTGCTAGGTTTTTTGTTTTGTTTTGTTTTCCCCAAAAGAGCAAAATTTCATAACCGAGGGAAATGGCTAGTAGGAGAAACTTGCAGAGGTAAATACAGAAAGAAATTCTAAATTTCTTTGAAATTAATAATTCTAACACTGCCAGGAATCTGAACATCAAAAACTGGAAAAAAATGGTAGGGTGTGGCTCTAAAATAAAGTATATGTATGCAACACCATTAGGAATATGCAAGAGACACCTTCCCCCCTTGCACCCCTTTCTTTCCAGTTGTGTGGTCAGCACTAAGTCTCAGAGGTCAAGAGGTTTGGACATAAAGTGAGAATTTCCAAAACCAAGCTGAGCTGGGCTTCACAGAAGAAATAACAAATAGCAAATCACTCTTCAGCTAATAGGGACAGAAAAAGGGAAGAAAGAGAGCTGCTATCTTGTGAGGGTGGATATTAAAGATAATCTAGATATGGCTTGGTGCTTTCCTTCATTTTTCAGTAAAGATGATTATGTTAGCATGGTGGCAGAGGGAAGACGGATAATGTACATGATTGTACTAAAATGGAAATAACCACAGCTGCAGTGAAAGCAACAGTAAATGAGTTTATCTTTGTAAAATCAAAGGGAATTAATAATTTTCATTCCAGAATACTGAAAGAACTGGTGAATTACATCTATATTTTGAATCTGTTAAGATAGAGACAGTACCATAGGACTGGAGAACGGCTGCGATTTTAGGAAGCTGAGAAATTACATCATTCAGCAACTACAGATCTATGAGTAAGTGAAGCTTTTAAGTGTCCTTTCCTAAAGACATATAGTTAAAGGGGGGAATGGAATGAAGCGTAACAGGATTTACTAAAGATCGGTACTGCCAGACTGACCTGGGAACTTTCTCAGTACTGTATTGAATTTTATCGATGAAGGCAGTGTGGTGTGCATCTCTGCCTGGCAGGGGAAAACTTTTGATGCACCCTGAAACTTCTCAGCAGAGCTGGACAAGAAGGGGATTCGCAAGGGGCTGTAGAGTAGGAAAGGAACTAACTCTCTAACAGGTGTGTTTGGGAACGACCCGTGCAGCTGAGTTACGAGAGGGGCACTGTGTGGCCACAGCCACAGCTTCACCAAGTCACCCGAAGCTCGTGGCACACTAAGTGAGAGCTTACATTCCTCGTAGCCTCTTCCTCCTCCTCCTCTCGTCCGGGAGACTTGTATTGAAATCACTGCATTGACATTTTGCCAGAATTTCCAACCCATAGCTCCTTTTGTTTTCAAAATTCTGAATTTTTTATCAGATCGAAGTTTGCATTTCACAGCCTGGTCTGAGCATATTGGGATTTTGTTTATTCTCCAGGCATGATCTGAACAGAGAAAAAAAATTGCTGGTAGAAATACAATCAAAACAAGTTGAGGCTTTCTACGTTTTGATTTTGCTCCACAGAGATGTATTGTCACATGCAATGAGATCAGAGAGTTTAAAAACTTCAGAGTCAATGATTTAAGCTTCCGCTAAATATCTTCTCAAATAGGATTCAAGCTTGTATATCTGTGGCATACCCTGCAACCACAGTTGAATTAGAGCTCTCCACATGTTGCGGCACGCCAGAAAATTTTACTTAAAACTTTGCTATGATAACACGTAAATGGCACCGAGATTATTGAAAAGGTACAGTCCTCACTTTAGATACGTAACGTCGGGGAGAGTTCGCTGGCTGCTGAGCAGCCACGAGCGTTCAGGCGGATAGTTACGTGTCTGCAAAGTGACAGAGGAAACTAAGTGTTCCAGTGGAAGATTGTGATTATATCATTTAGATCCTAAGTGTAGAGAGAAACTACTCCAGACAAAAGCTGGTTATTTTATTTGACCGTGTGCTTTGTAACTTGGAGTTTTTAGGGTAACAGTAAAAGGGCTTCCACCAGTTCTGGCAAATTGAGGTGGTGGTGGGTTTTGTTTGTGTAGTAGTTTGTAGTATCCTTAAACCAAAATGTAAAAATAACGTCATGTTACTGTGGAAGTGGCTTTATTTTACTTTTTATGCTTTGAAACATTCTCACCTGCTGCTGCAGAATGAGCACAACAGCCAGAGAATGCGACTAATTGAGAAACAGAACAGTATTGCTTCGCTGAGCCAGATTATATATTCCTTGTCCAAAATTGTAACGACACAGGTATATGTCAAGTACTGTTGAAGAGATTTCTTTAGGCTGTGTTCAGTAGTGTTTGTTGGTTGGTTCATACTAGAGTTTTTCTAACCTCAGACGTGGCGATGTCCCTTTTCCCTGGTGCTACATAAATCGAGGTAGTCTGAAGAAAAAAAAAAAGGCATGTTTTAGACTGAGTCTGGGATGCGTTCCCTCCCGTGCAGAGTGGCGCGGCCCTAGCTGGTTAAATAGTACTTAGGTTAAACCAGTTTAAAGTACAAGAGGTAACCGGGCAGGTTGCCCTGTGTGCTGGTCCGTAGGTGGGGGCACCCCTGCCTCAGGATCCACGTGAAGTCCCCGTAGGCTTAGTAACGCGTCTGACTCCTTTGGCCAGCCTACTAACTCCAGTGCAGCAAGTAGCATCTTACTCATCCTGGGAAAAACAACACAAACAACAAACGACAGAATCAGGCCATTAGGTTGTATTGTAAGTTTGCTAATAATAGTTGCGGAAGGGATTGCTCAATCACTGTGAGCAGCGGCGCTTTTTTTTTTCCCCCCGAGAGCTGGGATTTTTGTTCGGTGAGTAGTGTTTCAGCAGCCCTCACAGTGAGGAAACGTATACGGAGCCCTGCTCCTGCGAACACCACACCACCTGTGCTAAGTACATATACAAGCAGCCAAAGAATCGGGGCCAGAGCGTAATAAACTCAAATAAATGCAGTCACGTGAGTGAGCCAGAGAAATGAATGATTATATAAATCAAATATTAAGTGTGTGTAATATGGAAAAATAATTTTGGGTTTACATTGCTGCTTTTTTTTTTTTTATTTATTTGCTTTTAAAAAGGTAACTACCATTCATTCAGGTACAACAAAATATTGTTGGGCCAAGAGGTTGTTCAATTTCAGCTGCAGATTTGGACTCATGAGTAGACATGAGGCACCTTTGATGGCAGATTAATTTGCACTGCTAAAGCATCGGGAGTTGTATATTCTGCTGATATTCTGTATCTGCATCTTAAAACTAACAAAATTTTTTTAGAAGTCAGCAAAAATTATTCTGATTGTACTTTATGCTAGTGAAATTTTTGCTGAAAAACAGGACACATTTCAATAATGAGATTAGCTAGACTGTGAAATATTACCCCTCAGGGAAGTTGTAGGAGACCAGTTGCACGGATCATTTAAATGCAATTAGAAAAAGCAGCAGAGGATGGAGCCAGGCAATATTCCCCTCCCCCCTTTGCTTCCTCCCCAGATAAGTGTGAAAAATGCCATTTGGGGAAATAATAACAGATTCAGGTTGCATTTAGCAAGTAGTTTTGGCTAAAGAGGGGCAAATTTGAGGATAGTTTATTCCAGTAATGTTGTGAAAATCCCTACATATTTGGGAAAAAAGTTTCATGCTAAAAATGTGACTAGTCATTTATGAATTGGCTTATACCTGTTCCAGGCTGATGCAAAAAAATGTAATTACATTCTTCTTTTCCTGCTTCTGTCTTTCCCCAAGATCAGATTTTAATTGAGTTAATCTACTTTTTTTTGTGTGTGTCTGTGTTCTCATTAACCAAAGAATCTGTTATTTGCACAGTTCTGGAAAAATACACTGAGAAGTCCATTTCAGGCTGATAGAAGGACAGACTTCATGCCTTTTCCTGTGAGGTCTCTTTCATTTAGAGTCTGTGATTTACAGGTTGAGTTGGCTGCCTCAGTTTAAGTGATGCCTTTAGTAGCTTTCAAGTTTGATTTTTCCAAAAATCTGGTGATGTGTATCAATGACTTCAGTTTCAGTATGAGGTACACTTTCTCAGCCACTCTCAAAATTAGGGTCTAAGTAGCTCAAATTTGGTGCTTAAAGCTAAAGCAGTTTTAAGTAGAGAGTAAAGACTAAGAGGATCTTTTAGTGGTTCATAAATCTTAGATTGCTTTTCTGAACAGGGTGAATTTTACCCACTGAGCCCTGGAAAGTTGCCTCCTATGTAACTTTTACTGTATGCATGTCAAATTCTCTGACAGATGGGGAAGAATTGAAACCAATGAGGCTTTATAAAAACAAGAGTTTTGGGGCTACTGGGATTAACACTGGCAATATTTAGTAATCTATAGTAAAGCAAAAGATGTATAATTCAGTATATGTAACTTCATTAACCATGTTTCTTTCCTAAATGGTGATCAAAAATAAATATGTGCTTAGAAATGCAAAAGCTTGTTTTTGCCTAGTTACTTCAGAAAGGTGGTGGTTTTCCCCCTCTGTTGCTGTCTGTCGTTAATTAGGGAAGTAGAGATGGATGTGTAGAATTAGGTTGCACATAATCTCATCTGAATATTTAATCATAAATGATTAAGATGAAGATTTATAACACCGATTTTGACATTCTGGCTGATATAGCAAGGTTAGTAGAGCTATGTTCTCCCCAGTTACAGATTGTCTGGGAAAGCAGGAAAGACAATAGTGTCTACAGACATTAGAGGGCAATAAGAACTCCAAGAATATTCTTTCACTTCTTTATTTTTAGAAAAACTTGTGCCAATAGTCTGATGTAACATTAAAAGATCCATGAGAGAAAATTTAAACAGAAAAAACAACATCAAAAGGAAAATTATTTTCCAATAAGACATACAGCAGTGGATTCTGATAGAAAGCTAAAAGCAGATCTACTTTATCTCGAAAATCTGAGATGATATTTGATGGAATAAACAGCTAATGTGATATAGTATTACCAAAGTCAGAAATTGTACTATACCCTCTAGTTGTACCTTTTTGGGTAAGTGACTACAGACTTGCATGTTGCACATACTCCGTAGAGTACAAGACTGTTGATGCCACTAGGACCACATGAGTTGGATATGGTCACATGCATTAGCTACAGAAACAAGTGGAACGTTACTGGGAAGTACAATAGTACTACAATTATTAGTACATTATTAGTCCAATATATTATCTCATAATCTCCCAAACAAGAAAGAATGATTGATGCCACTGAACACCAGTCTGAAGGACCTGAACTATCGTTAGATATTTCTTGATTTGCTGGAGGAAGAACTGAGATACTGAAAAAGATGCCAAAAAAAAGAAAAAAGCCATGTATGATGGAGATTGAGCATCTACATCGGTTCAGCCATTATCTCAGCCTGGAAATGTTCAAACTCTATGGGCATTGTAGTTTAGACTATGCATTTATGTAGGTGAAAAAAGGACTGCTGCTGACGTGTAGAAAACATTAATATAGCTGGTCAAGTTGTGGTCTATGTCAACCCTCGCTCTGCCTGGGATCTAAAAATTAAGAAGTGATCCACACATCTGTTCTGAGGATACATTGAGACAGGTAGTCTCCAGGGTTGCCAGTGAATATTTCTGGGATCAAAATCTCTGGAATTATTAGCTCGGGTGTTGTGCTGTTTTCAGGTCCTGTGTTAGCATACCCACAGGGTGCAGGCGTAGTAACTGCGACCGACCACCCTGTGACTGTCTCTTTTCTCTCTGTTCACAGTAGGGCTCAGGATAGGCTACTCACTAGTACTCAGCATTGGCCAAAGTATATTGCCACTCAAGTCAATGAAAACTTTTACCAGGGCCTTTAAAAAGAGAGTTAGGAGCTTGACATTTAAAAAAATCTACGGTATGGGAATTCACAAAGACTGACTTTATCCGAGGAAACCTAATTTTGCATTCAGCTTAAAGGAGGGAGTTTCCCCCAGGAGGGGAGTTGACAGCAGAAGACTGGTCGTAGCTGCTTGGTGCTTTGAATTATCGCCCTGGAAGAGCCCGTCTCCTCTGCTGCCCATAGGAGGAACCGGAGCCTGGGAAGAAGTCAGCCACTGTAAATACCTCCCCAAGTGCCTTTCCCTCCTGTCCTCCTTGCTCCCTCCTCCCTCCTCCATCTTTCCTGGGCTGTTATTTCTGCCCTTTTCATGCATCTTCTGGTATTCCCCCCGCCTACCCCAGTCGTTCTCGTGCGCTGTTCGCGGACCTCGGGTGGGAGCGCTGCCTTTCCTCTCCGCAGGAGCCTCCCCTGGAACACTGACCCACTTCTCATGGTCACGTCTGTTTGCCTGTGACGTTTGTCACATAATTTGTGTCAAGGATGGAAGGATAACTGTTCTGCCCCATAGGTAGCTGTCCTTTTTGGTTTTGACGGGGGTGGAGAGGATTTTTGTACCAGACTTCACAGCTTCCAGTGGTAAATGAGCTATTTAAGCCTTTCAGCAAAAGCCATTGTTCTCCGTCTGTAAAGTCAAAAGAATTGACATATCTCATTAGTCTGTTAAATAGATAAATGCTTTATATATAAGAATTAATACAGATGATGTTACCAATTAATTGGTAAGCTTCACAAATATGAACTACAGTGACTATGAAGGGCTTTTCCTTCTAGAATTTCTTACGATTTTTTTTTTTAATTTCATAATGATAGTGTTTTAAATAGATGAATGCTAATATCAGGTGGTCAGATGAAAACTGTCAGCCTATGGTAAGACATGGATATTGTCTGTGCTTTGTTAAGCAAAAATGTATTTAAACTCCTGTTTGTGTTTCTTTCTTAAATAGTTGGAGCTTTTGATAGAACAAGGTTTTTAATGACTTCGTAAAACAAGATAGGAGGTGATTGAAATCTCATAGGCAAGTGGTGAGTTGTGATCACTGTTTCTTACTGGCTGCAAATTAATTATGAAGCTAATCCATGCTAAAATGTTCGAGGTCTCTTTCTCTATTGCTGTTCAGCTGGCTAGTTAATTTACTAGTGGAAAATGAAGCTTGATACGGAAACAAAACCCTGCTATTTTTCACTCAATTATGTATAGGTGTACGTAAGGCAGAAAAATGTGTTGTCAGCTCCCACTTTATTTGAAATTCAGCCCTTCTCAGCAAATTTTGTTCCCTTATATATTTGTTTCATTTACCTTCCAAGTCGTGTCTTAGAATATGTTTCTGCAGGTAATTACACTAAGTACCCCCATTTGAAAGCCTGCCGAGCAGGGCTGGACCTTTAACCTGTAAACTTTTGCAGGCAGAGACCATAACTAAAGTGCTTATAAAATTCATATCTCGGCAATGATGGCTAATATGCCTGGAATTGGAAAATAATAGCAGTAGCTAATGAAGGGATTTTCAGGAAATTAACACAATCAAGTAGGCCATCTCAGCCCTGATGGGAGAGATGCCTGCGTTTTCGGTCAGAGCATCTTTTTGCATGGGAATTATGTGAGGTCTGGTGAAGGATTGCCTGCTTTTCCCAGCTGTATCAGCAGGACTAAGAAAAGATATTTCCCCTTCCTACAAGCTTTCTTCCCTTTTACCCTGAAGCCATCATGCTTACAACAACAGTAGCAAATTACAGTCCGAGCTTTGTGATGGGTGTTTGGGAGTTAACGGCAACGCGCTGACGGTGACCTATAACATAACCCAGGGTTGAAGGTACTGAAGGTGGGCAGAGGTGAATGGTAAATGTGTTAAGATATGGTCCATGTAGCAGTCCTCCCTGTGCAATTCCTGAAGGGGAGGTGTAGTAAATCCAGATGACAGATACGCCTTTTTGTATGCACACTACTTCATTCACAAGGGAAAAGTAAACACCTTTTTTTTTTCTTTCTGGCGAGGTTACAAAACTGCAGTCAAGTGATAGTGTTGGTAAAAAATAAATAGTTCATCTGTGTTGCCAATGTTAGAAGAGCAAATGCGATAGATATTCCTAAAAGAACTTTTCCTTCATGTGCTGAAGTCAGGAAGAGCATAATTACAAGTTAACTAAAAATAAGAATCAATTTTCATATTGACAGCTGTTAGTCAATATCAGTACAGGAAAAAAAATTTGACCACATGTACTTCTAAAATTGCTAACTGCTAGATTTGAGACTGGTCATGGTTATTGTTGGGTTTTTTGCTGCTAAGAAGTGACACTAATGATTACGTTTCCATTTTGAAGCAAGTTTTATTGCAGTACTTCGAAAATATTAAATCTTTACTGGTGCTATTTGCAGGAAAAATTATTTCTTTTTCAAAGCCGTTCTACTAAATAGAGTAGAATTTCCTAATAGCTTTTGATTAAAATAGTCTTTTTTTATTTCTGCATCCTTTAAATATCTTCTGCCAGTGCTTTATTGCATTACTTCAACTTTACTGCTGTCAGTGCAAAATTTCTCTTTAAGGCACACTTGAATTCTGCCAATAGGCAATACCCTTTCTGTTCCAGACAGTGATGTAAACAGCATTTCTCTTTTTTTAAGGGATAATTCTATTCAGAAAAAATCCCCACAAAGAAGTTACGCAGAAAAGCAGTTTTCTAGCATCTTACTCATAAGCATATACATATTTATTCCCGCAAACATACGTGGACCTTCCCCTCCGCATACTACTTGATTGACATAAGAGATGGCATAAGCATAAGGATTTGTGCGCAGACCCACAAATTAGAGCATTAGCCATGTCCAGATCCATCCTTTCGCACAGTTTCTGCAGGCACCTTCCTGGTGTGTCGCGACAGCTCGGCGTCAGGCCCTGTCACAAACACCGTCCCTTTACAGTTGGAGCAATTCCTTCCCGTGACGAGTGTCGAGCTAGTGGTAGCCGGCGGCCTAGCAGCAGTTTCCCAGCAGTAATGGCTAAGAAGGCAAGAATTGCTTAATAATTGTGTATCATTT
Source organism: Phaethon aethereus (assembly GCF_964289735.1). NCBI lineage: Eukaryota > Metazoa > Chordata > Aves > Phaethontiformes > Phaethontidae > Phaethon > Phaethon aethereus. Next base: position 44,493,865 of record NC_138582.1, on the reverse strand, counting down.
CACGTGATGAAACGGAAATTGAGAAGTCTGAGTATGAAACTTATTAATCCTGTCCAGTGTGTCTGAGGAGGGGTGGTATGCATGTGTGTAGTCCCAGAATGGTGTGCGCCATGGCTTTTGGGACCAGCAAGCTGAGCAGCATCTCCCATAGATAACCTCCGTCTTTCCTCCTGCCGTTCGCTACGAGCACTCACCGGGGCCTGCCTTAAATGAGAAATAAACTCTTTGGAAGGTTGCCTCTGCTGGTGGCTTGCTGGAGAGCTCTCTGGGACCTGCATGTTCATGCGGGCCTCCATCATGAAAACTTTGGAGACCGTTTACTTTCAGTCAATGGGATCGCTTGTTTCAGACTGTAATGGCATCATGGCGTCGTTACGGTTGAGTTCTGCTTCGCAGGACCTTTGTGGAAGCAGGCAGGGAGCCTGAACCTCCAACAGTATAGTGAAAAATGACTAGGCAAAAAGCATGTCAAATGAAGTAAACAGTCAAGAATGGGGGCAAGGAAAGATCAGTTAAATCTTATCTAGCTCTGTTAATAGTGTGGATTACTCTGTATGCTAATAATAAATATAAATTAATATCACTTGAATTTAATTCCAGGTTGTAAATATAGTATTTCAATGAACATGTTTATCAAGTGACTACTTTTGTTTTAACTCATCAAGCTTAATGCTTGAGGAATGACAGAGAGAAATCAAATGAGGATAACTTTCTATCGTGAAGTTTTAATTGTATCGCTGGTCCATGATTTATTTTTTAAATGAAAAATTCTCATCTTCTGAAGATTCTGGCCCAAGTCCAGCATCAGCTATTGTGTACTGGAACCCTCCAAAAAGGTAATCCAAATTAAATAGAAGTGTGAATCCACAGTGGATTAATTAAATGACATTAAACTCTCATGTGGATACTCTGAATCAGAATTAAAAGTGTCTTGATTCAATTTGACTTAATTTCCAGAGCAAATTAGTTAATTAAGTGTGCTGTAATTTTGAATGAAGGTGTCTACACAGAGGTTTAATATGTTTTGACTAATCCACTTTAAAAATTAATTCAGATTAACTTTCTTGAGTGACCCTTGTACTGGCAAACCCTTGGTAACTTGATAAAAAGTTGAAACGAGAAAAGCTTCAAAGCTAGTGCTCAAAGAAGAAGACTGTAATCGTGAACAGTAGCTCAGACTTGATTTTTGTCTAGGAATTTTGTACAATCAAAAAGCAGCTTTATTTTCTGGGCCAGAAATTGTGCTTCATTAATAAAATTTATTCTGTCAAAGAAGGGGAAATAGTCATGCAGCCTCAAAAACGTAAGTGCACATGATGGTGCATTTGGTGTTGCCACAGGAGGTTGTTATATGTGATACATTTTTGAACATCAGAGCAGGGAGATCCCAAGTAGTTCTGGTATCACAAGAACAGAATAACAGCATTTCTTAAATGGTGATGAGGAGAGAGAAGTCCAGTTAACATATTTTATTTGGGAAAAAATCATGGGCCACCATGGACCTATTCCACTATTGATTATAAGCTGGAAGGGAATCATTGGAATGAGGATGTGAAGGGGAGAGTACCGCCCTAGTATAAGGAAAAACTAAATTAATCGGTAGCTTTACATATCAAATAATGTGAGTTAAGTGAAGAATGGTTACAGTACTGGCAGTCGGGGTGGAGAAGAGAAGGTGAATGTGGCTTGATATCTGCGCAGCAATGGAGAGGGGAATGGAGAAGAGGGAAGTGGAGAAGCGCAGGTATTTATTTAGATGGTGAGGATTTCTGTGCAAAAACTGTGGGCATTGTCCCACCTCAGTCGGGCCACAGGCCTCCTGAATGAGCTATGAAGCATTAGTGGGACCTGGCAGGGCTGAAAGGGATGAAGACTGACAAACCTAAACCCATGCCTATAAAGGGTTCCCTGAGCCACCATGTTAATCTGTCCCGTGCTTCCTGGCACGGCTGTGGTGTTTTGGACTTGTTGACTCTGTCTCAGCTAAAGGCGTGGAGAGGGAGATGTTTCCTCTTCCTTCAGTTGATTATAAAGAACAACACATAAGGAGGAGCCAGTTTGGTGCCATACCAGAGCAAAGTACTACCAAGCAAAGAGCAGAAGGGCATGGGCCCCTTTAGGATGAGATAGGAAGAATATCAGGAAAGAGGGGTAAGGACTGAGCTGCTGTTTTGCAGAAGTAGTGCTTCCTCCATTGACTCATGAGACTAACATTATTTACCTTGGTCAACTTTTTTTCTTGATTGGTATTTTGTTATAATTTTTGTGGTAAGTATTTTATGGACTCTTTAAGACTTCAGGACACAGTAATGGGATACAAAGAAGCTACAGAGCTGAGACAATATGAAATGCACACTTTAATTGTACTTTGACTATTTGTCCTTATATTTATCCACTTCTGTTATACCGTGTCCATTGCAAGAGCCTTTAAGATGAAATATCAGCCTTCAAGCACTTACAGAAACTACAGCAGCTACTGCTAGTAAAACGGAGAAACAGGTGCATAAGAAAATGAGATTTTAAATGCCTGCTTTAATTTTGCTGCAAGAATAAGCTCTGGAAACAAAGCCCTGATTGGAGAAGTGCACAGAATCAAAAACAAGTTGCATGAGTGTCTTCACTACATCTTTTAATTATGAGGAAATTTTGCCACATTTTCATTCTGTATTATTATCAGAGCACAATTTTCATGCCTTTCATATTCTAAAAACTCCAGAATGACACACACATTTATTTCTAGTATTAAAATGTGCTGCTAAAGCACATTCTGTTTGGCGTGACGTCCTTTCAGTTTAATTTTCTCCAAAAATCCGTTTCATCTTTTCAGAGTATAAATGGCATACTATTGACCCTTCAACTTCCTGCTATTCCCTCCTGTCTTCAGTACTCAGATGACTAAGTTGGGAATGTGTTCAAGTGGTGGCATCTGGCTCTTTGGGGAGCTCTGTGAGCAATTATGTTGGCAGCTTTACAGATGGCTCTTCATACATTGTGGGGTGAATCTGAGCTTTTATCTTTTAGATATCTGCAATTTGGAAGAACTTGCATGCTGGTAAATAACTGCACTCTTCCCTTCTTGAGCACCCGTTCAAGGCTAAACTAAATGCTGCTGCATTAAAAGCTTATTGCTTTGTGAACCAGACACAAATAAAAACCATACGAGTGGTCATCTACAAAGTTGGTTTTATAGGCTTGGGTACATGAATAGCATCCTCATCAAAGACTGTGCTCTTTTTCTTCCAGATAACAGACATTGTCTTGTTAGCCAAGCATTTTCCAACTGGAAATTTAAGTGCTAATCCTTGAAAGAGAAACTGTTAACTCTTTAAAGAGAAACTGTTAACTCTTTAAAGAGAGTATTTCCTTAGTTTATAGTCCCCTTTAAAGACTAGTTGATTCAGGTGTTTTAAGATCAGGAGGATCTTAAAACCTGGACGCTTTGGGATATTTTCTTTTTTAACACCTGTATCTGTTAGATACATTTAGAATAATCAGAAGAAGGCCTTATCAAAAGGTTGTATCTTCTTAGAAAACAGTCAGTTAATACTGAAGTAGAATGTGGGGAGCACTGACAGGTGCAAGGGGGTGAGAGCTTCTAGACTCTGCAAGCCTTTGGTTTTTTGACCCAAGATAAGTGTAAGTGTGGAGACCAATTTGTTTTTATTTTCAGGGCACATCTGACTTGATCTGAAGCAATTTGCTTAATTTGTGGGGGGAACATGGAGGCCTGTGTAGGTAGGTATGAATAAGGCTTGAAAATTTGTCAGTACGGGTAAGAGAATTATGCTGAGCATCTAAAAGACATCAAAGTCCAAAAGGAGATGTCTTCACATGAAGATGTCTCATTTCATCCCCTTCCTTACCTGAGTCCAGAGGACGGCAGATTCACATGTGAAAATGGCATGAGGGCACCTAAGACAGTATGCTCAGGGATTTCTATGTGAAATCTCTGTACAGAGCAGAGGGGGCAGTCCAGTCCAGAGCTTGTCACTTGGGGTCTGAAGGGAATTGCTGGTAGGGTTAGCTTGCCGGTCCGCCTGCCTTCTGTCTGTCTAGAAGGGTTGCTTTTAAGCAAGCAAGAGGATGCATGAGAAATCTGGACACTGATTCTTTACATTGGTGCTTGCTGTAGATGATGGATTAATAGATAATGTCTTATTCTCAAAAGAAGTCCTGGGTCACAGAAAAACATTTGATATTTGTATTACTGCCAAAATTATGCATTGCCTGTTGGGGTCTGAGCTTGGTGAAATCAAGAGAGTTTTTCTGCAGGGACCAATTCTCATGGTTGCACAGCTCTCCCTGGAGCAAAGTGGGGTCCTGGGGCCCGGCGGTGAGGGAGAGAGAGTCCCAGAAGTGCTGAGGAAATGTTTGAGGTATATGATGTAACCTTTAAAATCCTGGCATCAGGATGCTGTGTAATTTGAGAAGGTTCTATAGAATTTTCACTTAGATTAAAACTGCTTGATTATAATATTTGATGATGAAACGTTTTATAATGTGTTCTTTATGAAGCATTCCAGGAATGAGGAGTTTTATACAGCATTTCTAATGAGATGGATTTTGAGCAAATACACCATATCTGAGTTGTTAGGAGTTCATAATCTTTTTTTCACACTTAGAAATAGCAACTTCTGACTAATCTTTTTCCAGTTGTAAGACTGTAATGTACTCATTTGAAAGATTAGCTGATATTTTGTAAGGTTATCTAAAGTAAAATGTGAATCAGCTTAAAGGACTTAGCAGAAAGCCAGATTCTTTATATATCCTATATCTAAAGAATTGCAGCCTTTGAGGATCCTGTGTTCACACTCCCAGTCACAGGCAAGAGACAGTAAAAATTGTTAATGAACTGTGAAGATCCCATAACTTTCACATGTCTGAGCCGATTTGATTATTAAACTATACCTGGTTTTAAAGAGTTAATTCCTACCTAAGGCAACTGGCACACAGAGGAACATGGCAATGTCCTTAGACGACCCTTCTTGCTGCCATTTAAGAGAAAAAGTAGGGAGCTAGCTCATTTTGAAGATGATCATGACTCTCCATTCCTACTCCCTGGGGGAGGGAGATGAACAAAACTGGCCAGACTCCGAAGGGCCAGACAGGAGCCTCGGGGAGAATGCTGAAGTTCGGGAAGATAAGATGTAACCTGGCTTTTGTGTCAGTGTTTTCTCCAGTTGCTTTTTCCTATGATTTCTAAAGAATCTGTTCTGAGTTACTGTATTTATCACCCAGCCATGCCTCCAGAGAGATGTCCCTTGCAGATGTCAAACTCATTAGGACCTGCTGAAAAATGAGGCTGGTATGTGGTGAAGACATCTGACTGATGAACCCAGGAGGCTTTTTTCCAAGCACCCCTGGAACTCTTCCTAATACTATTTCATAGTGAAACCTGGGTGTATACCACTGGTGTCTCTGAAGAGAAACCTGGGAATATGGGTAAAAAGAGAGCTGGGGTACACACCAGCAGATCACTTGTTCTTACTAAGAGAGACCAAAACTTCAGCGAGTATTGTGGTGTGCATTTACCCTGTGCAGTTTGGTGCGCTATCTCAGTGGTCTCCAAAGTAGAGTGCACAGACAAGACAATCCATTGGGGTGTAGGAAGAAAATACATTTTGTACCATTAATAAATAGAATAATATTTTAAAAAGAGTATTTCAATTTCTTTTTTTGTGTGTGCTTTACAATATACATGATGTACTAGTATAGTAGTACATTTATATAATAAATAAATAAATACAATTTATTTTGCTGAAAATGTTCATGATCAGAAGCATTTGGAGACCACTGCTCTAGCTGATTTCTCAGGTGAAGTAATATTGGGCCCTTCTGCACAGCAGGAGAAAATAAACTGTCTGAGAGGGTTGCCTTAGGAAGATACTCTCTGAAAAGTCAAATATACAGCCTCTCTGCTGTAGATCTGCCAAGAACATGTAAGTCATGTCTAAGGGTAGCATGTGACTGGGGAAAGGTTTAGAAGAGGCATAATTTCCAACAGCATGGAGTAATCTTTGTTTGCATAATGTTTAGCTACTTCTTATTAAAGCTAGTTAAACTCTCATTGTAATAATTTAAAAATTACTGCATTTACTCGGAAACAATGAATTACTGACTAAAGGGACCTAAATACAATAATTCATCCTCTTAAGCAGCTAAGTTCCCTGATAGAAACTCATTCCAAATTTATAATGACAAAAACCAACAAAAAATGATTTTGAGATATTTTGTTGCTGATGCTGTATATAGTTTTTTTTTTCTTAAAAAAATTTCCTAGGCAGATGAAGTCCTCTCTTATGTAATCGAGCAGGGCAGAAGCATGACCAGCTTCATGCAGTTGTATCAGTTGAAAAAAATACTATGAAAACCAAATGGGATATGAAATAAATGTCTAGCTTTAATCAGTAGGATCAATTTTGCAAGACATGTCTCTGAACTTACTTTAGGAAACAGTATGAATGCCATGAAAATTCTTAAAACTACAAATAATTTATTATTGGTTCAAGTACTTCAGGTTCTGAATGCCTGCTTCTGTGCTGCTCCTTGGCTAGCACTGCAAAATGTCCAATAAAAACTCTCTGTGTGCCCAGGTCTTACGATCTACCTACAAAAAAAGAGAAAACCAGTGGAATATTTACTTCTTGTCTTCCCCTGGGATTTTAATCTACGTTGTTGACAAACTGAAATACTTACAACTTACATATTAAACACAGACTGACAGTAATACACCACAATTGTCGACCGCAATGCATGTATATAAATACATATAAAGACAACAATCATTCCTAAACTCTTGCCCCAGTCAGCTCAGCTCAGAGAAGAGATGCGATAGCTTGCAACGTGCCCGTGTTTGGCAGAACTGGGTTTGTTGACCTGGCAGTGAAAGCCGGAACCACACAGGAAGAAAGTCCTGAGGAAAGGCTTATAGAAACGGGTGCTTTCAGCTTGCGCCTTTCAGCTGCTTCCAGCTGACACGGAATCATTTGAAGAAGTCAATTAGCTGGTTTTATATAAGGCCAAAACCGTTTTATATCAATTTCCATATATTACTATTTGTGTATGCTATAGTACAAAATTCACATTCTACGTTGTGCTGGCCTGCCATTAGTTTCTAGACATATATATGAGGGTATCTGTGCATGATATGCGTGATACAGGCAAGTCCACGCTTTACTAGCTTTTGTTTCCAAAAGACTTTGAGGCATAATGCAGTAGTTGTTTACTCTGCAGAGTCAGGGCGTGAGTAGTTAGAATAAGCTGCTGCTGCTGCTGCTTTGTTTTTACATTAAGTGAGCAGTCGTGTTAAACGGCTTCTAGGAAATTAGCAGCATCTCTTACTCTGCTTGTTGTAAGAACGATGTAGTTGTATAAGGGATGAGCGCAGCGATATACCCGTATGGTTATGCACTCTATGGTCTAACTTAAACAATTTTGGGAGAAGTAAAGAAGCCTGTGTGGTAAAGGCACAGCACAGTAGCAAAACTGCCACTAGCAATATTCGATGGACTCAAACTGCAAAACGCTCTCAGCAGTCGCTGTCTGCTGTCGGCACTGCTGCACCCTGGCTCGCGTCACGTAATTCCCCTCTGGAGGTCTGAGTCAATGGTGCTTCTCCCAGACCCCGCACGCGGTGAATCCCTTCCAGCCCTTTCTCACGCTGCCCGCCCGTCGCTGGCGTGGCCCTTTCGCGGGCGCTCCATGCTGTTCCGCCGCAGAGGGAGAATATACGCAACCCTGTAGTCCCTGCCGGTTAGGCAACAGCAGAGAGTGTCTGGTTAGGAATAAAAGTAAATAGCTCCAGTTAAATAATAGGGCTTTTTTTTTCCCTCAAGGACACATTCTGAACTTGTCTTTGGTACCTAAGATGAACAGAACTCTACTCCAGAACTAATCCCCATAATACATGATGGAGAGGTAAGCAGAAAAATATGTACAGCAGTTGTGGCTTGAAAGTGGGCTCATTAACTGTGCTGACATTCCTGCAGTATTGCCAACGTGATCTTTAGGTGATCTCCATTGGCTTAAAAATTGTGGGATTTTAGTTGTAATGAATTTCAGAATTTGTTTCCCTCTATTTGTTGGCTTTTTAAGATCAAGGAGAACGATTCACCATTTTTCCTAAGCATATGGCTCAGAATTGTATTAGTTTTTAAAGATGTATTATTTTTATGTAATCTCATTATACCAGCCTTAGGGAAAATACCAATTATTGTGTGATTTGCATGAGTTGGCAACACTGGAACAGTAGCGTGGAATATCACATGCTAATATCGCAGCACTGAGGTGACTAATCTGCTGTGTTAATTCCCTGTTCCGTGGGGGATAGCTTGAGAAACCCCCTCCTTGACAATGATAGCCTCACTGCTGACCCTTTAAGTATCTTAAGTTTTCTTAAAAGCTCACAGAGAATAATGTGACACTATTTTCTGTTCTCTCTTGTGGATCTAATGAGAAGTGATGAAAAGAGCAGATATACAGCAGACAAAAGAAAACCCACAGGTTAATGCTTCTTTTGGATTACCTCATATTTTACACATTACGACTCCTCACAGAAGTCTTTCTAGCAGTCTTTTAAAGATGACATTCGTACCTCTCAAAGTAGGCACCACAATGTGTCTTTCTTTACCAGTTCTGCTAAAACTCATGAGTAATGAGTTAAAACTCATTTTGCATGTTCATTTAGTATTTCAGTTGGCAAGTTGAAGCTTTTTATGGTTTTAGAATATTCTGTGATTTATTTTCTTTATGGATTTATTGTCCAAGGTTTAGACTGAGTAAAACAGTGGCATACAAGAGACCAAATTCTGATGGCATTTACCCTCCTGTAAATTCGAGGTAACTTTGCTGATTTTAATTAATAGTACTGCAGGTTTACACTGAGATCATGTCCACATTCAGAAAGCTTTCCTGATTAACACTAAATTGAGAGGGCAAATTATTATTTGTTTAATTAATAGTCGGTAGTTCAAAAGATTATAATTCAGGATGAGATCTCCAAGAAGTATTATCTTTGAGCTGCGTTCCCAGTCCACTCAGTGAAAATATTAATGTCAGCTACTGTGAGACTAGAGTTCAGGGCCTTTGGAAACCCCCGTTGAGTTTGTGTTAGCGTTAAAGGTTTTGAAAGAACAGCTTCCAATGCCTGAGTACTTTCAAGGCAGTGTAAGGGCATGTGAGATATTCTGAAGGTGGGTATAACGTGAAATTGTACCGTGCAATCTTCCAAATGGCTGTTTTTAAAAAAAAGTAATCACTTGTTCTTAGTGGCTGAGAGGGCCAAGAAATCTTTAAATTGGGATGAATATTAGAAAAGGCTTCCTGTGCGGAAGGAGGAGGGAGTGGCTGAGTGGGTAAGATTGCCTTGTCCAAGAAGCAGTGCATCTCCTTCATGGTGGTGTTATCTTGTGGTAGGGAAGGGGAACAGGAGCTAGAACAAGTCAGGTGAATATTTGTTGAGGTGTTTGATAGTCTTTGAAGATCCTCACACTTCTACTGTGAAATAATCACAATATTCTGGTAAAAAGGACTAGGAAAACATCTTATTTCAGGCAGCTACTACAGCAAAATATTTATGAAAAAATAATGTATACTCTTGCACTCCCTTTTCAGCTGAAGGAACAGTGATGCTGAATGCATTTAATTTGGAATTAGAATACTAATTATTAAAAAGAGAAGCCTTCTGAATATTGGGATAATGACAGTTCTAGGGGTATATTAATGAATCTGTGTGAAGGAAGACAGGACTGGAAAATGGCTAATCAAAGCACAAGCTATTTTAAAGTGATTCCAATTTTATCTCATGACCTTCATGAAAAATATGCAGTATCTGTATCAGTAAATACTCTGCTTTTTTTTTGCTTGCTTGGCGCTTCTAAAAATATTTTCTACTTCATATTCAGGAAATAGAGAATGCATAACACTTTGGACTAAATAGGGGTCAAAATACATTTCTTACCATAACCTGTATTTGCAGAGCTCTGACAGTGGTTGAAACCAGCCAGTTTTTTTCAGGAAGGGTAGATTTGGGGTAACTTTAAAAATCATAGAATGGTTTGCGTTGGAAGGGATCTAGTTCCAACCCTCCTGCCATGGTCAGGAGCATCTTTCACTAGATCAGGTTGCTCAAAGCCCGGTCCAACGGTTCATGCACGGTTTGGAGGTGATAAAAATAAGAGGGGAAAAAAGCCCTATTTAATGTCTGTTAGCATAATTTCTGAACATCACAAATAAACATTTAAATGTATTAGGAATTTAGTCTTATTTTATGAGTTTCTGAAGCGCAGAATCATTGTTATCTCCTAATTGGTAGAATACTGTATAATGCCCCTTCTTGTTCTCATGTCCTCTGGGGCTGGAATAGCAGTGTGTTTAAGAGGTAACCTGTCATTTTTTTCCCCCAGTATAGGATGTAATGGTAGTAAAATAAAACTAATAATGGTTTGACAGTATTTGCATTCTTCTGTTGCATTCTCATTTGTTTCTCTTAGTCTTGCAAATACTCTGATTGATGATCCTAACTATGGCACTTTGTGAATCCAAGGAGAAGTAGTGATCTTCTGGAGCCAGAGAGACCCTTTACCTGTACTGAAAGCCATAGCTGCAAACTGTGATGTTGGATTATGCTTATAAAGGTTTTGATGTCTTTATGGGATGCAAGACAGAAAGTTAAAATAGTAAGAGTTCACCATCACAGATAGGTGTTGGCAACATTAAGGCTGCATTGCCACCTCCTCGCAGATCCACAGAAGCTGTACCACGTGCAGAGTTTTGTATTCTGCTTAGTGTGATACTTCACGTCAGATGAAGTGATAGAGCTCTGTGCAGAACTTCCGAGCTCATGGGCATTTGTTCTGTGTGTCCCAGAATTCCATCAGCTGCTGAAAAAGTAGAAAGTTAAAGTACGCAGCACCTTACAGAAATTCTCAGTTCCTGATGCAATATTGGGTCTTGTGGGTTTTTTTAATTTGTTTTAATGTGGGAGTCCTGATTTTTTTTAGTTCTGCTTTGATTTTTGAAAGTGGTCTTGCTCTTGCTTTGACTATTTGGGTTCGACTCCATCAAATTTCTGATACTTGTGGCATTCCATGGACAGCCCCAGAGTCAATCACACGGCACAAGTGACAGTCAGGAGGTCCTTGGCTGCTATGAGAGGGGAAGGAGGGAACGCAACAACAGGGAGATCAAATAATCACAATTTGCTTTTTTCTGTCATGGCAAGTCAGCTAGCAGCTACAAAAAGGAAAAAAAGATCTGTTGCATTAGATTGCCTCGCATATATTATCCTCCATTCTGTTATGTGGTTATTTTTTAATAAACCTTGTTAGGAAACACTGTCAAAAGGATTTTTATCTGAAATGCTGCTTTGTTAAAAGCTGGAACATTTTCTCAACCTGTTCGTTTAAAAAAAAATTCTTAGGGATTTTTTTATGAAGCCCAGAAGGAAATTCTTGTTCAAGAGCAAGAAAGCCTAGCAACAGTAATAGCACAGTCACCCAGATTCACTTTGTAGGTGTGTGTTCAAGAGTCTGGCTTGAGTTAGACACAGAAAGTTCATATACATTTCCTCAGTCAAAGAGAGAACTGAGCAAAGTAGAGGCATGGATCTGGGTATCCTTTATAGTCATACCATAGAAGAAGTCTCTCTCTTTTTTTTTTCCCCCAGTGGAGCTCTCTTGCTTCTCATGGATAAATGCTCATATGCTGGGAAAAGGAAGGCTGATTCTACAAGTGGTGGGAAGATCCTCTGTGCTTATTTTTGGGCCACTGAAATGTTCATTCAGTAGTATGAAATCAGATGGTTCCAACAAGAGTGACTAGGAGAGGTTTATTTACTATCAAGTCAAGCTCCAGGGGGATCCCTAGCCATTTAATTATCCTGTGTGCCTTCTCCCTTTTCCTACCTTCCCTTGCACAGCTTTTATTTAGCAAGTTTTGGTTGTGTATAGGTGTGGAATAAATATAATTTCTGAAACCTTGCATTTTTATGGACTTCTGTTTACCAAATAGTTTTAGATTTCAAGATGACAATGAAAATATGCACATGTTCTTCCATATTTTTATGGAATCACAATAAAAATAGTACTAAGCTTATTTCAGAGTTCATCCCTTTAATGTCTAAGCTGCTTTTGCCAAAGCTTACTTCTAAGACACTTACATTTTATAATTAATTCTAAGATAGTACTTTATACTTTTATAACATCTGCTGTCTTTAAGGTCTTTATCTAATTCACAGAAAGTAACAATTTCAGCCTTATCCCTTTGAGGTAAACAATAACAAATATTTTCTTGTATAGCTTCCTTTTTTTTTTTCACTGAAAGACTGAGGAAAAAAGTGTCTCTCCTTCTCAAAGTCTTCGCTGTCTTTGATTTCACAGTGGTTTCATTCCAATGATTTGTTTCTTTCAGGCACTACACAGCAGGGTCTTGGAATTTAGGGTCTTAAGCTGGAATAAAATTCAAGATAATTTTTACCAGTAACCACAGGCACTTATCACTTGACATGAAATAGAATTTCCATTAACATGTAATAAAAGTTTTCTTTCAGACTGAATACTAGAGGGCAATATAGCTGAAGCAAACTCTGAAATTTTACTAACATGGGAATCAAAATGTGAAGTAGCTTATTTTGATGGACCAGGCAGAATAAACAGCAATCCATAGTGGATCTGCATACTGGAGCTTACTGAAGAGCCAACGAGAGCAGAGCTTTTACCCTGTCTGATTAGCTCGCACACCCGCTGGTTGCTCTCCCCACAGCGTTACACTCCCCAGGTCTTGACTTTCCCGCAGAGGGGTCTCTGCTGCCCTGGGAAGGCTGGGCAGAAAGTCATGTTGGTTCATATTATGTTGCTGCTTGTGGTCACCCATCTCAAGTGTCACCAGCCAAGGTCCCTGAGCATCTGCCAGCATCCATCTCCTTGAAGTGATCTGATCTCCAGGATCTTCCCTGACTTCCAGGATCCCTCCTCCAGTCAATATCTTCACCTTCTGTCCAGGTCCCCTTCTTTCTGAGACCAGCTCCTCTGTTCAGCAACCCTTCTTTCTGGCAGCAGCGCTTTTCTCCAGAACCCAAACCCCTGATTTCCCAGTCTAAATAGTCTCTGTTCAGAAGCCCAGTGCGTGACCAGCCTCCTAACTGGTGACTCCATCTCCTGTCTCTTTATTAATAGGAGGATTCAGGACATGCCACTTTTGTTTAGCCCTGGTGTTACTGAAATTTTCTCCTAGTTTATACTAGTTGCAGCTAGCAAATACCAGGCTTCTGCTTGAGGATGCAGAAGTTCAGTTTTGGACATTCATACCCCCACACCCCCACATACACCTAATTATGAGCTGCCTGTTGGCATTCACAGTTCAAGCTATTTTTTCACCTACAACACATTGGGTAAACCAGGGAAAGTCTAGGATTATAGGCTTCAGGATCCCCCTTGCTATTTTCACCCTAGCTATTCTCCTAGCTATAATATTCTTAAACCAAATTGAATTTGTATCTGCAGAGACTGTTTGCACCAAGATTTCTTATCTGTAAACAATCTGTTGTCTCTTCTATTTTTTATCCTCATCTCAGTCTTCAGATATTATGACAGAATTTGAGTTTTTCATATTCTCCTGGACATGTTCCCAAACAAGCCTTCACATCCAATGCTTCTCTCCGCTCTGCACGTCTTTTTTTAATCTCAGCATTTCGCTGTGTTAAACTTTACTGGTCTGAGAAATGATTGATGAACTTCGCTTGCATCGTACAACAATGGGATCATGTGATTCCCATTAACATTTATGGGAGTCATATAATTAAATCCCTGTACACCACAATGAAAATTTACCCTTCCATCTTCTTCCTTTTTTGGGCAGTTGTATGCCATGTAGTTGGAGTAGTTAGAACGTTTTAAAAGAAATGCAGAAATTATAGAATCATAGAATGGTTTGGGTTGGAAGGGACCGTTAAAGGTCATCTAGTCCAACGCCCCTGCAATGAGCAGGGACAACTTCAACTAGATCAGGTTGCTCAGAGCCTCATCCAATCTGACCTTGAGTGTTTCCAGGGATGGGGCAGAAATAGTGTGGCCAGCAGGAGTAGGGAAGTGATTGTGCCCCTGTACTCAGCACTGGTGAGGCCACACCTCGGATACTGTGTTCAGTTTTGGGCCCCTCACTACAAGAAGGACATTGAGGTGCTGGAGCATGTCCAGAGAAGGGCAACGAAGCTGGTGAGGGATCTGGAGCATAAGTCTTACGAGGAGCGGCTGAGGGAACTGGGGTTATTCAGTCTGGAGAAGAGGAGGCTGGGGGGAGACCCTATCGCTTTCTACAACGTGAAAGGGTGTTGTGGTGAGGTGGGTGTTGGTCTCTTCTCCCAAGTAACTAGTGATAGAACGAGAGGAAATGGCCTCCAGGTGCACCAGGGCGGGGTTAGACTAGATATTAGGAAAAATTTCTTTACTGAGAGAGTGGTCAAACATTGGAGCAGGCTGCCCAGGGAGGTGGTAGAGTCACCATCACTGGAGGTGTACAAAAAACGGGTAGACATGGCACTTTGGGACATGGTTTAGTGAGCTTGGTGGTATTTGGTTGACGGTTGGACTTGATGATCTTAAAGGTCTTCTCCAACCTTAATGATTTTGTGATTTTGTGATCTACCACCTCTCTGGGCAACCTCTGCCAGTGTTTCACCACCCTCATTGTCAAAAATTTCTTCCTTCTATCTAGTCTAAATCTGCCCTCTTTCAGTTTAAGACCATTACCCCTTCTCTTATCGCAACAGGCCCTGCTAAAAAGTTTGTCCCCATCTTTCTTATAAGCCCCCTTTAAGTACTGGAAGGCTGCAAAAAAGTCTCCCCAGAGCCTTCTCTTCTCCAGGCTGAATAACCCCAACTCTCTCAACCTGTCTTCACAGGAGAGGTGTTCCATGGTCCCTCCGATCATTTTTATGTCCCTTCTCTGGACCCTCTTCAGCAGGTCCATGTCTTTCCTGTGCTGAGGGCTCCAGAGCTGGATGCAGGACTCCAGGTGGGATCTGACCAGAACCGAGTAGAGGGTCAGAATCCCCTCCCTCGGCCTGCTGGCCACGCTGCTTTGGATCCAGCCCAGGATACAGTTGGCTTTCTGGGCTGTGAGCGCACGTAGTTGCCATCACAGAAACATGGTGGGATGCTTCTCATGACTGGAGTGCTGCAATGGATGGCTATAAGCTCTTCCGAAGGGATAGGCAGGGAAGGAGAGGCGGTGGGGTGGCTCTGTATGTTAGGGAGTGTTTCGATTGCATAGAAATCGAAGATTGTGAAGACCAAGTAGAGTGCTTGTGGGTAAGGATGAGGGGGAAGGCCAATGAGGCAGACATCCTGCTGGGAGTCTGTTACAGGCCACCCAACCAGGATGAAGAGACGGATGAGACATTCTATAAGCGACTGGCGGAGGTCTCGCATTCACTGGCCCTTGTTCTTGTGGGGGACTTCAACCTACCGGACATCTGCTGGAAGTATAACACGGCAGAGAGGAAACAGTCTAGGAGGTTCCTGGAGTGTGTGGAGGATAACTTCCTGATGCAGCTGGTGAGTGAGCCACCAGGGGAGGTGCCTTGCTGGACCTGCTGTTTACAAACAGAGGAGGACTGGTGAGAGATGTGGTGGTCGGAGGCCGTCTTGGGCTTAGCGACCATGACATGATAGAATTCTCAGTTGTGAGTGAAGTAAGGAGAGGACTCAGCAAAACTGCTACCATGGACTTCCGGAGGGCAGACTTTGGCCTGTTCAGGTCACTGGTTGAGAGAGTCCCTTGGGAGACAGTCCTGAAGGACAAAGGGGTCCAGGAAGGCTGGACAGTCTTCAAGAAGGAAATCTTAAAGGCACAGGAGCAGGCGATCCCCATGTGCCATAAGAAGAGCTGGCGGGGAAGGCGACCGGCCTGGCTGAACAGGGAGATTTTGCTGGGACTCGGGGAAAAGAGGAGAGTTTATCACCTCTGGAAGAAGGGGAAGGCAACTCATGAAGAGTACAAGGATCTCGTTAGGTCAAGCAGGGACAAAATTAGAAAGGCAAAAGCCCAGCTAGAGCTCAGTCTGGCCACAGTCGTAAAGGATAATAAAAAATGTTTTTACAAATATATTAACAACAAAAAGAGAGGCAAGGAGAATCTCCATCCCCTACTGCATATGGCGGGGAACATTGTCTCCAAGGACGAGGACAAGGCTGAGGTACTTAATGCCTTCTTCGCCTCAGTCTTTAATAGCCACTCCAGGTATCCACAGGGTATTCAGCCCCCTGAGCTGGAAGATGGGGATGGAGAGCACAATGTACTCCTCATAATCCAGGAGGAAGCAGTCAAGGACATGCTAAGCCACCTGGACACCCACAAGTCTATGGGGCCTGATGGGATCCACCCAAGAGTACTGAGAGAGCTGGCGGAGGAGCTTGCCAAGCCACTCTCCATCGTTTATCAGCAGTCCTGGTTAACAGGGGAGGTCCCAGAAGACTGGAGGCTTGCCAATGTGACGCCCGTCTACAAGAAAGGCTGGAAGGAGGATCCTGGGAACTACAGGCCTGTCAGCCTGACCTCTGTTCCAGGGAAGATTATGGACCGGTTGGTTTTGAGAGTGCTCACAGGGCATCTGCAGAACAGCCAAAGGATCAGGCCCAGCCAGCATGGGTTCATGAAAGGCAGGTCCTGCTTGACCAACCTGATCTCCTTCTATGACCAGGTGACGCGCCTAGTGGATGAGGGAAAGGCAGTGGATGTTGTCTACCTGGACTTTAGTAAAGCCTTTGACAGCGTCTCCCACAGCATTCTCCTGGAGAAACTGGCGGCTCGTGGCTTAGACGGGTTTACTCTTCGCTGGGTGAGGAACTGGCTGGATGGCCGAGCCCAGAGAGTTGTGGTGAATGGCGTTAAATCCGGCTGGCGGCCGGTCACGAGTGGTGTTCCCCAGGGCTCGGTTCTGGGACCAGTCTTGTTCAACATCTTTATAGATGATCTGGATGAGGGAATTGAGTGCTCCCTCAGTAAGTTTGCAGATGACACCAAGCTGAGTGGGAGTGTTGATCTGCTGGAGGGTAGGAGGGCTCTGCAGGGGGATCTGGACAGGCTGGATCGATGGGCAGAGGCCAACTGTATGAGGTTTAATAAGGCCAAGTGCAGGGTCCTGCACTTTGGCCACAACAACCCCATGCAATGCTACAGGCTTGGGGAGGAGTGGCTGGAGAGCAGCCCGGCGGAAAGGGACCTGGAGGTGCTGGTCGACACCCGGCTGAATATGAGCCGACAGTGTGCCCAGGTGGCCAAGAAGGCCAACAGCGTCCTGGCCTGTATCAGGAATAGTGTGGCCAGCAGGAGTAGGGAAGTGATTGTGCCCCTGTACTCGGCACTGGTGAGGCCGCACCTTGAATCCTGTGTTCAGTTTTGGGCCCCTCACTAGAAGAAGGATGTTGAGGTGCTGGAGCGTGTCCAGAGAAGGGCAACGAAGCTGGTGAGGGATCTGGAGCACATGTCTTATGAGGAGCGGCTGAGGGAACTGGGGTTGTTTAGTCTGGAGAAGAGGAGGCTGAGAGGAGACCTTATCGCTCTCTACAACTACCTGAAAGGGGGTTGTGGCGATGAGGGTGTTGGTCTCTTCTCCCAAGTAACTAGTGATAGGACAAGAGGAAATGGCCTCAAGTTGCGCCAGGGGAGGTTTAGATTGGATATTAGGAAAAATTTCTTCACTGAGAGGGTGGTCAGGCATTGGAACAGGCTGCCCAGGGAGGTGGTGGAGTCGCCATCCCTGGAAGTGTTCAAAAAACGTGTGGATGTGGCGCTTCAGGACATGGTTTAGGGGACATGGTGGTTCTGGATTAATGGTTGGACTTGATGATCTTAAAGGTCCTTTCCAACCTAGTGATTCTGTGATTCTGTGATTGCCGGCTCGTTGCCAGCTTTTCATCCACCAGTACCCCCAGGTCCTTCGTGGCAGAGCTGCTCTCAATCCCTTCATCCCCCAGCATGTATTGATACTGGGGGTTGCCACTCTCTTCTTTCTTCCTTTCTCTCCCTCCACCCCGCGGAAATTACCCCTTTTTAGGAAATTCTACCTTGTCAGCACTGATTATGCCAGAGTCGGGATGTGAGTTACGAGTGTAGAAGGCTGTTTCTTGCAGTTATCTGATGCTGTCAGACTTCCAAGACTTGTATAACTTGGATGTTCTCCCAGCAACTGCCATGTAGCTCCACAGATGACAGATTAAGTTTAATTTAGTGACCCTACATAATGGAAGGAGGTCAAGGTTTTGGTTGTTGGTTTGAAGCCACCCAGGTTGACAGTAGCCAGAATCATTACTCTATGATGAATTTGCAATTGCTTATGAAATGAACCCAATATTCTTAATAGAGTTCCAAGTGGACAGGTGTCCACATGGCAATTAGCAGTGAAGGAATTATTAGTGCTGTTGCAAAAAAGCCAGAGAGATGAAAAAATGCATTGGGGCTAGACAGACCTCTGGCCCAAGGTCATGATTGCCCATGGTAAATGGTGAAATCAAAATACTGGTGTTGTAAAGAAAGTTTTAGTGTCATTGCATATACTGTTATGGCTAAGTTAGATTCTTTTGCTGGTGCAATTACAGGTTTTCAGTGACAGTCTCCTTTTTATTTGTATATTGCAAAGACAATGGATAGATAACATTTATTTCCTTCTCATTATAGAAATCAAACTGGCCTGACTGTGATTTCTCCACTTCTTACTAGTTAACAGCACACTGCACCATGGCGACAGGAATAGTTTTGTCCACTGCAAGAGGAATATTCCTATTTCTCATCTACATAAACTATAACTTGTCTTCTGATTCAGATAAGCGATGTCATCTGCTATTAAGTGCTGAGTCATTTGATTGCTGTTTCTGCAGTTTTCTGCTGACTCCAGCGATGCTTCAGCTCTTTGCTTCCTGGACAAAACAAAGACCTGAATAGGAAGTGGCAGCAGCAAGTTAAATACTGTGAATGCATTTGTAATTTAGAAAAGCCCTCACTAAGAACAAATTTTTACATGTTCCTAAGTCAAAACAAGCTTCAGGGAATTGGGATGCATCTTTTATTTCCACCTGATTTCTCAGGTCTTTTCATAACTTTTCATATGCATGTGTGTGTGTATATATATGTGTTTGTGCTTATACATATACATTCATACATATGGATGTATGTATATTTAGTTTAATATTTTTAGATAAAAAATATTGTGTTGACTAAAGTGGTTGTAGTACAAATTAGGGTCCACTTTAAAAAACCTGTGAATATTATTAAAAAAAAGAATCTCTAGGACTTAATTCCGAAAGTGCACCTACAATTGATTTGCTTGGGCAGAACCAACAGAAGGCAAACTGGATCTTGGTCTCTTGAAAGTACAGTTCATAATTTTTAAAGGTTGTAGAGATTTGCCTTTGCTTTGGCAATTAAGACTGGAGTTTGGTTTATGTAAACTGCATACAGATTGCGTACCTTGATATGACAGCGAAGAAATCTACATGGACAGAATGTTCTAAGCCTATTACTTTTTTTTATGAATCTGACTTAACATTTTGAAGCAATGCAGTGTGAAAACTAGGCTAATGCTGAAGAAAGCTTTCCTAGAGTGTGATAAAAACACAATGTAAATTCCTGAGTGAATACTAAAAAGAAACCTGAAAAGGCTATTAGCAAGCAGATCTGCTTGCTGACTCCACATAGATTAATGTAAAAGTTGACATAAATAATTTTTATTGCTTAACTTCATGCAATCTCTTTCAAATCCCAACAAAAGTATTTATTGTCCTGATAATATGTCCTGGTTTCCCTGTGTGTTATTATAGCCATCATTAGTTCTTGTAATGAACAGGTATGTATTAAAAGTCCTCCTTCAAGTACACAGGAACTTCACTATCTGTCTTTAGTTTTTGTTGGTTTTCTGTGTTAAATCATAATTAATTTTTAAGACTGAGTTTTTTATGTTTTAAAAAATGCCAATGAACATTATTTGCTCAAGATTTTGACCAACTAGTAAGAATCATACTTCATATACAGTTATTAAAATATTCTGGTTCTTCAATAGAAGGCCAGTACATATTACAGCAATTACTATTATTTCATACAAAAAGCAAGTCTTGCCCTATGGTCCTCTGATGACAGTTTTTTAAAGACTTGGTCACTTTTTCTTTCATCTGTAAATCAGCAAGCCTTGTCAACAGTTCAACAGTGACCAGTGACTTTTACTCAGTGCTGTGTTTAGTCACATATACAAATTGTAAATTTTGGTCTTAAATGATAGTAAGTAAATAATATTTCCAATCTTTTTCTTGTGAATCAATCTCCCATTCTATCAAGTGTACCTATTGTGTAAACTTTCTTAATGTGTATTGTCTTACCTAGTATTTCAAATTGAGCTTTTACTGAACATAGGCACATCTATCAAAGCCTGTTTTCAAAAGCCTCAGAACTTAATTTTCAAGTCAGTTAATGATTTCAGAGCTGTTAATAATCCAGTTGGTCACAGAAGAATGAATGTACTAATCATTAGTCATTTTATTTAAAACTTCTACTTTAGCCAATCTTCATCTGTACTGCATCCAGCTCTGGAGTCCTCTGCACAGGAAAGACATGGACCTGCTGAAGAGGGTCTAGAGGAGGGCCACAAAAATGATCAGAGGGGTCATGGAACACCTCTCCTGTGAGGACAGGCTGAGGGGGTTGGGGTTGTTCAGCCTGGAGGAGAGAAGGCTCTAGGGAGACCTTATTGCAGCCTTCTAGTACTTAAGGGAGGCCTATAAGAAATATGGGGACAGACTTTTTAGCAGGGCTTGTTGCAATAAGAGAAGGGGTAATGGTTTTAAACTAAAAGAGGGTAGATTTAGACTAGATAGAAGGAAGAAATTTTTGACAATGAGGGTGGTGAAACACTGGCACATGTTGCCCAGAGAGGTGGTAAATGCCCCATCCCTGGAAACATTGAAGGTCAGGTTGGACGGGGCTCTGAGCAACCTGATCTAGTTGAAGATGTCCCTGCTTATTGCAGGGAGGTTGGACTAGATGACCTTTAAAGATCTCTTCCAACCCCAACTATTCTATGATTCTATGATCTTCTACTTTTAATAAACCATTGTTTATTAAACTAGGGTATAGTGAGTTAATGGTCATTAATATAAAAAGCAATATTTGCTTTTATTTTGCAAGTATTGCTGTAAAATATTTCGATTAAGTTTCTGGATGGAGGCTTTTTCTGTGAAAAGCGCTGAATTTTCACCCTTCGCAATTTCCTTTGCAGCGTGCTGGAAACTAATACTCTTCTCTTCCCCTAATGGACCAAAATGTGTGTGCTATTAACATAGGGAGCTCAAAAAAGTACTTGTAGTTATGTCTTCCATTAACACCTTCACTGAACACAGGTCAGCCGTGATTGTATTCCTGCTAACAGAGGGAGATGCTTTCTTGATAATATCTTCACACTTAAGTAGTTATCTTTTTTCCATGTAATAAGGCATTGCGTAGTGTGACTTGGGTTCCCAGAGTTTGTCTGCTGACGGGAATCTGTTCCTATTTGTTTTGTGAGGAGATGGATGAGATGAAAAATGCCTGGTGGCTCTGAGGGTATGTTCTGTAAACACATGGACTTGTCAGAGCACACAGACAAGGTAGATTTTGCTGATTCACATCTGTGTGAGGATGTCTTCTGCGGTAATGCTGCCTTTGTTTTTCCTTGAAAAAAAATGTAAGAATGAGCATAAGCGTAAAATGTGATAAAGATGAATTAATAGACGTGATACTTGTGATGCTGCCAGGACTCATTTTCTTATGTTCCTGAAATAAATTTATGTTACTACAGTTTGTTTTAGCATGGAAAGACTGATTAAACTGCAGGGGAGTGTATTTAATTCTGTTCTAGCTGAGGTAGCCTGAACAGCTTTGTTAACTACAGATACACATAGCTACTCTGCATTGCAGTGTTGAGGTGCTTGAGCTAAATTAACTAGCTTGGATTAAAAAAAAATCCAACAAAAAACCCCACCAAAAATGCCCACACCTGCACGATGAAAGACAATTTACTCTTCTTCTTGGATAGCCTGCTTCAGAGCAGGGTGAATTTGACCGTGTTAAGCTCTGTGCCAATACCCCTAATTAGCTTGGTACCCAAGCCACTTCATTCACAGCTAGC
This sequence comes from Phaethon aethereus, assembly GCF_964289735.1. NCBI lineage: Eukaryota > Metazoa > Chordata > Aves > Phaethontiformes > Phaethontidae > Phaethon > Phaethon aethereus. The sequence goes on along the minus strand of NC_138582.1, from coordinate 44,471,718 downwards.
CTGGGTATTTTAAGACTGTCCTGCAGACTGCAGTGTGATCTTCAGATAAAACAGGGATTATGTGGGAACCAGAAAACAGCAAATTCAACTTTCCAAACCCAAGCTAACTTACGACGGCCAGCACTCTTCCCATGTCAGCTTCCACAGAAGTAATTTGGAGACACTTACCATATAATTCAATGCAGTTGTCTTTCCTAAGTAAAAATTTAAAAAGTTATGATAATGTATATCTCTAACAAAACATGTGACTGTTACAAAACCTGAGATGTTCGATATATTGTATAGCAATACATTGGTTGTTCAGTTCAAAAAGGAAGGGAAAAATGAATATTATGTGCACCAGAAGAGAAGGTGCATTTTTTAACACTCTGATAACACATGACAGAGTCATCTGCTAAGCCCCCAAACTACCAGTTAGCTGACTTTCAATTTGGCCACGGAAGAAGAGGAACATCCAGATGAGCCTGGCAAATGCTCTTCTCATCGATTCTGTGCTAGGTATTTTGCAATGCTGTAGAAATGCTCAAAACTAGAGATATTCATCATTTGCTTTGTCCGACAGAGATTTAGGACTGCACCAGATCTTACTTTCTCCTCTGGGCATTGTGCCTGACTTCTTAAAACAAAACTCACCTCTAGTCCCCAAAAAGCAAAAATATTCCCACGGTAGCCCCTTCCTTTGGCCCAGACCCTGAGTTTCCTCTCTTTTTTCACAATGGCAGATTGTAGTTGGATTCCTAATATTAGAAATTCATTCAGCTGGTGTAAAACCAGTCAAGGTGGTTTCCTTATGATGTGTGCTGAACTTTCAGAAGCAGGGATCTGCGTCATGTGTGAGGCAAAGCCAAAAAGAAATGTTTTGCTGGAGCATGGCCGGGAGGAGAGATGGGCTGCTGCTTTAAGAACTTACAGAAATCTGTAAGTAAACAGGAGAATACTTAAGGTTAATCCTTTTCAGGGTTTTGTCCATGATATATGCTAGAACAGAGTGAAGTAAAACTTAACACGGAAGAGAACGAGTTAAAAGCAACTATGCCCTTTGAATGGTTTTATGTATCTTTTACTGCCAGATAACCACTTAAGCTATCTGAGTTGATGAAGATAGACAAGAAGCAGTCAGGGTCAACATAGCTTCAAGGAAACCTTAAGACAGGTGCTCTCTTTGTATTTACATACACTATCAAAACTTCATATACAACATTGGCTTACGTTAAAGTGCTTAAGCAGTTCAGGAAGCGTGGATTGGTTTCCTGACGTGTGATGTATCTCACTTAAACATGACAGATACCTGTGTGAAAACTATTTCAGTCCTGCGCTGAAAAAAATAAAGGTGATCTGGGGTTTTGTGCCTCTTATGGCTTTCTGCCAGCGCAGTAGGCCAGCCGTCTCTTTTGTGACTTTTATTGGCACATATGAAGTTAACTGAAAGGTTTGATTTCTATAAAGCAATGTGTGTATACTTAGTAACAAAAATTATTTAGAGCTATTGTTAAATCCCCTGAAGCATGCAAATTTTTGTTAAGCTTGATTACTATTTGTTATATCCATATGTTCAAAATCTTTCCCTTTTAGGCCGTCTGTTGTTCAGTAAGGAATTAACTTCCAATTTAATCTTTCTATCTACAGTGTGTCCTTTACAGGCACAGTCCTACAACAAGGTATTAACAGTGATTGTTAAAGACAGTAAATTGTACTATGCATATTAAAATACAGGCTCATTTTCAAGATTATGTGCCGCAAAGCTAATGGCCTTTACTTCAATAAAAAGTAGCTCTGCACCATCTAAACATATATTTTAAGTAATATTCTGGTACTTTCATAAATTACATCTGGAGGACTTAAGTGTCATTTAAGAACTCTCAATGTCTATGGGCAGCAATTTCTCTCTCAGCAAAAAGTTTTACTTAAAGCTCCAGTTATGTGAGATGTACAGCTTAGAAGACTTTTGCTTTGAATTTTTGCCCTTGCAGTTGCAGGTAATATCTCCAAAAACAAACTTAAAAGGAGTATAGAAGAAAACAGAAATTAAAACCATTTATTTAAATTTCATCTGTGTGCATACAGACCTGGGTTTACTATTGCTGAGCATCTGCAGTTAGCCACGTCTATTAGCAAAATTAGTGGTAATTTTAAGAACTCGGGTCCTGATGAACAAGGGGCTTTGTGTCTCTGCTTCTCCCTGTGTGGAATCCAGGTCTGTATATTGCTGGAGAATGCAGCTAATCTAGTATTCAGTCCTGTAGCCACTTACAATAAATATGTAGTTCAGGAATTTGGGCATTACCATCTTCTAACTCACTAACTGTGATTAGTGGCTTTGCAAAGAAGCTTCTTACCATAAGGTATGAAGAGTTAAAATTAAGCCCTTTTTTTATTGTCAGCCTGTTCATTGATAGCAAGGGTTTGTATCAGTTCATTCTGTGCAATAGGATTATCGTTCCACTAGCCAACATTGAGAGCAGACCTAGGGTTTTTTTGGCTATAGGCTTAATAAAAACAACGGAGAATTAATTGTGGGATACAAATCTCTTGTTTGCGTTTTTGTTGTAATTAATAACATTGGATAAACTTTTCTGTGTGTTGGACCAATACATTTTAATATTTTTTTAACAGCAATTTTCTTATTCAGTCCACAGCTGCAATATTATTTAACTGAACGGTCACAACAGCAATTGCCAGATTTGCATGAATTTATAAATGTAAGAGGTAGATCCAGTCTGGGTTGCTATTTGAAGTTATTTTGTATGGGATTTTTGGTGTTAAATATCTGCATTTTTCACACACAAGGGGTCTTGGGTTGATTGGTTTCCTTGGTAACAGCTCTTTGCTCTGATTGCATAAGCACACTGGAGTGGTGCAGAACAAATTACTACAGAAACACACTGAAATTAGTCTGATGTAATGGGATGTTGTTTGAGCTGTTACCAAGTTCTTAATTCCATTATCCTTTATGTTATTCCCATTAATACTTCATTGTAGTGAAATAACAAGTAGTTTACTTAAGACTAGTCAAATTTCCTTTAACCAGTTAGCTGTTGGCTTCTGAAAGAAAATTTTTAAATGAAGGAAGGTAACCTAACAAAACTCTGAATAAAATGTACTGTCATGATTGGTGCTGAAGAACATTTAATTCTTGGCGAGTTAGCTTGCAAGATAAAAATATTTATACAGCTTAAATTTATGTTGATGGATTGTCTCAGTCATTCTTTCTTAGTCCATGGAAGAGTTCCCTTGGGTATTTTTACAAAATTCTCAATGTTGATCTCTGATAATCTTCAGAATATGTGTATTTTAATAGGAATTACATTACTCTGCAGATTATGACTACATCTAAAATAGCAGAGAGTTATTTCAATCAAGTGAGATATAAACAGAGCAGTGGAATTTTTGAAATGGGTAAATTTGGAACTAAAGGGCATTATCTGCAAAAATTGGAAGAAATTGCCTGTCAGCTGCCACAGGCCAGGTTGCTGCCCTGCCGCACTGGAGGCTTTTAAGTTTTCTGGAGGCTTGGGAAGCTCCTCAGGCACAGACCCCAGCATCACCCCTCTGCTGAAATGAAAGCGCCTGTGATCAGTCCTAGGATCTCTGGCTGTGGGAATCTGTAAGGCTGTGCTTGCATTCGCTAGCACGGCACTGCAAGAGGAGCCAGTCTCTGGAGCGAAACGTTGCTGAAGTCCTCGTGTCCGTGCTGCCAGCATTTCCCGCGTTTCTCCTTGGACTAGCTCACTAGCAATTCAAGTGATTAGGTGCGCCTTGCGGCATGGCTTTGGGGTTTTTTACATCCACAAGAAATCTGGTTACCTGAGACGTCTTTATGATCAACAGATAAATCTGCCTCCTTAAAATAAATGGGAACAGCTGGGAGGTTTGCTTTAGAGACATGCTCCTGATCAAAGCCAAAACCCCTGAGGAAGGACACCCTAAGCATCCCCCAGAACCCCAGCGATTTTTGTGTTCATAGACCAGCTGGTCAAAGGACATCTGAAAGCTGAACTGACCAGAAAGAAAACCTTTGGGTGAGGAGAAAGGGAATCCTCTCTAACTGACGAAAGGAGTGTACCCATTTGAACAAAGCATCCTGATCCTGATGTGTTTCCCTTAACTTACTTTCTTCACCTCTTTTTGAGTGTGATTAGTATTAGCGAGAGTCATGCCTGGGATCTGTGACTGGTCCCCTTGCTATTCCCTTCTGAGTCGCAGGACACACTCTTACTCCTCTGTGTGGCTAATTTACCTCGTCCGTGTAGACACTTTGTAAAGGCAACAGATCTGTTGTCTTTTCTTTTTCCTGTGACATTGAGAATCTCCATTCCTTCAAGCCATTGATGCTTTGCGGCCTCTGAATCCCAGCAATATGTCTGGTCTTTGTTTTGCTTTCGAGGAAATTCCACTTCTCCTTAGCTCATTTTCTTCAGAGAAGCTCTCCAAGTGTTTTTTTCTGAGGTATCTCATTATTCTCTGTTTCCACTTAAATAGGTCTTCATAGCAAGGGGCTTTCCCTTATTCTTGGCTAGAGAGAGGCGTGACACAACCTCGGTCAATTGTATCTACCCAGAAGTATTCAGTGAAATGGCAATTTCATTAACACAGACAGGATCTGTAAGCAATACACAAGCAGCCACACCACACCTGTCATCTAGATGATCCGGAAAATCACGAAGGTTAAATACTGGAAATGTTACTTTGGGTCAACTTCAGAGATTCAGACAGAATATTATCAATATATAGGATAATGATAGCACATGCTAGAAACTCTCTCAGCACTTGAGTTTATTCAGAAAGTTTATTTGCAACTTTAAACATTTCTCCTGAACCAATTGCAGACGTTGGAACAAGGTTGTTTTCAGTTTGGCTGAGTTTTGTGATCGGGTTTATGGAGTAGCCCACAAACAGCCGTACTGGCACAACTCAGCAGATGACAACTGTAGCATAAGGGCAAGAAAGGAACTGCAGGTAGAGAGAACCCCATAAACTGCTTTCCTGCTGAGAAAAGAAATGTGGAAAAGCCTATCTTGAAAAGAAACGTTGATTTCAATATAAGAACAATATGTAGAAGCAAGGAAAAGGCCTAAGACTCTGGCTGTCTACTTACATATGTGTATATATATATCTAAAAGACAATGCTCCAAAATTTTTCAAGGATTATAAATAACTGTCTTACTTTATTATGACTTCAGAAAACTTCCATTGTGCAGTGACACTAAAAACCAAAGAACATTGCAGTATACTGTCAATATTTTGAAGGTATATAATAGGGTTTAAAATAAATTAAAAGTAGTGAAAATTAAAAACTAATTAATGTTCAATTCCTTTTCCACACATTTTAAACAATATTTTTAATGCTTCGTAAGCTAATTAGGGAGTATCACAAAAGTAAGCCCTATTGAAAAAGAGTTCTTTGACTTAAAAATGACTAAAAATTACAGGGCTCCTGCTTTAACTGCTCAAGACAATTTGATTTACATAGAATTTTGTTAGGAAAACACTTACATTGTCACTTAGATGTTTTGGATCAGTCCTCTCAAAGCTAGTGCAATTACGTTTTGTGATTCCAGCTCAGACTGTGTGATATTCAGGAGTTATTTAATTTTCCAGAGGTGCTTTCTCTTTGGGAGCGTGTAGACGTCAGACTGCTAAGACTTTACTCAAAGCTGAGTACTGGTTCTCCTCCTCTACCTCAGTGCGTGGTTCATTTTGTTGGTTTAGCCTGAACTCCCTTGAGCAGAGACTCTTCCACTGCATAATCCTACAAGGACCATCTCGAAAGAGCCGTAGTTTTGGTTGGTATTTCTTGGTGATTGTGTGATACAAATAGATAATGACATTGTACCAGACATGAGGAAGGGTGGGAAAAGTTGACCTTGAAAAATACTCACAAATGATAAACTGTATTCAGAATTCACAAATATTCAGCTTTCAAATGTCATTATTGTTTATTATTTTTTATTGTTCAGGGTGATGCAGCATCTGATGGTGAAATTAATTTGTGGGTAGGTCACAGCTCAGAAAATTTATCTTCTTAACTTTTGATGAATATCAATTTTGTTGGAAAAATCAAATGACAGTTGCAACATTTTACAGCCAATCCTTTCCATGCTGCCCACTGTCACGTCAGGCTGATCCTCCCACTTAGACCACTACAAATCCAAAGCAGCAATAAGTCAGTGGACTTTTATTTACTTGAAACTTGTGACTGAGAGAGAGGATTTAGTGTATCTATGCCAGCAGAGGATTGGGAGCCTTAAGCTGCCTGCAAGCCATCCATGATACGGTTGTGCTGTTGAAAGGCAGGTGGCTTATACAGTGTGCCATAACTCTGCCTTTGCTTGCCCTGTCAAGTGCAGGGTAGACACAGGCATTGAAGCTGTAAGGCTGCAGCTAAGTCATTTTCTACACTGTCCAGGCAGAACAGGCAGGTGACGTGTGGTGTTCTTCTGGATTTCTCCTCTTCTTTCTTGGTTATCAAATTTGACATCTAAGTCCCCAGCGTGTAGGGTAGGACTATCCATCCCTGAGTTTAAGTAGGTTGAAGGGCATTGTATATAATTTTCCAGATTATTTGTCATTTTTCTTTGTAACAAATTGGTAAAAAATAAAGATTAACATTAGGGAGTAAGACCAAAGTTGATGGCATGTGGAAAGTTACAGGTACTCACAGTTAGGAAGGGACAGAATGGGTAACCCACAGGAGGAACGGGGTTAGTTGCTGCAGTGGTGAACACTGCAAGTTCACTGTGCTTTCCCTTCTGCACGAGTAAACTATTGCTTAAAATACAGCCTCTTCAGAGGCAACACCAAGGTTTCTCTGAAGGATCCCAAAGGGATTAAGTAGCCTATTCAGACACCTTGATGTTAGAAAAAATATAAAGGCATAAAGAATATAAAAGTAAATCGCACATTTTAGCTGTTACACAGACTTAAAGATAGGAAAAAGTTATGTCTGTAACAGTGAAAGGGACCTGAAGAATTATTTGTCAAGTCCCTTCTAAAACCAACAAGGTCAGCTATGAGGACTGTATTATTTGTCACAAACTGCTGAAAAAATCTGTTATTTATGGATCTGAAATCTGACTTTGTACAATGTTCCTAAATGAAAAATTTCATCAATAGTATCACATTAGTTAATGCTGGATGTGAATACGAACAAGGATATTTGGCTAAATACCATTGTATCTTGATGAAAAAGTTTAATACTCTCTTTAGGTCATAAACACCATATGCTTCCATTGACAGTTCAACAGGAATAAGGTTTAACTCTTTAGAATAATATTTTTGCCTTACAATGTCTGTTGATACTAAAAGCTGATTGTTGAATCACAGAATCACAGAATAGTTTGGGTTGGAAGGGACCTTTAAAGGTCATCTAGTCCAACCCCCCTGCAATGAGCAGGGACATCTTCAACTATACCAGGTTGCTCAGAGCCCCGTCCAGCCTGACCTTCAATGTTTCCAGGGATGGGGCATCTACCACCTCTCTGGGCAACCTCTGCCAGTGTTTCACCACCCTCATTGTCAAAAATGTCTTCCTTCTATCTAGTCTAAATCTGCCCTCTTTTATAATGGTTTTAAAACCATTATCCCTTGTCCTATCGCAACAGACCATGCTAAAAACTCTGTCCCCATCTTTCTTATAAGCCCCCTTTAAGTACTAGAAGGCTGCAATAAGGTCTCCCTGGAGCCTTCTCTCCTCCAGGCTGAACAACTCCAACCTTCCCAGCCTTTCTGCACAGGGGAGGTGTTCCATGATCCCTCTGATCATTTTTGTGGCCCTCCTCTGGACCCTTTTTAGCAGGTCCATGTCTTTCCTGTGCTGAGGGCTCCAGAGCTGGATGCAGGACTCCAGGTGGGGTCTCACCAGAGCAGAGTAGAGGGTCAGAATCCCCTCCCTTGACCTGCTGGCCACGCTGCTTTGGATCCAGCCAGGGATGTGGTCGGCCTTCTGGCAAATAGAGATTTGCAGCTACAAGAAATTTTAAGCTACCTTTTTCTGTAATTTTTATATTCAGACTTGCATGCAGTACCAAGCCAACTCTTGTAACTACAAAAGGACAGAACTTGGCTTCTAGAAAGTAACATATATATTATTATTCAAAGTCTGCTACATTTATTAATCTTTACAACTGTTTTTTAAAGTCCTTTTTTAAATATTTTATATCAAAGGCCAAGGGTGCCCTTGATCCCACTGAGTGCCCTCGATCCCACTGTCTGTGTCATTGATAACTCGAAGTTAAGGCACAATGAACTTTGTTATACCTGCCTAGTGCCAGTAGAGTTTTTTAGAGACTTTTGTCCATTAAAAGGAAAGAAACAGCCCTTTTCTTATTAAATATGAAAGAAAAGTGATAATGGTCTCAAGTTAATTTCATGATTTTGTGGGGCTCTTGGCCTCAGAAAATGAGGGGATTCTAAAATATAAGGAGAAGAATAAAAACACTTCTACATTATTTTCCCCATTACCTTTAAAGAAATCACTAATGTTTTTAAAGAAAATGATTTGAAGGGAGTAGGAGAAATTAAAAAAAATCCATATTTCAAAGCTAGTGTGGTTACGGAACCACATGAGACATTTCAATGTTGACAGTAATCAGAAAGAATCATCTTTAATGCTGTTTTCAAAGATATCAGAAAAAATGCTTTTCTGTGAGGAAAGAATATAATTTGATAAAACATGCTGGTAATACGAATTCTTTCCATGAATAATGTTAAAAGCAGATTACAATATGCAACTGAAAATTAGCATCTATCTTCTCTCTGAATTGGCAGAGAGGGGTAAGGACAGCTGAGTCTGCTAACCAAACAGGAATGCAGTTGTGGCTCCCAAACTTTTGCAAGATGGTTGCATCCTCTTTGTGGGTGTTGACTTTGTGGGTGTTGAACAGTGATTGTCTTGTCCCAAAGGTACATTAGAAAAAGGTGTCTGGTTTCTCCTACTACTACTTCTGCAATGGAGAGGTGTCTCAGCCATGACCCAGCTCTTAGAGAAGATTGTGATTGTTTTGTGTTATTTCAGGATTCATACAATTCAAAGGAACTTTCTAGTTGGAGTAGCTTTTGGGTTGCTTTATGCTACTGGTCCACCCAATGCAAGGAGAATTTTTGAGGGAGGAAGATACTGTCTGCAGGCCTCTGGGTCCATCCCCAAAGTATTCCTTTGTCCAGCTATGGAATAGTTATATTATGAAAGGTACGAAAAACCTTCCACTGCTGGTAATAAAGGTTGCAATATAATCTTATTTGTGATGGAGTCACCATCACTGGAAGTGTTCAAAAAATGTGTAGATGTGGCACTTCAGGACATGGTTTAGTGGGCATGATGGTGTTGGGTTGACAGTTGGACTTGATGATCTTAAAGGTCTTTTCCAACCTTAATGATTCTGTCATTCTGTAGTTAATCTGCTGCTAATTTTCATATCTAGGACAGCAGGAAAAGGTGAAAAAACAAACATATTTTTGTAGCTTTACATTTTTAAATAAACTATTGTACTATATTGCTAGCAGTGTTTACTTTTCTGATGAATGACAGTGAACCTCCATGTAGCTGCTCCTCAGGTTCTTTCATGACACTACTATGGTTTTACAGTACCGCAAATGCATTATGGGCACCCCATATTCAGAGGAATTTGTGAAGTCCTGCTCTTAGTTATGCAGTGCTTAGTTATATAGTGCTGTAACGGTGATCAGGTGACTGCTGAGGCAGGATTTTCATGGTTATTAGAAGACATTTTAATAGAAAATGACTGTTGTTCAAAGACACATTTACACGTTTGAGTTGCGTTTGTCCTGAGTGGTATAACTGAGCCCCTTTCTCCTGCTTGTGCCTGGTTCTGTGGTTTGCCCATACAAAGGCCCATTAAACGCTTCCATCTTGACTTCATGATTTTTTTACATTTTCTTTTATGGCTTTCTGGATCCTAATTATTAATTCACTGGTGATCAGAAAGAGTACTTGCCATGCAGGAAGTGGACATGAGCCTGTAAATCCCCTCGCAGGGTGGCAGGGCAGGAGAGGTGCACATCAGGTTTCCTCATCTCCTCTTCATACTGTGCTCACAACGCCCCTTACGTTTCACAGGTTTAGGGGGTTTCTGCTGAAATAGTAGTAACCTTGGGAATCTTAAGTGGATTCTAAATAATTAACGGGTCAGTTTAAGTAAGTTTTTTTTGTATTGACTTTAATAAAGAAGCTGCCAAGGAAGTAAGTAGGGTCTTACTGTGTTGATTCCATGCCATTACACAAACTTTTTATGGACAGATTGAAAGATATAAGGATAAATTGATCACTAGTGTAGTAGATGCAAGTTCACAGTCTACAGTGTACCCATTTAAACTGTGGATAAGTATTGTTCTAGTGCCTTCTCTGAAGTGGATTATATGTCTGTCTTTTCCTTTGTCTGATATATAGGATTGGCCCATAAAGGATAAAAACTTTTTTTGATAAAGATCTAATATTTTTTAAAGCAAAGTGGACATTGGAAAAATATCAGTAGATGCTGTTTGAAAAAGTTATGCTGAACTTGCAGTTTACTCTTAGCTATGAAATGCCTTTAATAATTTTTGGGGAAAATCCAATTCTTGAGTTTTTTACTTCAGGAGAGAATATGAGTACAAATAAATAGGTAGCATTTCTATACTGTCTACAGCTCAATTTCTTTACTCCATATGTTGTTTCCAGGAACGTTGCCCAGTTAAACTTTATTTTATTCTTAAATAGCTGTTGATCATCCCTTAAATGAAGTGGACAGAAAAATTTTGCACCATTTCTTCTTAAAATTGCATTCTAAATAATGCCACAGAAAACATGTCAATATTTGCTAGTTAGCAGCAAAGGATGATCAATGGTTCCATGATAATTAGCATAGTTGACAGTCCTTCAAAATGATGAACATAAAAAGCTCTCATCAAAAGACCTTTTCTTCTGTGTATTGTAAATTAGCATAAACGTTGCCATCCCTTCATAATGCCAGTAAAACAGCAAATATTGCCTTGGCATAAAAAAGAATTCTTATATGGTTAAAGGGCAGTGGAATTTAATTCACTGCAATATTCATCTTTTTTTTTTTTGTTTCCTTTCACTTACTTAGATAAAAAAAAATTGAAAAAAACACAGAACAACTTGTTCTTGGTGGTGGGGTGGGTGTGTTGCGCATTGCTTGTTTTTCATGGCTGGAATTGTCAGAAGAAGGTGTGTAAACTGGTTGAACAATCATGTATAAACCAACCAAAATTAGCGAGGCCTTAGGATCTGAATGACTATGCCAAGAGACGAAATAGGTTAACAAGAAATCTGCAACTGTATCAGCAAAAAATCCCCTAACAGCCCACAATCCAGTGTGGAAACCCTCGGTTCCTGAAGGGCTTGCTCCTCCCTCCTGTCCCCTGATCTCTGGGAAGCTGTGGGAGCGGAGCTTTGACAGACCCCATGGGCAACGCATTTTTACCTTGTCATCATCTCTGGTTTTAGTGTAACACCTGTGACTTTCATTTATTTAACTTCACTGCCGTTAGTGGGATGACTCACGATATTTGTGAGTACTCACATGATTAAGCCCTACTATCTAACAATAGTTTCATTCTGTGAAATTGAAATTGTAACAACAATCAAGAGAAACACTGAAGAGGAAACCTTGCTGTAAGATCCACCTTAGTGTGGATCTTACTTTTAGTCAGGGGATGGATCTTTTATGAAAAGTGCTCATAACATTTGTCTCTCTAAGGTTGAGAGTTAGGCACTCACGAGCTAGGAACAATAAGCATGGTGAAAGATTTGTTTTTCTTGACCTCTATTAATATCCAGTGCATTCCAGCCTATAACCAGTGTTGCAATGCACAGATAGAAATACAGGTGTTTCAAGAATAATCCCCTCTTTTGTATAACAAAGTATTTGTTTCCCTTTCACCACAATTATTATTATCGATTGCTTATCACATGAGCTACTAAACATTCAAATAGCTTCACCTTTCTCCCTTCCAACTCTTGTAGCCATTACATGTTGTGGTTTGTTCATTTTTTAAGAAAAGAACCTATGCTCCACTATTGGTATTTGTGACTTGAAGGTTGACCTTAACAATGTAAGGCCTCATTTATGAGTGAAGTTAAGTGAGAAAACAGGGCCATGCCCTGGAAAATTGCCATTCGCTAACTACATAGTTTGCAGTATCATCACTTGAGGGGGGCGAGCATGGAGTTACAGAAGCAATAATAATTTTTGAAAAATGAATTTTTTTTTTTTTTTAAATTAACGTGGTCAGGTATGGTCAGGTTTTGATTTAATTTTTTTGCTTCTTTTTGCTTATGATCAATTTACTGTGATTGGTTTTGTGCTTGGAAACTGATGTGTAACTGAGTGGATAATGAACAAGGGATATTCAGGTAACCTAGTAAAAATATACAAAGGAAGTTATTTTTCTTTTAATGAACATACTGCATGCTTTGAACTCTTATGCCAATGAATGTGTGGTCAGTGCAGATCCTATGTGTTCTATAGCTCTATATGTCATGATAGTCAGTTGGCTTCATGCCTGAAAAATGTGGAAATGGTTTACAAAGCAGAGCAGAAATCATTTCATCCTCTGAACATGATTTCAGAAGAGTAATTTACCAGCAATTAAAATCCCCCAAAATGTAAACTGAATTATTCTTCTCTTGGGATTCCTACTACCACTTAATTTGTGTTTGTTTTATCCTTTGGCATTTTGTTTTCTAATAAGCCTTCAAGTGAGAATGGAGTATTAGCTTTCTATTTAAAGCAAAGGACAAATAGATGCAGAGTAAGTACACTCTAATGGCCAAAATTGTTCAAGATTTTTGGCTTCAGCAGCATGCAAATAAACGTCTGCATTTACTGGGTTGGAAAGGTTGGTTTGTTTTACAAAAGCATTTGCAAGAGATTTATTTACAGGTAATAATATTTATTTACTCTCTCTTCTCCATTTGAGTAGAAACAAATTTCCTTAGGTTATTTATTTGCGGAACACCAGCTCTGTCACTGTGTCAACATTCAGTATTTCTGTATTCCCATACTTTGAATATTTCTCTAATGGAGAAGCTGACATTAAATTTAAATCCTTCTAGTTGTTCATTTATCAGCTCTCCCATGTGTGACCCACACAGTTTATTGACTTGTCCAGCTGGTGGTGGTAAGTGAATAACCAAAATACTACCAAAAAGCACCACTAAAAAACAGATAAAACCAGAATGGTCTTTCTGAGATTCTCTTGCCATTTTCTGAATGAATGCATCTCTGAATTGGCTTTCCATTCTTCTAGTCCAATTTCTGATTATAAAATTAGAGAAAAATGCTTTCACAAAGCATTATTTTTATTTTATATGCGTTTTTTTTTCCCACCAAGGCACTTCAATGTATGTAGAAATACACTAGAGGAGCACAGCCTCAACTTGAAAGTGTTTGCAGTGTGATTAGCTTAGAAGGGTTTGCACTTTCTTGTACATTCCTTATGCTTTTGTTGTCTCCAGGTCTGCTTTTTATACCTCAAATTCCCCGAGAATATTTTGCTATCTTGTGTTAGAAACTGTCTTTTCTTTACAGACATTTCCTGACAAGAACACCTGGAAGACTGCAAACAACTCATTAAAGCTCCCATCCTGCAAGTGTTTACTTGATACCCACCTACGAGTTGCTCTGTCTCCCAGTAGTAGGGTGAAGCTTTTATAATAGTAGGGTGAAGTTTTTATAAATGTGTGCTCAGTTGGGGTTTCCAGCTTGAACTCCCTTCAACACACTCCATGCTGATGGAGTCTGATTTAGAGCCCTGTTCATTAAGTCTAGCTGGTGGTGGTCTAGCGTGTGGAGTATTTCTTGGCCCCAAACATGTGTTGAATGAAGGGTGTTGCTGGTAGGTTGGTGCTCTGCAAACATACATGCTTCTAAATGAGCGTATGAAGCTGATGTGCTATAAATTCCTTCTGATTTTGTGGCATATCATGTAAGAGCCCTTCCAGCATGTTGGTGCACAGCCACGTGATATCCAGAGGTGTATGGGCCAGGCTCAGCGTGCACCTTCTATCCAGATGGAGGTAGTGAAGATTCCACCCCACCAACATCCAGGAGTTTACCCTGGGCATGTGAATGGGAGTAGACTTGCACTGACGGACTGGCTGAGTTTGAGCTTGAGCTCTTGCTTGGGTTGTGGTCAAAATACAACCAGAATTAATTCTCTGTGCCAGCGAGGAAATTTACACGGTAGTGCCTATTTATTCGCTCATTTATTATGCTTATGTTGTAAAGGGCTAATATGGCCATTTAGGACCTGGAATGAGAAAAAAAATTCTGCACATACAGAACAGCAGCTGGGCTTTGAGTGCATTTGCCCCAAGTGACTACAGGTTTTCCCTGACACCATTTAATGCATTTTTCTCAAAAAAGGAACACAACTAATTGCTGAGACCTTTGTGTCCTAGGGGATGTGTCATTGCTAGTGAAAAATATTCTTCACAGCCATTACCTTCTCATAGTTATTTCTTGCCAGACCCTCAAGGATAAGCTGTCAGTGCCTGTATACAACAGATTATATAAGATCATAATTTTCCACTCCATATAAGATGTTACTCTGAAAGCTATATTTGATATTAAATAAAAATACTTTGTACTATATAAAGTCTTTCATTCAAAGACATAAAAGTGCTCTCCAGTGTTATTATTCATGTTTAAAAGAAGATTAAAATGAGCTGTGCAAGGGTGAGGTGTTTTGCCCAAGGTTACAGGGAGTCAGCAGTGGTTATCCCAGACTGAGACCCCTTCCTAAAGTATAAGTGGAAATGTTAGGTGTTGCAATCATGCAATTTAATGCAGAGAAAAGCGTCCCCCCTCATACATTTGCATTCCTGCCACTGAGTCTAACTATCCTCCTCCCTAAGATACTGCCCTTGACTCATCTTACCTTTTGGAAGATTGTCTGTGCACCCATTTGCAACTTGTGCTTTTCAGTGTACAAAAGAGGTGTTGAAAAGTAATATTTTTACTGAAGAACTTGACTGGCATAGAAAGAAGTATCTTCAGTATGTTTGCAGAATAGTTATACCTAGGGCAGAGAAAGACAACTTTTTAAAACCACGTGATGATATTCCTTAGTAGTAACTACCCTAAGTTACTTTTTAATACTACTACTACTGCAGTCTTCATCAGTGTCCTTGGCCCAGCAAGCGATATAGAAAGTAATCACAAATCTCAACAAAAGCACAACTGCATGAGCCTAGCAAAATCCTGTGCCTGCTATTACCCTGGTTGTTTCACCCCTGTTATTAACCCTGATGATCTAGCACATGCTCATGTGCTCATGGCAGGCTTCATGGACTTGAGGAATACTGCTCTTTTGCTCTTCTCTTCCCATTTTCCATTTATGGCTTTGTTTATTCAGACCATGAACTCTTCAGGTCAAGAAAGACCACGTAGAGGATAGGCCGAGTACCAGAAGAAGCACAGCTGTGCGAGCTGTAAGTTTGTTAGGATTAGTGTCATGCTGATGTAATTAGAGTGCATAGATCAGGTTTAGACCATTTAGCTTTAGTTTGGTATCTCTGTGTGGTGCTGCATTGTTTTGCTCTGCCTTTCCAGCGTCTATCTGAATAGTGTAGAACAGCATGTCTATCTGATGTGGTCGTAATGCATAGCGAGAAGTTGACCTAGCATAGACTGAGCAGGTATGATTTGTGGGTGTTTTTTTTTAAATGTGGTGCAAGGCAAGATGGAAGCAAAATTACTTTTTAAATTAATAGAACTTCAAGCAAGCAATTACAGCTATATTATTCTATGTAGTGCTGTACCTGTGATACAGTCCTTTGACAAAGAGCTTGCCATGTAGAAGTCCAGTCCTGAAAACTGTACCGGGGAAGATGCTTAATGGTGGTTATACGTATTAGTGATGGGCTGTACGTAGATAGCGTTGTGAATGATGGTATAGCAGATATCATGCATTTCATTTCTACGTTTTCTCAGTAGGAAGAAAGGACAGTGATTTATTGCGTATTGATATAATGAGGTTTTACAAGCCAATAGTTACTATATACACTGCAGTGCGTTAGCAGTATACAGGAATAAACCATGAGGCATTTGTCAGAATATTCCTTGCATTACAGATTCGAATGTTTTTAACGTTTGCCTGTTAGAAGTTACCTAAGTATTCTCCAAAAATCTAATCCCTGAAGGTGAGGTGAAAAGAGCTTTCTGTTAGACGTCATTCAGCTGGAGCTGCAGAATGAAGGGTGACAGCATCATGTGAGAGCCATTCACCCGAACTGTCACTTTACATTTCCAGGAGGAAAAAGATTTAAACATTCAGTTTATATATACGATTGTTTCCTTATCTTTTTTTTCTTCTCTCTTGACCCTTCTGGAATATATTTTCTGCACTGTTTCTTTGGGGCAAAGCATTCGCACCGCGTAGGTTTTCTGTTGGATACTTTGGCTTGCTCTTGTGACCTGGCTGAATGGACTGTGGAATGTGTAACAAGAGAAAAGTCTGAATCGTCGCTAAATAACAGCTGTTCTCCACGAGTGCAATGCCAGTTACTGAAACAGCATTACTGCACGTCTCTACCAAAATCTGTGTTGGGAAGAAAATTGATCTGAAAATTACTCATGCTGTCTTACCTACTAGAGTAAACCAAATTCGATTAAATCTGTTGGCGTGCGTCCTACATCCCGCTCCTCTCTCTCTGCCTGCGGAGAGAGCTGCAATTCAGATTGCAGAGAGAATGCAAATTCAGAATCTGCTGGAGCTACAGTTTTGCTTATTTCTTCCCACAAAGAACGTTCACCTGGCTAGTGGTGGTGGTGATGCCGCTCTTCTGGAATTTAATAGTTCATTATTTGGAGCAGCAGCATACGCTTCTTTTGAGAGCATGAGCTGGGGAGTGGGTCCAGAAAAAGCAGCTCTTATCCCTTTCCTACCTCTGCCTCCCTCTCCATTATGTACAGCTCTCTACATCTGTTTTATTAGTGAAGTGGTCATTCTATACCAAGGTCAAACACATAGGACACTATATGTACCCTCTCTGGTAGTATTAAGCTGTGACATACATTGCGATACAGCTGCTGTGAACCCCTCCTCACCATGCAGATGTACTGAGCGTGCATGATACAACACGGGGCTGATTTAGTGGGTTTTTATCAAGAATGTTTAAAAAATGTCTTTTAGCATTCCACTTCTCAGGTTCTGCACAATTAAAAAAAGAAATACACTTGCCAGCAGCCTATATTACAAAGAAAAATGATAATAGCATTCCATCTGTGTAATAGCTTATAAAATGAAAGCTGCAGATTACATTTCAGTCACAGGGGGCTTCTAAATTAACTGCTTTGACCAAACTAGGAAATTCTGAGTTAAGTCTGAAAATCTATTCTAAGAGTCAGATCTTATCCCTGACCATTTACAGAGAGCAAAACTGCAAAGTAAGATTAATCTCCACAGCCTTTCAGTTTAATCTCAGAGTCTTTCTTTTCCTTTGTGTGTGTGATTGCTTGTCTTCAGAACAAAGTCTGGGACCATTAATGTGCAAGTTATGTCCATACGTAAAAACCTTAAGCTGAATGCCATATGTCTTTTTCCTAATTTGAGTTAATAAGCACATCAGGAAGTATAGGCTGACCCTTGAAGTAGGTTTGTTGCTTGTTGGCATAACTGCCCTGTGAAGTGGGCAGGATTAGGACCAGCTAACTCCACTCCATTACTGGTAGTTTTCTGTTGTCTTTCTGTGACTCTGTGGATGTTTAGGAAGGAGAGACAAGTTGTTCTGCAGGTCAGTTGGAAATAATTCAGAGAGCAAAATCTCAACATCCCCCAGGAACGAATGCAGTGGCAATATGAGCACAAGCGCTCATAGAGCAGTAATGATATACTATGAGAAATGTACAGTTACCCCAATTAACTTTGCACTGGTGAAACTCTTTTGCTTATATTATACTGTATGTTCAGTTGTATTGTAGAGGCTGACAGAATTAATATTAGAAATAGAACCAGCAGCTGTAACCATTTTGTTTTATATGTGTGATGTATATTTGGGTGCTGGAGCATCTGATGTATGAAGAGAGAAGAGGGGAGGGGAGGGGAGGGGAGGGAAGGGAGGGGAGGGGAGGGGAGAGGAGAGGAGAGGAGAGGAGAGGAGAGGAGAGGAGAGGAGAGGAGAGGAGAGGAGAGGAGAGGAGAGGAGAGGAGAGGAGAGGAGAGGAGAGGAGAGGAGAGGAGAGGAGAGGAGAGGAGAGGAGAGGATCTAATTTCTGACTTCAGCTGCCTCATAATACAGGACAAACTCAGAGGTATGCAGTGGAAGAATGAGAAGCAATGGACACAAATCTCAACCAGGCTTTTTCACCTTAAGAGTGGTCAAGCATGAGGGCAGGTTACACAGAGAGCTTGTGGGGATTCTTGCAGACTTCAAAACGTGACTGGACAAGGCCCTGAGCAACTTGGTATAACTCAAAGTTGACAGCATGTGTAGAACCAGATGACCTCCATTAGGCCTTTCCTACTGACATTATTCTACTGTTCCATGATTGTGATTTTTCTTCTTAAATGAATTTCTGTTTCCGTTGATGTCTCCATTTATCTCTCACTCAACATGCAAGACCTGTATGTGGAAATCTGCACCTGGTTGTGCTTGTGCATGGTTCATGTGTGCCAGGTCACTTGATGGAAAGGCTGTAGCAGAGGAAAACCTGGATTCTCCTGGGGTTTCTTTGAGCACAGAGCCCTGCCAGTTCACACTCTGCCGCACTTCAGCACATTGTCACACCTCTCCCCTGAAACATGGCAGGACCTACCCGCCAAGTGCATGCAGCTCTGGAAAACATGGCTTATGGAGCATGAAATTCACTGGAGAGTTGTGTCCAGGATATAGGGTCCTTCAGTGGGTCAGGGGAGAATTAGGTACTAGTACTGGGTAGTAGGCTCAAGTCATGGAGTCATACTCAGAATGCCAGGCTGAGGCAGACGCTCCCCTGGATAGCTGGTACCGTAGTGGGAGACAGGAGACTGGAGGAGGAGCAGAAGCGCGTCTCATGCTGAATGCAGATTGCATAAGACTTGGCAGGTTTGCTCTGGCATGTTTCACAGGGAAATACGTTGCTCTCAGTTGATCCCAAATATTTAGTTCAGTCGCTGAGTTCACTCTGGAGCAGCTCCACAGTCTCTCAATGAAGAGTGACATGCTGGAGAGTAAGTGCTTACCTCCAGTTACCCTGGTTAAGACATTCAGAAGAACTCTGCAGGTACAGAAGGGGTGAAGTTTACAGAAAAGGTCAGCTTTCATTAGGCACGGATGTGGCCATTTTTTTCAGGAGAATTTATATTGATGTTTGGTGTCCGTTATGGACTTCTTTTCTGCTAAAGCCTCCTCTCATTGTGGCTTCACCTAGTCCTCTCTGAAAAGTTAGCTCCGAATGTTCTTATGTTTCACCAGGTTCCACATAGGTACACTTTATTTCTTTATTCACATAGCTCCCATTGACTCATTTTTTAATGCCCTTGGAGTTCATTAGGAGTAGCAATTGCACATCCAAGAACAGTGTCCCCTTGTTTTTTTGAAGTTGAAAATAGTGGCAATCTAATCTCAGACTGTATTTGTATTAAATTCAGATATTAGCCATGTCACTGCATTGTATTTTCTTTGTTCTGTTTGGAAATAAATTCAGTTGTTCCAACATGATATCTGAACCTGAAAAAAGAGAATATAACAGCCGTCAGATTAGATAAGTAATTTCAAAAAGGATTTAACATCTATTTGACGGAGAGAACACTATAGTTTTACAAATCCATGCGCAATTCTCTTTTGTGAAGGCAATCCACTGTGTTACCAACCTTTTAAAAATTTTAAGTATGTTTTATCATGATCATACTGTTTTATATTTTTACCAGTCTCATGTATGTCTGAGTATAGATAACCTGAAAACATGCACAAGTTTTTGTCAGCTTCTTGCCTATAGATTATGTACTTTTTTAGGGTTTTTGGTTACCTGTTCTGATGGCAATCAGTCAGTATCAAAGGATAAATGTAAATGTTTTGCTATAATGTGTAGTTTCCTTGCACACAAAAAAAAATCTTTTCATTTGTCCATCTTCAAATATTCTGAAGAAAATTTTGGTTTAATTTGGCTGTCAGACTGTTATTTCATTATACATCTAAAACAGATATGAGGATCGTATATTTTGTTATTTTTAGTTAAAACAGTAGCTTTTTTCATGGGATTCTTTCTTCTACATTAGATCATAAACTCCTTGGGGTGGGAACTGTCTTTAATAATGTCACAAAAAAGCTCTAATGGCAATTTGGGGGTACTGTTTACAATAGGAACATGATTAAACAATGTCTGTATTGTTTAAATGGGTCTCAGACTGGTGATGGTGGCTTTTTCGTGCTTTTTAAAATGATCTTGTCTTCATCAGTGTGCTTTGTGTGTGTATTCAGAACTAAACTGCAGATCCTTCCTTTTAATAAAACGAGTCATTCCTTTGGAAACCGTCTACCCTTACAGTGATGCTGGTAGTGGTGATGCCTTGCAGGATAAGAAGAACATTGGTCTGTCACCAGCAAAGTTATTTAATGAAGTTGTGAATGTCAAAATCTTGCTGATAAACGATCACGAGGAACACAGCTTGCTTTTCAAACTCCAGACTTTATTTACAGGACTAACAATAAAAACTGTCTCTCTGACTATGATATTCTTCATCTCTGATCACTGAGAAACAATAAACACGGGCAAGAGGTGTCTTTTGAAATATCACAGGATTCTGAGACACACACTTGAATTCATTCTGTCACTCCTTCAGGTGATGGAATACTATAGGTTTCCAACACCGTTCTGCACTGCTTACTAAAGACAAACCTTGGTAAAAAATTCATCTTAGATAATCTATGATGAAGAAGCAAAATTCATCTTAGATGAATATTGCTCAATTTTGAATTCAATATTTTTACTGGTAAAAGATTAGACATTGTCATTCCCACTCTTGTCCAAGTAAAGCAGGCCTCTTCTAAAAGACACTGCATGTTTTTAGGTAGAAATTTGACAGGGCATTCATCGCTCCCTCAGATGGTCTAAGAAGATTTTTGCTAGGGATGAGCAAAAAGAGTACGATTTGGACATTGACGTCAAAGACCTTGCTGTTTGGATAGTATCGTTATTACTGCACGCCCTGTCATTTTTGAAGAGTATTCTTAATCACCTCTCTTTCTTTCTTTCCTCCTTGTGTATCTTGCCAGAGAAACCAAAGAGATCACTTTGATTCACTGTCTTGCAGAATAAAGAGTTAACAATACCAATACTGAAAAGTGCTTTGAGATTTACCAAGAAAAGGCTCTAGAGCAAGGTTATGTTTATTGATAAATAGCAACAGTCAACAATAGGGAAGTTGGTGTAATTGGTGGGGAAGCAAAACAATCCATAATTTTATCTGTAATTGGTCTAGTAATTTTAAAAGGCAATCTATCCTGAAAAATCTGTGATAGCCTGTTACTACTTGGATTTTTGGTCTTATTCACAGAGGAGTAAAGATCCTGGCTCTGCTGGGAAACTGAGTATCCTGTTTCTGTAATGGACAAACATATAATTCCCTTTTTCTTCTCAATATTAGCTGATGTGTTCTGCATATCTCCATCTTTGAAGAAGGCTAAAATAGCCACTGGCTAATTTTGCTACCGTTATTTACAGTGACGTACTTTGCTACCTTGCTGCTGAAATCGCTGCTTCTGCTTAAGAAGTATGCTTCATCTGTAGCATATTTCATCTGTACAAAAAATGAACTGCAGTCTATACGGTCACGCAAAGCCAGATTCTGGTTCTTGAAAGTAGTTGTTTCTGCAGTAACGCTTTAGAAAAGAGGTTATAGTAGGCACTCGGAGTAGCTCTCCTCTCAGGCGTTTTAACGTTATAGTACGCCATGTTGATGTAGTTACGCTGCTTCTGGTATCCCACTAAGTTCATTTAGGATGAGCTTATATACCCATCTACAGCATTACATTTTCGTTTTACCTTGTGAAGTTTGGTTTTAGCTGGTGATTCTTTAAACAGTGTATTACCTATATACCTCCTGATCCGTGTAGCTGTTTGCTAATTTCTGGTTGAAACTCGGGAGCTGTGTTGACTGGGTTTTCAGATAGTATTGATGTTCTTCAGGTGGGAGTTCAGAGCACTGGCTTCCTAGCAATGGCCTTTGATTTTAGAATGCTTTTCCTTCTTAGTGGATAGATATTCACGGTGTTGGTGATCTTCAAGGTACGCAGCCTCTCTGCCTTGTCACCTTGTTTCTGAGGAAATCTTCAGGACAGTTTGTAGAAAGCAGGAAAACAAAAAATTATTATTGTGAGTAAGGTTTCTTTTATCTCCTTTATCATGTTTACAATGATGCATTGTTCATAGTGCTAAAATTATGCTTCTCACATTTTAAAGTATGAGTGATTTGCTGCTTGTAATCTAGGTGCCATGCTTTATGGTTCTGTTTTCTGCTTCTCTCACATACTGGAATCGTAAGGTCCTCATCAAGAATGACTGCAATCAAGCCATTGGTGTGTCATCTCTCTCCAACAATAAACAATAATAGCAGCTAATGTTTGTTCTGACAACAGACTTTTTATCTCAGAATTTTGTCCTTAAAGATAGAAGTTTCATTATATACTGGACAGCGATTTTGTCTTAGCAATATGGCTGAAAGATTAGATGATAGAGTTAAAGCTACTTATAAACAAAAATCAGGCCAAAATACAAGATGCTTGAGACTCCAGTTAAGTTAGTGGATTTCCCCTTACTCAGTTTTATTAGCAGGGCTATATGCCAATGATATTATATTAATGAAAATATGTTGGTTTATAATTTTTTTCATGCTAGAGGATTTGACCAGTGAAGTTTTCGGAAACCAGTGTGTCTTTTTCACAGATGGAAAATTAGGCCTTGAACATTTCAGTATCCAACTAAAGAAGCTTCTATATGCTGTTCCAAAAAGGATACTGTTTTAAAAATCCCAAGCACTAGTTAATTAAACTTCACAGGGTGATGTGTGTTCATCTGAGAATTTATTTTGGGAGCTGTAGAATGTATTTCCATATTTAAAAGGAGCATTTTTCTGTGATATTACTGAGCTTCCTAATTTTCCCTTGCCATCTTGGGTAGCACCTAACAGAATGGAGCAAAAGGAATACTATTTGGTGATGCAACACCGTGAGAATTTTCTGGCATTTAGTATTGTCTGACACTGGCACTGTAAAACGTTTTTTGTATATATTCAGAGAAAGGTGATAACAGAATTTTGGAAACCCCTTCTCAGCATGTGGTACAGAATATATATAACTTTAAATACACACTTCTTAGTTATTGGAATATTAATTTGAATTTTTCTGATTAATCTCTAGACTATGAATATATGAACAGCAGTTGAGCTGCTTTTGGTAGTGAACTGCCCAACACTTAAGTATCTGTTCAGATATTCTTCATCTCTCTTGAGTTACTGTGAGACTTTTTTTCCTGAAATCCCTTGTTTTGCCTTCATTTTGATGCATATTACTTTTGCATTGCTCTTCAGAAATGAGTATTCTATTTCATCTGTTCATCCACAAGAGATCAGTAGCTCTTTCTAGCTCTTCCTCTCTAAAACTTAGGAAATTTGACCTAAATAATCCAGGTATCTAAAATCGTTCCACTGAGGAATTAATCTCATGAAACCGTGATTCGTTTAAAGCAGACACCTATACAATACTCTATGTTTAAATTTTAAAAGCTTCCTATTTGAGAACAGAGATGGAGGTAAATACTTTTAATGTCTATGATACTTGTATTTGAAGATTTCAGTGTGCAAGAGGGAAAGGAAAACTGAAATTTCAGGAAAATGAAATTCTTTCCTCATTGCTAGTGGGAGAATGCCTCTTTGTTATAAGCCTTGCTACTTGTTCTACTTTTGATGGGGTCAGAAAGCATCGGATGATTTTAGGAGAACAGTCGTTTTGGTAGGAAAACATCCTAAAGTCATAGACTGAGTCACCTATTGGCTCTTCTCAAATTAATCTCAGAGAGAAACTGTGTACTGTGCATTCCTGTGAAACATTCCTGTGAAGGCTTTAGCTAACTTAGTATTAAACAAAATTGTAAGCTTCCAAATATTTTTCTTGGAAGATTAATTCAAGTCCTAGCAAAATTTGTTATAACAAAGAAATTTTGTGATTCCAAAATTCTTTAAAGGTGAACCAAATTTTACCATTCATATTGACTGGCTATGTTTACTTGAAGAGCCAACCCTGACTTCCTCTCCTTTCAGACAGTATTTCAGAGAGCATTTTTTGATTTTGAGTCAGGGGGCAGTGGTGTTTCCCAGACTTTATTTAACCAATACTGAGGCACAATAGAAGGATGTGCAACTTGCCTAAAATTGCTATTGAATTTCAGGTGAGGTGGCAAAACCATTGAGATTTCAGTTGGAAAAATTCCTGTGACGTTGATCACATTGAATAAATGTGTCATCTGTTGTTTTTCAGTCAATATTGGTTATTTTCCACTTGTGTAGATTTTTTTGTAGAGTACTAGCTGGAGAAAAGTACTGTTTTTCTAAATACTTAATGGGTGCTAGTGAATCATCTCATTATACTGTATGAAGTGATCTGTTTCTGTATAGGTTTGCAAAATACACTGCCATAGCATCATCTAACTAATTCTTGTGGTCCAATAGATCATTTCATTAACCGTATTCTACAGGCAGTGTTTCTTTGTAAAGCACATGTTGCCTGGTTAAAGAGGGATTCTCCTTGGATCCTGCTTGGATTTCACAAAGGGGAAAAGTATTTAGGGGGACTGGTTTTGAATTTGGCAACTATATTCCACTGTGTGTCCTTTTACTTGAGGTATTTTAATAGGTACCTTATTAATCTATGATGCTTTCAGAAAGATAATTTTTAGAAGCAGTACATGTAAATTAGATTCTCTATATTAGACATAGGAACAGGAAGGACCAGTTTTCCCTTATGTGGCCAATGCTGTTAAAGTCACTGGAGTTACAGCGGTGCAAAACTGACCCACCTCTAATTCCACTGGTGAATGAAGACATGAGTCAGAGCAGCCAGCAGATGTCAGTAAACACAAATCTGAATGAGAGAGGTCTGAAAATACTCTGCCTTTTGGGGGCTTTGGCTGAAGTGTGATTTACATGGGTGGTGAAAGACCAGCAAGTGTCTCCTAAAGGACTTGATTATTGCATGTTTTGTGTGTCGTAAGTATATGTGATAAGCTTTTTCTTTTTCCTCTTTTTTTTTTTTTTTTTTTTTTAAAGCATCTTTCCCTGGGTAGAGGGAGGAATATTCAATCTGTGTCTGCAAATCCAATTTAGCAGCTGGGCAAGATTACTTGATGCCAGTGCTTGACTTCAGTGGCAACCCACAGAGAGTGTGACTGGGAATGGGGAAGAGGAACTGCAGCAGTAATTCCCAGGACCTTACCCCTGCCCAAGTCTCCACTGCTTTGCTCAGTCCTTGTCTTCCCTCTAGACAGAAGTCAGCTGAGGAAACCATTATAGCCTGTGTCATTCTGAGGCACTGATAGGAGTTATAGCAAGATTTGGCTCTGAAATTGTTTCCTTTCACACTGAGCATTGACAGAGTTTAAGGTCAGTGTTAACACTGGCACAGTTCAAAACTGTTGTGACTCCAGCCTCTAATGCTTTTCCAGTTGCAAAGAATGAATGTCATCAGCAGGTCTTCGGCTAATAAGAACATTTTAATGACTCTGATTATGACAAAAGTAATTTTCAAGAGGTTTTAAAGAACAGCTGAAGGCTGCAGCATGGTAATGCATCTGTAGTACTTCTATCACACACTATTAATACGCTACGATAACTGTTGAATTAGTTAATAATAGATTCAGGTCCTTAACATGAGGAGACAGTAGGCACTCTTTTAAGTGGACCCATCAGAGAAAGTGATGGTGGTACCTGCCTTTTATATAACGTTCATGTGTTTCGAGCAGGAACCATGCTGGAAGGAGGCAGTCCTGGGGTCTCTCTGCTCGGTTCATTGAAATCTCTGTGGATTCATTGAGTAGTCTCAGCCTCAATAGGAAAACGGTGATTTTCAACCTCTTTTAATTTGGTGGTCGCAGCACGGTCTTAGCTTTGGGATGCCTCATGCTGGAAGAAGAAAATGGGATGTCTCCCACGTCTGAGTGTGATTCTAATTGCAAAGATGTTGTCTTACAGACTGGTCTCAGCTGAGTATAAAACACGGCTGTGTTTTAAAATATAATTTAAAGTATTCCCTTATTTGAAAAAGGAAGGGTTTCTTGGGTTGATTTTTGGAGGGGGGACAGGTCTTCTTAGGCAGAGAATGAGGCTTTCCATCTTCAGTGGCCTGAGATGCTTGTCTGTAGCACTGAGTCAGCTGCTTTAGCTTAGGAGAGAAATGGGATATCAGATACATCTCTGTGCTAAGCATTTCTGGTGAGCAAGCTCTGGGCACTTAATTGTTTAAATGTGTTGGGTTGCTGAGATGTTTTGCCTTGTATTATGTACTGCGTGTGAAACCTGTATGCTTAATGCAGGTTTCTGAATACTACATTTCTGTATCGGCTATTGATGGGGGGGCTACTGAACAATGATGTGTGATTGAGGCCTTTGCACAGTGGACTAGGTGCTCTCAACTGTAGATGGATTTCTCCTGTGATGCTAATAGAAGCCATCCATCCATATGTGTGTGTTGAATGGCAATGGGAAACGCAGGGAGGACACTATTTTTTGTTATTACTGTTGCTGCTTACAGAGTTTAAGGCGGCTGTTTTAACTGTACTTTAGAAGTAGTCACTTTGAGTAAAAGAAGAATGACATAATGCTTTTACATGACTTTTGAAGGACTTCACTACTGATGTATGCCTCTTTCAACTCAGTGCTTCCCCCTCCAATATCTTGGTCCTGTTTTTCACACCTGTGAGTAAATTAAAGCAAGTCAGAAGTAATTTATTCAAACCAGAACATTATTTAGCTGTTTGCTTAAGGGCCAGCAAAGCAAATGGTAAAAAGCAAGAAAGCTTCAAAGCACAGCTTTGCTCTCACATAAATCTTAATCTTTTTTCCCAAGCTTTGGGAAATGCTGTTCAGCTCAGCTACTTTCACGAGCAACCCACAAACCGCAGATGTTGCGATTTTCCTTTTCAGAACTCTCTCAGGCTTCTGGTGATAGCCCCATTCATCTTCATCGACAGCCCTTCTTTTTTCTTTGCCTGCTTCCAAAAGGGAGGAATGAAAAAAAAAAAAGATTTTGCTAGGGTAGACATAGTCAAGTAGCAATATTCTCCAATTAATAGCTCCAGGCACTGTTCAATGAAAAGACTTTATCTCTGGTTTTGTTCAGTTTCCTGATACCTTCATCCATGTCAGCCTCCCGTGCTTCAAAACTATCGGACTGCGTAAACGGAAGTGCATGTGATGTATTTTTCATGTATAATGCAAATATTTAAGTGATGCAAGTATTGTTTTCCTTTCTGCACACTGCATTTGTCGTCTTCCTGTGTCTCTTACTCATTGATTTGTTCTGATATAACTCATGTGCGCTTTCCATATATCTGAGTTAATATATGGTTCCAAAGATTTAAGCTATATAAGAAAAAGTCTATTTTTGGTCTGTCAAGATTTACCATGAGAGAAAATCCTGGCCTTAGGTTTTCCCATAAGTCTCAGTAGCCATACTAGAATTGAAACATGTAGATGTTGACCTACTGTTACGTGAATACGAAGACAGTTCTTTTTCCTCTGCTTCTAAAGGTAGGTTCACCATAAAAGGAAACAAAACCTGTAAAAAAAATTACTAGCCTTGTGTACATGTATATGGATTTTATATTTACTTTGTGTCTTTTACTTGCAATTTTCCAACAGTCTGGTAAAAAAGAAAGTGCCAGCACGCTTCACAACAAATTTTGTAAGGAGAAGTCAAGTACAGACTGCAAATTGAACTCACGTAAAAGAACACGGTGTCGGGTAGAACGGTGTCGGATCAACTGCACTGCTGTGAGTGAGCTGAATGCAATGCAAATGTCTGTATTGCTTCCGTATTACTTACTGCCAGTCAGATGGAAACATGTATTATTGGGTGCAATACGTCGTGAAGTTGCAATGAATGAACTTGGGACAAGGGTCATCCATTAGATGAAGAGAGTGAGAAGTAGATAGCAGTCTAAAATGATTGAATGGTGTGTGATTACATGGCAGTGGAAAAGCATCCAAGAAGATTACATTTCAGTCCAGGGAGGTCTGAAGTAATGTGCAGCATGAAAAACAACTACAGTGTGCTAAACACAGTGAATGTAATAGTGCCTAAATTCACAACAATGCTGTATAATTACATACATAATTAAACCAGCAAACTAGCTAGTTCTGTTTTAAATAGTATGTGTAGCTGAAGATTTGAGAGTGCCAAGTTAAAAGTATACCTGTCCGTTTCTGAGTTTCTCTATAAATTACAGGCTTTTTTTCCCTATTCTTTTTTTATTTTTCCTAAAACTGATACTCTCATGACAGCACTGCAAATGGAATAAAAAGTTTCTGCCTTTTGTTCAGGCATGAGGAAGCTGAAAGCACTTCGGTATTTCAGCAAAACGCAGCCTTTTTTCAGACTTGTGAACGTATCACATACATGTTGCAACTGTTCCAAAAAAGTCAACTTTAAGATATATTTCTCACAAATCCATTGTTTTGACCATTATTCAGTGCAAAGAAGTACCTTCTCTTAGATTTAAACTGCTTGCATTTTTAGCACTTGTTGCATTAGCTGTTTTCCTATTGAGACGAGGTATGCAAAAAAGCAAGACATCTTTGCTGCTAACAGCGAGTCACAGTGAAAGTTAATTTTGTACTCATGACATATTTGTCCCAAGAGAGCTAGGACCACACTCCAGAAGTAATCAGGATTTTTTAATGAAGCAAGTTAAAATGTGAATAAAAGCTCCAGCCTCTTATTAAAGCACGGGAGGTCCTATTATCCTTTTATTCTCTGTGGGTGCCCCGTTTATGTGACTGAGTCTTTATTGCAAGAAGTTGGCAGTGGAATGTGACCCAGCCAGCCTCCCTCGTGAGAGGGACTGCAGCCACGGGTTGTTCTCTGAAGACACAGCTGGAGGGTATACCTCAAGATCTTCACCAGAAGCTGCAAAATTATCTTACCCTCTGCTGTGAGGCAGAGGTTAGCTTAGACAGCATAAGATACGTGACTGAAGCCTGTCCAGGCTTGAACAGAAAGGTAACAGAAACGTGCTTAAGCCCATTTTCCCTGAATCATACCACCTTTGCTGCAGGGTTTGAGTTATGGAGTTGGCAGGAATATGCATAATGACACAATGGAGACCTGTCCCGGAAAGAGGGCCCTTCCTGACAGAGGTGCTGATGCTCCACTACATGCTGAACCCTCTATATGAGACATACCAATAGAAACATGTTTTTCTCCTCCAACAGCCCAAGCTGTGTCCGAATATAACGCTTATTCATGGACCTCTCTCTGCTCAGCACCTACGTCTTTCAGGCACATGCATCTTCCTCCTGTGAATGCTGAGGGTTAGTCCTAACTTCAGAAAACCTTCCAAGAACCTGTTTCTGTAATTTTATGTTTCTCTCCATGTGCTGCATAATAGTATTTCAGAGTCACAAATTTATGTGGTTCGATCTTTAACTAGTCTATGGAAAAATTTAATATGTTGGAAGTCCTAACCATCGTAGTGGGTGAGTACTCACAATCCAATTATTATTTATATGCTCTAATTTATTAACTAGACCAAGGCAGTAGACTTACCGAATTTAGTAAAATGCTCTCCCTGTCTTCTTCATAACTACATAACAATGTAGTCACCATCTCTGGAAGTGTTCAAAAAATGTGTGGATGTGGCCCTTCAGGACATGGTTTAGGGGACATGGTGGCGCTGGATTAATGGTTGGACTTGATGATCTTGAAGGTCCTTTCCAACCTTAGTGATTCTGTGAACTATCTTCATATGTGCATTACTATTACTTCCATGTCCTTCTTGTCCATAGTTCATGTTGAACCAATGTAAGTCTTCCAGTTTTGACTCGTAACACTGTGTTTCCAAACACCTGATCTGACCATTTCTGCTGCTGTCTTCTGGACCCTCTCTAACCTGCCTGTCACTGTCTTACTATGATTTGGGCAACAACAGACATGGTATTCCAGCTGTGTCAGCACTAACTAAACACACCAGAAGGTTTACTTCTGGATGCCTACGTGCAACATCATCATGCTGTTGGTCCCTATTTGTTCATCATCTGCTGTTGTGCCTGGTCCTATTGCTGTCTAAGCGTGCTGTTACTTATTTACTGGTATACTTGATATTTTTTGCCCAAGCATGCTTGTAATGCAAGCACGCATGAATTTCATAGGATTGAATCTGGGCTATTCCTTGAAATTCCCAGTGTCACTGAGTTCTGATTCTTCCTCTGAAATATCCACAATTCTTGCCCTTTCTGTTCCATCGTCCATTGGAAAAGATTGAGGTGGGTCTCAGGTAAAAACACACAGAGCTCTTTTTGGATGACCATTTCATTTTGACCAAAAGCCATTTTTAAGAAGTCTTTGATTTTTTCAAGCAGAAAGGTCCCCTTTTATGGAGATTTCATCTAGACCATGTTTTCTAAGTCTATGGGTATATCATACAGCTTTTCTTACATTATGGGTTGCTTTACGTAAAGCTAACCATAATGACCTACTTAAGGGTGGAATTTATGTTTAGGAGATAGAGAATTCAGTCGTATTTTGAGGAGTTAGCAAAATGCCCAGAGTTGTGCAGTATTAAGCCACAAAATGAATGTTCGATTTAAATCTTTCTGCAACAAATCTTCTGTAACACAGACCCACGTCATTCATATTCCAAACCTTGTCAGAGTCTGAGTCACTCAAAATTTTTTAAACTTTTTTTAAAATTTATTTTGGAAGTCGAGAGAGATTTCAGTCACTTTAAATTTATTTTCTTCTATAAGTATTTTAGGCAGTCAGTGAAGCTAGTATGAGGTTATTATGTGGTGCAGGCTATACTGAAATAGAAAAATTACTGAATGCTGAAATCTCCACACATTTACTTTCTTGAACATATAGAAAATAGTGAAACTTCTGGGAAGCCAATTATTCGAATAAAAAATGAACTGAAAAAAAATTAAAGTATATCTAAAAACATATGTGAATGTTCTTGTGTTGGTTTGGTTTTTACAAGGTGAGTTTCACTGATTCCAGCACAGCATCTTCAGTAAATCCTTCTGCCAGTGAGGTCTGTGTAGCACAACAGAAGACTTTAGATGTAATTTATGAATAAATCCAGCATTCAGCTGACAAAACCACCAGATAGACTAGCAAATTGGCTGGAATTCCTGGATTCAAACCTCCTGATGAGGTAATGCTTTTTAGTTTGACAGTCTACACTGCAGAAGTTACATTTTTTCTTGCAGTGTTTGCAGAGCTTTAGCTTTAATGTTTGCAGAATATTCTTACCCTTGTCTTTTAAAGCTGCTTTAATTTTTCTTTTTTTGTCAGGTCCTGCTTCAGCCAGTTTTACTGGGACTTGAAACTCAAATGTTCTGAGACTTGAGAAATATCTATCAAAGGGCACAATGATACATTCAGAAAGTTCATTCATGGTTACATGCATCATTCATGGTTTTTATTCATATATAATCTCCCATTTGTTTTGAAAGCTTGCTCCCAAAATATTCCATTGTGGAGAAAATTCCCCAGACCACGTTCCTTTTACAAGTCATACAGTCTTTTATAGGTCGCTTCTAATTTGGACACTTCACTGAACACAGCTGCCACAATTAGAGTCAAATTTGTGATTTTCTCCATTGTATGGTACCAGTGTGAGTGATACATAAACACAGCTGGCCTGAATGCAGATTTCTTCACATGATGATGCCTATCAGCAGCAGAAGTTCTCTGAGGCACTGACCCACAGAGGCCAAATTAAAAATCAAATTAAGCATCATAAATGCAACTTCATTGCTATTCACACTTTGAAAATCACAGATACGATTTATATAAGACAATAGACCAAATGTCCCTGACTGCAAAAGTGCACAGGTTAATATAAGGTTCCATCATACCACAAGACATTTAGGCATAAAACGTCCCCAGATCCTGCAGATAGAAGTATCCTTTCAAAGGAGCATTGCACGTAAAGGATGATGCTGAAAGGAAGTCCCCTTCCCCATATGCATGCTGTTAAGTAAAAATACTAATTTTCACTAAAATGACATGAAAGTTCTATTAAAATTGTATGTAAGTTATTTACTTGTGCAAGTATGGGACTCAGGAGCAACCAGCAGGAGTTGCACACTCCTAGAACTCAGTATCTTTCTGAAATTTCAGCAGTGTGTTTGGAATAAAATTACTCTCCCATCGAAACTGCTGGTAGCGGAAGAGATGACGAGGAGAGGGCAATGAGAGTTGAAAAGGATTTGAGAATGATGGCTGTGAAAAACAGATTCAGAGAGACGGATTTGGCAAACAAGGGGAAGGACAAAGGTGCAGAGGATGACCTGAGAGTGGCAGCGCAGGGACTTGGGCAGAGAAAGCAGCGATTGAGTTAAAAGAAGGAATAGTACGTGAGAACGGTTAGGCAAAAAAAGCTACATTCAGGTTAAGTTGTCTGAGGAGGAGACACTGGGAAAGCTTGAATCCTGGGCCTGTGGTGTGGATCGAAGGGATAGTGAGGAATCAAGGGTAAGAAAGATAGCAGAGGAGCAGAAGGAGTCAAACAGTGATGCTGGAGGAGCACATTACCAACGCAATCCAGATTTCTGAGAGTGAGCGAGGGAGGGGCAGTGAATCCGGACTATGAGTAATGGATCTCATTTTTCTGTAAAATGCCTTTTCATCTGCTATGAAATTTGAAGGTTTCTGAATGGCACAAGGTAGCTCAGAAAGAGAGTTTCAGGCACAAGGCGGTTAAATTTTCCTTTGTGAAACTGGATTCCGTGCCTGCCATAAGTTTTATGTAAGAATACTAGATAAATCTTTTAAACCAGACCTCCACAAATGAGCGCTGATTGCACGTGTTCTTCTTTTTCTGGGTGCTCAGCTGAATTTGTTAACTCTCGGTTTACCCCTCCTCAAAGTGAGTGGAAACTTTAAACCTGAATTTCCCAGTGATGCAGCTCCTCGTGTGCCAAATAGAAGCAGCTATAATATTGTCCCAGTCAGAGAAGTGTTTAGAAGATAAACCAGTTCATGTATGTGAACCGTTTGAGTATGACAGTGATGAGCGCTGCTGAAAAGCCCAGGAGGACGCCAGTTCTGTCACTGCAGCAAGGTTGGGCAGCAGGCAGTAGATACGGCGGCACAGGACCACGTATCGACCCTGGAGGGGGAAACAAAAGAGAAACACAAGCTTGTCCGGCTGATTTTTAGCAAAGCACTTTTCTTCCTTGTGAACTGAATACAGCAATGGTCCTGAGGGGAAAAACAGTGTGTCAATGTGTAATTACAAGACTGTATCATAATGTGTATACCCAAAGGGACTGGATTAATTTTGCACAGGCAACCTTTTTTCTGACATTGCCTAACTCTGAAATTCATGATTAGTGACTGTAAGCAGGAGCAGAGGGACTGCTCTTTTGGTAGTTCTGTGTTTAAAAGAAAACACCCAATAACAGCTCGACAGCATGAGTTGTATTTTATATGCAATAACATCCCTGATCATTTTCAGTGCTGGAGTTTTAGGTTAGTTTGTTTGCTTTACTAAGATTGTAATATTTGTGTTTAATGCGGGATCATATTAATTATTTCAGCAAGCTGAACTTCAGGTTAAATAGGTATTTAGCATGTGAATAGCAACGTATGTAGGACAACTCTGAGCAATGCAACAATTTTCTTGATAGTCTGCAGGGCCAAGCAGAATAAAATTGCCTGTTTAATATTCAAATCTGCTACGAGATACTCATTGCAGTCCTCTCTTAAATGACTCCTAGAGCTTGCTCAGAGACCCAGGCTGCTTGGGGGTGGGAGGAGGAGTTTCTATTTCTCTTCGATCTGAGGCTGCGGTGCTCTGCGAGGTGACTGTGTTGAACGATGGGTGTCCTCGTTAAGGGATGCGGAGTGCGAGGCTCCCACAGCGGAGGCGGTTTCTCTTCTGGCCTCTTTGTGCCTGTGGCTCTCTGCACTGAGACGCTCCACGGCTCTCTCCCAGTCAGTAGTGGCATCCAGAAAGACCTGCAAGAAGGTCACTTGAAGACTGAGAACATCCAGGTGACTAAAACTGGGTTTTCATTATATGACTATCCTAGAGTGCTAGCTTAAAATTCCTGCTGACCCACCACAGAGATTGGTGTAAAGTTTGGTTTTGGTTTTTTTTCCCCTCCCTGTACGGACCCTGTATAGCAGAGGTATTACCTTTGCTCAGTATTCTCGCCCCATCGTACTACAGTGATCCTGTACTGAGTTAGTACAGTGTGTCATTCTTTTATAGCTACACTTGAATTTTGGGCCAAACATTTAGCAAGAAAATGAAGATTCGAGAACACCAGAACATTTCATGAATCCACCTGGGTTTTGCAGAGTTGTTCTTCTAGGAGGGGAAGCTTTTTATTTGCCTTTCACTTTAGAATTAATTATAAAGAATTTTAAATTTTTATCAATGCAGTGTTTTTACAAAGCAATTTAAGTCCAAGTTGATGTATTTGATTTAAAATTAAGCTCATGATTAAGTGGGGTTTTTTTAGCTTCCAATTTCAGTCATTGTGAAATTTTTTTTCTTTTTCAAGATACACACTGAGCAGCTCCAGCAAGCAGAGTTATAGAGTAACTGTACAGCAACTGTAGTTCACAGTACTGTTTACTTTTTCTTACCAGAATAAAATTGGTCTTCCCCTTTTCTAGTATTTACAGCTTAGATTCCTCCGTTACGAGAAAAACTTGCCTCAGATTCCCAGAATGTCTGACTGTTTCATGGTCTTATCATAAAGCCCCCTGATTTCGTCTAGCTGCTGTAAGACTGTGCTTATTACGAGCAGATTCAGCCAGAAAAGGAGAGTGTCAGCTGGGGTTTGGCACACACATGCACAAACATTACAGCTGCTGTATCCCACGGAGGGGTGAACAGTATGTTCACAGAATCTTCTTCCATTCTGGGGGACTATAAGATCATGCAGTACAGTATGTGTCTAATGGATTACCTTTGAAATGCCTTGTGAAGAAGATGCTAAAATTTATAAAATTTCAAGTGAGGGATGGAGAGTAGCTCTGCAGCATCAAATCCGGTTCTGTGTTTTTCATCGTATCCTGCCTTTGTTTAGACTTGCCACAATCTGGTTTCTCTTGCATGCGTTTATATTTGGTTCAGTGGATTTTTATGGAAAGAAATAGTTAATATTCTGGTTTAAAATTAGTGCTTTCTGAATCTCTTATTTTAGAAAAATATTTTGCATTCTTGTGATCAGTGGCATTTCAGCATTTAAATTTATTGAAGGTAACTCTGTAAGATAGCAGAGCTTTATTGTCTCCTCTTAGGGACAGCAATGAAAGCAAAATGACAGGATAGCAGTCAGGCTTGAAAACTGAAGCAGAATAGGCTGAGATATGTAGCAAGCCAAAGTTGTGCCTTTAGTCTGAATTCACTTTAATGGTGAAGCAAGATCATATATTTAAATGATAAAAGCAAATTTTACTACAGTCTCATCTATTTTGTGATGTGCTGACTACAAATCTATTTCAAGTATTTGATGGCTGGAATAAAGAAAAAGGCTCCTCTGTCAGGAATAAATGTTTCAGTCTTCCCAGGATAATCTTTCCAGCGTGCTTCTGAAAAAACATTTTCCCATGAGATTCTCCTGAAAGCTATGCAGTCTTCCTAATGGTCATACCTTTTTCTTTCTTTCCTTTTTTTTTTAAACTAATGGTCATGAAGCACAGAACTTGGCTCCAAAATAAAGCAGGTCTGTGATTCCAGTTTGGCTGCTTGTACAGAGAAGCCATCAACAAAAAAACTCAGACTTGAAAGAATTTTCCCCATTTTAAATGGCTAGAAGTTGTGTTTATGGTATCTGTGACAACAATATTTTATGGGAACACAGATGTAGTCACTTTACATCAGACCGCACATTAAGAAAGTCTGATTATTCTCGGACACTATCTAGGGCAAACTTTTTCAGAAAAAAGGTGTGAGAAAGCAGTGTAGGCCGAGGTGAAGACTATTTCTAGTTTCCTTCTGATTGATAGGAGCTTGACTTAAATCTGGAAATTTAAAAATAAATTCTGCTGCCAAAAATTGCAACATAATAGTTCAGATTCCGTTGCCTATATAAATGTTTTTCTTTAGCTCTTATATTTCTGACCTCAACAATTCAGGGGGGAAATTTATTCTATAGTTTCATTGCATAGCATGTCAAAAAAGCATTTTCATATAACTGTTTTTGAATATTTAGTGTTACTATTTTTTCTGTTTCACTGGGTACCCTTTCACTTAATGTTTACAATTTCTAACTCCTTTTTTCACACTCCAGGTTTTTTTCTACCTGTATTATTTTGTATATTTGTATTCTGCTCTACTTTCATGAATATGAATTGAAAAGAACTGAAAAATGGGTCATTCCAAAACTATTTTGCTTAATTTACTAATTTTTGCAAAACAGTGGTTCTTTATTGTATAGCAACTGAAAGCAATAGTTAACCAAAGTGTGCAAGGCCTGGGTTTAATCCCTCCTCTTTTGGGAGGATTTCAGCCCGTATCTTTTGCCTTTGGAAGAGAATGCCTTCACCACTAGCCTGCACAACATGCTGGGAAGAGCTTATCTGAGTCTCCTTGAAAATTATTCCTTGACTCAATCTGATATGCACTGAGACGGAAGGAAGAGTGTAAGAACAGAATTCTGTTTGCATCAATAGCAGAAATTGAGGAATGAACTGAGATTATAGGCCCTTACCTGTTTCTCAAGTCTTGTGAATGTAGCCCTTTGTTCTGCAGGCAAAGCAAATTCTGTACTAGTATCATTCCCATTTCTTTTACTGAGCTGACAGTATCGGTATTTTCCGATTATACTCATGGACAGAAGTTTTTTTCTTTTCTAAAAACCATTCTCATTTCTTTTCCTTGAACATCTCCATCAGTTCAGCAATATTCTCTTTGAAAGGAGTAACAAGATCTGCGTACAATATTGCAGGTGAGAATGCCAGAGTTACAGGGCAAATGGCATTTCTGATCTCTTAAAACTACATACCACTTATGTATGAAGTTTGTCTTAATTTCCTTGTAGTGAGTTCACAGACTGAAAGAAATTCAAGCTCAGGTCTTCAGTGGCTTGTGTAGCAAAGAAGTTCAAATTTGCAGGGTAACACTTGATCCCTTGATTTTGTGTTTGTGAGTCTTCTGTTTTGGGAGATGGGATCAACAGTAAATAAAATATGCCTTTGTAAAGGAAAGCATAATCTTGTTTAATGAGTGTGAGCAAGGCATAATATCACAGATTTTTGCAAGAACAATGAAACTTCATGTATAGATTTGGTATATCCTCTTGTCCTTCTATATTATAAAAGCTTCACTGTTCAAGAGCGCTGCCTCAGGCAGCAGGATAACCAGTATCTGGCAGAGAATTTTTCATTCTTTTTTATCCTTTTGATATACAAGCTTCTAACCATGGCAAACATGCTCTGTAGCATAACTGGAAGAGTGGGAGCAAGTTATTCGTCTTTGATAGCTCTGGAGTCTCTTAACCCTTAAAAACTTATCAGCTTACTTTATATGGAGTTTACATGAGATTTCAGCTGACTACTGTTAATTTAAGCAAACATATATATGCATATGAAGTCAGAAACATGGCTCTTGGTGAAGCTTGTCACTGTGAACTGTTACAAAACCTTTATGGACTGCAATTTGGAGTATGCATTGCTACTTCTTGTTTTAAGGACATGAAAAAGTGAGTCTGTGATCCAGTCTGCTTAAATCCTGCCTGCAATGGAATTAGAATGCTTTAAACCCCGCTGAATCCTAGACACTGATCCAGCCTGCTTACTTAGTAAGGCTATTAAACCCATCAGGCATTGAGATTCATTAGATGCCTCCCCTGTGGTCTGAGTGTTCCCTAGGCACTAGCCGTTTGTCAGTCTGTATGCACAGAAGAGCCTTTCTTTCTGGGGAATGGAGTGCCAGAAGGTATATCGCCGTCTAAGATGAGGCAGAAAGGTACCTGAACCAAGAAGCCCCAAATACTGGACTGTGTGATGTCTGTGTCCGGCTTCACCTTATGTGAGGACAGTACGAGGCGGGGAGGAGGGGATCTAAGTTTCTGTCCCTGATGATAAGCAACATGACAAGCACATGGTTTAATGTGAAATGCGTAAATAAGTCAGTACTCTCACAACTGAATGTTTTAGCTAATAAGCTGGACTTGAGCTCTTGGTGCACTTACTCCCCTTCAATGTGCTGGACACAGTGACATGGTGTCTAAAATGCTCTTGCTAGAGTATTCACTAGGACATTCTCCTGAGACCTCAGTTCTGATCAGGCTGAAGGTAGCCTGGCATCCAGACCTTCCACTTCTTTCACACTGCCAGCGCAGTTCTGTGAGGTGCCACCACTCTCTGGACTACGTGAATGGAGCGGTCCGAGATTTTCCTTTAGCTTCCTGTGATCTCAGTGAAAAAGATGAACGTGTCATTTAAGCAGACTGGATTGATGTTGTCTGGAAATGCCTGAATTCCATATATTGTCAGGAAAAGAGAAATATGTAAGCTAGGAACAGGGGATATACTTTTGCAAGTCTTCAGAGGTACCCGCATCTCTCCATTGACTTGTAGAGAAGCTGGGCAAACTAAACTGCCTTCCCTCGCCAAACACGTAAAACTGAGGTGATGCAATGTCTAAATTTGAGCAGACTGGATAATACCCTGAAAAACAATGTTCTGTGGCCAGATGGTTGAATGAAAATGGCATGAGTCTCCTGCGGTATGAATATTGCGAATGGCAAAATTTCATGTTACCCTTGCCAAGGAGAAATTTTGTATAATGAACCTTATTGCTGGAGGGAGGAGTCACATGTACAACCTTTTCTCAGACTCTACATGAACTCCTTTGCCCAGAAGGTACAACAGCCTACTTACTCCTTCTGCCCTGTTGTTAATGTACTGTTCTGTCTGAGCAATACAGCTTGAGAGCAAATTGTTTTGATGGATCCAGATTCATTTCTGTATTTCACTATCGTTAGTTTATCAGGATGTTCAGGGACAAAGAGCAGCAGATCCGTATCTGACACGTTTAGATATATCACACCACCTCCACAAACAAATGGTTTTGTTTTGAATATTATTCCTAAATAACTGCTAACCTAAGGTATAGAGAAATACTTAAAAGCGTGAACTACTGGCACATGATAGGGGCCCTGAATTTTTATGAGGGGTTGGGGAAGGTGGAGTAGTTGTGTGTGTTTGGGAGGTGGGGGGAGTGTTTTGTTTTTCTCCACTAAGTGTCACATTTGTGCTTCCTGTTTTAAGGAACTGGGCAAGTCAATGAGATTGGATTGTACAAACCATATTCCATTTGAC
The DNA here is from genome assembly GCF_964289735.1 of Phaethon aethereus. NCBI lineage: Eukaryota > Metazoa > Chordata > Aves > Phaethontiformes > Phaethontidae > Phaethon > Phaethon aethereus. The sequence continues at coordinate 44,432,219 of NC_138582.1, read as the reverse complement.
CTATTAGAAAAATCCCATGTGGACTTCACAAAATGCTTTTTCACAGAGGAAGGTTTGTTGAAAGCGTATCATAACCTCCTAAATGGAGCCTCTTCAGATTCATTTGGAGTCCTTGGATATTTGCCACAGTCACCAAATGCACTGTCTTGAGTAGAGCTTGCAGGTGCTGCTTTACTCCCGTTCAAATCATATTTAAATTATTAAATACGGTGATCCTCCATACGCTGAGGACAAGCTTGGTCCTCCCTGTTCCCAGGTCTCTTGGAGACAAGTGATAGATGTTTCTTTTATTTGTGACTTTTTATGTGCTGTTAAAAATATTAAACTATTTTGTCCAGAGTGATAAGAATAGTAGTTGCCCTTCTGCAAAAACACATACATATTTTCAGTTTATCCTGTTTCTTTGAACAGTGAGATTCCAACCTGTGAGCACATTTATGTTCTCTCTTGTCATGGTTTAACCCGGCAGGTAGCTAAAGCAACCACACAGCTGTTCACTCACCCTTCCTTCCCGCAGCTGCAGGGAGCGAATCGGAAAAAAAAAGATAGAACTTGTAGGGTGAGATAAAGACAGTTTAATAGGACAGGGAAAAAAGAGAATAATAATGATAATGAAATAATAATAATAATGATGATGATAAAAAGAATATACAAAACAAGTGATGCACAGCACAACTGCTCACCACCCGCTGAGCGATGCCCAGTTAGTCCCAGAGCCGCAGCGCCTTCCCAGCCAACTGCCCCAGTTTATACGCTGAGCATGACGTCATACGGTATGGAATATCCCTGTGGCCATCCTGGGTCAGCTGTCCCGGCTGTGTCCCCTCCCAGCTCCCCGTGCACCCCCAGCCTGCTCGCTGGCAGCCCAGCACGAGAAGCTGGACTGTCCTTGACTGCTCAGCAACAACCCAAAACATCAGCATGTTACCAGTATTACTTTCATCCTAAATCCAAAGCTCAGCACTATACCAGCTACTGTAAGAAAATTAACTCTATCCCAGCCAAAACCAGGACTTCTCTTTTTGTTGTAGCCCCATATAACCATATTCTTCATACCTAGGAGGGAAGATGCAAATCAGTTATAATTTACAATACATAATAGCCTTTAAAACTTAAAAAATCATTATACTGAGGATCATTTTAATGAGAAAAAAGATAGGACTACTACTAATCTGTGCGTACCTTCCATTTTGGGGGCTGATTAACCTTTAACAGAGAGTTTCTGTATCTTCTTTGAGGTTTGGCCTTGACATGACATTATGGAGCAGCTGTACAGAAACTTTAATTGTTAGGACATATCATTCCTATTTTTACACTTTTTCCTTTTAATGGTGGATATTAACACAAAGGTTTTACTACTGTATTTTCTAGGCACTTAATGGTTCAGATATAAAATATTTGACATCCCTGTTTGCTCCTGACCGTTTATTAATGTAAGGTTTGGCAGGTTATGTAGCCCGAGACTGAACTTTATGCCTCTTAAAGATTTTAATGTCTTTTTATGGTGGTGGAATTCGCTTCTGATTACTGGTTAAAATAATCATTTGTCTAGACACTTAAAATTAAAAGAATGTTTTGCTGCTTTTTTGACTCTTTGTATAAAGTACTGATGATGTTGCAATGAGCCTTGAAGTAATTCTCTGCATGATTTCATTTGATCCTTAACCTAAGATTTATTACATAAAACAAATTGACAGTCAGAGAGGGAATATATAGAAAGGTCATGGAATAGCCAGGTCACCTAGTCTCTTCAGACTTCTCAGATCTGGTCAAGAGCTTTTCCAGCAAAACTCTGCTGTTGAAGGTGAGGAGGAAGGGCAGGAGGAAGGACAGGGAGGGCAGTTTGCTGGAACCCAGTGTTTTGAGGAAATGCATAAGTTGGTTTTGATGATCATCTAACCCCACAAAACCACAAACAGGTTCCCACTGCATCTGGGCTTGGTTTCTTCTTCATGCTTTGCCTGGCAGAAACCCTTGCCATCACTTCTCAGGTCTTCTGCTCAGAGGTAGCCTGGGAGCAAGGACTACTCCAAGCCCGAGAGCCACTTGGGGGTTTTGCCAGCCCTGCCAATAGCCTGATGTGTCTGGGAATTCAGGCTGTGCTGAAGGCCCTAGGACTGGGTCCTGCACACCCAGGCTGTGTGGTGTTGGATCAGGAGGTGGTATAAATGTGTTAAATAAGCCAGAACTACCTAATGTGTAATTTAGGCCAGCTTCGTAGCCGTAGTCAACTTCATGCTGGCTGCAGAAGGACAGGTGATGTTAGCCTGCTAAAATGTTGATTTCTGTATTTTTTTTTTACCAGGGTGAATCTTTCATGTCCTTTGGGTTTTTGGTTTTGTTTTGTTTTTAATCTGGGATTATCAGTAGCTGTAATGTCAAATTTGCAGGATTTATTGATTGTTTACAGCATTTTGTAACTGAAGGTCTCTATTTTTATCTTAAATCGGAAAAATCTGACTAACATGTATAATTCTTTCTCCCTCCCCTGAGATACATTCTGGGAAAACATCCCTACCCAGAAACTTCTATCTTTCCAATTCAAAATTAAACTCTGCTTAAATACTGACTTTATCAACACTATGGGAATTGTGAATTCTGAACATATCTATTGATGATGTTGATCAAATTAATTTATTTTAGGGATGCCATGTCACTGGTTTTAAATGACTAAGTGCTGCCTTGGAAGAAGAAGCGGTTACTGTTCTGTGGTAGTCTGAGAAATTCAGGGTGGGGCTTTTTCTTTTTTTTATTTAATATAATATAGCCATCCTGTGGTAGAATTACAGAGACATGGCTCCAGCTGTGCTACTCAGCCTCTGTAAGCAGAACTAAAATTGCATATAAATGGTTTAATTGCCCTTCGGTTTGTAATATTGCAAATTCAAACTGTGACTAATTTTCTTGTAATCTATAAATACAGGACCAGCATTTGTTAATGTTTTATCCATAGCCATTCTTGTTTATGTTGTGGGTTGTGGGCAGTAAGATAAGGTATGTACCTCAAAAGACCTACTTTTGGTAGATATAGCTCTACCAAGCTGGTACTTGACATTGTTTTCATACCTAGGGTGACTCACTAGATTTTGATTAATGTTTTAAAAGACGCCAACACTCATTAAATACAGAGTAGCTGTTATCAACAGCTACTATAAATGAACTCTAGTGGGGGTTATTGAATTTCGTTTTACATATCAGCAACAGCTGGTCTGTTCAGAGAGTTCCCATTGAGCTTCTTACAGTCCCAGGAACTTGAATTTTTTTTTAAATATGACTGAGGGGTCCAATCTCAAATTGTTGATGGGAGTAGAGGCCTCCTGGTGCCACTGGGGAAACTATTAGAGGTGTTCAAAATCAGGGATAATAAAATATGACGACGTCTTGTATCATGTAATTGAGTGGACTGCGTTTATTTCATATGCAGAAAAGCTCCTCCAGTCAGATGAAAATGTGCAATCAAGCTGATCCTTTCTAGAGGGAGGAATTTGACTCTTCTGTGAAGCAACACACCCTAGATCAAACTATTTTTCTAGTCTTAGGTAGAAGACATTTTAGTTATTGTTACAAAGAAATAGTGTGCGCATGGCCACACTTGCATGTTTATTTTGACAAGAAATTATTCTGACTGCTTTTTAAATTTAATTTTCTCCTGAAGGGAAAGAAGGAGACAAACATCTGCATTTTTTCTGTTCTAGTGTTCACTTAAAGATGAATGTGTATTCAACCATGGAACTTCATATTGCTGTATCAGCAAAAACCTGTTCAAAGTCTACGAAACAATGAATTTCTGTCATTTCATAGCCCAGAATATAATATTTTTCATTTAACATAATGGATAGATTATGATTGCTTATGCTAAATAACCTAGACATCAGCCAGATACTATCACAGAGTTAACAAAAAGGTGTAGCGAGCACAATATACTGCTTCTATAATGCAAAAGGGTATGTTTTCCAGTTTTATAGCTAGATGAGGAAACATTTAGTTCATCCTCTCCTATTTGGGGGCTAAGATAAAAGCATATGCATTTTTCATGGAAAGAGGCAAACACCTGAGCAAATTATGGCAATGTAGCAATTGCCGTTCACTATCATAGTTCGATGGTGACGTCAAGAACTCAATAAACTCCTCTCGGGGAATCACATCTTTTGCATACAGTACTGTTACATTTTTCACCTCCACATCTGCAATAACATACAGAGTAGTAGCATACTCTTGTCATGGCCCTGTTGAAATGGGTCAGATAGCTGTTAAAATAAAGGACTCTTCAACAAGAATATAGCTGCTGTTATTAATAATATGATTTGCAACTGCAGACAGTTCATGCATGTCATGGTCATGTATGTCTAAAGAATGATACGTAGAACGTGAATTCGGTTAAGTCAGACCTTTATTGCTGTATTATTTCAATGACTCTAGGTTGACTTACTCTTTTTTTTTTCCATTCTTTTTTTGTCTTTTTTCCTTCCTCTTTTTGCTATGCTTTCAGAAACAAAACATTACAGGTGATTTTTTTTTTAAAGGTAAAGCTACTAAAAGCATCTCCCTGCTAGTCCTGTGTGTAATTTAGTAGCTTAGCAAATACTGTTAAAGTACAGGCAGCATTAACTTTATTTCTTATTCTAAATCACCACTCAGAATGGACAGGCTTCTTATCCTTAAAACTGTACCTCTCTGCAGAATCCTAAGATCATAAAAGGAATAAAACCATGAGAAACTGATTATGCTTAAGAGGGGACCATCATTCTACCTTCTTGTAGATAGTTTTAAAACCTTCATCACACTGCAAGAGTGAAACTTGGGCTGTGCTTCTCTCAATTGCTGTATTTATGCAAAAACTCTGCAACGAAAATCACCTCCAGTGCTTTCAGTGAGGAGGCTGTAACTCCCAGTAAATGGTTCCCTGCAAAAAGCACTGCCAAAGTGGACTGGTCAAAAGTTTTTTATTTCAAATGTTATAAGGCCTCTTTGGATACAGTCCCGTTTGAGTGCGCGCAATACTGTCTATCATCCTCATTTTGCACTCTAGATACTGTTCATCTCATTTGTGTTTATGATGGAAGATTAACAGATAAAACCCAAGATCTGTGGCACGTTTATTTCACACCCGCACACACAGAGAATATTTTATATTGTAAACTGCCCTGAAACAGGTGTTTTCTGATCTTGACAGAAAGTCAAGTTGGATGGTGCTAGATTAGCAAAGGAGATAAAAAGAAATGAAACGAGTGACAAATAGCATTCTTGTTTTATTTTCATCTGAAGATGTTTCCCGTGCTAATGTGCTGCTGGCTTAAATAGAAGTGCCAGATAGTGTTAGGACAATTCAGTTACCAGACTCTTTTGACAAGTCTAATTTTGCCTTCCAAAATAGGAACGATGCAAAGGGCAACATTTCTCTGTATTTGTTTACTACCCCTCTCAGCAGATCTTCTTGCGCTTACTTGCATTCATAGGACTTTCCTAAAACTTTTAATTTAACAAACTTAATCTAAACCAGGTGCTAGCTCTCAGCCTTCGGGTGATGAAATGCTTCCTGGCACGACATTAGCCTTTGTTATACGTAAGGGCACTGCTGAGATGCAGCCCCTTGCTGGGTAGACCCAGGCAGTGCAGTCACCCTGAAGAGCTAAGTTCTTCATACGGTGCAAATGTACTCCTTCCTGATCATATACACTTCCACATTGCTACATTCAGTCCATAGGACCACATAACATGTCATAAATTGAGAACCCCTGATTACGCATAAGAGTTAAATTTGGGGGTTGGGTTAGGTGACAGTCAATGACTTGTCAATGACCCAGCTTGCTGGGTTTGGGACACTCTGTGGTGTTTTTAAGGATCCCATGAAAATGTGTGATTGCACCTTACTGTATAAGAAGTTTCTACTTAAAATGACCATAAGCGAAAGGATATCTGTGAAAACATCCTCCTTAATGGCACTGTCGTGCATACCTAACTTGTCAAAGAGTGTATTGATAGCAAAGGAAATTTTGCTAGTAGTGAGGCTCACAGCACATGCCAGAGCAAACGGATTGCAGGAAATGCTTGATCTTTGCAAACTCCCCGTTTTAAGCTGACTGCCGTCTCTTTGTGCATGTGAAACATCATGATGTGAAACATCCTGCATTTTCCAGAAGAGGTGATATTTCAGGATCAAAATAACTGGCAAATATAGTACATAATTATGCTGTAAAAGTAGTCGTGATTAAAAAATGACCAGATGACATTAAAAATCTCTAATGAAGGAAAGAGCAGGATAGGATGATTGTAAAGGCACAAAACAATAAATGTCTCAGTTCCATTTGACTTTGGGTACAAATACTGAGTTTGGGTTCTGATTGCTGAATAAAGCTCCCTCCTGCTCATATGATAGAGCAGTCATTGAGTGTATCTGAGTACCATGTGCAGGAAATGTCTGATAAAACAAAGTTTCATCCTGAAGTGCTCGTTCCTGGGGGCAGAATTCTCTGATTCAGAATGTGCTGTGTTTGATGAAATGTTCCACAAAACCAAAGCAGAGTTCAGAAGAAGAGCATCTATTCCCCTGATGGCATCAGCAGTGAGTCTGAAGGAAAAGTCACTTTCACCAAGCAGCTGCAAGGCTCAGGGGGGCTCTGGTTCTCTGGAAATATTGAAACATTTGCATTTAGTCCCATTTTAACAAAAATGAGACTCCATAACAACAGGAAAAAAAAAATCCCTTTCCTGCCATCAGGGAGTCCTACTTGTCAACCAGCTCTGTCTACACCTCATGTGGTGGAGATGACAGTCTTCTGGTGTACAGAGGTTTGGCTGCAGGGAGTTCCCAAAGAGGAGCTGGGCTCAGCATTAGGCTTGCCTTTGAGGTCCACCTGTGCCACCTCCTGGTACGTGTGAAGGACCTGCTTATTCCTTTAAGGCTTTTTCTTGTGGAGTGAGCAGTGGCTAGCAAATGGCAGGTTTTGACTGATTGCGGTAATAGAAAAAAATGGACTTGGTAGGGATCAATTATTTCAAATCTGTGCATAATTCCAACATTTGGAGCATAGGTTGGTGTCAGATTTGTGCTAATGTGAAATGGAAGGAAACCCCAAATTTCAGTTTCTCATGAAACAGACATTCCTTTCCCTTCTCATTGATTGTCTCTGATATAAGTACTGATTGTTTTGGTTTTTCCTTAATGCAACATCCTATCTGGAATTTAAAAATAATGTCAGCTGTAAGCATCTAATTAGTATTAAAGCTTATTAAAAAGCATGGATCAGGTACTATCAAAATTTGACTTTTGAATTTCTTCAATTGAAAAGCAACTTGTCAGTCAACATAATTCCACAAAATAGATAAATTTTTGATAGTTGCATTTTTAAAGGAAAACAGTATTGCCTCATCGTAACAAAAACTTTCTTGGCAGTTAAGAGACAGCTTTCCAGGTGCTCTATTCCTAAAAGCATTATTACTTGTTGTTTAGCTTTGTATTTGGCCAAGGCTTCTGTTTAATATGCCTAGTGTTTGATTTAATTAAGATTCAAAAAATATAAGTAAATATATTTATGGGTAGAGTTTGTCAAGGAATTGAATGTTGGCAGGCATATTAACAAGCCCTTTCATTGCTACCACATAGCAAATAAGTGATGTCGCCTTCATGTGAAGGATGCCTATGAAAACGTATCAGTTTGCATTGCCACCTGGAATCTTCCTGCTACTGCTTTAACAAGCAGTTGTGTACCAGAGATGTCTACGTAAAGGTGTAGGTTATGGGTGCAGTAAGCATATATGGAGAAAAACATAATTTTATTATGAACACTAATAGGGAGAAGGCTAAAATATTTGGACTACCACTAGTAGTGCACGACCTTAGGAGTAAATGGTGCCTACTCCCTTTTGAAAACATGACAGAACTGAGAGAAGGAAGGATGCAGAGGACTACCTGGAACTGAGAATAAAAAGTAACTGGAGGGAATAAACAAGAAATTCTTGATGAGACAGCAGTAGGGTGGGGACAACACTTCCCTCCTTGGAAGGACCAAAAGGACGGCAGGTAGAGAGGACCTGTCAGAGACAGTGGAAGACAATACGCACCCTGAAATGAGAAAGCAGTCTACTACAGTGTTGGATGCTTATCTTATAGTATGGTGCTAAGTAACTCTTTAAAATCACTTCCTCTGGCAAAGCAAATGACCCATTTCTATTTGGCAGAGGATGAAAAATAAAATCCATAATGATAGAAGTGTGTCCTAGGATTCTTTGGCTCTTAAGCATATATGGTGCCCTGCCCTTCAATGTGTAATTTCTGTGCCTGGTGCCAGCTTTTATCATACTCAGCATGAGTTTTCTTCCTGTGGCTTCAGGGGTAGATGTGTCTAAATGGAACAATGCTGAATAGTACTCAACTTTTCTAAGACAAGTGCCATACACATTTATACTAAGGAGTCTATCACAGCCTGACAGAGGAAAGTTCATTATTATGTAGGGGAATGTGCTTACTCCAATCTTTGCAACTTTTTTCTTCTGCTGTCTAAAGGAACTTAGCGTTATGTTTTCTCACTGCTGCAGTAGTATTCTCTGATTTAATTACATGATTGCCAACTATTCTAAAGTATTAATGACTTTCTAAACAGCTAGTCTGCCAAAATTTCTTCCAAGTTACAAACATCTGTGATTTGTTCAGGGTTGAACTTCAGTGAAGACCGAAGCACAGTGATAGTTTATCCGGGTTCCCTGGCTAGGGACCTCCGCTGCTGTGATTTGCTGTGACCTTTCTGCTGTTCCCACCCATCATGTAGAAGTTTTAACTAGATGGTGCGAAATCACCTTCAGATCCATTTTTGTGAGGCCTCTGATCGCTTAATACACCACCAGACAGATGCCTGCTCAGGCTTCGCAGGCAGCATGGTCACCGTACACACACACCAGCTCATGAGCCCTTGCTCTCAGCCAGGTTCCTTACCCTGGGGCAGTGCCAGAGCAACAGCAGCGGAGCGAGATCTCTTGGTGCTGTTCCTTCCTTGTGCCCGTCTCCCCAGGAGAGCAGTGCAGAGAGAGGGAGGTGTTAGAGATAAAACAGAGGGGGAAAAGTCACCCTACAGGGAGCAAACACACTTAGGCCTGCCAGCTTAACAAAAAACCTCAAAAACAAACAAACAAACAAAAAATCACAAAAAGGAAGAAAAAAGCAACAGAGTGCAGGGTGGATTTGCTTGAAGTAGTTTGCATGCTGCAGGTGACCGTACTGAGTCACGCAGCCAGACCTAGAGGCATTTGGGACGTGTGTGTGTGCTCGGGTGCAGATCTCTTGCCTCCAGGAGAGGTCCTCGACCTGCCGGTGCCCGGGGAGCCGTGGTGCTGCGTGTTAGAAGGCAGCTGTGCTGCAGGCTTCACAAGCATTTGGACTAAGGTTTCTAAATGCCACCTTTTAAGTCTTCTGTTTCAAGTCCACTTTGTAAGTATTTTACCAAATATTTGTTCCAGCTTCTCAGGAAGGGTGTCTGCCTTCCCTTCTTCCCGTGCCCCTTCCTCAGCTTCCAAGCAATGAAGTTTTACCCGTGTAACTCTTCAAAAGCATTATTTCAAAGTCATACACCTGAATAGAGGCAGGGCTTTTGTTTAACGCTGGCACGGGTGAAGCTGTTGCACCACAACACAGACTGAAACAAAAATGAATTGTGTGACTTGTTTGACCAATGCAGTGATACTGCACAGTTCAGGTATGAAGTACAGCAAATAATTTTATGATTAATCCACAGAAGAAAAAATGTATCAAATTCATCATTTGAATTCTAAATTGAAGGGAACTGCAGTCTGCTTGCTGATATTTTGCAAGGTAAACATGAGGCTAAATTGTTCCCTAAAATTATTCGCTCACTCATAATCACAGTCAAGAAAAAGACCTTCCTTGAGAAGAATAAGTGCAAGAATAGCATTAATCTTAAGGAAGGGCTAAATCACTGAACCTGTAAACCGGAGCAGTAGACTTGGGTGATGGAAGGCAGCCACTGTTCTTTGGCAGTGAAGTGCTTCCAGATTGCATCAAATTATCAAAATGCTGCAGAGGGCTGGGAGGATGACAGTGACCCTCAAACCTTTGTACATGCAAAGTTCCAAAGCTTCTGGTATTTTTTATGATCTTTTACTGATTTTCTCTTACCCATCACACAGGAGAAAAAAATTTAAAAAAAAGTCAAAAATGGTTACTTGATTTTCCTTCATGGTAAATTTGATTTTGTATTCCTCCTTCCCTTCCATTTTCTGTTACCCAATATTTACTGCTCATCACTCATTTATCATTAAATGTCATTTATGCTAAAACTGGGTTAGTGGAAGGAACATCTATGCAAGAATATTTTGTCAAATTGGAAATTGCTGACTGAAGCTCTCAGAGTAAATCAGAGTTCATTACTAAATTAAGCTGCCCTGATTACAGTTTTACTTTGTGATGGTTTTTGCATCTGTACTAGATATGGGGATAGCCTGAGTGCCACCTGTTCACATTTTCACAGTGCGTATAGGGCCTTAGCTTGTGTTATGTTCAATTGTGCATATCCATCTGGGCACCTACGTGCACATTCATTGTGTATGTCCTTGCAGGTTCCCAAAGTCCGTATTTAGTGGAATTTAACCATTATTCCACTCCCTGTTGCAACAACTTACTCTTGTTGGCTTGTATACCATGGGATGTTCAGTACTGTGCACAATCCTGAGCACAGCCTGTGCCCAGCCCCCCATACTATCCACAGGAGGAACTTCAAGGAAACGTTTGCAGAAAATGGCCAGTGGGTAGCCCTGTAAATTAGAAGTTAAATGAGAGAGGTGTGTACAAGAGAGGGAGGAATCTCAATACCTGTGGTTGTGAAGATGGCTGTCAGGCCAAGGTAAATGTCCCATCTCTGTCTTCTCATCTTGTCATCAAGCATCAATAGCTGCTGGAACTGAGCATCTAAGTCAGATCAAGTGTTTAAGTAGCCTGTGCTCTGTTGTCAAAACTAGTTCACCTTCACTTCTCTCTTAGCTCTTTGTATTTATTTACCTACACTCCCCACTCTGCTTTGGGTAGCAAGCTTCCTGCCCCTCATCCCAGCTGTGTCACACCTAATCCAGGATGTTCAGTGTACTTGGTACCTTGGGGCATGTCCACAAGACTGGGGGCTGCTATGGAAATACGTGTTTCCTCACCGGAACCAGGATCCCTTTCCAAGTCTGCCTGCTTCTGCTCATCTCAGGACACAAGGGCAAGCTGTGGGAGCTGCAATTCAACTGGCTTTTCAGCTGATCAGTGGTAGAAGCTTAGGTGTCCAGGGGCCCAGTTCTAGGAGCACTGGAAGCTGGACAGCAGGTGGGTGACACCTGAAGATGTCAGTGGCGTGTCCGTGGCAGAGATCAGGACCTGGATAGCAAGTTGCCCTGGCTGTGCACATAGTCATAATGATGCAAGGCCAAAGCACTGGCTTGTGATTGCCCTTACCCTTAGCCTCATCCCTGGCAAATCTTTGGCATGGGCCAGCTACCACTCCCACGGCAGACCAGAGATAGGCAAGGGAGTGACTGGTCACTAGTGCGTTCCCAATGGACAGTTGACTTAGAGGTAGGGTCTTGAACCACATTATTTGCTATTACAGTTGTAGCCATGGGTTCTCTGAAGTGAAACGGGGAAATGTTTCTAGACCTCACTGTCCTTCAGCCTGACTGCCCCGCTATACAGCGATGATACAGAGCTGACTGCAATGAGACGACCATGCAGTATCTCTGGTTTTCTCCTATGAATACCTCATTCTTGATTATTGGCCTGACTGAAGCTTCTAACAGCGTGGATACACATGAGTCACTATGTTGTTTAGCTGGGTCAATAGATAATGGGTTCCCCTGTTTAGCAAGTGTATTACTGAAAAGGCTTTTGGTTATATGTTGTTCTCAGACCTATGATTTCCATGAAAATATAGTCATGGAGAACACTTTCTTCAAAAGAAAGTATTTTTCCCCATTACACTATAACAAGTACATCAAAAAGGCAGAGTTTAAATATCGTTTTGCCTAAATCTACCATTTTTCTCATGGAGTTAAGTAGCTTTGATGTAGCCTTGATCTCTGTGGCCTTTGAAGGTCTCCTGAGCCTGACCCCGTAACTGCTTTTTGGACTTGTATTTGAGGAGTACCTACCAAAAAATTGTCAGGGTTTCAATTACCACAATATTCATGCCACCAGTCTAGCTGTATGATACTGAAAATAAGTTCTGAGAAGTCATCGTCTTGCTTTTCAGAGAATTAGCTGTTCAGGCTAGCTGAAGACATTAATTTTCGGATTGTACAGATGAAAGCTGCATTTATCTCTCAGTTCTTTAAATGTCAATGCAGTAACTCCCAACCATGTAGCAATATGAATTTTTTGTATCGCATACACTAAATTATTCACAAACTCAAAAGGCATAGGTATACTCCATCATCACTTTTTTCTCTCATCAGGGTTCGCTTTATTTTATTTTCATTTGGTTGTTACTTGACTTTCCATGCAACCTTTTCTAATTCTCACCCCTGTCTTCATGAACTGAATAGTTCCACTGCTGAAGTTAGTCTGTTCATACTGAGCGTAATTTTCAGCTGAAGTTTCCCTGGGTCTTCTGAGGTTTGTGTGCTCTCTGAGCCAACTGCTGGGCCAGAAGGCAGATGCGGGGATGCTGAGCAGCACTCTGCACTGCTTCCCATAAGAGTGTCCCAGAAGTGTCATGCCAGTCTCCAAAGGTTGCCTGTAGGGCACGACTAGGCTGCAGTCTTGTGCCGTAGCAATAAAACGTTACCCGGGAGCCATCCTGCCAGGCATGCCATTTATTAATCACAAGCTATATCTCCCAAACTGGAGCCGCACCGGAGCTATTTTCAAGCCACATAACGGCTCAGCAATTTCAGGTTGGCGATTCTAAAGTGAGACACATTGCATAAGTCCTGTGCACTAACATGGGTGGGAGGAATTGTGAAATGGTGCATACATTAAATTTTGTTGTATGAGGGTGGTGTCTATGATGGAATCTTGCCTGAGAATTTCTAATACTACAGGGTTTCCTGAATCTAGGTTTTGCATGCTAGATACTGCTTCGTGCTGGCAGTTCAAATAAAAGTTTCTCTGTTTTGTAAACTTACAGCAGTATTTCTATTTTCTTGCCTATAGGATGGTTTTCGAGTCAGACAAACTGTTTTTTTTCTTTCAAACTCTGATCAAGATTTCAGTGACTAACATTATGACAAAGCTTGCCAGAAATTGATACGTCTGTTTAAGATTCAGATTTTTGCCTATAAATAGAATAAAGGGTGACATTGAACATAATGAAGAGTGCACATACGTCACATATTTAATATGGTAATGGTGCTGCAAATGGATAATTGAGGATCAGCAACATGAATCATTTAGAAATATGTTCTCAATTCTATGAATATTCTTATGGGCTTTTATAAAGTCAGTGCCAATTAGCAGGGGCACCTGGACTCCCAGATAAATGTGTTTGTAGGTATCTAGGACAAGAGCATTCTTCAAGTTAAAACTTCCTCCTTTAATGTCTCCCTACATGAGTCCCAGATTAGGACATAAGCTGCTCCTCGTGGAGAGCTGCACTAGAAAAGTATCTGCTATGATTTCTAGTAGTAAATCTCACTGACCAGCCATGGGAGTCTGATTTACTTGCTTATTTATTTATGAGTGCTGAACTCTTTGACTGTAGAAGAAGCTGAGGAAACTCAGCCACTGTGAACATCAAGTTTAAGTTAATACAGGTGGTGTGAGCCTCACATGAGAAGGTTGAGTTTCTGTGTTCAGTCTGACTGAAATACCTGACTCCGTTCAGATGTCTTTACACTGTGTGTAGAGAGGTGTGGGGAAACAAAGTGTGTGTGCACTCTGCATAGAAATTTCAGGCTTGCTTTCTTCTCAGAAAATATTTATAAGCCTGCCTGGAAGGCTAAGCCCAAAATTCCTCTATGATTAAACGGTAAGAGCTCCTGTTGGCAAAGTTGTCAGATGTGTGTTAATATATGGTTCTCTGGTGGAGTTATTTAGGCTTTGCTACTTACTAAACTGTAAAGGATTTGTTTCTCAGTGGTCAGATGTCATCTTTGATCCAGTAAGATTTAGCTTAAAGACCTTTTCCTCTGTTCTTTGGCAAGCGATCAAATCCAGCTTGCTTTCATCGTCTTCTGAGGAATGTATAAAGATTATCAGGATTTCTAGTACGTCACATTTTTTCACTGTATTTATTGAACCCCACAGGTTCCAACTTGTTCTGCAAAAATGTATAAGCTGGAAACTCATGTTGCAAGTAAGAAAAAGTCAAATCAATTTAAACTAAAGTATATATATTTTGGCAATTAGGCAGTGTTCCCTGCTAACACGTCTGTGGAAATTTTCCAAGGTTCTGCTTCTTGATCAAAAGAGCGGAATGTATTAAATGGGATGGGATATAGTTTACAGTGCTTCTTTGCTCGGAGATTTGGAGGAGGACCTCAAAATGCCATGCCTTTTCCTATCCTATCTTGTCTCTTGTTGCGCTGTTGCACTACCCCATAGCGTGTTTTGTTTTTCTTAAGGCAAAATGGAAAGTGGTGCGGTCTGTGGCCAATGTATTTGACCTTGTTAGCTTACAGTATTGAGTCTTCTCATCTCCAGGAACACCCCGGTGAGGTTGTCTAATTCCCCTTCTGCTTGCTGCCCTTCTTCAAGGGTTCAAATTCAAGGTCTCCATTTTAGCACATTTTAAGCAGCAGTTTTAGTTTCCAAATGCTTTTTCCCTTGTGGGGGCTTGTCCTTTCACACTCGGATGTTTCACCTTCTAATATTAGAGGTGTAAACTATACACAGCCTGAATATTTTGACTGTCCTTCCATAGGCCAAAATGTGATTGGAATTTATTAAAATGACTTACTCTGTTCTTCCTGGAGGCCTTCAGAAAACCTGGCTGGGAGTTTGGAAGGGGCATTTGATCCAAAAGGCAGACTACAAAGGAAAGAAGTCTCTGTGGCTGTATGGAAACACACTGATTATCTTTATCCCTCTGTCTATTCAGTAGAATCATTACATTATATGTCGTAGGGTTGGCAACGCATTCATTGTCTTTACAGAATCCACAGAATCCTCTCTTCTGACCTGTAAGTAGAGGTGATGGGTACAACTACAGGAAAAGTGTGGAAACTAATGTAGAAAGCCAGTGTATTTCCTTGGCTGGTATTATATGTTTCTAGCCAATGAATGACTTAAAATTGTTAGGAGCTGTAGCTAAGCTTATTTACAGCTCTATTGATTTTTGTTATCATGAGTGCCATTATTGCCTTCCCTAGCCTTAGATGAATGATCGGTAACTTAATAAATGAAAGCAGTGTACGTTCGTGTTCGGAGAAGGAAGGAAGCTAGTGCAAGATGTATGACCACTGACAATTAAAACAAAGATTTTAAACCTTTCTTATTAAAAATATATATCCAGTCTGTGAGCCCCAGCTGTTGATGTGGATTCTGTAATTCAGTTAATCGGACAATAAAAACTGGTGTAAATAAATGAGGCAGCAGAGATTAGATGATATGAACCTGGCATGGGATATCAGAGACCTGGGGTCTGTTTCCAGCTCTGCTGGCTGTTTGATCTGATGCCAGGCTGTTTGAATCTTTTTCTCTTTGCTCTTTTTTTCTGACAAATACAAGCCGTTTTGGAGCATAGATTTTTATTACGGTTTTGAAGAAGGGATTAAATGGGTCCCAGTTTCTGTCAGCATCAGTGGATGTTAAAACCATACAAAATTAAAACACCCCACCTATTACTCAAATTTATTTTGCAACACTAGATTAAGACTGAAAGATAGTGTTCTACTACAGTGAATGGATATGCATTATATATGGAAACCCGTCTAATTAAGGTGGTCTAATGTTCTTTAAATGTTTCCATTGAATCACTTATCAAAGGACTTGTCAGGAAGCTGATTCTCCCATCTGCAAAATGCTTCAGGACTGCAGTAGTTCTTTCATTTAGTGTTAGCATTGCACTATTTCTCTAAAGGCATCCCCCCACAATGTGTCCAAATGCATGTATCTGCCTTCCATCTGAGATAAGCCAATCGTGTGCTGATTAGAGACAGGGCTCCTTCTGGACTAGCTAACTTATTAAAATGAGGTTTTCCTAGTCTTAACTTCTGTTCAAATGAAAGTTTTATTTGTAAAACACAGGTTAAAAAAAACAAACTGTTTCTGAAAAGGAGAAGGATGTAGGGAAAAAACCAAAAATTAATCATTCTTAACCATAGAAACAGCATGATCAGAAAATAGCTACTGTAGAGTAGAAATGAGTTGTTAAATTTTAGTATAAAATATATTTACATGATTGTTTATGCTTGATTAATTGCTAAGTTTGAAGAGTAAGAAAATGATATCTCGTAAGATGTAGGGAATGATGATAATTTATGTTGTGCCAATGTACCTGGAAAATCACATACAATCAGCTTAGAGCATTTCTTGTTCTGAATTGGCATGTTTCCTCCATGAAGTGACAAGCAAATAATAGTCTTTAAGAGGGGCACGTAGGAAACACTTTTATCTCTCTTTTTCCTCATTCCTGCTGTGGAATACTTTATTTCAAAGTCTTACAACGGATCTTGCGCATCTTGGGGCTAACTTTGGCTGTGGAGCGTAGAACCTATTAGACTTCTCCGCTCAGTCATTCAGATCTGTGGGAAGCACAGTCAGACTTTTCTTTGCAGGCAACACAGTATATTTCATTCCAGGTGCCTCCAGCTGGTCGTGAAATCTTAAAAGGAGATGGAGACTTTTAATGCTTTGCTTTCCAAAATGATTTTTAAGTTTGTGCATCCACATATGACAAGGACTGATAGAAGTAAGCACCCAAAAATGCTTAATGTATCTTTCAGAGACCCACATGGGATAGATTTCTTGGATTCACAGTTGGATTGGACAACTTTTCAGTTTTTAATTTATTTGAATTAGTGGAGCCTTTTTTCTCCTCCAGCCCTCACACAACTGCAATATTTGTCCTTATATTTTTCTGTATGAGAAGACAGAGCCACGAGAGCAGTCTGGCCCACGATGACACAGCAAACGTAAATCTGAGGCTCAACCCCAAGCCTGCCTCTATTCCATGGATGGTTGTAACTATTAAAGTATGGGTTTAACTGATGGTGCTGAAACAGCAGTGTTGTCCATGACTAAGTCGCAGAGTAGGAGTGTGGAAAATGAAGGTCCAGCGTAACTGTGCAGCGAAAGGCAGTCAGTCCCCACGCAGATGATGTGTTTTTTTAAATCTGAGTTGTAGGCGGGTCTTCTGTCAGTAAAGCACATGCTTTGGGTTATGTGATGCAGCACGTTCGGGTGCTTGTGAACAGTCATGCTCAGAAATGCCAGTGGGCTGCTTCTGAAAAGTGCAGCGTTCTGAATAGTCCCCGCATACCAAGTACCATCAAGACATAACACAAAACTGGGTCAGCTTAGGGCACAAGTACACAGCATCAAAAATGCCCTGTAAATAGGCAATGCTTGATCACAAAATGGTGTCAGCAATTAAGACAGACTTTTGTCCTCTTTTCTTCCTTCCAAGCTGATTGAAAGGGAAAAGATGAAAAACAGTTTGAAAGGCATGGGAATCCATCATTAAACTCTCAGGCTGCCTGGTTACCACTTCGAGGACAGCTTTACTCAGGTAAAACTTATGAATGCAAGTTGACAGAAGAGTTCTGAACAAAATAAAAAATCTAAGTCAGGAAAAAGCATGGGAAGATCAATGCTTTAGCTCTCCAAAAGGCTTCATTTAGTATTTTGCTGAAGAGGAGAAGGCTTTGTTTTGGTCTCTCCCTTGCATGTTATAATTTAAGTATTGCTTGTAGCTGTTCCTTGCCACCAATTCAGAGAGGAAATACATCCCACACTAGGTTATTGCTGTCTAGGCTATTTTACTAAAAGATCATGCACAAAAATTTGCACTGGGTGCTAGGATGTGACAAAACCAATTCCCAGTTATGGATAACAAATAGTATAGGAGGATGCTTATAGCACTTTTTTATAGAAACCACTAAATCAGGTGTTTATTCAGTTTCTCATTGGAGGCTATTCGGAATTGTACTGACTCACAAATGGATTATGCAATAAAGTATGGGATAATATAAAAATGACAAAACAGTAGATTGAACTGAGACAAAACTATACCTTTGTTCTTTTGGGAGCAGTAGGGTTTTTGGGTTTTGAGGTCTTTCGTATCCCTTCCTTCTTGGAATTTCAAAAGATTTAGGGTGGTTCTTGGAAAATTGTAAAGTTCTAACAGGCAACTTAGCAAAAAAAACCCCAAACCCAAACAAACACAACTTTGGTACATATGTCAATAAATGCCTTGAATGGTCTCTGTAATTAGCTATTGCTTGCCGAGGGCAATCACTCTCGATGTTACTGATTTCTGAACTCTCTGGAGAGAGGCTGTGCCCAAAGCACTGTTGTTGAAGTAAGAGACACTTTGGGAACTTGTGGACTGCCTGGGAATCTGCTCTGACCTGCTGCTTCTGAACATCACTGACTACCTCTTCTTTCCTCCTCTGGGCTCTTTATCTTACCATCTGCAGGCCTTAAGATATATCCCATTGCTGCCTGCCCTTGCTTATCTTGGCTCTGCTCCTTTTTTGGGACCTTCTTTCCCATTTGAATTTCTGTGAAGAGCAGGTTTTGGCCTGATTCCTGACTGTGTACCTCAACTTGGTTTATATATTGTGCTTATGGACCCTAACAGCCTCTCTTTCTCATTGAGACAGTCACTCTTTTTCCCCTGATCCACCTGAAGCGTATTAATCTTACTGCATTTTTTCCCCCACTTGTTCATCTGCAGCTGGGACAGCATCCTCAGCCTAATACTTCAGGAAGCGTCAAGCCAGGCAGGCTGTGGATTTCGCCATCTCCTGCTGCACAGAAAGTGCATCAGTATGACATGTGAGTGCGTAGTCTGGTTACAGCACATTTAGTTCAAGTCAGTAATACAGTTAATATTTCTTTTCCCAGCTATGATACTCAAACCTCCACCCAGCAGCAGAAATCAGACGGCAGTGATGTGATGGAAGATTGTTTCCCTCTGCTACAACTTCCATGTTGCGTTAATACAAAATGTTGACTGATAATTCTACCTCGTTTCCGGAGGTGCCTGTTAACACAGACCTGGCATGCAGTTTTATATTTGAAGATGTTCCCATGAACATTGCTTACAGGGAGATGCCTTCAGCATATTCATGGTGGAAAGGAGGTTATGGATGTTCTGTGTCTGCATTAGCTTTCTGAATTATCATCTACTTTTGCTTAGATCCCTTTTGGCTGTTACACGTGGTTTGCACACTTCATGCCCCCAACCAGAAGTAGGCAAATTCCCAAGGAAACACAAATGCTTTTGTTCCAGGAAAGTAACCTGCATACTAAAAAGGGCTTGCAGAATGTGGACATGAAGCCTAAAAGGCTGCCAAAGATGCTAGGGAAGGTCGGGTCTGTTAATATAATGTAAATCTACTTTTTAAAAACAAGTAATTAACAGAAGCAAAACTGGAAATCACAAAAGTGGTGTGAGGAAAAGTATATTTTTACCCTGTGCATTCGAGGGAGCCTTGTAGACACTCGGGAGAATCTGCCTAATGACACTTGCTTTTCTCTCTAAGTAGAAGAATTTAGAGAGTAGTGTTTTTAAAAAATCAGTGTTATTCTAACCTCATTTGCCAGCAGTATAGTTAGTTCTGCACTTTGTGCATGGATTCGGGTCCCACTGAATGTTATCAAAACATACCCAAGGGAAGTTTCTGGACTTTGCTTGTGTGCAAGAAGCACGTTTAATTTGAACAGGTTGATGATGGTAAGAGTTCACTGGCCGAACGCTTGTCACGGAGACTTGACTGAACAGCCTCACAGTGCCCTACTGTTACACAACCTGGCAACTATCTTAAAGTAATTGCTCTTGGCTGTTTCCTCCTTTCCTGGCTGGTGGTGAGGGGCAGCTCTTTCCCCCGTGGCGAGTACGCTGCAGCATCGGCACCTCCCTGCTCCTCCTCCTGCCTCTGCCCCCCGGCTCCCGCCGCGGCTCCGGGCCGTGAGGTGACCTGGACCACGGACTTCGTTTTTGTTACCTGTGCCCCGAGCCCCTTCGCTGGGCGGCTGACCACGGCAGCGGCGGGGAGGCTGCGGGGAAGCGAACGGCACATCCTGCCCTAGAGAGGTGCTAAGGGGGAGAAACGGCTGTTACCAGCAAAAACAACGCTGCTGCCAAATAGTGGGCTGCAGTTTGTGACTACCAGGGCAGAAAGTCCTGCTCTGTGTGGGGAGGTAAGATTAGGCTCTAAGTAACTGCAGGGGAATCATTGCAGCAGTCAACGTGCAACACCCATGAGAGGAAAAATCAAGTTAGGATGGACAGGTTTTATGGAGGCGACTGGGACCGTATCTGACATGCTGCTTAGACTGACCCTGCCATGCAGGAGCCAGAGAAACTAGTTTTAACATGAGAAGCGCTGTGGGAAAGGGTGCAGGACTGGCTGAAACTTGTGCCTCCTCTTTTCTGGTAGATTGCCCTGTTTGAAAATGCCATAGTAATTGAAATTACAACCAAACGAGTCCTTATCATGGACAAACTAAATATTCAGGGTATGCAGATTGTGAATCAGTAGGTTGGTGGGTAGGGCGTTCAGCTGGGAGGTGGGCACATGTCTTTGAGGTTTTGCTTTAGCAAACATTTATATCCTTGACTTGATATATAACTAAATCTTTGAGCTTATATTTTGCAAGGAAAAAACTTTGAAACTGGTCCAAGCTGATAATTTCTTTTTACTTTTTTTCAACGAGTAACTTAAAAAACATTAATATGTACTGCCCTAACTGCATATCTCAGCCTTTGATTTTAGATCAGAGCAGATATTGTTTACATTGTGAGTCCATTTCATGTCCTGAAGCAAGGTTCAGAAAATGAAAAGAAAACCTTTCAATCAAATAAATTTTGAAAATATTGAAATTGCAAAACAAATCTTGAGTTTCTGAAGGCTTTCAGAACTAAATTATAAAATGTTTGCAGTTTTTTTCAAGATACATTTAAGAAAACATGTATGCAAAATCAGTATTTTTAACCTTAAAAAAAAAAATTTAAGCAGGCAGCAGTTACTTATGTTCTGTCGTGTGCTGTAAAAGGCAGTAACAAAACCCAGTCAAGAGTTTTCATTTTAAAGTTAGTATTGTTAAAAAGGGAAGTAGCATCAATGAGCTTGTTATATTTGTCTAATTGGTCTCAGCTGGGTGTGTGGGTGACAATCCACTCAGAGCAGCCTCAGCGATGATCAGACCTCGCCCCACGGTGCCCATGGCAGTGCCCTGCAGCTGAGTCGTTGCAGGGAAGAAGGCTCCTGTTTAGTTGCTACACATGATCACGGTCCATGCCATGCAGCCTTACTAATAGGGGAGCTGCTTGAATTGCATTGAATCTCTCTAATAAATCAGTGAATGAAGAAAATGTTTACACCATTACCTATTTAAATGGTCTCATTTAGTTTTCTCTTAGACTTCTAAATGAAATGTTATTAAAATTAATGCAATTAATTTATCTTCCAGCCATTTAAAATTAGCTGCTTACCTAAAGGACTATAGGAATATAAGTGCTCTTTAATGAGAGCATGGCTCAGGGTTTCATTTGGATTTAAATCAAATTAAGAGTTTAATTAGAGCACTTATAACAAAGTATGTGTTCCTCAGAAACTAGAAGAAGGCTTTTGTTGTCCATCTTCTGTTCGTATCAACAACCTGGGTCCTCTTAAAATGCCCTTTGTATGTCCTGTATCTTCTCAGGTCGTACCTGTACAGGTCTGGGTATGCTACCTTTGATGCCATTTCTGTGCTAAACTGGCTCATGAGGCTATTGTTTGGGGTGTGTAGTTTCAAGATACAGTTTCATGGATGTTACAGGTGTATCGGGTTCTTGCGCCGTTTGCAGTGCTGTCCTGTTACCTCATGCTGAACGAGCGGTGTTCATGTCAATCACATGTTAATGACAAGGCACTGCAACAGCTGCTCTTTGTAAAAATCGTATGAGACCTGAGTTCAATGTGAGTTCAGTGTCTGTACTTACATACTAGGAGAAAACAGTTCCTTGAGGAAAAAATGGAGGCCTCTCAGCTAATTGCTGGGTGATATTCTTTTTAGCTTCTTTTGTTCGGGAGATCAAATTAGGTGAGGGGAGTGGTGTCTTCAGGTCATAAAATATATGTTTGTAGCAAGACTAATGAGTAATCAGCGGCTTTTATGGAATCGTAAATTATAAGTTTTATTTTTAAGTTATGGTATCATTAGGTTTAGTGTCATGGAAGTAGGATCCGTTAAATATATGAATTAAGGTGCAGATAGAAATGCTACAAGGCGTATCATAATAAGCAGAAGTCCTGCCACCAGTTAGGTCAAGCAGGGACAAAATTAGAAAGGCAAAAGCCCAGCTAGAGCTCAGTCTGGCCACAGTCGTAAAGGATAATAAAAAACGTTTTTACA
Organism: Phaethon aethereus; assembly: GCF_964289735.1. NCBI lineage: Eukaryota > Metazoa > Chordata > Aves > Phaethontiformes > Phaethontidae > Phaethon > Phaethon aethereus. Next base: position 44,409,730 of record NC_138582.1, on the reverse strand, counting down.
AATATATTAACAACAAAAAGAGAGGCAAGGAGAATCTCCATCCCCTACTGGATATGGCAGGGAACATTGTCTCCAAGGACGAGGACAAGGCTGAGGTACTTAATGCCTTCTTTGCCTCAGTCTTTAATAGCCAGTCCAGGTATCCACAGGGTATTCAGCCCCCTGAGCTGGAAGATGGGGATGGAGAGCACAATGTACTCATAATCCAGGAGGAAGCAGTCAAGGACATGCTAAACCACCTGGACACACACAAGTCTATGGGGCCTGGTGGGATCCACCCGAGAGTACTGAGAGAGCTGGTGGAGGAGCTTGCCAAGCCACTCTCCATCATTTATCAGCAGTCCTGGTTAACAGGGGAGGTCCCAGAAGACTGGAGGCTTGCCAATGTGACGCCCATCTACAAGAAAGGCCGGGAGGAGGATCCTGGGAACTACAGGCCTGTCAGCCTGTCCTCTGTACTGGGGAAGATTATGGAGTGGTTGGTCTTGAGAGTGCTCACAGGGCATCTGCAGGACAACCAAGGAATCAGGCCCAGCCAGCATGGGTTCGTGAAAGGCAGGTCCTGCTTGACCAACCTGATCTCCTTCTATGACCAGGTGACCCGCCTAGTGGATGAGGTAAAGGCTGTGGATGTTGTCTACCTGGACTTTAGTAAAGCCTTTGACAGCATCTCCCACAGCATTCTCCTGGAGAAACTGGCGGCTCGTGGCTTAGACAGGTTTACTCTTCGCTGGGTGAGGAACTGGCTGGATGGCTGAGCCCAGAGAGTTGTGGTGAATGGCGTTAAATCCGGCTGGCGGCCGGTCACAAGCGGTGTTCCTTAAGGCTCGGTTCTGGGGCCGGTCTTGTTCAATATCTTTATTGATGATCTGGATGATGGAATTGAGTGCTCCCTCAGTAAGTTTGCAGATGACACCAAGTTGGATGGGAGTGTTGATCTGCTGGAGGGTAGGAGGGCTCTGCAGAGGGATCTGGACAGGCTGGATCGATGGGCAGAGGCCAACTGTATGAGGTTTAATAAGGCCAAGTGCAGGGTCCTGCACTTTGGCCACAACAACCCCATGCAACGCTACAGGCTTGGGGAGGAGTGGCTGGAGAGCAGCCCGGCGGAAAGGGACCTGGGGGTGCTGGTTGACAGCCGGCTGAACATGAGCCGGTAGTGTGCCCAGGTGGCCAAGAAGGCCAACAGCATCCTGGCCTGTATCAGGAATAGTGTGGCCAGCAGGAGTAGGGAAGTGGTTGTGCCCCTGTACTCGGCACTGGTGAGGCCGCACCTTGAATCCTGTGTTCAGTTTTGGGCCCCTCACTACAAGAAGGATGTTGAGGTGCTGGAGTCTGTCCAGAGAAGGGCAACGAAGCTGGTGGGGGGTCTGGAGCACAAGTCTTCTGAGGAGCGGCTGAGGGAACTGGGGTTGTTTAGTCTGGAGAAGAGGAGGCTGAGAGGAGACCTTATCGCTCTCTACAACTACCTGAAAGGGGGTTGTGGCGACGAGGGTGTCAGTCTCTTCTCCCAAGTAACTAGTGATAGGACAAGAGGAAATGGCCTCAAGTTGCGCCGGGGGAGGTTTAGGTTGGATATTAGGAAAAATTTCTTCACTGAGAGAGTGGTCAGGCATTGGAACAGGCTGCCCAGGGAGGTGGTGGAGTTGCCATCTCTGGAAGTGTTCAAAAAACGTGTGGATGTGGCGCTTCAGGACATGGTTTAGGGGACATGGTGGTGCTGGATTAATGGTTGGACTTGATGATCTTGAAGGTCCTTTCCAACCTAGTGATTCTGTGATTCTGTGATTCAGTTGGAGCGTGCGAGCATGCTGCTGCAAATGCCACCTCGTTCGCAGGCGTGCAGTGTATCAGGGAAAAGAGAGGTCAGTTCTGGTGACTCTCAACAAAGGCAAAGAGGTCCCTATCATGTCTGGAGGCAAAAGAGAAAACAAGGGCACTGCCTGAATGCTCCTCAGGGAAAAACTGAAGAGAGACAAGCCCGAGGGACGGTGAGAACAGGTGAGCTTGCTGCTGCTCCCCTGTCGCTATAGCCATCCCCGTGTGCTCGGTATGTTCAGACGGTATGCGACGTGTGGAGGGAAGTCATCAGGCTAAGATGTGCATGTACCCAAAATCCCATTGCCTTCCTGGGAGCCGTGCAAAGACAAAGGTGGCAGGTTTTGTTTTCTTTAGACACTGTAATGATTTGTTCTTTGAAATGCATGTGTAAATTATGAGTGACTTCAATTATTTTAAAGATAGGCTTTACTATGCATGACTCAGTTTTGCAGTGCTTCAGAGAGGAAGTTTTCCTTTGTCTTCAAGACGCTGTTGATGCCCGTTACATTGCCAGTGTGGTGCTGTAACTTAAGTCAGAAAAAGAATATGATTTAAATGATGATGAGGCTAGGCAGAGGTGAGACCCTTGGTTGTGTAACGATTGAATTGTCTGAGATTTCATCTATAAAGTGCAGCCTAGTCATTATGTATTAAGAAATCTCTTGCATCCACTTTATTTATTCTTTGATAGTTATTCTTGAATCACTGAAACTGTCAGCAGTAGGGAATAGACAATTAAAGGGAGAATTGCACTACTAAACACTATGTAGTGATTACTCATTCCAGTAAAAAGATTTCTTTTTCCCTGATATACTTGTATTAGACAGTACAAATACATTTAGCATTTAGGACAGTATCACAGCTGAACAGTACATTTCCAAGATGTTCTGTGAAATTAATCTTTCTCTCAAAACTGTTTACAGTTTTATAGGTGAACTGTGAACCATCATCTCTGAATCTGTTCATAAACTGCTGTAGGCACTTACTCCAATACCTCTCAAATGCCTCATATTTTGAGGGGTTTTGCTCCTTTTGTCTCTACAGTTGCCCATGTTCCACCAAACCTAGTATCCCTCTAGTATCCTTCCAGTATCGCTCCAGTATCCCAAGTATCTTCTCTACTATCGCAAAGTTTGCACTGTAAATAAAAAATGTCAAAGTTCATGTAGAGAAAGCTGTTTATACAGAAGATATTAGTTCTCCAGCTTTCATTGCTTCCTGCACTCTGTTTTATGTCACACAGTGCCTAAACTGCAGGAGGGATGTCTTCAGTGGTGTGCCCCACAGCCTTAACCCCTGGTCATACAGACCTGCTGGGGCACAGGGTGACTGTCCCCATCCCACGCACATCCTCACCCTTGGGCTGACATGCAGCCAAGGTGCATAGCCAGAGCCGGGAGAGGGAAAGCGCTCGTGGGCTCAGAGTTCAGCTGGACCTGCGATGTCCTAGATTAAATTTTTTGACGTGAGATTTTAATACTTGTCACTATGGATTTGTGTCTGAAGTTAGGTGCTTTTCCCAGTGTCTACTGCTGTCATTTTATTTTTAGCATCTGCACAACTGCCCAAACCAAACTATGACAATCTTGGCAATGTTCAGTGTTTTTAGAGCCTCCCTGGCCAGCAGATCATCCCCTGTGATAAGTTAATCATAATGTGCACCTGGCCACATAGCCAACACAGATTGTCCTGAAAGCCCAGCTGTGGGTGCTGGCTATACATTGGCCATGGCCAGCAGCAATTTAGGAGGGACCAGCGGTAATGCAGTCTATCAAAATCTATTATCTGAATTATAGGCTTTCAACACAGAAGCAGATTGGGACCCATTCTGTCTGCTTGCAAGATGCCACTGTGCCCCTAAGAAGTTATGGCATAGCTAAACTGACCATCAAGGATTGACCTCAATCCTGGGATTTGAGATGAAGTGGAAGAGGGAGGAGAGGAAGAAAGCTATAGTAGGAAGTTGGGGGTGTGTTGATCCTTGAGCTGAAAAACCTTCATGGTGAATGTGCAGCAGGGTGATGTTGCTCAGTGGTGACAGCACGGAGTTAGGATTTGGGTCACACAGTATCTGAGCAGCATGGTTGCACACAACTGGACCTTGAGCGTAACACGAGTGGACCTTGACTGGTGTTGTGGTGGCAAATAGCAGACGAGGCAAATACCAGAAGGGTGCAAGCGTTAGATCCCTCAGCAGATTAGTAAACTTGACATTTGAAGTATTTCTCGTCTTGTTTTTGGCGGGCAATTTTATCAGGTGGTCATAGAAAGTCAGCCTTATCAAGGTGAATACTGAGATACACTGTCTGTGCACTGTGAACCAGCTGTTGGCCCGACAGGGAAGCAGTCACACCGAGTGCAAGTGGGAAGATGATTTGGAAGTGAAAAGCACACACAACTGATTTAAAAGCATTCAGCAGAGCAAGCACCGTTTATGGTTATATGGGATATAGCTGCTAAGTCAGGATCAAAGAGGAAATAAGTTCTCAAAGACTGAGAACAGGGACCAGAAAATGTGTGCCTGAGCAGAGATCATCAGCTTAAAAAAACCTGTAGAGGAGTTTCAGGTGGATCAGGGAGGTAAAAATTACAAACAGCAGGTGCTGAAGATGACGACCAAGCTGAAATTTCTAAGAACAAGCTTTGTGCACTCAAAAACAGCGGTGTGTAAACTCTGTAAAACTTTGCACAGTGCAGTCAGCAATGTGGGGAGTGTTCTGGAGTTTCCCGAGCAGATTGCTGGACCTCACCAACTTAATTGACACACGCATTTACTGTCCAAAGTTGCATTCATAGCTGAGGTTCCTACCCACAAGAGAGAAGTTGCAGGAATGTAGGCTCAGTGCTTACGCATCCAGCCAGCGTTGGCAGTGAAGGTGGAATGGAGAGCAACTAGCAAACTCGTTACCCAGCCTTTCTTAGCAATCATTAAAGTGTCAGTTCTCACTATTTTTTTCATAGCTGCAGGCAGGAACGTTACTGCTAATTTTCAGCTCCCTGCTAACACTTAAATTAAGACTCTAGAGGGACTTGGTTGGGTTTTTTAGCGCCTGAGTAGTTATTTGACAACTTGTGAAGTAGCAGATGAATACTGGTGAGGTAGAGAACTAGGTGTTGTCCAAGGGTAAATATGTGTGACAGGGAGGTAGGGAAAATTCACAACAAAAATAGGCTGTACTGACCTGGCAATGAGCATACTTGAAATAGCATTGCTGCAGGCAAGCCTGTTCTGAGAGCATAAAGACCAAAACAAGCTCCCTTGCCTTGCTGATGTGCTTGGAAGACCTTAATATGACCTTGGAAGAGTAGTATGCTTAAAAAAAAGAGGGCCAGGGAAGCAAGGGTCTAGGCTGGGGACTTAACGACTTGAACAGAAGCCAGGATAGGGTTCAAACTCTGGATTTTAACCTGGTACAACATGCAACATGAATGCCACAGTGGTATGTAAGAAAGCAGGTCTCTAGCTTTTCCAAATAGGTGTTTTGAGCATGAATTATCAGTGTGAGAAGGGGTTACAAGTGTTTGTGCCCATGCTGAAAGCTGTCCTGTTGCACTGTTAAAAAGTTCTCTCTAATGGGAAAGAAAGATTTGCTGAGCCTAATGTTCCAGAAGGTGTGGTAAGCAACAAGCAGTTACACAGGCTGATGGCTAATTTCTGTATGGGTTTAATAAGATCTTCCACTCATACTGCAGCTTTGCACACACCAGTGTCAGTGAGCTTTGGATACAGTCATAAATGAGAAGGATGATCAGAACTTTGCAAGTTGGGCCAAATAACATGACAATTTTGCATATGTCTAGTCACTGTTATATGGTAGTTTTATATTTTTTTGTTTTTACTCTAACAAACAAATATTTTGTTTTTATTGAAAACCACAACCAAAATCCATGGTGTAAATTAGTGTAAACAGTTTAAAATATTGAGAAACTCATTAAACAAAGGTTCATCCAAATCAGTGATATTATTGTCTCTGTATATAACTGATGAATGTTATTGAGAATTTCTAAATCAGAAGCCAAAAAAGTGATCTATGTATAAATATAAAGATTTCCACTTCTTTTCTAAAAATGGAAAATTAAAAACAATATTAAATTTCTAAATGAAGGAATCCTCAGAAAAGTAGCACTTGGGTTTCTGCAGCCTGGAATTTTAAAATTTATCCAACAGATACCTGGAGAAATTGAGCCAGGTGTTGCCTTGTCTTGGGTGGAGAGGAACATGAGTTTAGTACTCTCTTATGACATTTGTAATGCAATTGTGAAACAATCCAAGGCATGGATTGTTTTATTTAAGTGAAGACCTAGCTCATTTAATCATTACTGCCTGCCAAAATAATTTATAAATTGCTAAGCAGCCTCTGACAGGGAATGATACTTTTTTAAAAAACACTTATTTTGAATTATTGTAAGCAATTTCCTTTTTATTCCTTTTCTAAGTGAAGCTGCATTTACTTACCCAAAGCTGAACACAGGCTCCAAGCTCAAATATTTAAGAATACTGGGGAGAAAGGGTAATACCGTATCTTTCTGTTATCTGTAATGCATGATTTCAGTGTTTCTTGGCTCATCTCTGTCTGTTAAAAATAGAAGCACAGTTCTAAAGCAAGTTGGTTTATAATTTTAACTCAAATACCCGCTTGGCACCCTGTTTTCCTGATGATCATTGTGTGGGATATAGTCCCCTTTGGCCTCTTCTGCAGCTCCAAATGCTCCCTTGCAGGGCTAGTGTGACAGCTGCAAAAACAGATGCCAAGGTCTGTATGATACCATAGTTTTCTGTGTATAATCCTTAAGCAGTTTGTGTTAAACAAAGCGACTCTGCCACTGCCTGCCCAGGCCGTTTCTTCTGTGACTCAGCAGTAAAAGAAATTTATTTACATGTATGGGTGATATGATGGGAAGTTTACCTGTTTGCTCTTAATACCTCTATTTCTAATATTGCAGCAGTAAGCTCCTGTCTCTGCTTCTCATTTGTTGGGATTATAAAAATATACCCCAGGACTTCAGTGGTACTTAGCTGGTTTATAGTTGGCTTATTGGAAGTACAGGTGATATATACAAAACATTATTTGTATTATGATCTTCAGTTGGCTCCCTGAAGGTCTCTTCTGTAAGCAGCTTTCCTGAATGTTTAAGGCACTTCAGAGCTGAAGTGGGGTCCACTGGGTGTACATACCATGTGAGGATCATTTCTGCTTACTTTGTTTCATACCATAATTTTTTTTTTCTCACTGTACTCAGTACAGTATTTAGGAGATGATACCCATTACTGTAAATAGGAGTTATGTAGCAGTATATCACAGTTAAGCTGTACTTACTGAGGCTTTTGTATCTACAGAACTTGAAGCATTGCTATTTTTATGTTACTTTTTTTTTCCAAAGTATAAAAGTGATTATTTCTATGCATTGTTATTTAAGCCTATTTTTTACAAAGAAAATAAAAGTCTTTCCTATTAACTCAACATTTTCAGCAGCTGTTTGCAGATTAAATATTTTCAGGCTTTTTTCTTCTTAAAACATAAATTGGAACAATGGTCCTATGCTTTTCAGCTTAGCAAAGTCTTAATCAATATTTTATGATTTCTTTCCACTTACTGTAAATGGAAGAACAAAAAATATATCCATAGTAACAAGAAGGATATGTAAGCTTATGTTCGTGTGTCTGTTTGGAGAGGTTAACAGATTATTTGACCTTGAATGGCTAGGGTGGGTGTGTAGAATCAGAAAACAGCATTCTCTCTGCTTTATAATATAATAAAATTTACAGTACTTTATGTCACCCTGATTTCTTTTCACTGTCCTTCTGCGTTTGTGACCCTTTGGTTCAGAAACAGTGTCCTAAATCCTTGTTAAAGTATCCTTTGTATCAAATTGTACTTGAATGCAGAGGAACAAATGACATTGAACATAAAGGAGCTAAAGCGAAGAGCAGTTTGGATTTAGACATTTTGCAGTGTTCTCGGCAAGATGTCTTACTGAGTAATGCTTTAAAGGCATAGGTCTGCATGCTTTCAAAATTCTATTCGTTACCAAATGAGAAGGATGAAACTCTAAAGTCTACTCAGAGGTTACTGTAGAAGAGACAGATTGAAGATACGCTTAGTCTTTGTGTTTCAGAGCAGATGTCAACACATAACTAGAGAGGGAGAAAATCATACATCTATATTGGTCCCTTGCTTAGACCTACATGATGAGATTTAAGCAAAGATGAGTTTGTTTTGTTAGCTTAATTTCTAGCCCAAGGCTATATGGTCATGGCCTCTTTTTTCTGCCTTGGACTATGGGCAAAATAAGCTGATGTCTGCTTGCAGCATGGGCAGAAACAAACTTCTATCTGTCCACAGACTGTGCAAGCTGAACATGTTCACAGAAATCTACCAACCTGCTGAGGCTGGGTGAAGCACATCTCATGGTTTCTGTGTCAGTGCTGAACTCCACCATGCTGCTTGGCTGTAGCTCTCGACTGGATTACAGCATCCTTTATCGTAAGCTGTGGAGCAATCTCTATACGTGAAAGCAGCTGTACAGATCTCTAGGTCTGAAGTCAGGAATCTCCTTTAGCACAGGTTTATAGTGTGGCTTCTGAGATATATTGTGCTTTCTTTGAACATCATGGTTTACTCCAATGATCTCCATGAATGCAGTGTAGCCTCTAATGCCTATTCTACATAACCTATGTGTAAAAATTCATGGCGTTACTCACATATGTGTTTAGCGATATTGTGGCCACTTAATGTACCTTTTCAATCCTCAGTTTCCCCATTTGTAAAACAGTATTAATGATATGCATCCACTTCAGAGGCCAAATTCCTAATGCTACATTTATGCAAAGTATTATTAAGATGACCATCTGGCAAAGGACAGATTCTGGCTTGCAGCCCTTTGTTCTTTCATCTAGCCATTCTGTTACTATTTTTCAATATCTCTGAGTTCCAGACAGGTCTGCAAGCCCAGCAAACCTTTTAACACCTCTGAAAGGCTGGGATAAGCTAAAGAATTCACAGCAACCCTTGCCGCACACAGGGGAAACGGGGAACAAGAATCCCAAATTCTCTAAAATAGCAGAGATTTTGTTCCTGCTATCCCCAGTTATTCCCCACAGGAGTGGATGACAATTCATGGATCATTGAGCCTGGTTCCTGCAAACACAGCCAACCATGTAATAGATGTAATAGTCCAGAAGAGACCAGAGGAAAAGCCAGCATTTGTCTGCTACGCCAGCCGCCACAAAATGCTTTTCTTCCCAGCATTAATGTACATAAGGTAAAAATCTCCCAGAATTACAGAGTGTCACATGATGAGAGTGTAACACAGATGTACTGCATCCCCACAACATCATGGGCTTTGCAAAACTGTCGTGCTATTCCTGGGAAGTTGGCTCTGACCATGCTTCAGAGGAAGGCAGGTTCTTCCACTCTCACTGCCTCTCATCGTCCACAGGCTGACCTTTACTTCTTCCTCCCATCAAGTCTGGTCACAAGTGTTTTACCTCTGCGCACTTAGACAAGTCAGAAAAACCAGGAAAGCGAGAGTTTTCTCAGCTCTACCAGGTAATCTGCACTTCCTCCCCAAATCCAAGCACCCTGTCTTGGCTGTGGCCACATCTTCAAAGTATGATTGCCTGCATCCAGCAGAGAGGAGAAGAGAGTGCAGTTCTTTCTCCCTTAGTTCCTGCAGTCCAAGCCCCGAGTCAGAGGAAGGCAGGTCTGAAGTGTAATGTCAAAGGAGCTTGATTATGACTTTGCATTAGTGCCTGTCATAGAAGATGATGCATATACTCCTACTGTAACACTTGTTTTTGCAAGTGAGAACTAGGCATGATGGCAGATGAGATGTTCAAAAATGGAACAGCAGAATCAACTGAAATTAGGTAGTGGGCCTAGCCACTGTTCATGCAGGAATTAGAGGGATGTTCGAGAAGAAAGTGACTGAGCTGCTGATAAAGACGTAGCTTCATGCTGGAGTCAATTACTTACCTGACCAACCTAGTGGCCTTCTATGATGGAGTGACCACATTGGTGGACAAAGGGAAGAGCTACAGTTGTTGTCTATCTGGACTTCTGTAAGGCCTTTGACACAGTCCTCAACAACATCCTTCCCTCTAAATTGGAGAGATATGGATTTGATGGGGTGGGTGAGGAATTGGTTGGGTGGTCGCACCCAGAGGGTAGTGGTCAATGACTCAATGGCCAGATGGAGATCAGTGATGAGCTGTGTCCCTCAGGGGTCCTTATTGGGACCAGTACTGTTTAACATCTTCATCAATGACATTGGCAGTAGGATTGAGCGCACCCTCAGCAAGTTTGAAGATGACACTAAGCTGAATGGTGCAATTGACATGCCTGAGGGACAGCATGCCATCCAGAGGGACCTGGACAAGCTTGAGGAATCAGCTTGTGTGAACCTCATGAGGTTCAACAAGGCCAAGTGCAGGGTCCTGCACCTGGGTCAGGGCAACCCCCAGTATCGATGCAGGCTGAGGGATGAAGGGATTGAGAGCAGCCCTGCCGAGAAGGACTTGGTGGTACTGGTGGGTGAAAAGCTGGACATGAGCCGGCAAGGTGCACTCACAGCCCAAAAGGCTGACCGCATCCCTGTCTGCATCCAAAGCAGCGTGGCCAGCAGGTCGAGGGAGGTGATTCTGACCCTCTGCTCTGGTGAAGACCCCACCTGGAGTCCTGCGTCCAGCTCTGGAGCCCTCAGCACAGGAAAGACATGGACCTGTTGGAGAAGGTCCAGAGGAGGGACACAAAAATGATCAGAGGGATGGAACACCTCTCCTGTGAAAAAAGGCCGAGAGAGTTGGGGTTGTTCAGCCTGGGAAGAGAATGCTCCAGGGACAACTTATTGCAGCCTTCCAGTACTTAAAGGGTCCTTAATGAGAAGATGGGGACAGAGTTTTTAGCATGGTCTGTTGCGATAGGACAAGGGATAATGGTTTTAAACTAAAAAAGGGCAGATTTAGACTAGATACAAGGAAGAAATTTTTCACACTGAGGGTGGTGAAACACTGGCCCAGGTTGCCCAGAGACGTGGTAGATGCCCCATCCCTGGAAACATTCCAGGTCAGGTTGGATGGGGCTCAACCCGATATAGTTGAAGATGTCCCTTGTTCGTTGCAGGGGGTTTGGACTAGATGACCTTTAAAGGTCCCTTCCAACCCAAATTCTGTGATGCTATGATTCTATGATTCTACCTACAGCCCTGGAGTGTAACAAATACCAGATTTCTCTTAAAAAAGGTTATTAGAGGTGACCTGAGGAACATAAAGCACTGACCTTAAATTAGGATCAGGAACGTTAGTTGAAAAAAGCTTTCTAGAGCCTATAAAACATTAAACTAAGCATGATACCATAGATGCAAATCAGTCAGGCTTCCTTGAAGGAAAAAATCTAATCTTACTAATCTCCTAGAATTTAAATCTGTCATCAAAATAGCAGAAAGCATTTTGTCAGCCAGTTCTTTATCTAGACTTCTGAAAAGACTTTGCCAAAAGTCTCTAACAGGATGGCATGTCTGGCATTTGTCATAGTAGGAGGCTGTCTAGGGCAGGAGGCCATTTGGAGCAGCAGATGACTTTGCCAATGATAAAAAGACAGTCTAGATCAACTGTTCCAGTAAAAGGTGCCTCCCTTTGCAGTTCTGCTCCTGCTCCTATTCCCAGTCCCTGAGTGAGCCACAGGGCAATGGCTGGGGGCTGCTGCACAGGAGAACGGTACAGGACTCTGATGCCAGGCTGGTGTCAGCAGAGAGACGTCAGCAGTTTCTCCGAGTGGGGGTAAGTATTACTAGAGGGAGAAGCAACAAGGAGCACTCGGAGAGGACGTGCTGAGGAGGAGCCAAAAGAAGCCCTTCACATACCTGCATGAAACTTCAGTGGTCTTTCCTAGCATCCATGTGTCCTGTAACACAAATTAGCCTTTTCCTGATTTTCTTCCTCCCCACAGACCTTCAAAACCACACTGACATTTCAGGCTTCTTAGGAACCAGCTCTGCCATCACAATGCTACTGCACCAAGAAAGAGGACAAATTCAGCTATGCCTCTGTGATACTGATATGGCTTTGTCAGAGGTATTTAAGGAAATTAAGCATTCAAGGTAAGCAGGCCCAGCGTAAAACGGTGTTACAGACTGTAAACTGACTGAGGGAAACAAAGGGGAGCTAGAGATGGCTTATGGTCACTGTGGAAGTAGGTTGATTACCAGCTTTCTCCAGGGCATTGTACAAGGACTGATGATCCATGTGTGCATTAATGACTGAAGAGTGGTACGAGATGTGGCAAGATCTGAGAATAACCAAGTATTAGATTAATTCCAAACAAAAAAGACAGTATAACACTGTCTTCTTTTTTAACTTAACTAATGTCGACACCAAATGTAAGAAAAATGAAACTAATTGTAGTGTTAGGATTTTTTTCCTGCATGAATATATTAGTCTATCTTAAATCCATACCAAACATCAAATAAGATATCTTGGTATATGTTGCAAAGACAGTGGAAGCAGCTGTCAGCTTAAAAGACCCTGTTCCTCATTTTCAAGGTGCTGAAAATCTTGTTTAACCAATGGAGATTTAAAGTTGAAAGGAAATCTGAAAAGCTGTAAGAGGTCGGCATATGCGAGCAGCTGTCTGTAGAGACAAGCTGGCATCGAAAGCCCAGCAGAACTGGGCCTTTTTGTTCCAGAAATGTGAAAAATTAAAGATGCACACAATATGTTTTTGATATTCTCCTTCTGAAAAACTTGTTTCTAAAGGTTTTCTAAATAACTTCATTGAAGGAATTATCTTCAGTCTTTGTCTCTCAGTCTCACTGTCCCAGAGGGAGCAGGAAAAAAATCTTTGAACCGTCAAGTGTGTGTCAAGATGATCACAAATGCTATGAAGCCTGTTACCTGGGTCTGAGTGTTTTCACTTTGGCTAAAGGCATAATGACGCGAAGACTAGAACCCTGGCAAGGTGCACTCTGAGACAGGGGACAGTAATGAGGTTTGGTTGGTTGGGTAAATACAGCACTGAACCAGAAGATTTGTGGCAGTTGAAATTCATCACAGACTTGTAGAAATTAATGTGTTTTGGAAGAGAAAACTGTACCAGCTCACTCAAATGTTTGAATTCTTCAGTTTTTTAGCAAATGATGTCCTCATTAGCCACCATAGAAGGTTCTGAAGTTTATTTGCAAAGTATTTCAACCTTCAAGATTCAGCACAAATCAAGAAAACTGACTTGCCTGCATGTGTGGATTTGATTCTGAAGTAGCAAAGGTTTATCATTGGATTCTGGTCAAGGCAGACAGATCAGACAATCTAACCAGCATGACAGTCCTTGGTGTATGCTCTGTGTGCAACTGCTGGGCACTCAAGCAGTTTAAATATTTGTATCATACAAAGAAATGGAATGAGAAACCAAAATGTGCAGGAGTGAAATGAAATGCCCATGTTCATAATTCCACAACAAACAATATTTTAATAAAAATTCATTCAGTTCTAATCATTCTCACACAAATTTTCTATCTATCTGGAAAATGTAGAGCAAATGAAACTTCTGACAAAAAAATAAAAACACCAGCAAGCTAATAAAATTATCTGAGCATGTTTGAAAGTACTTTTTCTGAGGAAAAGCACCTAAAAATATAGGCTAGAAAGAATTGAAGAACTTGGTGAATAAATTGGTGAATCTGAACTGAACTGCTGATGCTACGAAGATCTGAACACACAAAAAGCATACATGACATGGGCAAGTGCAAAAACCATCAGGATAGCAGGATTTCTCATGCTCCTCCTGTAAATCGAACATGGAAGATTGACCCTGATTCATTTCTTCCACCTCACAAGCTAGAATAGTTAAACTACTGGCTTAGAATTGATGGCAATAGTTGAAAATATGAACCTGACATTTTAAATAGAGAAGGAAGCTGCCAAACACATCCCTTTACTGTATTTTCTTGCTTGCAGGTGAAGTGTGTAAGCTCCAGGGTTATAACAGAACAAAGTAGTGGTATGCTAGTTCAAATAATATTTTTATTACTGCTACCTGAATTTTCAGTCTGATGCTCTGTTGCTTGGAGGAGGCTGAGGAGTGCAAGGGAGCATTATTCCAGTAATGCCCTTAATCCACTGCCTTTACAGCTGAAACATTTCAGTTATAAGCTGAAAAATATAAAAGTTGGTCCTTTGAGTGATCCATTTATATTCTTTATATCCATCTAACCTACTGACTGCAATAGACATTTACGTGGACCAGAAGACTGATCAAATGCATTGTGAGTAAGTCACATCATCGTAATAGTATTTCAATGAAAATTCAGGATATTAATAGTGGTTACAGATTAGGAATACATACATTAAGAGGTCACAGATTGATTCTCCATTGAGATAAAAAGTTCCTGGATGTATGCTAATCGCCAAAATACAACTTTTGTTCAATTTGGGCTTAGTAATGTCATCTTAGGATCTGGTGATACAAAAAGTATGAAGAAGAGGAGAAAGCAAGCTTGCACTCATGAGAAATAATACAGGAGTATAAGAATAGGAGAGAAGTTTCGGATGTGGGGTGTAATTCTACTTTCACCCTGCTTTATGCAAGTGTAGGTCAGATACTGGTGTAATTGCACTGATACAGGTGGAACTGCTACTGATAAATCTTTGTACAGTAAAGTAGGACCATGAGATTTTTGGCCTATTACTTTGCATGTAGATAGCTGTATGCAGATTTTTCAAATAAAAGCACTTGAGCAAAAATTATTTAAAGGAGCCACTGAGCTTCTATTGCTCGTGATGGTTTCAGTTTAAGACTACTTTACTTCTGAAAGGCAGCAGCCATATGGTGCGTTAATATATCTTAACTTTAGGGTACAGCCCTAGTTTGTGTCTGGTTTATGTGGTCTGGAGAAACTCATGCTAAGGAGGAAAAGGAAGGACTATGGGGATGTAGTTCCTTCAAACCCCTGACAAATCTACTCTGTGTTACATGTATGTAGTTGAATTCTCTTTATTTTCATGAGTGATTGCATTTTAGAAAAATTTTGATCTCCATGTTTCTGTACTTTCATTGCATGTGATACTGAGAAAAGATTTAATAAAATATAGTAATTAAAAAGCAAGTAAAGTACTGCATTCAGGGAAGAGTGTGGGGATTTGCTTATCCAAATTAATGAATCAATTTTAAACAAGCCTTTTTAATATACAGAGGAAACTATGTATTTTCTGAGTCTGTTCACTCCAAAATGCACAACATCATGTGTTAAAGCATCCTATCCTCATCTGTGTCAGATGATGTAATTTAACTATCAAGAGTCTTAGATTACGGTGATAATTGCTTTCAGTGCTTCTGTTAATGCACAGTCATTCTTGAAAGGTAGAGAGCTACAGGATTTTTTGTATCCTTTAAAATGTAGGGCTGGAGAATTTCTGTGTATAGTTATGCTACTATATTACAGAGTATGTGGCTACATTCCTTATGGGAAAAAGATGTAAAAGGAAAAGCAATTTTTCAAGATTTCATTAGATTTGAGACATGCAGTGACAAATGATTTACATCATGAATGCTGCAGTGCTCAAGTCCATCTGCCCTTATCTGTTTCTCAGTTTAAGCTTTGCAAGACTAAATTTTTAAGCTCTCTCCTATTTTTTGGGATCTCAAAGAGGGTGTAACTGATTACAATTTTACCAGACACTTAAAGGACATGATACTAGTTTTGCTACCTGTTTTGGATGACCATGTCATAACATTGAGTGTTAACACAAAATTGCAAAAACCACAGAGAATATTTGTGTGTGTTTGTATTTGTGTGTATGTATGTATGCATGTGTATATATAGAAAGAGTGTTATTTGCTATGTTGTATATATATATAAAACCACAACAGGTCTGCTACCACTACTTCAATATTCATACTACTGGTGGAGGAAGGAATATTTAAATGTTTTAAATCTGTCCAAATCTAGCTCTGATTTTAGAATTGTAACCTATAATCCTGTCTAAAACTGTTAGGTCCGTTCTGTGTCATATTCTTAGGTTTTGCTAAGAATAGAAGTGGAATGAGTATTGCAATATGCATATAACAAACAGGTTTTTTCAATCTCCAAGCTGTTGCCAAAACCTAAAAAGATATTCAGCAGGATACAATCTCTCTCTCTAGGTCCGAGCTATAACTAATCCTTTTTGAATACATAGGACTTTTTTCAGCATGTGCATTAACAATTGATTTTATTGGGAAGAGGCCAAATTTGTTTGCTACGGCCAAGGACTATGGTGGTTTTGGATGAAAGAAATGAAAGCATGCATAAAGGAAGTCTTATACCATTCATAGCTAATGAATTTCTCTGGTGCAAATTCAATATTAAGTGCAGATTACAGCTGCAATCGTTCTTGGGGGAATTCAGGAGGATATTGCATCTTATGGGGGATGCTAATTTAAAAGAATGGCTAGCTAGAATGCATTTCATAACCATTGGAAACTGTGATCCAAAAGAGGAGACCAGGGAGAATATAGTGCCTGATGTGATACAGATGGAGAGTAGCAGTCTTCATTAGGAAGTATTTGGGATTGCCATGACTTTTTTGGAATGGACACAGTGCTATTATTTCCTGAAATATGAGAGGAGTCATGCAAATTTGATTCATAACCTATATCTACTGTGAAGCAATTGTCTTCCTGGTCAAAATCAAATTGTTGGGGTCCTTACTTCCATCTAGCCATGTTAGAACTGGAATCAGTGTTCTTCTAACTCATTAATTTAACGGAGTAGAAAATGAGGCTTAAAGAGAGTTTAAAATGGAAGAACAAGTGGTGAAAGTCCCCAGTCATTTCTTCTTTGCTACTAAAACAACATATTGTTTCATTTAATAGGTAATTGTATTTTTTCCCAAATTTAACTATCAAACATGTAGATAACGCATTCTGCAAGTATGTTGGTATGTGTGTTTGTGTTAAGGTAACCTTGTATGTGTGAGACAGAGAAGAATTTTAAGCCCTAAAAAAAAAACCAAACCTTTCTTGTTGCTTACTTTAAATATTTCCTTTTTTAAAAAGCCAGGTTTTTCTTTGCCATTCTAGATGCTTCGAGATGGCTGGTGTTTTGGGGAAGAAGTAGGAGGGAAAAGAGAGTGATTTGGGAGGAGGGGCTGGTGTTGACAACTTATTAATGAAATTTCAACTTTAAAACACGTTGAGGATTTCTGCGAGATAATATTCTGAAAAAAAAAATTCCCTTAACATGACATTTTAAAAATAATCTCTTTCACTTATATAGCACCTGCCGTCCCAGGGAGCTAGTAGTTTGCAGATCATAATTTAATTAGCCTCCAAATATACCTATGATATTACTGAATGGTACCACTCCCATATAGTTATGATGAGAGAGGTGCAAGGAGATAAAGCTACTATACTGCATTAGAATTAATTGTCTGTCTCTTGTTACCTTTGACACAGGAGAATACTGAGGAGGAAATACTGAGGAGGTATCTGAAATCTTAGGGGTTTTGGTTACCTACCGGATGCTGAAAATCAGCTGCTAGTTCTTGGTAACTGTCTTAAAACTATAGAAGTCATAACAGGGCCAGTCTGCAGCCTGGGGGGCAGAGCGCTGTGCAGGGCACGCGTTGGCTTCCTGCATGTCACCCCCAGCCTGCAGGGTGTCAAGCCCCAATCTCATGTCTCTTGGGAGTTACTCAGCCAGAAGGTCACAGGAAAGGTCTGGTATAAGACCATGCTCTGTTCTTGATCACCAAAAAGTGGTTGGGCCAAGGGAACCCCATCAAGAATGGGGGACCAAGGGGCACTTTGTGTGCAGGAGTGGCTGAGGTTATAGCCATGATTGGGTCCATATTGGAGTGGTAGGCATGTAAATTTTGGTACCTCCCATATGGACAAGAGCCATTCAGTGGAGCATGTGTGGCATTGCCATAATTCTGGCATTCCTCATGGATGAAACTGGAGATACTACTGATTGGTTGATCCTCAGAGGAGTAGTCAAGGCTTTCATCACGCTCTTGGCTGTGGGTGCACAAATTGAGTTGCATTTGACTCTATGTGCACACTTTTGTGGATCTGTGTCTTATCTTTTATACTATGTTGTTAGCCTATCTCCACCCAAGTGATTCTGCAAGCTTACTTGAGGTATACTGAATGAGAATTAGGACCGAATTTTCCTCACTCCTGGTGCCAATAATTTAGAGCATTTCCTCCCTCCTGCTTGACGTGTTTCCCCTCATTACCAGGATATGGTTCAAATCATACCAAGAAGAAAGAGATGGATAAAACCCCACAGGTTTTCCTTGAAACAGCAGTTTCAAATGCAAAAAGCTTAACAGGAGCTTAGTCAAATTCCTTAGTTAATTAAAATTAATTTGGAGGTCTCAAGAGGATCAGTCTTTGCAACTTCTGCCACTCCCTGTGCCTAGTTAAGGTCCACCTGTTGCAAGCATAGGCTAGATTCCGAGTGCGCTGAAATTTGTTTCATTGGTTTCCAGGCCTGCTTGATATACTGAAGTCCAAGAGTGTGAAAGAAACAATGTTGAAAGCCAGCTAAATCAAGGGATTTTGACTGGTTCGTTCAGGATTTTTTTGTTTTATTTGTGTATATTTTTGGTTTTCATTTTGAATTGCAAAGACCAGGTTCAATTCTTTGTAATCCACTCTTCTTTTAGACAAAGTGGTCTAAGCCTAGCTATGGCAATTTAATGCTAAGTGCCAGATTCACCCTTGCAAGGGAATGATGTGTAGCAGATGCATGTACAGCTGGACAGGGGACTGGGCATGGGGAAGGTACTATGGATGCCATTCATCCCAGGGAAGTAGCACACGAGCCTGGGGACCATAGGGGAAACTGCATCCCTCAAGGTGGACTGGCATGAGAAGAAATCTGTGGCTTGTTCTTAGCCTTTGGCTGAACTTCCTGGATTTACTGTTTCGGTGGATTTAGCTATGAGAGCTTCTATCGATGTTGCTTCAGTTCTTTGCCTTCATTTCCGTAGAAGGGTTTTGTGGAATCTCAGTCTGCATCTGGGAAAAAAAGTTAGGTCAGAAGCATGCAGACTCCTCTAGAGTGTCCGACAGACGTATAACAGTACAGTATAGTGTGTGAGTGCATATATATGGGATGTGTGTGTATGCATATATGTGTATGCATGTATATGAAATCCTCAGCCTGTCCCATTTTATTGATCTGATCCAATATTTAAAGGAAGCTAGAGATCTCAGTCCTGGTAATTTCAGTAAGAGTTGGGCCTCTGCCAATGCTTTCTGGGAAGTGGGATGTTTCAGCATTGTGTGAAGATGTAGCTATAATGTGCTTCTAACTTAAGGTAATCTGGAGCCAAGTTTAATCAGATACACATTAGTGAATGGATTGCACTTTCCAAATAATGAAATTCTGGTTGGACCACTCAGTGCAAGATAAGAAAATCACAGCAGATGCAGATTTCTGTGAAACAGTAAATGTATTTTGCAGAAAACCTACTGATTTTTTGTCAGTGTCTCTTCCTTTGCATGGCAGCTCTCTGCCGCTAATTTTCCCCTAGGAAGTTGTAAGGTCGCATTGACCCGTATGTTCAAACCATGCGGTCAGGAAGGAAAAAAAGATATAAAAATGCATTTGTGAAAATACTTAAATAGTCAGTACAAAAGGAAACCCTTGGCACAGGAACAGATTTACTGCAGACTTTTTCAAACTTAATTTCAAAAGCAAATTAAGAGAGTGAATGATGGTCTTTATCTTGACCTAGGGTTTCAGTGCTTCACAAGTATATCATGCCAGTCTGCAGTTTGGTTTGAACATGCACAACAATAAGGAAGAAAGAATCACAGGTTCCTTAGAGACAGCATTCATCATTAATGTATTTTACAAGGAAAATAAGTATTCTTCTGTAGAGGTTCTTTTTGGTGGTTTTGCTTTCATGTCCCATCTTGACAAGCAGAAGATGGAAAAACAGAATGTATGAAGAAAACCATTCAGAAATATACCTCAATACCAGAATGTTTTTCTCTTCCTTTCAAGTAATTTATAACACAAAACAAGAGCTTTACCTCTTCATTTAAAAAAAAAAAATGCAGTGCATTGAATTAAACAATGCACAGAGAGATTTTTATTGCCATTATGTGCCTGTTATAAGTTAGTTAATAAGCAGATAGGATTCTCTGGAGTACAGTTAGCCCTGTTTGACCAGCATGACAGTTGAAATTCATTTAGATACCTGCATTTCAAATGTCAGTAAAAGGTAGGGGGGTTCTAATTAGAAAAAGAATCGAAGTGTTCCCTGGGGAAATATGGCAAGGCTGAACTGTGTCCTTGAGCCACTGAGGTCTTTCCAATAAATGAGGTTGCCTTGGCATGGTAGTGGGACTCCCTCCAAGTCCTAGGTGATGTGGTCCTGCCTTCCTCCTGCCTTTGTCTGCCCATGGCTTCCTATTCTCTTGCCTCCCCTTCAGTTCTGGTGCTCTGTGATCCTCATGGAGGCATTTGAGCATGGTAAGATGACAGAAAACTAACCAAAATTAAATGAGAAAAACGGGTAGTTCTTGACCTGCATGACATGTTGAAACAGCTCAGCACAGATTCAGCTGTGTGCTGGAGCTGGCATGGAGGAAATGGATTTGCACAGCTGGGATTTATGGGGGGTGGGCATCAACAGATAGATCGATGAAGGTTTCCATATAACCATGGCTTTAATTGCTTTTTTGAAATGGCCTTCAAAGCACAGGGTCAAATTTGTCATGTATCTCTGTAGGTGCAAATTGCAGACACAAGTAAATGTGAGCACAGAGATGGAGGACAGTAGCAGGAAATCTTTCCAATCATTATAATTGTCTTCTTGCATGAAGAGATGCTTTGAGAGAGCAAAGAAGTGCTGCCAGAAGCAAACATGTCAAAGCCCTTAGAAAAACAATAGAATCGAACACCCTTGGAACGGAGACAATCATCTTAAAAAGGTGCTTCACTTCCTTCGAGGTTTTTTTTCCAAAGACCAGTTCTCAAACTTAATTAGCATTCCTAAGACATAAAAGACCTTCTCTGACATGGAAAAAGGTAGAAGATATGTAGAAAGTAAATACATTACCTTAGCTACCTGTTTGGGGTGACATTTTAAATGCGGAAAATAAAGCTGGCAGAATTACAGTGACCTTTCAGCCTGAACAAATAAAATAACATCTGCCAAATCTAAATGGCTGCCTCTAGCTGTAGGAAATGCTATGCATCTTTGAACAGTAATATATAGGTCTTTGGTAGAGCTAGTTTTAGTAATTCTTCCTAGACCTAAACAATTTATTTCCCAGCAGAGTGTGGGAGGCTGAAAATTCCAGGAATGTGGTGCAAGTGTCAAGGGACACATAGGGACCAACCATGGCTGTGGGTGTGGGGAAGCCTTCTGCATAGTCTTCCACCCTCTTAACCTATCATGAGTCCATCATTTTCTTTGGAGCATCCAGAAGGTGCTGTTCAGTTTATCCCTGTATGTTTCTTTACCCCTACTATATGTGCACATTTCTGTGTACAGAAGCACTCTTCCCAGTTATTTCCACTCTTCCTGAATTTTCTCTGGAAACCGAGGACATATGTGTGGCCTGGGAGCCAGTAACAACCAGACAGATTGCTGTTAGAAAGGTGTGTTGGTTTTGGCTGGGATAGAGTTAATCTTCTTCATAGTAGCTGGTACGGGGCTATACTTTGGATTTGTGCTGAAAACGGCACTGATAACACAGGGATGTTTTTGTTATTGCTAAGCAGTGCTTACAGAGGGTCAAGGCCTTTCCTGCTTCTCACACCTCCCCACCAGCGAGAAGGCTGGGGGTGCACGGGAAGTTGGGAGGGGACACAGCCGGGACAGCTGACCCCAACTGACCAAAGGGATAATCCATACCATATGGTGTCATGCTCAGCATATACAGCTGGGGGAAGAAGGAGGAAGCAGGGAACGTTCAGAGTGATGGCGTTTCGGCTTCCCAAGAAACCATTACACATGATGGAGCCCTGCTTTCCTGGAGATGGCTGAACACCTGCCTGCCCATGGGGAGTGGTGAATTAATTCCTTGTTTTACTTTGTTTGCATATGTGGCTTTTGCTTTACCTATTAAACTGTCTTTATGTCAACCCATGAGTTTTCTCACTTTTACTCTTCCGATTCTCTCCCCCATCCTGCCATGGGGGGAGTGAGCAAGCGCCTGCATGGTGCTTAGTTGCCGGCTGGGCTTAAACCATGACAAAAGGGTAATGGTAAGTCTAAAAAGGGAATGCTCCTCTTTATAATATTCTCCATAGGAAAAAAACCAAACAAACCTGCAAAAATTACTTTTTCCTGTTTCCCCAAGCTTCTGGTCTCAGGTATACCAGCAGAGAGAGCAAGTTCTTAATTGTGCTCTCAAAAAGCTGAGAAGAGCAGTTCATAGTTTTTATTACCTTCTTTATCAAGCACACTTACATCCTTTTCCAACTTCACCTCAAACGCTCCTTAAACTCGGACCTGCCACAAATGCAGAAAACCCAGTTCTGCGCTTGAGTGACTGAGATCCACAGAGGAAGGAAATGTCATGGGGACAGGTATTTTACCTAGCTAACATAGAAGGCATGCAGGCCCCAGGAATTGCAACCATAATTAGCCAAAAATACTTAATTTCTTAATGGTTTCCAAAGGTTAAAGGAAGTTCATGCAATTTGCTGTCTGGTTTAATATAAACATTTTTCAATTTAAGCAAATAATGCCAGACAGCCTTATAATTATTATTATTGACAGTAGTATTATTAGCATTGCTTATAACTTCAGTTGCACTTAGAATTTTGAGAACATTTTTATTCACTTCACAAAGAGCTAGGAAGACACATAGCATATATTCCTTGAAGAAGTCATAATCTGTAAAGTCTAGGCCAAGAATCAGGCTTGTAGCAGGTGGCATTTTGGAGATGGGGTGTCAGTCTGAACAAGGAATTCCATCTCTGGCATTTGCCATATGTCTGAGGGATTTTTGGTGCAAGGGATGAGTAGTTGAAGAGCTATCTGCTTGCTATACAGATGCTACAACTGCATCTTTTTATGCTTAATTTACTTGTAAGCGTTCTTTTTTTTCACCAGCACTGTATCTATAAACCTGGCCGTAAGTTCTGCCATACTGATCTCTTCTTAGTTTTAGTATTAACCTTCCACAATGAAATGACTGGCCTGGTAGGTGAGAGGAGAGCAGTGGATATTGTCTACCTAGACTTCATCAGGGCTTTTAACACTGTCTCCCATAAGATCCTCATAGAGAAGCTGATGAAGTATGGCCTGGAGGAGCAGTCAGGGAGGTGGATTGAGAACTGGCTGAACAACTGAGCTCAGAGGTTTGTTACAGTGGCATGAAGTCTAGCTGGAGGCCGGTAACTAAGCAGTGTAACCCAGGGGTGAGGGCTGGCTCTGACCCTGTTTAACATCTTGAGAGATGTTACATCCATATTCTGGATGATGGGGCAGAGTGTACCATCAACAAGTCTGCTAATATCACAAACCTGGAAGGAATGGCTGATACACCAGAGGGTTGTGCTGCCATCCAGAGGGACCTCGACAGGCTGGAGAAGTGGGCTGACAGGAACCTCATGAAGTTCAACAAGGAGAGTGCAAAATCCTGCACCCGAGGAGGAACACCACAATGCACCAGTATATGCTGGGAGCCACCCAGCTAGAAGGCAGCTTGGCAGAAAAGGACCTGGGTGTCCTGGTGTACACCAACAATGTGCCCTTGCAGCAAAAGTGGCTAATGGTGTCCTGGGCTGCATTAGGAGTGTGGCTGGCAGGTTGAGGGAGGTGATCCTGCCCCTCTGCTCAGCATTGGTGAGGCCACACCTGGAGTGCTGTGTCCTATTCTGGGCTGTCCAGTACAAGAGCGATACAGAGCTACTGGAGAGAGTCCAGTGAAGGGCCACAAAGATGATTAAGAGTCTGGAGCATCTCTCTTTTGAGGAACTGCTGAGAGAGCTGGGGCTGTTTAGCATAGAGAAGAGATGGCTCAGGGAGGATTTCATATACCTGAAAGGAAGGTGCACAGAGGATGGAGCCAGGCTGTTTTCAGTGGTGCCCAGTGCCAGGACTAGAGGCAATGGGTACAAATGGAAGCACAGGAGGTTCTCTCTGAACATCAGTAATCACTCTTTGAGGGTGACCAAGCACTGTCACAGGTTACTCAGGGAGGTTGTGGCGTCTCCATCCTTGGACGTATTCAAAAGCCATCTGGACATGCTCCTGGGCAACTGGCTCTAGGTGATGGCCCTATCTGAGCAGGGTGGTTGGACCAGATGACCTCCAGAGGCCCCCTCCAACCTCAGCCATTTTGTGATTCTGTGTTTAAGATTGTAGTGGAAGGGTGAAGCACATCATCCTAAGTTTGCCAGTATCGATGGACATACCATGGCCAAAGTAGGGTTTGGAGATACCCTTCAGAGCTCTTTTGACCTGCAGTGTGTTTAGGGCAACCACCGCTAGGGAATGTTTCCTGCCCAGGTGCAAAGGGATAGTGGTGGATGCTTTGTGGGGGGCAAGTGTTCCCTTCACAAATCCCAAATAAGCCTTCCAGCTCTGGCATTTCCCCCCTCACCCTGGTGAGGATCGGGTGGCCTTATGGCTCCTGGCAATGCCCCATGCAGTTTTACCCTCTTGAAAGCACTCCTGTGCTACATCCAGCTCTTAATTATACTGATTTTCAGGGTGGCAGTGAATTAAGACTTGATGCTTAAAGTCTTGCTCTTTGTTTATAAATATACTTACAACAGTTTGGGACTTGACTTATCTGCACGGAGATTTTGTGTTTGTTTAGTTATATTTGTAGCATTTCAACAGTATGGTCTTCCAAGTTTTACAAGCCTTCGATCAGATGTTACATCCTTACCTCTACTGCAAGGGAATGACAAGCTTATATATATGGATCTATATGCAAATATGATTGTGGTTTTTGTTGCAAAACTTTACTGATCTTACATCCAACTAAAAATAGTATTAAAAAAATGTTCATAGGCCAAACCTTAGGTAAATTTTTTCAAACCTTTGAGTGGAGACTAATTCAGTGCTACTGGCTTATTTCAGTTTACCTTAAACTGGCTCTTAATCCTAAAACAAAGCACACCACCTGTAAGTCAAGAGTTTAAGTGCTTAAATCAACTATTAAAATTCATAATTTCAATTAAATGTATGTAACTGCCCATGTAGATTCATACTGATCATACAGATTTTTCTGAAGTAATTCTTCTCTTAAACAGACTTTTCATTGGAATTGCTCCTGCTGCGCATGAATGAATCTTTTCTGAGCTGATAGGTAACAAATAATATGTGTATAAGGCTCTGACACCCCTGATTATTTTGTGCTGCCCCTTTCAATGGCCATTGTGTTCTTCTGCCCTTCTCAAAATACAATATAAAAGAGATTGATGTGGTCAGGTCTCTTCTCCTGTTTGTCCAGGGAATTCCTGCTACAGCAAAAAAATCTTTATTCATTCTGGTTGAATGCCTGTGTTATCTCTGCCTTCTTTTCTGAATAACTTTATAAACAAAATGGCTGTTGAATTCACAGTCAGTCTCAGCATTTGTTATAAATTCATGCCCTTTGACACAAGCTATCCCTTGAAGCATTTGTTCTCATAGGCATTTTACTATCCTTCAGTGCTTCTTGGGCTTTCAGCTATATTTTAAGACGGAACAATATTGGAATTGAGAATTCCAGTTAGGCTAAAGACTGTAGATCTCTAATGACCACAGTTTGCTTTCATGTCCTAAATGTAACTGCTGTCTTGCCAGCTCATGTTATTTTCTCCTTTGGTTTATGTGTTGTATATCACCTCTTATATTCGTTCATCTTTTTCTATAATATAGTGATAAGGAGGCAAACTGGGAGGTCTGTCAGTTGGCAAAATTCCCACTAGATTCCTCAGGGTCTTTTTCTCACTGACGCCCTTTGGATTTGTCCTATGGGAACTGATGAAAGACTAAAATGAAAATGCTGCCATTTGCCCTAGAGCTTTTCCCCTAGGCAAAACCCAAGTCAGAAACTTTATTCCAAAGTTTTCTGAATACTACATTTGCAACATACACAGATATAACGCATGGTGTAGTCTTCAGCTTGGTATTTAGGACCATTTCTTTGTGAGATGCTATTCAGCACTACTAATACTATTAGCTGGCAGATTTGTTTTGGAGTGGATCTTATATAGAGTTCTTCAAGCAGACAATATTTAAAGCACATTCTCCATAAGTTGGGACCACTTATAAGCACCAGCAGGAAGTTAGGCTGAATTCCCATTAAATAATGCTGTCAACCGTTTGAATATCACATAGAGATCACACAAGCAGCATCTGTCCCTATCTTAATGAGTGACTAGTCCCACATTGCTTCCTGAATGCTTATAGATTTCTCCATCCAAACAAAGAGAATTCAACTTATTAGGAGTTTTATATCAGAGGGTTAGCTAATAGCTTTTCCTGAGTACTTCGAAAGAAAAAGTTGAAGCATAGACTGCTGTATAAACAGGATGAATAAAAAGTTATTTACAGCATAGATATTTCCAAACAGAATTCTCAGTTGTGTGTTTTCTCTGAGATAGAAAGAGCTGGCAGGTCCTATAAAAGCTCTTATACGCAATTTGGAAGGCTTTTTGGAGGAAGGAAGGGGAAGGTTGGCAATAGTTCATTTTACTGGTTAGTGGAGGCAGCTAGCCCCTGCTGTTTCACAGTGTGAGATTACAGTGCTAGGCCCCCAGAGTGACACAACCCAGATTCATCCTGGCACACACCAGTGGTCAAGAAAGAAAGATGTGTATATATGAAAGGAAACACATTATATTTTGTCTGTGGGGGTAAAATATAGCCTCTGCCCTAGCCATCCTGATTCTCCAGTATTTGTGCTACTGTTGCTTCTCTTGACTTTTGCAAAAGACACTGCAGACATCTCCTCTGCTTTAAAAATGCAATTTTTTCCTTTCCTGGACTCAGGAAATCACAACTGCCTGCTCTTCTGTGGAAGTTGACACAGGAAAGTTGCCTGTTCTGCAGGCAGTTTTATCTACTTAATTTATCAAAGACATCAGAGGAAGCATCAAACAGCATTGGTTCTTGTGACTAATGGTGCGAAAGTGTTCCCTCTTACAGTTGGTGTATTTGACCATGAGTTTGTGAGCTCACCACTGAAGGGTTCCCTAATGAAGCTGGCCAAGAAGTGGCACAGGAATGCTCCAGGCTGTTTAGCCCGCTAGATGCTCTGGCGCTCCACCTCCATGTTGAACCCTCCCTTGTGGACTGTTCAGGTCGATAAATAGCCCATGTCCCTCTGGAAATGGTCTGAGAGATGGATGCTGGGAGAGACTTGGCTCCCCCAGAGGGGCCTGAGTATCTCCCTGTGTGCAGTGTGAATAATAAACACCGATAGCCAGAACAGCCTGTGTCCAGACTGCAGTGTCTCCAGCCGTGGGACCCTGGTTTTCAGAGTGTACCATTGTACTCTTTGCTGCTGTGGAAACTAATACATGGTAAGGAAGGCAAAGGGTTCTTGATGCCTTATCCTGGTCTTATCCTTATGCAGTGATGGGATGCTGCCCAGAGAGCGGGGAAATACCAAGCTGAGAAGAAGCCAGAGGCACTGTTCTCCAGCTGTGTGCACTTCTAAACTCTACAAGTGGTCCCTTCTTCAAGTGCAGTCAAATAGGTGGTTGTGAGACAGGTGCATCTTCCTCACCAGCCTCACGAGGAGGGTCTTGGGACCATTTCCAAGGGCTATCATCATAAATCTGTTATAGCTGCGAAGGAACAGGGAAACAATTCAACATCTGCTGCAGCCCCAGGGGCTGGTGAAGTGAGGATGCCCATGATAATGATTATATTCCTCTGACAACTGCATGGTATGGATCCTTGTCCATGACTAATTGCCTTTCCAGGGAACGCCTGAAGGTCCCTCGGGGATTCTGTGCTTTGCTGCTCCCTGATTCTTCCTGATATCTCCAGATTGAGACACAGGCAAACCAGGATTTACTTCTCAGGGTGCTTTGGGATGACTAACATGCAGACAGACTTAGAAGCAAATGAAAATATGACAGGAGGAAAGCAGAATAAGAGAAGAAAGAAATTCATTGTAAACCACTATTGATCAGGGATCTCAACTCTTGTTCAAAGGACAGAGACAGCCTTCCACTTGGGTACCCCCGAAAGGGTGTAAGACTGCAGGAAAAAAACCCAAAAGGAGACAGTCATATAGCAGACTGTAGAAGAATCAGGATTTGTATTTAGCTCTTTGGAGTGCCCTGGCATTAATCAATAAAGAGGTGTTTCCCTAGCAATTATAGATGAGTGCTGTTGGTTCAGGAAGTCTATAGGGACCCTTCCAAAATGGTGGGAAAGCCCTCAGCTTCTCAGAGGAGGCAGAGCAGGGCAGATCTGTGCTCTCCCAGGAAGCTGCTGGCCCTCAGGGGTCTGGTCTCACACGGGCATCACTTCCAGGGCTGCAGCCCCAGCGACACGTAAGAAACACCGGTGTTTCCCACAGGTGGAAACCAAGGGGCCTCTGATGCCCAAAGCGATTTCATCAGCTTTTGATGAGGCAGTGGCTGTGGTTAAAGAGCACGCGGGTGTGTGGTGCCGTGCAGGAAAAGAGAGCACAGTAAAACTTTTTAGTTGTGCTCCTGAGCATGTCTAAATGGCCTTGTCCCCTGACTGAAACAGGAAAGGCAGCCATTACGCAGCTCCAGTGGCAATGCCTGGTGAAGAAATTCTGAGATACAAAGCTACAGACAGCAGCAGCACACTGTATGTTTTCAATTTCACTTCTTCATTCCCCTTTTTAATTCTAACCCATAGTTGATAGTGCAAAAAATGCACTACTGATTACTCCTGAGATGTATGGGGGCAGCATCTTGAGGAGCTGTGGCTGATGGCTGGATCACACCCCGTGACATGGGTAAGTCATCCCTGTCACGGGCGGTGACACCATCAGCTGCCAGCCCGACGGTCCGCAGCCAGCGAGCTCCGTCTGCTCCCGGGCCCCGGCGCTACGGAGGGGAAGCTGGCGTGAGGACGAGCGCTACAGACATGGCAGGGACAGCCTAGCATCACGGGCCCTGACAGGCCGGCCGCGGAGCCGCCAGGCTGAGGGGGAGGCCTGGGTGGCGAGCGCATACTGGGAATATCCCAGTTTTGGAAGTGGAAACACGAAAATGATGAAACAAAATGTCGGACTTGCAGGGGCACTTCCGTCTGGTGTGGCAGCACGCGGCGGGCGTGGTGCGGGGGTATCGCCTCACTGGGCGTGTAGGCGGGGGGGTTGCTGCCCCTCTCACCTGAACCTGCGGGGTGCACAGAAAATGAAGGTACGGTAAAATGCTGTCAAGGCGGAGGGGTGCTAGCATGGGACAGCCCGGCATCCCTGCCGTTCAGTGCAAGCACGCAAGCTGCGCCTTTCTTCCAGTACAGGGAGATTGGTTCCTTGGAGGCAGCCGTTGCCTCATGCAGGATTGAAGCCCACCGTAGCCTGAGCAGCAGGGCCGAGCAGCCGTGCCCCGCAGGCGAGGGGCTTTCGTAGGCGAGCAGCGGGCACCAGGGATTTTTATTTAGACCGCTCTGCCTTCTCCTTAAACCTGGACCTAGTCCTGCCACCTCCCTACAGCAGCGGTTCACATACCGCAGCTCTGCAGTTTGGCCATGTCAGGAAGGGAAGGAAAGTGCTGGGGACAACTGGTTACGTTTGGGGAATTCAGATAGCAGCTAAAGTCAGATGGCCATAAAAATTTAGTTGACTGTAAAATGCTGCTGTAATACTATCCGTGGCCATTTGGGAAAGATCACCCAGTCGCAGAAGATGCTGGGGAATGCTTTATAGGTCATAATGAAACCGATGTAATCATTTTGTTTATGCTCATACAGTGTCTTGCTTTGTATTAAAGGAAGTAAAAGACATATTTCTCTGATATCTTACACACTGCAAGGGAAAATTAAATACAAGAATTTGGATTTTGTATTTTATCGTTGCAATGGAGGTATATTCTGGAAATAAGTCTTTTCACATCTCTTATGATGAAATATTCCCTAGTGGGATCTGTCCTCATATGGATCTCATCTCAGTGACACAGATGAGGATGCTGCACTCATAATTTAAAGTAAATTAAGCCCAGACTTTTGACTGCTGCTAAATTGCCAGAACCATGCTTGGTTGGACAAGCTTTGGTCACTGCTGTGCTACAGAATGCATTTCAGTTTCCTTTTGCACATTAAACCTTAATGCTCCCATCAAAAAATAATTTGATTGGGAAATTAAAAACTGGCTGCTTGTTCCTTCCTAGAAGAAGGAATTAAAACTGAAGGGATTTGTCCATTTCTTCGGAATAAAAAGAATAAGCGTTGGCACGTACTGATAAGGAAGTAAGTGTTCCTGCTAACGAAACTTTTTTTTTTTAGGTATTCAGGCACACCTAATAAAAAGGCACGTAAGAAGCAAAATAGAACAATCTGTTGTTATTTAACATGGCAAATACTGTTGAGATACAAATACAGTTAAGTTTTCTCTGGTAACTAAGCAACAGAAGAAAATACCACTTACCTCAATTACTGTTTATTCTACTGTTTTTTAGCTCTGCAGTAGTGATTTTTATTCTCCACACTTCAAACACAGGAAGAACAACTGTTTATGGTATGGCTAAATTGCTTAATGTACTATTTGATACAGGGGCAAATTAGGCATCAGAATAAATGTCTGGGACTGCGCTAAAACTAGCCATTAATGACTTTTGATCTTCTCGCAAATGTTTCAGTAGATTATGTAACATGAGCAAATGTCCTCTACTGACTTAGGCAATTGTAATAAATTGTGGACTTCATGAGGCATGAAATCAGAACATTTTCATTTTTCCAAAGAATGCAAATGGTCTCTCATTCATATGTTATCATCCTAAGGACTTTTTAGATTAAGCACATGGTAACAATGTAGTCTTTGACACTTCTAAACTGAAGAGTTTTTTCTAGAGCTGTGTATATTACCGTCAGATGGACAGTTTCATTAAGGTGAAAATCTGTAGCAAGAAGTTCTCAGAGCTATAGTGAGGCTGGACTTGCATATGGCTCTGTGCTGGCATACGCACATACTTGTGCACACTGTTTAAATGAAAAGCAACTCTCCCTCATCTCCAAAATCTCAATTCATAGCTAAAGTTTTGCAATAAATTATGGGGCTGGAAGAAAGGAGGTAAGGACAAATGGCAAACTTTAGGATGGGAAGCCCAGAGTAGCTTAGAAAGTTGAAAGATGTTGACTGAGCCAAACTGTGGGCAGCAAGAACAGTTCAGTCCCACATGCATGAGAACAACATGTTCACCAGCAATCAGGATTCGATTTCTCTGTTCCACTTATTGTAAGCCTCAGCTGTCTGTACTAAAAAGAATAGTGTCTGTGGAGCACAATGGAGCAGCTTCTGAAATCATTTCACAGAGAGAAGTAGTGAGCATAAATGACACCCAGCTTCTATGAAGTAACCTGGGTAAAAACCCAAGCTCTGTTAAATCACTACCAAAAGCCTTTTCAGTTTCAGTGATACCAGGATATTCACCGAAGGCCTTTTATAAAACAGTAGATGAACTGTAGTCAGGTTAGAAACCCTTAGCCCAAATGCCAGTGGCATCTCAACTCTCTCTTCCAGAATATCTGACTCTAAGGAATTGCTTCCCATCTGGAAGTATTTTAGGGACCTCGTTGCCTGCCTTGTACTGAAGCAAGAGCTGGGGAGAAGGGGTTTTGTCCACAAATTCAGGACAAAATATCACATTCCTAAGAACAAGGAAGAAAGGGGTGAGATTATTCTGCACACAAGAAAAGGGAAACTCATCCCCGTCATGGGCTTATGAAATCTCACCTGGTTTTGAGTTTGGTGAGTAAAAGCTATACCTTGCTCCTGCAGGGCGGTATTAGGTTAGTCAGCTGCCAACTCCTGTAGAATGAACTCTGTGAGATTCTTTACATTCATCCCAGTTTATCAATTAGTGTTTGTAAAGCACTTTAAACTTGGAAAGCACTCCTATAAGTATTTGGTATTATCATATAATTACACGACAACATCTCAGTGAAATGCACAATTGATCATGCTTTAATCACATAATTGAAGTGTCACCAGAAGTATTTCAAGTGTAGGTATCTCAGTCTATGCTGACCATCCTCAAGATTGGTATGTAACCCTGGACCATAATGAGGACTCTTGATTATGGAAACACAGGGGAGACACTGTGTGGTCAGAATGAACAGAAATACAATTTTTCAAGAACTACAAATATAGGTCATTTTTTGGTTCTATTTGTCTTGCACTTTGAACACTTCTTGTGGGCAGCATAATGGCTTTTCTGTTTGTTTTTCACTTTACTGCCTTCCCTCATTAATATAGTGGAAAAAGACGTCACTTGTGTTGCCTCGGGTTTATATCCTTGGGGTTATGCTTTATCAATGGTCTGTATACTGTGCTGTGTGATGTATTGAAATAAATTAAAACAAATAAATGCTGAAGCATTCTCCATTTCCTCCAGACGGCAAAAAAGACATTAAGCCTCAAATAATGACATATATGTTGCCATCTGATAATCAGCAATATAGGAAGTATTGCTTCCTACTCCATTGTCTTCATTCTGAACAGTAAGCTTGTTTATATCAGCATTGACAACCCAAGCAGTGGTCTGGTTTAAAAAAAGGAAAAAGAGTAATTTTAAAATAACAGGATTTGAAATCTCTTTTTCACAGTACATTTTATAGTCTTCTAACTGTAAAATATCTAGGAAACTCAGTTACTTCTAAGCTTTTCTCCACAAATATGAGAGCTATGAAATTGTGGATTTTGGGGAGGAGATGGAGTCTTTTATTTGCTTTTTACTTTCCTAATGAAATCAGAAACTTTAATGGACTCTCTTGATTTATTAGAGGAAATAGTTACTTTACTAGATGACAGTATTGTTACCATACTAACCATTCCTCCTTTTTTATCTTCTTCCTCTGGTGCTCTAACTCTCACTTCTTCACTCCTTGTCATTTCTTTTCATGTCAGTGAAATGCTCTTTATGGAAATGGATAGGCAGGTTTTTTATATTTGTACAGCACATGCACAAGACTGTAGTTGAGGCCTCTAGACACAATCACAACCAAAATATTAGCATTTACATCTGCTCTTTCAGGTTCATTGGCATCAGTTTACCCTACAAAGAATCTAAGATATTTTCCAATGCAGAACTCTTATTACTTCTTCCTGTATCTTTCCAGAATAACTGTATATAAGAGCCACAATATGGGCTCACAAAAAAATGTGAGTTTCTACCAAAACGATACCAGAAGACCAAAATATAGAAACTCTTCAGGGCAGGAACTACCTCCAAGTGTGTCTGTATAGCATTTGCTGACAATAGGACTCCAGTGAGGGTGTCTAAGATACAATTACATAATGCATATATATAAAATGGGATGTGTCATTACTGCAGTATTAACCTATATTTGGAAACCACAAGAAGAAAATAACTTTCTCCCAATTCTTTTTTTTTAATTTCACTACAGGAAAAAAGTGTCTTTGATAGATGAAGCATTTTACAAGACTATCTTTTTTATTTTAATAACTGCTAATTTGTACACCTAACATCAGTTGCTGGTGCATTTAATTGTGGATGCAAATGAGAATATGTAGCTGTGTCATCACCTGATTCTGCCTATAAATCAGTGACTAATTATGTGTGTAAATGCTCTACTCAGCCTGGAATTAATTTGGCCAAAATTGATAGGACAGAAAAAAATACCACCCTCGGCTGAAATTTGGTCCCCAGTGTGTAAAAAGAGAAAGTATCTTCCTCCTCTGCCTCTTGTCTAAATTGCAGAGAGCTAAGTAGACAAAGAGCAATGATTTCCCAGTCCCAAATAACTCACTGCCAGTGTTTCACAATAAAGTGCAATGGGAGACAAAATATTTCCATAAGGGTTCATTAATCACAACATATTTGCCATGCACAACCACTCTGCAGAGCAGGTAAAGAACCCTAGGGGACGTTGCCTGGCACAGCATGTCATTTTCATAATAGGAAAAAGTATTTTTTGCACAAATGCTACAGAACCGAAGTTGCAGATGGCTCCACTTGCAGAGCTAGAGCCTCCTGGCACAACCATCAGCAGCCAAAGCTACTTTAGATATTTATAGCAAGGGTGAGTGGTATCTCAAAAGAAGGACACTGAAGATGCTGTCTGCTCCTCTATGTGCAATATTCCCAGGTGTGCCTCTTGGGAGGCCATGTGAGGCAGGCCAAACAAACCCCACCCAAAAAACAAGCTGCAGAAGGAAAT
Source organism: Phaethon aethereus (assembly GCF_964289735.1). Lineage (NCBI taxonomy): Eukaryota > Metazoa > Chordata > Aves > Phaethontiformes > Phaethontidae > Phaethon > Phaethon aethereus. The sequence continues at coordinate 44,375,628 of NC_138582.1, read as the reverse complement.
CCAAGTCCTACCTGTCCCTGTTGTGCTGCTAATGAGAGGTCTAGGAACAATTTAAACTGGTTGTGACTGAGAACGTGGGGTCCAGCGGACCCCATTAGCAGAACTGCGCAGCAAAAGATGCCTTTCCAGCTCAGTGGCTTCTTTCAGATCTGGGCAGCAGGTCGTTTCACTTTACCTAACCCTGAGGACTCCAGACTGCCCCTGTTATCCCATCATACTCTAACCCACCTAGACCTGCTCAGTGTTCTGCATGAACGGTAGGGTTGGTGTCTTGCTTATTGTACCTCTGTGGTCTCAGTCTCTGAGTGGTTCATTGCTGCTTCACTCCCACGTGGGACTTTGATAAAATTCAAAGCCACCTGGTGTGATTTTAATTTAAATGTGAATTTAATGTGTTTTCCTTTTATATTGCTATGATGTGCTTTGTCAAGAGAAATGTTGCAGGCTCAGATCTGGCCTCTCAGCTGTTTCTCTGTGCTACTCCCTGGTTTGTTTGATGCATATTCCAGAGTAAAGCTGTTGCTCTGCGGTGGCATGTGCACCATGTTCACTGGGTACAAGCACAGCAGTCATTCTTTGAGGGGGCAACTGAGTTTGAGCTGTTCTGTCAGTCAGAGGCCAGAAATCTTCTCAGCAGCAGCAGATACCACTGGAGTTACAACTGAACAGAAGAGGGATGAAAGGTTGCATGCAGCCTATATATAAAGAAGATCCACAATTCACCATGCTCCACCACTTATGAAAAAAGTTTTAAGACAAGGACTTGTGAAAAGGAGAAATACTGCAATGTTTTATGTTAATCAATTCAAACAATTCATAGTGGAAGTGGTTAAGATTTACTAAAATTTTTCTCATTAGAAAATATAACCTTACTTTAAAAAAAAAGTGCTGTGAAAACATATTAAAAAGATCATAAGGAAATGCTTTACAGGACCAGAATGTGAAAGATACAGCGAGAAAGAGCAGCAGACATCCACATCAGTTAGTAGCCCAACAGGGCACTTGGGTAGGTGCAAGACATCCTGATGCAAGACAATATCTTAATCTTCAGAATTTTTCAGTGAGTGAGACTGGTTTTTCAGCCTTAATTCATTTTAAACTAAAATTGTAGGAGCAAGGTGGGAGCCTAAACTTTCTGACACAGAATAACAGAGAGCAGCTCAGAATAATAGAGCAGATCAAAGGCCACAGAGAGTGGTGGTTGTGCTATGACACAAGTGTGTCATGGGAGACTGCTGCAAGGGTCATGAAAAGTGTCACAGCAGACGGGTGGCTTGGCCATCAGAAGACATCCCTTGCTTTCTGAAAGCAGCCATTGCTCCTGCACTCACTGAGATCTATATAATCGGCTGGTTGGCAGGTGCTTTTCCCACTTGTTTGCACAGCCCACCAGAGCTGACGTGTGCTTTCTGACCACTACTTCTCTCATCTGCTGGTTGCTGCTGCCAGCAGCAGCAGTCAGTTGGGCTCCTGGCTCCTGCTTCTTCTTACTGTTGCTGCTGCATGGGAGCTATTGTAGTGAGTCACTTCTAATCACCAAGGGAACCCACAGCCACATCTCTGCTCCTCCTAAAATAGGAACTCACAGCTACATCTTCTCTCCTCCTAAAATAATCAAACTATGAGAAAAAGCATTACATATTTGGCAGTATCTGAAATACGATACTCAATGCATTAGAGAGGTGGAAAAGCAGGACAATGAGTTCAGCCATAGCAGGGCCCCAGGCTAAGACCAACCCAGGCTTGCAGTGCGCGTGGTCTTCCAAGTCCACATAGAGCCACACAGAAAGGACATCAGTTCTTCGCAAGTTCTGATTAGAGGCCATTGCAGAATCAGTCTTTTTTCCCCTATTATTTGGAAAAACTCTGAGGGAGGCCGTATAATCAACACATCCCTCTTATATTTCAATTCAGAAAACTGGATCCTTGAAAGGAGTACTATTTGACAAATAAAACAATGCTAAGCTTTTTAAATGGCTTTATGAAGGCAAGTCTTGTCTTCAGTTTAGTTTACTCTTATCACATCAACTATTATAAATTGCAATTTGATAATTGTTTTAAAGAAATGTTCATTATTTTGAAGTACATTGAAAAAATGTTGGTTATTTTCAAGCAGATGTGTTACTTGTAAAATACCGTTCTGCATTTCTATAACCTCTCTCTTTTATTTCTAGGTATTTCCACACAATATACCTGGGTATCCGGAGTCGACGGAGTGGAGAGAATGACAGATGGCGGTTTTATTGGAAAATGGTGTATGAGTATGCAGATGTGAGCATGCTGCATTTGCTAGCCACATTTCTGGAAAGTGCACCACAGCTGGTCCTGCAGCTCTGTATTGTTGTACAGACTCGTACACTCCAGGCTCTCCAAGGTAGTGGTTCATTTAATCTATTTGTTTTTTATCATTCTAGGAAGATGTAATTTCTATGCATACATATTTATCCTTCTTTCAAACTGTGCCTTGTACGCCTGTCATAAGAGCAGATCTTGCCTGCTAGATCCTATTAAGATGTTAACAATGACTATGTCAAGAAAGCCTGTGTTGTTGGAGGATTTTTAGCATTTCTTATTGGCCCTGCATTGTGGGTAGGATTTATAATGTTTTGCTTTCTGCATGTCCTTGTAATAGAAGTGCCCTTCTGATTATCCACTGGGCCAATGTGAAAATTGCATCAATCAAACTATTGCTCTTCTCCCTGTGCTTCTTTCTGTGAATGTTCAAAACCCTCCAAACTGTAGTAATGAGGTTCATATCATATTATGCAAAACAGAAAACGGCACAGCAGAAAGCAGCTATTCTGTGAAGAAAATGCCAGCGTCTATGGAATGCATGTCCATCAGTTCTCAGCCATGTTTGTCTGAAATAATACAAGTCAGCTCCTGAGCATTACAACAGTATTCATTCCTTCAAGCTCTGGGTTTCCTTCTAAGGTTGATGCTTTCAGGAAACATGATTTCTTCTTTAAAATGGTAAATGCACACGTATGTCCTGCCATAAGGCTTGTCAGTCAGCAGTACAGATATAAGAATATCTACTCCTCTACTGCTTTTTTTGATGCTACTTTCAGTTACCTGACAGCTTTCCTTTCGTATTGCACCATTGTTTTGCCTTATGGCTGCACCTGGGCAGAAATTATTGGCAAGGTGAATGTGAACTTGGGATCCAGAAGGTGACACAAATGTCATGAGGCAATGAGGAATGAAGGGAGGAGGAGCAAAGGGACAGAGGGAGGAAGGAAATGCCTTTTTTTTTGCCATTTGTTTTTAAGAAACAACCCATGTGCTTGCCACTGTACAAGATAAAACTGTGACAACACCTTGCTCCAAGAAGCTCTGAGTCTAGTTAGCTTATTATGAGTACCATGTGGTGAGACTGATCAGGTGAAAAAGGACTGGAAACAAAGTGGGTAACTGTGTGAAGACCTTGATCCTGGGCAGTTTCCTGTGGATAAATAATTTTCATTTACCTCCTCTTTGAACTGACATCTAATAACAGCTGTCCTGCTTCCTGTGATTTTTGGTTTTGTTTCTTTAGATCTAAAACCCTGTCACCTTAAGGGGAAAAGAAAGCGAAAGTTTCTATTTTAATTAGTTGGTGCTCTGTACAAGGAAGGTTGCCTAAGCACTTCCTACAGCTATTTCTCAAAATGATACTGCCCCACACCAACCAGTCCAAACTATTATCATTCAGAAGAAGGTATTATCACTTCAAGAAGCTTTATCCCCCCCAAGAAAAAGAGACTCTAGAGAGAGACTTAGGAGAAGAACATAGCCAGAATACTGTATGGTCAGCTGTAATTTAGCTATCTTCATAAACTATTAATACAGAAGGCCTCTCGCCCTCATTTTAGTGCAATAACAGATCTGTCTATAAGAAACCTGGCTGGTGAGTAGGCACTAAGCCTGTGATGTACTCTGCAAGTGGTTGTTAATTAGAGAAAACCTAAAATGCTTCAATTTAAAAGGCAAAGATGACTCCTGAAGCCTGCAGTCAGCTCTAAGAAATCTATGTTTCAGAAACGGGAACAGAATAAAACTGTAATTATGGATTTCAGCTGAGAAGGCTAAAAATATTTACTTATCCTATCTTCCCCCATTTTCTTCCATCTTCCAAGGAGAAAAGGCTCCATTTAAAAAAACAGAGAAAATTACACAAGGTTGTAGCATTTTCTTAAACAGTAGTACCATTATATTCTCCTGATGAAAGCTAATATGTTTTAGTACATTACCAGCTGTGAAAATCCTTCTCCTGTTTTCTCTCCTTTTTTAAAGAAATGCTAAGGCTAATGCGTTGCACTATAGGACGGTAGATTTGCTGTGAGGCTGCATAAGGAAAGCATAATTTCTCTCAGTGGTATCATGCTACAACTGGGTGTTTAAAAGGTCTAGCCATAAGGTATATGCTTCAGCCAGCTGTCCACTCACTGAGCCTCTTATAGAGATTTCTAACATGGATCAATAAATAGTGTTTGATTTATTTTCTTTGTTTAGAGGATGCTACTTGGTTTTTATTACTGTTCTTTTGGTTCTCTGTCCTGCAGGACAAAGTTATCATGACAACTGGTAAGTGCCATTGCTGGTCTACATTCTTAAAAGTATACTTCCATCATAAACCACAAATCTGGCATGGGAAATGAATGATACTGGAAATGTCTTGGTCTATAAGCAGAGTATTTATAATATCAAGCCATTAATGACCACAAGAAAAACTGTTAAATATTTTATTTATGAAATTGTATATTTTCCATTCCAAATGCACAAAAATAGCATCATTTCCAACAGGACAATGCTGTCAGTGTGACTGAAGATTCCCTATTTTGTAATGGGTGTTGGCTAGGTATGGATTATTTCTTATGTCAGTCCTTAAGCCCTGCTAATCAAGGTAAGAAATACATACAGCCATGTACATACATCCTTATGAAGATCAAGAAAAATAATAATTTGCACAACGTGTGCAAAACCTTCCATCTCATTTTTCATACGCTTCAGTGAAGGCCACTTCAAAAGCCCAGAGGATGCACCACAAGGATCCTTTAGCATTTGTCTGTGCTTCCCAAGTATGAATTGAAAAACTGCAATGTAAACTTCTAGCAAGGATTGTGTGCCACTCTACCGTGACTGCTGCAGCAGAACGTTGCTTATGCAGGAGGCCATGGACGGTCATTATGGAGTGGCATCTCTCTTGTGCATTGGCACCCAGAGAAATCTGAGTATTGATAAAATAGTATCTAAATTATTATCTAAAAATCTGATTCTTCTTTAAGATTTAATCAAAACTGGCACAATAAGAGGCAATGATCTTTGTTATTCTGCCTACAACTAGAACTCCCAGAGTGGAAGGAGCGAAACAGCTTATGAGGGAAGCTGATGATTTCTCAGTGCTATTTCCTTAAGACAAACAACTTCAGTATGATGCTGGACTAAGCTGGAGCTGTGCTAACCCACTCATTATCTCCATCTTTTCCACCCTGGTGGTTCCTTTGAGTTTGAAAAAATATCTACTCTCTAGAAGACATGTGCCTGGAAAATAAGTGATTCCTCACTCTTTTCCTCATGGGAGTCTGTTTCCCTTCCTTTCCCTTCATGTGCTCCAAGTGCAGCACTCCCACAGCAACTACTCTGCTGAGACAGCTGCATCTCCAAACTGCATTGCTTTTGTTTGTTTTTTTCTCGTCTCTTTTAGTTATTCTGTAGAAAAGTCATGTCCTAAGCAGCTTCATGGTGGGAGTCACTAGCTTCACCAGTCCTATTCTAGGTGGGAACTGTATGAGGAATGGGCCAGCTCTGTATGTGGGGGGATCAATGGCAGAAGGTCCACTGACACAACTGATGCTCATCCTGCATCCATCTGTTTGCATAAGGCATATATGTGGAACAGAAGCATCCGAACCATCTGTAGGTGAGCTAATTCAGCTACCAGAAACAGTCTAACAGCAGTAGCCTGGAGGCCAGGGTGGGCTAACTGATCGCAGTGCCAGCCTACGTATACCAATTGCCCGCAACTCCTTGTGGACCTGGGCCCTTCACCCCACATTTTCAGTTCTGCTCCCAGGGCTGGGCAACCAGGTCCTGCACTGGATCTACCTCTGAGTCACAAGGAACTGAAATACCAGAGTTGACAGTGTTTGGATTCTTGGATTACATCAATAAATTCAGAAGGCTGCAGGTAATTCCCCTAAAAATGCCTCCACCCTTCAAGTCAGTTAATAAATAAGCAGTTGTTTCACAGTCTTCGCTATAAAAACAAACACTTCCACAATAAACTGCCTACAATAGACTACATATTAGGCAGATTTGCTGACACAGTAAGATCAGTCTAAAGGCTGATTCTTTAGGACATTCTTCCTTGGATGGGTCTCTGGACATGCAATATAATGGCCACATCTCACTACATTTGCTCTGCTGGCTCGACAGGTCTTAGGACTGACAAAGTGATAGACAGACCTGGACCAGCAAATTGGCAATCACTTGAAGCCAACCTACCTGCAGGCTGCCCCTGAAAATCTTTGATTTAAGCATGGAAGGTCCTACTGGCACCTCACCCAAGCTGCGTGTTCCCATCACATCACTGGCATTCCCATGGCCGCACACTGGGTCCCTCGCACAATTTATTTTCCCCATTGCTAACTTGGTTGAGTCTCAGGGGGATCCAGTTGGCCTCCCTGGGGCAGGGAATGTCACACGACTGGTAGTGCCAGCCCTGGGGAGGGCAGGGGGGACACGGCATCAGGGTGGGTAGGGAAGGTCAGGGCTGTCCCTTTCTGTGGCACCTTGTTTTGGAATCACGCCCGCAGACTGACAGCCACCCCTTGGCACTCTCCTTTTACTTCCTTTGATTTTCCCACTATGCCATTTGATTTTCAAAAGACTTCCCATCTTAAAATTAGTAAAAACCAGCAAGCAAAAAATGCTGCTGATCATCTGATTGGAAGGAGACTCCTATCCATTGGGATATGGTTACTGTCTTCTTACTCAAGGGTATGGTATTCTAGCTGCTCCTAGATGAGCAGACAGACAAGATTACTCCCTGGATTTACCACAGATTTCAATATTTATGCTACATTAATTAACACATTGTTTAAATTCTAGATTAGCTTCTCATTCCTGTTTATCATATTATGCTGGCTAGTCAGCACTTGACATTTTTTTTTTCATCAGCCCCTGCGGGGTTTGTTCTGGCTTTTCCATTCAGTACTATAAATCAAAGTCTCTATCGAAGTTTAATCAAAGTCTAATCAAAGTTTGTATCATATAAAGCTGCAGTTCTTAATATAGACCAACAGTAGTGCAGAAGCGAAATAAGAAGTTCAGAACAATTTATAAATTCATCAAGTTTCACCGAAGTCACCACACTCCCATATTGCTGCTGGCTTCTGCTGAAACTGCATTTTCATGAAATCTCCCTGGCCAACCATTTTCCCATTTTCTGCCAGGTCTGTTGGAAACGCCTACACTTTTCCGATGCTGACAGCGGAGCCAGCATACCAAAGTTCACAGTGCCACCAAGCATCGCTCTCCAGTCCTTCTACTCCAAACAAATTGCTGTTCCTGCCTGAGCTGAACAAGAAGTTCAGACACTTGCTAACAGTTTATGACATGGCTGATAGGTCCTAACTTTATCTGGCAGAAGAAAATTATGTGTTAGCCAGTTCATTAAAAAATCCTCTGGCAAAGCTCATCCTCATGCATCAGGAATTCAAACTCTTTTCAAATCAGCGCAATAAATGGAAATTCATTTAAGTCTTTACAATTTTTTGTGAGGACACCACTATGCTTTTACATGGATTTTCTTTTTTAGTGACCTTCACAGCAATTTTGGATTGCTCTGTAAAGTGCGGCCTACATTTGCAGTGCTCTTTAAATAAAGAAGAGAATTCTGATGTAAAATCTTATACAATTCAATGTATATTTGTATGGAAATAAGGTGCAGCACTTGAGTTCTGGGCAAGCTGCCACTGCTTTTCTCTGTACTGTCAAGGTTCTGCATCACTGCAGTCCAGCAGCCAGCCTTTGCAGAGGGAGAGAAAAGCAGAGCAAGCAATAGTCACAGAGTCTGCCTGCAACTTGGCAAAACAGATTTTCAGTGACAAGGATGAACAAATATGCTATACTATGGAGTAAATGTGTCTCCTGCAAATGACTTTTAAACTGATCTGTAGGCCCCTTTGCAAATCTTAAAATGTTACCTTGCACTCATTAGGATAGAACCATCATATTAGCACACCCTTGTTTCTGATAGGACAGGAGAGGATTTCCTGAAGGCGATCATGTCATATAATCCATTTCATAACCTGATTACAATCTTAAAACTAGTTATACCCTTTGTATCTAATATACCAGTTGGAAGTTTAATTCTCTGATTGATAGAGACCTGCTGCTGCTGTCCTGCCTTTTTAATTTCATCAGTAGTCTGTTCCTATTTATTCTTGTGCCATCCCTGTTTTTACACTTGTTCCCTAAGGAAATGAGGTTCATATGATTATATAGTCCCATTTCTGTCCTTCAGTCCTGACTTTTAAAAACTTCTGAGCCATTGCACTATTTCAATCAAATATAAAAGAACAGCCAACACCTCAAAGATAATTATGTTTCTTTAAATGTTGTGAAAAAAGCACCCAAGTCAGAGGAAGAAAAAAGACAAATAAGAGCCTCTACTAAAGGTGAAAGCAGGCAGACTTCAACCGTTATTCTTTTGGTTAGGCAGCAGCCATCAGCCAGTCCAAACATGTATCCTTCCAGACAAGGCATTGCACTGCTCCCCGCTGCCCAGTGGGACTATGGAAATAGACAGATGGGATTAGGGAATAAGAGACAGTTTGATGGGAAAGTAAGAATCATTCCTCCTGCTGCTCATTCTCTCATCTCATGAGAGGTTCTGCATTCTCTTGATTATCTTCATAAACTTTCCCTTCATCAGTTCCAGTCTGAATTCATCTCTGGTGAATATGGATGACCAAGACTTTACAGAGTACTCCAGATTACATTTCTCCAGAACTCTCATATTTCTCATGGCAATATCTCACAAGGTATGATATAAGACAGTAATTCCCTGTTGACTCAGGCATTGCACTGGTTAATCCTAGTTATTTCATGATCCTTTAAAACACACAGGCTCCTCTGGTGTCATGTCACTCCGGTGAGGCTTCAATTACACTAAAAAAATTTATTAGCAACTGAATGCATGTAATGAAATATCATCTCATTTCTACTTTTCTAGCCTGCAAGGTACTCCTGATTTTTCCACATATCACTTCCCTTTTCTACATTGATAATGTCTCCAAGAACCTTATTAGTACATTACTTTTTAAAACGAAGGTCATTAAGAGTAATACTCAGTCAAGATTGGTTCCAAGGGTAATCAGTACTGAAAAAAGTAATAGTAATCCTACTCCAGCCCAAGAGGTTTTCAATAGCATTTCAACATAATCCTGCAGTATCTTTCTTTAGCTAGTTCCTTTACCTGCCTAAGCTGTCTTCTGCTAATTCCTGTCTTCTCAAGCCTCACCAATACTTTCCCAGTGGCATGCTAATCACCATTCTGCCAAAGTTTTGATAGATTAGATCTGCCACATTTTATTTGTTGAGAAAGGGGTTATAAAAGAAAGATACCAAGCTAGCCTGGATTCTGTGGCTCTCTTGTGCTCTACTTTTTTGCAGATATCTGTTAATTCTCATGTTCTTTTATGCTTACCTTCATTTTCAATTAGGTTTTGCTTTAAAAGCTGCTCTAAATCTTTGTATTGTATTGAAGCCTACACTGTAGGCCTGTTTTAGCCAGGTGCTTGTGAAATGCACCAGATCTTGCCTCTTTTCCGGTCACCTGGCACCAGTTCTGAGGGGAGACACTTACTTTAAGATGCTTCTCACCAGCAGGAGGATTTCATACACCAGCTTTTTTTGAATCCTGAACCAGAGGTTTTCTGGTTGCACTGGATGAAAACAAGGAGCTTCGAGTTTTGCTTCCGTCTACAGTAATGCAGATTTTCTTCCTGTTCTCATTTCCTATCACCTGGCTCTGTCTTTGAGCCCCTGTTTCAAGAGCCCTTATTGAAAATTGACCTATAAGACACAGCCTTTGTTGCTGATCATCCTTTTTCAATTTCCATCTAGGCACCATTTTTGAGGTGGGATTGCATACAGCTAGGTTCTGAGGCTTTTTCCAGAAGTTTTTTGCTTTGCAGGGTTTAAAAGCTCCGGAAATTCTTCTGTGTTTTGCCTTAAAGATAATCCAAGTTTCCTCCACAGAGAAGTCCCTGAACAATTAGCCTCTGCTGCCTTCAGTCATTTCTTTAGAATTCTGATAGACAGACTTACTAACAGATCTATTTTTGTTTATCCCTTCATTTAATTTAAACTAGCATTCATGTAATCCAATGCCATTTTTTTACAAATAGCTGTCCTATAACAACCTCAATACTTTCTGTAACTAAGTTTAGAAAGAAGCCTCTCTGCTTTCTGTCAGAAAATCTGTCAGTTGTCACATTCCAGAATATCTGGGCTGCCTTCAGTAGCATTTGTTCTTCAGCCTATATATGAGAAATTGGAGTCTGCCATAATGAGACCATTCTCTGCAGAATTTCTCCCTGTAATAATGGTGTGAACGTCTCTATCCATATCCAAATTTAACTCCAGAATTCTACAGCAGACTCTTAACAACTACCCACTATCTTTCCCTAAAGTAATTTTGTATGCGAACAGAACCTGTTTTATCAGGGATCCCTTTCTGAAACATCAGTCTGTGATTCCATTCACACACACCACTTTTACCATTATTTTTGTCTTTTCTGAATACCAGCTCCCTTTCAGTACCTATGTCCAGCGAGTTACGAGTCCATGATGTTTCTGTAACCCTGTACTTCTCTTTGTAACCCTGTAGTGCTTTATGTCCTGCACCCATGACTTTATTTCCTGCCTTTCCAGATGTCCTTTCCCTGTCCATTCATCTACCTGTAGGGATGATACATAAATACAACTTGTAAATGTAAAAGAGACAACATACACAATGTGGCAGGAAGATAAGGAGTTGGCAGAGTGATGGTGGTGTTTGTTAGCGCATCTATATCAAACCCAGTGTACAGTGACCTCATCCTCTGAAAGTCAACCAGAGAAGGTATTAGTGAGCATTTTACTTCTTTCTGTTTAAGTGCAGTACAAAAAACCTAATTCATCTAGCAACATCAGGTACAAAATTGGAATTGCCTCCAATTTTCCCAAATAATATCTGGTGACTGTCATTTTTACTGAGTTTGTGCTGGTATCTGTATCCTTGTTTAGTTCCTGTTAACGAGTCATTACAAGACCACAGGATCACATAGCACTGTATAGACATATCAATATGAGTTTGTGATATGATGCAAAAAATAACATCTGTGGAGCTTGGCCACTCATTGCCCATTTTTTGCCACTCATTAAATCACAGGAAAAATGAATATACTATGCAGGTCATTCTGAATGAATGGCAGTAAGGCTTCATAACATACCAGCATGAAATCTGCATATGTCATTTTAATAGAAAAAAGTCATTAAAAACAGTATTAAAAAGACTTAATACACATTTTACTCCTACTCTTTTTGTCTTCTTTCTTCTGGCCACATTAGATATCCTAGCTACATTTGCAGATACAGATGTCTCCAGTTAAGCTGCAAAATCTTATTGAAAGGCCTCAATAAATCAGCTGATTACCAAAGATATTAGGTAGGTGCCTCCTTCACTAAATTTTGAAAAGGCTTGTCATATTTTTACATATGTAAGCCCAACTTTAGGCATACGTTTTGTAATACCTTTAAAAGAATTATGCCAGTCTCAAAAGAAAGAATTATAAGTGTTTTTATAAACTTCTGCTTGCATACAAATACAATCTCAAGATTAGTTTCTCAAGACTTTTTGATGCAGCTTGTCCCAGTTACCAAGCTGATAATCTCACCTGTGGGTGGCATTTCCAACTCATACAGATTGAGACATATAATTTCTTAACTTGTCACAGAATCAAATAATTAAGTTAGGTTGGAGGGTCTTCAGGAGATAATCTAGTCCAAACCCCACTTGAATTGGGGCCATGTTCAAAGATAGATCAGGTTCCTCAGGGCCATGCCTCTTTGAGTTTTGTGTACTCCTGTGGATGGAGATCCCATGGCCTCTTCGGGTGATCTGTACCAGTGCTCACCACCCTGGTGAAAATTCCTTTTCTTACAGCAAAGCAGAACTTCCCTTGCTGCAGTTTGTGGCTGTTGCTTCTGTTCTTTCACTGTGCACCCCTCAGAAAAGTTTATTCCCTATAATTCCCCTTTAGGTAGGAAAAAATGGCAGTTAGATCTCTCCCCTTGCTTCTCACCCCTCTCTAGCAGCCCTCTCTCCAGGCTACACGAACCCAGCTTGCACACCGTGTGCTCCAGCCTCTAACCATCGCAGTGGCCCTCCACTGGCCTTGCTCCAGTTTGTCAGAGTCTTTCCGGTACTGGGGCCCCAAAATTATATGGACATGCAAGAATTTTCCTTTGCCTTTGTAAGTTTTTTTGTGATTCCTCTCAGCGGGCTGAGATACCTCTGCAGAGTAGCCCTTCTCCCCTCTGATGGGTCCAGGCTTTAAGATCATTGTGAGACTGGAGGTATTGTGAAGGGTAATTCCTTACTGCTATGGTGAATGGCAAAAAAACCCACAAAAATACTTTAATGTTATCTACAGGTTTTTAAATTTAATAGTGGCTCCACAAAGCTGCTAATATATACATAGTGATAAAGACAGACTGAGACACAAAGTAGTGCATTTAGTTTTTGCGAGCGTGATATATTGCCTACACACTGAATTTTATCTGTTGGGGAATGTCAGAAAGTTAGTGGCATATCCTTCTGCTCCTTTTTTGTTGTGCTAAAAGCACATTTGCGAAAGAACAAATTCCTAGTTTCGTTTTGGGTTACTGTGTTTTCTATGACTGGTACTTTTGTTCAGGAGTGGGAAAAAAGTGATGCATGCTTGGCACAGAAAAAGCTTTCTTGTGTCTAATATAGCAGTGATAAATTTCAGTCGTGGTTGTGTCTTACCCAAAGACTGCACAGTATTGCAAAGATAAAAATTAATGTGGATTCTTCATCATGTGGCCTTTAAAGCTTCACTCAGTGAGCCAACATACACGTCCAACTTTACTCCAAATACATAGATCTGGAATTTTCTCAGCCATTTTCTTTGTTAGTGCATGGTATATCCCTTCCCTCATCCATCTTGCACCTTTTGGCCTATCTGCAAAATCAATTTTTTTGCCAACATTTAGCAGAAACGTAACCCTTTCTGTTGAGAGTGACTTTAGCTGACAGCTGCAGGTCAAAGTGGGACTGCACATTTTAAAATGTGTCTTGCATGAAGTTCAAGTTTAATTGTACACAGGATATACTACAGGTGATGAAATCACCTATGGAAATTAGTATCTATAAAATATTTTCTAAGTATTAGTATTTTTCTGTTGTGCATAGACACGGTGAGTATCAAACTGCAAATATAAACAAAACCCATTGCATTCTTGCTTGGTGCTCAGAATTTTGCAAGTATCAATGAAAAGGTCCAGTCTGGCATCGGAGGTTCACCCCTGTGGGCACCTTCTCACTGGAGTCAGTGGAACTGCTTTCATGAATGAAGACTATTCACTGGGCTGGGGTTTACAGGACCATTGTTTTACAAAAAGGTATTAAATAGCTCTCTTTTGTGTTAGGCTTGACATTCTACCTAACCTAATGGGGATACAAACCTATTAAATGTATTTTATTAGGTTTTGGTTTCCCTAACTAAATTATAATGAAAATAAATTTCAAATCCTTTTTTTTTTTTTCCTGTGGGTATTATTTCTCATAGTGTGTCAGTTAATAAAGTGGTAAACTATATTCTGTTCTCTGTATATAATGAATACAGTTTCAAAACAAATCGTCAATGGCTTTTGTGTTACAGTTGAAGGGGGAATTTCTAGTTTTAGTTTTGACTGGGGCATTTAGCATATCGTTTGTGCATGGGTGGCCAGTATGCTCTCATGAGTTAAATAGCCTGGGCAGGAAGAATCTCATGTTATGAGGCTACTGAATCACTATTGATCCCAGTCCACTACATTTAATAGACACCGCATCTGCATGCTCTTTCCCACCCTGTGGACATTTCAAGGTGCAGAGGAAGTCTTCCATTCTCACCTAATTGAGTCAAAAGCATGAACTGGATCCTCTCTCGGTGTGGCTTTGCTGGCACAGCCACGAATAGTCCTCTCTCTCACCCTCCAGCAACCATCCAGGACTGTCACAGGGTTTTGCAGGAGCTCTGGTGGTGGCACCCTCTTGGACCACCCAGCCAGTGTCACCAGGAGAACCCAGCAACCCTGTGGCAGGGTCGGAGAGTGGCCAAGGGACTGATCAGGAGCATCCTGCAGGTGCTGAGCACTGGGGCCACGGGGTTTTCGGGACTCGTGTGGCAGAGATCATCATCAGCAAGCTCCATCTGCCAGCTGCTGTATCGCTCTGAGGAAGGCTGCTGCCGCGTCCCCGGCGTTGGGGACAACCGAATGACTCACGAAAACCCTCCTGATTCGCTGCAGTTTTCAGTCTGTGAAATTAAATAAACTAACCCCCATCTCAGCGTTACTGTTTTATGCTGTGCTAAAATCTGCGGTAGCTCAGGGGCTGCTTCGTGAGCCATGCTGTCGTCCCCGTCACAGGGGCAAACGAACGACGGGGTGTACCCCACCTTCAGCCATCTGCTGCCACCCCTGCGTCAAAGCCCTCATAAAGCTTATGCAACTCCAGGCTGTTTTCAGGTTTTGACGAGTGCTTTTGGTGCTTTCATATTCTCTTTCCTGCTCTGTGGAAAAATGTATTGAGTGGTTCACTATCCCTGGGAAGGTGGATAGATAGGAAAGAGCTGTTCTTGCACCATCTAGTTAAATTGGATCTTTCCCAGGTCTCTTGTGCCACAGAAAGGCATTCAGAACTCCTGGGTTAGTCACTCTTGGTAATGAAGCTTAATAAGTAAGATGTCCCAAAGCCATAAAAAAATGAGCTCTGGTGATCTTCTTGATCCTGACCCTAAGAGGCATGGTAGCATTTACTCTGGTGCTCATAGCAGCTTGTCATCCTTATCACTTATATGTAGCACGAAACACAACTGCTTTCCTAGGTGACTGGGCTCTTTGCTGGTTTTACTCAGCAGAAGGAAGAAAACATGCAATGTTAGTCCAAGGCAACAGTAAAATGAAAATGGCTTCCCATGTCTTTTCTTCAGACCCACTGTAGTCCCAGCAGATCTCATAGGCATGCCATGAGACCAGGACTATCATATAGAGGTTTTTAATCAGGAATTTTCACCTGCAAGCACAATAAACATTAAAATGGCTTGCAGTAAAGAGTGATTCTTCTAGGTGATGAGTATTTTATATATTTTTCTTGGCATTTGCTTTAAAAAGCATGATTTTGTTTTCCACTCCTATGGAGTCACTTTTGTTTTAAAGAGGTGTCTTAGAAATGCCTGAAAGTGTCTTGAATGGTGATTCAGCAGGAAAGAAGTAGGGTTGCAATCCTCTCCTCGAGAAAAAATCCAAAGGTGTTTTCTGGTGTTGATGGAGGCTTTTTTCAGACTTTAAATTTCACTTTCTTGACAATGAGGGTAGCAGCAAAACTGGGAAAACAAGTTGGAAGGAGTGCATGATGTAGCCATACACCTGGCTGACTCCTTCCCCACACCTGCTCTGGGGTGGTTCACTTTCAGCTACTTCAGTGCCGTTCCTTGAGATGTAGAGCGGTGCAAGCAAGGGCAGAATCAGACCTTCGGCTTCACAGCAGCAGCACATCGTGTGGCAGCAGCCAGATGGGTTTTCTGAGCAGAGCATAATGGATTGCAATTGAATTGATATTTTAAGCTAACAAATGTTTAGATCAGAGAGGCTCACAACACAGACGCTTACAATAGAGAGCTGATTGCAGCATGGCAGAAGCAGCTAAATGCTGTAATGGGGAAGGTGGTGTCAGCATTTCACTTCTAAATTTCGATTCTCAATGACTTCAAGCAGCTGTAAAAATTCACTTTTAGCTGAGGCTTGAACAAGGACATGGGCCAAGACCCAGAGCAATCTAAAAAGGCATCCTAGTTCATCTCTGTATGAAATGCTTCCCGGTATGAAAAAGCTTAAATGTAAGAGGGTAGTAAAATCTGCTTCCCCACAGATAGGGTTCTGCATTTGTTTCTGCAGCTGAGATGCAAGTGATGCAATGAGAACGAACAGAGCTTTGAAAAAAGCTCTTCTGAAAAGATCAGCTGGATAAAATGTACAGAGCTGCAAGTGATCTCTAGGAAAGCCCATCAGCCATACTTTACCTAAGCTGAAAGTTAAAGAACTAATAAATTGAATGGTGGCAAAATCAAAATTGTGTGTTGAGAAAGTGCTCTCTCTAAACCATTAGCCTGTAGTAGGTATCCCTTTGTCATGAAGTATCACTGAGGCCAAGCAACAGTAAAGTTGATCAAGGGTTGAAGAATATTAATAATAATAAACATCATCATCAGAATTCTAACAGCAAATGCTTACAATACAGCCATTCCAGAGGTATTTACACACTTCTATCTTTCAGATTTCTGTTTCCTGAGGTAGAAAAAGCCCTTTTCTTCATGACAGGATATCCCTGAATTGTTTATTGTAGAATTTCTTATACCATTCAGTGAAGTGTCTTGCTCTGGTTGTTATCAGCAACACAAATGAAATAGGTGGCCTGCAAGTCCAGTGCAGCTGACTTGTCTTATGTTCATCTATTACTACACTTGGGGAACTCTTCTGCATTATGGGCTTTTTTCCTCCTACTCGAGGTTTCATCAATAAGAGAACAGTCACCAAGACCAAGTCTTTCAGATTATACGTTCAGAAGTACTTAAACTGGTTCTGCAGAACAAATTAGGAAAATCAGACACTTAAAAATATCTCCTGTTTTGACAGTCTTGATATCTGTACACACTGTGAATCAATTTCGAGATTTGATGCTAACTAGAGAGTTCTTATGCAGCCTTAAAACAGAAGAGACAGATCACTACATATACAGAAGTTAAAAGTAAAATTGAAAAGTATTGTAGAAGATGATTAGACAAATATCTTAACATGAGTAATTTG
Organism: Phaethon aethereus; assembly: GCF_964289735.1. Lineage (NCBI taxonomy): Eukaryota > Metazoa > Chordata > Aves > Phaethontiformes > Phaethontidae > Phaethon > Phaethon aethereus. Next base: position 44,358,504 of record NC_138582.1, on the reverse strand, counting down.
TAGAACAAGGTCCTCAACTAAGAGAAAATTCCAGTTAGAGACTTTCACACATGTTTCTACATATGAGCTGTACCTGCCATGAAACAAAATAGCCCTGCTGGCAAGACTATGGAAAGATGGTTCTCAGATACCAAATTCCTACTCCCAAGAACTGTATAGAAAAACTTTCCCAAATGTCTCCACTGCCAAGTCTGGAAGGAGAGAAGATAAAGATCTGAAGTCTGAGGAAAGCTGGAATATAATGAAGAGAACATCAGACTTTCAGATCAAGTCTTTGGGATGCTATTTTGGTTTCATCCTGTAACACACCAATAACCTGTTACTTTGACAAACACTTTAAAAAGTATATCTAAAGTTAGGAAAAAGGATCCATAGTTAAGCACTTAAATAGGTAATCTGCTTTCCAAATGGATAAGCATTTGTAACTTAAAAAAAAGTTTGCAGTTAAGTCTTTGTAAATATGTAATGGATACAAAGGACAAGTAGAGTGCTTATAGGTAAGGATGAGGGGGAAGGCCAACGAGGCAGATATCTTGCTGGGAGTCTGCTACAGACCACCCAGCCAGGACGAAGAGACAGATGAGACATTCTATAAGCGACGGGCAGAAGTCTCGCATTCACTGGCCCTTGTTCTTGTGGGGGACTTCAATCTACCAGACATCTGCTGGAAGTATAATATGGCAGAGAGGAAACAGTCTAGGAGGTTCCTGGAGTGTGTGGAGGATAACTTCCTGACACAGCTGGTGAGTGAGCCCACCAGGGGAGGTGCCTTGCTGGACCTGCTGTTTACAAACAGAGAAGGACTGGTGGGAGATGTGGTGGTCGGAGGCCATCTTGGGCTTAGCGACCATGACATGACAGAATTCTCAATTGTGAGCGAAGTAAGGACAGGGACCAGCAAAACTGCTACCATGGACTTCCGGAGGGCAGACTTTGGCCTGTTCAGGTCACTGGTTGAGAGAGTCCCTTGGGAGACAGTCCTGAAGGACAAAGGGGTCCAGGAAGGCTGGACAGTCTTCAAGAAGGAAATCTTAAAGGCACAGGAGCAGGCGATCCCCATGTGCCGTAAGAAGAGCTGGTGGGGAAGGCGACCGGCCTGGCTGAACAGGGAGATTTTGCTGGGACTCAGGAGAAAAGAGAGAGTTTATCACCTCCGGAAGAAAGGGAAGGCAACTCATGAAGAGTACAAGGATATTGTTAGGTCAAGCAGGGACAAAATTAGAAGGGCAAAAGCCCAGCTAGAGGTCAGTCTGGTGACAGTCGTAAAGGATAATAAAAAATGCTTCTACACATATATTAACAACAAAAAGAGAGGCAAGGAGAATCTCCATCCCTTACTGGATATGGCGGGGAATATTGTCTCCAAGGACGAGGACAAGGTTGAGGTACTTAATGCCTTCTTTGCCTCAGTCTTTAATAGCCAGTCCAGGTGTCCTCAGGGTATTCAACCCCCTGAGCTGGAAGATGGGGACTGAGAGCACAGTAACCCACCCATAATCCAGCAGGAAGCAGTTAAGGACATGTTAAGCTACCTGGAGACCCACAGGTCTATGGGGCCTGATGGGATCCACCCGAGAGTACTGAAAGAGCTGGCAGAGGAGCTTGCCAAGCCACTCTCCATCATTTATCAGCAGTCCTCGTTAACAGGGGACATCCCAGATGGCTGGAGGCTTGCCAATGTGACGCCCGTCTACAAGAAAGGCCGGAAGGAGGATCCTGGGAACTACAGGCCTGTTAGCCTGACCTCCATACCGGGGAATATCATGGAGTGGTTCATCTTGAGAGTGCTCACAGGGCATGTGCAGGACAATCAAGGGATCAGGCTGACCCAGCCAGCATGAGTTCATGAAAGGCAGGTCCTGCTTGACCAACCTGATCTTCTATGATCAGGTCACCCACCTAGTGGATGAGGGAAAGACTGTGGACGTTGCCTACCTGGACTTTAGTAAAGCCTTTGACAGCGTCTCCCACAGCATTCTCCTGGAGAAACTGGTATAATCACAGAATCACTAGGTTGGAAAGGACCTTCAAGATCATCAAGTCCAACCATTAATCCAGCGCCACCATGTCCCCTAAACCGTGTCCTGAAGTGCCACATCCACACATTTTTTGAACACTTCCAGAGATGGCGACTCCACCACCTCCCTGGGAAGCCTGTTCCAATGCCTGACCACTCTCTCAGTGAAGAAATTTTTCCTAATATCCAATCTAAACCTCCCCTGGCGCAACTTGAGGCCATTTCCTCTCGTCCTATCACTAGTTACTTGGGAGAAGAGGCCAACACCCTCGTCGCCACAACCCCCTTTCAGGTAGTTGTAGAGAGCGATAAGGTCTCCCCTCAGCCTCCTCTTCTCCAGACTAAACAACCCCAGTTCCCTCAGCTGCTCTTCATAAGACTCGTGCTCCAGACCCCTCACCATCTTCGTTGCCCTTCTCTGGACACGGTCCAGCACCTCAACATCCTTCTTGTAGTGAGGGGCCCAAAACTGAACACAGGATTCAAGGTGCGGCCTCACCAGTGCCGAGTACAGGGGCACAATCACTTCCCTACTCCTGCTGGCCACACTATTCCTGATACAGGCCAGGACGCTGTTGGCTTTCTTGGCCACCTGGGCACACTGCCGGCTCATGTTCAGCCAGCTGTCAACCAGCACCCCCAGGTCCCTTTCCGCCAGGCAGCTCTCCAGCCACTCCTCCCCAAGCCTGTAGCATTGCATGGGGTTGTTGTGGCCAAGGTGCAGGACCCTGCACTTGGCCTTATTAAACCTCATACAGTTGGCCTCTGCCCATCGATCCAGCCTGTCCAGATCCCTCTGCAGAGCCCTCCTACCCTCCAGCAGATCAACACTCCCACCCAACTTGGTGTCATCTGCAAACTTCCTGAGGGAGCACTCGATTCCCTCATCCAGATCATCAATAAAGATATTGAACAAGACCGGCCCCAGAACCGAGCCCTGGGGAACACGGCTTGTGACCGGCCGCCAGCCGGATTTAACGGTAGCTCGTGGCTTAGACAGGTTTACTATTCTCTGCGTAAAGAACTGGCTGGATGGCCGAGCCCAGAGAGTTGTGGTGAATGGCGTTAAATAATGCAGTGTGTCTGCATTTTTTCTGCCTGATAAGATGGCCGAGGAACAAAATCTTTCCTTGAGGATAGTATTAATTAACTAGCTAATACTTAGTTTCTTATTTTCCCTCATATATGCACGAAAACATACATACAAATTCATTAGCACCTCACTGGTGAGTGCTAAAATGTTTATTAGTTTTTCACAGTGACTATTTGATGCTGGCTCCAGTTAAGCACTACTGCCCAAACATTCATCCTCTGGTTTATTAATCCACAGTGACAAATCCTATTTCCTCCTCCTTCCTGTCCTTCTCTCCATTCCCTCTCCCAAACACACTTTTCCCTCCTTGTCATTTGTAGAAGATGCTGGTTTTAAAGACAATGTCATAAATTTTGAAGAAAAGGGAGGTGACGCTTTCAACCAGTATTTCTGTTGTCAAAAACAGATGCTTTAGCTGCCGAGTGTCTCTGTATACAATCATTAGAATATGTTCAGCCCTCTAAGGCCATTACAAGGCTGTAACAGTACAAATCACAGTGTGTTTTTACCATCACCATGTTTTTACTATTTCTCCCAATAGTTAAAGGAATGTCAGGTGTTGGATGAGAAGGGCCACCAGACTCACTCTCCTGCAATGAAGCACAAAGAAACCAATGAAACAATACTAAGCTACATAACGCAAAACAATAATCGACAAAAATTAGCAATATGTCATCTAACTGTGTCCAAAGTGAGTCAAGAAAAGGCAAACTGCCAAGAGTGGTTCATGTATTTATGTGTGCAGGGACTCAGGACTGAGATTAGAGATTTCTAGGCAAACGGATATTAAACCTATATTGTTCTGCAGCTGGGGCATGAGAAACGTGCCCACCTCTCCTCGCTCAGGACTGAGAATTCACCATGCATGTGGACAACCTAAAAGCTATATAGGTTTGGCAGAAGTCTGCATCTCTGCTAACATTTTCTTTAAACAATTGCAAGGAAAAAAAAGTAAAAAAAGCAGTAGTTATGTGGATGATCATAAATTGCTCTAGCCTGTGTGTTTCCATGTCCCAGTAAGCTCCAGGGTTTCACCAGGGAATGCAAATTAAAACTGACTGCAACAGTTGGCTCTGGATTTTACTGTCAGGGAGCAGCATTCATTCTCTTCCATGCCTGGTTTCTGTTGTCTTTCTGCTTAAGAGGAAAAGAACAAAAGGAGGTAAGGAGGCAGATCGAGAGAGGATGGCATAAAAACTAAAACATGCTAGCATTATACCTTCTTGCTGCCATGAAATGCTATAACCTAAGGATACTGAAAAGCCAGATCTAAAATAGCAGAAAAGTGCTCTTCTGAGAGAGGGAGAAAGAGGCAAACAGGTAAAGGTACTGGACAGCAGAGTGCAAGCACATAACTGACCCAGCAAACCTTAACTTTATATTTTAATAGTCATCCCTATGCAAGCTTCACTCAAAGCCATTGTAAGACATTGTGGGATTAAGTCCTTCTGCACCGTTCTGCTGAAGAAGGCACATGGCCCCTATCTTTTCTTCCAGACAAGGTAGGTTCCTGAAACGATTGTAACACTGGTGGTACCCAGCAGAAGCCTACAGAAGCGTTGCCTTCACCCCTGCTTGGCATTGCCCATGGGAGTCCCGTCCACACCGGTCGCCTCCAGCTGACCCCCCAGCGTAACTCGTGTTGTAAACCTGCAGGTGTTGCAGGCAGCCTCTCCTGTTGTCTGTGTAGGTGGCAATTCTCCTGCAAGCCTCGACGAGCACGCCAAGCAGATCTGTGTCCTGCAGGGCAGCCAACCCCACATCGTTCCTCCTCCGCTCCGGGGCTGTCTGAACAAGCCCTGGGGTTCTGGGTCCCCAGCACAGGCATCTGACACTGGGGAGGGCATGAAGGAATTCTACAAAGATTTCACATTAGTGGTTAGGGTTCAGCTTTGGTTCTTGATAAAAAAAGGTTTGTAGTGGTTTTGGCTGAGGTTTAGGTTCACTTTGGCTCAGTGATTTTGAGTTGCACTTCTCAGACATCATCCACTGTCACAGTGTTACTGTGAGCGATTATTTTAGATGGATTCTGGTGGAATATGCCAGTGCGCTCAAACATCATTGATCATCTGGCTCGGATGCTTCTTCTGACTTGTATATGAAATGAGCTGACGTTTGTTTTGCCTGGTTTAGTTTTCTGCCAGAGTTCAAGCTACCTTCAATGAGCTTGTTTTAGCAATGGTCTCCTTTCTTCTGTCTGCTTGGATGGGGACTTGGTTTTCTATTAGTTTCAGCAGGCTTTTGATCCATACCTTCTTATGGATACTGCTCTGCATATCCAACTTTTCTTGTCATCAGTGTGAGTTTTATGCAAGAAAATGTATAGGTAGGTCAACAAGAGAGAAAAACTGTCTTAAACTAGATATGCCTCATCCAGTTCGTTTGCCTGAAATCGGCATTACACCAAACAGAGAGATGTCAACTGTCGATATATGCTCCCTAGATTCTCATGTGAAGAAATCATTGGAAGCTGCTCAAAAAGCTGACAAGCTTATTTGTATTTTTTTTTAATTGGGAACATCAAGTGTCAACAATATCCTGCTTACACAATACTGATAGAATTTATGGCGCAGTACTGTAATCTCTACCATCAGCTGCCATGGGAGCTGCCTGAACAATGAGTCTTTATTATGTGTGGAGCATTTCATACCATCTGTGTCCCAGAACGCTTAACAGAGTTAGATAAAACAGTCTCAGTAAATAACAGCAAAGAATAAATAAATGTAAAAGGTTTAGGCAAAGGAAAGCAGAAATCGTTCAAACTCTTAGTCAGTCATGCAGCACAGAATGTGGAAGTAAATGATGCCATGTATTTCTTTTGAAAATACCAAGAAATCAGAACAGTTTTTTCCATTTGCTCTCTGAAATACCAGTGCTACTGCTCAAGAAAGCTAAAGAGAATTAGTGTCATAAACAAGCAGCCTGGAGTCTAACAGAGGCAGCCACACAGAACGTTAAGTGTTCGGTTCAAGAAACCATTGAGTCCTGGTATAACAAGATACTCGAGCCAGTCCACGTGATAAGAGTTATCCAACTGTGGAAAGCTGAGCAATGTAGTTAAATACCGTGCTGAATTATAAAGGTGATACTAAGGAAACTGCATGTTAAGGGTGGAATTAATCTCACTGAATTGTAGTTCTGTTTAAAAGCTGGATGTCCTGTTTAAGCTACTTTTATAGCAAATTAAGAGAGACAGACACCTGAAGGACATTTTTTCTTTCCTGAGGGGCAGCTGATATGGGTGAGATGACTTACCCTATAGATAAGCTCACTTGTCTCCAGGGACTAGAAATGGAGCCCAGGTAATTAATACAGTTTCAGTGTCTGACTTCAAGATGCTAAAGTCAAGGGAGATGGACACACATTCACTTTTTCTACATCTTTCGCTGCAAGATAGCTGCTTGAAAAATTTGTGGAGAGAGCTTTCACATAGCTCTGTGCACGTGCCAGGAGTTTGCATTACTTTAGAATCTGAGAAATTTTGAATTCCTCCACCACAAAAAGTTTTCCTGCATTATCACCCAGGACTAACCTAAAAGTTAGCTTAGAATGAAAACAGGATGCTGTGCTTAAAAAGTCACGCTTGAACTCATGGTAGTTGCCTGTCAAACCTGCAGCAATGAGAGACACTGCAAATGTTTATGACTTAATACTGCTACAGGTCATACAATGAGTTATAATATCTAGGTTGCCCTCAAAAATGACAGAGTGTTGCTCTCCAAGGAAGGAACAGCTTGTTCCACCTGCCACAAGATCAGCCTTGCAGCCTTGTACAGAAAATGCTCGAATATGATACCTTGGGAGCGTCCTCACACAACTGGTTTGTCTAATTCATACTGGCAGACACAATCTGAATTCAGTGAATCAGAAGATACATGGAATTTCATCCGTGAGATCATTTGAGTAGACCAACACAGGCACCACCGGCATCCGTGAGCTGCTTCAAGAGAACTGTTGGGGCAAAGGAGAAGAGTACCAAGTCCAGCTAAGACTGCTTGATTGCAAGTGCCTGTATTTCAAACACTTTATTGAAGGGAATAAGGGAAGGCATATTTATTGAAGGCATAAGGGAAACTGATTTTCTAGGGATGGAATATGAAATATCTGGCCCATTCGTACAGCCTGGTTTAACTGGTTCTCACATGCAGACATGACATGTGCAGGTCTTGCATGACATTTTACAGTTCTTGTTCTAATAATTATAAATGCCTCCTGTATACTGAAGACATATCTTCTTCGCTGTCTCAAAGATCTTAATAAGGATTGAATAAAAAAATGCAAACATTATACTTTGTCAGCATAAACAAAACAACAATTATATCAAAGTCCTACAGGCATTGTTCATTCGTACCAGTAATTTCTGCTTTGCAATCAAGCTGTACAAGATGCCAAATTAATTATTTTAAACACTTTTCACCACTTGGCACTTATTTTGCAAGTGGGGAAGTGAGGAGCAGAACAAAGAGTAGGGAAATGGAAATTCCTTCACCATCAAATAATTGAGGTATATGACAGAAGAGGATTTAGAAGGGAGAAGCCCTAAGGAGGTTTCACTAGTTTGCTTAATGGTGAACCATCCAAAAATGAAATGCCTGAAAAGCTGGAGGCTGAACAGGGTAAGATAGACTGTGCACACAGAAACATTACAGTGTTAATGGACGAAGCATAAATTATGCATTTCTGATGTGTCTCTATAGGTCTTGTAACCTTTTTTGCCCCTTAGGGTGCTCGTTATCTGCAGGAGCAATTAACAGATAGTATCTAGCAGCTAGCATGATTTCTTACCTTTAGAGTATTTCAAATCAAATAAAAAGGAAGCTAAAATAGAGCCAAGGAGGCCTGAGTTGTGAAGTTGGTTCTGAAGTATATTGACTAGAAATAATCAGTAAATTGAAGATACATGGTGCCAGGGAGCCTGGATTATGTCTAGCTAGTTTTGCTTGCTGAATCTTTTATGTTTCAGATAGATATTGCTATTACTGTGAGAGATTATGCAAGTGACACAAATAATGGAAAAACCCTTAATTCTGAAAGGAGAGGCCTAACTTCCCTTACTTCAGCAACTTCAATTTGATTAATCAAAAGATCTGATTTGCCAACTACCAAGAATAAATTAAAGACAAAGGAGGAAAAAAGCACACTTAAGACTGATTTTGGAAAAAGAAGTTCTGACGACTAGCAATCTGCTTAATTCCTCAAATTGAGTGGAAAATTTTCAATATTTAAGACTTATTAATAGCTTAGAAAAAATAACTAATCAAGTGCAAACTACCAAATTCAAAGATAAAATTTCTATAAAACTATTTTAAGTCTTCAAAAAATCTAAATTAAATGTTTCTTATCTGAAAGAGCAGACTGTTGAATACCAGTCAGTCCTATGTTACGATACCTCTAGAGCTGTCCTATTGCAAAATGGCAATCCTTTACAATGTTTAATATACAGAGCCTGTCACAGTCCTGCATGCTCCTCTAGTACTAGATGCAATGCACCATCGGTTTTTTTTAGTGGTAACATGTTTTATTTTCAGTTCTTTCCTAATGCATGAAAATCATTCCCACAGCTACCACTTTATATGTACTGAAATATGTTATAAAAGCCACATAAGTTTAAAAAAAAAACCAAAGAACAATTACTAAATTTCAAAAAAGAAACTAAACAGAACTTTAAAATATATGCCAAAATGCATATTACTGCTATATTCCTTTAGCCCATCCAAGCTGCCAGTGTCTAATACCACCTTTTTACTTTTCATCGTGAGTGTATACTGAATCTGTAAATTGGATTGTGTAGATTCCTACAGCATAGAGACCTGCTGATTTCCTTGAGGATCCAGGTGGAGTTAGGGATCTGGCTCCCATTAAAAAATGGAAGTTTTAAGTCTCAAGTTTTTGGGACTGAGGATATTCTTTTCCTGTAAATTACAAAGTCTTGAACATTTGAAAAAAAATATGCTTGCAGAAAACCTTGATTTTGTAATAGTTTCTTGATGATTTACTAAGGAACTACATAATTCAAAATTTTCTATTGTATTAGATAATAAATAAAAAATAATTACTGTAACTATTAGTATCAGGCTTTTAAAATAATCTAATTGCATCTAAATACATACTAAATACTAAATGGGGAATAGTATAAAAATACTTATAGGGTAAAATCTTGGAATCATCAGGTCACCTGAAGTTTATCATGGCTCACATTGTGGCCAGGGTTTCACTCCCAGGAGAAGCAAAACCAGATAAAAAATGAGCCTGGAGGCGTAGCAACATGATTTTATCTTTCTCAAAATTATAAAAATAGCTATTGAGCCTAAAAAGTATGTTCAACTTATGATAAAAAATGCAATTTCATCTTGCATGTAGAAACACTAGAGGATTTATTATTTTTTAATGTGTAAAATGATACCTAGATTTCAGAAGTAGAATATGAAGGGATGCTGCTGAGCTTGGAAGGAGGGGATATATTTTGGCTGACACAGCGGAGGCACACTGGTTAGCAATTAGGACAACAAAGCCAACTATCTGACTCTGGATGTTGCTATCCTGCTCCACAGGAGTTAGAGAAAGTAGATCAGAAAAGAGGGCAGTCAGAAGGTCACGACTTTGATCTTGGAGGATTTCAATTACTCAGATATTGATTAGGGTGACAATTATACAATAGCTGTAGAAAGGAACGTGTTTGTAAAGGTTGCCCAGGATTGCTTTCTGTAGCCATTTGTTGAGGTGACCACATAATGAGAGCTTATTTAAAAACTCATCTCAACAGATGTGGCAGCTCTGATAAATAAGCAGAGCTCAGGAAACAGCGAGACCTTTCTAGGATCTTCTAAAATCTGTCCCATGGTGAGAAAACACAACTGTGACCACTCCTTCCAGAAACTCCCTGTCAACCCACTTGTGAGAAATGACCGTACGCCTTCCAAAGATCTTTTCTCCCTCATATGTTAGCTCAGAATATGTCTCTACCCTGATTAAACCCCCTAAAAAGTTAGATTAAAATCAAGGACATACTACCAATACAGTTTCACAGAGACACATGTATTGGTATGTGTGTGTGTGTAAATACTAAGTCATCATCCTAATATTAGAAATTTTCTTGGGAGCGATGCTTTGTATCCCTTCCAAAAAAGATGCATAATTAGGTGGAACATCTTAAAAAATTACTGTAACGACAGTTTAAATTTCCTGTATAGTATGGATTTTAAAACATCATTTTGTAGTCTTTGCCAAATAGGTCAACAGACAGGAAATCTTACTCAGTCAGAATATGATCTACCTCTATTATTGAACTGTTTACTCATCATACACAGAGAGTGCTTCTTAGTTATCACAGCAAAGGCTTTTCCAGGAGTTTCATTAAGCTGAGGACTGCTTCTAGGCCAACGATCTCAGGTCACATTTGCAATTAATCCCATATATTTTTCTAAAGCTTGAACAGTGTATTAATTTATTATTCACCTGAGGGTTTAATGCTGCCCTCAGATATCCAAGCTCAAAGCCTTGCTAATACAGGGTGTTTATTTCTTCATTTTTGAGAACTGGAATGTGAAAAGGCTGGTATTGCCTCCTAGCACCTTTGTTTACTTAGCATCCCCGTGCCCCATTTTAGCCAAAGTGATTCCTCTGCAATTAAAATGGATTTTCATCTATTTGCAGCCTGTCTTTCATGCAGCTTCTCTTGACACGATCTGTAATGAGCATCTGGCTTGTGTCCATCTGGCTTAGTCACATGTGGAATCAAGAAATTCCAGCCTCTCCCATGATCCAGCATCAGGGATGCTGTTGGTGTCAGTAGCTGAACTGCATGTTCAGTCTGGGAGGGAAATTTCTACAGAGGCTAGAAGATGATCTCTGGCACAAGTCAGCTCTATTTTGAGCATCCTTCTGAAAGGTGCAGAGTGTTCTAATTCTACCCTCTTTTAGGCTCGTTCTTGCAGGAGAGACTTGGAAGCGCTCTGGTGGCTTTCGTCAGAATGGCTGGGGGTTGAATAGATGCCGCTGGGCATATAATCTAGAGTTTATGAAGCTGAAAAAAACCAAATGGGAATTCAGGTCAAACCTTGTCCTTCACATCTGTGATAGTAAATATATTACCAAAAACCAATAGTACAGATGGGAAGCTGAAAGCAACTGGGTACAGAGAAGAATGAGCAGGAGACCATAGCAAAGGAGTAGTCATGTAGGCTTGCAGTGGTTGGGCTGCTTTACTCATTCCCGCGGGCTTCTCCAGCTTTCTTGCTGGGGCTGCTAATACATGGTGTGCATATAATACAGTTCAAAACTGCTAAAAGAAAGCATTGCAATGCAAATTTGTTATATTGTTTGGAAAAAAACAACCCCACACATAATAAATAGTCAGTGCATCAAAATTTGTACCTGTTTTTTAGGAAAGGATATGCACACGCTTATTACCAGTTTTAAACCCTTTATAATATCAAATGTAGCTACATCCAATCCCAGAGGGACTCCCCTGCAGAAAAAGGGAAATATATTGCATCAGTATTTCATTACACAGTCCACTGGTCACAAAACACAAAACACACTCTAGGTTTACCCCAGAGTCCCTACCCAACACGCTGCTCACTCGGAACAAATGCAAGCTCCAGAGTCTCAGAAAAGGGAGTTTAAAACACAGTCTTTCATTGTAGCACCTTGTCCCCTGTAGATAATTAACACACTTCACAAAGCTCTGATTAAAGTAATCTTTCTTTTTTTTTTTTCCTTTTAATCTTGCCCTGTCATCTAATGATCTGGATACTGCAAAAATTAAAATGCATTCACTGAGTTAATGATTTTGTGGACGAGATTCAGTATCTCCTGTATTTTCTGTCTTCCTTAATAACTACCTCAGGAACCAGACGGTGTCTGCCATGTTTACACATTTTGGAATATAGGAACTTCCAGCTTCCATATAAGAAGCTGAGAGTAACTGGTCTAGGAGCACACTGGCAGGGTATCCCCTCAGCCCCAGAGGTGCCATCTGGCCTACTTAAATTTATTTCTATTCCCTTGATGATACTAATACGGGAAAAATAAGATGGGAGTACAAGAGTCAAGCACGTTAACTACTTTAAACATGCCCATTTAATGCATCAAGGCACTGGTTCCTGAAATAAGTATGGGGAGAAAAAGATGGGTTTATGCTTCCAAATATGACAGATTTAGTAAGTTAGGAGATCCTGATGTCTATGGTAATGGGGTGACATACAAAGTCTGTATTCTGTGCAAAGTAGGTATGAACAGGTAGCCATTAGTAGGTACCATTAAACCAAAAAATACCCACTTTACACAGCTATAAACCACTTCAAGATGTGCAAAGCAATGGGAAACCAAGCTTCCAGTGATGAAGAGAGCAGTGGTATGCAGGCACACTACGCTATTCAGCAACAAAGTGGTTACAGTACAGTGCAAATTGTGCACTTTAAAATTCAAGTTGCCTGAAAGACTCTTGCTCTTGGTTGCATAACAAACTCAAATTCAAATACTGATTGCTTTCCAGACTCAAGCATTGTTCAGCTAAAAGATCACTATTGTTCAGACTTTTCTAGGAAATTTGGAGTTGTTTATGCTATTAAAACAAAATTCTGGTTTCTTCGTTTGATTCAAACAGTATGAATTCAGAAAAGAACAGAGCATTTGTGTCAAATAAGTTATTACATGAAAGCATCCTGTTTTCTTCTCACAAATGGTCTACTACAGCTACAATTTCAACAGTGTCTCTTTCATGATATCTTGTCTTTTGAAGCTGAAATTCAAAGTGTGACTTTGAGAACATAAAGATAAGAAATCTGAATCACAGGATATACCATAACAGTCTTTATAGGAAAGTACCAGAAAGCTGAAAAGCACTTAAGCAAGCTGGGTTCTGTCAAGGTACACATAGGAACATATAGAAATTATTGTAAAAATTTCCTTACTTCTCTTAAATTAGTATTGTGCGTAAAGGTAGTATTTATAAGTTTTTGTCAAGGTTGCCAAATTTTGCTGTGTGCCATCCCTACATATAATGAAAGCAATAACCCATAGTGAATTAAAACCCATGGAGGACAAAGCAGAAACATAAAAAAATGGAAAGGACAGGTAAACAGTCTGGATGCTGCCACCTGATATAATAAATAGCTTCATAGGTTGTCAGCTGCCTTACCTATCACATGGACATAAGATTTGAGGATAGTTTTCTTCTGAATTCAGGAATTTTATTATTAAGTTCTTGTTTTGAGTGAAAGAGACCAGAGAGACTACAAAAGAGCATCAAGAAGATGCGGGCTCATGGACAATGGGTAACTATATTTTTGGGAAAGCAGAGGCAGAGAGAGGAATGGAAGACAGTAGATGAGATGATCATTATGAGAGTTATGAGGAGGATGGTAAGTTCATTGGGGTAGGGAGCAGGGTATTGTGGGTTTGCAGTTAGTATAAGTAACAATTACATTGGCTTTCCTGAGAAAAGCTCCAAGCCATATTGCCATCTGCTCTCTTGTCAGGTGGCTAGAGCCGGCTAGCACTGCAGACCCCTTCACCACAGCTTAATAGGATCCAGAAAAAGGAAGAAAAGTGACGATCCACTTAGAGACTCAGCACTGTGACAGCTGAAGAGCTCAGTGCGGGATCAAGTGCTCTGGAGTGCCTCCCCCTGTAGCACAAGTACTGGCACGAGGGCAGCTCTCCCAGATTTACATTTATTTATTCAACCTCAATGGCCTTAGACTTCCCTTCGTCATACCTTGGTACAACAAACACTTTTGCTTTTGTAAGCAAAAGCTTAAGACATCATCCCCCTCCAGACACCTGTGAACCAGAAGCTGTTGCTACATTACAGCTGGGTCACAAATGTCAAGTCAGTTCTGCAATATTCACCCAACTGGCAGCATGGCTTTGTGGCAAGTGCCCATTCTTCTCTCTGTGTTCATTTTCCCTTTGTGCTACTTGTGTGGGTATCACAGTTAAGGCAGCTGGAAGCCTAACAGGAGGCACCCCTCTGCACCTCCTTTGTGTGAAGCCCTGCTGCTCTGCATATAGGAGGGGAGAAAGACCAAGAAATGCCCCATGACATCCTTCTCCCTAAACTGGAGAGATATGGATTTAGTGGGTGGACTATTGGGTGGGTGAGGAATTGGTTGAATGGTCACATCCAGAGCGTAGTGGTCAATGGCTCAATGTCCAGATGGAGATTGCTGATGAGTGGTGTCCTCAGGCTTTCTTATTTGGCCCAGTACTGTTTAATATCTTCATAAATGACATAGACAGTGGGATCGAATGCACCCTCAGCAAGTTTGAAGATGACACCAAGCTGAGTGGTGCAGTTGACATGCTTGAGGGATGCGATGCCATCCAGAGGGACCTGGACAAGCTTGAGGAATGGGCTGGTGTGAACCTCGTGAGGTTCAACAAGGCCAAGAGCAGGGTCTTGTACCTGGGTTGGGGCAGCCCTCGGTATCAATACAGGCTGGGGGTTGAAGGGATTGAGAGCAGCCCTGACAAGAAAGGACTTGGGGGTACTGGTGGGTGAAAAGCTGGACATGAGCCAGAAATGGGCGCTCACAGCCCAGAAGGCCGACCGCTTCCTGGGCTGCATCAAAAGAAGCATGGCCAGCAGGTTGAGGGAGGTGATTCTGCTCCTCTACTCCGTTCTGAGACCCCACCTGGAGTATTGTGTCCAGCTCTGGAGCCCTCAGCACAGGAAAGTCATGGACCTGTTGGAGCGGGTCCAGAGGAGGGACACAAAAATGATCAGAGGGATGGGACGCCTCTCCTCTGAAGACAGGCTGAGAAAGTTGGGGTTGTTCAGCCTCAAGAAGAGAAGGCTCTGGGGAGACCTTATTGCAGCCTTTCAGTACTTAAAGGGTCCCTATAAGAAAGATGGGCATAGACTTTTTAGCAGGGCCTGTTGCGCTAGAACAAGGGGTAATGGTTTTAAACTAAAAGAGGGTAGATTTCGACTAGATATAAGTATGGCATTTTTCATACTGAGGGTGGTGAAACACTGGCAGAGGTTGCACATAGAGGTGGTAGATGCCCCATCCCTTGGAAACATTCAAGGTCAAGTCGAACAGGGCTCTGAGCAACCTGGTCTAGTTGAAGATGTCCCTGCTCATTGCAGGGGATTGGAGTAGATGGCCTTTAAAGGTCCCTTCCAACCCAAACTATTCTATGATTCTATTATATGATTCTATGTCATCTACCTAAAACAGTGGGCAGTGATGCACCACCCTGGTCATATCACAACCAATACACAGCCTGGTGCCCTCTGTCTCCTTTCACTGAGCTGCCTATTAAAATTATACGGGGTGGTGCTGGTGGTATGAAGAAGAGAAGCTACTGCAGTGCACTAAGCATGGGCAGAACAGGTATGCATCACTGATTGTGTGGGGGGTGAAATGCCAGATGAGTGAGGCAAGCTTAGAAAAGACAAAAGCAGCAGGGTGACCATGTTTGAATGTGATATGCAAAGCATTGAGAAGCTGCAGGTCATGCTCGGGGATGAGAAAAGCAGAGTCTGAAACAGGAACATGTACGGACTGGAATAATCCATGTGGAGGGTCAGAAATTCATCCGTGGGGAGGAAGTTAGAAAATGTGATTGCTAAATCAAGAAATGACTAAAGCATCACCAAATGATTTGCTTTTGAGAGCCAGGAACTGGCAGGTATCTATCAACAGAAAGCAATGGCAAGACTTATCATGGCTGGAAAGTAGGAGATGAATGGGACAGAAACATTAAAGATTAGCTTTAAGCCGTCATGGTGACAGCGAAGCAAGTGACAGAAGAGGATTTAGGCAGAAGAAAACCCTAATGAGATATTTGAAGACTTTTCACAATATAGTGGTGAGCCTTCGAAGCTGAAAGGTCTGAAAAGTTGGAGGCTGATCAGAGGAAGACAGACTGTGCACACAGAAAAGTCTGTTTAGTACAACATCAAGTGGTACAGCTGTTCTGCTGCAGCTGACACAGCTCTGTTGGGACCACACACCATCTTACAAAGACAACAGAAAATACATCTGGACACTGACAAGAGGCTGGAGCACTGCTGGCCAAAGAGCTTCATTTCATTCCTTGTATCCAGGCACAAGCCAGCTACACTGAACCACTGGTTTTACCATCTACAAGGTGGTAGAAGATCCCTACTGATCTAAGTCATGCAGATAGACATAAAACAACTCTTAAGGAGTGGAAAGAAATGAACACAAGTCAGGCCAAGAGGGGGATTTTGTAATTTCTGGTGGTTGTTGCTACGATGTATTGCAACAGTGCACCATCCAGGAGAGAAGAAAAGGGTCCAGAACTGAGCAGAGGAACGTCAAATCCAGCTGCACAAAAGCATCCATGAATCTCTTACTGGTTTTGTAAATCTATGTTTCTACATTTGTGTGCCTTGGATAGCTGACTGCAAAACTAAATAAAACCAAAGGCACAAATTTCCTTCCCAAAATGGTTAGAAGAAAAAAACAGTAAATCGCAAAAATACAGACTAGGTGAAGGTGGAAGAAACCTCTGGGGATCATCTAGTCAAACCCCCTTACTCAAAGCAGGGCCATCACCTAGAACTTGTTGCCCTGGACCATGTTATGTCAGGTTTCGAATATCTCCAAGTATGGAGCCTCCACATCCTCTCTGGGCAACCTGTTCCAATGTTTAGTGGTCCTCACAGCAGAAAAAAAGTGGGGGTTTGTGTTCAGAGAGAACATTCTGTGTTTCAGTTTGTGCCCATTGACTCCTGTCCTGTCACTGGGCGTCACTGGGAAGAGTCTGGCTCCATTTTCTTTACACCTTACACCCTCCCTTCAGGTATTTATATACATTAAGAAGATCCCCCCCGAGCCTTCTATTTATCAAAATCCTTCATGCAGAAAGGTTTTATGAGGTATAAAATCGATGAGGTTGCCATAAGTCTGCAAAAACTCTTTGTAAAAGAGCCAAAGAGCAGGGATAGGGAAGAGTGTTGGGTTAGAAGAGAGAAGAAGAAGAGATCTTTGCTAAAACAGCCCTTGCTCCTGCACCTCTGAGCAGCAAATGGATAAAGCAGGACAGGGGAGGGTAGGAGTCTGTGTGATCTGCCTTTGCAAACCTTGCTTCAGTAATACTTCCCGCTCTGTTCAACAACATTCATGCTCCAGCCCAACGGCCCCTAAGAGGCAGAGGCTGGTTTTACTAACACTGTGGGTAGAGAGCAGCAGGACTGCTGGGCCAGTACTGGATGAGCGGGTGCCCAGGCAGCTCATCTCCCCTGGGCCTGTACCCAGGGTGACCACCAGGACTTTGCACATTAGAGAAAGGAAGTTCTCCGTGGAAGAGCACATCCAAAAGAAAGTGTTGTTTTAAAAAAAACCTCAATGCAGGTGACCATCATGAATTAATTTTGTAGTTAATTTTGGCATTAAAAAAGGAAGCTTCAGAGAAGACTGTTTACTGTTATAATGGCTATCATACAATGTATGGGAATCTGTGCAATGTGGCATTTCTTGACACTTTTCCATGCAATTTTTCCTGAATTGAAAAATGGATGATGGGTTCCTATGCCACTACAGCTTGTTTAAAAAAAAGAATCACAGGTCATAACTATCTTACACTGCAGCAAAAAGGAAAAATTTATTTCCTTTTCTAAAGTTTTTTTAGCTTTCCTTGTCCACTGTCTGGGACATGCTTTGCAGATGATGCCTGTTTGTTCTGCCACATCATGGACAACCGCAGCATCCTGGATTGGGGAGGCACTCAAATCTGGTTCCAGAAATCATTAGCAGAACAAGACTTTAGAAGCAGAAAATAATATTAATAGAATTGCTGTATATTAAAGACATAATTGAGCAAAAGGTATAGTATATACAAACTTAATTTCACAAAGATTATTAAAAGATAAAGACTCTATGTCCAGTCCAACGAATACACTCATTCTGAGAAGTAAAATTTTCAGATAACAAAGGACATTCATTTTCTCTCTTTTATGCCTGAGTCTTTAAAGAAAGTAGCAACTGGAGCGAAAATTTGTCTTTGCCTTTAGATACCCAAGGTTTTTAATCTCTGTTGAAAGAAATTATTTCAGATGGGTCACTGCAAGATTTTTCTATGCAGTTGTCAAAATAAGTTTGCTATGTTGATTAGTGTTACTATCATAAAGGTAAAAGGTTGGTTAGGAAATGTAGCTTTTTTTGCACTGTATGCTTATTTATCTAACTCTGGAAGAAGGGGAAGGCAACTCAAGAAGAGTACAAGGATCTCGTTAGGTCAAGCAGAGACAAAATTAGAAAGGCAAAAGCCCAGCTAGGGCTCAATCTGGCGACAGTCGTAAAGGATAACAAAAAATGCTTCTACAAATATATTAACAACAAAAAGAGAGGCAAGGAGAATCTCCATCCCTTACTGGATATGGCGGTCAACATTGTTTCCAAGGATGCGGAGAAGGCTGAGGAACTCAATGCCTTCTTTGCCTCAGTCTTTAATAGCCACTCCAGGTATCCTCAGGGTATTCAGCCCCCTGAGCTGGAAGACAGGGATGGAGAGCACAATAACCCACCCATAATCCAGCAGGAAGCAGTTAAGGACCTGTTAAGCCACGGGATCTACCCAAGAATATTGAGAGAGCTGGCGGAAGAGCTTGCCAAACCACTCTCCATCATTTATCAGCAGTCCTGGTTAACAGGGGAGGTCCCAGACGACTGGAGGCTTGCCAATGTGACACCCATCTACAGGAAGGGCTGGAAGGAGGATCCCGGGAATTACAGACCTGTCAGCCCGACCTCGGTACCGGGGAAGATCATGGAGTGGTTCATCTTGAGAGTGCTCACGGGGCATATGAAGGACAACCAAGGGATCAGGCCCAGCCAGCAAGGGTTCATGAAAGGCAGGTCCTGCTTGACCAACCTGATCTCCTTCTATGACCAGGTGACCCGCCTAGTAGATGAGGGAGAGGCTGTGGATGTTGCCTACCTGGACTTTAGTAAAGCCTTTGACAGCGTGTCCCACAGCATTCTCCTGGAGAAACTGGCGGCTCGTGGCTTAGACAGGTTTACTCTTCACTGGGTAAGGAACTGGCTGGATGGCCGAGCCCAGAGAGTTGTGGTGAATGGCGTTAAATCCAGCTGGCAGCCGGTCACAAGCGGTGTTCCCCAGGGCTCGGTTCTGGGGCCAGTCTTGTTCAATATCTGTATTATGATCTGGATGAGGGGATCGAGTGTTCCGTCAGACAACACCAAGCTGGGTGGGAGTGTTGATCTGCTGGAGGGTAGGAGGGCTCTGCAGAGGGATCTGGACAGGCTGGATTGATGGGCAGAGGTCAACTGTATGAGGTTTAATAAGGCCAAGTGCGGGGTCCTGCACTTGGGTCATAACAACCCCATGCAACGCTACAGGCTTGGGGAGGAGTGGCTGGAGAGCTGCAGGGTAGAAAAGGACCTGGGGGAGCTGGTTGACAGCTGGCTGAATATGAGCCGGCAGTGTGCCCAGGTGGCCAAGAAGGCCAACAGTGTCCTGGCCTGTATCAGGAATAGTGTGGCCAGCAGGAGTAGGGAAGTGATCGTGCCCCTGTACTCAGCATTGGTGAGGCCGCACCTTGAATACTGTGTTCAGTTTTGGGCCCCTCACTACAAGAAGGATGTTGAGGTGCTGGAGCGTGTCCAGAGAAGGGCAACGAAGCTGGTGAGGGGTCTGGAGCACAATTCTTCTGAGGAGCGTTTGAGGGAACTGGGGTTGTTCAGTCTGGAGAAGAGGAGGCTGAGAGGAGACCTTATTGCTCTCTACAACTACCTGAAAGGGGGTTGTGGTGAGGTGGGTGCTGGTCTCTTCTCCCAAGTAACTAGTGATAGGACGAGAGGAAATGGCTTCAAGTTGCGACAGGGGAGGTTTAGATTCGATATTAGGAAAAATTTCTTTTCCAAGAGAGTGGTCAGGCATTGGAACAGGCTTCCCAGGGAGGTGGTGGAGTCACCATCTCTGGAAATGTTCAAAAAACGTGTGGATGTGGCGCTTCAGGACGTGGTTTAGTGGGCATGGTGGTGTTGGGTTGATGGTTGGACTTGATGATCTTGAAGGTTCTTTCCAACCTTAGTGATTGTGTGATTCTGTGATTTTAAATATTGGGATATAACTGAAGACAACTTTGATTAAAGGTATATTACAATATTGAAATTTGCAATCAAACTGCCCATTAAATCATCTCTCTATTTATTTTTCCTTTCTATTAACAAAGTAATATTTTAAGTAGATATTTTATGTGTTTCTATGCATGACAGAAAAATATGCATAACAAATTCCTTCCACTTCAGTAAAAGTTTTACAAGGCTGGGATAAAATCCTAGTGTCGTGGGTTGACCCTGGCCAGCAGTCAGCCACCCACACAACTCCTTCTTCCTCCTCCGGGTGGACAGGGGAGAGAATAGGAAGAGCAAAAGCAAGAAAACTCCTGACAGTTGGGATAAAGACAGCTTAATAAGTGAAGGAAAGAGAAAATAAATATATATTAGTGATGCAAAGGCAATCACTCACCAACTTCCACAAGCAGATTGATGCCCAGCCAATCTCTGAGCAATGGCCACATTGGAAGCCAAAATCCCCAACTTCCTTCTTCTTCTACCCCAGTTTTTGTTGCTGAGCATCACGATATGTGCTATGGAATATTCTTTTGACCAGTTCAGGTCTGTTGTCCTGGTTGTCTCCCCTTCCAGCTTTTTGCTTACCCCCAGCCTACTTACTGGGAATGGAGGCAGAAGAGGAAAAAGATGAAGCCTTGGTGCTGTGCAAACACTGCTCAGCAATAGCCAAAACCTCGGTGTGTTATCAGTGGTGTTTTAGCCACAAATCGAAAACACAGCACCGTATGGACTGATATGAAGAAAATTAACTCTGTCCCCGCCAGACCCCCCCTTTTACTGATCTGAGAATAGAAAGGATTTTTACTGCCTCATCCACAGTCACCCGAACCTCTAATTGACACTGTGACTCTGGACTTTACAATCTAGGATGGAAAAGTTAGTTAGCCTTCACTTCTGATCTCATCCATAACCTCAGTGAAAAGAGGGAGAGAGGTGGGCAGGAGCACAGACATATGCATAGAAGGCACAAAGAAATTTTTCATGAACTTTAAATGCAAATTTTGGTTTAATGATCAGATAACTATGTCACCCATCGATGAATGATGTTTTCGGACCATGCCACAGGCACACACAGTGCTCACTGAGAGCAGCAGGCTGCTGAGATGAGCAGTTTGATCCTTCCTGCTGCTTTCACCAGTGCCAAAGTGAGGTGTTAAGGAAGAGTGTGTTACTTCCAAAAAGATCATGAGATTGGCTTACAACCCATAAGCATTTTTTAGTGGCATTGATTTTGCTTATCTTGTTATAATTTCACTTTTAGAGTGAAGCTGACAACTTCAAATTCCTTTATGGTCATCTCAGGTTCAAACTTCAACAATAAGTCAACCTCTACACGTGTAAGTGGCTTCCCTGTCCGTTGCTTTAAGACTGCTTTGCTTTCCTTTGCTCAGGTGGGTTTGGGGTTTTGGGGAGATGGAGATGGAGCAGACAGATTATAACTATAGGAACACAAGTGAAGTTGCCCTCAGGGCCAGACAACAGCTGCTGGCCCATTTTATTCACCAGTCTTGACATTCACCTGCACTACATCAAGGTTTTTTCTTCTACTTATTGCTGTATATCCACCACCATTCTCGCTGTCCATTTTCCTGCTCCTTTACATCATCAAATCCCATCTTCTCTACCGTTATTTGTATAACCCTCAAATAAATCTTCTCTAAGGGCCTTCTGTCTCCCTGGAAACGGTGGGAACTGATGCTCGTTTTACAAGGGCAGCAGCATGCGCAGTCAGCTGTGCCCGCATCTCACCTCCTCTGAGCGGGGACTATTCTGAAAATGGGAAATTTTGCAAGACTGAAATAGAACTATTGTTTGATGCCATGAGTGGGCAGATTAAAATACGTGTCATGATAAAACCAGAGGAGCTGGCCACATTGCTAATCGGGGGCATTTGCCAGCAAGTGCCTATAGGTAAGGTGGCAGCTTGTCTCGTCACCCTGATACCCAGGGGAAATCCGGGATGTGAGATCCCTTCAGTCCCCCACGCTGTGATCTGTCGCCTTGCTCTGGTGACACCTGTGTTGGACAGCTGTGTGCTAGAGTGAAAATACGGGAAAACAGCAACGGGCAGGTCCCTATTGACACAAGCAGGTGCTGTGTTGGAGCCCCGGGAAGCTGACCCCCGGTTTCTCTGGGGAACAGTGACACTGAAGCGACATTTAATCCCTGGGAGAGGATTAAAGGGGGGGTGGGGGGTGCGGGGGGCAAGGGTGCAGTGGTACCGGAGGCCAGGAGAGGGAGTCTGAGCCCTGGAGAAGGACAGGGAGCCGGGAAAAATCCTCCCCACCTGCTTCCTTGGTGGTGGGACTGATGGGGCACATGGCGAGGCACAGCAGAGCCGCAGTCAGATCATTCCGGCAGGGAAAGAGCCCGCCTGTGTGCGTGACCTTGCACCCTTGCCCACCAGCGCAGTCCGCAGGCTTCTGCCTCTCACCTAAACCCAAAAGCGTTTGGTAAGGGCGGGCTCGGTATCATCAGCCAGGCAGCCGTAAGTGGGTTTTACACTCGGGTTATTAATTACTGTGACCGTTTTATTCTCTGAGTATCAGGTATATTGTGTTTGAGTGCACATGTGCAAAACTGTGTGTATGTATCTACTGAAAATTTTAAATCTATAAATAGTTCATATACTTGTATGTGTACACACACACAATTAATTGTACTAGTGACTAAATAAATCTATTTTTATCCAGTCTTGTGATTCACCAGACATGCACCCTCAGTTCCCTGCTGACGTACACAGCTGTAAACAAAATGCCATACACTCTTTTCCCACCTTTATAATGTGAAAATGGTGCAGGCTGTGGACATATGTCATTTTTAAACTGCATTTCTTTACTTCTGTGTACCCTGGCTATGACATAATGCTTAAACACTTCCTGAATTCAAAATAATATACACAGTGTGGTAACTTTTGAAAAATCAGACCAAGACTAACCAAATCAGGCCCCAAGGAACAGTGATTAGTTCATTTGTTTTATAGTTGTCTTAAGCTGAACTGGCCTCAGTGGATGTAAGTGTTTAAAGCAAGTTGAGGCCAGAGTCTGCTTTTGAAAATTCTAATTTGGTTTTCAAAATAGGTAATTTTGTCAAATTTATTTCAAGGCTTGAAATGTTCATGCACTGATTTTCAAAACAATTTTCTCTTCTTCACTCATTCTACCATTCTCTTTCTTGAACCCTCAGAGATAATACCTAGAAAGTATCCTCCCTCTTTTTCCTGATACCAACATGTGGTCCCTTTGAAATGATGAGCAGATTAAAAATCAATTTTACTGGTGCCTGGGTGAGAATAGAAGAGGATTAACCAAAGAGAAAACAGTCCTAGGACCAATCTGAGAAATAACTGCAGCTGGTTTTTCATCATCTTGGTCTTGTCCTGCCACAGACCCCTTGCAAGACAGCCATCACCTGAGGGCCACAAGCATTTCCTAACAGCTGTCGTAGCACCACCATCTCCTTCCTTCCGTCACCCTTGTGACGGTGCTGTGGGTTTGTTGTCAGCACCGGGCTATGAGCGGGTGCTGGGAGGGAGCTTGGCAATGGGGTATCTGCCAGAGCCCCCGCAGCCTCTCGGACAGGCCCTGCTGCCAAGCAGGCTGGAAGGAGCTGGTCTAAACCTGGGTGGCATGTTTTAGTAGTGTGCTTAAAATGTACAATTATCCTGCCTCATTTTAGAGGACTAGGAAGAATGATACTTAATACCCCATTTCACATTTATTCTTTACTGAATTGGTCTGATCAAAATCAGATCTATTCCCTGCAGACTGGGAAATCGGGCACCAAGATTTGAAGTAAAGGAATAATTCACCTTTTTAGACATGCCCATCCCTTCTGAACACAGAGGATAACTCTCAGTTGAAGACTGGGTGCACAGAAACAGGTTGGGTTGCTCCTGGCCTTTGTATTAGCCAGGTGAGGTAGGCGTGGGGCACAGAAGCATTTTGTGCCTGGTCACATGCGGTAGCTTCTCTCATTTCTCCTGTATGTAACTTAAGATCAGGAGGAATGCATTGCATCAAGCTGGATGTCAGCCTCAGAGTAATGCCTCTCTACTGGATTTCCCAGGGTTTCTATGACTTTGGTTATTGTTTTTTGCTCTCCAGTAATGACAGATTTTCACCATCCCACACCTTCCCCTCACACAGCAGGCACAAGGAACAACTGGATGAAATTTCTGTCTTCTGGTAGCATCTGACCCCCATTGCAGGCTTATGTTGGGTCACCTTTGGAAAGTAGTGACAGCAAAGCTTCTAGGAGACTGATGTACTTGGGATTTTTCCTTAACCCTATTTTTGTTTAATCTCTGTTTCCTTGTCTACTGTGTCCCATAGGGCAAACCTCGAAAAAACCCAAACTTGTCATTTGCCCAGAAGGGGCATTCTCAGTTGAAAACACGTATTAAACGTTCTGTGATTATGATGAATCGTGGAGCTGAGTGCAGACAAGTGTGCACATAATGTTTCCATTATATCGTCCTCTTTAAATTAAAGCCTGATGAGAATCAATGTCAGTGTCCTTGCCCTTGCAGGAAGAAAGGCAGTACTTTACCCAGAAGTATGAAAGTAGTCAATACTTTCAAATGGGAAAAGTTAGAGATGGAGTATGTATGTAAGAAATACTGAACCTCAGGCAAAGGCATGTAATGCCCACCCACTGTCTGAACATGGATAAAAATGTGATTTTTCACCCCTGTTACTTTATTGAAAGGATGTAAGAGACTTTCATGGAAGGCAGGTTGAACTGGCTTTACTCTGCAAAAATGACAGAGAGAGAGTGAGAAAAGTCTATCTGCAGCAGAAAGGAAAACCAAGGAAGAGATAATTACATGACGTTATCTTTCTCCATTAAATTAAACTTTTACATTTTCTTCTTAATTGACTAATCTCTGCAATTTGCCAGATTTTGAGCTGGTATTTTTTAATACTACAGTGTAACAGTATCTGTTCCTCTCAATACGTCTATTTAAAAAATTTCTGCCAAGAGGATTTGAATCTTCTTTTAATGCAAATACTTTACATCCACCTGGATGCAGGAAGTATCTATACATGATGTTATATTTCCCTTGAAACTGCATTCTCTAAATTCATTTGCTTAAGCTTAGAGAGAATGTAGAAAAATAAATCTCAGATATGTTATTAATGTTCCAACTGCTCTGTTAAGTTGAAAAAAATCAAGTTATAAATGTTTTAAACTCCCAGTGAGTTGTGGCATGTTAGAAAGAAGTTATGACAGTTTAAATTTATTAAATAAAAAATAGCAATAGCTGTTCCTATGGTGGTGCACATGGTAAAAGTTGCTGCATCTATTCTGGAAGGATATCCAAAGGCATTTTGCAAGAGCTTCACAAAAAAGTATCATAAAGATGCTCCATGATGCACTTTCCATCCTATACTGCAATACAGTATTTTGAGTGCATTTTTTAGTGGATTTGCTTTAGGAGATGCAGTGAACCACGCGATAACTTTCCACATTTTGTTATACCAAACACAAGTTTGTCTCCAGAAAGTATACTATACGGATCAGGCTGGACTTTGTAGGGCCTGGCATGACTGTTAACACTGATTTTTGCTTTTCCTATTTTAATCTTTCTAATACAACTTGGAAATTATGGCCATAACTTTGAAGCCATTTTGCATTTTTATTCCATGATAATCTGTGGAATTAGACATTGAAACACGGGTAGTTTAGTTAGTTCTGTTAAACTTGCTTAGTTAAGACACATAATCAGATACCAGGTTCTAGTACTCCTGTGTGATCTCTCCCTCTCCTGTCATCTCTCCTCTTGCTATGCTTTCTTTTTTATTTAATTTTTCTGCTTTTCTTCTTGTCTTCCTTCTTTGCCATCTTTTAGTTCTGCTTTCTGGGTGTCTCCTCTCTCTTCCTTCCTATACTTTTTCCTCTTTCCACCTTCACATTTTTTCACTTTCCATATTCCTTTCCATCTCCATTGTTCTTCATTGTCCTTCTGCATTCTCGATGGGGTTCCTTTTCTTTCCCTGCTTTCTCTTTTGGTCCCCCTTTCCCAAGTTCTCTTTTTCTTCTCATACAAGGCTAAATTACGAGAGGAGAGCAGAGTCGGGTGGAAATCAGCGTCTTTCACAGTGGCTCCCTTCCAATGGCAAATACTGTCTGCGAGGGTGAATGCTGATCCCCACGCTTGTACACGGATAGCATGGTAAGGAATAACACTGGTACTAAGGTAGACTGTAATTGGTGGTTCACAGGCAGATAAGAAAACAGCTCCTCTGACTCAGTAACCTTCTGATTTAGCAGTAGAAGATGATGAAAGATAAGCTTAGAAAGGCACAGGACATGTTGCCCTTAATATGTGGGTTTTCTTTGTGATTCCATCACAGATTGATCATGTGATCCTGGGAAAGCCATTCAATCTCAGTGCATCTGTTTCTTCATCTGAAAGGGTGAGGATCATCCATGCCTGCCTTACAAAATAATGTGAAAGGAACATCAGTAATCCATGTCTCAAGTGTTATGGGAGGGTCCATCAGAATTGTAAAATATTTATATTTATTTTTCTCTTAAATGCAGCATTTTATCCATCTCTTGAAGAACAATGCACAGAAGCACAACAGGCCAGTTATTTCCTAATATATCCAAGATAGTCTTAAGCATGTGTAGTACTGCAATCACTCAGCACCAGTCTGTCTGTAGAGATCAGCTTCGGTGACTGTCTGATTTCTAATAATTAGTGCTGCATAATCTGAATCTCTCCACACCCTTATAACCAGTTCTGGCCCTCTAAGAGCTTCTTAAAAGATTTAACTCTGCACTGTTGAGACAGCTAAGAAATGTATGCAATACAGTAACAAACACGCTGTACAGAGCAATTTTTGCTTGGGGTAAACCCCTCAAGCACTGATATCTTTGCATACTCACAGACATAAATACATAAAAATATAGACTATATAAAGACAAAGGGATAAACAACAATGATGGTATTGCAGTTATTTGTGTTGCTTATCCAGTAGTTGTTAATGTGTAGAGTGTGATAACACAGTATTCCCTTTTCATGTGTCTTAAAGGGCTGAGAGCATTGAGCTTCATTTGCTGACATACTATGTCCCAACTTGATCTTCTTGATCCTGGGGATAAATAGCACACTTTCATATACGTTTGGTCGGTAGCAGAGCCAGTCCAAGCATTCCCTGACTCTAGTGTGAATCACAGAGTCACTGGGATTGGAAGGGACCTCTGCTCGAGGCAGAGCAGCGGTGTGGTCATACCAGGCTGCTCAGGTCTTTATCCAGTCAGATCTTTACAATTTCTAAAGATGGGGCCTATACAACCGCTCTGGGAAGCCTGTACCACTGCCTCACTGTCCTCATGGGGAAAAAGTTGTTTTGCTATGTTCAGTTTGAACCTCTCTTGTTTCAACTTAAGCCCATTGCCTTCATCCTCCCACCTTACACCTCTCTGAAGAGCCTGGCTCCATTTTAATGATGACCTCCTCATAGGTTCTTCAGGACGAACAACCCCGGTCCTGCAGCATCTCCTCACATGGCAAGTGCTCTAGCTCCTGACCATCTCAGTGACCTTCTGCTGAACTCACGCCAGTTAATCGAGGCATCTCTTGTATTGAGGGCCCAAAACCGGATGCAGTATGTGCATGTGGCCTAACAAGTGCTGCATAAAACGAGATCATCAGTTCCCTCAGTCTGCAGGCTGTGCTGCTAATGATACCACTCAGGATGCCATTCCATCAGGGCACATGGGGCTCATATGCCACTTGCTGTCAGCCTCTTCATTAGAGCTACTCTCCCACTGGTCTGTTCCCAGCCTGCATCACTGCCAGCCATTCTTCCTTTCTAGGGGCAGGACTATGCAGTTCTTGCTGAATTTCATAAGTTTCCTGTTGGCCCATTCCTCCAGCCTGTCCAGGTCCCTCTGGATGGCAGTCCTGCTTTTGAGCATATTGACTGATCCCCCCAGCTGGTGTCATCTGCTCACCCAGTGAGTGTGCAATGTCACATCCTCCAGGTTATTGATACAGATGTAAAGGTCCCAGGACAGACCCCTGTGGTGGGGGCAGAGTCTCACTAGCCTCCAGGTAGAGTACAATGTGTTAACCACAACCCTCTGAGCCCAACCATTCGACCAATTTCTTTACCCACCCAGTTTTCCACCCCTAACATCCCAACTTGAATAAAAGAATACTGTTGCAGACAGAGCTGAAAGCCTTGCTAGAGTCAAAGTAAGTGACACCCATTGGTCTCCTTTGCCTCGTGTCCTCACCATTTTAGTGTAGGAGGCAATCAAGTTGATCACGTATGATTTAACCTTGGTCAGTCTATGCTGACTGTTCCGAATCACTGTCCTCCCCATGTGCCCAGGAATATGCGCCAAGAGCAGTCACTCCACTCCACAGTTTTGTGTAAAAAACCTCACTCTCTGTTTGTGCAGAACTGATTCTGCTGGATAGAAATAGTTTTGGTTTTGGCTGGATGACAGTTTGCTGCAGAGTCATGCTTTCATGTGTGCCATGACAACAGTGAGGCACGTGTGGAGGTGGGAACCAGTTCAGGGCAGGGAGGGTGGTGACTGCTTAAACCAGTTTAAGTGGCACCACTAAATGCATACACTAAATGTTTCAACTTGAAATCCCTTAAACCACACACACAGGCATATGAAGCTTGCTTGTCTATGACCTGTTGAAATTTTTCTACAGCTTCCTAGACGAAATAGTTGCGTACTCAGGGGGGAAATGACATATTTAGAGCAAATAATTTGTCCCTTGCCTGTTTAGTGCATGCAGTTACAGTAAACAGAGTAGGATTGGCATTTTCTTACTCTCTTGGTCCATGTTGTACTCAACCTTCATTTCGAAGAATCACAGAATCATTAAGGTTAGAAAAGATCTTCAAGATCATCAAGTCCACCCATCAACCCAACACCACCATGCCCACTAAACCATGTCCTGAAGTGCCACGTCTACACGTTTTTTGAACACTTCCAATGATGGTGACTCTACCACCTCCCTGGGCAGCTTGTTCCAATGCTTGACCACTCTCGCAGTAAAGAAATGTTTCCTAATATCCACTCTAAGCCTCCCCTGGTGCAACTTGAGGCTATTTCCTCTCATTCTGTAGCTAGCTATTTGGGAGAAGAGACCAACACCCACCTCGCCCCAACCCCCTTTCAGGTAGTTGCAGAGAGCGATGAGGTCTCCCCTCAGCCTCCTCTTCTCCAGACTGAACAACCCCAGTTCCCTCAGACGCTCCTCAGAAGAATTGTGCTCCAGACCCCTCACCAGCTTCGTTGCCCTTCTCTGGACACGCTCAAGCACCTCAACGTCCTTCTTGTAGTGAGGGGCCCAAAACTGAACACAGTATTCAAGCTGCAGCCTCACCAGTGCCGAGTACAGGGGCACAATCACTTCCCTACTCCTGCTGGCCACACTATTCCTGATACAGGCCAGGACGCTGTTGGCCTTCTTGGCCACCTGGGCACGCTGCTGGCTCATATTCAGCCAGCTGTCAACCAGCACCCCCAGGTCCTTTTCTACCCTGCAGCTCTCCAGCCACTCCTCCCCAAGCCTATAGCGTTGCATGGGGTTGTTGTGGCCCAAGTGCAGGACCCAGCACTTGGCCTTATTAAACCTCATATAGTTGACCTCAGCAAGTCATACAAGTCATACTCATACAGTTGATCTCATTTTGTAGGTTACATTCTCTTCTCAAGTGAAAATGGTATGTAAACAGATAAAATTTGGAGGAAAAGGGTATTAGGCCTTTTAAATATTTGTCCAGAGTAAAAAAGGAAGCCCACAGCACAACTGTGAAATCTCTGCAAATTTCCCATATCCTAGTTCCAGTGCCTTAATAATTACACTTTTTTACAACTGCAAAAACATATGTTCTTCCATGCACTACCTCAGTAAAAGCCAAAACAAATACAACACCCCACCATTATTTGTTTTACAAACCAAATTAGAATTTTAAAGTTAAAGAATTAAAATAAAAAAGAGTAAAAGATCTGCCATGCTTACTTTATGCTTCTAAAGTGTATTTACAACTTTGTGTTTATAAGAAACAATGACTTAGGAGTGCGTTTGGGCATTCTTTTAAATATGACTAAATGTTCCAGCAACTTTTTTTGCAAAACATTTACTTCAATTCTCTTTCTTTTGAAAGTACCAAGCAAAGACTGCTAGTGTATGGGTTGACAGAGCCAATGAGGATCCCAGATCCAAGAATGGCATGCAATCTACTTTTCTCTTTTCTAAGCAAATTGCAAATAATAGTGTAATCATGGTGCTCTAAGGATATAAGTGAAGTTGTTATAATAAAAGGTATTGTTTCTCCCTCCAAACTTATACTGAAGTAAATTGTTTTCTTTAAAGAACTAGCAGGTTTTACTGCACAGGCTAAAAATCCTAAGTATAAAAGAGATGAAGGCAGAGGTTACAAAAGAATAGTGGACAAAACACAGTTCAGCACTTTCTCTTTAAGCCTTAGAAGAGAAGTGCCAGTGCCCCATGTGCCTCTATATGCAACATAAACTCCAAAATGAGTTTGTCGTATTTAAATGGTACATTTGAGTTCACTCTGCTAGTCTATGTGAACTCTGTGTGAAGAAATCAAGAGAGTGTGCTCAGATCATAAACTCAATACCAGCCCACTTTAATCCCCGATAACAATTCTGTTTGAGTAAGTCCCATTGAAACAGTCTTCTTGTTGTTTGATAGCACTCTACTGCATTACCCAAACCCTTTATGGTGCACATGCTTCCAGCTCATCTGTTAACAAACCAGTCAAGTCACTAGTTTCAACAGCTTTGACATCACCTCCAAGCTGCACTCCCACAGGTCTGAACCTGTTGTTTCTTTCAGCAATGCCTGGGTGCCTCCCAGAGGGGGTGGTTGTAATCATGCATCCCCACCTCCATCATACCACTTGCAATTTCTTCTTCTTGCACTTTTATGTAAGAGCAGAGGTGTGAAAGTGCTAGAGCAGTGGGAGACAATACTTTCTAGTTCAGAGTCATAGTGACACATTTGCTAACAAAGCACATTTGTCACCTGCACTTTTTTTGCATGCTTCTTCTCAATGCTGTTTTCTATTCCTGATCCCTGCTCTGTAATTCAATAGGTTCTGTTGTTAAATGATGTTTCCCATGTGTCATTTTATGAACAAAATTAAATTCAACTTTCTAAATTGCAACATGTAAGGCCTTAAATAACTTTTGTAATCTCTCTCTTTGTAGATCAGACCCTTTTTTGTTGCATGTTTCTATACATCAGTCATTGCTGAGCAGAAGTGGTGTTAAAAAAAATAAACTAGTCTATACAGAAAAGTAGTAGTTCTGTCATACCAACATGAGGCACTGCACCTGATGAAACTAAAGGTTCTGCTAGACCAATAATTTATTTCTGACAATGGCCAGTAAGAGAGATACTTAGGGAAAATGTGTAGGAAAGATTGCTCCCTCCTCTTGGCAGATTCTTTTCTGTGTTGCACAACAGGAGTATGAGAACCAGCTATCATAAATTGAAACAGGAGATGTTCTGACTGTATATAAGAGGGAAAAAGAATTAATCAAGAAGAGAATCAATCACGGAACAGGTTGTCCAGGGAGGTTGTGAACCCTCCCTCCTCAGAGTTTTTCAAAAGCCCTGGACAGGCTGGCTTGTATTCAGTGTTGATCCTGCTTTGAGCAGGAGTTTGACGAGGTGACCCAGGTCCCTCCAACCTCAGTGATTCATTGATTCTAGAAACGCTATATAGGAGTAATTGTCCCTTCTTCAATCAGAGAGCTATCACGCCCCTGAGCAGTTCTCACCCTGATTGCATGTGTCTAAATCTGTTCTTCATGAAATGAACAGCTGCAGTTTTGTCTGCTCTAAAGGCAACAGTATTTAGAGTATAATTTCATAGAATTTTATTCTGTCTGAGGCCATGATTATTTTTATTCAAACATTGGCTCAGATGACCCCTTTAGATGCATGGACTGGCAGCTGTAACTATCAAAAAGAAATCAGTGACATTTGCAGTGCACCTTCTTCTGTGGAAATAAGTGTTCTTGATAAAAAACTTTTAATTATGGCCCCATGGGGCAATTCTTTTGAGTATATCTGCGATGTATTTTATGAGATGCATCTGCTATACGTATCTGCCCTGCTTTCTACAATAATAATGCAACATCCCTCTGTATATCACAGAAACATCCAGTAATTACATCCTGTTTATCTCTTTATCCATGTGTTCAGGGACTTTAGAAACAATAAGTACTTCAGTATTATTAAGTTCATTGCACATTCAAAATAATCTACAAACAGGTTGAGCTTTTTTATTGGTGTGTTGCTTTGAATTTCTAGAGCAAATTAGAAATGAACACTGCAGATTGGTGCCTTGGCAGTTATAGGTAGGACCAACAGTCCTACTCAGTCTGAAAAAACATATGTGCCCCATCCAGTAGTTCTTGCAAGGCTAAAGCAGAGCACAATTAATAGCATGTAAGCACAGGATCTTGTGAATCTCCATTCCAGCGGAGACAACTTGAAAACATTTTTGTGTTGTGAAGGGACTAATTTAACAAAAGGATTCTGTTAATATATTGATTTCAGACTCAGTGAGTGAAGATGTGCGTTTTTGCCTATTGTTTCTGAAAACAATGAAGCTAACGCATGCAGTGCCTGTCAGATCTCAAGGGATATGAGCCCATTGCCAATCCAGGCATACATGCGTTTTTTTGTAGAACTTGACTTGAGATGCCTAAACTAAAAGATTTCCTGTCATGCTTGATGAACGGAATGCAAAAATCGTTTGTCCTTTAAGATGTCCTAGGAGGCAAAGAAGAAGTTTCAAAGACTGTCCAGCATGGCTTTGATGAGAAAGTAATTAAAGTCACTGACTGAGCTGTCCAAATGTTTGAGTCAGATAACAATGTAATTGACTGTAGTGGTCCCTGTGCTGAAGGGCGGTAATCAGAAGACAGATATGACTGAAACCAAATTTGCTAAGGGAAATTTTATTGACATTTCTAGCTAGTAGTAATAAGACAAAAAATTAATTTTACTATACACAAGAGTTAATTAGGCTATGCTATGCTGATTTTTTAAGAGAAAAAGAGAACATAATTCAGTGTCTAGATTATTTTCTTTTTTTTCATTATAATAACCTCCTATTCATAGTTTACAGTTACTATTCTCAACTCCATTGTCTTGCAGTCGTTATCACATGTGGACCACATATGCACCTCAGCAGCTCTACAACAGCAGCAGACTTTGCAAGTATTGCTGATGGGCTCAGCCTACACCACAGCCTCATCACAGCACACAGTAGTTTTAGGAGCTCATCTCCTCCCTCTCCAAGATGGTTAGAAGCTAATTTTAACTGCAGATAATTTTGTAATTTACAGGCAAAGAAGTCAGTTTGACATACTCCTCTTAGCCTGATTGAATTAATTTTAAATGCTTTGGCAGCTTTTCTCCATGCTGCTGTTAAAAGAATTGTAGATAATGACACCACTCACAGCTAATCTCAATCCTTCCTTTAAAGGAAGAGAACAGCAACCCCTACAAAAAACACAGCCAACTTAATACTTTTTGGTCATCATGCAGCTTGAATTTCTTCTTTTCTCCCCCCATTTTTTTGTCAGTTCAAGATCACATGGTTATTTTGGAATGTAAAGTAATCAAGCATACATATTCTGATTTTTTAACTATATTAAGTTTTCTGGGTATGCTTAGGAACAACTGACATTTTCCACTTCTTGTGTCAGTTTTTACAAGGTTTGATGCTCTAAGTTACGTTGTGAAGTTCCTTCACTGTACTCCATAGATAGTCCATTTGCTTCTGCAAAAAATTCTTCCAGAGGAGCCAGGGTGACACAGTCCAAGTCTAACTATAAACCATTAGCCTTGTTTTCCTTTATTACAGTTTCATGCAGCTGTCATTTGTGACCAACTAGTATAATCTGTGCAAAGTTGAACACAATACCTAAGCACCGTACCAGCCGTTACCCAAACAGTTCTTGAGCCCCTAGCAAACCTGCAAAGGGTGCTGCTCTTTCAGCTTGTGCATCTTCTAAGTAATTGATGACTCTTGTCTCAGTCTTCAAGCACCTCTAAACAACGGATAGCCCTGCTGGGGAAGGAAAGGTTACTTCTTCCTGTTCTTCCCTCAAATCAGCTGGGAGAAAGGAGAAACAACTAATTTTGTCCCTGAAACTCAACTGCATGTTGGAGTATGATGGTCATAGTTCTCTGTCAGTCAGTGACGTGTCGGTCCTCGGGAAGTTTTTGGTCCTTCCTTAGTCAAAAGAGCACCAAGATGCCTTTCTATGAACCAGGATTTAGCTCTAAATTTCAGATGCACAATTCTCATAGTGCCTCAAGTTGCGCCAGGGGAGGTTTAGATTGGATATTAGGAAAAATTTCTTCACTGAGAGGGTGGTCAGGCATTGGAACAGGCTGCCCAGGGAGGTGGTGGAGTTGCCATCTCTGGAAGTGTTCAAAAAACATGTGGATGTGGCACTTCAGGACATGGTTTAGGGAACACGGTGGTGCTGGATTAATGGTTGGACTTGATGATCTTGAAGGTCCTTTCCAACCTAGTGATTCTGTGATTCTGTGATTCTGTAATTAAGACACTAGTGTCACTTTTAAGAGTACCCTGAATTTGCATTACTGGTAGCAAAAGCAGCACACCTTTAAGTTGTACATTAAGTAGATTGGATTTGAAAGAAACAAACCGTGCCCCATACTTTTCTTGCAATATTGTTCTTCCAGTGACTTTTCATCAATGAACCATGCTTAAGGCATCATTTTTAAAGGAATCCATGTCCCACCTTTAACTTGCATGGAAACTAATCATTTGGACACCTAAGCAATAGAAAGACACCCACAAGTTTTTGTGTCTATTAAATGATGCTGGCAACTTCTGGACTCATGAACTGGTCTTACCATTCAAATTGAGCTGTAACCAGGAGATAAATTTCAAAGCAACCTATTTATTCCTGTCCCTTCCTGAAGCTGACCACTCACACTTGTGCTAGTGCAGCTGCTTATGGCATTACCTTCTAAACTGGATAACTTAAGTGATCAAAGTTTTTAAACTTTTCTCAAAGTCTTCCATAATAATATAGATATTTCTGAAGATTAGGTGAAGTTTAAGGCATAGGGGGGAAAGAGGGGAGAAGGAGGATAAGAACTTTCCAGGCCAGTGTTGCTTCTGAGGAAGAAGTATGTGGGACCAGACCTCCAGCCATTAAAAACACAGGTTTGGAAAATATAAACTGATTAAAAATGAAATAAAAAATTCATCCCTGGCACTTCATGTGGTCATTGGTCTGTTCTTTGTAGATGACTGTATTGATCCTTCAAATTTACATTTCTCCTTTAGAATCTAGTTCAGAAAAATCTTTAAACAGGTACTTGGCTTTAAGCGTTTGAATGCTTTTATCAAAGCTCATTGTAAATAAAATTCACCTCAACCTCAACTATTTTCCTAAATTTGGGTGTATTTGTTTGATTGTTTGAAGTTAAGCATACACCTAGGTGTTCAGCTGAATCTGGGCCCTCCTAATTGTTATAAAGTCCCTGCTGAGGAACATATAGCTGATAAATGTCTTTAAACACATCTTATGGAAGGAAAGATCTTGATTTTTCTTGTAAAAATCACATTTTTTCAAGATAGCTGTTCAGAAGCTTTAGCCCTGCCAAAGCAGACAGTGTACATCTTCCAGATCATGGTGGCCTCTGATCACTGAAATGAAATTGCTGAAGCCCCAGAATATGCTTCATACTGAGATACAGAGACAGCAACACATTAATTCTTTTCAAAGCTTTTTTCTATTTAGCATTTGCTCAAAATAAGAAAGTGAAAGCAGTTGTCACCTAAAATTCATTCCTAGGGCCACTATCACAAGGCACTTATGCCGATTTAAAGTCACATTACTGGTGGAATGGTCAATCCTCCTACCGTCTTCTTGGCTGACTTGGCTACCTTTCCATTGTCTCATGGTAGGACTTTTGGGGTCACACAGATCCTGCTGAAACTAACCCTGTGCACAAACAAAATGTATTAGTTTTTAACCAGATCATCTTGCCAAACCACTAATTGCAGCGCTGCACAAGTGCTACTGCTGGCACAAGGGATGTGTGGGAGTGAGCAGAATGGAGTAGGAGCCTGAGGGCCCTGTGGAGAAGGGAAGAGGTGGACTGGGAGACCTCATCCCTCTTTTCCTGGGGGAGAAACTCCCACTCTTCACCAAAAAACTTTGTTTAATCAGAAAACTGATAGTTAAATTGGAGGTTCGCTTAGAGAAGGTCAAACATAAAAGTACAGTGAGAATATCTGAATGTGCCTGAATGAATGAAACCAAATGTTTATGTCGTAGAAATTGTTTGGCCAATTTTACTGTCATTACAAAAACCAAAAAGGTATTCAACAGCTCTTTACAAGGTCAGGACAGGAACTTGTTTTATGCTTCTTTTATCTAGACTGGGTAGAGGAGATGCTGAGATAAAATCAAATCATTGCTTGTATTACATTTTTTAGTCTAGTCTTTTCACACAGGAACAAAATGGTTTTCAATGAAAAATTCATACACATAATTTACAGTGTGAACTATTCAACAAAAGGCAAGCTTTTACTGGTAAAGCTTATTGGAAATTGAGCTAAAAGTATATATTTTTATGTTGTTTTAAGACTAGGTCTGGTCTGAACAGGAATCTGTCTTTATTTGAATCTTAATGGGTAATGATTTAGTTTCACTGAGCTTAGATGTTTAAAATTTGAATCCAGATGTTTTACTATGTTCCCTTTTTACTTTACTCCCATTTTGGCTGGCCTGAATCAGCTAGGGAATAGAATAGTGCAGAGAGTTAAGCATAATCACTCAGAAATGTCTAATTTTCAGTGTAGTCTCAGTCTCTGAGTCACTGCAAGACCTCGTGCTAGTTTCCTAACCGCCTCCCTACCTTGTTTGCAACTCAGATAAAATTAAGACAGTAAATTTTCTTACCAAAACCTGCACAGTACACCCATCTCAGTAGTGACTGAGCAACTGAACATACTTCACAGAGGCTCAGCAAGGATTACTTGTTTTGTACAGCACTTTGAAGATTAAAATGATTTGTTAGGTTGTAAGACACAGTGTAGGCATCTTGCTCCAAATGGTCAGTTCACCAAAACAAAAAGAAAAAACCTCCAAACCATCCGTGTCGCCCTTTGCACTCTGCAAATTCCCAGTGCTTGCTGTCCTGACTGCATGGACCCATCTCAGCCTCATCTGGTTGCAAATACCAGTTTCCTCAAAGTTTCTAAGCCCAGGAGGTTTTGCAACTCAGCACTTTTCTCAGCACTTCCAACTGGTTCAACCAGCATGCAGGCTGTTAAAGATGACGCCTTCAGCATCTAAATCGCCTCGTTTCGTACCTCACCTGAGCCAAGAGCAAGGCACCTATCTCAGCACTGGGGATTGCGCTGCAACATGCAACATCACGGGGCCTGAGTCTTTGGTGACTGTGAGTGAAGTTATCAATAAGGTGTGAGCTATGTTTCCTAACCAGTTTCTAACAGATCTAATTTCCGTCTTTGAAAGGTTGGTGTCCTCCCTAGCCTAACCACTTTTCACCTGAGATTTACACAGCAGCCCCCTATGTTTTAGGCAATAGCATGAGCTTTGCAGTCTTTTTTTTTGTCTGTCAGGTGAGGTAGTGGCAAATTGAAATGATTGTCCAGCAGCTTCTTTGAAATTGAAATATTTACTGTTTCAGGTACAGCGCAAACAGAGGGAGAATAGACCTTACTTAAATCATGGTCCTTATAAGCTTCTACATCCAGGCAAGTCACTTGCTTCACTGTGCTTGGAGAAGTAAATGCTGTCAGATGCTGTCTCTCTCTGTCAGAGAAGACAATGTTGCTGCTGTTACAGCACCCACCCTCCCCAGCTTTTTAGATGTTTCTCTAGCTATTTAAGACTTTAAAGTTCTGGCATAAGTCATGAGTCCCCTAGACATCTCTACTTATAATCCATGACAGTATCTTCACCTGCTTCCCTTAGGAATGAACTCTTTCTATATTTGCTTTTCATCCATAGTAGCTGTGCATAGCTGCTTCTTATTACCTCTATTTTACATTCAGAGAAGACCATTTCAGCTAAATAAAGTGAATATAGCGTTTTCATCCAGCACGAAGTCAGGGTCCCTAATTACTAGGTCAGCAGTGTCTACGGTACCTAGAATATCTCTAAGGTCTTAAATTTTATATTTTATTTCACTAAATACCATTAGCCGGAATCCTCATGACATGCAAGAAAAACTAAAAATGGTCCAGAGCAGGACTATTCTGTTGCTTTAGTAGTCATGATACTAAAGAAAGGTGAGATGAATCTTGGAAGAATTAAAGAGTTGTGTATTGAGAGATGCCTAAGCACTTTGGGCCATATAGTTCTGTACAAAGCGCCTTGGACCCAGATTTACTGAGTCACTGAAGCACGATCTTCTATAGTCCTACTGAAATCCCTTAGAGCTACAGATTTGTAGCTCTTTTATTGAAAAGATATCCTTAACAGAAATCCGATACTAATGATGCTAGTCTGTATAAGCAAATTTTAGTTATAAGGCTAAAATCCCAGAATCACAGAATCATTAAGGTTGGAAAAAACCTTTGAGATCATCAAGTCTAACCATTAATTGAACACCACCATGCCCACTAAACCATGTCCTGAAGTGCCATGTCTACACATTTTTAGAACACTTCCAATGATGGTGCCTCCACCTGTTCCAATGTTTGACCACTCTCTCAGTAAAGAATTTTTTCCTCATATCCAATCTAAACCTTCCCTGGCGCAACTTGAGGCCATTTCCTCTCATTCTGTAGCTAGTTATTTGGGAGAAGAGACCAACACCCACCTCACCACAACCCCCTTTGAGGTAGTTGTAGAGAGCGATGAGGTCTCCCCTCAGCCTCCTCTTCTCCAGACTGAACAATCCCAGTTCCCTCAACCGCTCCTCATAAGACTTGTGCTCCAGCCCCCTCACCAGCCTCGTTGCCCTTCTCTGGACACGCTCCAGTTTTTCCCCCTGTTTCTTCATGGCCGCCTAATGTATTTCTAAATTGGGAGAATAGCAGAACTGATGGTTATATGGGCTATGCTGTGATATTTTTCTTAGATAACTCTCTCTCTCTGCTTCAGTTTTATGAACAATGAAAATCCATGTTCACCGAATTTAAAGATCAGATCTCAAGTGTCTCTTTTTGTGTCCACTCTTCTTTTTCATCTGATGTTAAATGTCAGCATGCTCCTGTCTTTTGGAGATTCTTATCTTTTCTTTCAAAGGCTTTTGTATCCTTGAATACTTGGGAGTATTAAGAAGCTCCTCGTTCATGCTTAAAGATGGCATTTTAAAGAGGAGTGCAAGAGAGAGGGAAGGCAAGGCAAGGCAAGGCAAGACAAGGCCTTTTTGACATCAGGAGGCCACCAGTAACCTTTCTAATGCTGTAGTCTGATGAAAGTAATCGTAAAGTAAGAGTTTCTCAGGCTGTGCAGAGTATCAAGACATCAATATTTGAACTGTATTTAGATGTGCAGATGACTGTTACCCTAAAACAAATGCAAATGACATAGCCTTAGATGAGTAACTTGTTGGCATAAATGAATTCCTCACTTGAGCTTTTATCAGAAACTCTTAATATCTGTGGTGACCCTTATGTGACTGCAACCTGTTGAGTCTGTCTGTAAAAAGTCTGGTTAACCACAGTATTATCAGCACTACCAAAGAAGCTCTTAGAAGTCTCTGACATTCCTTTTAAAAATGCATTAGGGAGATTGAAAGCTACCTTTGAATGATGTAACTTCTATTTAGCAATTCCAAGCATTCCACCTGGCTGTATAAGTCTTCTCAACAGCTGCAACAGCAGAAGTGAATCAATTCATGACATGTTTGTCTGATCCATTCTCAACAGAAACATTTGAACTGTTTCACATCCATACAGCGCATAGGTAGTATGCTACCTAACTGTGATTACATCACCGGGGTCTGAGAAAATCAAGGCAGCTCCTCTTGTTGCCTTTCCAGAGACAAGAAAAGGCTTTCCTGTGCAATGACATCACTAACCGACAGTGGACAAGGTACAGAGGAATGGGAGGAGAGAGAACTAGTCAGTGCACACACACAAGCATGGTAATCCAGTTTGTTTTGGGGCTCAGTTTAAGGACATCACTAGGAAACTTCCTACTCTGGCATGGCCTTCAGACTACTACCCATTACTGCTCTTCCATATGGGTGCTGCTAAAGCTACAACTCATAGTCCAAGGGCAATCAAAAGAGACTTCAGGGCCTTGGGACAGTTAGTAAGGGAATCTAGAGTACAGGTTATTTTTTCTTCTCTCCTTCCAGTTGTGGACAGTGACATTGGAAGAAACAGAGAAGCCCAGACTATTAACACATGGCTCCGTGGCTGATGTCACCACCAAAGTTTTGGGTTTTTCAATAATGGGATGGCCTATACAACACCAGGCTTGCTGGCATCAGATGGGATTGACCTTTCTCAATTAGGGAGGAGGGTATTTGCTCACAAGCTAGTGGGGCTCATTGACAGGGCTTTACATTAGACTTAAAGGGGAGGGGGATAATATCAGGCTTGCCCATGACAAGCTGTGGGATGACACGCCAAGGTTAGACGGACAAGGTACTAGTGAGGGCCTTCAGCCTGTTGCTCTGAGATGTGCTGGCTATACTGCAGCACACCTGAAGTCTTACGGAGATGAGCCAGGGGCTCCTGAGGTAATGGAGCCAAAAGGGAAACACCAGTGAAATACCTCAAAGGAACTGCGCGGTGTTCCTCTAAGAAGGTGACATAGCCAACAGCCCAGCTGAAGTGCCTCTACACCAATGCACGCAGCATGGACAACAAACAGGAGGAGCTGGAAGCCACCGTGCTGCTAGAAGGCTATGACCTGGTTGCCATTACTGAAATTTGGTGGGATGAATCCCATGACTGGAGCACAGCTATCGATGGCTACAGGCTCTTCAGAAGGGACAGGTGAGGAAGGAGGGGTGGAGGCATTGTTCTCTAAATCAAGAAATGGATAGAGTGTGAAGAGCTGTCTCTGAAGAACAGCTATGTTGTGGTTTAGCCCCAGCCAGCAACTAAGCACCATGCAGCCACTCGCTCACTCCCCCCTCTCCCAGTGGGACGGGGGAGAGAATTGGGAAAAAAACTCATGGATTGAGATAAAAACAGTTTAATAGGACAGCAAGAGAGAAAGAAACAACAATGATAACAACAATAATAATATCGACAAAGGAATGTACAAGAACAAGTGATGCCCAATACAGCGATTGCTCACCACCCGGTGATCGATAGCCCGTCCCCAAGCAGCGATTTCCGCCCCCCGGCCAACTCCAGTTTATGCCCTGGGCATGATGTTGTATGGTATGGAATATCTCTTTGGCCAGGCTGGGTCAGCTGTCCCGTCTGTGTCCCCTCCCAGCTTCCTGTGCCCCCACAGCCTTCTTGCTAGCAGGCCAGCATGAGAAGCTGGACTGTCCTTGAGTATGTAGCAACAACTCAAAACATCAGCACATTATCAGCAGTTTCTCATCCCAAATCCGAAACACAGCCTCACACTAGCTTCTGTGAAGAAAGCCAGCTCTATCCTGGCTGAAACTAGGACAAGCCACAAGCAGGTTGAAAGTTTATTAGTAAGAATCAGAGACCGAGGCAACAAAGGGAACCTTGTGGTTGGTGTCTGCTACAGGCCACCCAACCAAAGGGAGCCTATTCACAAAGCCTTCTTACTCCAGCTACAGGAGGTATGCTCACAGACTCTCGTCCTGCTGGGGAACTACAACCACCCCAACATCTGCTGGAAAAGTAGCATGGTGAGCTGTTCCTGGAGGAGTCTGAGGATAACTTCTTAAGCCAGGTAATTTACAGCCCTACCAGAGGGGATGCCATCCTGGACCTGTTGGTCACCAACACAAGTGAACTAATTGGTGATGTCAAGATTGGAGGCAGCCTGGGCTGCAGTGATCATGCACTGGTGGAGTTGGCAGTCCTGAGGAAGATGGGGCAGGTGAAGGGTAAAGTTAAGACCCTGAAGTTTAGGAAAGCAAGCTTCCAGTTCTTCAAGGAGGTAGTCAATAGGACCCCCTGGGAAACTGCCCTCAGGGACAAGGGAGCAGAACAGACCTGGCAGATCTTTAAGGAAGCTTGCTGTAGAGCACAAAAGCTCTCAATCCCCAGCTGTAAGAAATCAGGAATCACAGAATCACAGAATCATTAAGGTTGGAAAAGACCTTCAAGATCATCAAGTCCAACCGTTAACCAAACACCACCATGACCACTAAACCATGTCCTGAAGCGCCACGACCACACGTTTTTTGAATACGTGACTCCACCACGTCCCTGGGAAGCCTGTTCCAATGCTTGACCACTCTCTCAGTGAAGAAGTTTTTCCTAATATCTAATCTAATCCTCCCCTGGCACAACTTGAGGCCATTTCCTCTCATTCTGTAGCTAGTTACTTGGGAGAAGAGACTAACACCCACCTCGCCACAACCCCCTTTCCAGTAGTTGTCGGTCTCCCCTCAGCCTCCTCCAGATTGAACAACTCCAGTTCCCTCAGCCACTTCTCAGAAGACTTGTGCTCCAGACCCCTCACCATCTTCGTTGCCCTTCTCTGGACACGCTCAAGCACCTTAATGTCCTTCTTGTAGTGAGAGGCCCAAAGCTGAACACAGGATTTGAGGTGCAGCCTCACCAGTGCCGAGTACAGGGGCACAATCACTTCCCTACTCCTGCTGGCCACACTCTTCCTGATACAGGCCAGGATGCTGTTGGCCTTCTTGGCCACTCGAGCACACTGCTGGCACACCAGCACACCAGCACCCCCAGGTCCTTTTCTACCCTGCAGCTCTCCAGCCACTCCTCCCCAAGCCTGTAGCATTGCATGGGGTTGTTGTGACCGAAGTGCAGGACCCGGCACTTGGCCTTATTAAACCTCATACAGTTGACCTCAGCCCATCAATCCAGCCTGTCCAGATCCCTCTGCAGAGCCCTCCTACCCTCCAGCAGATCAACTCTCCTGCCCAGCTTGGTGTCATCTGCAAACTTCCTGAGGGAGCACTTGATCGCCTCATCCAGATCATCGATAAAGACGTTGAACAAGACCAGCGCCAAAACTGATCCCTGGGGAACACTGCTTGTGACCGGCCGCCAGCTGGATTTAACACCATTCACCACAACTCTCTGGGCTCAACCATCCAGCCAGTTCTTTACCCAGCGAAGAGTAAACCTGTCTAAGCCACGAGCTACCAGTTTCTCCAGGAGCATGCTGTGGGAGACAGTGTCAAAGGCTTTACTAAAGTCCAGGTAGACAACATCCACAGCCTTTCCCTTATCCACTAGGCGCGTCACCTGGTCATAGAAGGAGATCAGGTTGGTCAAGCAGGACCTGCCTTTCATAAACCCATGCTGGCTGGGTTTGATCCCTTGGTTGTCCTGCACATGCCCCGTGAGCACCCTCAAGATGAACCGCTCCATGATCTCCCCCAGTATGGGGGTCAGGCTGACAGGCCTGTAGTTCCTGGGATCCTCCTTCCGGCCTTTCTTGTAGATGGGTGTCACATTGGCAAGCCTCCAGCCGTCTGGGACCTCCCCTGTTAACCAGGACTGCTGATAAATGATGGAGAGTGGCTTGGCAAGCTCCTCCGCCAGCTCTCTCAGTATTCTTGGGTGGATCCCATCAGGCCCCATAGACTTGTGGGTATCCAGGTGGCTTAGCAGGTCCTTAACTGTTTCCTGCTGGATTATGAGGAGTTTATTCTGCTCTCCATCCCTGTCTTCTAGCTCAGGGGCTGAATACCCTGCGCGTACCTGGACTGGCTATTAAAGACTGAGGCAAAGAAGGCATGGAGTACCTCAGCCTTGTCCTCAACCTTGGTGAAAATGTTCCCCAGGAAAGGAAGGCAAGAGACTGGCATGGCTGAGTCGAGACCTGCTGGGCAAACTAAAGGGCAAGAAGGAAATGCACAGGCAGTGGAAGCAGGGACAGGTATCCTTGGATGAGCACAGGGACACTGCCCAGTTCTGTAGTGATGGAGTGAGTAAGGCCAAGGCGTGGCTAGAGCTAAACTTGGCAAGGGATACAGAGAATAGTAAGAAGGGTTTCTACAGGTTTGTCAGCCACAAAAGGAAGATCAAAGAAAGCATACTCCCCTGGATAAGCAAGACTGGCAGACTGGTAACAACAGATTAGGAGAAGACTGACGTATTCAATGACTTCTTTGCCTCAGTCTTCACTGGTAGTCTCTTCCCACACCTTTTGAGTGGATGGACTGCAAGACAGAGACTGGAGGAGCAGAGTTCCTCCCACTGTCAGAGATCAGGTTTGAGACCACCTGAGGAACCTGAACATATGGAACCTGTCTATGGAACTGTCTATGGAACCTGATGAGATGCATCACAGAGACCTGAGGGAATTGGCTGATGTAGTTGCCAAGCCACTCTCCATGATATTTGAAAAGTCCTGGCAGTCAGGGGAAGTCCCTGGAGACTGGAAGAAAGGCAACACTGCACCCATTTTTAAAAGGAGTAAAAAGGAGGGCCCTGGGAACTACCAGCCCATCAGCCTCACCTCTGTGCCTGGGAATATCATGGAGCAGATCCTCCTAGAATCTATGCTAAGACACATGGAGGACAGGGAGGTGATTCGAGACAATGCCCCTTGGCTTCACCAAGGGCAAGGCCTACCTGACCAGTCT
The DNA here is from genome assembly GCF_964289735.1 of Phaethon aethereus. NCBI lineage: Eukaryota > Metazoa > Chordata > Aves > Phaethontiformes > Phaethontidae > Phaethon > Phaethon aethereus. Next base: position 44,313,580 of record NC_138582.1, on the reverse strand, counting down.
AGTGGCCTTCTATGATGGAGTGACTACATCAGTGGACACGGGAAGAGCTAAGGATGTTGCCTGTTTGGACTTCTGTAAGGCCTTTGACACAGTCCCCCACAAACATCCTTCTCTCTACATTGGAGAGACATGAATTTGATGGGTAGACAGTTGGGTGGATGATGAACTGGTTGGATGGGCGCATCCAGAGGGTAGCGGTCAATGGCTCAATGTCTAGATGGAAATCAGTGAGAAGTGGTGTCCCTCGGGGTCCGTATTGGGACCAGTACTGTTTGATATCTCCATCAGTGACATAGACAATGGGATCGAGTGCACTCTCTGCAAGTTTGCAGCTGACACCAAGCTGAGTGGTGCAGTTGACATGCCTGAAGGACAGGATGCCATCCAGAGGGACCTGGAGAGCAGTCCTGCCAAGAAAGTCTTGGGGATATTGATGGATGAAAAGCTGGACATCAATCACAGAATCACAGAGTCTTAGAATCAATAAGGTTGGAAAAGACCTCCAAGATCATCAAGTCCACCCATCAACCCAACACCACCATGCCCACTAGACCATGCCCTGAAGTGCCACGTCTACACGTTTTTTGAATACTTCCAGTGTTGGTGGCTCCACCACCTCCCTGGGCAGCCTGTTCCAATGTTTGATGACTCTCTCAGTAAAAAAATGTTTCCCAATATCTAGTCTAAATCTCCCCAGTCACAACTTGAGGCCATTTCCTCTCATCCTATCGCTAGTTACTTGGGAGAAGAGATAACACCCACCTCGCCTACAACCCCCTTTCAGGTAGTTGCAGAGAGCGATGAGGTCTCCCCCCTTCAGCCTCCTCTTCTCCAGACTGAACAACCCCAGTTCCCTCAGCTGCTCCTCATAAGACTTGTGCTCCAGACCTCTCACCAGCTTCGTTGCCCTTCTCTGGACACGCTCAAGCACCTCAACGTCCTTCTTGTAGTGAGGGGCCCAAAGCTGAACACAGGATTTGAGGTGCAGCCTCACCAGTGCTGAGTACAGGGGTACAATCGCTTCCCTACTCCTGCTGGCCACACTCTTCCTGATACAGGCCAGGACGCTGTTGGCCTTCTTGGCCACCCAGACGCACTGCTGCCTCATATTCAGCCAGCTGTCAACCAGCACCCCCAGGTCCTTTTCTACCCTGCAGCTCTCCAGCCATTCCTCCCCAAGCCTGTAGCGTTGCATGGGGTTGTTATGACCGAAGTGCAGGACCCGGCACTTGGCCTTATTAAACCTCATACAGTTGACCTCAGCCCATCAATCCAGCCTGTCCAGATCCCTCTGCAGAGCCTTCCTACCCTCCAGCAGATCAACACTCCCGCCCAACTTAGTGTCGCCTGCAAACTTCCTGAGGGAGCGCTCAATCCACTCATCCAGATCATCGATAAAGACATTGAACAAGACTGTCCCCAAAACTGATCCCTGGGGAACAGCGCTTGCAACTGTCCGCCAAGTAGATTAACTCTGTTCACCATAACTCTGTGGGCTCAGCCATCCAGCCAGTTCTTTACCCAGTGAAGAATGTACCTGTCTAAGCCACCATGAGCTGCCACTTTCTCCAGGAGAATGCTGTGGGAGATGGTGTATCTCTCAATCCCTTCATCCCCCAGCCTGTATTGATACCAGGGGTTGTCCTGACCCAGTTGCAGGGCCCTGCACCTGGACTGTTGAACCTCACAAGGTTCAGACAAGCCTATTCCTCGAGCTTGTCCAGGTCCCTCTGGATGGCATCGCATCCCTCAAGCATGTCAACTGCACCACTCAGCTTGGTGTCATCTTCAAACTTGCTGAGGGTGCATTCGATCCCACTGTCTATGTCATTTATGAAGATATTAAACAGTACTGGGCCAAATAAGAAAGCCTGAGGACACCACTCATCAGCAATCTCCATCTGGACATTGAGCCATTGACCACTACGCTCTGGATGTGACCATTCAACCAATTCCTCACCCACCCAATAGTCCACCCACTAAATCCATATCTCTCCAGTTTAGGGAGAAGGATGTCATGGGGCATTTCTTGGTCTTTCTCCCCTCCTATATGCAGAGCAGCAGGGCTTCACACAAAGGAGGTGCAGAGGGGTGCCTCCTGTTAGGCTTCCAGCTGCCTTAACTGTGATACCCACACAAGTAGCACAAAGGGAAAATGAACACAGAGAGAAGAATGGGCACTTGCCACAAAGCCATGCTGCCAGTTGGGCGAATATTGCAGAACTGACTTGACATTTGTGACCCAGCTGTAATGTAGCAACAGCTTCTGGTTCACAGGTGTCTGGAGGGGGATGATGTCTTAAGCTTTTGCTTACAAAAGCAAAAGTGTTTGTTGTACCAAGGTATGACGAAGGGAAGTCTAAGGCCATTGAGGTTGAATAAATAAATGTAAATCTGGGAGAGCTGCCCTTGTGCCAGTACTTGTGCTACAGGGGGAGGCACTCCAGAGCACTTGATCCCGCACTGAGCTCTTCAGCTGTCACAGTGCTGAGTCTCTAAGTGGATCATCACTTTTCTTCCTTTTTCTGGATCCTATTAAGCTGTGGTGAAGGGGTCTGCAGTGCTAGCCGGCTCTGGCCACCCGACAAGAGAGCAGATGGTAATATGGCTTGGAGCTTTTCTCAGGAAAGCCAATGTAATTGTTACTTATACTAACTGCAAACCCACAATACCCTGCTCCCTACCCCAATGAACTTACCATCTGAAAGCTTGCTGCTTGTGCGCTCATGGACCAGAAAGCCAACTGTATCCTGGGCTGCATCAAAAGAAGCATGGCCAGCAGGTCTAGGGAGGTGATTCTGCCCCTCTACTCTGCTCTGGTGAGACCTCACCTGGAGTCCTGCATCCAGCTCTGGAGCCCTCAGCACAGGAAGGACATGGACCTGTTGGAGAAGGTCCAGAGGAGAGCCACAAAAATTATCAGAGGCGTCATGGAACAGCTCTCCTCTGAAGAAAAGAGTGAGAGCATTGGGGTTGTTCAGCCTGGAGAAGAGAAGGCTCTAGAGAGACCTTATTGCAGCCTTCTAGTACTTAAAGGGGGCTTATAAGAAAGATGGGGACAGACTTTTTAGTAGGGCCTGTTGCAATAGGACAAGGGTGGTGGTTTTAAACTAAAAGACGGTAGATTTAGACTAAATATAATGAAAATATTGTCTACAGTAATAGGGGTGAACCACAGAAACAGGTTGCCCAGAGAGGTGGTAGATGCCCCATCCCTGGAAACATTCAAGGTCAGGTTGGACGGGGCTTTGAGCAACCTGATCTAGTTGAAGATGTCCCAGCTCATTGCAGGGCGTTTGGACTAGATGACCTTGAAAGGTCCGTTCCAACCCAAACTATTCTCTGATTCTCTGATTCTGTTTCTATGATTCTATCTTTATGGCCCTATTGACTGAGCTCAAGTGTAATACCCATTTGTACCAATTTAGTAACTGACATGTCGTTAATATAAAGCCTTGCTGCTAAAGGGGCTTTCTGGCACTGCATGAAGGCCCAAAGGCTTATGCCAGCCACTCAGCTTGTTGCCCCAGTATTGCATGGGCTGCAGAAAACTTGACAGGGCAAGACAAAGGATGACAACATTGTGGTTTCTTCTGTTTCTGGCAAGGGGAAGATGGTTAATTGCCACAGTTGCTAATCAAATATTCATCAAGTTTATGAGCCAAAATCATGCTGTGTGACCCTAACTACTGTATCCCTAACTACTTCCATAAATCAATTGTAGTTGTAGCTGGGCTTTCTAGAGGAGCCTGAAGTCATATGTTTGAAGTTTCAGTGAATAATATTATAGCCACACAATGTTAGCAGAACCTTTTAATATATATGGAGAAATATCATGCTTACATTTCAAATATTTTTTCTACTGAACCTTCATAAGTTAGGAAAAGTCCTTTTGCAGTCTCTTTAGAGACTTCTATTTCAGCTTAATTGTAATACTGGGATAAAAATGAGACCAAAACTTTAGCAAGTAGAGTGTCTTACTTTAAACTGCTTCTAGATCTGACCTAGTTTGGCCCTCCATAGCTTAAAAAATCCTCAGAGGCAAGTAAGGGAAAGATCTAATCTCTAAGTAGGCTGTGGATTAATAATTTCCAATATTTCTTTATAATTATGATGTCAGCTTACACTGGTAAACGTAAGTAGTATTATTAACACTTCTTATTTAATTATAAAATGTAAGCATTCTTACATGAGGACCAAAGGTCTTGAAAGCCTTTGCCAGAGAAATATATCAGTCTAAGGTATTAACTGGTTTTGCCTAAGACTTGGATCAATAATATGTTGTGCATCCCATTAGGGAGTATGTAGTACATCTTCTTGCACCTGTGCCTAGTTACTAGTGCTACCTAGCAAATTTATACTTTTTAGCTCAGGCTGTAGTATGTTCATTTTCTTTCACTGTAGAGGTCCCCAGTTTAATCTTTCAAGTTTTGGCCAGCGTGGATATTCCTACGACAGTATCAAAACACTTCAGCTACATAGCGCTTCAGTGATAGATATTATATAAAACTTTACCATTATAAAATGCACAGCTTACACTTACTTCAGAAACTATACCCAACATAAAAATGTAAACAGGACCCATGCACAAATCCAGCAGAAAACCCTTAGGTGAATTATTTCTAATTCTGCTTACTAAAAAGCGAAAATGAGTTTTCAGACTCTAGGGTCTCTCACTGAATATACCTTACCACTGATATGTCTGTCAATTAATAAAAAGGAGCTGTTAGTTTAAGCATACTTTTCCTAGACCCTGATGGCTGTCTAATAGCCAGGATCTAAATCAAAGAGAGCTTTTTGCCTTGGGCTGTGCCTGTGTAAGCCTTGCTGTTCAATTAAGCAACTCTACCAGAGATCATCTACATCATATAAATGCTGTATTACTTCTTTTAAATGCTTACCTGGTAGCCAAAGAACACTTGGGGGTTTGTGAATAAAAGAAACATCGGAATTAGAAATTCAGCAGCCATTCATGAGGAATCTTAAAGTTATTGCATGCTTAATTACTCTTTGCATTTAACTCTTCTTATGTAAGGAGCCATTTGGCTTTTAAAATTTGCCAGGATTACAAGCCTATATTAATCCAGAACAGAGAACAATAATACAAGCTGCCACTATAGTTTGGGATTTTTTTACTAATATATCTTTGACACTTTTAGATGGGACAACCCTGGGATGAATATCAGCTCCAATTTTAATTTAGTATTCCCAATGAATAATGTTTACAGTCAAGATACACTATAATGCTTCTGCTACCAAGACATATGTTGTATTTTGGGCAACCAGAGGTAGAGTTTTCTCTGAGATGATGCTTTTTTTCTGTAATTAATTAATTCAGAAAATGCCAAATTCACTGGCCATGAAGCAGCACTACCAGGTTTATCTGTTTATCAAAGTCATATTCTTGGCAAATGATTACAATGATGAATGGGAACAGTTTTTCTGTCACTATTGCTTCAGTAGTAGGCAGTATGATGTTACCTTGAATATTTGTACAACTCCTTACTGTCTTTTATTCTTCTTCATAGACTTGCAGATGAATAGTCAGAGGAAATACCATGTGCATTGGCAGTTCACAACATCAAGAATGATTTCTTTTGCTGCTCACAGACAAACTGACTTAGAAGACTGCTCTGAGTGGTCATTACTGAGTTTTCCTCATTTAGTTATTTTGTAGATTAGACATCTCAGATCTATACTGTCCTAAAAACAGTACTGGAAAGACACCAGTCACTGAGTCAACTTTTGAGTGTATCAATGCATGTTCAAGGATGTCTTTCATCTACCAGACTGTGAAGACCATGTATCCATGGTTGTTGGGAGAGTGTTGGTGCTTCTCCTGAAAGGGAATGGATTAAGCTGTTCAGCTTTGCACAAAAACTCTTGACACTTCGTGGTGAAAGTCTTGACTATTCTCTGAATTGCTCTTTCTCCACTTTTTTATGGAGGTTTTTTAAGAGGACTTACCAGGGTAATTTTGGCTTTTGGTTTTCATCAGCTTCTCTGATTGGAATCTGAATGTGGAAAAGAAGTTGCACGACCTGTTCACCCATTCCTGGCAGCAGAAGGAACAAGTTAAAAACTCTTGATTCTTCTAGATCTGTGAGAAGCTGTGAACTTATGAAAGACACATTGCAGATCCTAACAGGGCAGGTGATACAGTCTTTACATTGTTCTGTTTTTGTCCTCTGGCAGAACCTAATGAGTAGCTGTGGATAATTATTCTCCTGTCATGAGGTCTGTTTAATATGGATTATGAGTAGATGTGATGTATTCCCAGCTGTGTGGTGTTCTGTAGGAGGGTTGTATGAATCAATCCAGATTGAAAGGTGATAAATGGAGAAAAGCTGGCAGAGATAGCAAGGGATCATACTGATATTAGCAAACAAGGATGACATGATTTGCATCACAGGTGAATATACTGGCATTCTTCTGCTCTAGCTACCTATAACTAAATGCAACTTCCTTTGCTTTTAGGTGGCCACTTAACTGCAATCTCTTGCTGTCATTGCAGAGTTCAGTCTCTCACCTTCTTGCACATCACACAGCAGGCACAGACACCAAAATAACTCAGGAAACAAGACTCTTCCATGTTCTCTCTTTCAAGTAACATGCCAGAACAACAGCTGTTATCACTTCTAAGCTGAGTAATTTGGTGCAGCCCTTTCTTACTGTTGCAGCTGGTATTGCTGAAGCACTGCAACTCCATTGACGAGTAAGTGCATTCGGCCAAATACTCTTCATGATGAAATTCTGAGCTCTAAACTGTCTCCTACATGATCCATTAAGGCCTTTATTAGCTATCTTACAAACTCTTTGGAAAGCTTATTTTTAGTGCAAGATATTTATAGAGGGAGCTAGGTGTAGTGCCTAGAATTTTATTTAATTACTAATTTGTCAGAGCATTTGGGGGTGAGGGGGAATAGATTGATGGTGAAATTAAATGATATGAAAATACCCAGACCGTGGGGCAGAAACTTATTTGTGCTATGAGTCTAAATAATGCAATAATTAATAATTCTTCACAATAAAGCAATAAGTCATATATATTTTTTTGATATAAACATGTCCTATCAACTGACTGAAAAAACGTTTATGATCCATGAATCAAAGTTGGCCTGGCCATCAACTACTGGCAAATGAGGAAGGAGGACAAAACTACCCTTTCTACAAGATACCTTCAGTGAAATTGTGTTGAAATGTGTCAGGACTTGTCTGATGAAGAATCTAAACCTGCCTTAGCACAAAGGCTGATTGCCACACTTGGTCACCATAAAGAAAGAGAAAACTTCCACTACATCATCTAGTACGTCATTCAGGCAGTGCAAGTAGATCAGAAATATGCCATTTCCTCTGCTGAAGAACTGTATTTCTTTACAAGAAGAAAATTGATGTGTTGAGCAAGCAGCTGCCATAACTAAGGTGAATATTGTATTCTATTCAAATGGCAAAACATTCAGACTCCATACAATGGAAATTAATTACATGGATTCTTCCAGGTTGAGGGTTCTTTTTTGTTCCTGAGTTACAGACAGGGCTTACTGAGATAAAGTTATTACAGTGTTCATTACTATGTGCTGTAACAGTACAAAGTACTGAATGTATGTATTCTCTGTACATATTTTCAGCACGCAGTGTATACCACAGTGTATGACTGTGTACATTGCTCTTATTGCAGAATCTCACTTGTGATGAAGTTCTGCAAAACAATGCAAGACACAAGCTGGCAATTATTGCCAAGAAAGCAGTGACAGTTTCAGTCCCTGTGACATATACATGCATAGCCCCTCTGTGAACCAGTGGGGAAATTTCCAGTACAACCCATAGACATATGTGCATGGAACTACTACAGGAAAATAAAAATTGGTTGCACGGTCCCTAATGTTAAAGTACACGACACCAATACTTTCCAAAGCCAGTTGGAACTTGTGGTTTAGAATATAATACCATAACAGTTCTAGGGCCAACACTTTATAAAAATTGCCTAACTGCCAAAATTGATTCTAGGACAATTGTCCAAGTAAGTAGCATTTAGAGACTTTGAGGGCGGCAGGTCCTGTACACATTCTGTTGATTTCACCGTGTTCTTCAGCCCGTTCAACATAATCACTCCTCTTAGCAGCAGACTTCAGTTCTCTGTTCTTCTTTGCTGGAGGGAGCAGAAAAAGATAATCTAGTAATAAAAGAAGTTCAGGTAGGCAGGCTTAATTACCTTCTTTTTGCCTTCCATGCAAGCCTGTTGCAAAGGTACATGTTGAAATTACATGTTTTCTTTTTAACTGTTTTCTTAGCTTCTTTGATTCTTCCTATAAATGACGTTGGCAGGCCTGACCCCTTAGACTTCATTGGCTCAGAGATACTGAGCAATACTGAGCAACTGGTATGTTGCAGACTTCCATTTTATCATTATATTTCTTGTGTCTATAAGAAATACATGAGGGTCTACTGACTTAAATAGACCTGATTCTCTTCGAGTATCTTCACTCATCAGCAGGATGCGTCTGATATATTAGTGTATGCTGTAAGAATTGTACAGACTCAGAAACTGGAAATAAAGTAAGAAAGATCACACATTAAAGCTTCTGCTGCTCCTGCCAGAAGCTCAGTTCAGATGAGTTGGAAGGTAACTTGCTCTTGTTCAAGGCTGACATTGTGTCCTCCAGAATCTCAGTTTAGTTATTTTTAAAGTTCCTAATCCCTACAGTTATGAAGTAAATTAAAACAACTCCAGATCAAGAAAGTGATGTGTGCCTGTGTTTGCAGAAAGTCTGAATAAATGATGTTGAGTACTGTGAAATATCTCCTTTGTGTCAATGTGTTGTCAGGTGTTTAGTGGCAGTTACTAAACTGAGACCACTCTGTTAACTATTTCACTGCCGATTGCAGTGTATAAAAATGAAGATTAGTAAATACGTAGAAAAAAGTATTATACATACAGACATTTTGTTTTGGTCTCTTCCTTAGGGAGTTTACTGTAAAGCTGTATCATTTTCTCCCTCGTCTTTCTGACTGGAACAATCCATTACACAGCAGGAAAAACCTAGCATTGGCTTTTGTCCACCCTCCACCAGAGAGCAGTCAATTCTGCGGTGCCTGATTCAGCCCTGCAGTCTCTTTTTTGTCCTAGTGGCAGCTCCTCTTCTCTTCTCTGGAGGACAAAAGTAGATGTGTTATTACATTGAAGATATTGAACAGATATGGGCCATGTTTTCAGCCTTTTCTAAAAATTGAACGCTAAGATTATGTATATCGAATGAGAGCTTGTGAGTGCAATGAGGAGTGACCAGTGGTTTGCCGTTTCTTTTGGTACGAGGTCTGATGACTAAGAAGGGAAGTTAAGAGATGGTATGTTCAGAATGAATAAATAGATGTGGCTTTTCATAGAGGTGTATTTAACGTGTGGAGTTCCTTGCTAGAGGATCTTCTGGGTGATAAATATTGCACAAGTCCAAAGAGAAGCTGGGAGCGGTCATGGAAGAGAAAGAGAATTGAAGGTAGCTAAAACATAAATCCACATTTGGGGAAAGAGGGGAGTATGGCTGTCCTGTTTGTGTACTTTTCCCTAGGTGACTGATCTGGGCCATTGCCAGAGATACGAGGTTCCATGGACTTTTGCCTGAGACGGTGTGGCAACTCCTATGTTCTTCTCTTTCTTCATTGTTATTTATGTATGAGACAGGTTTTTCTTTTGCTTTGCTATTATTAAAAAATGAGTCATCACCACTGTTCTTTGCACGTAATGACATACTTTAAAAAGACTCTAACAAAGTGGAAAATTATCACAAGATGGTGTCTGTGTCTGTTGAATGAGCCATCTAAGTATTATACAGTTTCTAATACTCTTGTCAATTAAATAAGCAAACATCCAGTCCTGCAGGACTTATCTGCCTGCATGCAATTAGCTGGTTCTTCTGTTTTGGCCTGCATAAGGCAGAACTCAGATCAGTTATCCTCAGGGTATTCAGCCCCCTGAGCTAGAAGACAGGGATGGAGAGCAGAATAAACTCCTCATAATCCAGCAGGAAACAGTTAAGGACCTGCTAAGCCACCTGGATACCCACAAGTCTATGGGGCCTGATGGGATCCACCCAAGAGTACTGAGAGAGCTGGCGGAGGAGCTTGCCAAGCCACTCTCCATCATTTATCAGCAGTCCTGGTTAACAGGGGAGGTCCCAGATGGCTGGAGGCTTGCCAATGTGACACCCATCTACAAGAAAGGCCGGAAGGAGGATCCCAGGAACTACAGGCCTGTCAGCCTGACCCCCATACTGGGGGAGATCATGGAGCGGTTCATCTTGAGGGTGCTCACGGGGCATGTGCAGGACAACCAAGGGATCAAGCCCAGCCAGCATGGGTTTATGAAAGGCAGGTCCTGCTTGACCAGCCTGATCTCCTTCTATGACCAGGTGACGCGCCTAGTGGATGAGGGAAAGGCTGTGGATGTTGTCTACCTGGACTTTAGTAAAGCCTTTGACACTGTCTCCCACAGCATGCTCCTGGAGAAACTGGTAGCTCGTGGCTTAGACAGGTTTACTCTTCGCTGGGTAAAGAACTGGCTGGATGGCTGAGCCCAGAGAGTTGTGGTGAATGGTGTTAAATCCAGCTGGCGGCCGGTCACAAGCAGTGTTCCCCAGGGATCAGTTTTGGCGCTGGTCTTGTTCAATGTCTTTATCGATGATCTGGATGAGTGGATTGAGCGCTCCCTCAGGAAGTTTGCAGATGACACCAAGCTGGGCAGGAGAGTTGATCTGCTGGAGGGTAGGAGGGCTCTGCAGAGGGATCTGGACAGGCTGGATTGATGGGCTGAGGCCAACTGTATGAGGTTTAATAAGGCCAAGTGCTGGGTCCTGCACTTGGGTCACAACAACCCCATGCAACGCTACAGGCTTGGGGAGGAATGGCTGGAGAGCTGCAGGGTAGAAAAGGACCTGGGGGTGCTGGTTGACAGCCGGCTGAATATGAGCCGGCAGTGTGCCAAGGTGGCCAAGAAGGCCAACAGCGTCCTGGCCTGTATCAGGAATAGTGTGGCCAGCAGGAGCAGGGAAGCGATTGTGCCCCCATACTTAGCACTGGTGAGGCTGCACCTCGAATCCTGTGTTCAGTTTTGGGCCCCTCACTACAAGAAGGACATTGAGGTGCTGGAGTGTGTCCAGAGAAGGGCAATGAAGCTGGTGAGGGGTCTGGAGCACAAGTCTTATGAGGAGCAGCTGAGGGAACTAGGGTTGTTCAGTCTGGAGAAGAGGAGGCTGAGGGGAGACCTCATCCCTCTCTACAACTACCTGAAAGGGGGTTGTGGTGAGGTGGGTGTTGGTCTCTTCTCCCAAGTAACTAGTGATAGGACGAGAGGAAATGTCCTCAAGTTGCGACACGGGAGGTTTAGATTAGACATTAGGAAAAATTTCCTTACTGCGAGAGTGGTCAAACATTGGAACAGGCTGCCCAGGGAGGTGGTGGAGCCAAAGTATTGGAAGTATTCAAAAAACATGTAGACGTGGCACTTCCGGACATGGTTTAGTGGGTGTGGTGGTGTTGGGTTGATGGTTGGACTCAATGATCTTAGAGGTCCTTTCTAACCTTAGTGATTCTTTGATCTTTCTTTTGAATTTACTTTCTCTTTTAGTAACCCTTAACGGCAACATTTTCTTTCAAGGGTTTTTTTTGACAAGACTTTTTTATTTTTAGACTGTTTACAAAAACACCCTACAAGGAAAAAAGTGTGTAGATTTGAACATGAATGAATGCCTTTTAGTTTTGGGGTTTTTTTTGTCAATATCCTTAATGATCAGATACTATTGCTTTTACATTTCTATATAACAAGCAAGTTGAACAATCTGGTTCTGCAGAGAGTTGACATGCTATGGACAGGTTGTTTGCCTCTCTGCATTGTACTTTGTGACCGTTACAACACTTTTCTGTGACAAAGAATATTGCAGATTCTCAAGCATATTAAGGACAGCTTCCGGTTATCCTTGCAGTGATCCCGAGTAGCCTTGCTACTGTGGGAAGAGGACAATGCTATCTAGCATGAATTAGGATATATAAACACTGCCCTGTAGCTTTTTCTCTTTCATTCACTGGAGATTACAAAGCCATGTATTTTTACCTTGGTCTACATGTGACTCATATTATCAGTTATACCATAACTGCTGGGTGAGATTTTCTTATTCATTTTAGTCTTACCTTTTTCTCTCCATGCAATATGCTTTCTGAAATATCAGGGCACTGCATGCATTTGAAGATTTATTGATGGGCTTAAGGGAAAAAGTATGATGCTTTCTGTAAAATATTTTTGATCCTGGAGTTATCTGTTCTTCTTAGCAAGAGAAAATAGAGCCTTGTAGAAAACAAAAGATCTGAGACATGGGAAAATGGATTAATCTTGTAACTTTTCCCAGAGGTCATTCTGTTGGTTTGGACAGTTGCAGTTTCATAGAAGTTAAGGTCCAACTGTCTGTATATGTCTATCCGATAAGTTTTACCTTATGCCAAGCTGTCGTGGTTTAGCCCCAGCCGGCAGCTAAGCTCCATGCAGCCGCTCACTCACTCCTCCACAGTGGGACTCGAGGGAGAATCAGAAGAGTAAAAGTGAGGAAACTCATGGTTTGAGATAAAGACAGTTTAACAGGTAAAGCAAAAGCCGCGCATACAAGCAAAGCAAAACAAGGAATTCACTCACCACTCCCCATGGGCAGGCAGGTGTTCAGCCATCTCCAGGGAAGCCGGGCTGCATCACGCGTAGTGGTTACTTGGGAAGACAGACACCATCACTCCAAACGTCCATCAACCCCTTCCTTCTTCTTCATCCCAGCTTTATATACTGAGCATGACATCATATGGTATGGAATACCTCTTTGCTCAGTCTGGGTCAGCTGTCCTGGCTGTGTCCCCTCCCAGCTCCCGTGCACCCCCAGCCTCCTTGCTAGCAGCCCAGCACGAGAAGCTGGACTGTCCTTGACTGCTTAGCAGCAGCTCAAAACATCAGCACATTATCAATGTTTTCTCATCCCAAATCCAAAACACAGCCTCACACTAGCTTCTGTGAAGAAAATTAACCCTATCCTGGCTGAAACCAGGACACAAGCACAAAGACTTGAGTCAGATTGCATTTCATTTCTAAAAATACCTAACCTGGCTACATGGAGAGAATGAGATGAACTCATCGTTTATCAGTGCCTGAAGGATCAAAGAAACTGCTTAAATAAGCTACAAAAGAGTGTATGTATGGCTCAGTTTTTAATTTATAAAATGAGAATAGAGACATAATAATACTTTACAAGGGTGTTTGAGGTTCAACCATGAATATTGAGGAGACTTTAACTGAGAGGGCTGTTCGATAGTGTAGGCTCTATTAGCTGGAAGAGGAGTGTATCACAAACTGGATTTACTCACCTCATATTTGCGTAGGAGATTGTCTCAGGACAGATGAGTGTGAGACATGTTTGTTTTAAGTCTGCACTAAATTAGACATCAAAAATCTTTTGGAGAATTTTTGCATGTTTGTCTAGGGTGACTGTGCTAGATGCCTTATATTTTTTAACTAATACTGTATTTAAAATAAATTCATAATAAATGTTTTTACATACTATCTAATAGAAATAATTGATTACTTACTTAGAATAAATATTAATGATTTCAGGCTTACAACTCACTCGGGATTAAGTGAGTTGTGAGCCTATTCCTAGTCTTAACATCTAGATCATTGATGTTCCTACAATACTCTGCAGATTTTCCATCCTAGCGTTTTAAGTTGTAAATTTTCATCCAAATAAGCAACTGTCTCCTTTCCTGACATACCCAAAGCTCTTCCTTTCTGGTGTTGTCTGCGGCCAGTTGGCATCCACAGGATGTCAGAGCACATCATGGCTGAGGAGGGTTAACCTTTCAAAACTGTATACCTCCATATGTGACCATTTTTTGCAGCACTGCAGTATTGTGGCACAACCTCTAAGTATAGCCTTTAGATGTGTTTCTAGGAACACTGACTTATAAATAAATACAGTTGACAGTCTGCTGATCAAAAGCCTATATTTAACATAGAGAATTTGATGTGGTGTCATGTATGATTTGACAATTAACCTTGAAAATTCCTGAAGTATGCTCAACACCTTTTGAAATTTTTATGAGTAAAAACAAAGTTAAAAAAAAAAAGAAACTTATGGCACAGTGTTCCTTTGGATTGCAGAAGCTAATCACAAACAGTAAGCGGGCAATAATAATTTCATCTCTGTCAGAATCATGGGTAGGATTTTAAAATGTTTTCTGGGTTTGCCATTTGATGTTTCAGCTGGCTGTACACCAGTAAAGCAGTTTTTGATATATTGATGTTTCTTCTGTTCCTCTGTATCCAGTGAATTCAGAAGAAAAGTTGGCCATGGCTACTTGTTTTTTTCTATACCCTATGTCTTCGCCTGTAATAGTCAGATGGGGGATTGTGCTGTGTTTTGGGCAAAATGACCCTGGGAGGATATGATAGAATGTTACCTACGCTGTACTTTGAATACATGTGAATAAGTTCCTCTTTGCATTGGCCTGGTTTTCATGGTACATAGTTCTACCTGTCTATGCCTATGGTTAGCTAGCGTGCAGCACTTGCGCACTTGATGGCAAATAGAGCCTATTCCTGTGTGACTGTGCTCAGGTCTTCAGTAGCTGGAAAGCATCCTTGCATCCATTCACACTCACTTTACAGGGTTTAGTGAAAACCATGGACTGCTGTCTCTTGCTCTAGAAACATATTGTCCTCTGAACAGCAATATGTTCTCCCTCCTGGAAGGTTGCTCTAATGGTGCTTTTACCTTATCTTCGATTTATTTCTATTGTTGTTTAAATAGGAGCTTCAGCAAAGAGTAAAAGCAAGTCCATGGGTGCATGACTGACCAAAGGCAGAAAAGGATATGCAAGTATCTTAGCCAGATAGATCCTCTTTGTCTGCCCCTGGAAACAGCAGAGCAAGGCTGAATGTTTAAAAGTTATCAGAGAAAACTACTGTTGAAAACATAGTTCAAGTCTTTGGGAAAGTGTAATTTTCCCAGACAGGCAGTGAATATGTCCTCAGCAACGGACTAGGTCAACGTTCCCTCAGGTTACATTTCCAAAACTATTTAGTCTTCACAGTTCAAAAACTGTAGCTAGTCTTCTTTGGCAAGAAATGCTTGAGACACTGAATCTGTTTTTGTCTCTGCACCAGCCACAGCAGCATCTGCTTCTAAAGAAGTGCCAGTTGCTAGTTGTGAAGTGGTATAAAGCAGGGACAGAAATTAGCATTACATTAGGACATTGTTGCTAGATGCTAGCCTTAGAACAATAATTATATTTTAAGGTCCAGTTGTGAGATTTATGGTAAAAACAATGAAAAAAATAGAATCTCCTAAATCCTAGGTAAATAAGGCATTTAGGATATGCCAGTTAGACTTTTCTAGAAAATACCAACCCTGATACTAGCAGCAACCATCAGCCCACCCCTAATCAGACCAAGCAATGTAAGATAGCCTTTTCCACTTGCTTCATATAGTGAGCTGCACAAGTGCTTCATACCTGTAGTGCAGAGCTCTTCCACAAAGAAAGTGTGAAGACTTGGATATCAAGAAGAAAGGGCTGTGAGGTTGGTGGTTCTGGACATCCTACGCCCCAGATCTGCGTAATTGTGTAATCCCTAACTACACTGCAAGAGGAGGAAGAGTGACTGGTCATGATCAATGTTATACTCTGAAGTTTAAAAGAGTTTTACAGCTTGAATTGGAATTGGCACTGAGGATTCAACATAAGTGTTTTGAGCTGTAGTAGGGGTCTTACAGCAAACAACGTCAATGTTATTTTTAGATATGGAGGTCTTGGACCATAGGATTTCATCTGAAGTGCTTTAATGCCCTATTCCCACTGACATCAGGGGAGTTAAGTACCTAAATACTGCCAAAGATCCAAGTTTAAGTTACTTTTGAAACTTGAACCAGGACTTTTCACAAATTTAAACCAAAATCTTTTTTGTGGTGGATTTAACATGACTCAAATCCTATTGTGTTGTGTTGTCTCTGCACCTTGTTGTACCATGGGTCACCATTCAGCTAACAAAAGTAAAAAGTTTTACCCCTAAGGTGAAACATTGGCAAGTAAGTCAGCACAAAAAAAGAGAACTGTATTAAGGAACAGCTCTTTATGTTCCTTTGCAGTACCCTTTTCTTCCTGTGTGACTATGTGCCTGTACCGAAAGCACTTTTGGAGAGTCTTATTTTTCCTCATAGAAGGAATCACAGGTGTTTTCTAGTCGCTCACAACCTATTAAACCTTTGCTCCACTTTCTTTCCTCCCTCCCTCATCCTCTTCTCTCTCAAACATTTAGCTTAGGTGGTTTTCTGGGGCTTTGATGCTTTGTAACTGAGGGAAGAGCCTTGCATTGCTTGGCAGGCTGACCTATTTCACAAGCACAAGCAATCACTCCCACCATAGAGAAGCCCTTAATTCACAACCAGGGACTGCAGGAGAGCTTTCCAGTGTGCAACGATCCCCTGATGCCCTGGAAGGTGACTAGCTGTTCCCTCCTGTGCACAGAGCATAGCCCCAGGAAAGGCAACGTGGCTACACTCCTCCAAAGCTCATCAGCTGAATCAGTAGTCCTTCAAAACTGTCGGCAACAAAGGCAAACGACAGCCTCCTTCAAGCTGTTTTAATTTATACCAGGTTAACGTATTGGCAATCTCCCTCATTCCAGTCTCCAGCTGCTCTGTGGGCTGAGGACCTACATTTCCTATGACAAATATGGGTGATCATTTAAGCATTTGTCTTCAAAAGTGCAAAGGGTGCTTTGATTAATTTCGTAGCAGGAAACAAAAATGAGCAAACTAATTATATTAACAATTCATTTAATTAATTGGCATTTTAGCCAAGGTATGTGGTGTTTGCCTTTTGGGATGTAAAGCATCCTGTGCTGTGCTCTGGATGCCCGTTGCCTGCAGCCCACCTGGATTGGCATCCCATTTTTCCTCAGTTCTGTTATCATGCCTGCCTTACAAAATCATTTATTATACAAATTGGCTACTTCAATTTATTTTTCTGGATGGTCTTTGTGTTTTTTAAAATGCAGTGTGGGATGTTTGCTTATTAGTCAGTTTTCTTTAGCTGTCACTCAAAATGACTGCATGACTTGGTTCCCTGCTGGTTAAAAAAAAATTAACAGAGAAGCTGCCAGTCAAATTTACCAGACAGTCCAACAACAGAGAAACTGCAAGCCCAGAATATTCTCCCATTTCTGTAATTATACACTGTGCAGAGTAATAATTGTATGATAGCCTGGCATTCATTATGTGAGCTTAAGTAAGTGCTCACATCATAGACTTCTATTTTGAGGACATTATTACCATGCAGTAATAATTCTGTTCAGGTTGGTGATACCTAGTGTACATTAGCTTTTACAGAGTTAAGGAAATTTGTTCATATTCTGCTTACAAATATGCCAATAAAATTACTGCTTGATTTCCGTTCTAAACGCGCCAAAGCATTTTTTAAAGACAAGTAGCAAACCTTTGCCTCCATTCATCATCAGAAAATATGGATTTAAGCCAATATCCTTATATACCTTGTGGCAATAAGTACAGAAGTAGCAGATGTGACTGTGCTAGAATGTGCCATTGGCCAGAAATAATAAATTCAAGTCACAGTGTTTGATTGAATAATTGTACTAAGTATATCAGAGGCGACATTTTCAAAAGGCCCATGAGGATTTAGCAAACCAAATTCTGCTAATGATCCAGAGAATTTATGCTCATAAATACCGGTCCTCAAGTCTCTTTCAGATGAGGAAAAAACTATTGAAATCTTACACCTCTGTAAAACTAGTCTAAGAATTAGTTCATCTAACAGTTACTGCCAGTGGGTTAGCATGAAACCCATTAGAAGTTTGTTTGCACAAATGTGAAGTCTTGAACAAATCTATGACCACTGTGATAATCTTGTGAATGGCATCTAAGATTGTAAAAGCTCTAAGAAAATTTCTCTTATACTCACCCAAAGGTGTGCCAGTGTTTGGGGCAGGCGTTCTCAGTGTGCTCGAAAGATAGCGGTTAAACACAGGCACAGAACTTCACCTGCAGGTGTAAGAAGATTAAGCACTTCTTGATCTAGGATGTAGAAAGCTGGTAAATTGATGAGGTGGTTTTATTTATATAGCTCTTGAGAAAAGCTAATTGTGGTTGTTCTGAAATGTAATTGTTCTAGCCATGTGCTTGTAAGAACGAAATCCCTGTCACTGCCCAGTACTGTTGAAGGGTGACTTGAAAACATTTTCTCCTTGTTGCTTTGACCTATTTTCAAAGCCCAGTTGCTCTTGTTAGATTGACTGGATCTCAGCTGGCTTCCCAAATATACAAGTTGTTTATCTTTTTGGTAACCTGATCTCTCAGGAGACAGCTTTCCAAAGATCCAACCCTATGCTGACAGGCTAGCTTTTGCAGTGCGGGCGCAGGTGGTAATGCTGGCTCACAGGCAATGGTGCTTGAGTCCACTGATAAGCACGGTACCAATGCAGACAGCTAAGTCGTTGTCTGGAAGTTTGGCCAAGGAGTCCGCTGCAAAGTGGTGCTGAGGTGCCACTGAAGCCATGTTCCTTGTGGCTAGGGTAACAGACTCTGCTTTAAAACTCCTGGGTTCCTCCTCTTGAAAAGACTTTTTATGCTGATACTTCAGGCAAATCATTCAGTTCCTCTTTCCCTGGTTCATCCATCAGGAAAATGGATGTCATGCTGACATTCTTCATGGGCTATTTTAAGAATAATGTAATGACTGTAGAGAATACTAAAATATTTCAAGAAAAGGTGTTAGATCTGCAAAGCATTGTTAAAATATCCCATTCACAGGAGTACGTACATTCTGGAAGCTAATATGTTGCTCAGCTTGAATAGCTTAGAGGAATACAATGGAGCTCTAAGGGGAAATTTTGCCACCTTTTCAGCCCAGATAAAGGAGAGGGAATATTGTACTGGGGACAGAAATAATGTGTTTTACTACCTGATTATTGGCAGACATGTCTTTTGCACGAACATCACTCACATTTCCTGTAAGCCTCTGAGATATGCAGTTTATGAATTCTTGCAATTGCACTGAGAATAGGATATATTGAGGTCATGGCTATAACTTTATCTATTTTAATGTTAAGTTATGAATTTATGGATCTAGATACTCTGTGAATAGCATAAATTATTTTAATGCAGACAGAAATAAAATGTGACAGCAAATAATTAAAAATATATTCCTGCATCCTATGGAATTTACCTTGATTACTTGACTATTGTATTCAGGCTTTTCTCACCTCATTATGAGAAAGAGAAGTAATAAAAATTAATAAAGGCACAGGTTGTTCTGATGACATAATTCAGCAGGTAGGAGAGTTAGTCAGAACAGGAGAAAGTGAATTGGAATGCCCTAGATAATGAGGGCTGCTTTGAAAAAAGTAAGCAGTGAATACTCTTGCTCACTTGGTAGTGACACACAGGCAGACCTTTGTCCTCAGTATGACATCTCACATATTAAAATATGAAGCAGTTAATAAAACTAGCACTTTCTTTACAGTTAACAGGGATATTAGTTTCCTATGGAATTCATTACTGCAGGAGGCTCTTTTTAAAAAAAAAGCAAAGCACTGCAGTTGTTTAACAGGGTTTTGAAAGAACTGTCTGTTTAAAGAAAGAAGAAGAGCTGACTGGGGGGAAGCCCTGAAGAACAACAAACAGGTACAACCTGTCTGTGAGTACGTACAGGCTGGACACCAGCACAGTGAGCTGCTGGGCCAGCCTGCTGCAGAAAGCAGTGTGCATGAGGTGGTAGCTGACCAGGCTTTATGGTGGACCACGATGCATTCCTGAACCAGACAGCTATGGTCTCAATGCCTCAGCCATCAAGGTGTTGAATCTAAAAGCAGAGGCCTGGGCACCGTGTCCTGATGCTGGACAGCCACAAGGCTGTGGAGACATCAGGTGAGGTGGGTGTTGGAAGGGAGGAGTCAGGGCTGGGGGTTCAGAGCAGCTCTAGAGAAAATAAATATAGGGACGGGAAACCTGTTGAAAAGCAAGAAATATGAGGAGCATTGGGAAAAGAGTTGATTGAAAGCCTTGCAGATGAGGTGGCAAAGAGGAAAGAGAGATGTCCCAGGGAACACTTGGGAGGCAGGTGATGCTGAAGACTTTTAGGAGCCAAAACACTGGAAGGAAAAGATGCAGAACCAAAATGAATGAGAAATGTTTAAGCTATGTTAAGCTACGTTAAGCTCTCATGCTCAAACATGAGAATGTCTAAGCTATCACTTATGGCAGTTATTTTGCGAAAGGAGAAGGAAGGGTTGAGTATCTGAGACAGCATAAATTGACTCAGACTCTTGCACCTCGATAGACCTTACTTTCCAGAAACAGAATAAGGAAAAAATTCTAAATAAGTTTGTACTCATATATTGTTCTAATCCGAAACAAAAACAAAACAAAGTCTCTCTGTCTTCCCCCTCCCAAATCAGGTTAAGATTGAAAGTAAATAATATTAATAATTTAAGTATATTAGATTATTGCAAGTGTTGCATTTATTCCTAAACTAGTATAAATGTCCGTAATACATTGTTCCAAAATAGTCAATAATAGTAACAGAAAAATATTAGATTCTTTAGAGTATAACCAAGCCATAAAGTGCATAGAGTTCAAATAAATCTCAAAATAGTTTTGGGTATATTTTTATTTGTATTATTATTTTGGTATCCTAACATTAAAACTTGTAGAGGCAATCTACATGCATACTGAATGAATTTTTTATTAATGTGATTTTGTTTTTCCCACCAGTGCCTGAGTGTTTGGGGAAAGTTATTTTGCACTTGCTCTACTAAGAACTTCAATTATAAAAAAACTTTTACCTATTCACTTCATCTCTCTGTGGAGGATCACTTACTCAAATAGATCATGACACTTTTTTTGCTGTAACTGTGAATGTGAACTCTTTGAAGCATATTTCCGTATTACTTTTCAAATCTTGAAATGTGATGTTTGTTTGTCATGGTATTGGTTTTGCTTCTTTGTTTGGCAGTGTATTTGTGGCATGGCTCAAAGGGCTTTCTATGAACACTGTTTTCGAAGGAATACCTGTGGTTTTTATTGACTGAGAGGGACAAATTATCTAAATGTCGTAGTAGCAAGCATAAGTTTTTTTTTCTGCAGGTTAAATGAAGAGTCATTCACTGTTGCACATCCAAACAACTACCAAAATCAAAGGGAAATAGCATATCCTCAGTCCACTCTCCACAATCGTGGGCACATGCTCTATCCTGTTTCCCCTTCAAATCAGGACGATTAAGGTGGACCAGAGTGGAGGTATTTTGTTGGTGTGGTGTGTGCACCGATAGGTTTAGAGCTACTGCTTTTGAGCTTTTATCAATTGTTGCTACTGCTGCTGTTGTTGAGGAAAGATTGTGGTTTTGTATTAAAATGTTTTGTGTTGTTAGGTTACTCCTGTAGATTGACTGCTTTGTTATTGTTATTCTGTTTGTAAAAAATGTGCCAGTGATGGGAATTGATAACTTCTTGATCATCTTCAGTGTCAGAAAAAATGCCTTGCTAATCTGCTGTCACAGCATATCAACAAACCAATAAATCAAATAAATATTAGGTATGCTTCTGCCACTTCCCTCTTTGTGTCTGCAGAGAACCTGATTTAAAGTCACACTACTGTAAAACTAATACCCATTTCTTAGCTCTTCCAGGTAGATGCTCAGTAATCTCTAAAACATAATCTGAGTCTTTGAGTTCCAGTTATGGGGCCCCCTTTGTGTTCTATTTCCAGCCCGAAATCAGCTTAGAGGACCCTGTTCCTGATGTCCATAAACAGTGAAACATTCATTTTTAACAAAATATTGGAGAAGCAGGTGAACTCCAGAAAACCCGAATGCCTATTAATATAAGTTCTTCAAGCGACAAAAATAATGAAGCCTTATTTCCTACTGGTTTCTTTCTATCCCTACTGTAGGAATAAACACATAATGTCCTGATAGCCTTCTCACAGTGTGTCCTACTCCTACCCTGCCCTTAGCCATTGCCCTCAAAATATCTCCAGTTTTTCCTCAGATCCCCTGGATTGCCACACTGTACTGTTCACTCCCTGCCTTGTTCCCCTTTCTCTCTCATGACTCTGGGTTTGGATGGGTAAGAGGCAATACTTGCGTGAGGTTAGCTCAAATTTGTATCTACGTGGATTTGCCAGCTGCCAGGAACATATTTATTCACCTACTAATTGGCCCCTGGCTCTTGGAATAAAAATGCCTGAAGGCATAAAAATGCTGGAAATTCAGGCATAAAAATGCCTGAAGTCTGCTTTCCTTTCAGTGGGAACACTTCTTTGGACCCTTCTCTGGCTGCTGTTTTCCCTGAACCTTACAGAGCTTGGTATCTTTGAGACATCTATTTTTGTGTCAAATTCTGTTGAAATCACTTGATCATTCTTAAAAATTACCATGGAGCAGACTGATGTGCAGATGTGTAAAGAAACAAATCTTAAAATGATAGAAGAAAAGGTGCATAGAGCTAAAAATAAGTATAGATTAGCTTGACATTAATTCAGTATGAAATTATAGAAAGGTTAACTGCATACTCATCTAACAAAGAATTGGAGGCTAGATAGTAGAATTCTGCAAACAATTTTTTCATGAATATTAGGTCTCGTTATCTTTCATTGACAAGCTTACAAGTTAGAATGATGACAGAAACTATAATGAATAATGTTTTGGGGTTTTTTTTAAGTTCATGGGACTTAAAATCATATGAGAACTTGAAGCAGGAATGAGAAGGACTCACATTAAGTGAACTAAAAGCTGCCTTCTAGACGGGTATGAAAATTAGGAAAGAATGAGTGAGGAAATGCTTAGCAGCACCTACCAAACATTTATCCTTGCTCTTATCTTGTTTGATAGTGTTATGAATGACGATACGTAATATTTGCTGGCTGGATTTCCAATGACTGGTTATGTTTTCCCAGACTTTGCACAGAGATGTGAGGGTAGTTAATAGTGTGTAGGACAGGTTGATCTGAATAATTTGGTCAAAATTATCACATCCAACTAATTTTGTTATAATACACAAAAGTTTATTTGGGAATGAGAAACGCAGACTACACCTATCGGATGGGCAAATGTCTCTCTTAAAAAACAGTAATTCAGAAGATGGCACAGCAGTCAGCAGAGAGAAGAGCTTTTTTGTGAGATCTCAGTGTCAAGTTGTGGCCTTGAGCCTTATTTTGATCCATGGGTGTAGAAGGCGGATACACAATACACACATACAACTGTGAACACCACCAGTAAAAGACCCCTGTTAAAAGCCTGTGCCCTGTTCTGTGACTCACACCTCCTGGACGAGGTTGCTACTGAAGGAAATTCAAAGGAGGGGAACAAAATGATCAAAGAGGCCACCAATCAACCATTTGGATATAAGACTTTAAGTGACTGATCAGCTCAGAATATTGGGAAAAGGTTGAAGAAGGAATTCGATCATCCTCTATGGGTACTTGTGCATGAAAAAAATAGTCAATAGCAGGAGCCAGGGAAGCTTTTTCAATCTTCTACACAAACACCAGAAATTTCAATTAGATTAATTTAATCTTGCAATGAGGTGTAATTTTTTTGGCACAGACCACATAAAAATATTGAAAAAGCTTTTCAAAGGAAATGTCGAGTCATTATTTTCTTGGCATCTTCAAATTGTGGCAGTTTGTCTGTCTGTATGTAAATATTCATATACTGTACATATTAACTGTAGACAGATACATAATATTTACCTATGTATATCGTGTGGACATATTCTAGATATCTCAGAGATATAGCTGTAGAGCTTCCTTACTGATAATGAATGGCTTTATAACTAATATTGAAAACAAAGATACAAACATTAGATCTAAAATAATCCAAAGCTGGGCATGAGGTAGAACCAGAATTAATCTCCAGACTCCCCAGAGTATGCTAATATTCTTCAAATCAGTTAGTTAGAATTTTCTTCAATTTATATTATCTGCACAGTAGATGAAAATACAGATTTTGTTTTGGGAGGGGGGAGAGGAGGTTAGTGGTTGCTTCTCAACTAACAGAAAAATAAGTCTAATGAATTATTGTGAACATGTATTTGAAGTTTTTCAAAGTGAAAAAAAAAACATAACAAAGAGTGAGAACTGTAATATTTCAGTTTGATCCAGAGGAAGCTTAAACAGTACCATGTACCAGACAAAGCTGACAGCTCCAGTTTTCCCTCTGCTAAGAGGGATTGCACAAATGCTAAATCGATTTCCTTTTCAGAGTGATATTAATTGCCTTTTGTCCCTGAGCACCGTATCAGGCATTATCCTCAGCATCTCTTCAGAGCTGAAAAGCTTAGAGAAGCTTCAAAGGCAAACACAGAAAAATGCTATATATATAAATATTTCTTAGACAAATTGTGTCAAATAAGGTACTAACTTTGGAATGACGTTAGTGTGCAAGTGGGAGAAGTATCAGTTGCTTAATGAGGCTGAAATTTATCCCCTTTCAGAAAGCCAGTCCAAGCCTATGAACCACTGAAAGCCAATCCTAAACTTACGGCTTAAGGAGATTTAAGGGGAGTAATGGCCTCATGCTCTCTTTCTGCATGGACTAAGTGTTTCATTACTAGTGACCTGATCCCATGCTATTGATTTGTAATAAGACTTAGGTATTTGGGATGATATTTCATGCCAAAACATGTCTTGGCTTCTAGTCTTCCCTGTGTTGGATGCTGGCCATTGCTAGTGCAATATCTAAAAAAAAAAAAATCTCTGGTCTATTTGAAATATTGGTTTAGCCCTTCCTCTTCCAAGTCCTCAACAGACATTTCTAGAGCCAGTGTGGTACTGCTGTGTATATCTCTTGAGAAAAGTACTTAGAAGGGATAGTTTGGATCCACCGGATACTATTTCTGATATGTTCTACCTTACTGCAGCCAGTATGGTCATTTCAAGCTGTTTTACTTGTGGGATGTTGGTGGAAAACACATCAGAAAGCTTGGTTGATAGAACATATATCTTTCATGGGCTCTTTGCAGGCTTAGGAAAATTGTCTTCAGATATTTAAAATTTGTTTTAAAGTTGCTTTGTCCATGGCCTTGGCATTTCTGTGGATATTCATTTAGCCAGACAGATGATAAGACCCTTAGAGCTATCAGGAATAATGCTTTAAGCCCTCATTCTAAGGGCTGTGTATGATGGGTCTTTCAAAGTCTACTTCTCCTTGCCTTCCAGCATTTGGTCATTACATAACTGGACACATGTATATTCTATTAATTTAAAAACAACTACATGGAAATACCTGCAACCATCAAGTCTCCTTTGTAGAATATACCCTGATCTCTATAGTATCTTTGATAGTGGATAAGGTTTGAAAAAATAACATGCATTTTTAAAGTGAGAGTAAATATCCCTTGGAAGGATGTTTTCTCCCTTGTTTGAAACTTTTGAATTCTTACGCGCCTGTCTTCCCAGAAGTATGGGATTCACTCAGTGTTCATGAGGCAAAGCTCTGTGCCTTTTATTGTACACTGACTGATTGTTATCATTCTATCTCACTTTAATTATATGTCTGTATTCATGAAACACATCACTGAAGTATTGAATCTTGTGCATGTTTCACTGGAAAAAAAAAAAGATAAGATAGTAAATTTCTTCTATGTTAAATTCAAACAAACGTCGATATGTGCTTCCTTTTTCCAGAATTTGTTATTTTCTCTACAGACATAGAAAAACTGTTATTGTAGTAACTTTCCAGTCCTCCTGGGTATTAGGTGTATTCTGCTCGCACATCATCTAATTAAATCTCAGGAAATTATGTGGCAGCTTTGATATCTGCAGACATCCATTTTTTGAGGTGGCCAGTGCCTTGTAGGGTCTTAGTAGGTAGCAGGACACATTTCAGAGGAAGGAGGGTTTACAGAAGTTTGAGGTGTGTTTCCATGTATCCTTGTGCAACAAGTCTTTTTCTTGAACAATCCTGGAAGGAGCAGATACAGCCTGGCCCCTGAAGCCTGAACATTGCTTTTTAATGACCACATATATGGTTTCTGCATGCAAAGATATATTGCAGTGAGATCATTGGATATGGTGGGTAGACCTTGGATTGTAGCCAGACACGCACCCAGCTGTTCACTTACTCCCCCTCCTCAAGAGCACAGGGGGAAAAAAATGGGATGACAAACTATGTGGCTTGGAGAAGAGACAGGGACATCCCTTCCCGATTACCATCACGGGCAAAACAGACTCAACTTGTGGAAAATTAATTTAATTTATTGCTAGTTAAAACACATGTGGATAGCAAGAAACAAAAGCAAATTCAAACAACACTTTCCCCCCTGCATCCTCTTTTTACCAGCCTCAGCTTCACTCCTTCATTCCTCACCATTCTACCACCCCTCCTTGAGTGGCGCAGGGAGACAGGGAGCAGGGCGTGGCAGTCAGTCCGTAACACTTTGTCTCTCCTGCTCCTTCCTCCCCACACTTTTCCTTTGATCCAGCGTGGGGTCCCTCCCACGGGACACAGTTCCTTCAGGATAAACCTACTCTGGTGTGGGCTCTCCACAGGCTTCAGTTTCCTTCAAGAAATATCCACAGGCTGCTCCACCATGGTCCTTCACAGGCTGCAGGGAAATACCTGCTCCACTGTGGTCCTCTCCCACAGATGCATGGAGCACCTCCTCCTCCCCCACCTCTTCCTCTCCCCCCTCTTCCTCCCCCCCCTTCCTCCCCCCCTTCCCCCTCCCCCTCCCCCTCCCCCTCCTCCTCTTCCTCTTCCTCCTCCTCCTCCTCCTCCTCGCACCCTGGTGCTTACACTGCTGTTGTCCCTTTCTTCAGTTCCCCCCTCCTCTGCCTATTGGGTGTTTTGGCCCTTTCTTAAATATGTTTTCCCGGAGGCGCCACCATCTTGGCTGATGGACTCAGCTGTGTCCTGCAGTGGCTCAGCTGGAGCTGGCTGGAAGCGGCTGGAACCAGCTGTGTCCGGCACAGGGCCGCCCCTGGCCTCTCCTCACGGAGGCCAGCCCACACGTCTGTCTGCCCACTGCCAGCACCCCGGCACCAACACCCAGTACGTGAGAAAACGGTTTTATGCAGAAGTGATTAGGAAACCAATACTGTTTCTAGCACCGCCATGTCTTCACTTAACGGATTAGTTTCCAAATCACGTACGGTTTTAGTTCTGGATTTCGTATCGTTGCTTTGAGAGCTGTCACTCGGAGGTTTTCTTTTTGCTGCCACCTGTTGATGTGTGGGTTCTGCGCGTACCCACAGCGGCCCTGAGCCAGCCACCGGCGTCTGGCAGGCCACTGCCCTGAGAACCGGGAAGGATGGGCCTACAGACCTTGGGATGGGTGACCCACAGTGACTGTGTGAAAGAAACAAATACTAATACTAATTTTCTCCCTATTCATGCTTGTACACTGCTGCAGACTAAGTACAATGTCTTTTTTAAAAAAATTTTGCATATCGTTAAAGAAAAAAACATAATTTGTTTTCATAAAAGACTGAAATAATCAAAATGGCATTTACTCTATACATTTTTTTTTTCACCTGATGAATATTTTTCCAAAATGTTTCCAATAAAAGAATTCCAGTTGATCTTCTTAGCAGCCATGGAGTGAAAATCTGTGTGGAATATATCAAGAGAAACTTTGTCCTGAAGTTGCATAAGCAAAAGCTTATAAAGGCTCAACAGAAAAATAAAGGTAAAATCACAGAAATGTGGATCAACAGAAAGGCGTTTCCTCAAAACTTATGCTTTAGCAGCATTTTTTATGTGTCCAGCAGACTACATCTTTTTATCTTTCTCCTGTTGGGCAGCAGGGAGAAGTGCTACTGCTTTTGCCGTTGACTTTATGGAAGATGTCCGTATGTGCAGTGCATTGGACCAAGCAGTGCAGGTGGAGCCTTCTCCCATAGATGGTGCCCTGTCTTTAGCTTAGCATTATGTTGTCATGATGTTGTTTCTCCTCAAGAGATAATGGCAGGGGTTTTGTTCTGCTTGGGGTTGCTGCAGTCTCTAAATAATCCCTTGATTACTATAAGCTACTTGCAGCAACCTCAAGACATCAAAAGCACTTTTGGCCAAAAAGAAATGTACAAATCATGGAAATGAGCCTGGAGTCAGTGGATATGTTTATGCTGCACATACTTCACTGGAATATAAAGATACCAAATTACCTAACAGGCAAGGAGTCTAGCTGGGAAAGTACAGCAGTCTAAGTTTAGCTTCCTAACAGGCGAAATGATCTCATGCTGTCTTGCCAAGCCTGGCAGCGTACAGACTGCATGACGTACATGAGTACCTGACGGTTGTCACTGCCTGTGAAGGACTGAACTTGATTAGTGGCTAATAAGGACTCCTGAATTGTAACTTATAAATATGACACATCTTTAGTAGAACAAGAAACTAATAAATATTAGGAAAATGTACTTGTGAGGGAGGAGAAGAGATCACTCAGGATGATCACTCAGGTGGTAACTGGTCTTCACTAGCATATTCTGGCAGTGTCACTTCAGTTGAAGTATCTTAAAGGGTCAATTACTTTTATTGATTGATAAGAAGCTGGCAGAGCTCTTAGCTGTTGTGCCCCAAAACCCTTTCATCATTAGCTGTCTGTGAAGAAAGAGAAGCTTGAATTACTGACTGTGATCTCTTGAAAGACAGAACTTTCATGGTTCTTGTGCTAAGTTGACTTTATTTACCTGCAGTAGATTTTATCCATAGTTTCCAAAAGAACTCTTGAGATATTAACAACAAAATTTGGATAAAAGACTTAGTTTGGATTTGGAGGAGAGGCAAAGGGAAACTGTTCTTGATGTTAGCTTGAAATAAAATTATGACCATCATTCAGCTGTAGACCTGTTTAAAGCTATGGCCAGGATTCCTGCTCAGCAGAAGCATCTCAACAGTATGTCTAACAGCTAGATGGTGGGTATGACCTTGAGTGTAGCAAGAGACAAATCATTAGGCAGGTGTCTGATACAGACCCTAAGAATCTGCTAAAGGTATGTACAATAAGCCAAACTTTTGTCAGTTGACTTTGGTATAGAGTCCAAACCACCACTGGAAAAAATTTAGGAGTAGGTAAAATAAGCAAGGTTGAAAGTAGCATTTAATATATATAATGTTTCTAGACTTTCAGGGCAAAGGTAAGTTGTTGTGGGCAGCCAAATTAAAGAAACACCTGGAAGTTGTCTCACCAGAAGTATCTATAGAAAGCATCTGAAAAGAATCATGGCAGAAATTATTCCTATATATGCTAGCATGTTCTCTAAGAATTATGTAACACTTAGGAGAGGTCATATCAGGCATAAATCTGACTTACATTTCAACAAGGAAGAGTTCCTGTCATCCCTTATGCTGCGTTACCCCACCCCAGTATGCAGTGAGAGAAAGTTAAGCTGAATGTTGGCAGATGAGCTGATGAAACCATCTATATTGTCTTGAATAACCCCAGTTGTGAATGCAGCCTGGGGCAAACACTGAAGATAGGAACTACTAGAGATGCATCCTCAGACACTATCACTCCCATGTCTAAAAAAAACTACAGAAGTGGAATATTTCAGTAAGGGACCTTTTCTATCTGGGTGTGATCAGACCTAGTGGCCCCTAAGAAAGAAGAAAAAAGTCCCTTTCTGACCTCAGGCAGCTTGTTTCAATTGCATAGAAAGCCTTTGACTATGATTTAGGACAGATAATGTAAGGCAAACTTGCTGATGTGGGAAAGTGATAGGTTTATCTTGGCAACATGTTTATGGAGAATGACCCCAGACAACAAGGCCACAAACCTTGAGTACAGAAAGACATGTTAAGATCAGTGCACAACATATTTTAGGGGGTTAGACCTGGCTGCAGACATTAAGTTAGCGGTGCTTCTCTCTTCTGAAAAAAATAAATGTATCAGCAAGGATCTTGTACATGAAATGTCCCTGGCTATGAAAGCTGATGACAGACACTAAGGCTGTAAGGATGGATTCCAGTATGGATACTTCCGTACAGTGCTACAGCTTACCACAGCAGGCTACATCTGCAGTCATCACGGAAGGAAATAACCCAGGTGAGGGCAAGAGTTTGTATTGTTATTCCTTTAGATAATAGGAAAGCATAAAAAAGTAAGCTTCACCTTTAGGTTTCATCTCACAGTATTGGTCAGGGAATGAGACCCACGAGCACAAAACACATACTGAGAACATGGACACACACTCCCTGATATGATCAAAAGCTGCCCCTGAAGCATGCAAAGCATCCTGTGTACTAAACCACATGTGGAAGCACGGTATGTATACCATGTCATACACTGCCATACTAGCGTATGGGAATAAAAGAATTAGTGCAGAAACCCATGGACTATTGTCAAGCTGCCTGCAAGGCCTCCACATGAACATCAGGCTTGTGGCTATACTTGCAGAGCAGCACAGCAAAAGCTGTGTAAATACAGCACGCCATTTTCTGAAGCTGGAGGGTTGTAGTCATGATAGACTGTTTCCTACAGGATTAAGGCCTTAACAGGGACTATAAATGTTAGAGATCCTTGGCTTTGCTTCAGAGAAGCACCTGGAAGCTTTCATACGTATAATGTCACTTCTTAAGCTGGGTAGGAATCTCATAAAAATAGGCTTTCTTAAAAAATGTTT
Organism: Phaethon aethereus; assembly: GCF_964289735.1. Taxonomy (NCBI): domain Eukaryota; kingdom Metazoa; phylum Chordata; class Aves; order Phaethontiformes; family Phaethontidae; genus Phaethon; species Phaethon aethereus. The sequence goes on along the minus strand of NC_138582.1, from coordinate 44,282,926 downwards.
CATGCTCTCAGATCCCAGGCAATGTTGTCATGCACAGATGTCCTGCTGCATTTGATATTTCTGCTTTTACATTAATTTACTCCTGGAAATCATGAGATGAGTACAAGTTTAAAAAGGAGGATGAAGCAGAGACAGAAGCCTTGGCAGGAGTGTGGTTTCTGAAATCAGGTTGAATGTCAAGGAGCACTTTCTCTGAGCAGTTCATTCATTTGTAGGGTTTTCAGCTAGCCTGAGGTGTTCTGTACTTATTCTATATAGGATTTATGGACTGATGTGATTAGATAAAAAGTAGTTTATGGACCTGGAGTATATTTCTCTCAAGTAGAAATCAGGAGTAAGATAAAATTAGTGTGAGAATGAGACCCATATTTTTTTCTGTTATACCCTAGTCTAAAGATTATATTGTGGGAGTGGGAGAAGAATACAAGCTAGTAAATCATATATGCTGCTTAGGCATTGAATTGCTTTCCTCAAAGTTAAATAAATTGTGCATGTTTGGGAGAACCACAATGCAAAGGCAGAGGTGTCAGCATGATACAATCAAGTCATGAATTGCCAAGCAGAGATGTAGTATGGAAAACCCATATCTGTGGTGAGCAATTCTATTTGGATTACTCATGAACATTTCAGTCAGATTTCTCACAAATACAGTTGAGGAGAACTTCATTGGCTCTCCCGTAGGTATGTGAGCTTGCTTTCCTGAAATAGTATTACATTTGTGAGTGTATCCATCTCTGCACATATTCTCTTTTCCCTCATATATGTTTACTTTCACTTGTGGAAGTCAATGTGTGTGGGTTTTTATCTTGTCTTTACTGAGCTGTAGCTCATTGCAGTGCATTATGTATTATATTTAAAGTACCAGTACAGATATGCCACACTTTATAAAATGCAAGAACATCTCTCATTTATGGAGAAATTAATAATTTCCAGGGAAGGAAGTTAAAATTATAACTCACTCAAGGCAATTCTGTTCTTTGCTTTCAGATAGGAACTGCAGTATCTTAAGGACATCTGAATCTCATCTGTAATTACAAAGTTGTTACTCCTTTATACAAATAATATAATTAAGTAATGCAAACCAATAACAGAATAAAAGAGGTTAAGTTTTCTTTTTCACTCAGAATAGATTCTAATTAGTTCCTGGCAGAAAGTTGTCCTAATACAATGCATTATTGGCTAGTCTCACTATTGAGACTATTGTCGATGGGCTAAGCTACAAAGACGGGAGGTGGGTAGGGTACACTCCTGACTAATTGCTATTCAGAGTTTTTCAGGTGTCCATTTCAGAAACAAGCAAAAGCATCATTTGCCTGATGCAATACATGAGGTGATCTTTTTCTTGTGCAAAGCCTGCATTTCTTTCCTCTTCAGGACAGAACTTCAGAGACCAAATCATATACTGTGGAAAAAAATTGGAAGGTTCAGCTTCAGAAAAGGAAGAAACAGGAACATGCTTTCATGTTTCCTAAGGCTGTTTTACAGAATTCCTGTTTTCCTGGACTTTTAACAGTCTGTAACAGATGAGCATATAGTTTCTTGAGTATATATTCTCTGAGAATGGCTAGTTAATCTTATTTTCCAAGATCAAGACCCGAAATACAAGACTATCAAATACACCAGAAAGCTGCTGCAGCACCTGATGGGTCACAGAATCACAGAATCACTAGGTTGGAAAGGACCTTCAAGATCATCAAGTCCAACCATTAATCCAGCACCACCATGTCCCCTAAACCATGTCCTGAAGTGCCACATCGACACGTTTTTTGAACACTTCCAGAGATGGCGACTCCACTACCTCCCTGGGCAGCCTGTTCCAATGCCTGACCACTCTCTCAGTGAAGAAATTTTTCCTAATATCCAATCTAAACCTCCCCTGGCGCAACTTGAGGCCATTTGCTCTTGTCCTATCACTAGTTACTTGGGAGAAGAGACCAACACCCTCGTTGCCACAACTCCCTTTCAGGTAGTTGTAGAGAGCAATAAGGTCTCCCCTCAGCCTCCTCTTCTTCAGACTAAACAACCCCAGTTCCCTCAGCCGCTCCTCATAAGACTTGTGCTCCAGACCCCTCACCAGCTTCGTTGCCCTTCTCTGGACACGCTCCAGCAAGTCCAGAGGTCAGTGGTCAGTGCAGAGGCTGCAGCTGAGCGAGTGGGAAAGCTCGTGCTTGTTCTTCATGAACAGTGGCTCCACAGATCACAGTCCAATCTTCTCTGTTCATTTCTGAATGGCAAATAAGCCTTCCTGACTGCGGGAGTTACACCACCTGCATTGTTACAAATTATTTGTTTTCCATTAGGTCTATAGGGCATTCTATTCATTTTTCCTGGTGCCATGTTGGTATCCTTAAAGTTTTGTTTTTCTAGTAATAGAAATATTTTTTAGTTCTTCTTTTGAAATATGGATAAAGAGTTTTCTACGGACACATACTCAGCACATGCATCGGTATGTTCTAATTAATGAATTAGCCATTCAGTTCTACAAGAATTCACTTTATCGCTAACCATTCCCAGTGGATTGTTTATATAGTGACATTTCTTTATTCGTAAGCTGCCGTTTGCATCACTTTTACATTATTGCTTTCATTATTAACTATACTTTTAATAATTCTTTAGTGTTTGTTCTCATCAATGAAGAAAAATGGATGGTGCCCATGAAGCGTTTAGCCTTATCTTAATTCTAGATCCCTAACACCATTGCCAATAGCACAACAGTAGATACATAATACTTTAACTGGCAGTCCTTCCCTTTTGTATATTCCTGTCACCGAAATCGGGAATAAACCTCATAACACCAATGTAGTGTTAAAAGGCAGGCATTCTTTATTCACGGCACCGGGAACACGGGGAGTAGTTTTCCCAAATCGTGTTCGTTCAATCAGTCTAAGAAACATTCTTTTATAGATACATAAATATATATTCATTATCCTCTATACAATGATTGGTTAAAAATTCTTCGCCTAACATGTAAATGACTACACATGCTCACTATAACTTTCTAAGAATTTACTTCCTTGATCTTTTGGGTCGCAGGGTTTCTTGAGTGGGTGGTCTCTGAGTCGGTGGTCGCGATCTCCCCCTGCCGGAATTACCTTTCCCTCTAAGTTCATTTAAACTTGGCAACACTAAATAGACCTTTACAGGCCGTTGGCACAATAAATAATTATTCATTCCAAAGTCTTTGTTTCAAGACAGAAAAATTGCCTTCACTATGTTATACTACACCGTTCAGACCAGTTACACTGTTCTCTATTTGCTATCAAAGAACGAGACATACTACTCTTAATTCTGATCTTATACAATTACAATGTTACATACTGATTAGATCCTTGATGTTTAAATCAAGATGGAAAGGGTTGGGTGGACTTCTGAGCAGCATTGCTGGTGCATAAAGTTCTTATGTTTATATCTATATAACCTTATTATAATTCCCTTGTCTCCTTTTCTTTCTTGCATGCCAATATCCCCGAGTTTGTTCCATAAAAGCAAAGGATGTTTCCATGTTAATGACTGTTTAAATAACAGAATTACGTTGCTATTGTACTTGCTTCTTTCTGTCCCAGACAATGTCCATGAATTAATTAGCGTTACAACACCGGAAATCCCTATGAATTTTAACATTTTATTTGGAACAGTCTGTGTGCATTATTGAATGATTTTACACCTCCTAATGCAAAACTGATGATATCTCTACAAACCTCTGGGGGAGTGTGTGAGGTCATTAAAGTTAGATTTGCAAAGAAAATACATGGATTTCTCTCTCACATTATTCTTTCCTGTGCTGATAACACTATTTTTGAGCTCTTGCTCAGAGTGCCTTATTTGTATTGAAAGATTCTTTTATCATGTATCCTGTTCATCTACCTTTCCAAAATTTTCATTTCATAAGGGAAATGAACTGTGGTTTTTCAATACTTAAAACATTCTTACAGGAAAATGGGAACTTACATTTTCAGCTGTTAGTGTTGTCTCCAGGGATAATGGTCACTGAAAGGCAGCCCAACGTGAAAAGCAAATACACATCAGAAATAAAAATAACAATTTATACCATGCCTCCTTCCTGTCTTTATCACTGATAGTTTATTCCCTCCGTGAAGGAGGATTCCAGAAGCAATGTTGGTGTTCTAGCATCCAGGCATCTGCATGGGAAGAAAAATAATGAAGTTTTATTAAAAAGTCTCCCTGGAATCCTAAGTTTGTTCTATATTTCTGCTGATTGTTTATTATTATTTTTACTTTGAAAACAAAGGGGTTTTAAATTCATGGATCCCCGGGAGCTCACAACATAACACCCTGACAGTGACTGAGGGAGAAACACTGGCAAACACAATCCCTCCTGAAAGCAACGAATCCCTCTGTACTTTTTACTGAGCAAAATCTTAGTGTGTTAAACCAGGTGGATTGCTTAAATAGATTTTTTCCCTTCAGAATCAGGTATTATAACCATAATCTACATTTTTCTGGTTTAAAATAAACTTTTTTTTCAAAAGTGAATAGCAACATGTATTTAGGCTTAAACTTACCACTCTGTATTAAAAAAATGCATACAATTTATAATATTTAAGTAATATATTCTTGATGGTTAGATTCTAAAGAAAGCTATTGAACAGGGAAGAAAAATACTTTCTATGCATCCAGAACCAAAGATTGTTGAAATGATTAAAGAGCTTTTAACAGCAGACAGAATAAATGTTTTCTTCATTTCAGTTTGATTTACCTCAATAACTAGTTCAAAGTTAAGGGACTGCCTAGAAATAGAGTAAGATGAAGCATCATTATCTTTAAATGATCTATGAATAAATTCTCAGTCTGGGATGCTGAGACTTATGAATTCATTCATTAACTGTATATAAAATTTGCTTTGGTAATAAACCAGTTTAAGTATAAAATGATTGATACATTTTTCCTCTGTATATAACATATTTATTGCAATTTTATTTAAATAATAAATACACTTTAAAGGCTGGGGTTTTGCATTTCAATTGAATTCCCATTTCGATCCAAAGCAGCTTGATACGAGTAATAATTAAATAAAAAATAATCTTCTAGTAAAGAAAAATTATCATGTATTTCTAACAGAATGCTATGTAAGTGATAAGCGTTTGAATAATTATACTGAACTATATCATGTCTTAAATGGGAATGTAAGGTATTTTTCTGGTAGTGTATGGAAGTAACAGATTAGTTTAAAAACTAGATTCAGTTGCAAAGCAACTTTTTTTTTAAGTTTACCTACCGACCGCAATCAAAATCACTTGAGGAAAAAAGAATAATACACATTCAGAATAAGCACAGAAAAGTTTTTTTTAAAAATTGTTTTATGGTTTTTGTATTTTCAAGTGAATAGGAATTATTTTCACTAAAATGATGTTTGAAAATGTCATAAGAAATAATTTTATATTGAATTATTTTTGTGAAAAATATTTGACAGGTTTTCCAGAAATATTATAGTTCAGGGCCTTGTACATAGACATTTCTGTGATATATGGGAGAGAGAATGGCTATATGAACATTAAGTAATAACTCCCTCCTTTAGGAGCATCTATACTCAGAATTTTAATTCAGTATAAAACTCCAACATTTCTAAAATTAATTGATTTCCAACTGGAAAAAATAAAGCTTTGACATTTTCTACTTATTAAAATTCTGTTTAAAACTGGTGGAAATATCAAAATGGGCAATATTTTTCCCTCAGCAAGAGTAAGGCATTTAGTTTAAACTGTGGTGTAACAAGAGCGACATTAATTTATTTTAAAAGATTAGGTTTATGCTTTCATTGCTATTGATTTAGTTTATATGTATATGGTGCTGGTATTTTAATTAGGAAGACTTGGTTGCTTTATATTAGGCTTTTTTCATGACTTTTCAAAATCAGAAGATTCATGTTCTTTCTTTAAAACAGTAACTGCAGCAGGTCCTGTTAAATCACACAAATGACAGAGATATCTATTCCCAGCTTGCTCAAAGTTCACAGAATCACAGAATCATTAAGGTTGGAAAAGACCTCATCAAGTCCAGCCATCAACCCAACACCACCATGCCCACTAAACCGTGTCCCAAAGTGCCCCATCCACACGTTTTTTGAATACTTTTGTGAATTAATGAATTTGTTTCAAACATTTCAGAGTGTAGTTTGCTAGCCCCTCTTGTTGGTGTGTATCCAACACACCAGTGTGCTTATAAGGGGAATGAAATCTCAGCAGTAGAGGTCCGTGTCTCAGTGCTGGCTGAGCTAAAGGAGAAGTAAGAGATTTTATTATGTGAGTGGTGAAGAGCACATGTAAAGCAGTGAGGATCTCGCCAATTTCAACTAAGTGCTGATATACTAATTATGCCTTAACTGCATCTCCTGTTTCCTCCTAGGTCTTACTGCTGCAGCATCTCTTGTATCCCTGGCTTGGGCTTTGGCTTCCTACCAAAAAGCCCTCCGTGACTCCCGTGATGACAAGAAACCCATCAGTTATATGGCTGTTATAATCCAGTTTTGCTGGCATTTCTTCACAATTGCAGCAAGGGTTATTACTTTTGCTCTGTTTGCCTCGGTTTTCCAGCTGTACTTTGGGATCTTCATTGTGCTGCACTGGTGCATCATGACCTTCTGGATCGTCCACTGCGAGACAGAGTTTTGCATCACTAAATGGGAGGAGATAGTTTTCGACATGGTTGTTGGGATAATCTATATCTTCAGCTGGTTCAATGTCAAGGAAGGAAGGACACGCTGTAGGCTTTTCATTTACTATTTTGTGATCCTTTTAGAAAACACCGCCTTGAGTGCTCTCTGGTATCTGTACAAGGCCCCACCAATCTCCGATGCATTTGCCATACCAGCACTGTGTGTAGTGTTCAGCAGCTTTTTAACAGGCATTGTTTTTATGCTAATGTACTATGCCTTCTTTCACCCCAACGGACCAAGGTTTGGGCAGTCACCAAGCTGTGCTTGTGAGGACCCTGCCGCTGCCTTCACCCTACCCCCAGAAGTGGCAACAAACACTCTACGGTCCATCTCCAACAACCGGAGTGTCACGAGCGAGCGGGATCAAAAATTCGCGGAGAGGGATGGGTGTGTGCCTGTGTTTCAGGTGAGACCCACCGCACCGTCTACACCTTCATCCCGGCCACCAAGGATTGAGGAGTCTGTCATTAAAATCGATCTGTTCAGGAACAGGTACCCAGCATGGGAGAGACACGTGCTGGACAGGAGCCTGAGGAAGGCAATCTTAGCATTTGAATGTTCTCCTGCTCCTCCACGGCTACAGTATAAAGATGATGCCCTTATCCAGGAGCGCTTGGAATATGAAACCACATTGTAAGCAAAACAAAAACACCGCTTGAAGAAGCTCCGATGCTACAGTCCAAGTTAAGGGTTGACAGTAGGGCTGTAGGAATAACTAAACTGCATACTACAAGTAGAGCAGCAAGCTGTAGTGTTCTTAGTCTGGCTATCATCATGATTATCATTTGATCCACTGTGTGCAGTCTGTCTGCAGGACACTGATATAGCAGCATCACCTGAAAGCCTCAAAAAAACCCAAACCCTAACCCACACATACAGATCAGTTACTTCAGCTGAGAAAACTCACCCATGACTCCGTGCTGCTATGAAACTCTGACTGCACAGTACTTGCAATCAAACCAGTAGGAAGGCTCTGACCAGAGCTTTCAACTTTAGCCAGTAGTGCATTTTATTTTAGAAATGAATGATTGATATTTGCATAGTCAATGGCAAAAAACAAACAAACAAAAACTTTTCGAAAATAACAAAACTGTAGCACTCAATGTTGCTATTATGAAAACTGTTTTCTGGGGAAAAAATAGGAGCATAGTAGTCTTCAACACTCCCATAAATCAATCAATCAGGTTAGAATAGGTTTGCAAAATAGTTCTTAATTAAAAAGATACATCATCATGTTTGTAAGGCTGTCAGTGGAAAATAAACTTAATTCTGATTAATTAGGTCATAAACATTAATACTAACAGAACTCCTTGTTTTCTGTGGAATTTCAAAGTCTTTTAAATGCAGTTTAAGTTCTTTATGTTACTTTCAACAGAAATCCTATGCAGCTCACTTCTGGTTTTCAGGAAAAATAAGGAGCTCTAGCACGTAGTGATGTAAATTAAATGATAATCATGATTCAGTGTTCAATTTGCAAAAAAAAAAAAAATATATATACATATGTAAAAGAACAGGGAAGTATAGTTTTCGTATTCTAAACTTTTTGGAGGACCCCATTCAGATATTTCAGAAGAAACTACGAGATGAACACACTGAAAGTTCTCTGTTTCAGGACTGAGAATGCATGATTCAGTGTGTGAATGTATGCAGGGGTGACAAGAGACTGTGTCATGCCATACCCTTCTAGTGCCAAACGTTGTATAACTGCAAGGTTGATATTGCCTGAGGGACAGATAACGAGTGGCATGAGCCCTACCAGAACAAGAAGCAGGAAAGACCAATCAAGTTCTCAACGTGTAGAGACAGATCTGATTTTTCCCTCCCAAGGTGAAAGTGATGTCTTTTAAAGGCTTTCAGCCACCTCTTAGTAAGTATATTCACTGAAGTATAATATAAGCAAGCTATGTGGAAGACCCTCTTCTGCCTGTTCAAGACTTGTGTCCAGATACGTCTAAAAATTATGTTGAATCTCTTGTAATAGAGTGCTTTTGCTGCAAGCTTTTGGGTTTTAAATACCTCCCTAAATCTAGTCAATGGTATCCTCCTTTATGTTAAAAGTATCCCCTGATGGTGCTTTCAGATGCATTAAAGGTGCAAGTCAAAATTTGATAGTATTTTTTTTAAAGCTGGTGCAGAGTGTAAAACTCATGAATTATTTCAATATTTTTGTAAAGTAAAAATATGGTATAAAAAGGTTACTTTTTATAAACCTCAAATCTTTTAATACATTTCATTCTCTTTATAGCTTAGATTTTAAGAATTGGTCCATGAATTTTATCAACTGGCTTCTGCAGGTTGATATAAACCTGGTTTTCACACATTATGGATTTGTTTTGCAGTGTAATGCCATATGAAAGCCTACATGGGTACTTTTAGAATACTCTTTAAACCGTGGATCCTGCTTCAAATGTAAGTGGCTTGTAAAGACACCAAGCAATTCCATAAGAAACAATTTGCTGTAACTATTTCCATCCATTTTAGGGAAGTGAAGCAGAAGTGAAGAGTTACTGTTTTTAATGGCATTGTCAGGATGGAGAAGACCTGATGATTGGTATTGTAACCTTCACTGTCAGGTATATCCAGTGTTGTCACTGCTATATATGCTGCTGGGTAAATTTCAGTCTTTCCTGTTACTAATATTTGTACTATGAAATGGCCGAGGTTACACAGCCTGTGTTTATTTGTATGCGTTCAATTAGCGTTTTTAATGTTGACTTTTCTTATTAGTGAAATATTCTATATTTCTTCTTTTCTGGGGCGAGTTCCTCAAAACAAAACATCTGTGAAAGTGCAGGAATCTGCAAGTCAGAGGGAACTTTACACAGATCATAAAACACCCATGCTTCAAGGGTTTCTTAGGTATTTTCAAATTAAACAGTGGCCAATTGCCTCTATAATAATTTTTTAAATAAAATAATTCTTTGATAGTCCAAACCTGAAGCTTTGTACAAAGTGATCACCTTTCCCTCCGTGGAGATGTAGCTGATTATTCAGAGAAAAGCACTCATGTCTTGCCAGAAAATATACCACTGCAAGAACTGCTAAAGATTTTGGGAGCAAGTCCTTTGTCCTGTCAAATTCAGTACAGCCTTCACTCCAGAGCCAAACGCTAGCTCGCACAAGGAAATTCCTGGTTTTCTCTACAAACGAGGCAAATGGTAAGCTTTGTATTCCAAGATGTGAGGGTTTCTTTTGGAAACAGTTTGATGTGTTTGCTGCTGCTTTAACTCAGAAATTTTAGCATGAGGGAGACACAGTGGGCAGTGCTCTCAAGCCCTTTGGTCAGGGCTTACACAACTGAAGAAACGTTGCTTCACACAGAATTTAAAGGGTTACAGTCTGAACCATTGCAAGGTTTCTGAAGAAGGTATGGGGTGAGTTTGATTGATTTGCTCTTGTTTGGTTTTGTAAGGAAGGACACAGAAGCTTTATTTATCCATGTGTTTTTTAATATCTATCATTTACTTTCTTTACTCTCCCAGCATTTTTAATTTTTTTTAATAATGTTTGTAAATTTATCTTAAGCAAACTACGGCAGGTTCTGAGTGCACAGTTCCATACATGACGGTACATATACACGGCTTGTCGTCAGAATTCAATCTGGCTGTTTGAGAAGTGGGAAAAGTCATTTTATACCAAGTAAAAATTTCCTTTCCAAAACCTTGCTCTGTTATGTTTGTAGTGTCAGTGATGCTTGCACTGAGAGCAGGACGGCCACTGAAATCTTAATGCTCAGGTGACCACACGGACAGCTTCTTAATTTGCTTTGCTGTGAACAGTCGCATTAAAACCTGTGAGAATTTTTTATGGAAGTCATCGAGATTAAACATAGTCCACATTGAAATCCCATGATGGTCTTATGGACAGTTAATAATCAATACGCACTATTCTTTTTACCACAGTCAGTTTTAAGATCTCTTAATAAAGTTCAATTAAGACAGCAATATAAAAAAAAGGAATTGTAAAAAAAATTAACTTCTGCTTTTGAAATAATGAAAAACATCAGGACTTTTAAATTACATTCCAGAATAACAAAAAATGAAAAAGTTCATCATTATATTCTGGAAAAGAAAAGCAAACACATCTCTTTGTTAGAAGTAAGAGTCTTGTAAGCATTGTTCTAATGAATCAAACAAATTTACCATCAGATTTAACAGTAACTCATCTGGTTAAAGACTTGGTCCTAAAATTTTGAGAGTTGTGGATTTGTATGATACAGAAAAGACAAGTAGTATTCACTACTCTAATTAGATAAAGGAGAAGTAATGCATACCCATGTTCATTCAGAAAACATGTAAGAAAATGTAAGATAAACATTTTGTCTTATTTTAAAGGAGATTTGTTCTATAATAAGATAAACTTTTTTAAAAAAGTGAATTATTTTAAAATATGTGCAATACTTTTTTCATGCAGATTTAATAATGAGAAAATTCATTTCCACTTTTGTTTGTGCCATTTTAAATACGCTTCTGTGCTAGAGCAATGTGCCTATGTTTGGGTTATATGGGCTTGATGGCATATAAACACTACTTTCATTGGCAAACAAACAAATTTTCTATTAATTATTTTCTATAATATTTGAGAAGATTTTCCTTCCAAAATTAAATGCTAAGTCTCAGCTGCCTGATTTTGTAAACTTTTAAGCAGAGGTAAATTAACATTTTATTGGAGATGCAATTTTTAATATGTGGTGAATAGCTATTAAACCCACATTTTTTTAAAATATATGATAGTCTAGCCAATATATCATTTTCTCCCCAAAAGAGCAATTCATGAGTGGTACATGAAGTATGAGTGCTGCTTTATTTTGAATGGGACTCTGAATCACACAATATATTCATTTACTTTTTATTGGCCAGCAAATATTTGCAACTAGCCTGTTGGCTTTTTTAGAACCCAAATTAAACAATTCTGAAGTGTTTGTGATTGGATCATACAACTCCTTAAGAGCCTTGAAAGTGGCACTGTATTGAGTTTTAATTGGCTCTGCCAGTGATTCAGCTCCCAAAGCCACTGCCCTTTCTCCGCTCTGTCCCTGAAGTCGTGCAATCCGGAGTGACTGAGATGCTGTGATTTACTCTGCACCCCCTGCACTGCCTGCACAATGCCAAGGAAAAGACTTCAGCAGATGGCTGGGGTCCTACTGCTGCCTCTCTTGCTCCTCTGCATGGTGGGAAGCAGAGTAAATTGCATTTGTGCATCCGTTTGAACAAGCTTGTTTCGGTTGAGTCCCTACAAGAGGTGCGTGATGAAAATAATCACAACACGTGTCCATGCATTTACAGGCCCAACACTGTAATTACTAATTCTGTAGTATAACAATGCAGAATGTGGGAAGAATTGTCTAAATACACAATAAGCCATTTAATTTTGCTAATTGTAGCAATTAGACTAGCTTGCATGAAGCCCATGCTCTCAGCAGAAAGCCAAATGGAGTAAGTGGCAAACAGCCATTTATATACCAGAGACATTATGTTATTAAACCCTCCCTTGATTGTTTATAGAACTATGTCTTTTCATTAAGGCATTGAATCCATTCCTCTTTATTCTGATAAAACAGATAAAATGCAAAATGAGAACAGATTCTTTTAAATCTGGGAATTAAAAAACCCACAACAGATTACTGCAATTCACATGTAGTGTTTTTTTGAAACTAATTCCATCATCATTTTCACTTGGCTGCAAATTGCTGAGTGATCTGCTCCTGACATGATTTCCCACATCTGGTATGAGTGGATTTCATGACAGGAGAGATGGAGATGACCTTGTAAAGCCTTGCTCACGCAAGGTTAGGGGAATAGCATCACTGATCTACAGATCATTTGCAAAGCTTTTTTAACACGAGGGATCCCTTGGGACCATTTTTTTTACCGTAGTGACCTCACTGCAGGTGCCTGGTGGTATTTCTTCACGGTTTTGCTGGCATGAATATGAGAAAAACAGGCTTCTGGCCTTGAGCGAATAGCTGCATGAATTCAGACCACAGTAGTGGAGGTCCTCACTTCCTAGCTCCTAGCTGAAGTCAGCTGGAGACCTGCTTCATACCAAAGAGCCTGAATGTCGCTTGGCTCAAACCGAAATACATGCTCTAAACTTAGTGCTAACTCAGCATGAATCAAAACATTTCTTCCTCTTTCCTTTTTAGTTCAAACATTTAAGAATATATCCATTTTGACCGAGTTGCCATTTTGTGATCCTTTTAAGGAGACTTTGAAAAACGTCTCTGAAACCAGTCATTTCCAGTAATCTTTACAAAAGCCAATTGCTGACCAGTGCATTCATTAAGAGGAACTTTTAATGAACCAAAAATATAATTTCCAGGAATGGTTGGGATAAACTTAAAAATCTAATGGATTTGTCAATGTAACTGGATTCAGAAGATCAAAACAAAGACATGACTGCTAAGGATACGAATATTTTATGTATCTGTAGATTTCAGCCTCTTATTTCAAATATCTTTGGAAGCAATTGCTTCTGGATCTTACTTCTGGGCATGCTGTAGCCCTAAGCATGCTAGCAGCTTTTCTACACAAGATCTGTTCTGCTGTGGGAAAGTCCATATCCTTTTAACAAAGCGTTGGGTTTGGGGGTTTTTTTGCACAGAACTAAACCTCACAGAAGCATTTCTAGTGTGGGAATAACTGTGTCCTCTCAGCCATCTAGTGTGTAAAACATACTGCAAAACAGTTCACCAGTAAGTCATTTCCTCAAGGTAAAAAAGCTGCTAGTTGAACATCTAGAAGAGCCTTCAGAGATGTAACATAGGGCTAAGGCAAGATGAAGGCTGTGTTTGGGTGCTACGAGCCAGCTTGGGGCAAGGCCGGGGCATAGTCCAGCACTCTCTCCCCCACCTCATGCACCAAAGACCCCACAGAGAGGAAAAGCATGTGCATGGGCTGGACGAAAGTCACAACACACGGGGACTAGATACCTGGCATGCTGCGGCACGCATGCAGAGATCAGCACAGGCACATCAGGGGCATCAGGCTAATACTGTGATCCTCCAAACCGCACTAACCAGGAGCTCCTGAACTTTTTATGCTAGATGTTCAAGCACCTAAAATTTGGCTCCTGGACTTAGCGAGAAACACCTTGGTCTTCACAGCGCAGAGTAGCTCAGCCTCCTATCTCCCATCTAAGCCTGCCAGGATCTCCTGAGCATGTATTCTTCTGCCCATCTTACCTGAAGGAAGTCCTTAGTCCTCTGGGGTGCTATCAGATGGAGCTTTGCATAGAAATACTCATGACTGCTTCTCCAGCAGTAGATTTGTGGTAAGCAGAGACCAAGGGGAGAGCCAGGCTCAGCTCAGTTACCTCTTCAGCTGGCAATGATTCATACCTCTAGTTGCTCTCTCTCAGGGGAAGGCTATAGGGCTGCACGCTACTGAGGAGAAGGACATGTTCCCTCCCTCTTATTTTGAGGCTGTTCTTCCTCTTTGTGCAAAACTGAAGGGTTATCCTGTGCAATGTAGATGTACTTCTAATATTTTGATGTATTCAGCCCCCATTAGTGCTGAGGACTCTGAAGTTGTTGTGTACGTCCGGTGCCATTGCCTGCGTCCAGCCAGAATAACATCTACGGTAAAAATTGGGGCAGGTGCAAAATCACTCTGCTCACCTTCCAACCTGACCAAACGCTGTATGAACATGGTTAGCACTGTGACAAAGCCTGAATCTCTACCTGCTGCCTTGAATCAGGTCTATTAACGCACTGTGTGCTACTCTGGCCACGTTCACCTGGTTTCTCGTTGTAGCTCAGGCAGACTTCATGTGTGCACCAGAGCTACACCATGTAGCCTATCCGTAGTTCCCTGGGCCCGTGATTCCAGTACCAGTTCCCTGATTCCCTTTGCAAGCCCAGCTCTTTTGCCGAAGACCAGTTTGGGCTGAGCAAAGGGCAAACAGGCTCTGTGCCGTCGAGTGAAGCATGTGGAGCAGACGTGGTTTCTCTGGATGGTGCGTTTGAACCACAGCTGTGTGCAAATCGCCCAGGTTATGGCAAATGTAAGAAGGTCAGTGCCCACAGTTTGGAGCATGCTATAAAGAGTACTCTTTGTGAATGTGTTTGTTTTTCTCATAATAAAAATAATAGGATCATGTCTCATACTTGGGAGCAAATTTACAGTATCAATGAATTTATATATGTATATATATATACATGTATATATATGTGTGTGTGTGTGTATACACAAGACAATGAGTCCTGAGATTCTATTAGGATTCAATCTTATAGCTCGTTTAAATTCTAAGCCTAAAAAAAAGCATCGGAAGCATCGTCATCAACGGTAATCAAGTGATAACTGCAAAAAGAAAAGAACATTATTGGAAAACACATTCCAATCATCCTTGGAGACAGCTTTGCAATGTATTATGCCAGTACTTTAATGAAAAGCTGTTGAGGAACTATGTCTAATGCTCTATTTCATCATCTTAAACATTTTGGTAAAAAAATAGAGTGGGGGAAAAAAAAGATTTGTACAAAAAAATAAGGATTTATCACATTTAGTTAATCAAAGAAAAAAATCACATAGACAAATGGCAAAGGGACCAATTAAACCTTTTGTTTCATTTAATGTTGGTTGTATTTGTTTCACTGAATATCAGTTTTTAATGTCAGTACTTTATGAAGGAAATAACCTGCAATAATTAGGATGGTTTACTTGAATTTTGTCTGAAGAACACTAAAGAGTGTTTGTTATCCTACAGATATGCCTGATACATGCTGTCAGAAGGAAAGATGTGCTAGTTCATGGATTATGTCCTGAAGACAAATTTCAAATGCATGTATTTGAAAACAATACCCTTGTCAATTTAAATGTACCATGAACACACCGCAGCTATTTCTGAAATTTTAATTACTGGTGCTTTTTCCAGTATGTGTTCTCCATTATTATCTGTGTATCGTAGATTGTTTCTTACAAAATGTTTGATAATTTTTAAATTTTGTGAAGCTGAGGAAAAGATTACTAGCCGGTGAAGGCAATTCCTGCATTGAAGCTCAAGAATATGTCTTGAGTTCCTGACCTGAGTCACCACTCAGCCTTAAGGATAGTGTTTGAAAAATATAGTCGCTTTTCAACAGGATCCCATTTATAGACAGATAGATCAAATACTGTCGCAGTGGCAGGGTCAGACAACAGCAGTAGCCACAGAGGGAAAGTTCAAAAGTAGTCACTAATGACTCCCAACACCGTTCCCCGCGTTCCCATTTTGGGAGACGTGTAGCCTTCTTGCCAGCCAGCGCCCACGCTGCTGTGGTCGGTGCCGGCACCGGCGCTGTGGCTGTTGGCTCTTGCTGAAAGGGAAGGCAAAGTAGGCAGCTCATTTCCAGCCCCAGTTCCCCCGGGGTTATCGGGCTGGCCCACGGGAGATATTTCACTGAAAACACTTGAGCCATTGGCGAGATTGCCACACCGATCTGGGCAGGATTTAGCCTCTAGACAGCACGGTATGGACAATGAAAAATCTTCCTTCGTCAGCAGAGAGGGCAGCTGCCACTATTTATAGTTGCAAAGCGCCAGCATATTGTCATGTATTTGTGGCTGCTATTGATTCCTCCTTTTTTATTTTATTGGAACAGCTTGGAACTTGTCAAGCTTTGCTTATGTTGATTTGCAGCTAATTAATTCAACAGACTTTTTTAATCTTGCAGATTTGTAACTTGTAATACAGTAATCAAGCTCCCGTGAGCAAACATTAATCAGGGGGAAAAAAAAGAAAGCTGTTGTTAACCGTGTTCAGCGTGGTGCCCACACTGGAAAGGGAGACCTAGAAAAAATGCAACATTAGTAAATTCATCCTAGCTAAGCTTTCATCATTCATCTTATGAATCATTCATCCATTTGATTTCTTTTAGACATGCAAGAAGTTGTATTTAAAAGAGGGTTGCTGGGATTTTGACAGCTCTAGTTGCCGTCAGTGAGGAACTGGCAAAATTTCCTTCTGGTCACTGATTTCCTTATCAACCAAAAAATAATCTACCCAGCAGCAGTACAGTTTCATTTCTGAGATGACTGTGCTGCTTGTGGAATAGTTTGTCCTGGAGAAAGGACTGTAGCAAAACACATAGTGCATTTAGCAAGATCATTAAGAACTGGGTGAATGAGTGGAGAAAATATTTTATTCATTGCTTTTAACACACAGGTGGATTTTAGCTACTTTGATGTGAAGCAAAGGGGAAAAAAATTCTTACGTTGCCTATACCAAACCTGATCTCTGAATAAAGAAAGGCTTGTGATCAGCAAAGCATTTAAGCCCTTTCATAAAGCAGGAAGCATGTAGGCTATTACACTTGCAGTTTATAAAAATCAGTAGGAACGAGTGGGTGGCTTAATATTTAACCTAACTCTGGTACTTGGAGGAGCACAGTTGCAGCAACACGGGACTTGGCAAGAGCTCACGGCTTGGCTGTACCCCCTCCTGGGACAGAGTTTTCAAGCAGGGTGCTGTCACAGCCCCCTCCGGTCCATCTGCACAGGATGCACGTGTATGTACGTCAATGAGTAATCTGTACCTACGTTTTATTGTGAAAGCATCTCCATTGGTAGCCTTAGCAGGGAGGCCAGAGACCAAAAATACATAAAAGCAAAGAAATTATCCCTCCAGTCAGGATTAAGAGAAGTTGTTGAAGCACTGTGGAAAAGCTGCCCCTGCTGTTTCAGTGAATAAAGGGAGGAGCAGAGTCTTTTAACAGCAAAAAAAAAAACCCAAAACAAACCAACAAACCTTAATGACAAAATACTATTTACGGTGCAATTACTCTCTCCTCTAGGAAATATGTTGAGTGAGAAAGTTCTAGATATGTTACAAACTAACTGGAACGTACAGGGAGACAGTGAAAGATACTTTTTAGCTATAACTTCATTGCTATTGACGGGAGTTGTTTATTAGCAATAAGATATAAAGGTGTCTCAAACTAAGGCCTGGGAGACGAGGATTTTGTATGGCTGTTATGCCAGTGATTGTTCAATTTGGAAAGCGTAGATCTTTATAATAGATTATAGGTCAAAGAACTTTTTTTTATTGTTTTCTTTACGGAGGATAAATCTCAGATGGTTTACACAAAAATCATAAGGTTTAAAATAGGGTCAGAAGATGAGCTTTTCTGTGTATGGAATATTACAAGCTTGCTGTTGTTCAGGTGCTTGTGCATTTTCTCATGCTCTCTGTTTCTCATGCAGTACGTCCATAAACAAGTAGTGGATTTGCAAGTTCATGTTCCTTTAGCGCTGATAGTCCTCACATCAACTTGTTCCTGCACAGCTGAGAAGCACATACGGGGAGAGGGAGATGGGTACACTTCTAAAGGTGTAGAGCCGGAATAAAATAAAGATCAGTAGATGATGCAGTAAAAACCTTATTATAATAACTGAACAGCTGTGAATCTTTAGAGTAGGTGACCCCTCATAGTATTTGTTCATGCTGAGGTATTCTGTCACTCATCACAGAAATCACTGCTGAAGGACTTTCAACCATATTATCAGTTATCAGGTTTTGCTAGTTTACAAGCAGGAACAGTAACACGCTGGTTTCAGCAGAAATCACTATGGAGGCATCCACAGCCTTATGCATGATCTATAAGTGCAGCATGTCATGACAGATCTGTTTATTCAAAGATTCACTCAAACAAGTCTGCAAAATTTACTAAGCAGTTCTGATTTTTTTCCTTGCTTCTATTTTCCTCCTTTGCTTATAAGTCTCATACGCAAACCCCACCCATGAGGAAAGACAACGCTCAGGTTATCTAACAGACCTTTTTTTCCTCATGTAGTAGTACAAAACTCAAAAATTCCTTTGTATAACACCTGGCTATTGAGATAATCTCTATAGTCAGAGAAGGAAAAGCAAGTTTAAGATGCAAATACTGAAGTAATTTTATCAAGTGCAAAGCAGGAACACTTTTAAAGATAGCAGTCACATTTTGCTGCTCAGCTGATCATACTTCATCATTCCAAAGCCTTGGTATATGCCCATAGCAACCTAGAAGTAAATGTCTTTTGTTTCTGGCATCATTTCTGACTTACAGAACAGCTGTTCACTGTGGATCGTGTTGGATTAGCAAGCACAGACCCTCTACCCCATGACAGTTCTTCTTTAACAGGACTGCAGTTCCTTTTAATCAATTCCCATTGATTCTCAAGGGCAGAAACTGTCCCCTTTTGTAGTTTGTTCCACTTGAGGGGACAGATATTTTGCTGTCTATTCTTTGAGTTGTGTATTATTAACAAGCTCATGTTTATTCTAACAAATGAGCATCACTGTATTTTCCTGCAGGTGCCATTCCATGTATAAGGCTGTCTCAACAGTGGAAGCTGGCTCTTGGGAGCTTCCCGTGCTTACTTACTTGTATATTTAATCAAATGCTAACTTAACAGTTGTTATTTCTCATGCTGCAGAGCCATGAAAAACCCAGTTTGACTTCTGGATTTGACCCATGGCATTAGAAAATGGGAGAGTCATCTGTTACTGTGAGCCAAGTGCATTGGAAATGGTACCCACTGGGATGCAATAAACACGGTTCCTTACCATGCTGATTTTATAGTCATTTTCCAGAGCACAGCTGTGCTTTAAAACTTTGTGCAGCTCTCTGTAATCTCCTTGTATTTAAAGAAAAAAAAAAGGAAAAGAAAAAAATAAAACCAACTTTAATTGTTCTTCCTCAGTATACATTGTTCTCTTGAAATTTGTGAAGTGCAAGGAGCACGTTAATTCACGGTGGACATTCCAAATGGATTTCTACAAAAACTATTAATAAACCCAGTAGTAATTAAAAAGAGCGTATTCTCCAGTCATTACAGCAAAATGTGTACTCAGATAAGGCTAACTAATTTGTGTGTGCTTCCACCCTTCATCTCTTAAGATACAAGAACTCAAAGCTTATTTTCAGATTGACTGGTGAATTTGATTTGTTTTGGGGAAATGTGTGCAAAAGTGTTTTTAGGCTATTAGGAAAACAGGTGAGCCTTCCAAAGCAGTTTCATGTGAGGCAAATGATCCTAAAAGATGGACTTGATAACAGTTGTGCTTATAAAACCCTCTTGAATGATCTACAGCTAAGCAAAAATAAAAACAAACCAAAAGACACTCTTAAAGGACCGATAGAGAAATTCTGCCTGGTGAACACATCAATAAGTCATACTTACACCACAACTCTGGCAGGAGCATTTATTATACTGGGATTTGCTTTGATTACAGGCAGTTTATAATCATAAAGGGATTCCCTGAAGGTCCACTGTAGCAAATGGATGACTTTCTTTTGACTTTAATGGAGTCCAATAAGCCCCAGGAGTAAGCACATGGGCATTTTGCTTTTAAATTTCACAGTGAAATTTATTTTTAAGGAATCTCTTTAATAACTATTTTACAGCTCACTTGAACTTTACTATCAAGTGAAACTGTCAGTCAGTGTGCACCCAATACTGATTAGGCTAAGTCAGTGAAAATGTCTGAGAAAGCAGTATCAGGCTTTGTGTTAAAAAACAGTCCACTGGAAATAATACTAAAGCGTTTCTAGGTCTTCCAGTTCTGCTTGTCATTGGATGAGGCCAAGATACCTGGCTGGATTCCAGGATAAATTAAAATAGCTGTTTAAATTTTCAGATGGCTTACTAATATATTAATAGTGGTTTAATATTTTCTATGAAAAAAAGTATCCTTTAAGCTATACATTTCAATTTCAAGAAAATTCTCTCTATAAAGCCTAAGTCACAGGGCGTTAGGGCAGCAGTGGAAAAAGTGGACAAGTTGGGGCAGTGAAATTTTATCCTAGGCTGAGGCAAGAGACCCCCTGCTTTCCCCACCAGCGGCCACCCAGCCCTCCACGATACTTGCCTGTCACGCTTTCACCACTGAAACCCCTGAAAATGGATCTAGGATTTGGATCCTGACAAACCTCACCTCGGTCTTTATGCGCTGGGTCACACGGGGAAAGGACAGAGGCACCTCGATGGCATGAGGTGGAGATCAGGCAGGTGCAGGTAGATCCTCTTTTCTTCCAGTTTCTCCAGTGGCTACCACCGCCACAGCTGAACTGGTGATAGGGAGGGGGACTGCAGCTTCTTGGGGAAGATGTTGCCTGTGAGCACTGAGACGGGGATATTATTTGTAGCGTGCCTCTGTGAAAAGGAAAGGTGGGCGAATGAAAGTTATGACACAGTGAAGAGGATGCCTATGTGTGTCAAATACCCACAATGCCAAAACACCGAAACGTCAAGCTGGATGCCTGGTCTGTGTAGGTTAGTGCTAAGACCACAAACAAGTTTATTAGCTGGTGTAATGCAGTCCTCAAAAATGCCGTTTGTGGTTTTCTGTCCTTTGCAAACTGATATGCATAGGGAAAAATAAAAAATTGCCTTTACTGTTGTTTCACATGAAGAAGAAGATTTTTACATCTGTTTCAGAGGCGTGCCTTTTGGTATCTTTGTGTTTTATGAAATAAGGCCTGAAAAATACTCCTCTCCCCTTCAAAATCAGATTCTCTTTTTCTGCTTAAGTTTACATAAAACTATAAAGCCTTGACTTCTCTGACAACCCGAGATTCTCACAGCCCCACTCCCTCCCCCCCCCAAAAATCTGAGCAACTGAGCAGGAACAAACATTTTGGGAAAAGCTGCAATATTGTGCCACACCAAGAAATCTCACACTCCAGTTTTCTAATTTTCCACTTAACTTCTGTAGCAAGAGCAGGAAAAATTACCGGCCACGACATGCAGGATGTGCAAGTTGAATTGGCAATTACCAGTGGCTCTGCCACCGTAGTACGAAGGTTCAGCACACAGTGAACATCAGGGACTCCTTATATTGCTGCCAGAGATGAAGTTGGTCAAAACCACATATCACTTTTGAAAATCATCATCAAAATACAGGGAGCTTAGAAAGGTAAAGTTAAGCCAAAAAAAAAGGCGTTTCAGGATTTCCTTGTTTAATAGAAAACAAAAATGAAAGAAGGCACAAATACATTTTTCTCTTTCATAAGTTGTATGTAAACCATATGCATATGCTTCAGAAGTACAAATCCTATGTTTCCACAGGCAAATTAAAAAAAAAAAAACAAACAAACCACAAAAACCATTTCAGTTTGTGATGCTCCCTGCTGGGATTTCAAGCCAGGTGCCTAGTGCAGAATTCATGACACCAAATTGCACATACCCATGTTGTGACTGTCAGCAGTGGGATCTTACAGTAGGACTCAGAAGAGCTAGCACATTGCACATGCAGTAATGAGATGTATCAGGTTGTCGTCTCCTAGAAGTAGGCTTTTTTTGTGAAGCTCATTGCCAGAGCCTGAAGTCTTTTCTTGCATCTGCACACTCAAGTTGTGCATTTTGGTAGAGAAAACAGCCTGCTGCCCTCCCTAGGCAGGAATGCAAGGGAAAGCTGGGGCTGACTCTGTGCCAGGGGCTGTTAGCTGGAGCTCTGGGACCATGATGCGAGCCCAAATCTCGGCTCATGATGAGTGGACTCAAGCCAACACTTTCTTGGAGATTGTCCTGTCTGCAGGAGGGGGAACACCATCCCTCTCTCCAGATGAGAAAAGATCACCATGAGGGCTGAAACGCAATGGTGCTGGGTGCAGGCAGGAAGGTCCAAGGTGGAGGCTGATCCTCTCTTTGGGGACTGCTCAGTGCGTGGAGCCTCTGCTTGGGCTGGGAGTGTACACACAGGCTCTGCAGGAACGTCACGTGGAGGTTCCCCACCAGATGGGCACGTACCGCATGGATCTAGACGTGTGGGTTCATCCCAGGCAGACTGCCAGGACATCCATCCAACCAGGCCCCAGGAGACAGACATAGGCATGGGATCCCTGGCCCTGTGACTCTCAGGTGTCCTTGGTGGAGGACGGGTGTGTAGAATTTCCCCCACGCTGAGATGGTGGTGCCTCCGGGCACACATGGTGAAGCATCTTCAGGCACTGGCAGTGTATTTCTCCCTTCCAGGAGCTGCAGTCCCAGAGGTAGACCAGATCTCATATGATGCCCGATAAAAAGTAAATGACTTCCTAATAGTATAAAAAGCCTGTAAAAAATGCACATGCAAATAGACTCAAATACTTGAAATTCAAATTTCAATAGTATATTCTCTGTTCATTCCTATGTTGTTATTACTAAAATCATTCTCTTTTCAGAAATCATAGAAGTTCCTGCTTTAAGTTGTTTCATGATACAAAATTACTTCCAAATGAGTGGATACTGTATATGTCCTGGATTTAGTTTTTCAGTTATTTTTCGTAAATACATTTTACATCTAACTACCTCAGCTGCCTTTTGTTTTGTTTTGGCGCATATGAAGTCATGCACTTTCTATATGTGGGGATTTGGGGGGAGGAGTTCTTTCCATTTTGAATAACCAGGTTCAAAGCCATGTTGATCAATTTATAGATGAGATCAATTTAACAGACATAATTATTGACAGTTGCAGAACATACATTTTATTTTTAGGTTCTGTTGGGGTATAGTTTAACAAAAAACACCATAAGCTGCTTATTAATTTGCCTTAAAAAATGTGTGCTCTTTCCTATTCAAGTTGTGTTATTTAACTCTTCTCTTGTACACAATTTACGTGACAAAGACTAACGTTAACAGTTGGCAGATAAACAGCAAATTGAACAGAATGGACCAATAGTTTCTCAGCTCTCTGTTGTAAACTGTTGCATTATACACTGATTGTGCTAAAATAATTGTTACTGTGCTTATACTCCTTAGTCACCATTGCGGAAATAAAGTGATGGAAGATCACATTTGTGTTTATGGAACAGTGTAGATACCCCCTCAGTACAAGCACAGTGACTTGAGGTGAATAATAATCATTGCAGAACTTGTGCTTTGACTTGTAAACATTGTAAAAATGTATTTGGTATTTTATTTGAAATGAAGAATCAAAATAGTTATTAAAAAAAAAAAAGAAATCTTCCTGTAAATATATATATTCTGAATCCATGTATACAAACATTCCTTTAGAGTTCAGATTGTGAAGAGTGTCTTTATTGGCTAGAGACCGCTGCCTCCTGCGGCAGAGGTTACATGTGCTATAGTAAAGAACACAGTGTGTGAAGTATTTGATGTACTGCAGTACCATAGTTCTTTTGGTCTGTTAAGTAAGTTGCAATTTGTGATGAAATGAAGTTGAAAGTAGTGCTTCATACTAACAAATTTCCTTGGTTACAACTTGATTTTTCTTGTAAAACTTAAAAGGAAAACTTGAAAATTTTATATATTTGGATTTTGTAGATTTTTTTTATTTTATTGCAACACAAGGTACCAAAATCATTAAATAAAGTACACTGTGGTCATTTTACCATGGCTCTAGCGTCTTTTTTAGAACTCTCTTATCCTGGTGGATCAGCAAAAAGATGCAAACTTTTGAGCTTCTGAAATTATTACCGAACAAGACAAAAGTTGGCCCAGTTTGGACCATGGTTTGGGATAGATGATCTCCAAAGATCCTTTCCACCATTAATTATTCTATGATTCTTGGCAGTATTATCACAGGAGCTCCCACCTCTGAGTGCAGGAGTGATGCAGGTGGCTCTGGGACTGGGAGAAGACTTGACCTGAGACTTGGACAATCTTTATGGTGGTGTCCCAGCAGGAACCCCCAGGAAACCACCAGATATCCCAACAGGCACCTTGCAGCAGAACAGGGTGCTCTGGCCACCCCACCCTGGTTGGGGCCCTGAGGGCTGTCTTGAAGGAGGATCTCAAAAAAAGCTGTCCTTGCCCAGGGAGCAGGCCAGCAGGTCCTCATCTCTCCTTGTCCCCTCAGAGCCAAAATGCTCTCCGACATGGGGCCTCGCTCCCCAGCTGCCCCCCAGCTGGCCCACAGCACCGAGGAGGGGACCAGCAAGAGGAGCCTGACCCTGCCACTGGAAAGGGCGTCTTCTGGTCTGAGGGCTGTTGGGGGAGTGCAGAAACCCAGGACTCCTCCATCACCTGAGAAGGGCCCTGCTCACTGGTGACAGAAGAAGGTGCTTTGTTGCTTTTATTCCCCCTTCAGACTCCTGAAAGTGAGCCCCACTGAGTAGTGCGGGAGGGAGAGCTGAACCTCACCCCAGTCTTGTCCAGAGCCCAATTAATTAGGAGAAACTCCAGGGAAGATGCAGCTGCTTCCTTGATCTTACTGTGTTCAAACCCCCTCAAATGGAGGAGGTTTTAGATTCTTCTACTTCTGCCTCCTGGGAAAGTGCTTTAATCATTAAACTATTACACAAGTTGTTGCTGTCTTTGGCAGCATCTCCAATGGCCTTAACAGCCCTCTTGGGCTTCATTGCCACATTTGTGTGTGCAATGTCATCCCAAGCAGCACCCGAAGTTTGTGCAACAAGGGCCAGCGCCCAGATCTCTCTCATAGCCCTGCTCCCACTCCTTCTTAGATGCTGCTTCTTGGCCTCCCTCAGGTGACCAAGAAAGGGAGATGAGAAGAAAACACCTACCAAACAACTAAATAACTAGTGTGAGTTCAAAAGGAGGAAAGAATATATATGTATGTATCTTGGGTAAGTGAATTTGACTGCAAGTAGGGATGATATGTGACCGATAGATTCTCCAAGGTTTTGCTTTTCACGTGTGTCTTGTTGTTTGGCTAAGGGTATGGAGGGAGCATTTTCTTCTTGTAGCTTGGCAAAGCATGGTGGAGGGAGCAGCAGCCCAGCAACACTCCTGGTAACTGTCTTATTTCCAACGAGTCCTAAATCCTCAGTCCCTGTAACCCTGTGACTCCCCATCAAAGGCTCAGGAACCGAAAGGCAAGTAATAGAAACACATTCTTAAATCATTTTCTTAACCATTCACGTGAATCAGGGGGCAGATGACATCAAAGTCACAATCTTGAGCACTGGAAAGTCATTTGATGACACTCCGTAAGTAGATAATCGGTGAAGTGAAAGAGCATCCCCCAGAAAGACAGCACAAAGGAGCATTTTTGGTCTTCTCCACTGAGCTGGAGTGTCCCACAGCCCCAGAGGAACACGTGCCTTGAGCAAATGGGGCAGCTGGACTGACCAGCCTTTCCAAAACCAGGAGCCTCCACCTAAAGATCTTGTCCTTGCATTTAGGTGTCTCTGAAAGGAACTGGAGACCTCTAACGTGGCTGCCAGCTCCTCTCCCCAGATGCAGGGCTGCATGGGACACATCAACTGGGTGAGCAGCTGCCACGGTGTTGGGTAAAAGGGAATTACTTCGCATGTTTTTAGGCAAATTACTAACCTCTGGAGCAAAAGTATTCTTCAGGGGGCTTTTAATGAAAACCTTCTGTATGAAAGAAGCAAAGCAGCTTCTTTTTAGGCTGAACAAAGGTAGCAGACAGGTTAATTAGATTCTTAACAACATTTTGTGTTTAGCTGCTGGCTGGGGTTAAGCCACAACAGAACATGAGAAAATTTTTGCAAGTAGCTTGAAAAGTGCTTATTCAGAGGGCTTCTTGTCTCTCCTGCCTTAAAAGACAGCAGAAATATCTATAGTTCCGGTAAAAACAACCACACTGAAAAACTAAATAAAGGGACTTGGTAATAAAAGCCCCAAACCTCTTGGCCAGATTATTCAAGCAGGGTTTTTCTCCTACTTTGCTTAGCTTGGGAGCTAGTAAGAGGCTTGACTTAGCGCTGCTAGTAATGCACCTGGAGACTTGCGTGCATAGAAAGGAGCAGTGGCTTCCTGCCACAGCAATGGGAAACTTGGAGAGGGAGGTTAGAGATGAGAAATTACTCTTCTCCTGAATGTTGCACAGGTATAAAATGCAGTTGTTCCATGACCTCAGAAATGAAGCCGGAAAGTAGGAAAGTACTCATATAGTATTTTTGCTGTGGGAACATTTCAGACCCGTGGTGAAGCACAGAACCAAGGTGATCTTGGTGTGAAGATGGGTTGGAAGCCTGCTCTCTGGCATGTTTTTGGGCTGAGTAAATTCTAAAATACTCTACGCTCTGAAGTATGTATGTCCACATAATAATGCACATTTTAACCAGTTTACATCAACGTTATTCTCATGTGCTCGTCTGCCCTTCATTAGCAGTCTGGCTGGGGAACAGGGCTCTGTAGAAGTTAGAGTGAGTCCAGAGGAGGCCCACAAAAATGATCAGAGGGCTGGAACACCTCTGCTATGAAAAAAGGCTGAAAGAGTTGTGGTTTTTCAGCCTAGAGAAGAGAAGGCTCCAGGAAGACCTTATTGTGGCATTTCAATAATTAAAGGGGGCTTATAAGAAAGATGGAGAAAAACTTCTTACCAGGGCCTGTATTGACAGGATGAGGGGCAATGGTTTTAAACTGCAAAAGGGTAGATTTAGATTGGAGTTAAGGAGGAATTTTATACGATGAGGGAGGTGAAACACTGGCAGAGGTTGCCCTGAGAGGTGGTAGATGCCCCATCCCTGGAAACATTCCAGGTCAGGTTGGACGGGGCTCTGAGCAACCTGATCCAGTTGAAGATGTCCCTGGTCATTGCAGGGGGGTTGGGCTAGATGATCTTTAAAGATGCCTTCCAGCCCAAACCGTTCTGTGATTCTTTTCACTGGGCAAGGGGGAGAGAGCTCGGTTTGCTGACGAAAGTGAAGCTCCAGAAGTTGTAGAGCCAGACTGACGGCAGGGGAGGCTTTAGCTGCGTTTGCTGCCAGATAGCACAGTGGGCCACGCGTATCGTAGGCTTCACGTCTGTTCTTAAGCAGTAGATTTTTCCAAGATGGAAAGATTTCTCATTCACAGGTGGCTGTGCAAAAAAAATCTGAGGGCAAAGGGATGCTCATGCTTTCCGTGTCTTCCAGTAACCGAGTTGTTTATTTTTGATTGGGCTCTTGTTAACTGCTGTGAGCATAAACTGTACTGCCATGATCACAGCCAAGAAATACGTGGTGTTTCCTGCTGCTGCATGACTGCTCTATGCACTCGTAGGACTTGACTTACATTATTAACCAAGTAGACTGGTTTATGGAAGGCAAGGTCATTGATAATGTCCCAAAACATGGAAGGATAAGCTTAAGTAAATTACCATTATAAATATCGGAATTGAGCTAATGGATTATTACTGATATTGTGGGCTGCTGTAGTTCATCTCCAAATTATGTCACAGTTTTAAGCACATTAATCTTATATTAATTTAAAATTTCTTGTGTCTGTAAAGACTACAGAAGTCCAAATTTGGAATTTGATCAAACCATTCAACTCCAAAGGTCATTTTTAATATCCCTGACTAGTGGGGCTCTGGCAGTAGTCACTGTTAGTAGTTCCTCTATGTCTTCACTAGCGTTGGCCCTACTTTATTCCATCTGTTAGCTTAGTGCACCCTTCTGCCATGCCAGTGGATCCATGATTAGACTGAAACGACTGTGGTTTCTCTTCCCTGGGCCGGTGTGAGACAAGAGGCACCATGACCAGCCTCAGCTTAGCCACTCTCTGCAAACCAGCTATTTCACAACTTGTAGTTACACGAGAGTAAGAGGGAACATCTGAAGGCTCCTTCAGACTGAGCGAGCAGCATTATGCAACTCAGCCCTTCCATACTGCACGTTTGTCCCTACTGATCTTTTTTTTCTCTTCTATGATGATTTTGTAAGTCTTGCAAGACTCTCCCTTTAAGGCATTTTCTTTCTGTGTTTGTTTGTTTATTCTAAATGCGCGTTTGTCTCTGATATTTGTTTCCTTTGGGGATTTGTTTTTGCTTTGGGCTGTGCTTGCCATCTGTTATATCTGAGTTTACATTTCAAATGCTGTCACCTTTTCATGCCAATTTTGATCCCAGCTGACCGTGTTGGTGTAGCAGTGGGAGAGGAGCTGTGTGGTTACATTACAGCTGTGTGGCATTTCGTTAGAGGTCTGATGTTGCGAGGAATAGCCTAACAATGTCCTGATAAAAGCAGGAAAATTGACCCATTTCTCAACTTCTCTGGTCAGTGTTTTGTTAGGTACCCTGTGTCATCTTCTGCCTACAGTTTCATCCCAGGATCTACTGTGCTGGCTTGGAATTCCTTTGACTTTTGTGTGTGACTCCACCTAACCCATATTTTAAAATCTAAAAAAAAAAAAACCCCAAAATAAGGACACCCTGCCTTAGCTGAGCCATAATGTCCTAGAGCAGTCACCATTTCCAAGGAATACAAATACTTGGCATGCGCTTAAACTCTGCTATAGCCTAAAGCATACAGCGTGCCTTAATCATATCCTTTAACGAGCGTCTCCAAATATCATACCCATGTGAGCAGCATACACAGTGTGGTGTATTCTGTGTCTGTAAAGGAAAAACGAGGTTGAAGCTCAAGTTCCATGTTATGGTATAAAGGCAGAAATGGGCTGGTTTGCCTCCTGTGAGAAGCACTGGTGCTCAGACAGAGGTTACAGCTTTCCTCTCCCTGCCCCAACTGATAGCAGGCAGGACATTATGGGCAACTAAGAATAAATATGCCTCATGGTTATATCTTTCTTTAAAGTGACATGAACTCCTACGTGTGACTTGCAACTAATAATGAATCAAGTTCAACCTTTAGATGGGCTTTTGCTTCTATACCCGATCCATCTGATCTTTAAAGTTGTAACTATCCAACTCTATTTATGTAGTTAGCAGTTTTTCACATTTGGGCACATCACCTTACCCCAAACTGTTACTCCGCACTGGTAGGACATGAGATTTCAGTGATAACGGCTTCTTCAACACCCTAACAGGACAGGATTTTATTATAGTAGTACATTATCTAGCATATAAAGTTAATTTACCTCACCTGCAGAGCACCTCTGTGAGGCTTTGTTGAAGAAAGAATTACAGAGTGAAACCTCTGTCTTGGTCCATGTATGAATTTCTAGAATCAGACATCTTCAGAAAATAACTGTGATTAAATGAGAAACGCTCTTGGAAATTTGGAGATCCAAAGCCTGTGGTCCTCAGGATTCATTCTCAGTGCTCAGCTGGACCTCTGACACTTTTCTGTTCGCTTTTCCCCATCATGGTGAGACTTCAAAACGCAGGCGGGAGAGCAGGGAGCCGACAGGACCGTTCCTGCTCCTGCGCCATCGTGTTACTCAGCCACCTACATGAGGTCACCTGCGGCTTCGGCCCGGTTAAAAGGTTCTTGTGCCTCCTTCTCGGCACAGGGACATTGCTGCTTGGTCTGAACTCTTCTCATTCATCGCACAGCCCTGTGGAATTGCACAAGGGCAAACCCACCTGGTGGGAGTCTGCTGGCCTCACCAGTGCGTGCCGTGGTTTAGATAGCAATATGGGCTAATGATCTGACCCAGTATGGCACATCCCCCGCCTGAGCGGTGGCTGAGAAGTCACCGCACTCTGTTTCCCATCAGGTATGCCATACCCCCGGTAGTGCGTGCAAGTAGGGCATGAGAAACCTCAATTTCAAATTTAACTTTTTTCAACATTGTTTTGAATGCAGATCTCATGAAACTTTTTCTTTAATTAGCTTTTCTTGCATAGATAATTCATTTTTGCCAGCAGTCTATGCCACCGGATGCTTCTGACTGTGGATAGAGATAATATACTCTCTATTTCTGCCTGAAGCAGAATTAAAATAGGAGGGGAAGTGTTTGGTTGCACTTTTATCCTTTGGAGTACTTTTTCTTGCGTGCACACATGCAACATCTTTTGAGATCATAGCTGTCATATTTCCTAAGGGAAGAGGAACAAAAAACAGGGCTGCCTTAGAGAAAAAAAAATTTGGAGGAACATAAAAGTCTTGTGTTCGTTACAGTTTGCCTTGAAGACATTATTATCTGACATCTCTCTGAAACCTGAGTTATCAGAAGCAGCAATTTGCTCTGCATTATCTACTACCTCGATTCAAAAGAAGGGCTAAAGAGATGCCATTCGAATTCGTCCAGGCAGGCAGATCTCAGGGGAGATGCTTTGCCCTTACGAAGGCAGCTGGTGTAGGGGGAAGAAGGCAGAGCAGCCTCTGGGCTCCGATCTCTCTGTTATTTACCTTGCAGCTGCCTGGGACACACATACGAAGACTCTGTACCTAAGGTGTCAAGGTGTAAGCGTACAGATCACGTTGTGCAGCAGGAGCAGGCAGAGCCAGCGGTGAGATACAGCCAGTCGGTGGCAGGGAGGGTGAGTGACGGAGCTGGGCTCCGTCGCCTGCTGCCTTGCCAGAACTGAGCTTTTATCCATGGCAGGGCAGCACTCCACGTCCTGGCACTTTCCAGGTCCCACACATCCATCTTTTTTAAGCAGAGGCTGCCAAGAGGACTTTTTCACGCTGGCTTTTTTCAGCCCACATCAGGCCGCGTGAGTAACCGGCTCCCCGCCTGCCAGCTCGCACTGGTGCCGTCTCAGGCCGGACGCGGCGCTGGGCCGCGCTCTTCCTGCAAGCTGTCAGGCCGCGGATGCGGGATTTGGTGCGAGTGCTCAGCGGTGCTCAGCTGAAGTGTTCAGAGGAGTAACCTCTGCTTCAGCAACGTGGTTTTCCACTTGTGCCAAGGCAGCAGCAATGCTTTTAAATTCCCCGAGCCCTTACTGTTTCTGACATCGGACACGCTGGCGGCAAACTTCCAGCCAATGTGCCTGGGGGAAAAAAAATGAGAAAAACACGGCGCAAAATGTTAGCAAACCATCCCTTTTCATGCTGTAAACTTCCCCGTGCAAAGACCCTTCCTTCACTTGCCCACATCGCCTGCAGAGGCGATGCAACGTTTGGGTTTTTCCATGCTACGTGGTACGGCATCTGTAAGTGTGAAAGGAGCAGACCTGGCCCCAAGAGGCGGGCAGGCAGGGCTGCTTTCAGGCTGGCCAGGGAAAACGTCTTTAGGGATTAGGAATATAAAAAAAAGTTTTCCTTTCATCTTAAAAAGGGACATAACTGTACTACCTGAGCCACGCTAAGTCTTCTTGCATTTTGACAGGTTTTCTAGCTTAAGATAACCTGCCTTGCTAAATATTAGCCCATCTCTGCGCTGGCAGCAGCAGAAATTGGTAATTTTTTATTAGGATGCTTGCAATGGGGCAGCACCACTCACTAAACAAAGGGGCAAAGGGTATGCAATAGAAAGGAAAAAAAAAAAAAAAAAAAGAGAAAACAGCTTAGCATGCTGTGCAGGATCACAAATTTCCGTTCCAGATGGGCTGTTGTAAAACAACTGGATTCTTGGGATAAACCAACCTTCAGCTTTTTCTGCTGAGATACAAGGTAAACCCAGCACATGCGCAGAACTGTATGGGATCCCGGGAAGGGAAACGTGGGTCATGTGCGTATGAATTACCTGGATCCAGTCATGTTTTCTTCATTTAATTTATTCATTTATTTCACGCAGCTGCCAACACTTGCTGCACCTCTTAAAATTGGCTGTGACCCACCCCAGCAGCGGCACGTTTATATTGGGATGAATCACCACCACCTTCTCGCTACGCAGCCTGCCTGTGCTCAGCCAAATGTCTCTTCCTCTCCTCAGTTGCAAAACAGTACCTGTCCCAGCAGCTGAGTATTAAAACTGATTAAATTTGATGGAATCAGGTCCTTATTCTGTCCCGAAAGAGCCAATACTACGTGTTTTCCTTCAACTGCCTGTCTCTGCGGCCACCTCTTGCCCGGCGTGCTGCCTGGAAAGGTGGAGGGACTGTCGAAACAGGACAGCTTGCCAAAGAAATAAAAGTTCCTTCTGAAGGACAGGCCTGATACAAAAATTTCAGTCTTTTTCAGGAGATCCCCCTCTACAGGTGAAACTGCACTTCTATATTTGATTGTATCAGTTTCCCTCGTTGTCAAACCTGCCAGT
The DNA here is from genome assembly GCF_964289735.1 of Phaethon aethereus. NCBI lineage: Eukaryota > Metazoa > Chordata > Aves > Phaethontiformes > Phaethontidae > Phaethon > Phaethon aethereus. The sequence continues at coordinate 44,250,553 of NC_138582.1, read as the reverse complement.
CCTCTGTGTTTGACTCTGGAGCTCAGGAATATCAATATTGCAAATATTTGTTGAGGTGGCAACACTATTCTGGAACCTGAGTGTTTCTGGCTTTATTTGCCCTGGTGCAAGGAAGCATGCTGCTAACACAAATGCTGTCTCCCATTTTAGACATTGGAAATGGGGCCCAAATGCTCAGAGGTGGGCAAATTCCTCGTTGATGAAAAGGTTCCTATAGACTTATTTCCCACACTTAATCTGCATTAAAATCAGGAGTTTGGTCTCCAGAAATCGTTATTTTCTTACCATCCAGTGTTTTTCTGCGTGGTTTGAAGAGACAATCTCTTAGAAATCAGCACATCTACAGAAACTACTTGGTTCACCAGCTAATAAAAAATGATTAAGCATAATAATGACACAGCAAGCATGAACGATATCATCTTGACATTTGCAAAACTTGGGTGGATTGAATAATAATGGTCTGCTATTTGCCTTGCAACAGCAGCTAAAGTAGGTTCCATGTTCCTGTTTATCCCGAAGAAACAGGGTATCACGTATACACACGTGTACACATACCTACGCTGCTGTGTAAATAATAAAGTCAGACACTATCTGCTCCTGTAGCCATTAATGGTCAGAAGATGTTAAGAATTAAGAAACTAAAGACAGATTAATGCATTCCAATGGCTGAGATTTTGTGGCTGCCTTTTTAGGTCAGCGCTCTACTCCCATTGCTCCTTGAAGTGTGTTTTTGGGCACTCATGAGTGCTTTGCCACCCACATGCTGAGTTCTCCTGACTCCCTTGCTGCAGAGAGCAACAAAAGCCATGCTCCTATTTTAAATGCTTGTCAAACCGTACATCCACTGGCCCACGAGGAGAGTTTTGCAAATGAGGCACTGGGCATGGAGTAACCAAAAGCAACTTGAAAGTGGTGTGTTCAGCACAACTCCAGATCTATGTACAACCTGGTTGCTGCACCAGAAAGGTGGAACAAATTGCATAGTGTAAGAGTGTCTGTTGGTTCATTTATTACAGCTGCTATGCAGAAAGCTTATTGCCTCCCAGAAATAGTATTTGTGGATACTGTACATATGACAGAAAAATACCAGAGGCTCTTTATATAAAGCTTTCTCACCTGTTAGAACAGCAGTCTTCCCTTACAAGGTTGGCTCTCTATGGGGATCTACATGGTGGTGGTGGGATGTGCACAAAGACCAGAACCACGTTAGCTCCTCAGCTGTAACTTCTTGTGTCTCTTTGCCCACACCTGAGCCAGCCTGGGCTGAACAAGGTATTTCGGTGCACTTGAGGCACTGCAAACAGGGTGGCTGGGCCAGCCTGGCCGCTGGCCCTTCCTCTGATGGCTCTGCAAAGGCAGCTCCACCGCAGCGCCGCGCCGCGTGCTGCCCCTACCGCAAGGCGACCTCAGCGCTGCATCTGCACGTGCTCGGGCTTGCTTCGCTCTCCTGCAAAGGCAAAGCTTTAGCGTGAGTCAGGACTTGTCCTGAACGATCCTGGATATCATCATGGGGAGCAGGGGAGTCTGCAGGAAAGAATATAGACCAAGAGTAGTGACGGAGAGAGGAACTGGGTAGCAAGCATGACTGCCAGCTTGCTTTTGAGGGGAAATAGCAACCCTTGATGTGCTGCTACCTGATGAGCAAGTCTAATAGAGAGTTGACTACTAGATACCTTCCACTAGTCTACTGGCTTATAGTTTGCTCCAGACAGGCCCTGAGGGCTGCCGAGGCCTTCTCCTGAGGCTGCTTCTCCCAGAGGAGCGTCCCTACCACTGCTCCACTCAGACGGCAACTTTGGTCCTGCAAACACCATCAGAGCTGCTCTGCTTCTGCATGGGGGCCCGGTCTTTGCAAGGAGAAAAAGGAGCCAGGAAGTTTTGTTTCTATAAATGTGACTCGAGATTGTCCAGAATTAGGATTCCAAAACTAGTTTGGGGTTTGGGCGTGCTTGTTTCAGTTGTGGGGCTTGGTCTACATTTTCATTAACGCCTTCAGGGACTGAGCCAAGTTGCAGTCTGCCTTTTCCCTCAAGCTTGTTCTGACAAAGCAAGATCAAGATACTAAAAAGTCTGTCTGGAATGTGGAAACATACAGAAAAAAAAAAATCAGCCTAGCAAGCCTGCAACTGCTGTGCCAGCTCATTAAGAAAATTAATCCACTGCATGATGAGCAAAAGAGAGTTAATCCATTTCTGAATGGACAGCACACTTCAAAAGCTTTGGTAGATCTGTCAGGAGAGTGGTTTTTATACGATAAGGAGAAATTTGATCATTAAGAAATGTCTGGAGAGCTGGCAGCTCCATCACAGCAGTTGAAATAGGAGCTCAGAAATGTTTCTAGGTACCTTCGGTAGACCTCGAATAGATCAAAGACAACAAATGTTCATTGGGGTCTCTGTTTCTGTTCCCACTTAAGAAGTAAGTGAAGGAAGACTGGAGCTGCTCTAAGCACAGTGTAGACCTGACTATAAGAAAACAGTATTGGAAGAAAAAGCAAACCAAACCCCAGTCTGGAATACATGAAGATCAGCCACGTCTGCAGCAGGACTCATCCCAATTAATCTGCCACAAATTCCCTGTAAAGGTGACACAAAATTGTAAATTCCTACCCTCCCTGATGTTTGGCACAAGCTGTTTCCCATTAAAAGAAATTGGGTAAAAATGGTTCCCATTCTTGCCTTTTAACTTTATTTTTTCTAACTTTTAAGATCTTCTTTGAATAATACAATACTCCCTCTGTATTTTGTTAGAACTTTGGCATCTTATGTTTCCAGAGCATGCAGTGGTTTTAGCTAGAAAACAGGGCCAAAGGTGATTTGAAGAATCATGCTGCGCTTTCTCATTATACTAACTAGGATGGACAGCAGGGACTGGTGGGCTTGCTCTCATGTGACGGCTGCAACACAAGGCCTGGTGGAATAGGATCTGCTCTACAACAAGCCAACTCAGCTCCATGGTGAGGAAAAAAACATTAGGTCTGCCTTATACATACAGCCTGATGTTAATTCCAAATGGCATCCTGCTTGTAATGTTTCAGACACACACACACACACACACACACAAAAAAGCAAGAAGCGTGAGTGAACACTTTTGTTTTGGAAAAAAATTCTCGCTACAGTTCAAAAGTTTATTACACTTTTGTGACCAATTTTCTGACATGAAGAGATCATTATAACAATTTAAAAATGTTTCAGGAAGCAACATATGGTATGCAGTCAATGTATACTGTGACAAAATTCAAGGTAGTAAGTGGTAAATCTGCAACCATCTTTGCAAAACAAAACTACTCCAAAAAAAGGAGACAAGCAAATACCGCACATAACCCATGATGAGAAAAGTAATTTGTGTCGAGACTACCATTCAGTTTGGCTAGTTCTGAATTTAAAAAAAAAAATATACAAAAAGGCATTAGCATCATTGATCTGTATTGTAGAAATGCATTATCTGTGTTGCTGGCAAGGACTTCACAGACATGAAGTGAATAGAACTAAGAAAGCAAGTGACATCAGATTGTCTCATGAAATTTCAGCAGACATGCTCTGGAGGATTGTCTTACTTATCATACATTTTCTGTGCTAATAGACTCATCTAGCAATTCCATGCACTTCCATGTTTACTTTTGGTGCCGTAAGTTTTTGGTGTAGAGATAACACAAAAAAAGCAGTCTAGCATCTATGACAGGCTTCACAGGGATTAAGCACTGTAGAGCTAACACATTAAGTGTCACCATAGCCCCATCTTTCTCTACAGAGCAATAGGATGAAGCAACATAATAGTATACTTGTACAGCAAACCCAATACCGGATGAACCACACAATTGTGTCGACAATGCTGATTAACTGCTCTACCTTGCATTTGCAGCGATTAATTTCATATAAAAGCATCCTAATAACAGATGTTCAGACTGAGCTCTGCTATTACACAATGGGACAGCAAACTGGCCAGTAGGAGATCTGGGTCTTGCTGAGAGATAATGTCAAATACCTGTCAGTGCAAGCAGTCAGTCTATTCCTACTTCCAAACAACCTAAAAAATGCACATCCTGGTTATGCTGTTGGCATGGAGAAACCTGAAACATCTTTAGCCTAACCAAAGGCTAACCAGGCAGTCTAGTGTAAGGCTGCTAAAATTTCCTTTAAATACTTGTGTCTGATGCACAGTAAAACAAATCAGCTAAAAGGAAGTCTGGTCTATAACCTTACTTGTAGAAGTCTCTCTCCAGGTCTGCCTGCCCCCTTTTTAATGAAATTAAGTAGGTAATCACTCACATAACAAGTATGTGTAAATAAAACTTACTGGCCAGTTTTTATTATAAATTTTCTGTTGTGGAATCTTAAATGTAACTGAAGTGTTATTGCAGTGCCTGTTAAGTCCTCCTGCAGCACTGATTACAACTATTAAAACTAGACCTATTGTTCAAGTGACATTTGTCCTTTATTCCACTGTCATCTGAATTGTTTTTCCTTTCATTCCTTCCTTCTGGGGGCTGTGATCCTTCCACCCCTATTCAGACACTAGGCAAGAAGACCTTCTCCAGGGTATTACATCCTGCTCAAAACCACTAAAGGACAGGCCATGTATAATTTCATTTAGTTCAAACACAACACAAAACTTCAGAAGCCTGTTCCAGTTGTCAATTTTATTTGAAAGATGTCTTCTATACATTTTTAATATATAGAAATAAATATGAAAGGCCTATACAAATATGACCACTTAAAGAGTACCAATACTGCCCTTAATTTTTTATACTTATCTTTCAATACTTAAAGGGACAAAACTGCATCAAACAGCCCACATATTTAGTAAAATAAATTTTACAAAATCTCAGATCACAAAATCTCTGTTCATGTATAGCAGAACCTTTTAGGCAGAGTTATCTTTTACATATACGCAACCTCAACACAAAATATGTTCAGCTGCCTTTGAGAATTTCACAATATAGACTGATGTACATTTTCCTCAAGATGGACAGTAAAAACAAAGTCATGCTTAAGTTATACTCTGATGTAGGAATTTGGCATTATCACTTTTAATGACATACTGTGTTAAGATATGTTAAAACATTCCAATAAATTAAAAAGAACACAATCTTGCCTTCAAATGAAAACCAAGTCATTTAAAATACTTCAGAATGGGCATTTGCTTTTGTGTAACATGATTCTTCCCCAAGCTTTAAAAAATTTAATTCAATACCACATAAAATGCTTTTGATATAAAATGACATCATAAAATAAATACGCTTTCTTCTTTTTGTAAAGCGTAATTTATAGACTTTTTCCCATAAAGTGGTATTTTTCTAACATAGGGCATTATCCACATGCACTTATGTAATCTCACCAATTTACACATTTAAGAGAGCATAAAGCAAAGCATGTGCTTAAATGGTGGGAGGAATGAATACTAAATTGAATACAACTGCTCTTTCAAAAGGGGGGAGGGGTGTTGTTTTGTTGGGTCTTTTTTAAGAAAAGGTCAAACTCCAACAATATTGAAAGACAACCATGTAATACAGCAAAAACCTCTTTTGTTTTTCCTTAAGGAATTTGTCCTCATCCCAAAACCAAAGAGTTCCCAGATGTTAATTTATGCACTGTAGATTAAACGTGCTGGCAATCAGAAGAAATATTTAAGATATTTCCTATTTGGACAATGAAAGCGTAGGCTTTAGTTCAGAAAAAATATAATAATACAACTTATTGTAAGTGCACAAAAGCTAAATCCTGCAACTCTTTCCTGTTCATTCAATTGTTTTCACTTAAGGAAAGTATATAGGATCTCCCTCTCAACCCTGATTTAATAACTTATGTAAATAACTGTGTTTGAAAAATATGGTTCAACATACGGTCAAAAAATATGGTTCAACAGTTTACACATATGCTAGATTTAAAATGTATTTTGGAATGTCTATCCTGTGTTTTCAAAAGAACTACTACTTCTAAAAAGGTCTTGTTGCGCTAATTTTTTTTCTTTCCTTCAAAATAAAGCTTTATGACCTCGTGTTACTAAACAGTAATCTCAATTCCACTTAAAGTTTAAATGCTTGGCTCATTCCTTCAAAGGAGAATTTGCAAATTCACTCAGAAGTACACAGGATCATTCTTTACTCAAGGGCAGATATGCGATATGGCTTGGCTTGGAAGAGCAGCTGTGCTGTAGGGTTCCCATTCACAGCATCGGAGTGGTTTCTCTAATAAACTTCCTTGGTTCACTGCAGTTCTCTAATGAATTTTCACTCCTCCAAACTCCTTCTGAGCTCACTCAGTAAAAGTAAACACTTTCCATGGTAGGTTTTGCAGGCATAGCTAGAAGTTCTGCAGGCCACAGAAGGCTGACTGTTTTCCAGCAACACAAGAGTAACAACCTAAAGCATGTTTTCATAAATGCTGTACAACATTAATCTGGCCTGCAAAACCTAGGGACAGTGACGATGATCAAGACGGTAAGACTCTAGCTCCACAGCAGGTTTAACATTCAGGTTAAAGAGCAATCACAGGTGGGGATGGAAGAAGAAAAAAAAAAAAAGGACAAGAGACCACAGACATAAAGACTTGCAGTGTCATTTTGGAGGGGGGGGGGGGGGAAGGCAAAAATCCCACTTTCAAGGCAGGAATGCATTTATCAAAAACTAAACTTTGCCCCACTGCAAATGGTTTGAAGTTTGGGTTCCTGAGCTTGATACTGGACAGGGGGGAGGGCAAGGGAAAGTGTCTTATATCTTAAATTATACAGCAGTATCATTAGAACAGTATTTAAAACCCATTATTAGAAGAATGAATAAGTTACAAATATGACTTTAAGAATATTATAACTAAATAGTAGTTTATTCAGAAGACCTTAATCTTCTTTCTTTTGTGTTTGAAATCGTTCCATTAAAGCCCTAAATATATTTCCTGGTATTTTCTGATGTTTTCCTATTAGAGTTTGGAGTGCTGTTTTTGTCTGTAAGGGAAGAGGAAAGGTTTTGGTCAGATTAAGTCATCTTTATATTGCTCATACATTAACACAATTTCTAGGTTCTTTTTCATCTTTTCCAATGTCGCATAACTACTGCAAGTTCAAAATACTATTTTTCCATATTTAAGCCCACAGGATGTGTTTGTGGGATCACTGCCAAGAAACAGACCAACAAACTTGTATCTTCTATCTCTGGTAGCAGTGTTCACAAGCTCTATTAGTGATACGCAATAGTAAAATGATGATGGAGTAAGTTAATGAAGAGACCTAGATCTATAAAGCATGTCAGTGCCTGCGTGCTGTACTGCAATGCAGAAGCTTCTGCCTATGCCCAGGTTTGCATCAGTAACACTCCCAGTATGCAAGAACTTTGCTTCTACACATGCTCAGGAGCAGCACTGGAGACGCAATTATGTCTCAGCACATTGGGCTTGTACAAAGTAATTATCCCTGCACCCAAGTTCCATAAAGGAGCCGGTCCTGTAAAGCATGCTTAAGCCACACCTAAAATACTGCATATGACAGCAGCATCCACTTACACTCAAAAACATAGCATGCCAAGAAATTAGTAGCAGCCATTCTTATTACATAAAAGCTCTATGGGGAACATTCAAAACCAGGGCAATATGCAAAAGCTATGGTGAAGACATGCTGTGAGCTTCCTACTCTGTCTAGAGAGGTACAGACTACTGAATTGTTAAGGCCAGAGACAGAACAGAGAACTTTGTAAACCAGTAGTCAGCAAGGGGAACACTGGTTCTTGGTACAAGCTCCCACTGTTTACATGAAGTATGTGATCAACTGTTAAGTCTGTTAAGGGAGGGTCCTGCCACATCTCTTTATAGATCTGGTCCTAAGTGTCTCTACAGATCTAAAATTTCTATTAGGTAGAAGATTTGAGCTTGATTTTTTCTATATATAATGGGAAAATGCATACTGTGTCATAGCCTGAAACATGAGATACAACTTTAAAATCACTCTAACTAGGATTCTATGAGATTCAGATTCTAGGGGCCTCATCTAGCAGAATTTGTACGTAAGTCAGAAGCAAGTGAGGGTTGTCACAAATGTAAGATGCCAAAGCACTTTTGAAAGTCATTTAAACACATATTCTCTCCTGAAACCCAACAGTTCTGAAGTCCTGTCAGACTGAACCCCCAAAAGAAACAGTTTTCCACAACTAGGGCATAAGATAATGCAGATAAACATTTTAAGATGTCACTTTGCAGAGATCTAATCAGAGGGTGAACAGATGAGGAGAGACAACAGAACTGACACCTGCATGGTCAAGAAAAATCTCCTTCTCCCAAGTGAAGTTTTCAGAATGCTAAAAGTGACCATCTGTGGAGCTTTCAAAAATGGCTATTTCAGCTCCCCTCCGTCTGACTGCTCCATCACTTAACTGTTTTATGTCTCTGCACTGTGAAATCTATTAATAAACTGAGTGAACATGAGGACCTGACAATCCTTTCTATAAACCACCTAAATCTGAACTAGGGGAACATTCAAAAGTTAATTTGTTGTGTGAGAAGTTGGAGGAAATAGAAATGGAAACACACTGTTCAAAGCACTGAAATTATTTACCTTAATTTTTTTATTGTATGGAATTTCAACAGTTTGTGAACGCAGATTTGCTGTATTTGAAAGGCTTCATTAATATCTTTCTGAAAAGACCAAGAACCAAAACACTTTCTGTGGGTGAAGTGTTTATGTCTTTATCAACCCAGAGCAGTCTTATCCGACTGATCTTCTTCAGTCCCTAAAGCAAGTTGTTTCTTGAAGCAAATAGAGGGTGCAGTATTGACTTTAAAAGGCCTAGAACATCTGCAAAGTGTAGTAATAAAAAGATAGCATTTAAGAAGGGCAGAGTTAAGCAAGTCCAAAGCTTGCCATGATTCCAACAACTTCTCTAAGGCAGAAATCACTTGACAAGAATATTCCAGTATTTTCTATCAGAACAGTCAATATTTTAAATAAATATATGCATATCTATCTTACCTTCTCAGTTAGCTCCTCAGCAGTTATATTTGGTTCGTATGGAATGGGTTCTCCAATAAATGTACGAAGCTTGACTGGAAATCCCCCGTACAAAGGAACTATTGGCAATCTAATACGTTCATATAGTGACCTAAGTATTTCTAATGTGAAAAAAATTGGGAAGGGGGATAGCAGGAGAAGGAAGAAGGTGGGGTGGAAAGAGGGAGGAAAAAAAACAGAGAGAAAGAGACTGAGATTATTCTGTAAAGTTTTTTTCCCCATATGTCTTAAAACTGAACCTGGCTTGTCAAGTAATCCAGCCCCTGACCCAGATTCTCAAACAAAGTGTCATCTCAAGTGCTATTCTACCCTTGACTTTCATTTCATAAAAGCTGTGTTAATGCTAATATCAGACTTGTTTCCACACTCACTTCATGTGAAATCTCTCCTCCAAAGAATAGCTGCACAGAGAAGGAAGAGGAGGAGAAAAATCCAGTAGCTGCCTCTCTGGAGAGGAAGGGAATGCTACACAACACAGGTTGCAGTTCAGCTAATTTTACATGTTAGCTTAAGAAACAGGTATTGGAAGACTGTTCATTCCCACTGAGGTCTAAAGGATCAGAATTAGTCTTATCTGCCTAAAGGCCAATCGTGCTAAAACACTGAATTACTCTTTCAGATCACACACCAGTTGCAGTGAAACAATATAAAAAGAGAGAAAAATAGGTATTTCAAAAAGCTACAAGAGGACACACCTTCTTCCCCCCATGCCACCTTCTAAGTATCTAGCCCAAATGCACCCAGAACAGATTCCTTGCAGAATGGGTGCTAATATTTTCTCTCTCAATTTTAGACAAGAAATTCCTTTAACTGAGGTGCTGGCATGAGAAAATACCTACTGACCAAGATGTGGACTTTTCTGTACACAACCTATAAAAACAAAGAATATTCCAAAACTACTGAAACTGGAGTGATGCCTCCAGTGATCAACAGAATTCAATTCCTCTAGCACCTCTGCTTGTAGAATACAAGTAGCATGTATGATTTTGTCTTCTATTTCTGCTTGTTTGGGAAGATTTTCCTGAATACAGCAACAATTAATTGCTGTTTATTTTTTTACAACCTGATGAACATGTGAATTAATCTGCATGTCTACATCTGATGCCTTGGCTTTCTCCATGCAATATATAGCTTTTAATTAGAGGGTAAAAGAAGCAGAACTGTCCTGCTGTCCTCTGAGGATGATGATGCCATATTCAAGGCAGAACATGTGGTGTGGAAGAGACTGTTCAGGCCCTTCCTACTAGATAGTAAATTGGAGGATATAAAAAAAGGGAGGTTTAACACTAGCAGATCAGCAGAGATGTGGGCATCTAAGCATCCCAGAGGTGGACCTTTCAGACATATACCCATCTATTCGTGTGCTGGCTGGAAGTCCCATAGAGTTGAGGAAAGAGAGCAGGCAAATGCAAGGTCTTGTGAGGAACCACAGGTCTAGTGCTGAATAGTAAACCAACTACAGATGAAATATATTTCCAAATATTCAAAGTTTAAGTATAGGTAGAGGTGTAAGCAAAGAGCATTAGGAGGACATTATAAAGAAAATAAGTGTCAGTTGCAAACCCCTGTTTTTTTTTTTTTTCCTTAACAGACAGCAGAAAACCTAGAGTTGGCCTAGCAGATATAGGTAGAGAAGAAAAGTGCTCTAAATCTATTTGCATTTTTCTGGCTCCTTTTTCCTTTCTTCTACTGCTTCTGTGAAGGCACACTGTTGTGTGGAGAGTAACATAGCTGAGCCAGTACCACATCTAATGCTGATATTAAATCCTAATAACATCTCTGAACTCTACCAGAGAGCAAACTTCCAGAAACAAGGCTGTGTCAAATCTCAAATTTATATGGGGACTACTTCTACAGAGATAGGCTAAACACATATGGAAAAATAAACTACAAAAAAATAGAAAATATCTTACTTATTCCTCCTAATGTCCTAACGCCTTCTCGAACATTTTGTGTAAACATAGGAATGATGGGCTAGGAGGAAAAAAAAATAATTAAGAATTTAATGAAGATAGCACTATCTAAAAAACTTCTACCTCACTTAAACCCAACAAGCAAATTCATTTCAGAAGTGTTTCTCAGACAAGGACATATAGAAAGCAAAACAAGTATTCTTAAGTTCTTCTGCGACCTTCTGCCATGAGGTTTCAAGCTGGAGAATACCATGAGATTTCAATGATTGACTGTTTCAGCAGGTCCATTTTCTCAAAGCGGTCCAGGATTTCAGATCCTATGGAGCATTTAAGTCTCCCCTCATCTAGCAGTATTTGCACAGCTGTGACTTAAGTGGTTAAACCTCTTACCTAATTTGTGTTTACGCTCAAAGGGAAGAATTCACAGGATTGGGACCCTAAACTCTTACGAGTTGTCTCCCCTATGCTGACTGTATTGCTTCACACATGATGTGTCATACTCAATACACGTCCATGATTTATTTCTGCTGATGAATATTTGGAACGGTGTTGAATATTTCAAGTTTTTACTGCTGGTTTTGAACTTGCAAACAGCTGTCAAGATTTACAAGAACCTGGAGGGGTTCGACTACTACATGAAGTTTTTTGATATCATTTTATAGTATGTACTCATTATACATAGTATCATCAGAAATAAAGAACTCTTTATGGGATTTTCAAATATTCAGATTATTTCAAACTTTTTTAAACAAGCCTGGAGACAAGCTAGTAAGTGAAACTTTTCAGACAGGTATCAAGTTGGGTTTTTTTGGGGGGGAGGAAGTCTGTAAATAACCCAATGCAACTAAAGAGAATAAAAAGAAGTGCAGTTGCCTAGAGTGAATGGCAACAAACTTTTTTATTCTAGAACCACCTTCTTTGGAACATCTTACTTTTGACACAGAGGTAGAGATTTTTGTATGTACCAAGTTGGTTTCTATGACAAAAACTCTGGCAAACAAACTGTTGAAATGAGACAACTTCAAGAAGTTGAAGGTCCCAGTTTTAGATACATTTTTATGGTCTTTTAGATACATTTTCTTTCCATGAGGAGTTATGTTCACGATTAAAGGTGACTTAAAGTTAATCTTTAATCTAAATAAAGATATTTTCCCTGCTTTCAGCCTGCCTCTGACACTATTCCTATTCCACTGCATCTCTCGGGTTTTTTTTTCAGGGGAGGATGAAGCTGCAAGACCTTTGTGAATGCATAAAGGGAACCGAACACACATTCAATAAAATAACTAGTACAACCATAGTTGAATCCCAAGTATGGCCTTTCATATGCTATTACAATACATTAGTAAAATCTAAATCCGTTGAAAATACCCTGTTGAAACAGTGTTATTTTCCTCCTGAGAACAGTGGCACACACTTAAAATTGGGCCTTAAAAGTATTCTGTATAAAATCCAGAGGTTTAATTAGTCTCTCTTTGACAGTACCTAAATATAAAACTCTTGGTGTGAGACTTACTTTCAAATTAGGTATATGCAGGCCTACAGACATATGCACACATCTTTCAAGTACAAATATAGAATGAGAGGGACTCTGAAATGATTATTAAAATAGTTACAATTAAAATATATCATATACTTACATGCCTTTCACAGTTGGTCCCATATGAATAATTATCTGCCTGCTGACCAAGCACAATACTATACATTAGAACTGAAGAGACAGTTCACACTAGTGAACAGCATCTCCTGCTGCCGTTGTATGCCCTAGACGTTCCTTACTACCAAAAATGCCAATACAGTACATAGTGCCAGTGAGTCTATACTGTGCTGGGTCACAGTATACTTCAGTGACAGGGGAAACAGAAATGTTTATGTATGGTTGCTTCCCAATCATTCTCGTCAGGTGTTGAGCCATCACAATCTTGACCAGGTATGTGTAAAACAACACAAGTTTGTAACGTAGAAACTGCCCTGGATTTCATCTTTCATTCTTTTAAGCTCTGGATTTCCTGACCACACTATTCTTAGCTGACTGCAAAGCCTTCTTATCGAAAGCAACAAAAAGTCTTGAAATGTAGTTATGAGAACAAGTAGATCATACTCATGACACTCAGCAACATAACACTAAATATATGATAATCAAAACAGCTTTTCCTGAAAGAAAGTACTAATGAGTTGCTCTTTTTTGAATGAAAGTACTCATTCTTTGCTCTTCTTCTGTGATCTTACTTACCACTTTTGCATCAATGGCCACCTGAGCAAAGCCCTTCCGATTACCCCAGACAATAGTATACATTTCATCACTAAAGAGTGCTTCCCGAACTCCACCTGGGGCAATGGCTAACAGACAGCCCTTCTTCAGAGCATTGACACATTCTTCTTTTGGTCCATGCATAACTCCATGTACTCCAAGTAGTATTTTAAAACCTGTAGGGTAAGACAATACTAATTCAGAAAGTGTTAATGCATGCTACCATTGAGTACAGATTCCCAACACAGAACACAATGGCTAAAACTCACTTGTCTAATAATAACAACCTGTAACCCCAAATCAAAGATATTTCTAGAGGGACTGAAGCATTAAGTCCTGCTTATAAATTTTGGTCTAAAAAGTTGAAGATTTAGGGTTTTCAGTGGCTCTTTGTCATAGTGAAGTCAGGTGCTATCTCACAATCAGAACTAAACTGGAAAAAACTGGCAAGCACTCTGTGCCATCTTTCATTTGTCACTTCAATGGATTGTTAAGTTGGCTCCAGGGTACTAGCTCCTTGCCCAAGCTCTACTTTTCAAATGTAGCGCAGTCCTAATAAAGTGCAACAAGAGAAAATACCAGCAAATTATTGTGGTTTTGTGTTTTGTTAATTTTGGCAAACAAAGAGCAGTCTGTGCACACGGACGAGAATGACAAAGAAAATGCAGCATTCTGTGTGTTACAGATCACTGCAGGAATTGACTCCCTGGTTCCATCTGTGAGTACCCGGATGGCCTTACACACAAAGAGGCATCTGGCAAGCCTGGATTTGCTATATTCATCTTAGGTTAAGATTTTTCATTTACTGAAGTTTTTAATTGTAAAATTACATAAACTTCTCATATCATCTTGAATTTGAAATGTCATACCGACCCTATTCTTCAGGAAATAGCACAACATCAAAAATTTGCTTATAAACATCGAATGGGCACACACCTGATCAATTCAGACAACTAGTCTAATGTGAAAGAACATAACTAGCACAAACCTCTGTTTGCATGAAATCAGTCATGTTCACTTGGTTTAATAAATTTTAAATTTATACCGTACTTATGAGTCCTGTATAACAAAATGGGAACTTTAGATGACTGAGCAGTATGGGAAAGATGACCTCTCTGTCTTGAAGTTTCCCACTGAGGCAAACCTTATCAGCCACAGACAAGGACAGAGAACTGACACACACATGTGTGCACCCCCGCCCCGCAAAGGAAGAGTTGTTACTATGAAAACACATTTGTTACACACACACACTCTCTCTCACTCTGAAGAAGAGTCCAAATATAGTTCAGATGACAGAGATCTGTCTTCTCTTATAGCCCGTATAAACTAAGGGCTTGGGAAGGAGAGCAAATAATTTATTCTTAACTAAACTCTGATCTCTAACTAGTCTTTGTAGTTGGTATAATTACTCCTGATTTATATCTATACACAATCGGGATCTGTCTGTAAACATAACAGAACACAAGCTGTGTTACACCTGTCTCATATTCTGCCGTGCCTGCCACACACACTGCAGGTGACACTAGCAGTCTTCATCTAGCAGCATTTGCACAGGAGACCTGAAATAGAGTTTTCCTAAAGTAATTTAATTTCTCTCAGGTGCGTTGTTTGTGGGATCTTAAATAGCTGGTTTTTACAATGTTGTACATTCCCAAACTAATTAATGCTCTCTGGAATGTACCTGCTGGTAGGCAGCTGCCTGTCTCTAAGCCCTTTCTGTCAGTGAGTTGAAGAGAAAGACAAAACAATCATGAGAAGGGTTGAGCTGAGCAGGAAAAGAGACTGTAAGGAAGCAGAAGCTGTGAAGATAGTTTTCCTTTCTACATTGGACATTGGGCAAGGGGAGGGGGGTGACAGACCAACGCTATGAGTCTGTCCAGTTCATAGGTCAGGGGGAAAAAAAAAAAAAAAAACACCAGAATATAGATACAATACAGGCAAAAATTTGTAATACAGAATAGTGGTGGGGTGGAGTTTCAAGTCTTCACAAAATTTCTCAGCCATATTTTCCCCCTTGACTTTTAGTATAAACCTTAGATTCTGAGCTGTACCTCATAGCCTAGCCAGCAGATCGTACATTACTACCAATACCTCTGCCCCAGTAGAATGGAGGAGGAACCTGGCTCTGTTGGAGCAGCAGAAACAGGAACTAGTGCAGTGGCCCTGAAGGGACAGCCAGGGTACTCCGTGTCCAAGGCAAAGGTCATCATGGAGTTAGAAGAAACACTGGGGTAGTACCTGGCAGTTGCATGAAAGTGATGAAGAATCTATTTTTCCACTTTAAACACCAAAACAACTCTCAAAGTTATTTAAACACAGCTTTTCATGCCTCCAGAGCATGAAGGGACACTAATTTTTCCAAATACCCAAGAAGTCCAAAATTAATTTTATTCCACAGTTCAACCTGGACTCTGCCTTTTCCCCAGCATACTCTTCTATTTTCTACAACATTGTGTCCACACCAATGTTTGAAAACCCTTTGGAGAGTGCCCAGTAACACATTCAGCACTTATCTCAGTGAGTGCACTATATACATTTCTCTAACTTCGCCCTGGTGAGTGTAACATAGGGCTGTCAGCTGCCTAGTAGCAAGATGGCAAGGATGTCATCGTTTTTGTATGGTTGACCTTTAGGACCACAGACAAGAGACGAATCATCTAGACCACTGAATTCAAACTTCAACAACTGTAGGTAACCACGCATGTGTATCTGCAGAACATCTTGTTTGCAAGACACTTCACAACACCTTGTGTATGCAACAGACAAGAAGCCACAGCTCCTTTCCTCTAGGACATTACAGGAGAGGGATTGTCTTAGATCCCTCAAATAGCAGGCAACCTTTTAAAAAGGGGTCCCAGATGACTCTAGGAAGCAAACATGGCCCATACTATAGGAGACGGTGATGGAGAAGAACACAAGGGCAATCTCAGTCCTCACTGCACTCTTTGGGAAAAGATTTTCTCTTAACCTTAGAGAAATCAATGTACTCCTGAGCATTACACAGCTAAGAATCTAAAAGAGCCAGAAACCACTGGAATGTTTTTGGTTTTTTTTCTGTGACTAACCTCCAGTATTTAAAAGAAAAAGGAAAAAAAAGAAGAAGCCATAGGACTGTATTTCATATCCTTCTGCCCCAAAACACAAGCAACAGAAGCATACATAGTATTGATACAGTATAAATTGAGACAATGAAATAATTTCCTTTTGCACCGTGAAAGAAACGTGCATTAGGCAATGTTCAATAGAAACTCCAGATATCTATAAGAGGTCTCTTATAATGTTAGATTCCCTTCTGTAAGCTGTATCTTTCAAGAGTAAGCAGTACAGGGAGGCATGTTTGACCCCTTTCAGGCTCATGCATCCCTTAGGAGGCACAACAACATTTTACAAACACACTCCAGTTAACTGCAGTTAATTCAGGACAGGAGTGCCTGATGCAGGGAATGCAATGAGACTGTTTATTGGAAATTGCATATTGTCATGGACCTGAGATTCAGAATCATGGGACAAGCCATTCCTCACAGCTATCCACAGGGGATTCAATAACCATAAAAACAGAAGGATCATGAAATCATCTAAGCTATGTGTCTCTAACAGCCTACAGACTCCGCAAACCTACCCACCACCCCATTTCTCCCACACTGAGCATAATAACATTTAACTAACTAAAACATCTTCTGAAAAGGCATCCAATTAAATCTGAAGACTTAATCAAGATCAGGCATCCTTAGTTCTAGGATAAAAAAAATCCTTCTGGTTTGATTCACA